>NC_132791.1:105680000-106880000 GCF_048418805.1 Vulpes vulpes
TAGAGTTCAAAGTTCCTCCTCACCTATTGTTAGTGGAGTTAGTTACAAGAGTCTCTAAATCTAAGGCAGAGGCAGCCCCCGGCCTTGCCAGAAAACCTCGTTGCCATAGATATCTGAGTATTTTTATTTGTAAATGTTCCACAATCCCGACTCTCCCCAGATCTTCAGCTCAATCAGAGGCTGAACTTGAGACAGTTTCGCTGTCAGAGGCTCTAGTGTTTGTGCTCGGAGGAGGCGGAGATGGGAGACTACAAAGCAATCCTCCAACTCCATTTGGCTTTGGGGTGAATTATGCAGTGTGGGTTCATTTTTTCAGAGGGTGGAGAAGGGATCGAAAATGTCTAGTCTTCATTATGTTTTTCTCAGGATGCCAATAAAGCGCGTTTCCATCCCCTGAGCACACATCGGTCGGGCCACGGAGGAAGCAGCCCAGTTGGACAAGCCTGGGATTAAAGTGCTGTCATACATCATCCCAAGCGACTAACCCGCGTGGAGCTAATCAGGAGCTGGCTGCGTGTCGTCCGAATACAACCACGCAGCGTGGTTCCTCTAGCTGCCCTTCTGAGGGATCGCTCCTGCCCCACTGTGTCAGCAGGTCTCTCGTCCCGTGAAAGAAACACTTAGCGACAGCCCTGCTTCCTCCTTCGACCGGTGCCCCACCCCATTCCAGCCTTTCATGTCCGAGGAGGACACGTCTACATGTGCTCCTTCTGCCTCCCTCCTCAGTGCCTTGCAATATGGGTTTGGTGCCCATCACAGGGGGCAGCTGCTCGCTCAGAGGTCTGAGATGACCATCCCCACACTGCAAGAGTCTATGCTTAGACCTTGTTGTCACCAGTACTGTCTCCCCGGCTTCTGGGGTGGTGTTGTTGCTGTCTTTAGCCTTTTAGCCTGGTCTCACTTCTTCCGACCGGTTCCTACAGAAAACATCCCACAGAAACCTCTCCTGCCCTGCTTTGTGCCATTCATTCACCCAGTGTTTGTTGAATTCTTACTACACGTCTGGCACCACGTGCAGCAAATCCCTGCCCTCAAAGGGACTGCATGCCCTCAGAAGAAAATAAAAAGAAGCCTGTGCATATAGAATGTCATGAGAGGTTAAATGCAGGTGGGAGAGAGGGAGGTAGGGAGGGCCTTGGTGAGAAGAGCTGCTCTCGTTACAGGGGATCGTGGAGGCTTCGCTGCAGAGGTGATGGTTGTACAAAGGCCTGAGGGAAGTACGTGAGGGAAGTGTGCAGATATGAGGGGAAAAACATTCTAGGCAGAGGGAGGATTGCAAAGACGCTGCGGAGGGACGAGCCTGGAGTACTCCAGCATCACAAGAGCCAGAGAAGCAGGAGGTGAAGGCAGAGATAAGGCTCACCATCCCGAGCATGGAATAAAGCCCCTGAAGGGCTCTCTGAATATGTGGCATGACCTGACTGACGTTTTAAAGGATCTTTCTGGCTGCTATGGTGGGAACAGTCTGTGAGAAGGAAGGCCAGCAGCAAGGAGATCAGGGAGGGTGCAAGAGCAATAATTCAAGGAGGCTTGGTGCAGGGTGATAGCAGATGAAGATGGCAGAAAAATGGCTCAATCCTGGCTCTATTTTGAAGTTAGGGTCAACAGGAACTACTGAAATATCAGATGGACGGATGCGAGAGAAAGAGGGTTGGCACAAGCAATGGGAAGACGTTGCTGCTAAAGCAAGTTCAGGACAAGTGATCAGAAGCTCGGTCTTAGAGATGTCATGTTTAGGATGCTTCTCGGTTCTCCACATGGAGGCATCAGGATTCAGTGAGGCATGCAAGTCTGTAGTTCAGGACAGAGGTCTGGGCTGGAGATACAGATCTGGGGGACTTCAACCAATAAATGTAAATGGTACTCAAAGCCTTTGGTCTAGATGAATCCCCTAAGAGGTCAGTGCGGACGGTGACAAGGGCTAAGGACAGCGCCACGATGCCCAACGCTGGAAAAGCAAGCGTATGAGGAAGACCCAGTGAATGGGGACCAGGGGGAGCAGCCAGTAAGAGAGGATGGAAACCAAGACACCGTGGAGCCTGTGTTCCCAGGGGGGAGAATAATCAGCTGTGTCAAATGGCGCTAACAGGTCAGGCAATATGAGGAACGGTAATCAATCACTGACTTCAGCGGTTGTAGAGGCCATTTGGCGACCTTAGTGAGAGTTATTTTTAGAGGAAGAGCAGGACTGAAAGCCAGACTGGAATGGGCTCCAGAGAAAAATGGCAAGCCGGGAACTGGAGAGAGCAATTTCATACCACTCTTTCCAGGAACTTTGTGGTCAAGGGAGTCAGAGAGATAGATTGTGATTTATGGAGAGGAAGTAGGATCAGGAGTTTTGTTTAAGGTGGGAGGAATTACAGCAAGTATGTATCCTGATAGGAATGATTCAACTCAGCGAGGGGAAATCTGACACTGCAGAGAGACGGAGGCATTAAGGGAGCGCTTTCCTTGACTGGAGGGGATAGTATCCTAAGTGCAAAGCCCAGGGGTGGGCCTCCGGTGAGAGCGTGGACAGCTCATCCATCGCAAAGGAGGCAAGGTGGAGACCGCAGGCACAGAAGCCGGGCGGACGGCGGATGTGGCAGTGGGAGTTCTCTTCTGATTACTTGATTGCTTCTTTTTTCCTGATGAGATAGGAAAAAAGGTCACTGGCAAAAGTGAGAATGAGGAGAAAGAATGGGTAACGGAGGAGGGAGGCGAAGGCATGACACGATCGTGTAGGACGTTGGGAGGGGGAGTGCAGCAAAGCTAATAAAATAGGATATGACGCCTGAGCAGCATTGAGCCCACCTACATAGTCAGGTCTCCAGTGAGACCACCGAGCACGGTCGCGTGTCTTCCTCCAGCCACACTCACCTACACTGGCGTGCTCGAATCGGTGGCAGGTGGATTCCACCAAGGCAGTGGCTTATCCCAGCGAGGATAGCAGAGAGAGGCAGGGGCGTGGGAGCCATGAGTGAGGGAAGGAGGGACCTTAACAGGGGCCTGTGGAGTCGCAGCTCAAGAAGAAGGCTGGTGAGGGCGAGAGAAGAGCACGCGGGCCTGAAGAACTGCTGGGGCCCAAAACTAGAGGGCTGGACCACAGGGCTTTGGTAGTCAGACTGTGATTCTTGTAACTGAGATCCTGAGGGGGCGTGGGGCAGGGAGGCTGCATGATAGTAAGATAAGCTTTGTGCCCTGACCCGGGCTGATTAGGGTGCTGTCCTCCGGGGAGGGCCAGGGTGGTGAAGGGATTGTCCGGAAGAGAGACTGGGGACATAGTGGATTTTGCTGCTGATGGGCTGTCTTTCCACACGCTCCTCCGATCACACTTCCTATATCCAATATCCTCCTGGGCAACGTCTTTATCCCCTAGACTCGTCTTCTGAAGAGAAGGAGCTGATGACGGCTGGCCTGTCCTCCGGGCCTTCTAGTTTAAACCCGCCAGCCTGGTGGTCAAGGCAACCCCAGACTAGCCCTAAACCATGCCCCCAAAGATCTTTCCCATGGAGTCCCGGCCCGTCCACCCTTCTGGCTTGCCCCACCTCCCTGACTTTGCTCCATCTCTGCTTGATGAGATCATACTCATCCCTCAAGACTCTTTCCAAATCCGACCTCCTCATCAAAGTTTGTTCAGACCTCTCTAATCACCATTAATCTCTCATCCCTTATGCTCCCATGACACGTTTTCACGCTTTGGTCCTGACACAGAACACACACCTCTCTGTGTCTTGGATCTCAGTGACATTTCGAGCTTCCCCCACTAGACTGTGACCCCACTGAGACATGACCCAGGTTTTCTTTCTCTTTCCGACTACCTCACACAGTTCTCTAAATACAGTGGGCTGGTGCCCAATAAATGGCTAAAGGTTTAATTAAATATATGTTTTCAAAATCCAGAAAAAGATTTTACATACTTGTGTACCAAACCCAGCTCAGGGCAGCCTATAAAGTGCTGGCGAGCGCTTATTTATTATATTGCCTATTCGTAGGTAAAACCCGCAGTCAGGCCCGTCTTGGCAGCCAAGGCAGGGTTGGGGGAGGGATCATCGTCACCAGGATCAAGGGACAGGATGGACTTCTTATTCCCATCTGACAAAGTCCCAAACGCTTTGCGACCCCAACCCCAGACCTGAAGGTTTTATTATATCCAGAGAACATGTGGGGTTTGGGATTTGTTCTTATTCAACTGTTATTCCTTTTTACCAGGGAAAAAAAAAATAACACCTTTGCTCTATTATGTTTCAGCTTCAAAAAACAATCATGACAAAAACCAAAGCTGGGTTCAGGATGTAGCAAATCACTGCAGCTTGCCCAGGATCTGCTTCCTTTCAGGTCTGAGCCTGGTTCACCTCTGGCCCAGAGCTCCCGGGACACAAAACATGCTCAGAAACAGCTGATAAGGGAAGGCTGGAAGGAGCCAACAAGTGAGGAATGTTGAACGTCTAGCGTTGGGCTTTGGGTTCAGGGCTCCTCCCGTGGTAGGATGAGGCCCAGAGCTCAGGGCTGGGCCCCCTGGCGCCCGCTGAGAGAAGGCTTCACCAAGTTCTCTGACCTACCATATATGTCTTGTCTCCAGTCTCAGAGTTAAGAAGGGGAGAGGACCACAGGCAGAGAAACAGAGGCACAGTGCGCAGTGTGATGCAGTCCCAGCCACACAGCAAACCCGTTCCCCCCGGAGGCCTCCAGGTGCACCCCCCGTATCCCAGCGGCCCCCCTGCGAATCCCCAGCACACTCACCCTGTACTTATTAAGGTTATGTCTCTCCACGCAGGTCCCCTTGAGGCAGAACTTGCCGTCCCCGCAGCTGGTGCCATCTGCCCAGGGGAAGTGGCGGGTCTGACACACCATCTGCCCCTTCGCCTTTCCTGTGCACCACAGTTTGGTGCAGTACTGCATGTAGGGACAGGGCTTCGAGCCCACGCCAAAGGCCAGCTCGCACTGCTGGCTCAGGGTGTAGCTGGCACCTGGCAGGTCCTCAGGCAGGGAGATGGGCTTGCTGGGCGCGTCCAGGAGGCAGTCGCCTGCAGGGAGCCAAGGGAACTCGTGAGAAACGAGTTGAGAAAGGTGAGCTGTGGCTAGCCCAGAGTCTAACTGGTAGGGAGACGATGAAGCGAGGGCCAGTGGAATGGACCCCCTTGAGGGCCCGACTCTTTGGGGTCATGCACACCTTAGGTAACAGAGGACAGGTCCACTCACTCCACTGACAGCCCCGCAATCCCTCCTCTGTCATCCTGGCTTACCATGCCCGCTGTCCAGGAAGTCGGTGATGATGGCAGCGCTGCAGGCCGACCAGGGGTTGGCCCGGTCAATCTGGATGAGTGTTGGGGACATCATGTGGTTGGCTCGGAGTTTCCCAAACACCTCCTCACACACTTTCACATTGTCATGGGGCATGTTGAACACGTGGCCTGCGGGGTGAGGCAAGAGGACTCAGAGGGCAGAAGGATGCGGGCTATGCAGTTTGCAGAGGAGGGGGGATCAGCCGGGGGAGCAAGAGAGCCCGTGTCAGCGCTTTTCAGGCTGGTCATTTCCACCCAGTGACAGACTGCTTTGCAAATGTCAAGATGGTATTCTTGTGTTCTCTGTCCTGTCCATCAGGCTGTGGGGCTCAGTGAGGACAGCAGTGCATTTAAAATATTTTCCCCTCAGTGCCTAATTGATGAGATACTCTGCTGAGTCAGACAATACCGCTGGCCAACTGGGCTGGGGCAATTGGAAAAAATAAAACAAAGCCATTGCTAAGACAAACTCTGACCCTAAGAAAGGATCCCTAAGGCTTCAGGACGTCAGGAAGCAAAGACAAATGTCTATCCCTTGCCCAAAGCACCCAGTACAGACCGGGAAAGACCCTCAAGGGTCGCTCTCCTCCCTCCACCCAAGAGCTCCCTCTAGCCTTACCCAGCTCATGGGCAGTGGTGAAGGCTGATGGAAGCCCATCATCCTCGATCACAGAACAACTTCTCTTGGGGTCACACATAGTGCCCACATCAGCCATGCCCAGCGTGTCACAGGTGGTGGCCCCACACAGGTCCTGCCGGGGTTGGGGGAGAAGCAGAAGCCAGCCAGAAATTAGTGACAGGTACAGAAGGGACCTGAAGGAAAATAAAGGCATCCTATGGGATGTTCAGCTCACCCCCATTCCCAGCCGAACCAAGACCAGCACCTTCCTAGGCAGGTCCTTTCTCCCAGGGGGTTGCAGGGCTATTCATGGAATCAACCAGGGCTGAGCAGGGAGGGCTCAGGAAGAAAGCCCTGTGGCTCTGTGAGAAGATTCAACCCAAATCCTACTCGGAGATCCTGTGGGAAGATACTAGGAGGTACGGAATTAAACCCACAAGGCCATTGCTTTATATAGAGGTGGATTTCCAAAGCAGAAAATGGGTTCCACAGCTGGGTGAGGTTCTGGTCATGGCTAACCGAGGCAGGTGGGGGCGGAAGGCAAGTGTGTTCCTCATCCAGAGTCAGCCCTGAGCAGTCTCAGTCCTCACTGAGCGACTGCCTTTGGACAACCATGAATTAAGCTCAGATTCTCAGCCAAAAAAGGTCACGGGCCAAGGACCCACCCAAGCCAGAGATGTGGCCTCCTTGGGCTGGGAGGAGGCTGAGTCAGGTGGTTACAAGCTCCTACCCAGACATAGCTCAACTGGCTGCAGAAGCTCAAGGGGGCCACCGGCTCAGCGGCCGCTAGGAAGAAAAAATAAATTAAATGGATGGCCACCTAAGACAGTCCAGTCCCTCTTTTGGCATTAAAACTCAACTTGCGGCAGAAGCCAGGACTTCCTGCAACAACCCCGATGGGAAGCACTTCCAGGAAAGTGCAAGGGCAAAATGGGGTACTGGGGGTGGATATCTCAATGAACTTACTGACTATTACGGGCCAGCAATGCACCTAGGTACATACCTTAAGAGCCCAGGGGTTAGAAATGGGAGAAGAAACTCATCACAATAGAGAAAACACTGCTGAAGCGGTGATACTGTTATTCTCTTCATTACATCCTTGCCTTTCTTTATACTTAACAAGCAACTGCTCTATGTATCATCTCACTCAATCCCCACGACAGTGTCAGAAGGCAGATATATTATCATACGTATTTGTCCAAGGTGAAAACTGAGGCCCATGCTCATAGTTAATCATGGTGATGATTTATTAATGCTGACATCATGTGCGGACTCTGCATGCATGACCTTGTTTCATCCTCGCAACATCCCACTGGAAGAACGACTACTATTATCACCTTCCACAGACAAGGAAACTGAAGCTGAGAGAGGTCCAAGTCGTGGAGCAGAAACATGCACTGGGGTCCGTAGGACTGGGTATCAGCACTCTTTCCACCGCGTCACAGCTGATTGCTCAGCAGCTCCTAAGTCAACTATCCAGAGAAAGAGCTGTGTGTGTTCTCCGTGGGAGCCAAGGTGTTCCCATAAACACACCCAGAGCTGTTCTCAAGTTCAGTTCTCTTTAGGGCTCTGCGCACGTGTGTGTGCATGCACATGCTGACACGGGGGGAAGGGAGAGCAGCAGACTTAGTGGGGGCCGGGGGCAGCGGAGGAAAAGTGGTCATAGTACACAAAATCAGCAAAATTTAATCCAGGGCATTCAAAAGTTTACCACCTGAGCAGTCAAACTTGGCTTCCCACGGTCAGGTGATAGTCACACCTCCTAATGAGTTAACAGTTTCTCTGGCCAAAGAACTGAGAGGGCGATCAGACTCCAGAGTACATGGGTCAACGAGGAGCAAGGCGCACCCTGCCTTCACCTGCTGTCCTTGCTCGTGTGTGGCACGTCTGCCCCTTCTGGAAACCCTCGGGGTGAACCTCAAATTCCCTCTCTTGCAAATACTCCTCCTCCTCCCTCTCCAAAGGCTCACTCTTCCAGAAAGTTCTCCTTCCCCCTAGAGTTCTGAAACCTAGAAGAGAACTGCTATCAAAACTTGGAGGGGGGGGGGGGTAGTTCACCTGACAAGCACTTTAGAGAATATGACTAGAGGAGGGGGACTGGGTCACACAGATCAGCCTATGAATGGAGGGAAGGGAGGCAGGAGACAAAGAGGGAAGGAATGGAGGTTTGCACGGGGGTAGGGGGCAGAGGGTGAGGGAACTGGGCCCATGTGTCCCTGGACACTGCAGTATAGCATCCCCACTAAGGCAGGAATCTCTGAAAACTCTCGTCTAGTGGACACAGCCCATAGAGCCCGTAGGACAAACCATGACACTGTCCTGGGGCCACCATGTGCACTCACTGCTGGCTTTGTGTAGGAGAAGGGGCCTAAGAACCAAGAAGCCTAGATTCTGGTCCTGGACCCACCACCAAGTAGATGTGCGACTTTGGGCAGGCCACTTCTCTTTTCTGGGCCTCCGTTTCCTCCTCCAGAGAAGGGCCAGTTCTCAACCAGAACCCAGACTGGACCAGTGCCTTCAGCCTCTGCTCCTGCCCCGATCCCAGAGTGCTCAGCCCCATCTGGCCCTCTAGGTTATAAAGGAACACACAGAATGATACACTTTTAGTATGGAAAGAGCCCTAAGAATGATCTTGTCTACTAACCCATGAAACTAACTCCCAGAAAAGGGAATGTCACCCACGTGGACACTCAGAACCCTCACCCTTGTCCCACTCAGCAGAAATGGTTAGACCAGATCGACAGCTCAGCCCAGCCTGGAAGCAGCCACTGGACCTCCACTGCCCAGCAGCCCGCCTCTGCCGCTGGCAGGTCCGTAAAGCCAGAAACCTCCTTCCTCTCGGGGAGGGTGGATTCTCTGGAGTGAAGACATGCAGCTGCAGGCCCTTCCTGGCCAGGAGCAACCTGTTCTTTCCATCAAGAAATCCCGGTTTCCCTGGATCAAACGGAGAGGAACAAGGAAGGAGCCCGCATATTTCCTGAGGGTCAGGGTGTAGCCGAGAGGAGCCGGCCTGCAGTAACCAGTGTCTTCACCGTGGGAAGATGCAGCTGTTTGGGGTCAGAGGCTCGGCGTGTCCCTCTTCCCCCAGTCAGGGACTCAAATGAAGAATCGCTGGACCTCAGTTCTTTGAACGCCTACAGGCGGGTGTGCGGGGCAAGGCAGTGCCTCATTTGCGGCCCTGCATGTCTCCACCCTTCTGGAATGAACTCAGATGCACTCAAATTGCTTTAACCTCTTCAGCTCAGGCACTTGTCTCCAGAAATAGAAACTGTTCTGGTTCCTCCTGCCTGGAGGGTGTAAGCACTTCCCACCCAACCCCTACCTGCCTCACTATTTCTGGTAATTTGCCCCTTCTCCGTGAAGCTGCGACGGCTTTTCCAGACGACCCAAGAATCAGCTTGGCCACGAACCTAGTCCTCTCAGATTAGTGTTTTCCAACCGTCCCTTTTCATAAAATAATTTAGGATTGGAGCCACAATTTGAGAGCGAGCGAGCAAGAAAGGAAGCACCTCACAGTGGCCCGATCCACATTCACCCTGCTTGCTCCCTCCACGCCCCACCATGACTCCCCACGGCCCCCCCTCCCCTCTCCTCTCATCTCCCCTGCCATGTACCAAAATGCTCAGATTTTCCAGCAGGACAGGGTGGAGGACCCACAAAAATCAAGCACGTTGACTTTTTTCTTTTTAATGTAGGATACGTGTTCTCATGTAGCCAACCTCCTACTCATAATGAACTCCTAGGCCTGTGGGCCAAGATCATCTTCACGGCCACACCATAGCATCCAAGTCTCATATTCATACAGCGTCAGAGCCACCCTCTCATTCTGCAGATGGGGAAACCAGAGCTCATGGACTAATATTGCTCACCCAAGGCCACACAGCTATTAACCAAAAAAAGGGGGAACTGAACCCCATGTCTTTAGACACCAAGGCCAGCAGCAGTGGTCTTTGGTCTGAACCACAGCACACTAGTTAGGATATCATAATTACCATTGAAAACCACCCTGCATTAGTATTAAGACTGTACCTTTAACTTGTTTCCCATCTGAATCTCTGTCATGCATCACTGTATTTCCTTGTCCAACCCCAAATCCATTTCTGTTTGTAATCCCCAAGCAGGGGAGGGCCTCGCTTTGTTAGGAGAAAAAAAAATCTAGCAATTCTGGGTGTCTGGGCAATGTGACTAAGGATACCTGGTGAAGAAAAGAACACACCCTGGTCACGTCCATAAGCAGGTGCAGTTTTCACCAGAATATAAATTCCTCAAGACGTTCAAGATGTATTGAGGTAACCAAGACAAGAATTACCTCAATGAGGAAGGAGAGAAATCCGAAGCTGACCGGAACACCAAGATTCCTCCAGAAATCATCAGTACAAGAGAGGATACATACCTAACATAAGGTTAGGAGGTAACAGTGGCTGAGTTACTACTCTGTGCCCAACACTGTTCTAACAGCTTTCCTGTATTAGCTCATTGAATCCTCACAAAGCTTCATGAGAGAGATGCCACTATTAGATCCCATTTTACAGATGAGACTCAGGGAAGGTAAGTTACCAGCACTGGGTCAGTGAGCCCAAGGTTAGACAGAAAGGGAGGCGCAGAGTGAAGGTGGAAATCCAGAAGCACAGCCCCAGAGCTGAATGCTCCCCTTGCTTTGGTACTGCTTCCAGTGGCGATGCACCTCACGCATGGAAAGGCTGGGCAAACTCAGGATGGCAAGACTGTCCACCCCATACTCTCAGCCCCCAAAGCACAGGTTGGCCACTGAGTGGGGAGAGGCCTGCGAGAGGCTGGCAGAAAGGAGAATGGCAGGAGTAAGTGCCCAGAACACTCCTAGAGCAATGTCTGCACCCGCTTCCCGGTTGAGCAAGCTCCTGGCTCCTTGCCCCACACCTGCATTGACACACTGACCCGGCCCTGCCATGCACCATGTCTGCTGGCTCCTCACTGGGGCCTCTCCTTCCTCCAGGGCAAAGACCGATGGCAAAGAGCCAAGAATAAATGCCAGAAGAACCTAAGACTCCCTCTCCCAGCCCTACAGCCTGACAGCTGAAAATGCTGGATTAATGATCCCCAGGAAGGGAGGCGAACTACCTCAGCACCCAGGGCCACGCGCAGTCCTTTCGCTACCGTCGGTGCCTTCCTCCCATGAATACATACTGAACAGCAGCAGCCTGCAGGGGCCCACTGGAGGAGCTACAAAGATGTGAAAAGGTCTTGCTCAAAGGAGTTTACAAGTCAGTGGGAATGGCGAGCCCTGAGTCCATAGTTTCCATGCAAAAACAGACAAGTATGACGTATCCTTGCAAGTACAATGCTTTGAAACAGGTTATCCTAAAGGTAAGTTCTGGCAAGGGACCTGTAGGTAATTCTTCAACAAGAGCAAACATGTGCAGAGTGACCACTAAGGTGGCGACGACCGTAGCTGCCCTTAACTGGGTGCCTATTCTGGAACACTCGCTGACTTCTCCTTGACACTGCCTTTAAGTTCAGTACCACTGTCATCATCACTATCCTCCTATGGATAATGATGGAAAGTGGAGTTCGAATGGCTGATCCATTCAATGTCCATGGGTGAAAGTCAAGTGCCAGGCCTGAAACCCAGCTCCGCCTGACTCCAAGCCTGTGTTCCTTCCGTGGTGCCATACGACCAACGCCAGGCATGAGGCAAGGTGCGGGGGGCGGGGATAAGTGCCAAGAGTGATACAAACACCTACCAAGAAGTTCAAAGGTAGGAAAGAGCAAGACCAAAGGAGGGTGAAAGCCTCATTTGCCTTCCTGACTAAGCCAGCGCTGAAGAAAAAGAGAGAGAAAAAGATTCTGGTGCACGTGCCTCGCGGTGTTTATAGCAGCGTTATCTACAACAGCCAAATTATGGAAAGAGTCCAAGTGTCCATCGACTGATAAAGAAGATGCGTACGTACCTATAAGGGAATATTACTCAGTCATCCAAAAGAACGAAATCTTGCCGTTTGCGCCAATGCAGATGGAGCTACCGACTATTATGAAATAAGTCAGCCAGAGAAAGGCAAATACCATATGATTTCACTTATATGTGGAATTTAAGAAGCAAGACAAACTATCATAGGGGAGAAAGGGGGAGAGGCAAAGCAAGAAACAGCCCCTTAACTATAAAGAACAAACTGATAGTTACCAGAGGGGAGGCGGGTGAAGGAGGGCACTTGTGACGAGCAACCAGAGACCGTATGGAAGTGTTGAATCTCTAGATTGTTCACCTGAGACTAACATTACATTGTATGTGAGCTCACTGGAATTTAAATAAAAACTAGAAGAGAGAGAGAGAGAGAGAGATTCTGGTGCACGTTCCTTCCTCCAAACTTCCCCCTCACCCCATCCTCCACTATTAACATAGGCTCTCCTCTTCGGTATAAGTAAAAGAAAGAGGGAGAAGAGCAACCACCTTCCAAGTCAGGAAGCAACCATACCCCACTCCTTCCTCTCTTCCCCGCCCCCACGTCCCCCCAAAAGTAGTGTCGAGTTTCCATTCCGTGATAAAGACTTACAAACTCTTAAATACCAAAACTACAGATGCCCTGCTCTGCTAATCTCTTCCAAGGCCTGACTTCAAAAAAGATCCTGACAAAAATTATGATCCTCTTTATTGTATTAGGAGATATGTACCAAATATGTATTATTTTATTAAGCTTTTTTAATTGAACACTAAATTTCACTGCCATATGGCAAGTCGTTTATTATAGAAAGAACTGGCCTCTATTTCCAATGAGGTTCCAGAGTGTTGTTCCACTCAGCGCGGTGTAGAGCATGTGTACGTGCCTCCTGCCCTGCCCTCCCCCCGACACACACACACACTCACACACACTCACACACACACACACAACGTAGTACAACTCAAGGCCACACCAAGAAGGTAAGTGCCAAGCTCAGGACTGAGAGGCAGAAAGGTGAGGACACGAATGAAGGAAACAAAAGAGAAGAGAAAGATGACAAGGAGCCTGCCCTGGAGAAACTCAAATGAGGAGAAAGAGAGCACAGAAAAAAATGTGGGGGGAGGTGGGGACGAGGGAAAGGTACACAGTGGTACGAAGTGCAACAGGATAAATAAAATAAATGAAGGAATAAACCGGCAGAAAAACCACAAACTGTAAACCCTACAAAACAAAGTCTGTTCAAAGGAGAAAATGTTACAAATGGCAAAGCAGATGGTGGAGTGGAGGACACAGCCTCCTGCAACCGAGGAAACAAGCTTCCTTTCCCATTGTCACCAGCTCCCATCCCAGTGCCTTGCTGCCACCTGTCCCCCTCGTCCCCCTCCCTCCGAGGGCTTCCCTGGCTGCACCCCCAAGGAGGAGACTCCCCGCTGGACTTCCCACGGAGGCCGCGCGTCTCCCCCGGGGCACCTAACACACCCTCGTGTAACCGAGCTACTTCCTAGTCAGGCTCCCTGACAGTCGGTGAGTTCCTGAGAGCCGGAGGCCGCATCTTAGGACCTGTACCTCCACACCCCAGGACGATACCCGGAAATAATAGATGCTCCCCTAAGTAGTTTTAAAAAGTAGAACCAATTCACAAAGGTTAGTCAACCACAAAGTTACCCAAACAGCAGAGGGATCAGAGGTAAAGAGAGAGAAGACAGAGGGAAGTGCAGTCCTACTACGTCCCAGCCCCGAATACCCTGCCCCTGCTCCCCATGGCAACAAAAAGCCATAGAAACTTTTCTTCTCGTAGAAATGAATGTCCACCCAGCAAGACTGGCTCTAATTCTCTGCAGATCCTGGTTCCGATCCCGTGCTGACCTCACCCTGCTGTTATGAGTCTGGAGACTGATTGCTTTGCAAAATCAGATGTGCACTCCTTCTCCAGGAACATGAACTTAATCTGAATCTTTAAGCAAACTCCTCAGATTGTCAAAATACTTGTTGTATGATCAATCTTTTTTTTTTTCTCCTTTGCACACAGTAAAGGCTCCTCCCTGGGTCATGTCTTCCCAGTGTTTTGATTTCAACACCCCACGCCCCTCCCTCTGCCTGCCAAAAGGCCAGCAGCGTCTCCCCCTAGCCTGGCCCAGCCCTACCTTCAGGCACAGCATCTCTGGCGGTGGGTGGCAGGGGAGCTCTGCTGCCTGCCAGTCCTGGCGCTCCTACCCTTCCCCCTTCAGGGACCCGACACCTGGAGCTCCAGAGGAGCTGCTCTCGCCTCTCCCTCGCAGGAGGAAATACAGCCTGACCGAGCCTGACCCTTTCCCACTTCTTCATCCCTGTCAAAACCACAACAAGAGTATATCAGTCAGAAAGAGTCACTAGCCATTTTCCAGAATTTTCGGGGGGTGGGGAGACAAAGGAACGGGTGACTCTAGAGATGTCTGACAGTTCGACGTTATAGACAAGAGGTGATTAACAAAATAAGCACATTTCTAAAAACTTCATATCCAAACTATATACAGTTGACCCTTGAACAATATGAGGGTTAGGGGCCCTGGCCCCCATGCGGTCAAAAATCCACATACAAACTTTTGACTCCCCAAAAACTTAAACTAGAAATACTCTTCGGTAGACCAGAAGCCTTACCGATCGCACTTGATTAACACGTATCTTGTATGCTCTACGTACTGTATACTGTATTCTTAAATAAAGTACACTAGAGAAAATAAAATGTCATTGAGAAAATCAAAAGAAGAAATACATTTAGAGTGCTGTACTGTATTGGAAAAAGTCTACATATAAGCGGACCCCTGCAGTTCCAACCCATGTTGTTCGAGAGTCGACTGCACATATTGATCTTCATAGAAATAACTATGTATTTTATACACATGTATATTATATATAATATATATATATTCTGATTTTAGTTTGAAAAAGCATTGACTACACCAACATCATAATAATCTAGGAAGCTCCTATCTGATTTAAAGGACCACCACCAACCCTTACAAAGTAAAGCAAAAGTTCCTCTCGTGTTGGAGGATAGCCGGAGACTCCTCCAGGATCGCGGAGACCACATCTGCCTCCGTCGACAGTGCAGCTGCACACTCAGTTCTCATCGCATACTGTACCTTCCCCAGGAGAATTTAGGAATGAGCAGTTCCTAAGACCCTGAGAATGCAGCAGGCCCTGAAGTCTGTGCTGGCAAGGAGGAGAGAGAAAGAGAGAAAGAGAGAGAGAGAGAGAGAGAGAATGAGATTTACCCTAAAGCATAAAGCACATACCTGGATGTTGGTCCTGCCACCACAGCCTCCCCACTTTCTGGCTTCGCCCTCTAGACGCCTAAGAGAAAGACAGCTTCTAAAAGTCACATCTTGCACGTCACTGCTTCTGACCCAAGTGGTCATGCATCTTGTACCCATTATGCATGGTTAACATAGCCCCTCTGGGTCCAGCACACACCACTGGCAAACAGAAGCTGTCATGCTGCTCGATTGCTTCTTCTTCAAAAGGCGAACCCTTCTGATGGTGTGACCCATATTCCCAGCAGGAGTCCTCTTTCTTAGGGCTGGTTCCAAAAGTCAGCCTAGCCACCAAGAGGCAGAGACGGAGGTCTGTTACCCTAGAAGCAGAGAGTGACCTCCACAGGGGCATCCCAGGTAGCAGATGGGCCGACAGCTGCTTTGCCCATTAAGATATCCTGTTCTTGGCCTTTGCTTTTTTTTTTTTCTTTTTTTTTCTTTTCTTTTTTTTTTTTTTGCAATCTGACCACCGAGTTGGTCTGTATGCAGAGGTGGAAGCCACCTCCTCTGCAGTTTCCCCATGACTCAGGCAGTGTGTGCAGGGGCTGGGCAATGGCAGCTCTACAGACCTCAGTTGGAAGAATGAGTGCAAGGAAACAGACTCAGGCCAAAGACCTCCCTAGAGAAACCAGGTGGTGGGAGGAGAAGGCTGGGAAAGGAGGAAGTTCAATTCCAGGAGGGGACAAGCAGTGCCAAATGGGTTAGTGTGGAAGACTTCAGCTCCAGCCCAGTGTGTGCCAGTGGGGCTCTGAGTGGCCTTCAGAGAGAGTGGAGAGGAGAGAGCCCCACGGGCAACCAAGGACTCTGGGCCATCCCCGGAATGACATGGTTGTGATAATAACAAAACAAGAGCATGGCACAGATTCGAGTTGCAGCCCCCAAAATCAGAGGAAGCAAGTCACTTGGATGCCCGTCTTCCTCTCCAAGTCCCCATCCACGAATCTGAGAAAGTTCAAGAAGCCGAAAACGTCACAGCACCCAATCACTCCAATATTTAGGAACGTGAAGGCTCCTAGCCCC
The DNA here is from genome assembly GCF_048418805.1 of Vulpes vulpes. Classification (NCBI taxonomy): domain Eukaryota; kingdom Metazoa; phylum Chordata; class Mammalia; order Carnivora; family Canidae; genus Vulpes; species Vulpes vulpes. The sequence continues at coordinate 105,696,109 of NC_132791.1, forward strand.
ATAGCAGGGGGCAGAGCTGCCTCTGGGATCTGACCATCTTTCCCAATACCCAATACTCAGTATCCTTCCACCCCCGCCCGTGGGGTCTCCAGGTGCTCCTTGCTAAGCTCACACCACTTTGCACGCTGTCGGGGTGGGGGATGGGCAGAAGCTGGAACCCTACAGTCAAGCGTGGCCACCGGCAGTTGCAGCGCGCTGCTGTCACGGGCAAGCTTGCCGGCTGTGCTCCAGAGCCCACATCAAGGCGAACGGGTCACCCTGGGCCAACAAGGAAATCGGAAAATTGGGAGATCTTCCCCAACTCAGCTCCAAGTGAAGCGCGACTAGAAACTCCAAGCGCCCAACAGGTGCTCTACCTCTACCTCGACTGCCCGTTCCGAATGGCCTGGAATCCCCTCAAGGAGAAGCGGGCCGGCCCAGGAAGGTATCCATCCCCCCACTCCCACCCCACCCCACCCCACCCCACCCCACCCTCCCGGGACTGGAGACCGTCCTTCTCCCTCCAACCACCAAACATCCCGAATGATTCCCTCCATCCCAGGGCAGGCTCTGCAGGCCCGGACGCAGGATAACGGGAGCCAGGCTCTGGCCCGGGATGCCTGCGGGACCCTCCAGTTTTACGAGAGGGGAGGGGAGCCGCCCGGGAAGGCCCGCTCGGACCCCGCCAACGCCATCCTCGGAGCGCCTCCTGTCTGCCACCGGGGCGCACTGCGGCTGCGGGGCGGCCGCGTCCTGGGCTCGGGGCCTGGGCGCCCGGCCGGGGAGGCGCTGATTGGCCAGGCGGGGCGCACCCCTCCCGCAGCGCCTCCGCCCGCCCACGTGCAGCCCGCGGCCCGCGCGCCCAAGCGCCACGGAGCCCGGGGACGCGCGGTGCCTGGCAGGTCCGACGCGGGGGTCGGAAGGGAGCACCAGCATTCCGGCTTGGGGTCACCTGCCTGCCCTCCAAGGGCGTCTGGAGAGCCAAGGGCGGCGGCCCCACGGCCACGGGGTCCTAGGAGGCGCCGGGCCGACTCACCTGCCTGGTGAAGAGGATGGCCGTGTCCCAGTACTCCGGGTGCTTGTCGCTCACTTTGTTCAGCTTTTTCTGCCAGGCGCAGAAGTTGCGCAGCGTCAGGGCCGCGTTGCCCGTGACCTTGGGCCCCGCGTCGCGGTCGCCGAGAAGCAGCACCTTGACCACGACGACGTTGATGGGGTTGAGGATGCTCGGATGGCGGTAGAGGCGCGCCGCCGTGGCCAGCAGCGTCAGCAGGTAGTGCTCCAGGTCGGCGCCGTGGAACTTGACCATGGACTCGTCCGCCACCACCAGCGTCTCCACGTAGCGCGGGATGGACACGAAGCGCTTGGCGCGCCCGGACCTCCGCCGGCTGCGACCCTCCCCGACGCCGGGCCCCCGCGGCTTGTACGGGTCCAGCGCCCGCAGGATGGCGGGGTTCCAGCCCGAGGCCACCCCGCAGCGAGAGGTGGGGTCCCCGGGGGGCCCGCCCGGGGCGCCCCGGCGCCGGAGGAGGTGTGCGCCCTGGCCGTTGCGCGGCGCCGCCTGCGCGCTGGCGTTGGGGAGCGGGCTGAGCACATACTCGGCGCCCCGGTAGCCGAACGCGCCGCGGAGCCCCCCGCACAGGCTCACCGCGGCGAACGAGTCCGGCTCGCCGTTCACGTCCCCGGAGTAGAAGCAGCGCCGCAGGTCCGGGGAGCCCGCGGCCAGCGCCGGCAGGCGGACGCCCAGGCGCTCCGTGGCGAGGGCGGGCGCCAGGAACCGGGCATCCGGCGTCAGGTGGAGGTAAAAGTCCTCCCGGAACGCTGTGATCTGCAAAATGAGCCCCTGCTCCCCGGAGTCCTCGGCGCCCCCCCGGTAGTAGTGGCGGCCGTTGATGTCCGGGTCCAGGCGGATGGGGACCACCACCTCCTGCTCGGGCTCCGAGCCGCCCGCGGGCCCCCCGGCCAGAGCCAGGCTCAGGATGCCCAGCAGGAGCATGGCTCCGGGCAGCGCACGGCGGCGCGCTCGGCAGGCTCGGCCCGGCTCGTGGCGGCGCGCACCCGGGAACCGGCGCTCCGGGGCCGCCCGCGGCTTCCAGGAGGCCGAGCGCGGGCAGGGAGCTCCTCCCGGAGCGGGGCGCGCGGCCTCCTACCTGCGCCCTCCGGAGCGAGGCGCGCCCCGCGGCTTCAGCAAGTGCAAGGACGGAGACCCGCGGCGGGGACCCGGCGGGAGGCGCGGGGCCGTCGTTCCGCCGCAGCCGCCGGCGACGCCGCGGACCGGGCGCTGGGCGAGCCTATTAAAGGCCCCCTCCTCTGTGGCCTGCCCAGTCCGCGCCCCTCCTCCCTCCCCTCCCCGCTCCCCGAGCCTGCAGCCCCGAGAGCTCCAGGGGCCACCGGGCCCGCCTCCTGCGCGGATGGAGCCACTCGGCGGGGAGGGAGTGGCGTCGAGGCGGGAGGCGGGCGGCGGGCGGCGGGCGGCGGGGGGGAGGCGTGGGCTGGCTGCAGGCACCGCGCTCCGGGCCGCGCGTCCTGCCCCAGCACCCCCCCCCCCGCCCCCCGTCGGTTCCTTCTGTCCCGACCCGCGTGCGTGGTCTGCTTCCTGGTCCTACCCTTTCTCCCAGCCAGGCAGGGTCCGAGGTTGGGAATGAAGCCTTCCCCCTGCCCACCCCCCCTCACCCCCCCAGCCGCCTGGTCCCTCCCCTTGCAGCATCCCTGCTGCTCCTGCTGGTGCTGCTTCATCGCAGTGTCCCCTAAAAGACCCAGAACCCAGAACCGCCCCTGTACAAGCCCCGTCGTTGGAAGGGCAAACTTCCAGGAGCAACGGAGAAACCTCCTCGAACCCAGGCCTGTGGAGGCCCCGCTGTCGGCCCCGGCACAGGGGCGCCCTGAGTGGCTGGTGCAGGGCGTTAAATTTTCAGGGACTTGGGCAGTCAGTCCCTCCCCACTCGGGGACCTCACAACAGGAGCTTGAGACAGGTCCCAGTGGGAGGACTTGCACCACCACATGGGCAACTGCTATCACCCAGGAGCTGGGAAGGAAAGAGAACCATTGGCGCAGCACCAACGCCTGGAGGGGATGTGGAGAAAGGTTGTCTTCCAGCCAGGGAGGGGCTCAGGGACTGGTGGGCAACTGGAAAATCTGCTCCTACTTCTTCCAAGAGTTTGCTCTCATTCCATCCTCGACCAGGGCACTGCGGCAGAAGGCTGAGTCCGGGTCAGTGGGGACAAGACCATCAAGCCATGAGTCCCCAGCTAGTTCTGAAGAGCCCTGTTTCAGGCACGGGTCCCCAAGACGCTCTGTACCTCTCCATAAAATCCACTTGTCTCTCTGACAAGGAAGAAATGCAAGAAGAGGAAGGGAGGTTTTCCTAGACTCTCCTAATACCTAGAAAGTCTTTCCAGAACCAAAAGGCTCCAAGCTGAGTTTGCAAGAAGAGAGGACAGGTCAGGGGGTATGCAACCATTTGACGCACAAAGCGAGGTGGGGTGGAGGAATTTGGGGATTTTTTTTTTTTAGGGACGTGGCTGCTCAACTGAACAACTCCATTGTTGTAGGAAAGAGATGCTCGGCCTGGTCTGTGGGTCAGGAGCACTTTTTGCTCATTATCTTCTCCCTTTAAGGGACCCACTCTTCCAACAGCACTGTGGGGGCCTTGGAGCAGGAAGGCTGCCCAGATACCCATAAACCTCCTAGGCCCCTCTTCGATTTGAGGTGTACGGCACTGAAATCCATTATGTGAATGAGTAAGAGATGGGTGTGTATGCTCTGTAAATGCAAGGGAGCGTGTGCGTACGGGAGGATTGTATGTGAGAGGGGAGAGGTGGGATCCAAATTTACAAAGGCCATGTGTGTTTGAATGTTTCAAGAGAGCCTATAATTAAAGGAAAACTCAGACAAACCAAGGACAATCATAGTTGCTTATTTAGGGCAAGCAATTGTTTTCCTACACCCAGCAGTTCTGATGATGGGTTATGAGGTTTCCAAAGACATTTTACTTTCACTCCGGTGGATGGGGTTTGGTAAGGACTGTAGCATTCCATCAAGGTGGCGGGCTCGGGCAGAAGAAGGCCTTCTCCACCTGTGTGTTCTCTTCCCCTTCTCAGTCGGGGCCCGGCTGTTCTCACCACTGGGCACAGAAACCAGCCATGTGGACTTTCTCAAAGGCATGGGCACATGGGCATGCACTGAGCACTTACTCTGTGCTGAGCACCACACCAAGACTTTTATGTGCATTATCTTATTTCATGCTTGTCTCTGCCCTCTTGGAGGCTGCAGTCACGTCCAGTCATTTCTGCCAGGGGTTCGTAAGCAGGATTCGAGTATCTAGGGATATGCTGCAGGAGATTACAAAGAGCATTCCAGTAAAAGTCAGAACTCAGCATCAGACCCCATTTCCATCACTAATCGGATTCTCTGACTTAATTTTGTCAGCTGTCAAAAGAGGAGGGATTATCCTAAATCAGAGGTCTCCTCTCAGAGGACTGAATTAGAAATTTCGGGTCTATATGATATCTAAGATCACTGCCAGGTCAATTGTTGCATGACTGTGTGAAACCTCTGGAAGACAACTTTGCATGATGACTGAGAGCCTAGGCTCAGAGGACCCAGATGTGCATCCTTGATCTACCCACCTCAGTTCTGCGATCTTGGGTAAATGACTGTGCCTCCCTAAGCCTAGGCTCCTTCATTATTACAGTTGGGATCATACTACCCATCTCCTGTAGTTACTATGAAGATTAAATAAGCTAACACTTTAAAAGCGTGTAGACATGCTTGGTACATAAAAAATGTTTCTTGGGGTGTCTGGGTGGCTCAGTTGGTTGAACGTCCAACTCTTGGTTTTGGCTCAGGTCACAAACTCAGGTGCTGGGATGGAGCCCCACATGGGCTCTGTGCTGAGCAGACAGTCTGCTTCCCCCGCCATCTCTCTCTGCCCCTCATGCTCTCTCTCTCTCTCTCTCAAATAAATAAATAAATCTACTTAAAATGATTTCTTAAATATTATCTAATAGTTAATGCTGTCATTAGCTATCATCATCATCATCATCATCATCATCATTATTATTACTAAGCCTTGCTTGGTCCTCCTGACCACTGCCATCATCACCTTCTGAAGTCTTCTGGCATTCCTAAAAGGAAAGGGTTGGAAACGAAAGGGAACAACCTCTCTGGGCCCTGCTCAGAAACTTCCACGTGGGGATCCTTGGGTGGCAAAGTGGTTTAGCACCTGCCTTCGGCCCAGGGCATGGTCCTGGAGTCCCGGGATTGAGTCCCGCATCGGGCTCCCTGCGTGGAGCCTGCTTCTCCCTCTGCCTGTGTCTCTGCCTCTCTCTCTCTCTCTTTCTCTCTCTCTCTGTCTCTCATGAATAAATAAATAAAATCTTAAAAAAAAAAAAAAAAAAAAGAAACTTCCAATGTCACTCTGGCGACCCCACTTCCATATTAGGACTCTGCTACTGCCACCCTCTTGCTTCTCCCTGTCCGCTGCCATCTTAATTAAGCTCTTTGAGAAATAAAAAGCAACTCCTTCCCCCAAAAGAAAGACGGGGGGCCTAGTTCATGTTGTCAAACCTAAATACTTTGGCTCAGCCAGTTAAGCCCTTTCCCAACTAGGCACTCCTCTTCCTGCCCTTCTGGTCTCCACCCAGGTTTGCTACCTCCTCAGAGAGACCTTCCTATGCCGCCTGACCTAAGAAGCCCCAAATCATAACCATGATCCCATGTTTTATTTTCTCCATTTACTTCTACTTAAACCTGTATTATTCAGTTGGGTCTTTACTTTTGTATTGACTGTCCTCCCCCACACCCCATGTAGAATGAGAGCCCGACGGCATCTGTCCGACTCACTATTATATCCCCCAGGGCCTGGCACAGTGTTTGGCAAATGGGAGCTGTCCTCTCAGAGTAGAGGAAGACATTGACTCGCCCTAAACCCAGTTCATCACTCAGTCTACAGAGCTCTAGATGAGATGCTTCGTCTCTGAAATGGAGATGGATAAGACTATCTTTTAGGAGGGTTTGGAGGGCCTGACACACTGCTCCTATAGTTATTAACTGTCTTCTCTGATGGAAACCTTCGCCCAGCGCCCAAGGAGGCCCCAACCCACTTATTTCCTGGTTGAGGCAGCTGAGGTCCAGAGGCACAGTTACTTGTCTAAGGCCACCAGTAGCTGCTCTGCTTGTTTTCTCTTTACCCTTTACATGAAAACCTGGCTGTAGCTAAATTGACTGGCTTGGCTTCTTCTGCTCAGAGCTGTTGCTTCGCATAAACAATTCTTCTGTCTAGGATATCCTCTCAGCCTCCTTGATGTCTGAGTATTTCACTCTCACCTCCACTAGGAAGCCACCTAATTTAGCTCACACAGTGTAGCTTTGCTCCTTGTTTCTCAATTCTTTCAGTGTATGCTTATTCCGTTTGTAGCATAAGAATATTCCATTTGAAGGACACCTGGGTGGCTCAATGGTTGAGTGTCTGTCTTAGGCTCAAGCATGATTCCAGGGTCCCAGGATCGAGTCTCGCATTGGGCTCCCTGCAAGGAGGCTGCTTCTCCCTCTGCCTGTGTCTCTGCCTCTCTCTGTGTGTCTCTTCTGAGTAAATAAATAAAATCTTAAAAAAAAAAAGAATATTCCATTTGAACTTGCCATTTGTTAATTAAATGTTAAATCCTTTAACATGTGGCTCTAGCCACATTGGACTAGAATACAAACTCACCAAAACTAGGGATTCCTTTACTTTGATATCAGCCTCTGTGACAGTCCCAGAATAGAGGTTGACTGCTTGGCTGAGCCAGGTGGGTGCAGTAGGTTCCATGTAGAAAATCAGCCCAAAAGGATAATGCACTGAGGCCAGAAGGAGGCAACCCCAAGGATTTGGTTTGGAGACTTAGAATTCACTTCTTTCAGATGGTGATTATTCAATGTGAGGACCTACCTGCCTAGAAAATCAAGTATCCTGGAGCATCCCCCCAAATGGAAGGGAAAAACTAAGGAGAAAAGAGTAGGTAGACAAAGAAATAAGAAATAAAGCTCTAAGATCTAAGCAAGATTTTAATGGGGAAGGAAGTGACTGATTTTAATTGGGAAGGAAGCCTTCCCATTCCTCAAATTGGGGAGTATTAATTCATTGGTTTACCATGTGAGGACTTAGATTAGGTTGTCACAGAAAACAGATTTAAGAACTTACCATTTTGTGTGCTTTAGGTCTTCATCATTCTTTGGCAAAGATCTCTTAAAGTCCCAGACGTGCTTAAGTGCTCTTCACAGAAACTGTGCCACAGAGCTGGGCAAAGCATACAACATGTAGAAAAGGCACGGGTTCAAGGAAGCCTCTTGGAAGACTCTGGGAGTGTTAAACCACTGAGCTGCATCATCCACTGGCTTCCACCAGTGCTGGATTCCTTGGCCAGTCTTCTCACAGATGTGGAGACAGCTGAAGCAGCTGGAGATTCATCTGAGGCCCCATGAATTATAACCCTGGGCCTGGGTCCATTCTTCTTTGCTCAGAGGAAATGTTTAACTCTATTTTCCCCCCTCTCAGCCACCCACTCTGATTTGTTCTCTGGGGCCAAGTATTTCATAGAAGTCCCTCTGGTACTTAAGTCCTGTATTTGTTCTCTTGCACTAGGAGGTTAGAACAAAGGGTCCTGACTTGGCTTGGAGAAACTCATCAAATCATAGTCCCAGATTGCCTCCCCCTCGTACCCTGAATCCCCCCTTATACAGTTTTAAGTAACAGCCACGGCCCTTAGATCTCAGGCTTCTCAATTTAATAATTCATTTTATAGATTTACGCACACACACACACACCAGTGTAAATTACTTTGGAGGTTTTGGCTGTTCAGGATAGAGCGAGCACTCAGGTTGGTGACGGAGGCACACCTAGAAGGGAGAAGAAATGAGTACTAAATCGTCTGCTCCCGTCTAGGGATTTAGAGAGCAGGGTTTTTTTTCTGCCAAACAATCTTGTGTCCCCTATGCTTCTCCCAGTATACCCTCTTCCTATCACCATCAGCATCCAGAAGAGTAGCTTCAAGATCAAGCTTGAACTTGAGCCTCAGGCCATCTACACCAGCAGTAGTAAAGTACCACCTCTAGACTTCAGAATGTTAGACAAGGCTCCAAAATAAAACATATCATTCCTCCCAGGTAGCTGTGTCTTCTTCCATCAGTTTGTTCTCCTTAATAAAAATACTTGAGGGGTGCCTGGGTGGCTCAGTCAGTTGAGCATTGGACTCTTGGTTTCAGCTCAAGTCAGGATCTCAGAGTCAAAGGATCAAGCCTCAAGGGTCTGCTTGCAGTGCGGAATCTGCTTGAGATCCTCTCTGCCCCTCCCCACCTCAAATAAATAAATAAATCTAGGGGTGCCTAGATTAGGGTAGCTCAGTCGGTTGAGCCTCTGATTCTTGATTTCAGCTCAGGTCATGACCTCGGAGTCATGAGATGGAGCCCTTCGACAGGCTACTCGCTGAGCCTGGAGCCTGCTTGGGATTCCCTCTCTCCCTCTCCCTCTGCTCCTCCCCTGCTCATGCTCTCTCTCTCTCTCTCTCCCTAATAAATAAATAAATAATAAAATTACATAAATAAATCTTTAAAAAGTAAGAACACTTAATATATACAAAAGAGTACCTTACTTGTAAAATGAGTTCCTACATATATCTGGCTTTATCCTCACAGAAGCACGCGGGGAGGGAGAATGGTGGGACGGGACTTATTATTATCTCCACTTTGGGCAAGTAAAAGTGCTGAGGGGATAGACAGAGGTCATGAGGTTAGTGAGTAGCAAAAGGAAGACTGAAACATGCTCCTGGCACTAAGTCCCAGCCCAACCCGTTCACCCTGGGCCTCACCCAGCCGCCTGGCTTCCAGCGAGACCCGCCGCCTTCAAGTGTGCACAGGCCCCTCCTCACCCCCATAGGGGCAAGGCCCTCCCAGCCCGTCACAGACTCCCACCACCCACGGTTCTCTCTTCATCTTCCTCCCGTACACACTCCACACACTCCTGGCCCCCGTGCTCACAGGCCAGTTTAAACAGGATGTGTAAGAACACAGTGACTGGCCCGGAAGCCGAGCCCGACTCTGGCTCAGCAACGAACCGGGTGGCCCCGGTGTGGCTGGTCTACGGTCTTTGGAGCCTTTACAAAAAGCCACGGAGAAGACTCGTAGCAGAGGAGTATCATTTAATTTGTCTTAAGAAAAAAAAAATTTGTCTTAAGAGAACATTTTTTTTCACTCCCTCCCCCCTACACTATGCGACCAAGGGGACTCGACTCATTGCAAGTCAGCAGAGATCACAGTTTGCTCAAAGGTGATTCTTAACCACCTGCGGAGATGTCGTATGTAAGTCCTGCGAGACCTCATCCCTGAAAAATACCCGGGCATGGAAACACATTCAAGATCTGGCTCATAACTTGGGGAGATTTGTGCTCTCAGAAGCCCATTCTCCAGCCCCCGGGCCGTGCCAAGCCAGTCCTGCTGTGCCTAACCAGGAAGAAGCCTCTCCTCACACATGTTGTTAAAAAAAAAAAACTAAAAACCAGATATGGCTGGTCCGGGACCTGAGCCTAAAACACCAGCCCTTATATGACTGAGAGATCAGGAACATGCAACGGTCAAGCTGACTGCCCAAAATTGCAGATCCTCAAGCCAGGGCTCAGCCCCAGCTCCGTTTGATGTTGGGTTATTTGGGCATGCTAGTTAAATGACCCGGTCTGTCTCTGGGAACTTTGAATTCCTTACTCATGAAAGGGCAAGAATATTCTTATTATCATCAGAAGGACACAATGAGCCCACAGAGTAAATAGCATTACTTGGGTCTCTTGTAATTAGAAAGTATGATACAGTTCTCACTTCCAGAGTTTGCAATTTCTTTGATTTGTTCTGCCAAAAAAAGAAAAAGAAAAACTAAGTTGAGCTGCAGGCTCTGGTTCTCTCCATGTAGGTAAAATTAGTGGGTAGGCCCACAGCCTGTGGAAACCCGAGGCAGCCAACCCTTCCTGTGGGCACCGGGATCCTCCACTCGAATCTCCTCCAAACAGTCTTGCCCCCTCCCCTCCACCTACTACACCCCCTGTCTTCCCCACCTCACCCTGCTTTCTGCCCTCTCCCCAATTCTTCTATATCCCCACTCCCCTTCCTCAAAATCTGCTGCTGCCTGTGTCTGAATTTGCATTCAGGTGAAAACAACCCATAACAGCTTTAAAATGCTTCCCATTCGCATACATTTACACCTTAAAAGTATCAATGTTTCTTTCAAAACACAGTCCCCATGGTGGAATTTCAGACAGAGCCCACACTGCAGGGTCCTGAAGAGGGAGGAGGAAGAAAGGAGTTCCTCGGTTAAGGTTGTGCAGGTTGTACATAGTCCAACACTAAGGCGTATAATTCTTGCAAACAAGAATCAAATCACCAGCACAGCAACGGATTGCATCTCTCCACCCTGCTCTCACCCAACAGGTTGGGAGGATTCCTACTAAATCTCCCACAATGGGAAGATTTCCACTCAGTAGGCTACTGCCCTCAAATTTTTTAACTGGCTTCCCATTTACAAATGCTCTGTGGAAGGCCTCCCTCATCTCTCCCCATCTCGTGTTAACCCGGTCAGTGCACATTGTCTAATGTCAGGCTTCGTGCATACATTTTCACTCTGGAAGCAAAGTGAGTGGGCAATAGGCAGTGAGCCGTGGACATCATCGTGGACAGCCAAGGTGAGAGGAGAGCAGCAAGCCCAGAGGGCAGGGATTTCCCACTGAGGGTCCACAACGTGATATGCATGAGGCTAATAGGTCTGAGTTTTCTCTGCTCCTCAAGAACATCAGAAATTTAGGGGCAGAAAACTCTGGTATTCAACTACAGAAGAACATCAAACTAGACCTTGACCCAGAGCGGTGGTAGGAGAAAAGCTGCTTCGGGCTCTCCAGGCTCAGACCCACCTCCCACCTGAGTGGAAGCTTGGAGCCTAAGGCATCCAACAGACCCCACTCTTCTCCCACCTTGGGCTCCAAAGCTCTGCTGAGAAGCCACAGGTTACCTCTTTTATAAAGGCCTGCCCTTGCTGCTGCCTCCTTCCTGCACCCCATGCAGCCTCCTTGTCGCTGTTGAGAGCCCAGAGGTGATGGGGCTCCATAATGTTGCTTCTTAGCCAACCTGACAGGAGCAGCCCCGCCACTCGTCCAATATGTTCAAGCTGTGGTTGATGAAATTCTAAACATCAAGTTACTCCGAGTAAAGATTTCTCTTTCTCCCCTTTTTCTCTCTGAGCTACACAGGAATCTCCCCCCTCCCCCTCAGGACATCACACCCTGACATTTTGAATCAGCCCACAGCCCAACTAGTAGACTCCTAGATTACAGAGCTCCACTGAGTGGAAATCACTACATTTCCTAAAGGAAACCCAAGAGTGCTGGTTGTTTCTGGAAGGGGCCCAGATATGGGAGAAGAGACAGCAAGATTAGTCTTGCTGCCCCATTAGACGGGCAGATTTCACCTGTGCTCTTGGAAGTGTGAAGAGAGAAAAGTAGAGGAATGGGGAAACTGAAAAGATGAATAGAAATTTAAAGAAAACACCTAATTTCACATATATTCATCCAGCGGTGTGCATTCTCACTCACAGCTTCAACTACCCATCTCAGCATCTGGCTCCCGATTGTACACTCCTTTTTTTTTTTTTTTTTTTTTTTTTTTTTTTTTAAATTTTTTTTAATTTTTATTTATTTATGATAGTCACAGAGAGAGAGAGAGAGGCAGAGACACAGGCAGAGGGAGAAGCAGGCTCCATGCATCGGGAGCCCGACGTGGGACTCGATCCCGGGTCTCCAGGATCGCGCCCCGGGCCAAAGGCAGGCGCCAAACCGCTGCGCCACCCAGGGATCCCCGATTGTACACTCCTCGGCCCCATCACTGCTGAGCTTCCGTGACATCCCAGGGAGTGCCCAACAGACCCAGAACTAAACTTATTGGTCCCTCCTCTGCCTATGCCCTACACAACATACCTGTGTGCGCATACCTTCGTCTTCCTGTTTTCCCCAGCTTGGCCAATAGCATCTCTACCCACCTCCCCCCTCAACTAGTCAGCCTTCCACCCTCCCCACCCTGGCCTCCGCACCCATCCTGCCACATCCCCACAGGCCAAACTCCAAGAGGTCCCAGCGCATTCCTCTCCATCACCACCACCACTTCCTTAGCCCAGGCCCACACCATCTCTGGAAAGCTTGTCCTGACAGGTCTCCACCTCTCCAATCCCTCTCTTCACCTAGTCTACGGTCTACGTAATTGCTAGAACTGTCCTTCTAAAAGACAAATGCAGTCATGTTACTTCCCTGCTTAAGTGTTTAGTGAGTCTTCATCGCCCTGTGGAAGAAGGTTCTCAGCACCTAGGGTGCCCAACACTCACCCTCACACACCAGCCCAGCCGACTGTTCCAGCTTCCCTGCCTGCCACTCCTGGGCAGCACCGTACACTCCAAACCTGCAAAACTCACTTCCCCAGAGGCAAAGGGTGTGTGTGTGTGTGTGTGTGTGTGTGTGTGTGTAGAAGAGAAAGTGATCATGGCTTGAAGCTCGGCCGCCATCATAAACAACGCACTAACTATCCAGACCAGCAAGTTCATGACCAACTGAGTACAGAAACAAACGGTCATTGATGTTGATCACCCCAGAAAGGCAACAGCACCCAAGACAGAAATTTGGGGAAAACTAGCAAAATGTACTAGACCACCCCGGATGCCATCTTTGTATTTGGATTCAGAACCCATTTTGGTGGTGGCAAGACAACTGGCTCCGGCATGATTTACGATGCCTTGGGGTATGCAAAGGAAGATGAACCCAAACACAGACTTGCAGGACATGGCCTGTATGAGAAGAAAAAGACATCAAGAAAACAGTGAGAGGAGCACAAGAACAGAAGGAAGAAAGTCAGAGGGCCTGCAAAGGCCGACACGGCACGGGTGCTGGCAAAATGTGAGCCAGAGGTGGGACCAGCAGAAGGAGTAGAGGGTCTGCAGTGACTTTATCTGTGGTGACAGTGCAGATTCTTCATGGAAGGATTAATAAACTAAGAACTTTAAGAGAGAAAGAGCTTGAGGGTGAGTGGGTGACACAGGTCACACAAACCCTATGAGCTCAGGTTCTGTTCTGCAGCGGGGCAGTGGGATTAGATGTGACATAGAGAGAACCCTGGGCTGAGAATGTACATTTTAGTCCTGAATCTCCTGTCAACTAATGTGTCTCTGAGAAGACGACCTCAGTGCAGATCCCAATTTCCCCACCTGGTAGTGAAAAGTTAGAGAAAGGATCTCCTACGCTCCACCCCTCATGTCTGTGTCCCTTCAGAACCGGTAGTGCCAATGAATTTGATGAGACTCCAGACAGAGCAGACTGCAAGGAAGAATGTTCCAGAAAGAAAGAAAGAACAAGCAAATAACTCCCGGAACCTCAGGAAGGGGCATCGGTAGACAGATGCACAAACTGCTTCTAGGCCTAGAGCTGAAAGAAAAAATAAACTGGATTTTTAAAAATCCGGAATCAAAAGGATGCTCATTTCCTCCTCTATTCAAGAACGCTTGAAAAATAGAATGAATGAGGCCTTAAAGTTCTCGTCTCCCACCCAGTTCTGGGATCCTCTTTAACTCTCCTGCAGGTGCTCCCTCTTGTTGCTTGGACACTTCCAAAGACCAGAAAGCTCTACCTCTGCAAAGTCCTGCAGAGATGTGTGCAGGAAGAGGTACCAGGGTATTGCCTGGGAGCCCCGGCATGTGTCCCTGACTCCAAATTTCCCCCTCACACTAGAGTCGCAGTGTCTGGAAGTCTACAATTAGTTGTTTATTTCTGGTGGTGTCTTAAAATTCAAACACTTTTGGTGGCACCTGCTATCAAATCAAAGTGTTCATGACTTAGAGAATCCCCTTCCGTTGGTGAGAGCAGAGGGTCCTGGACAATTCTAAAAGGGAGACACTGAGGACGAGGGGCAACGATGCCAAGACAAACCTCAGATACTTGACATTTATTCTGCTAGGCCCGGTGGGAATGCACGGTGAGGATGACCATGGTGATGACGATGATGATGATGATGATGATGATGATGATGATGATGATAGAAACGAACCTGGTATGTGCCAAGCACTCTTCTTAGTGCTTCACATTCCAACTCGTTGGGAACAAATTCCTACAAGGTGGATGGTTTTTACAGCAAGTCTCTCGAAATAAAGACCTCGAATAAGCACCTTATCTCCTCTGAGAAGTTACCCTCCATCTAAAGATCTTAGCTTCCTTCTTTCATCCCGCTTCCCTTCCCTCTAAAACAGGGAGAAAGGGTGCAGCTTTGCAAGTTAATACAATAAATACATTTGTGTGTGCGCGCGTCTGTGTCCCTGTTATCAGATGCGGTTCCTTAAACCCATTGTTCAGAGAGACTTTAGAGCCTCCGAGGAGCAGCCAGAAAAGGCGTATGTGACGAGACTCCCATCTAGTGGTTAGAGTCAATAATAAAGGGTGGGAAGAAACCTAATGTTTGCTTTACTCTTTGACTGGATGTACAGAAACCAAACCACCCTCACCACGAAGGCGGTCCCAGGCCCCGGAGACATCGCAACGTGGCCAGCTCTCCCACTGTCGCCTGACAATTTGAGTGGAGAGACACTGGGCCGAGGAAGACCAGAGATCAAGGTGAGAAAAGAACAGTGGGGAGGAGAGAAGCACGCGTCATGTTAGAGACAACCTCACCACACCTCCTCCAGCCTTCCCCAGTGGCTGGCTGTAAGGGACACGATAACCACTCAGCTTCTTATTCGTGCAATTTCTGAAGAATTGCTGTCTCGGGCTCTCGTGGCATGATAGAGATTTCTAACTTTTGAAAAAGTTGCTCTGAAAGGTGGAAGAGGATAAATATCAAGTTGCAACAGTGCCACTCGCTGGCCATAATGCGGGAAGGCAAGCACGACCTAGCCACCGTCCTCACAAGGTCCCTTGCATGTTGGGTGCCCAACACTGAACCCAGTAACCTGGCAATTAGGTCACTGAAAATACAAACGGCAGGAACAAAAAGGCTTATTTGTTTGCTTCTTGGTGTATTAAGATCCATTAAAATCTGGTCAGCAAGCAAGTCAGTGTTGACGTCACACTAAGTTTGTGTAGACTCGTTCTCAGAGACAGAGGTAACAGGACGGGGAGCACATCCGTTGAACACGTATCTGTAAGCACCCAGAACGGCCAGATGAAGGTAGGAAAAGCATTCCGAGTAGCTAGCACTTGACAGAAGCCAGGAAATTGAAGTTAACGTGGCCTCAAGAATATGAATTAGTGGTTTCCCAAATACCAGGTGACGTTCCAAAGGTTCCAAAAGACAGAACATTGAGAACTAAGAAAGAATTAGATAAAAACACATAAGAATCCTTGCATACATGCTGGGGGCAACCACAACAACTTGAGGGTCAAAGGGAGTGTCGGGTGAATTGTCAGCACAAAAGTGATGTCAAAAGCCAAACAAAATCTTTCTGGGATGGGTGGATGGGTGCTCAGTAGTGTGACAGATAAAGACCAGGGAATCCTTTCTTTCTCTGTTATAGGCAACGCAGGGTTATGGCGATTACACAATAGCCAGAATTCTAGAAAAGGGACACAAACTGTGGCCAAAATAATTGTATTATTTTGTTTAGAAAGAAAGAACTGTTTATATTTAAGTACTATAACAGGCTCCTGAGAAAAGCTGTTTGTTCCCTTTTGGGGATATTTAAAAGATAAATCCTAGAATCCCTTCCAGCTCTGTAATGCCATGATTTAATCCTTGGTTCTAAATGAAGGAACACTAACTCAGTGCAGGACACTAACACCCGAGAATAATCTATTTAATTGGTAGTTTACAAATGTGACCTTGGTTAAAACCGATGTCTCCACTACTTATTAACCAAGTGACCCTAAGCAACTTACCTCACATCTCTCAACCTATTTCCGTGTGGGATGCCTTTTTCAGAGGTCTATCATGATGATAGAGTGGGATACTGTTTGTGAGCTGTTCGGCACCGTGCCCGGCCCATAGCAAGCACTCTCAAAAATGGAAGCTTCCATTTACTGAGGAGTAAGTGAAAAATTACAACGAGCCTTTAGAAGAAGGCCTGACTCAGAGTAAGCACTCAATTTTAATGAAAAGGTATGAATTACAGATGAAATTTGAAAATGATACAGCTTATCTTCATACAGGGGGTACCATAGTATTCAGGAAAAATCTCACCACTAACTACGCGTCTTTGGGCAAGTCACTAAAACCTCCGCCTTTCTGTTTCGTCCCTGCAAGATGGGAGTGTAAGTGGATTAGATGACCAGTTATGTGTCTTCCACTCTGGTTCTAGAAGGAGGTTCTAGAGAATACCAGAGCTCAGCATACACAATAACTGTATAATATATGCTCTATAAAAACTCCAGTTGTGAACTAAGACATAACCAGTGATCGACAGTATAATTAAAAACTTAAAAGCCACAAGAGACCTACAATATAAAAGTACCACAAATATAAAAGTCCTTGAATTATTCAAGGACTGATTAAATAATGAATAACTGCTAGATACAGAATCAAGCACCTAGGTCTTTGACTTTCAACTTTCCTACAATTTCCTTTATATTCACACCAAGAAATTATTTCGAGCCTCTCATTCCGTAACAATCACAGAGTGACTTTAAATAATCCCGTATGGCAAGTGTGAGGACTGCAAGCTAATGCTGTTTTACTGTAACTCGGGAGTCAACACGCATTTCCTACAAAGGACCAGACAGTAAATATATTTTCGGCTCACTCAACCCTGCCCTTACAGTAGAAGAACAGCCCATGTGTAAATGAATGGCTGACTGCATTCCAATAAATCAGTAACTGCGGACGCTGAAATTTGAATTTCATACTGTTTTCAAGCATCCATCATGAAATTTTTTTTTTCATTTTTTTCCAACCATTTAAAAAATGCTAACGCCATTCATAGCTTGTGGGCCCTACAGAAAGGGGTAGTGTAGGATTCAGCCGATGGGCCCAAGTCTGCTGCCACCCCCTGCTGTAATTACATACTTTGGGAAAGAATGTGATAATGTAGGGAATCCAGAATTAGCAGAACACCCCTCTGGGATTTTCGCCGGTCGGTTGGTTGGTATTTGTTTTGTTGTACTGTTTTCATCTACCATCTTCCTAAGGGCTTTCACCACACACCAGGGACCCTAAGTGGGTCCCCGGGGCAAGGGCGCGCACTGGGTTTCAGCATAACTAAGGCAAGCCTGACACCTTGAGGTCGCTCGGCAAGTGGCAGGTGCCACCCTGGAAGTTAAGGAGGCGCATCTCTCTCCTGGGTATGAATCCAGGAGGGGGCAGCCCTGCAGACTCGACCCAGCAGTGAGCCAGCCAGCAGCTGTTGTTATTGTTGAGATGGGGCAGGATAAAGTCCCCAGATCACTGTCTGACTTCTCTCTCCAAAGGGCTGTCTTTAGGGGCATTACATTCTATTGAAAAAAATAAATAATTTCCAGAGCGCCTTCCCAACGGAGACCAGAGGGCTCAACGGACATTCAAGACTTTCCCTGGTCTGGATAAGTCTCCGGCCTGCACTTATTAATATATTCTGGAGGAGAGAAAGGGGTATGGAGCGCGACAGCCCCATCCCTCTCCTGTCAGATGATTATTACAGAGTTTGAAAAAGAAGGGAAATGCATAGGACATAACTGCTACCGAGAATCAGGAGTTTTCCTCTGGGGAGATGGTGATAAGGGGCTTTAAGAAGCAAAGACCAACGATCGAAACGTTACAAACAGGATTACGCATTGCTTCTCCAGGTCAGACTCTCCCAGGCTGTCACAGAGTCGTGCTGGGATGCAGCATCTTGCTCATTTTTGGAAAAGGATTGTAGAGGCCGCTCTTTCCATACCCCCCCCCAGAAGTGTTTCACCGAAACACCCGAGCCTCGAGTTACTCCTATCTTGTAAATTATCCGGGAAAAACAATCCCACGGCTTGCTTAGCTCATCCTTTCCTCTAACTGAAAGCCATCCCTCCGTGTTTCTGGGAAAGTAGACAGAGGGGGACACTTGGAGGGAATTTGGGGGGGAGGTTGCCCCAGATTCTGGAGTCACAAATGGACTTTTGTATTTGTGAGGCCTCCCCTTTGGAGGCGACGGGCCCTGAGGGTCTCATAGCCGCCAGCTCTATGAGCTAAAAAGCTGCAGGAAGGTCGCCAAACTGTCAGTACCCCCAGCGCAGGGCAGGGAACTGGGTGGCTGGGTGTAGGTGGGCTGGCAAAGGCCCTAAAGGTCCTGATGCAGGGGAGTCTCCCGCACTGACAACGGGGGGCAAGGGCAGAGAGGGGTGGCTGGAGAGCCTATACTTAGAACAAGACACTGGACACGGTTCAGGGCTGTCCCGTGAAACTGGGGTGCCAGTACCGGCTGCCTTTTGAGGTCCTTGGTGGAGACTAGGCCGTGCCCACTCCTCTGTCTCTGGGCCGCAGCCCCCTCTCCTGCTGGGGGCGCGGATGGCAGGCTGGGACAGAAGGAATCCGTTCTCACACATCTGTACCCCCAGCTGAGGCCAGCGCCCTGAGCGGGAGCTTGCCACCTTTCGGGAAGCCCCCCAGACACTGAGCAGCATTCCCATCAGGTTTTCAGGGCCCACCATGCAGTTCCCGAAGAGCTGCTTGCCCTGGGGGGGCAGCCGCGCTGCTGCAGCCGCGCCCCTGGTGACCCCCGCCCCCCCATACACACCCCGGGAGCTGGGCTCGGCCCTGCAGCCCCTGGACGAGGCGGGGAGCAGGGCCCGGGGGCTGTGCTGGGCAGCAGGCATTTCCCCCCATCCCCAGCTCGCTGCGGAAATGTGGGTTCGGGTGGGGAGCGTGGCTGCGGCGCGACCCCTGTGTGCTCCCCATGGGACCCCCAGAGTGGCTCCGCGGGATGGGGGCGCGGGCGCGGGCGCGGGGGGGGGGGGGGGCAGGAGCCTGCGGGAGGCCTTAGGGAGCAGGCAGGGCCGGCCCAGCACCGCAGGAGTTAACGGCCGCGCAGGGGGAAGGGGAAGCGAGCTGGAGTCGACACCCGCGGAGGGGGGTGCGGGGGGGCGAGGCCCGCCGGCTGCTGATTGGTTTTACATTTCATCCAAAATTTCTCTCTCTCTCTCTCTCTCTCTCCTCCGTCGCTCCCTCTTTTTCGGTTTCTCTCTCTGATCCCAGGGGAGGGGAAACGGGAATAGTGAGGGATCAAAAATAAACCTCTTAGGTCAAAGCCGGGAGGGCGGTATAAATACGCGGGCGGGCGGCGGCGGCGGCGGAGGAGCGCCGGACCCCGGCCTTGGCGCCCGCGAGCGGCCCCGCAGCGCCCCGCGCCCCCCGCGCCCCCCGCGCCCCGCGCCCCGCGCCCCGCGCCCCGCAGCGCCCCCCGCGCCCCGCAGCGCCCCGCGCCCCGCGCCTGCCCGCGCCTGCCCGCACCTGCCCGCGCCGGGCCGCGCGCCCCCGGAGCCCCCATGCCCCGCGCCGCCCCCCGGTGGCCGCCGCCGCCGCTGCTGCTGCTGCTGCTGCTGCTGCCGCCGCCGCCGCCGCCCGCCCGCGGCGCCCCGGCCCGGCCCGGCGCTCGGGGCCCGGCCTCGGCGCTGGTGCAGCCCACGCGGTTGCCGGGCAGCGGCGCGGGCGAGCTCGCGCTCCACCTGTCCGCCTTCGGCCGGCGCTTCGTGCTGCGCCTGGCGCCCGACGCCAGCTTCCTGGCGCCCCGGCTGCGCATCGAGCGCCTGGGGGGCGGGGGGCGCGGGCGCGGGGCCGGGGCGGGGGCCGGGGCGGGGGCCGGGGCGGGGGCGGGGGGCGGCCCGGGGCTGCGCCGCTGCTTCTTCTCGGGCACCGTGGACGGCGCGCCCGGGTCGCTGGCGGCCGTGAGCCTGTGCGGGGGCCTGAGCGGCTCGTTCCTGCTGCGCGGCGAGGAGTTCACCATCCAGCCGCAGGGCGCGGGGCGCTCGCTGCTCCGGCCGCACCGCCTGCAGCGCTGGGGGCCCCCCGGGCGGGGGGGGGACGGCGGGGACGGCGGGGACGGCGGGGACGGCGGGGACGGGGCCGGGGCCGGGGACGGGGACGACGAGGCCGCCCCGGGCGCCAGCGGGCCGCCCCCACCCCCACCCCCACCCCCGGGGGCCACCAGCAGAACCAAGCGCTTCGCGTCCGAGGCTCGCTTCGTGGAGACGCTGCTGGTGGCCGATGCGTCCATGGCCGCCTTCTACGGAGCCGACCTGCAGGTAGGACGCTCGGCCCCCAGGCCCCCGCCCTCCCCGGAGCCTCCAACTCCCCCCCCACACACACACACACCCGCGTCCAGCTCCTCCGACCACAAGAGGCGACCCCAAGCAGCCGAGGCTGGCCTCCCCTAACCTCTGCCCCCTCCCCCGGGCCCTGCACTCTAGGGTGGAGGCCCGCACCCGCTGAATCTCCTGCGGGGCTTGGCACACGGGGCTCAAAGTGGGCTCCAAACCCCACCCCACCCCCGGGGCACCTGCCTCTCCCCCACAGAGGTGGACACTCTGGAAGAGCATCCATTTCTCAGCCCTCTGCTGTCCCCAGACCTGAGAGATGCTCCCCCCCATCCACACACCCGCCCCCCAGCCCCGAGGGTCAGCGGGGACCAAGGATGTGTCTGTTTCGTCCCCTCCAGGGCCACAACTGGGGCTGCCAGGAGTAAAAGATGTTGTTGGGAGGGAGTTGAACCTGGAACCTCTGCGCGCCCAGCTGGTTCTGATCAAGGGGCAGGGGCTACCTTGCCAACCTGGCACGCAGCCCCGGCGGATCCTGGCAGTGCCAGCATCAGCACAGAAAGGGAGGGGAACAGAATTTCTGCCTGGGGGCTCAGCCTGGGAAACTGAAGTTTCAGTGGAAAAGGGAGGGGAGACGGGAGTGGGGCAGCGAATTCCTCCAGTTACTGTTCCTGCGTGGTCCGCCCCAGCGGCTCTGGGCCCAGACCGGGCCCTCTGCAGAGCCTGGGCAGGAAAATTGAGCTCGGGGGACAGCTCCTTTCGCCAGACCATGTCTAACTAGATTCAGAGGTGGTGCCGAGGAGGACGCAGCAGGAGGAGCCTGTGTCCCCCTGCGCCCAACACCTCCCCCAGCGACAGGGAGGGGGCAGTACCAGGGCTCCTGGAGAGCACCGTCCTCCCTCTTCCCGGGGAGCACAAACCCAGAGGTGTGCTAGGTAGAGAAGACTTGCCACAGGTCAGAGATGCCTGCCGCTGGGATCCTGGCCACTGCCGCCCCTCGGGTAATGCTTTTTTTTTTTTTTTTCAACAATGGCCACTTTGGCCAGTGACCCTGTTCTAGGCTCAGCCTAGGTCCGGCTGTTGGGGGTACCAAGTGCTTCCGCGTCACCTGCGCAGAACAGTCTAGATGATGCACGGCATCTTTATGACTCTGCCATCACTGGGAAATGCATCTAGGTGGAAGCATGAGGAGAGCGGGGGGTCAGAGGTCCACGTGGCTGCTTCTCTGGCTCCTGCAGGAACAGGCTCCTCGGCACACTGTTGTCGTATCCGCCTCTCTCAGAGCTCAGTAAGGCAGCTTTGAGCCATCACTGTGGTCTTGCCAGTGGGTTTGGGGGCAGTGATGATTGAGTGTCTGCTTCCCTGACTACCCTGAGAGCAGGGGGAGGCATCAGCGGACTCCTCTGACTCCCCTTCCCCAAGCAAGGCCTCAAGGGGGTGGCTGGCAGGGCTTCTCCCACCGTTAGGCACGTTAGGACCACCACGCCTGGCTACCAGGGGGCTCTACCGGAGAGAGGCGGGACTACAGTCATTGCAAACCCAGAGCTGAGATGCTTGGGCCCCTCCCCGTGCGTGCATGGACCAGTGTCCGAACATCTGCCTAGGAACCAGGAGGTAGGAAAGACCACAAGACCACAGAAGAGCAGCAGAAAGAGTAATTACTTTTCAGGCTTCAGAGCCAAAATGTTTTCTCTGGCACCCTCCTACCATCCAGCTCTCCCAGCCCATCAGGTAGTTACTTAAGATCCTGGGTATTTGCCTGAAGGATGTATTTGGCTGGGCTGGGTCTTCACAGAGACACCTGGGAGTGCTTGCGCCCTTACAGATCTCTGGCCAGGTGACCGGTGCATGCTTGTCCCCTCCCCTCCCCCTCCACATATGCCATTTCTGAACCATTCACACACACCGTGCGGCCAGCCAGCCTATGTGGGTCAGAAGAGCACATCAGACCCTGTGTAGGCTGAGGTCCTCTCCCTAAGGGTACCTACTTCCAGGGCTTAACACCTGAAGGAAAAGTGCTCTCTCAGCTGGATCAGCTCCATCACCCCCCACCTTGGTCTCATTATGTCACACCCCATTTACACCCCTGCTGTCACCATGCTGGGATGGGGCATGAGGCACGGCTGCTTCTATGACCTCCCGCTGACCCCTCTGCTTTGACTGCTCACCAGCTGTGGAGATGCCACAGGATCGACTTGAACTTCTCAGCTCAGTCCCCTGGGCTTCCTAAACAGGTCCATGAGCTCAGCCAAGACCAGAACGAATGTCAAGTTCCAGTTCCCCAAGACCTTGCCTGCCCAGACCTTCTCCCCAAAATAGAACCCAGTTCTTTAAAGCAGCTCTCCAAGGAGTCTCCTGGAGACTTCATTCAGGCAGACGGAAGGCACTTTGGGGTGTTTTAACAACCAGGGGTGTAAGGTAAGGAGGAAGAGACTTTGCCCCCCTCGAGGGCTTGCATTTCCTCATCTGTGAAGCCAGATACCTGGGCTACCAGGTCATCAGGATTCACGTAAGCATTAATGAGGCTGCTTCTTGATGAGGCTTCTAGAGAGTTCGGTGCTCCTTGGGGAAGCCACCCTCTGAGTTTGTGCAGTTTGCACAGTGGTTTGCATGCATCACCTCAGCAGAGATACCCGTGAGAGAGGCAGAGGAAGATGGTTCAGCTCACAAGGGAATCTGTGACTTTCTCCAGGTCACACAACTAGTGAACGGCCGGGCTGGGTCACGGCCTAAGTCTCCTGAACCCGAGGGCAGTGTCGTTTTTATTGTGCAGGGAGGCTTTTTAGCACGAGGAGGGTCTGTGACTCTGTGGCTCTGCATACCCCCCTACGCTTGTCTGTCTTGTGGGAAGGGGTCATTGAATCCAGCAGTTCAAAGATGCCAGGCCAAGGTGGGAGGCCCTATCCTGGGAAGAAACCGCCTCCAAGGCCAAGAGAAAGAATTAGCCACGCTCGCGGCGGATCACACTGGGAAGCGACAATGAAGTTTTCCAGAACTCTGTACACTTGAGTTCACTTAATCCCTTGACAGAAGGGGCCCCTGCCTCCCACCTTCTTATCTGGTTTCAGAGTTAATGCGCTCAGACAAAGGGGGCTTTCTGAAAGGAGGGACCACCTCGGAAGAGGCCATTAACTCTGTCTGCATCCGGCTGCCGCTCGCTCGGATGCCTGGATGGACCTGCAGCGGGACAGCAGTGAGTGGGGGGCTGAGCTGTGCCCCACTCTCACACCCAAAATCCGTCCTGCTGGTGTCTCTGCTGCCGGCTGAGCTCTGAATTCTTTGCTCAGCAGAGAGGGTCCTAGGAGGGCACTCCTCATTTCCGGAGGATTCCCGGGATGTCCGGCTACCACCAAGTGATTTCAGGAAAGGGTTCCATCACAGCCAGCCCACCCCCCCTCCCCCATATCCTCTGGGAAAGTGACTCCCACAAGCCCTGATGCTAAAGGGACCACATTCCCCAGTGTGCCCAGTGCCTGGTTGGGGCCTGTTCTGGCATGATTATTAAGAGCATCGCCTTCACGCTCAAAAGCGTCCTGGTTTGGATAATAACAGAAGCAGACACATGCCCCACTTGCTCTGTCGCTGCCTATGTCCCCGTGGGAGAAAGACAAGTGTCATATCCCCAGAAGTTGTGTTTCCCTCTTGGCAAGAGAATGAGTCTTTCCCGTCTCTCTTCTCTGCTCCCATCAGAATCGACGATATGAAGCTCTTCCTGAAGAAAATGCCTCAATATGCAAAGGTCTTTGGTTTGCTGCTTCTGCCTCCCCCGGTATAGACGATGCCAGGGGAAAGCTTGTTCGCTGGCGTGCTTTGGGTCTGTTTTGGCTATGCCTTAGCTGTCCTTGTAGGAGCAGGGATAGGTGGCAGTCAGTGTGGTGATGGAGGGTGTAGTCCCTGAAGGATAATCAAAATGAGTTGGGTGTCCCAGAGCAAGTTCCCAGGTTCCCTGTGTCTCGATTCCTGGAAGAGTTACACCAATGTCCTGGCACTACCTTGAGGACACAGTAAAATATGGAAAGCGCCTGACCCAGCGCCTGGCACATAGTAGGTGCTCAAAAAAGCATCGGGAATACCAGCATCACCTTGGACAGTGGTGTTGGTCAGAGTCGGAGGGCAGTGTGGTCACAGGCCCTCCCAGCCCACCACCAGGTTAGCTCCGCTGTCCCGCAGGGAGGCCTTCCTTTCCAGAATGCTCGGCTCAGGGTGCTGGAGCGTGGCCCCCTCGTGTCGGGTAAGTGCTGATACCTTCTGAGAGCTCACACCGCCCCTGGCTGTTTGGGGAACAAGGAGAGATGAAGGACGTCAGTGCAGGAGCCTCTCTTCTCTCCCCTTGCTTCCTTACCCTCCTTTGCTTCTCACCTCAGGCCCTAGAGACAGCCCCCCCCAGTACGAAAAGGAGGGCACCAGTTGCTGAGGCCAGAAGGTGTCCGTGTCACCTCTCTTCCTCTCCTTGCCCTCCCAGGCGAGCTGCAGGGAGAAGCGATGGGACCCACGCGTGAAGAGCAAAGGAGCAAGGCAGGGGTGACGCTGAGCAGAAGTAGCTGCTGGAAGTGCGTGTGGCCCGGGCCCAGACTCCCACCTCCCACCGCAGTTGGCTCCTGCTCCACGGGTGCTCTGGGGGACTAATCTCCTTAGTTGTCTCACGAAGAATCCAAGAGGCCTGTGTCGCAGCCTAGCTGGCCAGGGCATTTCCTTCTCTTCTTTTCAGGTGGCCTCAGGGGCACCAGTAGAGAAGGAGACCCCCTAAAA
This sequence comes from Vulpes vulpes, assembly GCF_048418805.1. Classification (NCBI taxonomy): domain Eukaryota; kingdom Metazoa; phylum Chordata; class Mammalia; order Carnivora; family Canidae; genus Vulpes; species Vulpes vulpes. The sequence continues at coordinate 105,721,066 of NC_132791.1, forward strand.
AAAGCGCCGTGTCTTTTCCTAGTGAGAATGAAGGGCAAGGAGTCCCTGAGTCATTCGAGAGCAGGGTTGTTTGACCGCCCCTGGCCGCGCTGCTCAACAGCCCTGGCATGGTCCTTGGAGGTTGTCTGCTGGGCCGGGGCCCCACTACCCCAGGGGCGCCTTCTCACTCACCTCCTTCAGCAAGCAGCCCACACCTGTGTGAGGCCCAGAGTGAGCGGTGGGCTGAGCCGTCGGGCCCTCCCCTCGACCGGCCCCTGCACCCTCTCTCTGTGGCCCTGGAAGTCGGGCCTGGCATTGTAGCCCGGGTCCCCGCAGAGAATGGAGCTCATGGCCTCAGGGCCCCCTGGGGTCCCCACCAGGTCCTTCCCCCTGGGGAACCGTAGGAGATACTGCAAACGTCAGGCATTCCTGCCATGGGTCCCTGGAGGAGCAAACAGCGGGATTGGCAGGGCCTCCCACCCCCAAAACCTCAGCGAGACAAGACAAGAGGGGAGGTGAGCAGGACCAGGATTTGGGATCTTAATAGAAACACTGGACCCCACGGTCCTTGCAGCTCTCTTGCCATGGAAATTATCTTCTGAAATAGCAACCAGAAGGACATCCAAATGCTCTCAAATCATGCTTTGTGCGGAAATATACGCCTGTGTGCCTTGGTAACACGTGCCTGGGGACACGGCCCCTGCACAGTCCCCTTGGCCACATGGCCCCAGAGCCTCTGCCCGATCCGGTCAGCCTGGGACCCCAGACCTTCGGGACCGCCGCCGCCGAGCAGCTGGCATCTCTTGCGTTAACACCTTCTCGGCACAACATCGTCTCCCCCCACCCCCGGTTTTGAGATTGTGAAATTGGGACTCAAAGGGACGAAGTCTTGTGCGGAGAGTTGCGGGTTGCCTCTGAAGAAATGCCAGGGCTTGGTCCCTGGCCCATCAGATTGGACCCTTCCTAGGGCAAGAGAGCAGGAGACTCGGCCTGACCCTGGAAGCAGTGAGGGCCTGGCCAGGAAGTAGCCTCCGGAGCTCCCAGCCCTCAGCCCTCACCCCCAGTTGCATAATGATGTGATTGCTTCTTTCCCTCAGGAATCCAGCTCCCGGAGCAAGTGCCAAGTTTCAGCTTTGCTGATAAGATGTTTACATCAGCCTAAACATAGCGAGAGTGCTTGACACGCTAAGGAACCTGCCAACCCCTGTTTGTAGGGCTTACAAAATACCTGGCTCCTTGCCTGCGAGGTGAACAGACCGATCCCATTCACAAATAATAGGATTCGTCTGAAACCCCCACACGTGGCCTCAACCGGTGGAGTGTCCCTCGTTAGCCTTTCGCCCTCTTTTCCCCTCCTTCCACTCCTACCTTCCAGACCACAGGAGAGTAAAGAAAAGAAAAGCTTAGGGGAGTTGGTGTCCCAGGGAACGGGGCGCAGGGCAAGTGAACGGCACCTCAGCTGGCCACACTCCCGGCTGAAGGCCTGCGTGCCTCTGCCCCTTTCTCCGCTGCAAAGAATCCAAGAGGTCTCACTGCTCGAGGTCCCTGAGGCAGGAGAGTGAGCTCCATCTGGCCGCCTCCGAAGCCTTGGGACAAGCTGGCAGCCCAGGGCCAGGACGGAGGCCAGGCAGTGATGCGAACTCCCTCCGCTGGCCTGGGCAAAACTGGAAGCAGGTGTGATCCTCAGCACCTGGGCCTCGTTAGGCCCACCGACCCCCCCTCAAGCCCCTGGGGTCAACCTTTTGGGGCTGTCCGGAAACCCAGCAGTCAGGCACTTGGGAAACCTAAGGTGAAGAGTGTAGGCCTCAGGGACAGACGTGCCTGGGCCGGTGTCCCGGCCTTGGGAGCTGTGTGACCTCAGCTGATTTAACTTGTGCGAACCTCTGTTCCCTGCTTTGTTAAGCCCCAGATGACAATGCCCACTTCACAGGGTTCGTGTGAGGACTTAATGAGGTGTGGGCCTGGCCGACGGGTGCAGCCTGACTATTAGGAGCGATGACTGGGACAATTCCAGAGTCGACTGTGCCCATCCTGGAGAGTCCACGTTACCCCAGCAGGCCCCGGGAAAACGCTCAACACGTTCTACTGACCTTGAAGGCTCAAATAATTGCTTCTGGGCTGAGCACCGAGAGGGGATGGGATTGGCTGGCAGGGAAGCAGTTGGTGTCACGTTAAGGCAGAGTCGCCAGTGCAGCCCCCACGGAACTTTCTGGGGATGATGGAAACGTCCCGTCTGCTCGGTTTAATACAGAAGCCTGGAGCTTAAAAAAAAAAAAAAGAAGAAGAAGCCTGGAGCTATAGGTGGCTACTGATGTACTTGAAATGTAGCCAGTGCGACAGAGGAACTGTAATTTTAATTTTATTGAATTTTAACTAACCTAGATTTGCACAGGCCCACGTGGCTGGTCAAGATGTTAAATGCACGGGCTTTGGAGCTGGGCCACCTGGGTTCAAGTGCTGGCTGTACACTCATTAGCTTTGTGATCCTGGGCCAGCTACTGAGCCTCGATTTCTTGTATGTAAAACCAAGGGAAATAACGCCAGGACCTCCGGGTTTTTGTGCGTCTCCGGCAAGAGGCTGGATATCCAGGGCTCAGCACCGAGCCTGGCACCGGAGACGCACATCCAGGGGTGGCGGCAGTGGGCGGCAGGCCCCGGGCCCGGAGACGTAACCCTGCCCTCTCCCTGCTGCCTGCTTCCCGACAGAACCACATCCTGACGCTCATGTCCGTGGCGGCCCGAATCTACAAGCACCCCAGCATCAGAAACTCCATCAACCTGATGGTCGTCAAAGTCCTGATCGTGGAAGATGAAAAGTGGGGCCCCGAGGTGTCCGACAATGGTGGCCTTACCCTGCGCAACTTCTGCAACTGGCAGCGGCGCTTCAACCAGCCCAGCGACCGGCACCCAGAACACTTCGACACGGCCATTCTGCTCACCAGACAGGTCTGTGGGCGGCGGGATGGGCGGGTCAAAGGGGGGGGGGGGGCCCTGGGCCTCCCCAAACATGGGCTGGGGCTCCCCACTGGCCCCAGCTGGACACCAGGAGCCTCGTGTGTGGAAGGACGAGGAGGGGGTCATGGGACAAGTGTGAGGTATTTGCAAGGGAAGGAGAGGAATCTCGTAAGGGCTCTTCTCCAAAAGTTTGTGACCAGCTGTCTGCTGAGGTCACAGCGGAGGAAGTGGGCTCAGACGGCCCAGCAAATGAGCTGCAGTTGGAATGAAGACAGGAGGGCCCTCTGCAACTGTTAAACCTAGCGGCAGGTAACCGGGGGTGACCCTCAGGGTTCCTCCAAATCGGGAAGCCCCCGTCTGGGACAATTGAAACAGACAGCTGCCCGGTGGCTAGAAAGTCCAATAACGTGTGCCAGGCCCTGTTGATGCCTTGGGTCCTCACGACAATCCCACAGAGCCGCCTTTTACGACTGGGGAAACTGAGGCACCGATTGGTCACACGGCGGTAGCGCCCATAGGCAAGCTTAGGCAGTCTTGCTGCAGGGTCAGTGCTCGCAACCACTGTGCCATCCGGCCTCCCCAAACCAGCCATGGGATGTGCCAACTCTAGGACATGAAGTCCCAGCCAGCCCCCAGGGTCGCACCAACGTAGAAAAGGAAACGGGCTTCCTCACACAGGGGCCGTTGTGAAGAAATAGGGCCTTTGGCTTAAAATTTTTCCTTTCTGGGGCACCTGGGTGGCACAGCTGGTTAAGGATCCAACTCTTGATTCGCTCCTGGGTCATGATCTTGGGGTTGTGAGATGGAGTCCCGTGTCGGGCTGCGTACTGGGCACAGAGTCTGCTTGAGATTCTCTCTCCCCCTCCCTCAATGTCTCCCCCCCACCAAAAAAAAAAATGTCCTTCAACTCAGGAGAAGCAGAAATAGGAAGACTATCTGTTCTGTGTCTGTTCTCATGCCCTCACTCTCTCCGCCAAGCAGAACTTCTGCGGGAAGGAGGGCATGTGTGATACCCTGGGTGTGGCGGATATTGGCACGATCTGTGACCCCAACAAGAGCTGCTCTGTGATCGAGGATGAGGGGCTCCAGGCGGCCTACACCCTGGCCCATGAGCTAGGTAAGACATGCCATGCCCTGCGTGCTGTGCTGTGTCAGAGGGAACTGCCTTCCACGTCCAGGCCGGCCCGGCGTCTGCGGCGTACGCGGCTCTCACGTTTGGCCTGGTTCGACTCAGAATGTTGACAGAGTGATCTTGTGCAGAGAGATCGTGTGCTTTCTCCATCCCCTCCCTGGGCATGAGGCCATAATATTAAAATAGTGTCTCGGACCGTCACCCGGGGTCACCAGGAAAATGCCAAAAATGCAACAAAGGCTCGGGTGAAGATGCTTTGCCCAAGCTCAGCGGTAGCAGTAGGAACTCTGGGAAGAGCCGTGTAAGGAGAGTGCTGTGTGGGTGAGCGGGTCGCTGAGGTGCGCGTGATCTAGGGCAGGCGAGGCAGAAAGAGAGGCCCCCAGCGTTCCCCGGAAGGCTTTCCGCCAGAGAAAGGCCCAGAGTGCGGCCCAAAACCAAAATGTTTAAGGAGGAAGGGGGCGGCCGTGTCCGTGAGGAGCTGGTGAAGGCTTGGCCCTCTGTCAGCGGAGGGTGGCGGCCTCGAGGGGGAGCGGGGCTGGGGTGCTGGGCCGGGTGGGGGGCCCTGGGGCGGAACAGGCCGGGCCGGAGGGCAGTAGAGGCCAGTGGGGGTGGACCTCAGGTCTCTCTCACCCCAGGGCACGTCCTCAGCATGCCCCACGACGACTCCAAGCCCTGCGCACGGCTCTTCGGGCCCATGGGCAAGCACCACATGATGGCACCCCTCTTTGTCCACCTCAACAAGACGCTGCCCTGGTCTCCCTGCAGTGCCATGTACCTCACGGAACTTCTGGACGGCGGGCACGGTAGGTGTCGCGCAGGCTGCTCCTGGCTCCTTCCCGGGCGGCTGCCGGCGCTGGAGGCCTGCTGGGCCCCCCCAGGCTTGCTACGCTGCTTCGGCGCTGGGGCCCCTTCTGGCTGAGCTCCCCCAAGCATCAGAGACGTTGAGGCTGGAACAGCGGGCAGAGGGGTGTCCCTCGCACCTCCTGAGCCGGCTGCTGGGCTCAGGTAGACGATGAGTCCCGGGGCCAATAGAATTAGCCTGAGAAGGTGCCAGTGGAGGAGGGAGGTCCAACAGAGCTTGAAGGAATGGAAGACTGTGGAACAGAGGAGAGAAGAGAGCACCCGGCCTGGAGAGGTAGACCATGTGGGAGCTCGAAACAGCAAAGAGGCAGCGAGGAGGTGGGCGAGCAGCAAGGGCCGGGCAGGGATGGGGCGTGCTGGGCTAAAACAGCTGGACTGACTCAGGAAAGCAGTGAAAATGCAATTGATTCTCCCCGTGATCGAAGCAGACGGGGACACCTATGATACAAAAATCACAGATCATCCGAAATCCGTCCTCTGGCGTTATTTTGCGTGCCACCGTCTTCGAAAGCCCATTCCCATCCCCAAGTATATGTGACATAGACTAGTGTCACAGTTAGCTGGCATCCCCCGGGCACACGCTGAGCGGATAGAAGATATTCTGGATAATGACCCCAACAACCAAAATTCAGTCCTAATAAAATTTTACCTACTGCCAGTCCAGAATGGGATAAGCTCGTATGGATGAGACGGTCAAAGACACCACGATGGCTGGGCCCCCCAGCCCACTGGTAGGAATTCAAGTGTGATGCGGGAGGCCGCCGGGGAGCTGAGAGAGGGAAACCCCTGCTCCTCATTCTTGTTCCTCTGCTTTCCTCCGTTTCTCAGGAGACTGTCTCCTGGACGCCCCCACCTCAGCCCTGCCCCTCCCGACAGACCTGCCAGGCCGCATGGCCCTCTACGAGCTGGACCAGCAGTGCAAGCAGATCTTCGGGCTGGGTTTCCGCCACTGCCCCAACACCTCCGCACAGGACATCTGCGCCCAGCTCTGGTGCCACTCGGATGACGCCGAGCCCCTTTGCCACACGAAGAACGGCAGCCTGCCATGGGCTGATGGGACGCCCTGTGGGCCTGGGCGCCTCTGCTCAGATGGCAGCTGTCTGCCTGAGGAGGAAGTGGACAGGCCCAAGGTGAGGGACGGCCATTCGGGGGTGTGGGAGGACGGGGTGGGGAGGGCTGTTTGCAAAGAGGAAGCCACACTTGAGAGCCATGAATTAAGAGACTTTGGGCCTGGCTGCAACTATGACTTGTAAGTAAAATCATTCATCTTTTAACAAACAGAGCAAAGCATATTTACCCAAACTCAAGAGGAGCCCTTCGAGGCTGTACTCATAGCAGATGGATGACGCCACCAGTGCGCAGGGCGTTTTGGAAAGTCCTCCTTTGGAACTGCTTTGGAGGCTTGTGGGGCTAGGTGATAGGTATGAAGGCTCCAGCACAAGGCCCAGCACGTGGCCATTCGCTAAAAGGAGGCCCCCGTGAATCCCGTTATAAGCTAGATAGAGTGACAGCAGGAGATCTGAGAGCTGAGGGAAAAGCTAGAGATTCTAGCCTACCCATGTTGGAGTGCGCTCCTCTCTAGAGGTCAGGAGAGGGGGATTCATTGTGGGAATTCCATACCCACGAGGGGAGAAGGGATCGAAGCTGTCTCTGAGCAGGCAGAGAAAACTTGGCCTGGGACAGAGTAAACTTACAAGAAACACCAAAGCAGTGCCAGCGAGGGTTTTCAAATGATTCGCTTCTTTGCCCTGCTCCTAATACTTCCAAACTGTGAGGCTGCTCACATTTCTCTTACTGCGAGTCACCGAGCCCTGCCTATGAAACAGCATCCGCCGAGTTTCACAGCCTGGTCCGGGCCCAGCTCCGAGTCACCAGGGTGGCCTGGGCACTCGCGCCTACAGGGTTGTCCCCACAGGCGTGTCCTCTGCCCTGAGGCTCAGGATCCTGCTCGGGCCAGGTGATCCACCCCCTTCCTAAGCTTGAACCGGGGCAGGATCTTCAGGTCCTTGTCATCGCCCCCTACCCCCGCCCCTGCTTCAGACACTGAGCTGCTCTCCTACATCCTGGCCCCCTCACCCCCCCAAAGCACATGCCTCACACGTTACTGAGAGGAGGGGAGGAGAGAGAAGGGGAAGGCACGGGGTCTGTCCAACATTCCCCAGCACCAGAGCCAAGCTCAATGTGGGGAGAGTCTGACATGGAATTATCATGGGATGATGTTCATCATCTGTTTTTAAGGGTAAGAAAAAACAGGTTATAAAACACTATGTAAAAAAAAAAAATCTCATCTTTATGATTATTCGGAACAACAGTGTGACAGGTTATTGCTGAAAATCACATCAGGGATTTTATTGGCATAGTGGATTTTTTTAAGTGTTTTCTTTTTTATACTTTTCTTCATTTTTCCTTTTTTATATAAGCAAATATTATCTCTTTCATTTTTAAAAAATTATTTCTCTTTTGAAAACCATATGAACCCATCAGGAGCAAAGCTTTGTTCTCCTAGGTTGATTGTAAGGATGGAAGCAACTCTGATTTTTCTCCCAGGCCTTGGAGTGGTACCATTGGAAATTGTAGCTGGTAGACCAATAGCAAGAGCTCCCAGCAATTATTGCTTTGAACCAAGACTTCTCAACCTCACACTAGAGACATTTGGGGCTGCATTAAGGCTTGGTTGTGAGGATCTATCTTCTTCATTGTTGGATACTCATTGGATGCTTGTTGGTTGCTAATTGTTGGATGCTCATTCTTGGGTATTCATCATTGGGTGCTCACTGTTGGATGCTCATTCTTGGGTATTCATTGTTGGGTGCTCATTGTTGGAATCTCATTGTTGGATGCTCGTTGTTGAATGCTCTGCAGCACCCCAACCTCTATCCACTAGAGGCCAGCAGCATATGCCCTCCCCAGTTGTGACAACCAAAATGTCTTCAAATATTGCCACATGTCCCTAGAGGATAAAATTGCTCCTGATGGAAAACTGCTATATCAGACCCAACCTTATTCACATTAAATGTTGTTTCATTCAGCAACTAATATCGAGCACCTTACTATTGGCAAGGCACTGTTTTTCACCAGGGTGAAAGAGTGAACAAGTCCAACACAGCCTCTGTGTTCAAGAATCCAAGAGCCAAGCAAGCCACACAATAGTTAACAAATGGTTAGGGCAGTTTACAGAACAAGTCCCACCAGGATGAACATGACTAGGTGAGGAGGTCAGGACCAGGGACCTCTGTGACCCGGAGAGCTCAGGCCTCCCCGCCTCTGCTCCTGACTCAGTGTGGCCTTGTGTGTTGCAGGCTGTGGTGGACGGAGGCTGGGCCCCATGGGGACCCTGGGGAGAATGTTCCCGGACCTGCGGAGGCGGAGTACAGTTTTCACACCGTGAATGCACGGACCCTGAGCCTCAGAACGGAGGGAGATACTGCCTGGGTCGGAGAGCCAAGTATCAATCTTGCCACACGGAGGAATGCCCCCCTGATGGTAAGGACCACTGACAGCCACTGCTGTTGTCACTGCAGCAGAGCCTGGCATGAGAAGTAGGGTGGCTGTCCCGGGAGGCGGAGCCTTCCTGTGATCCAGACATAAATGGACTCTGCAAGGCACCAAGTGGTAGGGCAAAGCCTAGCAGCCCCGAGACAGCTCTCATTGTGCTAGGAGAGTGAGCGAAGTCAAGGAACCAAACCGCCCCGATCTTCCACGACGTGGATATAGAGACTGTCATTCCCAACCAAACCTATCAGGGAGTCGGGGGGAGCTCTGCAGAGGGGCGAGCGTCTAGGATAATAATCCTCCTGGAGGCATCTGAACCCTCGTCTGTGTGCAGAATAGAAGTGTTTTCCAAAGCAAGTGTCAGAGCCAAACCTCCACTGTCTCTCCAGCCAACATTCAGCCCGGGGTGGAGGGAGGGTTTCTGAATCTGATTCTAATGCACATTCCTTCTGAGAAGAGTTGCCCATCTTCGCCTGAGGCCATGGAACCTCACCAGGCAGCAGCACCGCCCCTACCTCCCCTTGGCATATACTCCTGCCCCCTAGCACCCGCTAGGAAGCACACACATTAGCTCGGAGGCGGCAGGGGTAGCAGCAGAGCTGGTGAGAGGGAATCATTAGACGTTTTTCCCCACCGTCCCATCCAATTCCCCTTTGTGCAGCTCCAGGAAATATTGGCAGGCAGCAAAAGACAAGCAGAGTTTTAAGAGAGATGCATCCAAGTGCAAAGACACACTGACATTGGGTTGGTGTCTAATGAGGGAATCTGTAGGCTTTGCAGTTTTGCAAGACAAGGACCGGCAATAGCATGCAACCCTGGAAACTTCGCTCTGGAATCGTGAGGATTCGCCTGGCATATGGGGCAAAGAGAGAAACAGAGAGAGAGGAGGAGATGGAGATAAGGCACGAGGTGGACAGTATGATTTCTGTTGCATGGGGATCTGCCTCTCGATCAAAAAGTGGTTTTTAGTGCCTCCCGTGTGGCTTGAACTAGACTAGACGTTAGAAATGCCATTGTGCAAACGCACAAAGCATGCTCTCTGTCCTCAAAGAACTTGCAGTCCACACGCCTTTTACAAAGCAATTAAAGCCTAATCTCTGAGGCTCAGATCCCAGGTTTATGGAGAATTCAGGGGAAGGAAAAGCCTGGGCTGGTCAGAAGCTTCACAGGGACTTAGGGCTGAGCAAGGTCTGGAGGATGGAGATGGTGATGAGGTGTGGGAGGACGTGTGCCAGTGCGGCGATGGGGAGGCCTAGGAGCGGCTGGGATTCACTCGGGTGGAGTCAACAGCATGCTAACATTTCAAGGCTACACAACAAAGGTTTATGAGATTGAAATGGTATCTGGAGGTCCTCCTGCTGGCTGTCCCATCAGGTCACCCGGGAAGCTTGTTGAAAAGGGGCCCAGGCCCCTCAGATGTGTTGAATCCGAATCTCAGGAGTAGAGCATGGCCATGTGTGCTCTGAAAAGTCTCTGCGGGCCATTCAGGGATGCAGCTAGGTGGAGAACCTCAGTAGTAAGAGCAGGTTTAATCTCAGGATTGTGAAGGGAAAAAAAAAAGCATGTCTTACTTCTGACAGATTGTTCTGGAAGCAGCATGCAGTAGGATGGGAGAGGAGGCTGTGCACTAGGTCTCGCATGAAACTGAGAGGCCCCGGGCTGGTGGGAGGTGGACTCCGATGGCGAGAGGAGGAAGGAGACACTGAAAATCACAGACTGTCCTGAATAGTGTGTAGGACTTAACGACAGGTTGGAAATAGTAGAAGGAGATGCTCAGGTGTTCAGCAGATCCCAGGTGCCGGGCTCACAGCAGACTGTGGGAGTACCCCCAGAGGAAAACTAAACCAGTCACTGCAGGAGCCGTCTGGGGTTGGGCCTTTGCTGAGCTGGAGGCTATCACACTGCTACAAATGGAGGGGCCCTGGAGACACCCAGAATTATAGCAGGCGAGGCATAGGGACAGGTTCAGAACTAGAGACGTAGACCTGAGAGTCTTCGGCCACATGTTCGAGGTCACCAAGAAAGTCAAAACAGAGCACAATTAACGGGGGCCTGAGAACATGCTCCATGGATCAGTCAAGCTTAATTGTCCCGTGTTCCTACTAAGTTCATCTGTTAGAATTGGTTTCTTCCCCGGATGGAAAGGCTGTTCTTCCCAGAAAGCCCAGCTCAAGGCTGCACACTCCTTTCCTTGCCACATGGACCTCTGTCGGGCGTGTCTAGGAATGTTGGGCCCAGATAACACTGGACCTGTGTCCTGGGATTGGGTCAAAACCAGGAGGAAGAAAGGGGCCCTGGATCCCAGCCTTTTGGCCACAGAGCCCTCCCCCTACGACCAGGCATGTTAACTGCGAGCCATTTCTTGCTCTTTGTAGGGAAAAGCTTCCGGGAGCAGCAGTGTGAGAAGTACAATGCCTACAACTACACTGACATGGATGGGACCCTCCTACAGTGGGTCCCCAAGTACGCGGGGGTGTCCCCCCGGGACCGCTGCAAGCTGTTCTGCAGAGCCCGGGGAAGGAGTGAATTCAAAGTGTTCGAGGCCAAGGTGAGAATCCTTCTGGAGCTCAGAACCAGGAGTTAGGGGGGAAGGCCACCGGCTTCGCCTCGGGGCACCCCAGGCCCGTTGTTACCTCCCGCTTCCCTGCTGCAGGTGATCGATGGCACCCTGTGTGGGCCGGAGACTCTGGCCATCTGCGTCCGTGGCCAGTGCGTCAAGGCTGGCTGTGACCACGTGGTGGACTCGCCTAGGAAGCTGGACAAATGTGGGGTGTGTGGGGGCAAAGGCAATTCGTGCAGGAAGGTGTCTGGTTCCCTCAACCCCTCCAGGTGAGTCTTGCCCAGAGTTGTGTTGCCTAGGTTCTAGAAGGGTGGAAGGGGCTCCAGGATCACATGGGCCTAAGCGAGAATTGTGGCAGCCACTTATCACCCGGGTGGCTGGCCCAAACTCCTGAGCTCTAGCTTCCTGGTAAAGCGTTGGGAGTCCCTCGATCTCAGAAGCATCCTAATGAGTCATGAGACGGGCGGGACACTTGGCACAAGGTCTGACCCGTAGAGAGGACAGTGCACGGGGCAGCCAGACGCCCTGAGGGTCGCAGTGGATCAGCTCTGAGTCCCCCAGCAGCAGAGCCACGCCGAGCAACCAGGGCCTCTGCCGGAAAGCGGCTCTTCTAGGCCTGTTTTGGGAAGGACATCTCATCCTTCACCTGAGGATGCCATCCTTTCTGCAGGTGGATCTTTCAAAAGGGGGGGGGGTGCAAAGAGGAGGGTCTTGCCGGCCTTAGCGCTTTCAGGAAGCTGAGAACCCTGGACACTGTCTCACATCTCAAAGCCATGTGGTCCCACAACTAGTACTGACCTGCTTTCATTTCTCTTCTTAAGTGCTTTCATTTCTGTGGCCTCATGTGATTCCCAAAATAAGTCTATCAGGTGGCCAATACTGTTATCCCCCATTTTCAGATGAAGAAACGAAGGCGCAGGAAGATGGCATGACCTTCCTGAGGTCACACGGGGGGTTAATGACAGCCAGCAAGAGAACCCGGGTGTCTCAGTCCCTGGGCTGTTTCTTTCCTGCCAGGGAGAGGAACGGCAAGGCTGTAGGTCACGTGGCCACACTGGGTCCTTCTCTGTGTCCCACTGTCTTTCCCATCGTCAGGCTCGGAGAGCAGAACCAGCCCCCAGCAGACAGCGTGGCAGTCTTCAAATTTAAACTCAAAGGTTTAGAAAAAAGGTGCATGTGGTGTGGGATAGTCAGACACTCAGGCACTAGTCGTACGTGGCAGTGGATGCGTTCCACACCACCCTAGTCTGAGCACCGCCTGCATGGGTAGAAGGCAAGAGGAGCCTGTCTGTCCTCGATCTTTCTTTCCCCCCAGCCCGTGCGACCCAGACACTATTGCCCCAGAAGGAAGGCTCAGCATGAAGGTTTCTCCATCCCACATAAAGCCCTAGACCCACGGTAGAGTGGAAACCTGTTCCCCAGACAGCACGTTGTCGCGTCAGAGGCTCACAGCTCCTGCTGTCTGGACGCACCGGGAGGAAGGCAGCTAGCAGCAGCTTTTATCACCCCGGCTCCTGCCCTGGGGCCATGGTCACCTAATACTAGGGACTGACTGGCTCTGAGAGGTGGCGTGAGATGTCCATTCTGGTCGGGTCCCGGGGCTGGGGTACGGAACAGATTTTTCCGCACGGGTTTGAGCTCGGGGTGTGGAAGCGGCCGTGCAAAGTCTGATTCCACTGCAAGGGGCCAAAGGTGCTTGGGCTCTTGCCAGAGCCACGAGCTGCCAGGTTTGGCAGCAGCGATGCACGATGCAGCTCTGCAGACCCTTCTGGGACCCCCCCCCCGTGCCAGTGTGCAGAACCCCCCCATCCAAACTCCACTCGTTTGAAGCGGAGTTCCCAGACAAAGCACAAAGCCCTGCGAATCCCGACGTACCAAACATTCGTGTCAGCCTTGGCAGCTCATTTCTTGGGAACCCCGGGGCGACAGCTCGGGGACTCCTAGCACTCTGTGGCGGCGCAGCCTGGAGGCCAGCGTGCTGACCTGCTGGGGCGCTGGGCTGGGTGGCCGTGGTCCTCAGCGTGTCTTTCTGTTCCTGTCCCAGTTACGGCTACAATGACATTGTCACCATCCCAGCCGGCGCCACTAACATCGACGTGAAGCAGCGGAGCCACCCAGGGATCCAGAACGATGGCAACTACCTGGCCCTGAAGACCGCTGACGGGCAGTACCTGCTCAACGGCAACCTGGCCATCTCGGCCATTGAACAGGACATCCTGGTGAAGGGGACCATCCTTAAATACAGTGGTTCCATCGCCACCCTGGAGCGGCTGCAGAGCTTCCGGCCCCTGCCCGAGCCCCTGACCGTGCAGCTCCTGACGGTCCCCGGCGAGCCCTTTCCCCCCAAAGTCAAGTACACCTTCTTCGTGCCCAATGACGTGAACTTCAGCATGCAGAGTGGCAAGGAGAGGGCAACCACCAACGTCATCCAGCCCCTGCTCACCGCGCAGTGGGTGCTGGGCGACTGGTCTGAGTGCTCCAGCAGCTGCGGAGCTGGCTGGCAGCGGCGCACCGTGGAGTGCCGGGACCCCCACGGCCAGGCCTCCACCGCCTGCAGCGAGGCTCTAAAGCCCGAGGACGCCAAGCCCTGCGGAAGCCAGCCGTGCCCGCCATGAGCCGGTGGGGCGGGGCCGGGCTCATGCTCGTGGACTGGGGCGCAGGGGTGCCCACCAGGGCAGCCCCTCTGGCGGCCCTACCTGTGCAGGTGGCGCGGCCCTCCCCAGGCCCGTCGTCGCCGCAGCCGCTCCAGGTTGGCGTGAACCCGCGATGGGGAGAAGGGGATGCGGACAGCAGGTCCCGAAGTCCACCCTGTGGCGGGTTGGGCCCCGCGCGGGCTCAGGTGGAGGGCAGAGGTTAAAAGATGCACGTACTGGCCCAAACAGGAGACGCCACCTGTTTGCAAAGGACTAGCAGAGTTAAGTGAAAAAAAAAAATTTTTCCTATTTGGTTTCCCCGATAAATAATCTACCTCAGAGGGGAAAAAAATGAGTACAAGAGAGGTACGGAGTGGGGTGGAGGGAGGACGGTGAACGCCAGAGCTCGTAGCTGCGCCCCCCACTGTCTTCCGAAAGGCCCCGGACTGTCTTCAGTATTAAAATCCATCGCCTAAAGGGCTGCAGAGTCGCAGGACGGTGGGGAGCCGCGGCTTCTCAGGCTTCCACCTGCAGAGGTGGATGGATTTCAAGTATTTATGCAAATGTGTCTGAACTAAAGTGTGATCTTGTGCCAAAGCAGTGGTCTGGTGTGGTTCAGTATTCCTCTGGAAAGGGCAGAGGACCCAGCGTCCGAGGACAGAGGCTGAAACTACGTCCGCTGACCCTGAACACACACAGGGGAGCGGGCACCGTGCCTCAGTTTCTCGGGCCTTCCTCCCGCTGCATCTGGCTCACTTAGGCAACTCTCCATTATAATCTAGACCAGTGGATTCTCAAACTCGAGTGGGCTTTAGGATCATCTAGAGGGACTCTAAAAACGCTGGGCCCTACCCCGATAGTTCTGATTCAGTGGGTCATGGGCAGGGGGGGAGTTGGTTAGGGAAGGGGAGAAACCGAGAATCTGCATTTCTAGCGAGTTCCCAGGCCATGTGGAGCCTGCCGGTTTGAGAACCCCTGCTCTAGAGGAAATACCCGTCTCAGAGGTAACGGCGGCTTAGGGGATGCCTCTGGGCTCATTATTCTTGAAGAAGACTCTCCCATTCCACTCTGCAAACACCCCCATCCTCCCTGTGATATACGGGCCAGCCCGAGATCCCAGGGTCCCTTAGGACCTGAGGAATGCCCGAACCGCATCTAAGCACCATCATCCCAACGACCTCAGCTCCTTCTTTGCACATCAGAATTGATCCCTACCTCACAACCCTTCTGGCCCCAACAACTTGCAACGGTCCCACTCACCCTTTTTTATTGAGAGAGGAAAAAAAATATGCATGCATATGTGCGTGTGCGAATAGGGGATGGTGGTGGAGGGGTGCGGAGGGAGGAGCAGAGGGAGAAGCAGAGAGAGACTCTTGAGCAGACTCCAGGGCAGCATCTGAGGCGGGGCTCTGGCTCACGACACTGAGATCGTGACCTGAGCCGAAATCAAGAGTCGGGTGCTGAACCAACCGAGCCCCCGGGGCGCCCCCCTCAGCCCTTTCCACACAGATCTGCATTCCCCACCTGCCCCCTGAAACCTACCTGCGGGCCCCCAACATCCCATCTTCCACTCCGTGTCTCCCCACCTCTTCCCGGCTCAGTCTTCCGTACGGTCTAGCATAGAGGGAACCTAGTCCTTGGTCACAAATGGGTGAGATGATCAAGAAACGACATCCTAGTGAAAAGCAGGAACATAGTATAAATTTGCATCTTCCCTTTCTGGCCACCTTTGACCCCTTTGTCCTGCGCCTTCATTTTCTCTCAAGACTCCTTCAAATAACGGGGGATCTGGGCAGAGGGCACACTACCCACTACCCGGAGCCCTGGCATGAGTGAGGAAAGGTGCCGTCTGGGAGGACCCACCCTGGGGGCACGAGACAAACCATGGGATTTCAGCCCCTACAGTGCCCTTGGCCCGTCGCTGCGGGCCACCGCTGTGGGCCGCACAACTGAACACTGTGGCTTTGGACGTGGACTTGACCACTTTTTGCCCCTGTCTGCTGACTCTCTAGCGAGTGGGAGGCCGGGCTTACCTAAACATAAACAAGCACACACAGGCATGCCGAGGAGGCCTAGTGAAACCAGATTTTTCCCCGCTGCGCACCAGCTTTGCTGAGACTGAGGGATGTCTCTGCCGCTCTTCATCTCCTTGTGTTTCTCATTGTCCCCAAAACAACCAAGGCCAAGCGTGCCCCCCGGAAACTGCCCACCCTGGGCCAGTGGTGCCATCCGTCCTGCCTGCATCGCTGGCAGGCGCAGCCTCTGCCCTGGAGTTCAGCTGGGAGCGGAGCTGCCGATGTGCAAAGCGGAATGGAATCCAGCTTGGCTCTTCCTCGCTGTGTGGGCTCGGCCAGGCTCACAGAATACATACTTGTTTGTGTCTGGAAACTCAACAGCTGCAGTGCAGGGACTCGGAAAATAGATCTGCAGGGAGAGAGAGCACACCGCTGCTCCCGCTGGCCAACCTCGACCACCCTTTTAGCCCAGAGAAGGGAAGACCACCTTTCCTCTGCTGAGAGTTTGCATTTTCCAGCGAGTACTCCCCACAGAAACCGACACCAGTGCCTCCTAAAGTCCCCGAGGCCCTGACTCGACAGGTACATTGGTCATTGGTCCGGCGGTCATTCATCTGGATCCTCCGAACACCTGCCAGAAATCTTCCAGAGGTGGTACATGAGTATCAAAGTTCCTTTCTTGCATCCTTAAGATAAGTGTAAATCCTTGCCTGGGGTTCACTCTCCGCCCCTTAGGCCCCTGTAGCTGAGCAGAGGGATTTGTGAATTTATGAAACTACGCAGCATTATTGTTCTCCAGCCCGCTACGGCAAACCACCCTCTCCCAGGAGCGTGGTCTAGGGGTGATGGGACGATCTTCCCATTAGCTCTACACTCCATATCTTGTCCCCTGGTGATGTCCACCAGGTTCTTCATGTTGGGGCTTTTCAAACCAAGTGGGCCTCACAATAAGGACTATCTCTCCTTCCAAGCTTCCAAACAACTAATTCTTCTTGCTTTGCTCTGGAGCTCCCTTCATTTTTTTCCAAGCCTCCTCCACCAACCAAAAAAAAAAAAACAAGAACAATAGGAAAGTTCTTAAGGGTATGTTGGCTTTTGCTTTGTCTTGATATTTTCAACTTGTGGTCCAGGGCAAATAAAGAGAGAGGCTTTGTCACCACTGCATTCTTGAGTCTGTAGAGTGGCAAGGCAGTCTTGCTGCCACGTGCCAGGCTTTCATACCCAGCCCAAGACGCCCAGGGTCTGAGTCTCCCCTGGTTGTAGGGAAGAGGCACAGGAGCCCACTGCAGCCTCTGTTCCCCGTGCTCTGCGTCGGATCAGCAAGCCCTTTCGCGAAGCAGCCATGTCCCCTTCGCCACTGGGAAGGAGGGATGTTTGTAAGACAGAACCAGATGTAGTCTCATGGTGAGGCTCCCAGATTTCTGCGGCCACGGCCTTGTCGCCTCCTTGTGCCACTTGGGTCAGGGGAAGCTCGATTTCGGAATACAGAGCCAAAGCAGGACATGAGGTAGGGTCGGCATGAGGGAGACCACGAAGGCAACATCTTAGGCAAGGTCAAGCCACTGTCATGGACCCCTGTCCCCATCTGCCTGGACTCTGCTCTATGTCGAGTGGGAGGGATGGCCCAAGCAAGGAGAAGCGGGTCAGCGGCCTGCATCCCCCACCCACCCCAAGCAGGCCCTGCCCATGGGCGCCACGACAGGAGGGGGGGGGGAGACGGAGGAGGAGGAGGGGGAGGAGAAGTAACAAGGGGTCCCCCCTCCTTTGGTGGCCCCCTGCCGCAGGACAGTGTGTCTGGGAGAAGGCCCTGTCCGGCCCAGCGCATTTCCCCGTGATCCTGCAGGAAAGCTGCATGTGGAATGCGCCAGGGAGCAGTCGTTGGGCTGAGCTGACACTCTTGCTGGTTCAATTCAGATGATCACTGGGGTGATGTCTTGCGGTCGTGTTGGCCTCATGTCTGAAAACATTCTAAACACACTTGGGGGGACATGAATGTGGGGGCGCTGGGTGAGCAGAGCGCCCGGGTGGTGGCCCCCGAGGCCCCCCTGCCTTCTGTCGGCCCTCGCCAGGCACCAGCCGGCTTTCTGGGCCCACGCCTGCCGACAGCCCAGCCAGGCTTCTCCCCATGGGTGTCCCCTCCGTGGCGTGGCTTGTTCTTCAGGAGGGAGGTGGCCTTCCCTGCTTAAAATTGCGGGCTGGCCAGCCCACGTCCCCCAAACACTAGATGAAAGGGCTCCTGGCGGACACTGCCCGGGTGCCGGGGGAGGAAGGAGCCCCCAGGGGCAGGGACACAAGAGCCGTGGATGTGGGGCACGGAGACAGAAACAGGGGCTCTTGGGACGACGTTCCCTGGGGCCATGGCTCAGCGAGGAGCCCGGGACCACTCTGGCTGCTGGTCCATGCGCCCGTGAGCTGCCCACCTGCCCCGCACACGCTCGCCCGGGAAGGGAGTGAGCCCAGAAGCCTTGCCCAGGCCGCACCGCCCCTCATTCCAAACATCTTGTAAGCCCCAAGGGCACTGGAAGAGTCCGTCCTCGGCCAAGCACAACTTCCTGCTTCTAAGAAAGGGCAGGGGAAAAAGAAAATGTTGAAAGAGGTTTTGGACACTGGAGATTTCGAGTTTCAGTAAACGCAAATGAATCAGCCACATGTGGAATAAATTTCTCCGGAAGTAAGGAAAGATGCTGTGAGTTCCCTTCGCTGAACCAGAAAGCAGGAAAGAGGTGATCGAGGTGGGAGGCACGTCAGAGGCCCACAGGGAGGAGGAAGCCAGGTGAACGTGGGGTCAGGGAGAGGCGCCGGTGATGACAAGGGTCACCGCAGGCCCTCCCAAGGCCGCACCCTAAACGGCCTCCTACCTTCCAGGTCTCTTACTAGCTCCCACTAAGCCGATTCCAGGCCCCCAGATCCTTGGCGGCCTCCATATACACACATCCATCCCCCTGCCTCTCTTTGTCCTCTGTCTCCCCCTGTGCTGCTTGGACACCGTGTTCCAGCACCTTCATCTCAGTCTCGCCAACAGCCCCAACTTCCCGGTCCCATTGACGTTCTGTGGAATTCAGCAGCAGAGCCTCACGCTCATTGTCATCATGCTAACAACCAGGCTCCACTGAGGGAAATCACGTAGGCCCCTCTCTAAAGTTACGGTCCTGGGATCCCTGGGTGGCGCAGCGGTTTGGCGCCTGCCTTTGGCCCAGGGCGCAATCCTGGAGACCCGGGATCGAGTCCCACATCGGGCTCCCGGTGCATGGAGCCTGCTTCTCCCTCTGCCTGTGTCTCTGCCTCTCTCTCTCTCTCTCTCTGTGACTATCATAAATTAAAAAAAATAAAAAATAAAAATAAATAAAGTTATGGTCCTAGGACAAACTCCGACCCAAGCAGGCTCCTGCGGTCAGCTCTACTGCCGGTTCTTGGAAGTCACGGCACCCTTCCTCCTCTGTCCTCATGATCCTGCCACAGTGCCCTTTCCTGTGAGCAGAGAACCTTACTTCCTACTGCCCAGCGGTGCCAAACACTGCATCTGCCGTGAGAGCGGGGACAGAGGGGACCGTCTCACCGTTAACAGGTCAAGACACAGACGTGAATCTAGAGGAACAACATAATTCTACTTTATTTTGGCTTCAACAGACATATTCCAATGGCTGTCAAGCCCACAGGAGGGTGAAGATGCAGGAGATAATTTCTCCACCTTGTTAAATTAATCCCTCAGCTCCTCTGAAGCTCATAGCATATCAGGTGTAGACATCCAAGACTCACACATGGTTCAATGTCCCCATCGCGCCGTCCTTGTCGCTCCCTCGGTTCTCCACAGAGTAATACCTTTCCTACCCGGGGAAATGGCTGTTCTCGGCCTCGGCCCTGACGGGGTTTGTCAGCCGTTCCGGTCTGTGTAGTCACTGCTACGTGGAGCTGGGTCTTCAGATCTCAAGGGGGGAGGAGGGGAAGATGGAAAGAGCCGTCTGAGGGACAGGTCCAAGGACAACATATCTTAAAGGCCATAGGCTTTCCCCCGCACTACCTTCGGCCTCCTGCTAGCCTGTCTCCAATGTGTTGTAATGGGGAAGATCCCTCTCGGCCACCTTGGCCTATCTACCAAAGGCCCCTGCTGTTTTCTTGGCTTCCGATTGTGCTAGATTTCAGGAAAGGGGGCGGGGGGGACCCTGCCCCACAAGAAACTGAAAGTCATCATCCAAGAATGCTCCATCTATAGCCACCAGTCCTAAGGTCTTACCTGTAGCCGTACCTGTCCTTTCAAAACCCATCCTCTCTTCCTGTTTCTGTTGCGTGGTGACTTATTTCCCTATCGCAACTAATCCCTTCTGGACACCACAGCCCCCCACCTCTTCAAGTCCTTCAGGGACCCCTCCCCCTCCTGTAGATTTAGCTTTTCCCTCTCCGTGGGTCCCCTGTCGTGAGAGTCTGAAGGGGGAGGCCTCAGCCTGCTGCTGTGGAGCCCTGGTCCTAGGTCTTCACACTCCTCTTGCTTGCTGAGCACCTGCTGCTCCTCCAACTATGCATTCTTCGCTCCCTCTGGGCATCCATATGCATTCGTCCCTCTTCCTGAAATATCCCTTTTCCCTTTTCTCCTCTCCTCACTTCAACAAACTCCTATTATTCGTCGAGCCCTGGATTCGGGGTCACTTCCTCAAAGAAACCCCCAGGTCGAGTTAAACACCCTCGTGGCGTTGTGCGCTCCGCGTTACAACTACGCGGCAGGCTGGTAGGCCTTCCTGCCTTCACTGCTGGACCCACAGTCCGTGAGAGCCAGACCCCGCGTTGTGTTGGCTTGCATACAGCAAGCACTTCATAAATGAAAAGAAACAAATGATCAAGTTTTTTCTCTACCTCCGTGCATTTACACCACCCCCACATTCCTCTCTGCTCTTTCCACAGTCACGCTTCGGAAGATTTCTCCCCCACCCCCACAGCCCCTAATAATCCAGCTCTCCTCACAACTGCCCACGGGGACTGTCTTGCCAAGGTCACCAAAGACCTGGTGCTAAATCCAGACATTCCTCTCTCCTACTGCCTGAGTTCTGGCCCTCCTTTGTAGTTGTGGAGATCCGCAGGGATCTATTCAGTCTTCCTCAGTGATCTCATACACTCCCACAGTTTCCATCTTTTCCACATGCTGATCACTCCCAAATTTAAATCCTGAGACTGTCGGGGGTCCCCCAAGACCACCCCGTGATTTGGAGATTCACCGAAGAATTCTCAGGACTCAGCATGTAGCTCTTCTCATGGCGGAGGTTTATCACAGAGACACGGTTGAACTATAAGGGACCAAGACACAGGCGGAGTCTGGAGGGATCCACAGGAGTCTTCCCTGTGCTCTCTTCCTCCCATGAGGGACCACACAGAGCACAGTCTTTCTCCCAAACCTGCTTGTGATGTATCTGCCCAGGGAAGCCCACGAGAGACTCGGTGCCCGATGCTTTAATTGGGGGCCCATCAGGTCAGTGGCCTCTGCCTAGCAAAATTCCAGACTTCCAGAAGGAAGGTAGGTGTTCAGCATAAGTCACATTGTCTGCACAGACAGTGCAGGGAACCAGCCTTATCAGTCAACTGCTGACTGAGACAGTCTGGGAGCCAAGCTCCCAGATACCAGCCAAGGGCCCACCATGCAGTCAGGTCTTTCTAAGGACAGCAGTGGCAGGCCTGCTGTACTTGCTCCTTTCTGGCTGGAGCTGTCTCCTGAACCACAGGCCATGTTTCCAACTTCCCACCAGACTCAGTGTCCTCAAACTCACCCTCCTCCTCCCAGCTGTTGTGACCATGACCTCTCTTCTGTTTCTCTCCTTCTTCCCCACCCGTCCTATCCACTGGCCCCCACCAAATGCCACCACTCCTCTCTACTCCCACTGCTGCTCAGGGTCACCTCCCCCTAGGATGGCTACAACTGGCCTCTCCCCCTCTGCTTGATATCCCTCCAATTTGATGCTCACATTATTCAGTTATCTTTCAAGCATGAAAATTGGAACACTTCATTTCTCCATTAAACCTTATAATGGGGGCAGCCCGGGTGGCTCAGCGGTTTAGCACTGCCTTCGGCCCAGGGCGTGATCCTGGAGACCCGGGATCGAGTACCACGTCAGGCGCCCTGCATGGAGCCTGCTCCTCCCTCTGCCTGTGTCTCTGCCTCTCTCTGTGGGTGTCTCTCATGAATAAATAAATAAATAAATAAATAAATAAATAAATAAATAAATCTTAAAAAAAAAAAAAAGACCTGCAAACTCCTAAGCCACTCTCCCCCTCTCTGAGGACATGTGTGTCTTACCAGATTCTCACCAAGCCCTTTCTCATCCAAGGGCTTCACACATGTCCTTCCCCAGCCTGGGATGCCCTTTCCTCTGCCCACTCCTGGCTCCCCTTGGCTCATCCTCAGGGTCCCAGATTGAAGGTCACATCATCAGGAAGTGCTCCCCCATTGTCCCCAGTCTAAATGAGGCTCCGTTACCCTCTTTCAGAATTAGTAACTGCAAATCTCTTATGTGCATTGTTCATGCCATGCCTCCCGCTCCTTCCCACTAGACTGTAACCCCCATGAGGACAAGAACTCTTTGTTCACCGCTGGATATCCAGAGCCAAGTTCGTGCCAGCCACATGGCTACATGCTGTCTCCACTGGCTCAGGCTGCCCTAGTGAAGTGCTATAGACTGGGTGGCTTCAACCACAGGTATTTCTGGAGACAGGAAGTCAGACCAGGGTGCCGCTATGGTTACTTCCTGGTGAGGACTTAACTTCCTTGGTGCCAGACAGCCACCTTTCCTCGGTACACACTGATGGGGAGAGAGTAGGCGCACAGGCCCTCTAGAGTCTCCTCCCATTGGGGCAGAAATCTCATCCTGAAGGCCCCACCCTCAAGACCGCATCTAAACCTACTTCCTCCTAAAGGCACCATCTCCAAACGCCATCACACTGGAGGTTGGGGCTACAACACAGGAACTCGGGGATGGGGTCCAGAGGACGTGCTCTCAGTGTTCAGGGAACAAACGTGGGACTTGCTGACAGGGTGGTGTTTCTAAAGTGCATATTTAATCTTGTTTCTCCTTCACTCAAAACTCCCTCATGATCCCCTCTGCCTGTAGCATAACTCCCTAAGGCCTTGGCACGACATCACCCCCAGCCTCTCTGTCCAGTGTCTCTCTGGAGAGCTGCTCCCCTTTCTCCCTCGGGAGCAGGTTCAGTACTTCTGTCTTCCACATCCCTAGCACCTCGGGGCCGCCCCCCGCCCCCATCTCCGCAGTGGCACTGGGCCTTCCTTGTTCCAAGCTCCTGAAAGCACAAAGCACTGAAGCAGGGTGGCTCATCTGAGGATGCCTGGGAACCGGATGCAGTAAAACTGCCAGAAACCTGAGCTCCTAGGAGCTAACGAATTGTGGAGAGAAAACACATCCAAGGGAGGAAAGAGCCACCTGTGTGAGCTTGACCTGAGTCCCTCCTTCCTGGAGGGAGGAGGTTGGGCCAAGCATGGTTTCCATCACCCAGCACTAGGTGTCACCAGTTACACAGCCCCTTGCCGCCCTAGGGAACTCCCCCCTACCTGCTGGGTGGAGCCCAGATAGTCCCACCAGCCCAGCATCACCATCACCCCTGCTGTCACACCCTGAGAAAACTAGGGCGGCCTTGTCATATCTCTACATGTGTCCTTCCCAAGTTTGGTGAATGATTAAAGGGTGAGCATGGCACAGCAGACACTTGATCTGCACACATTCTTTGCCTCTCTTCCTGTCCCCCATCTTGCAAGCCCATCCCCCGATTCCATGTTAAATGCTTTCCAGCCCTGGTACTTCTCCCTCCATACTTCCTCTTACTCCCTGGACAACTGGCATTGCCCTCATCATGTTATGAACTATGCCAGTGGATACTCTATCGATGCAGGAAATAGTCCATAATTCCTCCTGTCTGCATAGCTTCACTCTATCTGCTGATGGAAATGAAATTTAGGGGAGAATTTGCTAGAACTCCAGTCTCCCATCATATTCCAAATTGAAAACTGACTCTGATGTCACATACATGGCGAAAGGGTCAGCGTATGTGTTAGGAAAACAGCAGGCCGAAAATCAGATGATCTGGCTTCAAATTTTGTGTCTGTCACTCATCATCTAGGTGACTGTGGGCAAGCTACATGGTCCCTCTGAGCCTCAGGTTCTTCATCTAGAAAATGTCCTGCCAACCTCAGAAAATCTGTCTAAGAATCAACATAAAAAAAAGGTTGTATGATGGTATTTTGGCAAATTATAATATTCTACATAAATAGAGGGAATTCAATGCCTTAAGTATTAGGAGATTGAGAGCATCACTCGCTGGAAAAATATTCCAGTTACAATCAAACCCCTGGATTGGAGGAGAATGTGAGCAGAAAAGAAAGAAAAGAATAAAATAACCTAATTTAGTGAACA
This sequence comes from Vulpes vulpes, assembly GCF_048418805.1. NCBI lineage: Eukaryota > Metazoa > Chordata > Mammalia > Carnivora > Canidae > Vulpes > Vulpes vulpes. Next base: position 105,745,095 of record NC_132791.1, read on the forward strand.
CTGGAACTCCCAGCGTAATTCACAGCATGATGTCACGTTGGAGAGAATTGGGAAGAACCAAAGTGCAAACCTGGACCTATTTGACTCCGTGGTCCAGGACGTCAAACCCAGTGCCAAGCTTGGCAGCATGTGGAGTGTGGACCACACTCTCTCCCCTCTGAGAGCTGAGTCTTTGGGAAATAAACACAAGATTTGAGGACCAAAATGTCAACTCTGTTTTTTTTGTAAGAGCAAAAGATTGGAAACTACCAGTTGCCCGTCCAGATGGGACTTGTTAAATAAATTATGGAAATTCACTCAATGAAATACTATGCAGCCATTTAAAAAGATGGGGGGGACCACAAGGTGTTGAACAAAATACATTGTATGCTACCAACTGTGGGCAAATGTGTGTGCATATGTTCATATGTGTTATTTGCTAAAGGGCTTACAAAGTCTGCCCTTAAGGATATATAAGACACTGAAAACACTAATTACCTCTAAAGAGGGAACTAAGAAGCTAGGAGAATAGGAACCCGAAAGGACTTTCCACTCTCTGTCCTTTTGTGACTTTTGAATTTTGAACTGTATAACGAGACGAGCTTGCATTGTGTGTGCACATATGTGTGTGCGTGTGTGTGTGTGTGTGTGCGTACATGGGCGTTATCGGACTGAAAAACATCTTGGACCAAAAGTCAATGGACTCCCCATTTCCTAATGCTTAGGTCCCCACCCTAAGTTCGGACTCCATGACCCATGTGGGGAGGGGATGAGGGAGGGGGGATCAAATCCTGACAGCACGTGAAGGACAGGAGCAACGGAGCACAGGCCACAGGCTCCAGGCAAGACAGCCACGGACACAGCACCCCTTCCCCCCCAGTCTCGACCGAGGGAAGAGAGGGACTGGAAATTTCTCCAACTGGATATCATCTCCCTGCTGTGGTGGTGTCAGGAGTGGGATGACAAGCGTCCTCCCTAACAGTACAAGGAGGGTGAGCATCAGATGGGGGCATCAAAGGCAGGTCACACGGGTAAAGCAGTGGGGCTGGGGAGGTGGATGCCCAGAAGGGAGGTGATTAGAGTCTACAAGGCTAAGTCGAAGGATTAGGGGTAAAAATAAGTGGTGTCAGGGTGTCGTGGGTCACAGACTATTCTAAGAGCCAGAAAATGAGAGGATGGCCTGGAACAGGGCCCGAATATTCTATATTGCATCCATTAGCAGGATGGAAGAGTAAGAAAGATGTAACCTCTGGTTGGCACAATTATCGAGGATGCTGACAAGACGGGTCAATGACAACCCGCCCCCGTCCCGGCCTGACTCAGTTGGGTTCTAAGGAAGCCCCTCCCTTTCCTGCTCCCTCCCGCCCCCACTGCACTAAGGCCCTGCAGTTCGGTGTTCCAATGTTTTGTTTTACATTTGGTTTTGTTCAGCAGCAGCGCCTGCTTAGCCAATTTCTGCTGGAGGAGCCCCCGTGCCAAGAAACGACACAAGAAGAGCAAGGCCTGGGCAGGCTCAGAAAATGCCAGAGATGTTGCCACCAAGCCTCCTCCACCGAGGCTGCCAGGAGAGCTTTGCAAATGGAATCAATCTGAACGGAGCTGATGGGAAACATCTGAATGGAGGCAGCCAGTACAAACAGAAACTGCTGAGTTTCCCACTGCAGTAGCCTGGCTTCTCCTCCTATTTGCTGGCTTCTCTGTCACAGGGAGGACACACATGCTGCTTCTCGGAAAAGCCTCCGGACCAAGATGGTTAACCTTGACCTCACAGACCCCGCTGGCCCTCGAGGCCACCCAGCGCCCCGTGCGGTCCTTTGCCCCTTTGCCTCCGTTGCTCACTAGGTTTGATACGTTTTTATAAAGGGCAGGTGGGAGGTCGATTTGCTCACAGTAGGCCGCCTTCTTTTCCCTGGAACCCGAAAAGATCAGAAAACCTCACCCACTAAGCCTGTATGTCCCCTGTCACCCCCAAATAAGAGGCCCAGATACCTCCCAAGCGTAGGCGAGGTATCTAGGGTGTTCCTCTATGACTCCCAAGCACCCCGATGTCCAACGAGCCGGGGCAGCATTCACTGCAATGCATCGCAGATGAAGTTATGATAAAGGAATGTGATTGTTTCCTTGGAGCTGATGGAAAAGAGTTAGGTAATAAAACCTGGACGGAGGTTGTCTAGCAAATTCCAAGGACGGATCCTAACTAATACCTGGCATTGGTTCCTAGGCTTCTGTGTCTTCAGAGCAGAAAGGACAGTCTCAAGAGGTATTAACTGTAGATAGATGCTGTTTTGGCAGGGTCCCGTTTCCTTTCCCTGATCCCGCTTTCACCGCGCGGCCTCCTCAATTTTAAGTTAGAGCCGTTGGCCAGCTGCTCTCGTGGATCGTGACCACCGTACCTTAGCGTCGTGCTTTTTTTTTAAGATTTTATTTATTTATTCATGAGAGACACAGAGAGAGAGGCAGTGACACAGGCAGAGGGAGAAGCAGGCTCCATGCCGGGAGCCCGATGCGGGACTCTATCCGATCCCGGGTCTCCAGGATCACGCCCTAGGGGCGCTAAACCACTGAGCCCCCTGGGCTGCCCTTAGCGTCATGCTTTATCAGTTTGGCGCTCGTAATGTTTAGCCAGCGTGGATCATGCCACTTACAGATTTGGCAGCTGGGGAGCTTCGGTCCAGGCCCGGGACCACGGTGATTAATGGTGCCGTGATTCAGTATTTAGGAACCGTCGAGCCACCCGTCCCGAAACAATGAAACCATTGGTCAGGGAGTTGGTCTGCTTCTCAGGTTCTCGGAAGGATAAGTGAGCTCCGTGTTACTCTGAGCATAAACATTATGCTGACCTTGATCCAGGAATTTAAACAGTGTCATTTAATGTAAATGTTAGCGAATACCTTCTTGCTGAAGTGGTCTGTTTTCAGGATGGGTTAGGGTTTCTTCTCTACAAAAGCACTTTGGGGCCCTGGATTTTAAACTCCCGGTCAGCTCTGCATTTCTTCTCTCACTTACTTCGCCTGGCCTCCCAAGCAGCAGCACCAGCTTCTAAGGTTGAGGGAGCCCTCTGCTGATGGCTGGGGTGTAACTCCATAGGACAAAGCGAGGCAAGCCGGGCAGTCTGAACAACCCTCGGATCCCAGAGCCGTAACTTGTCTCTAGACCCGGAGCCAGGCTTCGGCTGTCAAAAGCCAGGCTCTAGACTCTTTCTCAGACTGTGCATATTGTTTCGGGTTTTATTCTTTCTGGAAGTAGAAGACACAAGGTCTGGAAAGCGGTTCTTGTCCTACGCATCAAGAGAGCTACACGTTGCTGTGCACGTTTGCGCACGGGCACGGGCACAAGCACACACACGCACGCACACACACTGCAATGGATCCCCTCCAAGAAGGCTCTGCTCGGTGTGTGCGTGTCCTGAGTAAAGGAGTGGGAGGCGCCTGAGTATATATAGCAGCCCAGAATCATGGGGCTGGATTTAGGAACATTCGCCCTTTGTGGTGTGTCCAGATGAAGCACTCTGATGAGACCACAGCCTGGAAGAGGAATTCTTCCCAGCAGCTGTGGCCTTGAAGCTGGAGGTTAACAGCTTAACACCAGAGTGTGGTACCCGATTCCAAACTCTAAAAATTAATGGTGATAAGGGTGGGCTGCCTGCCAAGGCCTGTGGTGTGAATCCCAAGAGAAATACCTTCTATTTTGAGACCTCTCTCAACCCACGATGTGCTGTCCTGTGCTTTGATGCATGTCCCACCTCTTTGTCTATGTGCCTCTTTCTCCAACCCTTTTATTCCTAAACTTTCTCAAGCTTTCAACCCACAGACAGTTGCGACCCAATGTAATTCACCAAAAAGAATAGTCATGTCAATAGTCATGGAGGCAAATACGTGGCTCAGATGCCAATCGGAAGAACCAAAGGTAGAACCCTTGCCTTGCCAAAGGCATCAGAGGAGGCAGAAGGGAAATGGTAAAGAGAAAATCAAACTAAACTTTTTTCTGGGCAAAAGCACAGTAAGTGCCTTTTCCTTGAGAGAGCTCCCCTGGAAAGGGAAAACAAAAGTGCAACTCGTGCCGCGTAAGTTAGCGCACACCGTCCTACAGCAGGAGCCATCTCTGGCAAGGGAAAGGATGCCACGCTCCTGGGGTGCCCAGGGGGCTCAGTCAGGTAAGCGGCTGCCTTCTGCTCGGGTCATGATCTCCGGGTCCTGGGATGGAGCCCAGGGTCGGGCTCCCCACTTGGCGGGGAGTCTGCCTCTCCCCCTGCCCCTCCTCACCCCTTCTCATGCTCGCTCACGGGCTCACTCCCTCTCTCTCTCTCTTTCTCTCAAATAAGTAAATTAAATCTTTAAAAAATAAAAAAAGATGCTAAACTCCTGCTCAAAAATCTTCTGTGACTCCCATTGCCCATATCGAATCTAAACTCTTTAAGAGGATATTTAAGTGTCTTTGCTTCTCCTGTTGCACCCTTCTCCATCCGTGTCTGCCTCAACACGTGTATGCACACCTGACTCTCACCTTAACTATTAAACTTCTCTCGCCTTATTTTTTTTAATTTTATTTATTTATTCATGAGATACACAGAGAGAGGCAGAGACACAGGCAGAGGGAGAAGCAGGCTCCTTGTGGGGAGCCCAATGCGGGACTCGATCCCAGGACCCGGGGTCACGACCTGAGCCGAAGGCAGACGCTCAACCGCTGAGCCACCCAGGCGTCCTTTGCCTTATATTTTTCTGCTTCCTTTTCCATCTGTCAAGGACCTGCTCCCCCTTCAAGAGGGAGCTCAGACATCCCATCCTTGTGAAAGCTTGTCCACCTCTCCCGGACAGAATAACCTGCTCTCTCCCCTATGTGTGCAAAGGATTTTACTTATACTCTCCCTCCACCCTCACCGTTACCATGTTTATGTGTAGTCTTTGCCATTCAGTCCATCTACAATTTATAAACTGAGATCAAGGCCACGCATTCATTTTTGCATCCTCCCTTAAGTTGCCGCCTCCGGCATGTCACTCCCCAGCCTCACTCCTCCCATCAAGGGTCTGTCCTAGCAATTCCCACATAAGAGAGTCTCAATACATTGTTTGTATTCAATTCAATTCATAACCAAAAGGATTAGGCGAAAATACAGTGACTCCAAAGACAGAAGAAAGGCAGGACCCCGACGACAGGTGGCTCATCTGGAAGCTGCTCAGGATTCTGAATTCCTTCAGTTTAAGGACACTGCCTTCTACGTGTGACAGTAGAGCACTGAGAACCATTTTTGAGCAACTGTGAATTAGGGGGGAAAAAAAACAAAATCTTTTTTAAGACACTTTACAGCCATCTGTTAGAAATTTGTCATAAAAACTCGCCAAGTATGCTGCCAACAGGAGTTCAGGGCCGCCCCCTGGCGTTGGTAGCCAGCCGCCCTCCGCGGGGTTAAACAGCCGCAGCTGAACACATCCAGCCAAGGCCTTGTCCTCCAGGGCGGTCATGACAGCGCCGCGTGGGTTTCCGGAGTCTAACTGAGTCTGAGTTTAAATCCGGGTTAACCATTGTAACCTTGAGTTTCCAGGCCTCTAAGATGGAGCTAATGAAATCCCTCTTCATAGGGTTGCTTTAGGATTAAATGAGATTTTAAATATCAAATACTTTAATGACTCACAACAAGTGCTCAGTAAGTGGAAGCTATTATTATTATTACAGTAATGATTCTATAATTTAATACATTCCTGACTGTTCTCTTTTAAAATTACCTTCAACGCCCCTCTATCAGCCACACACAAAAATCACGGATTTCCCCGCCCTGGTTTGTGGCATTCCTTATTTTAAGTGTGAACATATCACGATATTCGAGTACGCAGTTTATTAATCCGATTTATCTAAAAATTCTATTTAGAGGTTTACAAAAGCCAAAGCCACCTATTTAAAGCAAAGGTTTTGCAACCACTGACAACATTCTGCAGGTTCTTAGGGAATTTCAAAGGCATTGCTCAAAATCTAAATTTTGTATAAAAAGCACTCACGTCTGATACAAACACCCCAGACATTCTGATGAGATCTCATAAAAGGTTAGACACACTGCTCCTTACTTAATCAAATCGTCAAGTACTTACTTAATATGAACTAACGACTATTATGGGATGACAATCATAAAAAATCAGGTCTTCTGAGTTCATAACATAGAATCCCAAGAAACCTAAAACTGTGGAAGCGACCCAACATGGAAGCTGAGTTAAGCTGACATTCTAGATGGCTCCAGTGATATTCTCTGAGCTCCCTACTGGACCTGAGAATAACTTTAATTATTACCTCATATTGCACTGCTTAGCCAGAGAATGTCCTTGAAGGGTTGCTGGACTCACTAAGAAATACTGCCAAAGCTCTGGCGTTTTCAATAGGAGATTATTACTCGTTCAATCAATAAGTACTTCCTGGCCTCGCTTACGTATAAGACATTGTGCTTGAGGCCGTCAGAGCCACAGAGAAGATAATGCATGACCCCTGACCTCATGGGCTTTCCATTCCAGGGCAGACTAGAAATCCCATCTGAAATCTGTCGATTCTAATCAGTAGATAAGCCTATAGAGAATATACCATAAGTAATACGATGACTCAATGAGTGAATAGTAGAAACGAGGCACCCTGTGGACGGAAAGACACCTGCAGTGGGGGAGGTCGTGGAGTTCGGGGATTAGACGTGGCCTAACGGCTAGAGAGGCTCTCCTCAGTGAGAGGAGACCAGCCCAGTAACGGCACAGCAGGTAAGGGCCCAGGAAAGCGGAAGGTAAAGCCATCCAGGTACAAAGAAGCTAAAGCAAGGATGCGGTTAGTTATAAGATGGGAACGGTGTTTGCAACCGGACTGTAAAGAGCCACAGAGGCAGGAGCTCCTACTGCACGGCCAGCAAGCGAGGCCCTCCTGCACGGGTTACGGGCCGTCGGGCAGGAGGTCTGGACACTGTCCACGGGCCCTTGTGACATCAGCTCCGTTGTCCCGGGGATTCACAGGTGAGTGAGTCTAAGTCTCCTGCCTTAAGAAAAAGAAGATGAGAGTTTGGGGGTTTAGCCGCACGGGTCCGTCCTCCGGCGCTCGCCCTGGCCTCTCGCACCAAGGTCCTGAGCAGCGGGCCACGAAAGCGGGAAAAGCCGGAGAAAGTCCGAGCTGCCGGTGGCTGCAGAGACATTGTTCCTGGCAGGGAGCTCTGCTCCCTCTGTGCCCGGGATAGAGCAGTGGGATTAGGTGGTTTGCCGGGCCCCAGGGCATGGTCTGCGGTGCTGTCAGCAGCCTTTCATCAAAACAGGACGGGGTAACACGCAGCGCAGGCTGGTTTATGGTCGGGATATTAAATGCAGGCTTACGTGTCCCTCTATTTAGACATGCACCCAGGCCTGCTGGATGACTGCCATTCCATTCAAGAGAGATAAAATAAAACCCTCCCGTGTAGCACGCTGGGACACACACCACGCATTCCTGGAAGCAAGAGGCAAGAAAGGGTTTGACCTCCAACCGCAAAAAGGAATCCAGCAGGGGAAACCACAGCGGCCTAACAGACCACAAAGAGAAATCCATTCTCAGGCTCTGGGAAGCTGGTCTTGGTGAAAAGCAGTAGGTGGGATTTTTTTAACAAACCACACCAATTCTGAAGGATGGGAAGGCAAGATGAAGGGCCCTGGGGCACCACTTGTCTCATTCATATCAGCCTCATTGTCAAACTACAGTCTTGTCAAAATCCTGCCAATGGGAGACCGAGTAGTTTACTCTAACTTCATCCCCTGATTCGTCAGGCACATGGTCCGACTCTCCTTCCCCAAGAGACTAAGCCAGCTGCAACCCAAAGGGGAGCAGATCGCAGAAGTCAATGTCGTTGGTTGAGTGGCAACTAGCTAAATGGAGTTAGAAGGCCGTGGGAGATACACTGTAAGCAGCTCGCCCTGACAAAATCCACTGCTACATAGGCCTTTGATTCAGTTCCAGCCCACCAGCCTCTCATTCCTCTCAGGGACCTCACCCTTGAGTGCTCCAGACAGACCCATATTTGTACTGGCCACTTCCTTCCTAAAGCTCTCATAGATTGCGAGACCTGAATGCTTCCTCCTTTGAACTCATTCGAATTCCGTGGTACTTTGGACATATCTCCTTTTATATAATAATTTACATACACAGCTTCCCCCCCCCCCCAACCATGAGCTTGTGAACTCCTCTAGGCAGGCTATAATTTCCTCCCTCTGCCTTTACCACCTGAAACATCAGAGATATTCAATAAACTCTTATTGAAACTATATACAAACTGTAAAACCTCAATGGGTTTTGAATAAATGTTGCTGACTCATTCATTGACTTTTAGAGCAAAATGGCACACTTAAGCAAAACATAAATACCGCCCAAAAGGAAGATCACGATGCAAATAGGATCCCTGTTTGGCCAGATTCTGACTCTCTCTGAACAGATGACTAGGTATTAAAACCAGTGCTGTTCACATTTAAAAATAGGCAGCGGGCCTTGGAAAGTGACTACCAACCTTGAGGAAAAGAAGCAAATATCAAGATTCTGGCCTCCAATTTCCTTCACTCTCATCCCTTCCTCTTCTCTGCCCCGGTCTCTGACTTGCATAGCTTCGAGAGTTTCCAATTCTTCTCTAGATGATTTATAGTTTCCCAAACATACCCCACACATTCCCATCTCCAGGCCTCTGCTCAGGCCTTTGCTGTGCCCGTGGAATATTTTTCCCCACAACTAACTCTCCACGTTTTATTGATTCTTCAGTCCAACTACTTCATCCTTCATGGAATCTTCCTTGAAATCTCCTCCTAGAAGCAATTTCTCTTTTCCTGAACTCTCATAGCGTCTGGCACCCTTCTGGTGGCATTTAGCAAGCATCCTGTATATTATAGTTTTCCATGCATGTCTTCTCTCTACAATTAAAATGGAAATTCCTGAGGCCGGAAACATTTATCTCCCATAGTATCGTGCATCGTTGTACCATGTCCTCCATGAGTATTTGTTGAGTGAAGGAATGTATGAATGAATGGGGGTATAGAGCAATAATAAATCATTGAATGAATGAGAGGCATTGTCAGTATTTCCCCCATTTAAGGAAAAGGGAAGTCACTCCAGAGATTTATCAGGTTGAACCTCTTGCCTTTACTTCGGTTAGTTATTATTAGTCTCACTTTAAACAGACCAGGCAACCGAGGCCAACACAGACTAAAATGTAGAGTTCTTTCTTCTTTACGATTCTGCTCAATATTGCTCTGTCTTTTCAATACCTGGCAGTGTATCATGGGATTATCTTCCCACAGATGGGGAAAGACCCCGCATCTAGTTCTTTTTCTCCTCTTTTCATTAACCCCTTCTTAGTCCCATGCCTTGACAGAGGGTACAGACAAACACTTACAGTAGGACGATGTCCTGCGCATTATAAACAAGGCAGACCTGGTCTAAATAAGTCTAAAAAGCAAAAGTCTTTCAAGATGGAAAGTGATTCTCAGATTAGAGTCTACAGACATGATGAGGAGGGAACCTAGATCAAAAGAAATAATCAAAACGTTCGCCTTGGTAGATAGCTCCCTGGACTTGGTCCGGAGCCTATTAACGGAAATTCTCAGGGCAAGCTTAGTCTTCTTGCTGCTGGCAAACCGCCCCAGAAACATTCCAAACCACCCGGGGCCCCACCAGAGAAGCAGGCATCAAATCAAAAGAGCAGGGCACCTGCTGCTAGAGACAGAATGGACCTGGCTTAGGAGTGGCCCCAGGCCCCAAGATGTGTGAAGACCACTAAAGAAGCTAATTCTGATATAACAGGAAGAGTTAAGTCCGCTCTTGGGAAATCTCTGGCAAATGTTCTCACGATTTGATTTGTGAGAACAGCAGCTCCTGATAAAAGCCCAGAAAGAAGATAGTAGCTGTTAACACCCTTGGCCTGAGGCCTGCAACTCTTTTGACCGTCTTTCTGCACATTAGACAAAAGTACACAGAAAATGTACAGGTGGTTAGAGCAGCAGCCCAGCACCAAGAGGTAGTTCTCACCTGGCCTTTTTAAGAGCTAAGAAAGGGTGCCTGGGTGGCTCAATTGGTTAAGAGTCCAACTCCTAATTTCAGTTCGGGTCATGATCTCAGGGTCACAAGATCAAATCCTGGGTCAGGCTTCATAGTGGGCACCAACCTTCTTAAGATTCTCTCTCTCTCTCCCTCTGCCCCTCCCCCCTGCTCTAAAAAGAGAGAGAGAGAGAGAGGAAAAGCTAAATGATTCAGTGCCTTTGTTTCTCTTGCTGTAAAATGGGTTTGATCCTGAGTTGGGACCATTGTGCTTGTTGTAAAATACCGAGTCTATGCTCCAGGAGCTCAGGTCAGATGTCTCCAAGCCACATCAGTCTGGAATGGGATCCCTGAGAGAACAATACTCAAGGCAATCTTCTCACCTGGAAGGGGACTTCTTCCCACCCTGCCTTTCTAGTCTGGGAGCTTCTGGGAATCTGATGTGGGCTCTGAAAGCTCCACTTCCTCCTGGCAGCCCCCACCATACACCCCATGCCCCCAGGACACTGTGCCCTTTCCCTCACTGCACTGACCCTGTGGGCACCCCTACTCTGGACCAAGGGACTAGGCCAGCCTCACAAACACGGGTGTGGTACCTAGAGCTCTACTCAACACCACTTCGCCAGAGCACGGGAAAGCTGGCCTCTTCATTTGTAGTATTTGTATTACATTCCCTTGCGAGGCTCTCATATCATCATATAGACCCTTGAGTGAAGTATTTAGTTTTCATAATCAAGGTTCCCTGAAGGGCTGGGGTAAAAGACCACTGGAAAGGCACGTATCTCACCATGTCACACCGTCTAAAGTGTCCTCATCTTAATGTTGAGGACATTTTTTAAACATGATTACTATACCTTCATCACACTTACCAAAAATAACCATAACTCCTGAATGACCTCTGCTACCAATCCCTGTGCTTATTTCCTTGATTTTTCTCCAACAGTTCTTTTTACTGTTGATTTGTTTGAATGAGGATCCAAACAAGGGCCTCATGATACATTTGGCTGTTTTCTCTCGTCAAAGAGAAATAACTCACTCTTCCTTTTTCTCTAATGCCATTCTTGATGGAGCATAATGCATACTTGGAGAAACCAGGTCATTTCCCATAGAGCGTCCCATCTTTGGGATCTAGCCAATCACATCCTTGTCATTTAAGTTCTTCTATTCCTTATATTTCCCGTAAACCAGTAGCAGTTCTCAAGACTCAGCTGGAAAATCAGGTTCAATTTTGTAGGCAGGAAACATCACAAGAGATATTTCCTGATCTATCATCTCACGAGGCACATAATGTCTAGGCTCTCCAGCTTTTCAGGAGGCTAAGATTGATCACAGGGTGTAGGTGGCGGCAGCCCGACCCTTCCACCGTAATGTTCCCCATCAACAGTTCAGCAAATAGTTTTAACCGCATTCATGAATGTTGCCTGAATCCACTATTTCATTCGAGGTGGAAAGGGGTGTGTTTTTAAAAATTCTATCACTCCTTCTGCATTTATTATTTAGAATTCTTCTATATAGAACTCACTTTTACCAAATATCCAGATACTTTAAAATATAGTTGGCACAGAAAGGAGACAATAAAGGCTTTCTCATTATTTATTCATTTCAGAATAATTAATTATTACCCAGCAACTTCCGAAGGCAGGCTATCAGCTGTATTTTGTTTTTGTTGTTTTGTTGTTTTGTTGTTGTTTTGTTGTTGTTGTTTTAGGTAATCATTATGAACTCAGGTTTTTTATGTATTTGACAGGTTTCAATCCATTGTAGTTATAATTCTTTTTGATACAGAAGCTGTCAGATTTTGGCCAGTGAGATCCCTTCAGAGTGGGTCCTGTGTTGGTTTGACATGACCTCCAATAGTCTGGAGAGCTACTTGCAAAACAAGTTGCCCATGGCTCATAATGAATATTTCTTGCCCAGACCTGGGATCAGTCATTTAACCAGGTGAAATGGTATTTGGAGACATGTCTCAGGAATTTTTTAATTAAGTATTTTTTAAATTAAGCAGTAATGAATACAATTGAGACTTCTTATGCAGACATATCCCTGATCTCATTGACCTTCTTTTTCTGTTGGAAGGAGATACTACCATGTTCAAGTTCAAGTTTTCATCATTTAACACATATTTTATACATGCATATTAAATAGCATCGTTTTACAGATGTTTAAATCTTACAGAATGCTATCACACTATAAATATCTTACTTCAACCAGTTTTTTCTGACATATTTCTATTTTTTTCATAATTATCCATACGGGTAGATATATTGCTTATTCATTTTAACTGCTGCATGTTATTTCATGGTATATATTATGACAACTTTTGTCCTGCTAATGAATTCTTAGGTCTTCAAATTTTTCTATTACAAACAATACTGAAATGAATATTCTTGAACACAGCTCCCTGAGCACAGTATGAAAATTTCTCTACCATCCATTTCTAGATGTAAAACTGTTGGATCATAAGGCACAAGCACCTTCAAATTTACTAGATATAGCCAAACTACTCTCCAAAATGGTTGTGCAAATTTATATTTCCACCAGCAGTGCACAAAAGACTTCATTTTCCAACTATATTCAAATTAAAAAAAAAATTAGGGGCACCTGGTTAGCTCAGTCAGTGGAGCATCTGATGCTTGATCTCAGGATTCTAGGTTCAAGCCCCACATTGAGTATAGAGATGATTTGAAAAAAATTAAACTTTGGGGCACCTGGGTAGCTCAGTCAGTTAAATGTCTGACTCTTCACTTTGGCTCAGGTCATAATCTCAGGGTTGGGAGTTTGAGCCCTGCATCTGACTCCTGCACTGGGCATGGAGCCTGCTTAAGATTCTCTCTCCCACTCCCTCTGCCCTACCAAAATAAATAAATAAATCGTGTTAAAGTTTTAAATAAATAAGTACATCTAAAACTAAGATAACATTGTGTGTCATATACTCAAATTTTAAACATTTTAGTAAATAAAGGGTTTCATTTTCTTCCTACATCCTCACTCAAACTTGGTATTATTAGACTTTTTTTTGTATGCGTCATGGATGTGAAATTATTTTTCTTTGGTATTTTAATTTGCACTTCTCTGATTGCTAGTGAGATTGAGATTCTTTTTGTATGTGTGTTGGCTGCTTAGGTTGATATTTCTATTGAGCATGAGAGCAAACACAGGAACCAGAGCCAGACTTCTAGGCTCAAACTCAGTTCCACCAGTTACTTTTAAGCAAATTATCAATCACTTTCTATGCTTACTTCTTCATCTATAAAGTGGGGTGATAAATACCTATCTCCCAGGGACATAGTAAAGATTAAATGAGTTAATATATCTCAAGTGCTTAGGACAGAGCCTGGCTATTACCATTATTATCATTATTGGTTTGTAGGGGCTCTTTCTATATTCTGGATATTTTTTCTCGGTCAGATTTTGCATTTTAAATATATTTTCCCAAATGTCTGTATTTTTGTCTTTTTACTCTGTCTATGGTATCTTTGGCTGGTGCAGGAAATTTACTGTTAATATAATGTAATACAAATTATCCTTATTTTTTCCTATATAGTTAGAGGTTTTGGTGTAAAACTCTAAGAAATCTTTTTTTCTTTTCTTTTTTTTTAAGTCTATTTATTTATTTAAGTAATCTCTATCCCCAATGTAGGGCTCAAACTCATAACCCTGAGATCAAGAGCATCACACTCTTCCAACTGAGCCAGCCACTAAGAAATCTTTCTCTACACAAGGCCTTCAAGAGCAATATTTCCTTCTAAAATTTTAAAGTTGCCTTTTTTTTTTTTTTTTTTTTTTACTTGCAGGACTTTAACCCGCTTGTATTATGAGAGGAATTGAATTTTGTGTTTTTTTTCATACAGATAATTTCCTAAGTACTACTATTGAACATTATTCATTGAACACTATTGAACATTATTATATCATTATTTCTTCACTGATTTGTAATTTTACCTTTATCAGATACCAAGTGTCTACATATGTGTGAATGTGTTTCTGGACTTCCTATCCTGTCCATCAATTTGCTTTCCAATTCTTGCACTATCCCATGTCCTAATTTTTAAGATATATTCAAAAATAAGTTTATATATCTTGTAGAACGAGTTTCACCATCTTTTTCAAAATGGCATCTGGGTTATTGGCTCCTTGCTGTTCCATGAAGTCTCCTAGATCTTGAAGAGCAGTGTAGACTGTTTCTAACATGTGAGAAATATAAACAGGGAGAGACTGGCTGGTAGCTGCTCTGATGCAGAGCAGAGGCATTATAGAAATCCCACATTCCCAGAATTTATGAGCAAATTATGGAGATAGTTCCCATAGGCCAGTTGTGGGCCATAAGAAAATATGTGCCTTTGCGGGATCACCTTAGATCCATTTAAGAGGGCCAGCTTCTATAAAGAGCCAGCATCACTATGGGTGGAAACTAAGCAGAAGAGGTACATTCTTCTGCATGCGTGAAATTATAGGTGGGAAATTCCTAGAAATATAGAATCTCAAAGAAAGCCCATAGAGAGTTCCATGATATAAGAAAAAAAGTCAGATTTAAGCTTCTTCTCAGTCCAGGGTGTTCTGATACCAGTTCATAACAGTGCTGGGCAAGTAGGATCTTTCCTACTGCTCCCCTTTCTTCCCCTGCTTCAATCCTAGAGGAGTCAGAGACTAATAAGTGCATGAGAAGGAGGAAGAAACCCAGTTGAGGGAAACAAATGAGATGCATAACTGCTGTCTATTCTATTTCCACGACAAGCTTTCCACCTGCTGCAGGCTCAGGTTCGGGATGAGGATAAGCCTTAACTTAACTTTGTGATGCTATAAGTTTAACTATTACCTCTGACTATACATCTTAATTCATACATTGAGACAGTTTTTCATGAGCCAAACACTTTTTACTTGGAGTTGCCAGAAAAGTCCATGAATTTTTATTTATTCATAGGCAAGAAAGAACTAGCCGCATAAATCAGCTCGTAAGGACAATAGCAGAAAGAAAACAATGACACAGCCTGGCTATGCCCCATGAGACATAGCTTTTTTGATGTATTTGCTACCTATTATTTTTTGAAGTTCTTATTTTAATTCCAGTTAGTTAACATACGGTGTTATATTAGTTTGCTATGTACACTATAGAGATTCAACAATTCCATATATCACCTCATCTCAACTCGTGTACTCCTTGATCCTCATCGCCTACTTCACCCATTCCCCCAATCCATCTCCCCTCTGGTAACCACCAATTCGTTCTCTGTAGTTAAGAGTCTGTTTCTTGGTTTGTGTCTTATTTTTTCCCCCATTTGCTTGTTTGTTTTGTTTCTTAAATTCCACATGAGTGAGATCATATAGTATCTGTCTTGTTCTGACTGATTTATGTCACTTAGCATAATACCCTCTAGCTCCATCCGATTTGTTGCAAATGGATACCTATGATTTTTATTACACTGACAAATTAAATTTGCCAGCCCTTTGTTTTTTTTTTTGTTTTTTTTATAAATTTATTTTTTATTGATGTTCAATTTGCCAACATATAGAATAACACCCAGTGCTCATCCCATCAAGTGCCCCCCTCAGTGCCCATCACCCAGTCACCCCCACCCCCGCCCACCTCCCCTTCCACCACCCCTAGTTCGTTTCCCATAATTAGGAGTCTTTCATGTTTTGTCTCCCTTTCTGATATTTCCCACTCATTTTTTCTTCTTTCCCCTTTATTCCCTTTCACTATTTTTTATATTCCCCAAATGAATGAGATTATATAATATTTGTCCTTCTCCGATTGACTTATTTCACTCAGCATAATACCCTCCAATTCCATCCACGTCGAAGCAAATGGTGGGTATTTGTCGTTTCTAATGGCTGAGTAATATTCCATTGTATACATAGACCACATCTTCTTTATCCACTCGTCTTTTGATGGACACCGAGGCTCCTTCCACAGTTTAGCTACTGTGGACATTGCTGCTACAAACATCGGGGTGCAGGTGTCCCGGCATTTCACTGCATCTGTATCTTTGGGGTAAATCCCCAGCAGTGCAATTGCTGGGTCATAGGGCAGGTCTATTTTTAACTCTTTGAGGAACCTCCACACAGTTTTCCAGAGTGGCTGCACCAGTTCACATTCCCACCAACAGTGCAAGAGGGTTCCCTTTTTCCACATCCTCGCCAACATTTGTGGTTTCCTGCTTTGTTAATTTTCCCCATTCCCACTGGTGCGAGGTGGTATCTCATTGTGGTTTTGATTTGTATTTCCCTGATGGCAAGTGATGCAGAGCATTTTCTCATGTGCTTGTTGGCCATGTCTGTGTCTTCCTCTGTGAGATTTCTGTTCATGTCTTTTGCCCATTCCATGATTGGATTGTTTGTTTCTTTGCTGTTGAGTTTAATCAGTTCTTTATAGATCTTGGAATCTAGCCCTTTATCTGATACGTCATTTGCAAATATCTTCTCCCATTCTGTAGGTTGTCTTTGAGTTTTGTTGATGGTATCTTTTGCTGTGCAAAAGCTTCTTATCTTGATGAAGTCCCAATAGTTCATTTTTGTTTTTGTTTCTCTTGCCTTCATGGATGAATCTTGCAAGAAGTTACTGTGGCCAAGTTCAAAAAGGGTGTTGCCTGTGTTCTCCTCTAGGATTTTGATGGGATCTTGTCTCACATTAAGATCTTTCATCCATTTTGAGTTTATCTTTGTGTCTGGTG
The DNA here is from genome assembly GCF_048418805.1 of Vulpes vulpes. Lineage (NCBI taxonomy): Eukaryota > Metazoa > Chordata > Mammalia > Carnivora > Canidae > Vulpes > Vulpes vulpes. The sequence goes on from NC_132791.1 coordinate 105,761,747, forward strand.
CAAGAGAGTGGTCTAGTTTCATTCTTCTGCATGTGGATGTCCAATTTTCCCAGCACCATTTATTGAAGAGACTGTCTTTTTTCCAGTGGGTAGTCTTTCCTCCTTTGTCGAATATTAGTTGGCCATAAAGTTGAGGGTCCACTTCTGGATTCTCTATTCTGTTCCATTGATCTATGTGTCTGTTTTTGTGCTAGTACCACACTGTCTTGATGACCACAGTTTTGTAGCACAACCTGAAATCTGGCATTGTTTGTTTAGGAATCCTACAACTACATTTTTAAGTGTGATTAATAGATCATTTTCTTGTTTTGCCCTTGTCACTGGTAGCAAAGTTATACTAATTCATAAAAAGATCTGGGCAGCTTTCTTCCCTTTTCTGTCATCTGAAACAGGTATAGTGATTGTATGTCTGTTGATGATTTTGTGACACTTATCTCAAACCCTCTGAGCCTGGTGACTTTGGGAAACAGGCTAGTATAATCTAGTTCCCTTTAGGTACAGATAAGATCTCAGTGGCCTGGAAGCTGCAAAGGACGGGGGCACCATTGTATATTGTGGGACCACCCACTTTCCTCTTAAGACACAGGTACCATAGATGCCCCATAGGTGCCTCAGGAAAAATGCCAGCATCAATTTGGATATCAACTTTCAGTAAAGCTGGATTTTTTTTCTTTTTGAACAAAAATCAAATAGAAATTGAAAAAAAAAAAAAAGGGAAAATATTGCCTGCCCAGACACCAGCAGAACCTCTATGCACCCCATCTTTGGAGACCACAGCTCTAGAGAGTGGACTGAACAGAGCCAGCAGCTAAAGCAATTCCCCCAGATGCTCTGTGGGGAAAGGGAGCAGACAGGAAGAAGGGGCTAGCCTTGGGTGCTGGCCATTTGTAGGTTTTTTTTTTTTTTTTAAACCTGTGAGAGGCAGCAGGATATTGCGCATTTTCCAACTAGTCTAATATAAGAATCACTGAGAACACTTGTTAACAAAAGAGATTCCCAGATTTCAGCCTAGATTTATTGAATCAGAATCTCTGGGATGGAGCTGGGAGGAGAGGAGAGAGTGTGCCTAAATACCCGTATTTGTAATAAACACTTCAGAAAGTCTTGTCAATGGGCAAGTTTGGGACACACACAAAAGGAGAAAAGGCATGCACTTTGGAGTTCGGCCAGAGTTGAATAATGGCTCACGTTTTGATAGTTGTATGGCTTAGAGCATGTCCTTTAATCTCCCTGTGCCTCCATTCCCTTATTTAGAAGAGGGGTTAGTCATACGTGCCTGGTAGGGTTAAGTGAGAGAATATAGATAAAACACCCCACACAACATCAGACACTTGGCAAACAGTCATCTTTATTATAGAGGGTTCTGGAAGAAGACATTAAGCTTGAATTATCAATCTACAAAGACATCATCCCTGAAGTGGAGATGAAACTACAGTACCTCAGTCTTTCTTGTGTGTTCAGCATCCAGTCCCATTTTTCTGGTAATATGCTTGTTTTTTCTTGGAGAATCACTGCCACCTCCTATGGCTAGTACACATGGTTTAGATTGATGGATTTGACCCTACCTTTCACCCCAGGGGTGAGCATGATTAAGGCCTGACCAGTGAACATATTCCATCGCCCCCCGCCCACTGCCCCAGCCATCATAACTGATTGAGAATAAAGACCATGACCCACGTTGGTCCAGTGAAATTCCATCTTGGGACTTTCACCAGAGATGTCAGCCTGGAGCTAAGCTGCCACCTGCCATCTTGCTGGAGGAGGCGAGGGTCCACCTAAGAATGCAGCAGGAGAGGAAAGAAGAGTGGAGACATGAAGAGCACGGAACCAAAGCTTGAAGATATAATTGAGCCCTTGGATCTAGACATGTGGAAGCAACCCCATCCCAGGACTTTTCATTTATGTGAACCAAGAAAAATTTTGACGTAAGACAGTTTGATTTAGATTTTCTGTTACTTGCATTCGAAAGGGTCCTGACAATGATCTTAATGCATTTCTTCTATTTTAGTCTCCAGCTTACGGTGTAATCATGCAAGCCTTTTTCTTGTCTGATACATTTCCTAACTTTATTAGGAATAAGCAATCCCATGGCCTTTGCATTTAGATTTGATGGATAATGGAAATTGCTACGGCATGATCACTCTCTGGGGATTAGAAACCTCAAATCCTTTCCATCTAAATGGATTCTTTTCTCTCAGGGTGGGAAGGAGTTGATATTTAGGTAAGTCTCTGTTTTTGTTCTCCAAACTCTGAGAAAGGTTGCCATTAAAGGGCAATACAACAATTAAAAGCTGTTGGATATGAGAATGACAAGCTTGGCTGGTATGCAATACTGTGCAGCTGAGATGATTATTCTCAATTAATGGGCAAACATTACACAATTGTCTCTTTCAAGTCCAGAGTGCTAATATATAATACACAATCAGAGGGCATTGTACATTGGAATATAACCCATTAGCCAGTGCCAATTCTTTACCCCCAGAAATAAAATAGCCCCTTGTCTATGGAATCTGCAATTTTGAGTCTTTTAAATTTGCAGATACAGACCAGGTGAGAGATTTCAAATTAGGAAGAATCTACATGGAATTGGGAGTTGAAATTCCTATTGGTTTTCATTATTAAGGCAAAATGGTGGTAAAATCCGGGGCTTGGCAGAGCAGCAGTGGAAGGTAGACCTTGCCCGCCCCCCCCAGCCTCCCACTGGGAAGCCTATTCGAGGGCCTTCGGCAAATCTGGCTGAGGCAGCATCTGCCCCGCTGAGGGACATCCCAGAATGGACATGTCCCTGTGTGACTGCCCAGCAAATACCAAATAGATTGGGTCATTTTATTCAAACCTGGAGGACTTGGCTGCCCCAGCACATGCTCTGTGGATGAACTCACTTTTGCTTTAGTCCCACATGGCTGCTGAAGTCTGAGAAGCTCAGACAGCAAGGACAGAGGTGAGGAAAACACAGGGCGGGCGATCAGAGAAGCCTGAGGAAGGGGGTTGGATTACTGTCAGATCGCAGGGTGTGGGAGACTCTGGGACAGATTCACAGCCTAACCAGCTGGCGCGGAGCTGAGAACTGTGACAGTCGGCTGTGCTGAGCCAGCTGCACTGCATGTGCATGCGGAGCACGGGCTAACTGGGAGCAGGAAATTCTAACAGTTACCAAAAACACCCTCCAGCCCACCAACCCACCCAGCTAAGCCTGCCTATCAGACTCCCAGTCTCACAAGCCAAAGAGATACCTACCAGGTTATCCGGCTTCTTGCCTCATAGGACATGTCTCTACCAGTCTTTCAATGGAGCCTCTAAATGTCAAGGCAGTGCTAGGTGCTGGGGATTTGGAGGAAATATGTACAGACCTGTCCTTTAAGGAGCTCACCACCCAGCCAACAATTACAAAAAAGGAAAGAATACAATAGGAGCTGAGACGAAAGAGAGCACAGGTACTGTGCGGGAGGCCAGAGCCCAGGAAACAGGCACCAGATCATGTAAGTTGCCATCTAAAGCTAAAGAATTTGTGAGTTTTTTCAACTACATATAAACTACTCTTCATGTGCCCCCAACACTATGCTCACTCAACAGTCTTTTCTCTACCAACCTCATCTCCTATCTGCGACCTCAACCATGAATGTCAAGGTCTTGTCATAGTCAAATGTTTTATTCTCCACTATGACGTCCATGTTTCCACATCTTGGTTGTCTTTCTTTTTGAGTGCTTGTTTACTCTGGTTGGTATAATGTGATATTAAAAGGCCAGGGCTTTGATTTTCTGGGCCATTTAGCTTCATTTGGAACAAAGATAAAGCCCCCACACTCAGAGGTGTATCCATCAACCAAAGTCAGAGGCCTAGAAAATGTTCGCTGTGACCTTGGTTACTGGAGGCCAAAGCAAGAAACTAGAGATGGTTTACTCCATTCAAACCTATCATCATTACCAGATATGCCATCAGTAGGACACAGCCTTTAAATAGTTTGGCAGCAGTATATACTCACAAATAAGGGTAAATGTGGGTGTGCATGAGCAGTTTTGCAGTCCCCCCGAGGGCAGCAGAAATAAGTATTACTCTGAACCTACAAACATAATCCCAGATTCTGACAAGCACATTCCTTTATACCTTTCATGTCTGTGCTCAGTATCACCTCCTCAGAAACTCCTTCCTTGACCAGTACTAGAATGTAAATTCACTGGAATCGTTGTCTATTTTGTTCATTGTCCATAAAATTAAAGCCCTGAGCTTGTAAAATATCAAATTCCATCAATTAAACAGAACACTCAAAGACAAGAGAGATGTGAAAACACAGACAAGAGAACATACACAGAGAAGACACAAGCATTAAACTGTCCCTAGACCTGAAGGGCCTGGGGGCTATTTTTCCCATGCTGACATCATGAATATGAGACCAGATGGGATGAGAGAAGACTGCTGGATGGGCATAACACAAGATGTGGCATTTCAAGAGCAGTTTATGAGACTGAAGACAACCACTAAACTCTTAGCTTTAGATCACAGTTTATATGATCTGGTGCTGTCTTCTTGGAACAGTTCCTAAGACAGTGCCTACCACTTGGTCACTGCTCAATAACTATTTATCGGGTGTCTAGTGAATTAAACAACCAAATGTTCTTTAATGAGAGCTTTTATTTCTTCTCAATTTTGTAAAAAGGTACTATGTTGACATAGTTCAACATTCATTCAGTGTAAAAAGAGAATACAAAGTCTTGTTCTCACCCAATTTTCTAACCATCCAGCTCCCACATTCTGCTCAGCAACCTCCCCCATAACCATTTTTATTAGTTTATTTATCTTTCCAGAGTTTGTCTATACAAATCATATACTATATTTTTATTTCATTATGCAAAAGATAATGTGCTATACGCTCTGATATCAACCTTGCCTTTCTTCACTGAATAATGTAACCTAATGAGTGAACAAAGAAAACATATACATATATGTTTTTCACCATACAAATGTTTGGACATAGACATAGATAATTCAGTCATTTAAAAAAAAAAAAAAAAAAAACAAGGAAATCCTACCGTTTGAACAACAGAGATGGAGCCTCAGGGCTTGTGTTAAATAAAATGAATCAGACAATGAAAGACAAATACTGTATGATCTCATTTATAGATGGAACCTAAAAAAGCAAACAAACAATTCGTAGAGGCAGAGAACAGATTGGTGTTTGCCAGAGGCAAGGGGTCGGGGGTGAGCAAAATGGGTGAAGATGGTCAGAAGGTACAAATCCAGTCATAAGATAAACAAGTTCTTGCCATGTAATGTACAGCATGATGACTATAGTTAACAATACCGTGTTGTGTATTTGAAAGTTGCTTAGATCTTACAAGACCTTGAAAGTTCCCAACACAAGGGAAAAAATTGTGACTATATGAGGTTATGGATGTTAACTAAACCTGTCATGGTGATTATTTTGCAATATGTACATATATCAAAGCATTCTGTTGAACATCTTAAACAAATACGTTATTAAATGTCAATTATGTCTCAATTAAACTGAGGGCAAAACTCCAACTTGGAAATTCTTCCACACTCAACTTGGAGAATGATTTCATTTTTTTTTTTTTTTACAGTTTCAGTCAATTCCATTGTATGAATGTTCCACGGTTTATTGAACCACCCAATGTGGATGGATGTTTGTGTTGTTTCCAATCTTTTGCTATTAAAAAAACAAAAACACTTTGTTAGATGATCAGATAAATTCCCAGAGACAGAATTGCTGGGTCAAATAGTCTATGTATTAGTGATTTTATATATATATTGCCAAATTGCCTTCCAGTTATACCAATTTTATCATCAGCAGCAATGTAAAAAATGTGTTTCCCCATACCCTTTCCAAAAGAGTTTTGTTAAACTTGGGTGTTTGGCTAATTTAATAGGCAAAAATAATATCTCGTATGGTTTTGATTTGCATTTCTCTTACGACACAGAGCACCTCTTTATTTCTATGAATGGACATGTCATAGCTTTCTTATGCTTCTAGCAGGTGAATAAATCTTTTTATACTTGGCTTATGGGAGCACATTATATAGGGAGATTAGCCCTTTCTCTGTAATATGAGTTGCAAAAACTTGTTTCTAGTGGTGTGTTGGTTACTGTCGAACAATGGTCTCTGGGGAAAATAAACCCTGGTTTATAGCAATTGCCAACTGCCATGATGTAAATGTTCCCACCACAGACAATCTCAAGCTCCTAATACGACATCTCTAAATGTAGAGTTGGAAAGAGATGTGCAGTAGCAGACCATTATATAATATCTCCACAGTACAGATATAATAGGCGTAAATAACCTCAAGATCATAGATGACAGTAAAATGTAGTTAAACAATTAGAAAGTGATGAGTTTGGAGTATTTATTACCTTTGTAACATTCTGTGTTTAATTATAAGCTTGTATGGCTTAATTTTAAATAATAGCTATGTTTGATAATCAGCTTTCAAAATTCCTGAAAATTTAATAATCAGTTCCTGTGAGCCGCTGCAGGCCATCTCCAATGCACTATTGGTTTTTATTACATTTGTTTTTTGTCTTTTGACTTCCTCTCAAATGATGTTTTTCACCATATAGATGTTTGATTCTGAGGTAGTTTTATTTATCAGTCATATTCTTTATGAGTTCAGAATGTTGAATGATTAGAAGACCGTCCCCATTCCAAGATTATAAAAGAATTTTCTCATGTTTTCTTCTAATACTTACATGGTTTCATGTTTACATTTAAAGCTTTAATCTATTTGTTATTTATGGGAAGTGCGGCTTCTACTTTCATTTCTTCCAGAGGCCTATCCAGTTATCCCACACCAGATACTGAATGATTCATCTTTTCCCATATTTAATAATAATAAACAACAATAAAAACCATCTTTATACAATGCAGCTTCCTTGATTTTGATTATCATGGTATTTATCATCATTTGAATGAAAAGCTTTAATTATGATTGTATTTTATAAACAGTTTCCCTGTGTCCACTCATTTGATTCCATAGTGGTAGATTCAATAGATTATAATAGCTATAATATTTTTATGCCAGCGACTTTCCCATCCTCTGCCTCCTGAATCCTTTAGGAAATTCTCCCTCCATACAATGTGATACTGGAAAGGCAGCCATCTGTGGGATACTGGCCAAATCACTGGCCACACATATAACTTTAGGCTGGCCAATCAAAAAAATCCCACCACACAGTGATTGGCTAGGGTTTAGACGTCTGACCTGAGCAAGGCAATATAATCTTCCTGGAACTGATATCTGAATGAGATTTTCTGTTAGAATTGTTAAGCTGGGAGATATTTTTTAGATCTTCTTAGCTGACACATAAATTAAAACTACGTGAAGATAAATCCAAACAAAACCAAGCAGAACCAAGAAATAGAGAGTCAGAAAGTCCAGAAGGTGTCCTTTAGCTCTCTGGATCCAACCTTATCCAAAAGCCAATGCCCCCTTGGACACTCCAGAATCAAGCCTATAAATTCCTTTTGTTTCCCGCTACCCCATTTAACCTAGTTCAATATGGCTTCCTACAGTTTACAATCAAGAGATCTCTCTTCAATAGCTATTATAGTTTCCACATTATAGAGGAAGAAATGGAAGCTAGGAGAGGTTAAATTCCAATCACGATGATAACGTGTTTCCTACTCTTAGCTCTTACTTCCCGTTACCCATTTTGCTAACACCGGCAGCCCCCCCACTTTGTGTACCGTATCCCAAAGAAGATTCTCTGATGATGACTAGAAAGAAAGGCCACATAAAGATATGAAGATGAAGGCTGCTTATTATCCTCTAAAATATTCAATATCCTAAATTAGATCTGTTCTATTAACTTCTTATCAGCTTTTCCTGTAGCAAGGTTAAAATCTCCTTGACTTGACTTCTCAATATAATCAAGGCCTTGGCTTTATCCCTGGTGTCTCTCACTGGAAAAAATGCAAAAGGTCATTATCCAATAACATACTCAAATCATCCCCAGAGCTTCATTTCACATTGGGAGGACAAATTTGTTTTACTAAACCTCTTTTATAATTTGGTATTTCTTCATGCTATCTGGAGTAGTGAATACCTAGAAAACAGAAAAATACTAAGTCAGAACAAGTTCCTCTAAAAATTCTCTTTCCTGTGGAACAGCTAACACTTAGAGCTTCACAATTAGAAATTTTTTTATTTGTTAAAATGCAAATAGCCCCCAAAAGATTCCACTCAAGTCTTATTCACTATGTACACCTTAATGTGAATTAATTTAGAAGATTCTTTTCTTCGAATATTAGTTTCACTGAGGGAGTAGGAAGCAAAGGAGGACAAGTAGTCAGAGAAGAAGACTGAGAGGAGAGACAGGGGTACTACTGACAGGAGAGAGAGAGAGTGGAAATGGAGAGATGGAGACAATTATTAAAGGCTTACCTTCCCAAGTTACTTCTGAGATAGGGCTGTGAACTACAGTCAGGGTTGGGACAAACTGATATGACAGCTACCATTAGGAATGAATTGAATTAGACTGGTTCCCTGAGCCCTGAGGGGAGGCTCTAATTTAGCACCAGAACCAGCCATCTCATTATTTTCACATATTCTTCTACTAGATCATTTTTGGCATTACTCAAAACCCTTCATGAGCTGGAATTAATTTGCATCCAGAAACAGACCCAACCATTTGTAGCATGTAACTGCAGCTGTCCCATACTGTCAGCAAGCACCAGCTCCCTGAGCAATTTACTACCTGGACAGAACATTTCATGAGCTTATCTGTTCTCAACTGTCATCCAATATCCTAGTGGATTCCTCATCTATAAAACTTTAACTCCCCAAACACATTCTTATTCCAAGCTTCTTTATAGTGGCTAAGAGTGTCTTTGTTCCCACCATTTTTTTGTGATTGCACACACCTTTATTTAGGTCTTATGCCAAGGCCCCTAATGCCCTTTGGTGAGAGTCCAAGTGAAGACACAACTATGTTGAAAAAGAAGACATCAGAAAAATAGAAGATAGGAAGCTCCAAGCTTTTATTTCCCCCAGAAACATCTTTTAAAGGCAGAAATGATCTAAGCCAATCTTACTGGAGCTCTGGAAAACATTCAAAGGTTTATAGCCACCAAGCAAACACCCGATCAAAAAAAGAAAGCAATCTTCAAACAGTAAGAAAGTTTTGTGGTATTTTTACTCACCCTTGCTCTGCCCCTCCCCAGCATGGCAGTGGTTTTGGTCTTGGAGTGATAGCAGCCTAGTTCCCAGTACTATCCCTCAAATTGGAAGGAACAGAGAAGACCCTATTTGCAAATGATTGTGTACATCCGTTCTAAATTGTCTGGTGGATACCTGAAGGACTGATGCAAGGAGCTCGTCACCCTTATGTCTAACTCGGAAATAATACAGGAAAAGCAATGGATACAACTCAAATTTGCAATATGACTACAGTTCCACAGACCTCCGGGGGAAGAGATTACAGGTGGAAACACAAGAGACTATCCAAAGCCCAAAAGAAAAGCCAGGGTGCAACTGAGAAATTAAGGGGAAATTAATATATGGGAGAATTTAGGAAGCAACAAGCACACCCAAGCAAGATGCATGCTCAGGAAGGATCTGAAAAGACCATAAGCTTTCACCTCAGGCTAATTGCTAGCCTCAGAACAAGTCTCGCCAAGTACTGCAGGAACACCCTAGCATAAAACCAATCTGAAAACACTGGAAGAGTCCTGGGATTCAAGGAAATCTCTATCAAAATAGAGGCACAGAGACCTCAGTGATCATATATGACAAAGAATAGATTAGCCTCTGCAAAACTAGCTAGGAAAACACTAAAAAAATACAGACTACTACAGCCTTTAACAATGCACACACACAAAATCAACCCCTCGGGGAAGGCGAGAATGTGATCTCCAGAGGTTACCATATTTTTAGCAGCTAAATTCTAATTTTTTAGCAAAAAATCACTAGGTTTAGATAAAAATAGAAAAACATAGCTTATTCAATGGAACAAAGTACACAGAAACCATTCCAGAGAAAGCTCAGACATTAGACTTGCCAGAAAAACTTAAATATACTCAGAGACCTAAAGGGAAACATGGATAAAGAACTAAAGAAAACCGGGGAAATGATGTACAAACAAAATGAAAACATCGGTGGCACCTGGATGGCTCAGTGGTTGAGCATCTCCTTTTTTTTTCTTAAAGATTTTATTAATTTATTCATGAGAGACATAGAGAGTGGCAAACACATAGGCAGATGGAGAAGCAGGCTCCCCACGGGGAGGCTGGCTGAGCCACCCAAGCGTCCCAAGCATCTACCTTTGGCTCCGATCATGATCCCACTGTCCTGGGATCAAGTCCCGCATCAGGTTCCCTTCAAGGAGCCTGCTTCTCTCTCTATGTCTCTGCTTCTCTCATGAATAAATAAATACTTTTTTAAAAATGAAAATATCAACAGAGACATAAATTATAAAAAAGAAGCCAGACAGAAATTCTGGAACTGAAAATTACAATAATTGAAATGAAAAATTCACTAGAGAGATCTGACAGATTTCAGCAAATAGAAGAAAAAAATCAGGAAACCTGAAATTGGACCATTGAAATTATGGAGTCTGAGGAACAGAACCAAAAAGGATGGAGAAAAGTGAACAGAATCTAAGGGACCTGTGGGATACTATGAAACATACCAACACATACATTATGTGAGTCCTAGAAAAGAAAAGAGAAAATGGGAAAGAAAGGGACGCCTGGGTGGCTCAGTGGTTAGGCATCTGCCTTCAGCTCAAGGCGTGATCCCAGGGTCCTGGGGTCAAGTCCTGCATCAAGCTCCCCGCAGGGAGCCTGCTTCTCCCTCTGCCAATGTCTCTGCCTCTCTCTGTGTGTCTCTCATGAATAAACAAATAAAATCATTAAGAAAAAAAAAGAATTAAATTCTTTCTTATTTAAAGAAATAATGGAAAAACATCCCAAATTTTTTTTAAAGATTGTATTTATTTATTCATGAGAGACAGAGAGAGAGAGAGAGAGGCAGAGACACAGGCAGAGGGAGAAGCAGGCTCCATGCAGGGAGCCCGACATGGGACTTGATCCCAGGTCTCCAGGATCAGGTCCTGGGCTGAAGGCAGAGCTAAACCACTAAGCTACCCGGGCTGCCCTAAACATCCCAAATTTAATTAAATACATGGAATTTACAACTGCAAGAATACATAAATTTACAACTGTAAGGAGCCCGATGAACTCTAGGTACAATAAACTCAAAAAGAGCCAATTGAGACACATTATAAGCAAACTGTTCAAAGTAGAGAATCTTGAAAGCAACCAGAGAAAAGTGAACCAGCATCAAACAGTAGAATAAGAATATCAACCAATTTTTCACAAGAAACCTTGGAGGCCAGAGGAATATAGAATGAAATGTTTAAAGTGCTGAAAGATAAGCACAGTCAACCAAGAATTCTATAAACAGCAAAACTTTTCTGGAAAAATAAAGGAGAAATGAAGAATTCCCGGATAAACAAAAGTTGAGGGAATTCACTATCACTAGATAATCCCTTAAAAGAAATGCTAAAAGGAGTCCCCCAAGTTAAAATGAAAGGATGCTAGACAGTAATTGAGATCATGACATGAGATAAAACCAAGAATCGGATGCTTAACTGACCAAGCCATTGGTACCTCAGGAAATTTTATCTTTTTTTTCTTTAAATTCAATTTGCCAGCATAGAGTATAACACCCAGTGCTCATCACATCATGTGCGCTCCTTAATGCCCAACATCCAATTACCCCATCTCCCCACTAACTTCCCCTTCTGCAACCCTTAGTTTGTTTCCCTGAGTCAAGAGTCTCTCATGGTTTGTCTTCCTCTCTACTTCCCCCCCCCCCCAGTTTCCCCTCCTTCCTTTATGGTCCCTTGCACTATTTCTTATATTTCACATATGAGTGAAACCATATGATAATTGTCTTTCTCCAACTGACTTACTTCACTCAGCATAATACCCTCCAGTTCCATCCATGTCAATGTAAATGGTAGGTACTCATCCTTTCTGATGGCTGAGCAATATTCCATTAGATAGATAGATGATAGATGATAGATAGATAGATAGATAGATAGATATCACATCTTCTTTATTCATTCATCTGTCGAAGGACATCATGGCTCCTTCCACAGTTTGGCTATTGTGGACATTGCTGCTATGAACTTTGGGGTGCATGTGCCCCATGGTTTCACTGCATCTGTATCTTTGGGGTAAATACCCAGTAGTACAATTGTTGGGTTGTAGGGTAACCCTATTTTTAACTTTTGGAGAAACCTCCACACTGTTTCCAGAGTGCCTGTACCAGTTTTCGTGCCCACTACAGCGTAAGAGGGTTCTCCTTTCTCCACATCCACACCAATATTTGTTGTTTTCTGTCTTGTTAATTTTAGCCATTCTCACCAGTGTAAAGTGGTATCTCATTGTGGTTTTGATTTGTATTTCCCTGATAACAAGTGATGTGGAGCATTTTTTCATGTGTCTGTTAGCCATGTGTAGATCTTCTTTGGACAAATGTCTGTTCATGTCTTTTGCCCATTTTGACTAGATTGTTATTTGGATGTTGAGTTTGATAAGTTCTTTACAGATCTTGGCTACTAGCCTTTTATCTGATATGACATTTGCAAATATCTTCTCCCATTCTGTAGGTTGTCTTTTAGTTTTGTTGACTGTTTCCTTTGCTGTGCTGAAGCTTTTTATCTTGATGAAATCCCAATAGTTCATCATACCTTTTTTTCTTGTCTTTGGAGATGTGTCTTTCAAGAAGTTGCTGCAACTGAGGTAAAGAGGTTACTACCTGTGTTCTCTTCTAGGATTTTGATGGATTCCTGTCCCACATTTAGATCTTTCATCCACTTTGAGTTGATCTTTGTGTATGGTGTAAGAGAATAGTCCAGTTTCATTCTGCATGTGGCTGTCCAATTTTCCCAACACCATCTATTGAAGAGACTGTCTTTTTTCCATTGGCTATTCTTTCCTGCTTTGTTAAAGATTAGTTAACCATAGAGTTGAGGGTCCATTTATGGGTTTTCTATTCTGTTCCATGGATCTATGTGTCTGTTTTTGTCCCAGTATCATGCTGTCTTGATGATTACAGCTTTGTAATATAGTTTGAAGTCAGGCATTGTGATGCCCCCAGCTTTGGTTTTCTTTTTCAACATTCTCTGGCTCTTCAGGGTTTAGGACATTATATCTTGATATAAGGGTCAACTCATCAAAAAGATATAACAAATATAAACACATATGCACTAACTAGCAGAGCCAAATATATGTGTGTGTGTATGTGTGTATTCATTCCAAACAATTCTTAATAAATTTTTAAAAGTGGAAATCATGCAATGCATCTTCTTATTAAAATAGAATGAGACTAGAAATCAAAAACAGAAGGAAAGTTTAAAAAATAAAAAAATATGTGGAAATTAAAGAAGACACTCCTTTTTATTTTATTTTGTTTTTGACACTCCTTTTTAAAGACTTATTTATATATTTATTTGAGGGAGAGAGAGTGCAAGTGCATATGAGTGGGAGGAAGACAGAATCTTAAGCAGACCCCCCACTCAGCTCAGAGCCTTACATGGGGCTTGATCTCACAACCCTGAGATCATGACCTGAGCCAAAACCAAGAGTCAGATGCTTAACTGACTGCACCACCTAGGTGCCCCTAAAGAACACATTGTTAAACAACCAATGAGTTAGAGAAGAAATCACAAGTGAAATCAGAAAATGCCTTGATAAAAATGAAAATGAAAACACAACATATAAAAATTTATGGGATGCAGCAAAAGCAATTTTAACAGGGAAATTTACAAATATAAAAACATTTTCAAAAGAATAATATCAAAATGAATAACCTAAATTTATACCTTAGGACACTAGAAAAAACAGAGAAGCCCAACATTTGCAGAAGGAAGGAAATAATAATGACTGGAGTGGAGATAATTAAAATGGAGAATAGAAAAGCAAAGAAAATCAACAAAACCAAAATTGGTTCTTTGAAAAGCTCAACAAAATTGACAACTCTTAAGCTAGATTGGTTAAGAAAAAAAAGAGAGAAAACCCAAATTTCTAAATAAGAAAAAAATTGAGGTTTACTACTGATTTTACAGAAATAAAAATAACTATAAGAGAATACTATGAATAATGCCAACATGCTGGATAAACTAGATGAAGTGGACACAACCTACCAGAACTTACTCATGAAGAAAGAAAAAAATTTGATTAGACCTAATTTGTTGTACTGAGTCAGGAATCAAAATCTCTCAACAAAGAAAAGCACAAGATCAGGAGGTTCACTGGTGAATTCTACTAAACATTTAAGAAGAATTAATCCTTTTAAAATTCTTTTTTTAAAAAATGAAGAGGAGGGAATACTACCTAAAGCCAAACAAAGATACTACCGGAAAACTACAGACCAACATCCCTTATGAATATTGATGCAAAAGTCCTCAAGAAACTAGCAAACCATATTCTGCAGGATTATATACCATGACCAAGTGGGTTTTATTCCCGGGATGTAAGGACAGTTCAATAAACAAATATCAGCCAATGTAAAATACAATATTAACAGAACTAATAGAATTAAGGGGGGGAAATACAATTGATGCAGAGAAAGTATGACAAAATTCAATACCCTTTTGAACAATCAATAAACTAGGAATAGAAAAAAATTTCTTCAAGACAATAAAGGCCATACATGAAAACTCCACAGCTAATATACTTAATGCTGAAAGACTTTCTCTAAGATCAGGAACAAGACAAGGATGCCTACTTCTTGCTACTTCTATTCAAAATAGTATTGAAAACTCTAGCCAGAGTAACTAGGCAAAAAAGAAGGGGGAGGAGGAAGGGGATGGGGAAGAAGATGAAGAAGAGGAGGAGGAAGATGGAGAAGGAGGAGAATGATGAGAAGAAGAAAGGAAGAAAGAAGAAAATAAGGAAGGAAGGAAGGAAGGAAGGAAGGAAGGAAGGAAGGAAGGAAAGGTATCCAAATTGGAAAAAAAAAAGAAAAGGTAAAACTATCTGTGTTCACAGTCAACATGATCTTATATGTAGAAACATTAAAGAATCTACACACATACACACACACACACACACACACACACACACACACACAAACTGTTAGAACTAAAAAACAAATTCAGAAAACTTACAGGATACAAAACCAACATTCATAAAGGGTGCATTTCTATATAATAGCAAAAAAAAAAAAACTAAAAAGAAAATCCTATTTAAAATAGCACCAAAAAGAATAAAATGTTTAGGAATAAACTTAACCAAAAAATAAAAATTAAAAAAAAAAGAATAAACTTAACCAAGAAGTCAAAAGAAGTGTGTGCTCACAACTATAAAATGTTGCTGAAAGAAATCAAAGGCAGGAATTAGTGGAAAGACATCCCACATTTATGGACTGGAAGACTTAATGTCATTAAGATAGCAATACTACCAAAAAAAAAAAAAAAAAAAAAAGATCAATCCTGCCAAAAAGCAATCTACAGATTCAATGATATTCCTACCAAAATCCCAATGACATTTTTGCAGAAATAGAAAATCCATTCTAAAATTCACAGAGAATCTCAAGGGACCCCATATAGCCAAAACAATGTTAAAAAAGAAAAATGAAGTTGGAAGACTCACACTTCTTGATTTCAAAGCTTACTATAAAGCCACAGTAATCAAAACAGTGTAGCACTGGTATAAATACAAACGTATACAATAGAGACCCCAGAAATAAAACCTCACATATGTAGTCCAATGATTTTCAAAAGGAGCGCCAACACTATTAATGGAGAAAGAGCAGTCTTTCAGCAAATGGTGTGGAGAAAGCTGGATATCTATCTTTCATAGCCCTCCCAAACTACCCATTAAGTGCAAAAGAATGAAGTTGGACCCTTATTATACATCATATGTGAAAAATTAACTCAGACTGGATCAAAGACTTAAACATAAGAGCTGACACAAAAATATCTTAGAAGGCAATATAGAAAAAAGTTCATGACATTGGATTTGGCAATGATTTCATTGGCTAAGACACTAAACACAGACAACAGCAATAAAAGAAATAGATAAATTGGACTTCACTAAAATTAAAAACTTCTGTGAATCAAAGGACACTATCAAGAGAGTGAAAAGGTAACCCACCAAAAGAGAGAAAATATTTGCTAATCATGTATCTTATATCCAGAATATATAAAGAACTCCTACAACTCAACAACAACAAGAAATGAATAAACAAACCAATCTAAAAGAAGCAAAAGACTTGAAATGGCATTTATCCAAAGAAGATACACAATGGACCCTCAAGCACATGTAAAGATGCTGAACATCACTAGCTATTTGGGAAATGCAAATTGAAACCACAAGGAGATGCTATTTCATACTCGAAAGGATGACTGTTAGGAAGGGAAGGAGGGAAGAAAGAAACAAACAAACAAAAAAATAATTGCTGGTGAGGATGTGAGAAATGGGAACCCTGGTTCATTGCTGGTGGGAATGTAAAGTGCAGCCACTTTGTCAACCAGTTATGGCGGTTCCTCACAAAGGGAAACATAAACTACACTACCGTATGATTCAGAAATTCCACTTCTAGGTATATCTTCAAAAGAATTTAAACCAGGGACTCAAACAAATACTTGTATACCAATATTCAGAGCAGTATTATTTACAATAGCTAAAAACAGAGACACTCCCAGTGTCCATCAAAAGATGACAAATAAACAAAATGAGCATCTACATACAATGGAATGTTTCTTAGACGCAAAAAATGAATGAACCTTGAAAACACTATGCTAAGTGAAATGAGCCAGATGCGAAAGGACAGATAGTACATGATTCCCCTTTGATGAGTTACCCAAGAATAGGCAAATTCATAGAAACAGAAAGTAGAATAGGAGTTTCCAAGGACTGTGGGCAGGGTGGAATGGGGAGTTATTATTTGATGTATACAGAGTTTCTTGTCTGGGCTAATGAAAGAGTTCTAATGAAAGAGTTCTGGAAAGTTCTGGAAAGGGTTAGTGGTAATGGTTGCACAACAATTAGAATGTACTTAATGTTATTGAATTGTATACTTAAAAATGTTAAAAACGGTAATTTTTCTGTCATATGCATCTTACCACAATAAAAATATTTTTTAACTATATGGAAGATGAAATGTGTTTTCATAGCCCTCCCAAACTACCCATTAAGTGTCATCTAATTTTTTTCCCTTTATTCAGCCAAAATTTATTGAATACTAACCAATTGTCAGCTCTCTGGTAGGACAGGTCCTTGGCTTTCAAAGATACACAAAAAATAGTCTCTGTCATAAAGGACTTTGTAATCTGCCTGGAAAAGCATGAAAGTAAAATTAACAGACAAAACTATGTGATAAGTACCATGATATTGGTATGTGCATGGAATTTATTAAGCACATAGGTAGGAGTATTTAGCTCCAGCAGGAAATATCTGGAAACCTTTCCAAAGGATATCAGTGACTAAGCTGAGTCTCAGCATATATGAGTTAGCCAGGGGAAAGGGGAAAAGAGTTTCTCAGTCAAGAGAAGCAATATGTAAAAAGACAGACAGTAAAGAGAATATGAGCAGATTGGGGAAATATGATAATATATAATATTGGTGATGGTTGGGTAAAGAGAGGAAAAAGGAGAGCTGGGTAAGGTTCAGAAAATGAGTATCTTACATCATATGGGAGCTTATACTTTATTGTAAGGGCAATGAGTACTGTATATGATTTTATTTATTTATTCAGGAGACACACAGAGAGAGGCAGAGACAGAGGCAGAGGGAGAAGCAGGCTTCCCATGGGGAGCCCGATGCAGGACTTGATCCCAGGACCCTGGGATCATGCCCTGGGCCGAAGGCAGATGCTCAATCACTGAGCCACCCAGGTGCCCCTGTATATGATTTTAGAAAGAGAAATCAGGTGATCAGTTGGGTCTTTAAATGGCCCTCGTTGGCTACACTGTGGAGAATGGACAGAAGAGGGGATCAACCCCCCAGTCACAGAAGTGAGAACTGGAGAGGGGTCTGAACTAAGGTGCTGGTAATGGCCATGGAGACTAGCAGTTAACAAATGTTCCCGATAAGGACTCAGGAGATCAGCTACCGGTTAGGGACGCATGATGGGAAGACTCAGGTTTCTACCTTGGAAAACCTGGTGAATGGAAGTACAAGTCATTGAAATGAGAAACTCAGGGGAAAAAATAGGTCTAGGGCAATACAGATCATTTTTATTTGGAAATTTTGCACTTGAAGTGATTGAGGGGCAGAGACAGATGGCTATTTAGTTGCAGAATTCAGGAAAAATGCATGATGTATAGCTATCAATCCGTGATCCCACTAAATAGAAAGGAGAATTTGCCTTAAATTAAAAGAATTGATGTCTAAATGTAGAATCCTATTGTAGAAGTAAGGATACTCCTTCCAACGCAGGGTAACTTAAGGCATGGAGCAGCTCCTCTATGCAACATCAAAATCAAACCATAGAGCATTTGCCCCCTCCACCTTGCATGTAATAAGGCTTCTGAGAATAAACCAATTATTGATAAACCTGGAAGCTTTCCAAACTGGTTTTCATTTTGAAGCAAAGAGGGACTCCTAGTATATATCTTGCCGGTGGCAAATCAAATCTTAAAACTCTTTTTATAGTTGAGATCGATCCTTTGGGAATTTTGTCAACAACCAGAAACGAGTAACTAACAAAGAAAAACAAAATAAAATTAAATAAAAAGTGTTAGTGTGCTCTATTTTTTTATGGGTATTCATCAATTTTTCCCATTCTTATTCTCTCCTTTCACTGCTGACAATAATTCTTCTCCTTAGCAAGTGGATTTTATTTCTAGAAGAGTCCTTAAAAGTGGAAGAGGGGAATGAAATAAATACTGACACATGCCACAACATGAATGAACTGTGAAAATACGCTAAGTGAAAGAAGTTAGGCACAATAGAGTATATATCATATTATTCCATTTATACTAAATGTCCAGAGCAGGCAAATCCATAGAGACAAAACAATTATTGATGGCCAGGCCTTGTGGGTGGAGAAAAAAAGGTGGCCCCAAAAGTGTAGAGGGTTTCTTTTGGGGGTGATGAAAAGTGTTCTCTAACTGGTTGTGGTGAAAAATGCACAATTCCATGAATACACTGAAACTATTGAATTGGACATTTTAAGTGGGTAAATTGTATGGTATGTGAACTAGATCTTCAATGAAACTGTTACTAAAATGAGTGGAAGAGGGAAACAGATTATTGGACCTGGTAACAGGTGATGATGCAAAAAGGGTCACAGAGTTGCTGAGTTTGCCGATGGAAGAACGAGACCAGCAGCCCAGGAACGCAGGTGGTCTCTGGAAAGTGGGAGAGGCAAGGAGATGATTCTCCCCGTGAGCTTCCAGAAAGGGACAGCCCTGCCAACACCTTGATTTTAACCCAGCAAGACGTGTGTCAAGGCCCAGAGAATGAGAAGACAATACATGTTGTTGTTTTAAGCCACTAAATTTGTGTAATTACTGTTACAACGGTTATCAATTGTGAGTGGGAGTAGGAAAGAAGGTATTGGGGGGGTTGACAGAAGAGATGTTAGGAAATAGTCATCTAGGAGGATAAAAGAACGGATTGACGAGCAAAATGTAGTAGGATTACAAGGGCACGTTAGGAAAACACTTACGGGAATTGGGAACACCTTTTCCCTCCTTCCAGATGGCTACTGTGGGAATTCTATTTTTGTATTACCCATCACTGGGCAATATTTCATTGATCCAAAGATGACCATCTGTTACAGGTTTGGTAAATCATTATCTCACACTCCCCACCATAAATGACTTCTATATTGGGTTATTAACAAACCCACTGTCCTAAAATGAAAGCAACAAGCAGTTAACTAAAGTCTTAAAAGAACCACTGACCAGGGGTGCCTGCCTGGGTGGCTCAGTCAGTTAAGCGTCTGCCTTCAGCTCAGATCGTGATCCTGGGATCCCAGGGTCCTCAGATCGAGCTCTGCACTGGGCTCCCTGCCCAGCAGGGAGTCTGCTTCTCCCTCTCCCTCTGCTCCTACCTGCTGCTCAAGCTCTCTCTCAACTAAATAAATAAAATCTTAAAAAAGAAGAAGTACTGACCCAAAAAGCCCTCAAGCCCCACTTAGGAAGCTGTCAATTATTCCTTAACCCTTAAGACAAGCCGCAGCCCAAATATATTCACCAACAGACAGAACACCACTAACACAGTCAAGCCCTCTTCAGAGGAATCGCCCCCAGCTCTTTCTCAGGGATGGATGGGCCTGTGGGATATGAACATGGAAAATCCTCCCAGCAGGCCGAACCCGGGGCACACGTACTGAACTTACTCCATTATTAAGGAGGTGAGTTAACAAATGAGCACCTGTGAAATCTGCTGGTCCTATGCTCTCCATTACCTCATCTGGACCAGTGACCACTCTAGGCTGCTTTCTTTTTTCTTCTTTCTGCAGGGTTTTGAGTTATGGATATCCTGTTTGTCTTTCATCACTTGACATCTGTTGTACTCCAGAACAACATTCACACATGCAATTCACGTGATTTCAAGTGACCTGGAGAGAAAGAAGCATTGGATCATTTCGCTCAGCAAGTGACTGCACAGAGTAAGCAGGAGATGGAAGACACGAATGAGTCAGTCCTCAGCAGGTCTCGGTTTCGAGGCTCTCACGGCGTGGCCACCTAGCAGCCTGAGTGCAAGCCTAGAGTCCCTAAATAGAAACCAACAACTTCCTCTGGTGCTCGGTAGAAGAATGAGCAATCTGTTCCAACACGGGAGGAAAAATCCACTGTGTTTGACTTTACTGAGAGACAGCCTGTCAGCCTCCGATATGGCTCGAAAATACAACACATTTGGCTTTATGGCGATTCAGGAGATCTTCAAAGGCAATTTTAGCTAGGCATGATTTCTGAATTTGTAGTATGCATTTCCTGTATTAGTAAGAATTTTCGGGGCACGTGGCTGGCTCAGTTGGAAGAGCATGCGACTCGTGATCGCAGGGTCATGAGTTCAAGCCCCATGCTGGGTGTAGAGGTTACTAATAATAAATAAATAAATAGATATATAAATAAATAAATAAATTTTCAGTTCTGCTATGGAAATAAATAAAACAAAATGTAAGAAGGCTAGATGAAACTCAGTATAGAAGCAAATGACATGTGGGGTATGCTAGAGAGATATAAAAATAAGTAGAGCATACATGTTCTGAACTAGAAAGTAAAAGAAGAACCAAGATGTACCAAATAGTCACAATTCACTAAATATACTTGAGGTGCACTAAGTATTCACCATCTATGAGGTCTTAAATCAGCCATCCATAGATGATATCATTCTGGCCCCAGCTGTACTCTGCTCTAGAAATTTAGATCAGGTCCATAGTTACTCATCAGGCTAGTTTATGAAATATAGCTACTGATTGGGCATACCTGCCCCTGCAATCCTTCTAATAGACAATTGCATATGCTGGTTCCATGGAGCTTCAGCCTATTGGACCCCTGGCTCAAACTCAATTCTGATCCTCATCCCCTCACCAAAGGTGAGGAAAGCTGACGCAGGAGGAGAAAAAAGGAATATGAACACTGTATGACCCATACTCAGGTAGAATGGTTCTCCTACCCCACTTGAACCTTACTTATCCAAAGCAGAGTGATGGACCTTAGCTCTCTCCCGTTACTTCTCCCTACTTCTGCCCCAAGATAATTTCTCACATGGCAGGAGTGGACTTTAGAACCTTTGCAAAGGTTGTGCCCCTGCTGTCTTGAGGGTCATTAAATTTGTCTTTTAGCCCATAGATTGCAAAACTGTGTACAACCATATCCAGACTTGATTCTGTTGATTCTGGGAATCAGAGACAAATGTAGCAGCTGGTCGTGCTTTTGAATAGTTTCTCTTTGATGAGGCAAGCTATCTGTTGCTCTGTGTGATAAAACTGCATTATGTTGGACGAGGGAACTTATGAAATTGGATATATGGGGAGAAATATGTGTGTACTGTACTATGAGACTGTCTGCCTGGCATGCCCCGTTCTCCTGGAAACTGCTCCTCGGCATTCACACATCTGGTATGAAAGCTACATATTTTTATAGTGCCTGTTGCCTTGATTTGGATTGATTGGTTTAGAGATAAGCATCTAATCTGAGCCTAACCAACAAGGCCCTTCACTGTTTTTTTTTTTTTTAGTTCAAAAAATTGAGATAGATTCCCCTCCAATATAGACATTTGTGTGG
Organism: Vulpes vulpes; assembly: GCF_048418805.1. NCBI lineage: Eukaryota > Metazoa > Chordata > Mammalia > Carnivora > Canidae > Vulpes > Vulpes vulpes. The sequence continues at coordinate 105,783,957 of NC_132791.1, forward strand.
TACATTCCTCCAGATTACAGTATATTAGGATTTTAATCTGATATCTTGGGTTCTAGAACCAGATTGTTTAGATTTGAATCCTGACTGGTATTTACTATCTACATGAACTTGGGCAAATGGCTTACCCTCTCTTCTGCTTCCTTATCTGGCAAGTAGAGATCATTATAATGTCTGCTTCATATGGTTGTAGCAAATATTAGGAGAACTTAGTACTTCTCATTCAGTAAATGTTAGGGAAATTTAGTCTTTACAAATAGAGACAAAGTATTTTATTTTTCCCAAGTCTGACTTCATTCAATGTTATTAAATTCAGCATTTATTTTTTGTGCACATATCGTATTCCAAGCATTAAGTTAAGCTTAGGTGGGAAAAATGGTGCCCAAAGAGACATGGTCCTTGCCTTCAAGGAACTTAAAGTTCACTGGGGAAGGCAAATATTGAAGGAACAGTCTCATAAATACAAACTATGAGATGTGTTATGAAGAATAAGTAGAAGGTGACATGAGAAGTTGTAATGGGTATTATCAGTTTAAACTTCCTTAGGAAAGTAATGTGAGAGGAAAGAGGAAGTCAGAGAAAATTTTCCAGGTAGAGGGGTCATGTGCAAAGACCCTGCAGTGGGAAAGTCTTTGAAGATTTAGAAAATTGAAACAGGTTAGTATGGTCTGGAACAGTAAGAAAAGGAGAAGGAAGGGGACATAAAATGAGGTTGGAGAAATAGTCAAGGACCAGATTATTCAGGACCTTGTAAGAGGAGAAGGATAACAAAGATTCAAGATCTGAGAGGATAGGTTAAGGACTTTTGATCAGAGTATGAAGAGTTGAAAATGAGAGAACTAGACAGGATTAAGAGATAATTAGTTAAACGGGGGAAAGCAAGTATTTATCCTGCTTTCTTAATATAAACTAAACCACATAATTGAAGAGGGGTGACTTCAAGTCCTCTATAAAAACACTGCAGCTAACACATGAAGAATGATCGAATTATATCACCATTTACAACTCCTAATGAATGAATTGCTCCAGGCATTATTCAACAGCAGTTACCAAAAAGAGAGAGAGAGAGAGAGAGAGAGAGAGAGAGAGATCACATTAGAAAAAGAGAAATAAGTACACGATGTATGCCTCTTAATGGAAAAAAATGCCACCACCTCTGAAGATACCTTGCCAAAAAAAAAAAATTAAACAAAACATCTAGATCTTATTACCAGTTTACAAAAAATACAGAGGACAAGGGAACATGTTAAAGTACACCATGGGGATGCAACTGCCAAAATTCAGATTGTGGAAAATACTACAGGACAATCTAGTTCCTTAAATAAAAATAAAATATTACTGGGAAAACAGACAAAAATACAGAGGATTTAAAAGATATGCCAACCAAAATCAGTATAGTTCCTCTCTGAAGCCAACTGTAGATATAGATATAGATACAGATATATAGATATATAGATATATAGATATATACCAGGGCATTTATGAGTCTATTGGAAATGTAAATATTTTGTATTATAAAATTATTCCTATTTTTAAATTATAATAGTACTGTGGCATTTTTTAAGACTATCTCTTTTAAAGATATAGACTAAAATATTTACATAGAAAAATCATACAATATCTGTCATTTGCCTCAAAATAAAATGGGTAGGGAAAAATGACCGGGGGTATGGATGAGGCAGTATTGGCTGTTGGTTGGATGTGATGGCTTGGGTGACAGATATACATTGATTTTTTAAAAATATTTCTTAAAAAAAATAAATAAAAATTAAAAAATATATATTTCTTAACTCATCTTTCTATGTTTTATATGTGTGAAATTCTCTATGATTAAAAAAATTTTGGGGGGGCAGCCTGGGTGGCTCAGCCAGTTTAGCGCTGCCTTTGGCCCAGGGCCTGATCCTGGAGACCCGGGATCGAGTCCCACGTCGGGCTCCCTGCATGGAGCCTGCTTCTCCCTCTGCCTGTGTCTCTGCCTCTCTCTCTCTCTCTGTGTGTCTCTCATGAATAAATAAATCTTTTTTTAAAAAAAAAGTTTTTTGATTTAGAAAGCAAAATTGGCATAAATTAATAATAAATTGGACATTTGGTAAGGATGAATATGATGGAAGTTTCAGGGAAGATGTTGGTCTTCTGAATTTTGGGTCTAGAACTGAAGTACCCTTCAGTGCCTTAGAAAACAATGAGCAAGAACTGTGTTTACCAAAGGCCATTAATCTATCTTGGACATGTTGAGTCTCAGGTGTTTCTGAAACAAGCAAGCAAAGTAGAACTAGTAAGCAGTTAGATAGGCAGATCAAGAACTGGGTAGAAAGACCTGGGCTAGTGGTATACATTTAAGAATCAATAGTTCAGAGTTTATGTGCATGGGTGGGATTGCCTGGGCATTGGTTCCCAGACTTGAGCATGGATCTGAAATACCTGGAGAGTTCATTCAAACATGGATCGCTGGGCCCTAACCCCAGAACTTCTGATTCATAGGTCTGGGCATGATTTAAGAATTTGCACTTCTAATAATTTGATAAGTGATGCTGATGCTGTATTTAGGCCTGAGTATGACAATTTTGAGAACCACTGGCCTAGGAAGATAGTTCTCAACATTGGACACAGACTGAGAATATTAGTGAAGACAAGGAAGAGGGTGCTTCAAGCTGGAAAGAGTGCTCAACAAAATCAAACACTGCACCCAAGTCCAGTAAAAGGATGCTGAAAAACGTCCTTTGGATTAGCGACATCAAAATAATTGGTGACTTTATGGAGATATTAAGTGGACTGAAGGGAAAATCAAATTAGAGGTGTTGAGAAGTGACGAAGAAGGTCCAAAAATGAAGAATAATTGAGTGTAAATAATAGTTTTGAGAAGTTTAGCTATGAATCACACGATAGGGGAAAAAAAATAGTATTGTATCTGGTGGGGAGGTGGAACTCCAATCAGATGCAAGGACTGAGATTAAATCACTACCCACTTCCTTGAATTAAAAAAAATTAAAACATCAATTCCTCCTCTGAAGATGAGTTGTATTTCAATAGCTGCATCTTAAGGACCTGAAGAATCTTCAAAAAATCAAAAGGATGGACTCTGATCTCAGGTAATCTGGCATCTTGCGGAGGAATGGGGATGTTTATTGAAACACAAGCTTTTCCCCTGACATTATAGGTCTTGGGAAGCTGCTGTTCTACTAGCTGGTAAAACTGGCCTCCACATTCATTTATTTCATTATTCATTCATTTGTCCATTAAGCATTTATCAAATATCTATTATGTGCCAGACAACGTACTAGGCTCTGGGATTAGTGTTGAGCAAAAGTCATTAGAATTATAGTAGTAATTAGAAGAGTGTTAGAGAACAGGGTGTTCTGGGAGTATATACATGGGGTCTGATGTAATCTGGGGAGCCAGGAGAGGTGGCCTTGGATGAGTGGTAGTCAAGAGGAGATCAGAGTTTCATTTATATGGAATGTCTAGAATTGGCAAATCTGTAGAGCCAGAAAATAGACCAGTGGTTACCCAGAATGAGTTGGATTGTGGGGGAAAGGGGGTTTCTTGCTAATGAGTATGAATTTCTTTTTGGGGTAAGGAGAATGTTCAAAAATTGTGGTGATGATTGTACAACTCTGTGAATATACTAAAATCCATAGAATTATACACTTTAAGTGGGTGAATTGTATGGCATGTGAATTACATCTCAATAAAATTCATATATAAATGAGGCCTGAATATTGAGGGGAATTAGCTAAAGAACAAAATATTTCTACACAGAGGGAAGAGTGTGTGCACTGGCAGAAAAAGAGTGTGGCATTTTAGAGATGTGGAAAAAAATTATGTGACTGGCATGTTCCTTGACAGAGTAGGATGACAGATGAAGCTGAAGATCTTGAAAGAACCCAGATTGTATAATGTTGTAAAACCCATGCTAAAGGTTGGGTACTTTATCCTAAGAACAATAGGAAGCCAATTGTTGTGCAATATGATCACTACGCACTGCACTACCACTCTGGCTATCACGTGGAGAGTGAAGGGAAGAAAAGAATGTATTTGGGAAACCAGAACAGTGAGAATATTATAATTCTCCAGGCAGGAACTATTGTATTTTAGATTTGGATGGCAGCAACAGGAATGGACAAATGTAAGATTTGTTGACAGATTAGAATCAAGATATAATAGAGTGACATAGCTGAGATGACTTGCTCAAGTGAGTGGGCAGTGAAATGGACATAGGAGAAGAGGAGCAAATTTTGGGATGGGGGTCAGATTAGTTCTTTTTAATATAGTTAGGATGATCTAATAAGAGAGCAAGGATGATTTGTGCAGTAATGAGCTCTCCTCCACTGGAATTATTCAAGTCAGATTAGAGATCCTCCTGTCCAGTAGAATGCACTCTTGCTCTAAAAGAAGTTGTGATCTAAACAACTAAATTTCCATTTGGTTCCAAGGGTCTACTCCAAGAAACTGCCAGTTGTGCCAGAATGTGGTGCCCAAAAACATCTCAAGGCCAAAATGAGCCGTTTGCCAGAACCTGAATTCCTCAGAATCATTGACACCAGGTTAATAATTAGTTCCTCAGGAGGGCTCCATTTGTTTGTTTCACCTGTGCGGAGGATTCTGGTTTCATAAAATCCTGCAGCAGTATTATTTCACCTACTGTCAAAGAAAGGCCTACTTACTCCACCAACCCAAAGGCAAGTCTCTTCTCGCCCGGGAAGAAAGAGGTGGGAGGGTGCAGTAGCCACAGAAACTGACCCTGCCCAAAGCCAAAACACGGAGCCGGCTCCTACAAAGTTAATCTCTGTATTTTTTTTTTTTTTTCTCACACCCTCTCCAAGTATCCAGCACTGTGCCCTAGGGCTCAACAGCCATTTGTTGGTTAACTGATCTTCCAGACCTGGGGGGTGAAGGTGGGGTTAGAGGATGATGGAGTTTTTAAATGTAAATTCGAGAAGCACAAAAGGGAGGGAAAAGGAGAAGCGAGAATCCCTGAGAATCCCGGAAAGAAAGCCACGTGCGTACAGTTGCTACCTGGGTCCCTTAAGAAAAAGTAAAGACTTAGCTAATGTCTTTTATGGGCTGGCTCACCAGATGTCCTAGGAGAGGTAGATGGGATGTTTGCCTGCTTTATTCTCACCTGATTCTTCTCCAGTTTTTACCTGGTGCACACAGTCTATCACACAACCAAACCAGGGATTCAAGTCCCTACCCCTCCCCAAGCCTTGCTCTCTGGCCACCATCCCCTTTCCTAAGGTAAGTGTTCCACCACCTTCTTCCCCTCCTGCAAACCTCAGCACAAAGCTTTCTGGGCCTAATTCACACCTTTCTGACTCTTCCCCAGCCTTGAAATGGGAATAATAAAAATGATATTGGGAATAGCAGTAAAACCTCATACGGTATAGTTGCTGTGAGCATTAAACATTTCACATACTTGAAAATTCGTTGGAACTGAGAAGGACTTGTAAAATCAGACGTTGTTTTTATTGCCTTGATTTCTAAAGTAGAGTTCAATTGTTAGCATCAGGGTGCCAGGATGCTTGGCTGCTTATAAAAGGGATCGGGGAAGGGGTTAATGTTAAATGTTGCCAAGTGTTTCAGAGGGAAAAAAAAAAAATCACTCCACTTGAAGCAGGATGTCAACTCACCTTGCACAAAAAGCCCTTTGGAGAGAGAAGTCTTTCGGTGTAAAAGCTGGAGGCGTGGGAAAACAAAGTACTCAAAGCCAAGCTCCAGAAGGGCTCGGGGCCTCTCTGGGCCTGCAGGCCCGCACCCCAGTCCGCCTCCACGCACCTGCTGCGCGCTTCCGCGGGGGAGCGCCCCTCCCCGCCTTGGGCGGGGAGGAGGGAGGGGAGGAAGGCTCAGGTCCCGGGGGTTTTAGCATCTGATCAGACTCCGCAGGTGACCAGGAACTCTGAGACCCCCCAGGTAGTGCGGGTCATCTGGACGCCCGCCCCTGCCCCGGGGTAGGGCCCTGGAAAGTGATGGTGTAATAAAGCGAGACTCAAGGTTTTGCAAAGAATAGGCCTATTGGTGGGAACAGCTCCAGGTGCCCCCGTGTTGGGGGGGATGAGACAGATCTGGGTGTTGATTTCTCCACTCATTTCAGAACCGCACTTCCTGCCAGATCGCCCAGGGAGATGCTAGAACGCTCTCCGAGCCCTGCAAGGATGCCAGTCCGGAGGCGGTTCCGGGGCCCGGTGGTCCGCGAGCACAGCGATGGCGTCCCGCACGTGTCCGGCCGCGCGTCTTCGCGGGCCTCAGTTTCCCCGTGTGAAAAATGGGCGGAGCGCAGGCTCACCTCCCTCACCCAGAGAAACGGGGCTGGGTGTTCCGGTTTCGGCCCCGCTACAAAAAAACCACTCGAGAAACGAGGAGTTTCTTTCGTTTTCAGTTCAAAGAAAGAAAAAAAAAAGGGGAAGGAAAAAAAAAAAAAAAGCAAGAAGCGTGAACATGCCCAGAAATGCGTCCGTTAGGGACGCCTGGGTGGCTCAGCGGTTGAGCACCTGCCTTCGGCCCAGGGCGTGATCTGGAGTCCCGGGATCGAGCCCCGCACTGGGCTCCCTGCGTGGAGCCTGCTTCTCCCTCTGCCTGCGTCTCTGATGAATAAATAAATAAAATATTAAAAAAAAGAAAGAAATGCCTCCGCTAGTGTAAGCGCGGCGGGGCTGGCGGAGAGGGCGCCGAGCGGAAGGCCGCGTGCACACGCCCGCGGGAGGGGAGAGCCGGGCCCGCCGGCCGCCGCTCCGGCCCGGGCAGGGGCAGGGGCAGGGGCAGGGGCAGGGGCAGGGGCAGGGGCAGCGGCAGGGGCAGGGGCAGGGGCAGCGGCAACCGGAGCGGGAGCGGGAGCGGGAGCGGGAGCGGCCTCCGCAGCGCCTGCGCACTGGCCGCGCCCGCCCCGCCCCCACCGCGCCGGCGCCCCGCCCCCGGCTCGCCCCGCCCCGCCCACTCCCCTCGCGGTCCCAGCCCGGCCGCCCGCGCACGGCATTGTGGGACACAAACAAAGTGCCCCCGAGCAGGCTGGAGCGAGCGGAGCGGCAGCGGCCGCGGCGCCGGCCCCCTCCCGGCCGCCCCCTCCCCTCCCCTCACTCCCCTTCCCTCCCCCGCCCCGCCCCGCCGGGCGCACGCGAGCCGCCGCCGCCGGCCCTACCCCCGGGCGCCCCGGGGGCTGCGCCGCCGCCGCCTCGCGCTCGCGCCCCTCGCGGGCACGCCATGCCCCGGCCGCAGGCCGCCCACGGGCCCGGGCGCGGCGGCCCCAGGTAGGGGCCCCCGGCTCCCGGGGAGGAGAGAGGCGGCGGGCCCGCGCTCCGCCCCCTCCCCCCGGGCCGCCGCCGCCGCCGCCGCCTCAGCCTGGCGGGGAGGAGGAGCAGCAGGCCTCCGGGCCCCGGCGCCGCCGCCCCCAGGTACCGGGGAGGGGGAGGGGGAGGGGAGGAGGGGGGAGGGGAGGGGAGGTGCGCCCCCCGCCCGGCCGCGCCGCGGGACGCGGAGCCCCGGCTCCCGGGCCCCCTCGGCGGCGTCCGCTCCTGCAGGGAGGAGACCAGCCTGGGGGGGCGGCTAGGAGCAGTCCCCCCGCTCGGCCGGGCGCCCCGTCCTCGGCTCGCCCCGCGCCCTAACCCGCAGGGGCGGCGGAGTCACCTGCTCTCACCTGGCGAGCCCCAGACCTGCCCCCCCACACACCCACATCCACCTCCCTCTCCTCCCTCCCCCGCTGCAAAGAAAAGGATGGCACTCTTGGGGGAAAAAAAAAAGAATAACACAAACACCCCTTTTCCTTCCCTACCTGAGGATCACTGCGTATCTAGTCGCTTTCTGCCGGCCTAGCCAAGGGGTGGGGGGGGAAGGGGTGGGGAGTTCCCTGCAGGTGAAGCTGGCACCTCCAGCACAGGTGATGCAAGGGGCTCTGCGTGCGCCTCCCACCCGGAATCTTCATTGTGCACTCGATTGGAACTCGGAGGAATGAAGACAAAAACTTAACTTGTTTGTGGGTTTTTTTTTTTCCTTTTACACCGTATAAGTAGATTGAATCTGTTGAGGTCAGGAAGAAATGGTTTCCCACTTGTTCTCTTACAGGTTGGTGTGTTGGGACATAGACTGGTAATACCCTAAACGCACTAATCGGTGTGGTAGGAGGGCAGATAGTCTGGCCAGGTAAAAAATTTCTGATTCCCATTGGCCTGGGCTTGGAGTTAGAATTATTGGGTTTAAGAAAATAATAATCATGAAAAGCACCATATAAATCTTCACTCCCCTCATTGCTTCGCATTGCCAGTGCATTAATAATATTTCATCGTGCCTAGTGGAGTTTCCTTATCACGCAATGTGAAAATCACCAAAGGGATGTTTTTTTTCCCGTAGCCTTTTGTGTTTTTTTAGGACGATAGCACTCATCGATTGCGGAAACCAGATTTACTTATTTTGTGCAACACGGGCATCTCGCATATGTGGTCTTATTTAATTCTCAGAGCAACCTGATTACTTAGACGTTATTCCTTGAATTTTGTCTAGGTGAACAGATCACACAGCTAGAAGTGAAATCTGTACCCAGATAGAATTCCAAGGTGGGTAATGTTTCTGCTTTGCCGCTCAGCACAGGGACACTTTTATTACGAAAGATTTGTCTCATGAAATTGAGAAATAATGAATATTTCACTATGTAGATGGAGTGAGTAAGGTTGTTTCCCCCTCACTCCTCCCTTTTAGTGTCTCTCTTTAACCATTTGAAAGTAAGTTGCAAACATGGGGACCCTCGACTAATTTCAGCATGCATTTCCTAAAAATAAAGGACATACTTCTCCTCAACGTCATTATCTACACCTTTCTAAATTAATCCATATGCAAATTTCCTCTTTATTCTAAAATCTCCTTGAGAAAATTTACCAGATTATTGCATTTGACCATTATGCCTTTAGTCCCCTTTTAAAAATAATACCCATCACCTTTTTTTTTTTCTGACACTTGGCCAAACCACTTGTCTTTTAGAATGCTCCCACATTCTAGACTTGTCTATTTCCTCATAGTGGTATTTAATTTATTCCCCTAGCTCCTTGACTTTTCTGTTACTGGACGTTAGATCTAAGGAAAAACTTGATTAGCTTGAGGTAGTAAAACTTTCTTTAGCAAGAATATTGAATAGGTGATACTGTGTACTTTTCATTGCTTCATGAACAGGTATATAATGTCAGATTGCTACACTGTTGGTAATGCCAAATGACCACTGAAGCGGTGACTACCAAATCTGCTATAAGGGTGTTTTACCCTTTGATTTGTATGTGATCTTGGGATAATACTTTGACACCAAGCAAATATCTTGTTTCTGGCTACTTTCTGTTTAGTGATTTTAGCACTCCTTGGTGACTCTTGATTAAGCCAGTTTTACTGGAGATTTTCTGTAAAAAAGATTTCCTTCATTAACTAGGGGTAAACTAAAGTTCCTCCTAAACAATGCAGAGTAAATGCTTAATTTCTTCCCTTTGATTATCAATATTCAGAGAAAGGATTGGAGAAATAGTTACCTTCAATGGTGGCAAATGAGATTTTTTCTTTTTTTTTTTTTTTTTTGTTTTTTTGCAGGATACACTATAGACTCATGGGTTTTAATGTATTTATTCATTTTTTTTAAATGACCATTACAGTAATTTTCTTTTTGACCAGATTGTCCCAGATTTGAATAGGAACCCTTTCAACCTGGCTCCTGTGTCTTGTTGTTGTTGTTGTTGTTGTTGTTGTTGTTGTTGTTAAATACTTCTGCTTGCTATTGGAGCATTCTTGGAGTACTTTCTGGCACAACATACCCTAGGCTTACCATGTTACTTTCTTTGCTCTAGATCTGGAATGGACTGTTTATGTAAGGAGTCTTGGGGGTTTTTTTGTTTTTTTTTTTTTTTAATAAGAAATGGTATATAAAAACCAAGATCAGGATGTTGACATAGTCATTTGCTGCTGGAGTGTCATTGCTTCAAGGCCCTTTCAGAGGAGAGAACTAAAACATGGGTTTTTGCTTGTTTGTTGAATCATAAGTTCATAGTGATATATCGAATTTAGATTTAACATAGCAGACTTTTCACTTAACTTTTTTAAAAAATATTTTATTTATGAGAGACAGAGAGAGAGAGAAAGGCAGAGACACAGGCAGAGGGAGAAGCAGGCGCCCTTGCAGGGAGCCCGATGTGGACCGATGTGGACCTGTGGACCCGGCTCCAGGATCACGCCCTGGGCGGAAGGCAGGTGCTCAACCTCTGAGCCACCCAGGCGTCCCTCATTAACTTCTTTGATTTTAAATTTGTCTCTTGTCTTAAATGAAAATCTTAGTGCCTGATAAAATTAACATACTTAATTATCCTACTGTATACGTAGAATCATTTCAAAATCACCATAACAATATCCTACTATCCGTAAACTTCCCAGTAAAGTTTAAGAGTTCTTTGCATTTATTTTTGTCCTTAGAGTATATGATATGAAGAGTGTGTAATCAGAGTACTTATGGTATTCAGAAGTCACTTGAAATACTTTTCTGTTTAGTTAAACTGTCAATTTGATACAATTCATTGGTTTTATTTATAATTTTGGGGTTTTCTCTGGTTTTTTTTGTTTTCTATTTTTGAATATGTCAAATATATCGTTCAATACATGACTCAAAAATAATTTTTAAAAGTATGTTAAAGATGCCTCACCCAAATTAATTTTTAAGATGAAATATTCTTTATCTTTGCCATACCCTTTAGTATCTAATGTATTCTCATATATCTTAATTGCAGAAGGCTTAGCAGTAGACAAAGTATGTTACTTCCTTGAAGTGATGTAGGAGTAATTTTAAATTTTGCAGTTAGATTCTGATTCCTCTGGCAAAGAGAAGGCATTAAGACTAATCTTTCAAGGTGAGCGGAAAGTAGGTTTCAAGCTTGCTTTTGCAATCTTTACTTGAAAAATCATGTCTTTAAAGAGGTATGTAGACGGTGGAAGTTTTATTTTATTATTTTTTAAAGATTTTATTTATTCATTCATGAGAGACAGAGAGAGAGAGGCAGAGACATAGGCAGAGGAAGAAGCAGGCTCCATGCAGGGAGCCCGGATGCCAGAATCCATCCCGGGTCTCCAGAATCACGCCCTGGGCCTAAGGCAGGTACTAAACCTCTGAGCCAGCCGGGGATCCTCATTTGTAGCAGTTTTAATGTCTTTCCCTCATTAATTAATGAATTGGATAAACTCTATGACATGTATTCATTCTATATTTGCATGACAGTCATGGGTCTACCTCTTTGGGAATGGCCTGTGTGTCATCTCTTCTTCTGAAACCGTGTAATTCCCCACCTTCTCCCAGGTACCCTTTCCCCAAGGGCCCAGAGTAGCTCAGGGGGCTGGTGTCCCTAGGGATCCCGTCCTGCCTCATGGTCAGATTCCCAGGTAGGCTGGGTGTTGGGACAGTGCAGTTATGCAGTTTATCTCAGTCGTCAATCACCCGGGTGCTATAGAAAGCAAAAGATGTGGCCAGTTTGTTTTCCTCTGTGTATACTATCATTGCTTTTGGTAACAGAATGGACTGGGAAAATGGAGAATGCATGTGCTTTGGACCCATTCACTCTTATTCTCTCTTTAATCTCAGTATAGATTTCCCAATATTGTTAGAACACATAAAGTAAAGGGGGAAATGCCATGAACAGTTGCATAAGTATGTGTAACCACACAGCAGGTAGAGCCTATTGTGGTAGACTGAATGGGAAAATACACTAAAAATTATTGCTAACATTTGTTGAGCCATTTCAAAAAGCCAGCATTGTACTAGACATTGTTTACAGCATCTCATTTAAATTTCACATTAACTTTGCTGCTGCTAACTTATTTTTCAAGTAAGGAAACTGATAATCCAGGTTTCAAACTCAAATCTGTCTTCAGAATTAGCATTTTACTACTTCAGTACACCTCATAGCTAAATATAATGGGTAATAAAATATATTTCATTCGCCATGAATTAAGGCATGTACATGACTGATACTTGTTCTGATAATAACTGATAATCCAGGTTTCAAACTCAAATCTGTCTTCAGAATTAGCATTTTACTACTTCAGTACACCTCATAGCTAAATATAATGGGTAATAAAATATATTTCATTCGCCATGAATTAAGGCATGTACATGACTGATACTTGTTCTGTAGCACCACTGAAGATGGTATGCTGAGAGCCCCAAGTGCTTGTCACATCTATTACACATCCTTAGTATATCGGACTTTGCTTCAGAAACTGCATTTAGATACCATTTTAATAGGCATTTAAATAGTAGAGCATCAGAGCACCTGGGTGGCTCATTTAGTTGAGCTTCAGTCTCTTGATTTCACCTCAAGTCGTCTTGGGGTCTTGGGATTGAGCCCTGCTCAGCAGAGTCTGGGATTCTCTCTCTCCCTCTCCCCTCTACGTGGTCTCTCAATAAATGGAGAAAATCTTTAATACGCATCAAAATTCAGGGTGATTGGTTGATGGATAGATATGTGATAAAAAAAAGTATAATGTTAATTGGGTATCTAGGTGTGAATGGGGAATCTAGGTGTGGTAATGCAGATATTCACCAGTAAAATGCTTTAAATTTTCCTCCATAGGAGTGATTAACAATATACTGTTATTATAAAACATTATTGATAGCTGCATAGAAACCAGTAACATGCCTACAGTGACTCTCTTAAATTTTTAGTAAGTCTTCCTAGCCCTCCCTGTAAGGATAAAACTTGTCGCTGAAAACGGTCTAGAGTCAAAGACTGTTATTAAAGGGTTTTCCTTCATTAGTTAGAGGGCCCCTAATTAATTAGGCCCCTTCCAGGTATAATTTTTTAGTATCTTTGTAAATATTACATATACAAATGTATGTATGGTATGTACACACACACACACATTCCCCTCCCTCCCCCACCCCCCCCCGTGGTTTTCTGATGTTCTGTAGACAGCTCATGAGCATACTTTTCATAGAAGCTATATGGGATATTTTTTACTTTGAATGCTCCCCATCGATGATAAAAACAGATAGTTCTCCGTGTAGCTAAGAATGATTGGGGGAAATTTATCCCCTGGTAAACTGAAAGCCACATTAGTTTTCTTTGTTCTTCATATTAGAAATGTGTCACCCCATTTTAGGCAATGAGCCGGAAATCTCTAGATTCTTAGTCACTGCATCTAAAATAGTGATTGTGTACATTAGATTTATATTATGCTCCTGCTTGAAGGGCATATGACTATTAGATTAATTTCTTCACTAATATTATTAGTGCCAAGGGTGATCTTAGGACATTTTTACATAACTGATTCTGGAGTAAATCACTTCTATCATTGTGGTATTTCATATTGGTAATTCAGAATACTGAAAATTGGTAGATGAAATTTACTAATGTTTCACTCTTGGGGAGCAGTATTGCCCTTGTTTCCTCATTGAATATTCTTCTATTTTAATAATTTTTTGGTATAGCTTTAAAAACTTAAATATGTTTTATGCCTCGTTTGTAATTTCAGTATTCTGTATTGCTATCCTACAGCTATTAAAATGTTTATATTTCTGTATGTTGAGGGAATTTGCTATCATTTGGTTTCGATTGTTTTTGATACATTCAGCTATAGACATCTTGGGGTAGCATATAACCAAGACGTGAATCTCTGGAATCAGGATTTTGTGGAACTTATACCCCGCTGGCTTCTGAAACAACTTTAGATACTCTTTATTAAATGATTTCCTCTTAATTCAGATCTTAACCTGCTAAATGTCTGATCCTCATCTACTCTTACCAAGCACAAGCAAGCATATTTAGCACTAGTCTCTATTAAATATTGTATTTGTGTTTTTTGATAAAACAGAAATCCTTGCTCTAAACAAAAATAAAATGTAAGTTTTCAGGACTAGACATACTTGTTTGCTTCCATTTCATTTTTCCCTTTTACTGGTGTTGTGTACTGGTTGTGTGTGTGTTGTATGTCTTCTTGCACTTCTATCTTTTTCTTCTTTTTACATTGACTACCTCTATTCCCCCCCCCCCCCTTTTTTTTTTTTTTTTGGCTCTTTGCTTCTCTCCTTTCTTGCTTTGGATCTTCCAACATTGCTCATTTTCTTTTTTGTGGCTTTCTATTATTGTATGAGCACTGTAGCTTTTATTTTTGATGCCTTTTGCATGCCATATAAAACTATACAAACCATACCTTTATGAGAATTATTTGTATTTACAAGAATCACTGCCTCTCTTTGTTTTTTGTTTCTTCCTCATTTCCTTCTGCTTCCTTCAACTAGGTTTACTTGGCTTTACTTTGAGAGCCAGTACAGCATAGTGTTAAGAGCACAGACTGGGTTCAGATCATGACTCCTACTTACTGGTTGTGTGGTCTTGGGCCAGTTTCCTCAACTTCTTTGTGTTTTGTTTTCCTTACTGGTAAAATGAAGTTACCAAGTGACACCTATCCCAGGATTGTGTGAAAATTAAATTATTTATTTGTAAAAAGTATTTAGAACAATGCTTGGTATATATCGAGTACCATATAAATATTAACTAATAATTATCGTTCTTCTTAAAAAACTAGTTCAAAGCCATTCTTTTTTTGGCAGTTTATTGAGATAAAACTCAAAAGCCATAGATTATTGCCACTACAAATTTGTGGTCTCCCAATTTTATTTAGGTACCTCCTAGTCATCCTTCTGGTTTTTTTTTTTTCCTCCACAGGTTTCTCATGTTTCATTTTTCCTCAGAATTGTACTTTATCTCCTCTCTTCTCAGCAGTCTGCCTCTACCTGTAGTTTCAAAGAGAAATAACATAAAAGCCACAGCTATCAGACAAGAACTCTCACTACTTGTCACCACCCACCTATAAACTTCACTTTAACTGCACCCTTCCTTTTCTCTTTCTTCCTATCACTGGGTCTCCTGTTTCAGGCTAATTTTTTTTTTTTTTACTCATGCACTGAATCCAGTTTCTCCGTATCCTGGAACCTTGTGCCGTCTGTTATCATTGTGTTCCCTGTATTTAACTTTTCCTCCTTCTCTGAGTCTTCCAACCACTGTCAAAACATTCTCTATTTTACTATAATAAAAACAATATATCTGGGGGGAAAACATTCTTTAGTTTTTCCCATTCTATAAAAATACCAGTATCCTCCCTTGAGCCCTAATTTCCCTCCAGCTAACTCCCTTGCTCTATCTTTAGAAGCTGTCTTCTTCAGATTGAATTGTCTATACTTACAGTTTTCACTTCCTCATTTCTGTACACTCTTCCATCTTTGTCTATTGCAGTCTGATTCTACTATGTGCTATTATAATGTCATCAGTAATTCTTTGTGGCTAAATCAAATAGAGTAGTTTATATCTTATTTGACCTATCAGCAGCATTTGACACTGACATCCACTCCTTGAAATACTCTGCACTCTTGGTTTCTGGAACATTCTACTACCCTGTTCCTTTTGAATATCTCTTTTCCAGGTTTTCTTTTTGCTACCTCTCACCCTCTTTTTCCCCCTCTTGTTTTCCTTAATCATTCTAGCTTAAAAGCTTAACAATTTTGCATTCTAGGTAAGATCCTCTTTAAAGAACCTGTTTGGCTTTAATTTGTTCTATGGTCTATTATTCACTTTATGTCTGTGCTTTACTTCCTTCTATTTATTTTGAATTTGCCTTGCACTCTTTCTGGCTTCTTAAAGTAGATGTCTAGGCCACTGATTTTTTTAAATTATTGTGAAACACATTTTAAAAAATTTATTACCTTAACTGTTTTTAAGTGTACAGTTCAGTGGCATAAAATACATTCACAATCTTATGCAACCATCATCATCATTCATCTTTAGAATTCTTTTCATCTTGCAGGACTGTAACTCAGGACCCATTAAACAATAACTCCCCATTCCCCTCTTTTTCCCTGGCAGCCACCCTTGTACTTTGTAGTCTGTGAATTTGCCCTAGAAACCTTATATTATTAGCATTAGACAATGAATGTCCTTTTGTAACTGGTTTATTTCATTTAGCATAGTGTCCTCAGAATTTACCCATATTGTAATGCATACCAGAATTTCCTTCATTTTTAAGGCTAAATAATATGCCATTGTATGTGTGTATCATATTTTATCTTCTTTTGGTGAACACTTGGAGTATCTCTACCTTTTGGCTATTGTCAGTAATGGTCCTATGGATATTTGTGTACAAATATATGTTCATGTCCCTGTTTTCAATTCTTTGGGGTATATATCCAGAAATAGAATTGCTGGATCATATGATATTCTATTTTTTAAGTTTTTGAAGAACCCCACCCATACTGTTTTCCACAATGGCTGTACTTACATTCACACCAAGAGTACACAAGGATTTTTTTCCTCCACATCCTCACTAGCGCTTTTTTCTGTATGTATTTGGTTTTTTGTTTTATTTAATAGGAGCCATCCTAATGGATGTGAAGTGGTAGGGCTTGTGGTGATAGGCCTTTGATTTTTAGGCCTATATTCTTTTCTAATATGTGTATTGAAAGCTATCAATTTTACCCTAAGCACCACTTTAGCAGCATCCCACAAATGTTAATAATGTATTTTAATTATACTAAGTTAAAAATGCTTTCCACTTTCCCTTGTTGATTCCTTCAGTCAACCTGTGGATTATTTCAGTATTCTATTTCCAAGTATTTGGGGTTGTCTTAATAACTCAATGATTTCTAATTGTCCGTGTGTGGCGAGAGAACGTTTTCTGTGTGCATTCACTCCTTTAAAATTTGTTTAGAGGGGTCTTAATGGTGCAGCATATCTGTCTTGATGAGCATACTTTGTACTTGAAAAGGATGTGTATCTCCACTGTAAATATCAGGACAAGGTGGTCAATGGTGGTGTTCAGATCTTTCATGTCTTTAGTGACTTTTCTTGGTGGGGGAGGACCTAGTTCTATCAGTTATTGAGAGGGTCAGTAAAAGTTCTGGAGCATTATTGTGTGTTGTCTGTTTCCTTAGCTCTGTCGGTGTTTACTTCTTGTATTTTAAAGCATTGTTTTTAGGTGCACACACATTTCTTGCTATTATACATCTTTGTATCTCTGGTAATATTTTTCTCTTGAGTCTATCTGATATTAAAAATAGAGCACTCCTGGGGGGCACCTGGGGGCTCAGTCAGTTAAGCATCTGTCTTCCACTAAGTCCTGATCCTGGTTCCCTGGGCTGTAGCCCTGTGTTGGGCTCCCTGCGCCGCGGGGAGTCTGCCCCTCCCTCTGCCTCTCCCCCTCCTCCTGCTCAAGTTCTCTCTGGCTCACTCCTTCTCAAATAAAAAAATAAAATCTTAAAAAAAAAAACTCCTTGGGGTGCCTGAGTGGCTCAGTCAGCTAAGCAGTTGACTCTTGGTTTTGGAGCAGGGTCAGGATCTCAGGGTCCTGGGATGGAACCCTGCATGGGGCTTCGTGCTCAGTGCGAGTCTGTCCCTCTCCCTGCTCACTCTCTTTCTCTGTAAAATAAATAAATAAAAAGCAAAAATAGAGAACGTCAGCCTACCTATCCTTATTGCTTATCTGGTATATCTTCTAACATACTTGTGTCCTTTTATTTCTTAAAAAAGAGCATACAGTTGGGCTTGCTTTTTTAATCCTGTTCTGCCTTTTAGTTGAAATGTGAGTCCATTAAAATTTACTGTAGTTAAATGAAGTCCAAAATCAAATTGTTGGCAGAGTTGGTTCCTTCTGAGAGAAGGATCTATTCTATGCCACTATCTTTCCTTCTGTTAGTGCCATGCTTGTGGCAATAGGTCTCCAGTCTTCACTTGGTGTTCTTCCTGTGTGTCTTCAAATATCCCCTTTATATAAGGACATCCTAATTACCTCATTTTAACTTGATTACCTTTGTAAAGAGCTTGTTTCCAAATAAGGTAGTATTTTCAGGTACTGGGGGTCAAGACCTCAACATATTGGGGGGATGGGGAAAGACATGGCTCATTCCATAATGGGACACGTTTCACTTTGGCATCAGTGCAAAAGGCCAGTTGGGTAAAGCCACTGAAGTTGTGTACATATTTTAAAGCAAACACATTGGAACTCTTGAGTACTCGATGTGAGTGCTTAAAAACTCTTTAGGGAAGAAAAAAACTCTTTAAATGCTAATTGGCTAAAACTGACTTGAATTTAACTTGCTCTTGTAAGGATCCAAAAGAGTGACTAAGACCTATCCTTTCTTCAAGCTTGCTTTCTAGTAATAATGAATTGATGTCAACAGGTGATACTCTTAATGTACTGTGATTGAATCCTTATGCGTGGCAACATGATGGGACAGGGAGAAGAGACTAGGAATTTGAATTTTATAGTCAAATAGACCTCTGTTCAAATCCTGATTTTATTCTTTATAAGGACTACGGACGGGCAAGTTAATTTAACATTTGGTTTCCTCATTTGTAACTGCATTTTTAAAACTCCTTTCTCAGAATTGTGAGCCCAGAGTGAGATAATGACACTGGTGAATTACTCTATATTAACTTACTTCCCTTAATGTAGAAATTAATAATCAGGGCAGCCCCGGTGGCACAGCGGTTTAGCGCCGCCTGCAGCCCAGGGCGTGATCCTGGAGACCTTGGATCGAGTCCCACGTCAGGCTCTCTGTATGATGCCTGCTTCTCCCTCTGCCTGTGTCTCTGCCTCTCTCTCTCTCTCTCTGTCTCTATGAATAAATAAATAAAATCTTTAAAAAAATTAATGATCAGCATGACTGTGGCTACCAGCAATGAGGTGAAATTCTAATAGTTTAGTGTTACCAATTTAATGGATTTATTAAATCCGGGTAAATCTCAGTCTCTTAAGCTCTGAACTAGAAAGTATTTCTTTATGTAGTAAAATGCTTAAAATCTTTGTTTGATTAAAAAATGGCCAGTTATAATAAAAGTTAAATGATTTATTTTTATAGCTCAGTTACAGCAATCTATTTGAAATTCTTCCTGAAAATTTAATAAACACTTAAGGAAGACCCGGGGGAAATAAACCGTCATCAAATTAAAGATCACATATACTTTTATTAGTGTTCAGAGAGAGTAAAAGCATGTTCTCAAAAAATGAGTACTCATCTGAATCCATTCTGAAAAGTGTATACTTCCCCTCATAGAAAACTACAGATTACAGATTTTTTTTTTGCTTTAGAACAAAATTTAAAATTGTACTATAATATTTGTAAAGAAAAAGTGATTCTAAAAAAAGAGTGAAAAACATCTTAATTTAACTTAAATTTCTAGAGAGAGAAATAATTGAGTTGGAATTTTCACTAGTTCACTCAAACATTTTCTGTGTAGTTTTAGCATGAAGGTTTTGAGTTATGACTCTCCTGGTTTTTTTGTTTTATGGCTCTTCTGTTCTTAAACCAGTTATATTAAAAGGTTTTCTATAAAATATTTGGATGTTGTATATGTTAAACTTTTAGCTTCATATATTTTATTTCAAGTTTTATTATTCACCATTTGCAATTATACTTTCATAAATAATGTAGTTCAATATAAAAGAGTATGCTTATTCCAGAAATAAGCACCATAAGTCATAAACGTTTATTCAATATTTTTTAAATGGCTTCTCTCTGTGTTAGGCCATTATTACAGTTACAGAATGCACACAGCCTCAGCCTCTTAAGTAGCATGTGAATCTCTAAGACCACAAGATCTGTAAACAGTTGATCACCTATTTTACATAAACTACTAAGGTAAAACAGTGATCTTTTTGTGGCCATAAAAGGACACTTATAATAAGCAATGAAACTAGTAAGAACCTCCATGTGTGTCCAAATAAAGATTTTACATAAATGTTCATAGAAGCTTTATGTGTAATAGCCTCAAACTGGAAATAAACAGTTAAATGATAAACACATTCTGGTATATTTATACAATGGAATAGTACTTAGCAATAAAAAAGAATAAAAATTTTTGAGCCTAACAACATGGATGAGTCTCAATTATATCTAGTGAAAGAACCTAGATAAATAAGAAAGTCTATATTGCATAATTTTATTTATATACAATGCTAGAAAATGCAGCTAAAATAAAATGAAAAGGAAATCTAACATTAAGAAGAAAATGACATGTTGGTGAAGATGTGGAGGAAGGGAAATCTTCTCTTACACTGTTGGTGGGAATGCAAGCTAGTACAGCCACTCTGGAAAACATATGGAGGTTCTTCAAAAATTTGAAAATAGAGCTACCCTAAGACCCAGGAATTATACTAATAGGGATTTATCCCAAAGATACAAATGTAGCAAAGGGGCACCTGCACCCCAGTGTTTACAGCAGCAATGTCCATAATAGCCAAACTGTGGGAAGAGCCCAGATGTCCATCAGCAGATGAATGGATAAAGGAGATGTGGTCTGTGGCTATACATACACACACACACACACACACACACACACACACACACACACACACACAGTGGAATACTACTCAGCCATCAAGAAATGATAACTCACCATTTGCAATGACATGGATGGAACTAGAGGGTATAATGCTAAGAGAAATAAGTGAATCAGAGAAAGACATGTGGAATTTAAGAAACAAACAGGACCAGAGGGAAAGAGAGGGAAAAAAATAAAACAAGACGAAATCAGAGGAGGAGACAAACCATAGGAGACTCTTAACTGTAGGAAACAAACTAAGGATTGCTGGAGGGGAGGTGGCTGAGGGATGGGGTAATTAGATGATGGGCATTAAGGAGGGTGTGTGATGTAATGAGCCCTGGGTATTATATATAAGACTGATGAATCACTGATCTCTTTCTCTGAAACATCTATTAATTTGTTGAATTTAAATTTAAAAATAAATAAATGAAAAGCAAATCAGGGGCACTTGGGTGGCTCAGTGATTGAGCATCTGTCTGCCTTTGGCTCACGGTGTGATCCCGGGATGCTGGGATTGAGTCCTGCATCGGGCTCCCTGCAGGGAGCCTGCTTCTCCCTCTGCCTGTGTCTCTCGTGAATAAATCAATGAAATCTTAAAAAAAAAAAAAAAGAAAGAAAGAAAAAATCATCAGTTGCTAGAGAGGGGTAGGAGGGAGAAATTGAAAAAAAAAAACTTCTAGGGGGTCACAGAAATTTTCCTTATCTTGATGTGGTGATGATTATCAAATTACACACTTAATATGCAATTTATTGTACATGTTATATTTCAAGTACTTATAAAACGATTTTTTTAAAGACTTTATTTATTCATGAGAGACATAGAGGCAGAGATACAGGCAGAGGGAGAAGCAGGCTCCCTGCAGGGAGCCTGATGCAGGACTCGATCCCAGGACCCCAGAATCATGACCTGAGCCAAAGGCAGAGACACTCAACTGCTGAGCCACTCAGGTCGGGCCCCTAAAATGATTTTTAAAGTACACAGGTATGATTGATTTCATGAATATGTTGGAATTGTTCTTGAGACTGGGAATAAGCCCTGGTAAACCTGAATTGGTGTTATATCAAATTCCCAATTAGGAGCATCTGGATGGCTCAGTTAAGTGTCTGCTTTTGGCTTGAGTTATGATCCCAGGGTTCTGGGATCTGGCTCCCTGCTCCATAGGGAGCCTGCTTGCTTCTCCCTCTCCTCCCTGCTTGTGCTGTCAATCTCTCTCTCTCTCTCTCTCTCTCTCTCAAATAAATAAATAAATAAATAAATAAATTTTCCAAATGCCAAATTACAGGTCAAGACAGAAAATACTGCAGAAATTAGCTGAAGGGAAAAGCAGCATTGTTTAATATAAAGTGGGCACAGAATTTAATTAAAGTCAATTCCTGATTTGGAGACCCTGTTAGGCCACTTACTTTGATATTCTTTTTCTTCATCTTTTTTTTTTTAAGGTTTTATTTATTTATTCATGAGAAACAGAGAGAGAGAGGCAGAGACACAGGCAGAGGGAGAAGCAGGCTCCATGCAGGGAGCCTGACGGACTCGATCCCGGGTCTCCAGGATCACGCCCTGGGCCAAAGGTGGCACTAAATTGCTGAGCCACCCAGGCGTCCCCTTTTTCTTCATCTTTAAAATTTTTATCTATTCCACAAGGTGTTTAAGAGCCAAAGAAAATATATTTGAAAACGCATTATAATCTAAAAAGTGCCCTATAAACAAGAGGTATTGCTGACATCTAGGGTAGAAGGAAGAACAAATACAATATTTGACCTGTTGAGAGTAATAAGGAGAGGATTCCAAAAAGGGACCAGAGGTAGGGGAAGTGGGAATGTGTATGATGTATTTGGAGAAAAATAAAAATCAATTTGGAGTAAAGAGTTGATATTGGACAGTAGAGGGAAAGATAGCCTAAAGCATCTAAAAATGTAATACAGGTGGGGAGAAGATGAGACAGAAAGATGAACATCAGGATATAAACTGCTGTGTACTTGTCCTGTGACTTTGATTTATTCTCTCTTCAGTTTACTCATCAACATGATGGGAGGAGGATAATATGCCTTATCTCAAGGATTGTATATATTGAAATCATTATCAAATGTATATAAAAGCACTGAAAAGAACAAAGTGCATTGTTTAAGAGTTGTTTCTTGTAATAAGGCATGAGGTAGTAAGTGCTGGACTCAGATGATTATATTTTAGAGAATATTTAAGTAATGGTGAAGGGTGAATTCAAGGTTGGGGAGACTAGAGGCAAGGAGACCAGTCAGGATGTTTAAGTAGGCCAAAGCAGTGGCTAATGGAGAAAGGAAAGGACGGATTTGAGATAGGTCTTAGGCGTCTGTGTTAGGAAAAGGGAAAGATAGAAGTTGTATTTGTTTCCTGTGGCTCTTGTGTAATAAATATCATGAGCTGGATGGCTTAAAACAAACATATTCTCTCACTGTTTTGAAGGCCGGAAGTTCAAAGTCAGTATGACTGCCTTGAAATCAAGGTATTGGTAGGTACCCACTCATGAATGGCTTCCATATGGCTCTAGAGGAGAATCCATTCCTTGTCTCTTCCAGCTTCTAGTGGCTGTGTGGTTTGTGGCCACATCCCTCTAATTGCTGCTCCATCTTCACGTCACCTTCTCTGATATCGATATCAGATTTCTTTTACTTCTCTCTTGTAAGGATGCTGTTTCTATTTAGGGCCCACCTGGATATTCCAGGTAGTCTCCCTATCTCAAGATACTTAATCATACCTACAAAGTCTTTGTCATAAAAGTAAGATTTGTAAACTCAGTAATTAGGACCTAGATGTGTTGGGGGGAGTGACCTTTTTAAGTCTACCACAGAAGTGAGAGATAACTCCCAGGTTTTTTGCTTTTTGGAATGATGGTATCATTGGCCACAGAACTTCAAGAGGAAAAATACATAGGTGAGGAATGATAATGAATTGACTTGGACCTGTTGAAGTAACTATGGGATGTCTGTGTGAGGATACTCATTTATTGTTTCAGAAAACCTTGAATCATGTGTTTTAAGCATTAAGGACGTTTCTTACTTCACAGAAAAACGACACAAGAAATTCTGGAATAAGGTAGCTTCAGAGTTGGTAATTCAGCAATTCAGTGGCATCATCAAGAACCCAGATTTGTAACTTCTTGCTTTGCCGTCCATAGGCTGTCTCTCCTTAGGGTTCCAAGATGGTCCCTATAATTCTTGTGAGCTTGGTTTTTGTTTGTTTGCATCTGCTAGGAAACCTAACTCTAACCAACCCCTGAGGCTCCCAGCATATTCTATTCCTCTTAGCCAGGTAAACCACCTTCTTGACTGTCTTTTACCTAAATGGAACTATTACGTCTACATTGCGGATTTGTTGAAGCAGGTCTTCCCCATCTTCCCCTCCACACACACATGACATATGACACTCCTTCATGATTATCTTAAGTGACTGTGGATTTTACTACTTTTGATGTGCAGATTTGAAGATAAGGAAGCAACCGTTTCCTATCCTGGATCAGAAGTTTTAAGCAGTCCATTCCCCTTGCTTAGCCTTTAAGCTCTGTCTGCAAATTTTTTTTTTAAGATTTCTTTTTTTTAATTTATTCATGAGAGACACAGAAAGAGAGGCAGAGACATAGGCAGAGGGGAAAAGCAGGCTCCTCACAGGGAGCCCGATGCCAGACTCCATCCCAGGTCCCCAGGATCACGCCCTGAGCCAAAGGCAGACCGTCAACCACTGAGCCACCCAGGCATCACTCTTTGCAAATTTCTAACCATCTCTTGAATTAACCTTAAAGTAGTTGTTAGTGGGTGTGGAGCCTCTCCTGGCAATCCCCAGAACCTTTCAGAGGATTTACAAGGTCATAACAATTTTATAACAGTATTAAGGTATTGTTTGTCATTTTTTATTCTTATTCTCATAGTGTGCAGTGGAGTTTTCAGAAGCATTTTGATATGTGAGAGCACAACAGACTGAATACAGATGCAGAAATAAGAATTTAGCTGATCTTATAAATCAGACTTTAGGATATTTGCAAAATCAGTGCCACTCTTCCTTTTTCTTTTGGTCTGAGAAGTGTAGTTTTTAGAAAAATATGTTGTGCCAGCATTTAATGGGTTCATTATTTTTAATGAATCAATAATTATTTTTTACATATCTAACTTCTGATTTATAATATAAATATGAATAAAAGCTACTTGGAATTCTCAGTGAACTTTAAGAGTATAGAGGAGGTCCTGAGACTAAATAGAATTTGAAACTTTGCCATCTAGTGTTGATGCTACTTTAACCACATACCCAGAAGTTTTTTCCATTTCTCCAATCATATTTCTTATCACTTGCTGAGTATTACCAATTAATTGCATGAACATAGCATTTTCATATATTGTAGCACTTATTGTGGGTATTTCAGAATCATTCATACTGTTTTTCTTTTCAAAGATTTATTTATTTATTCATGATAGAGAGAGAGAGAAAGAGGCAGAGACACAGGAGGAGGGAGAAGCAAGCTCCATGCCGGAGCCCGGGACTCGAGGATCGTGCCCTGGCCAAAGGCAGGCGTTAAACCGCTGAGCCACCCAGGGATCCCGAGAATCATTCATACGGTTTAGTGATCTGTCCCATTCATGGAGGCAGCATGCTTTCTCATTCTTTTATTAATATGTTTAGCTCAGCATTTTATTTCCACCCATGATCACATATTTCTGTTTATAATTTATGAAAGATTTTGTATTTTTAAGTAAAAGTGTGAAATTTTACTTTAATAAGAACAGTTGTTCTTACACTATTCTTATGTTCATATCAAATCAATGGAAAGAGTACTTGTCATACATAATTTAGTAGTTCTGGCTCCAGGTCTTGTTTTTAACTGTGATTTTTGTACCAAGCAGTGGACTCCCAAGAACCAATCTGGACTCAATTCACATCTTCCATTAAGTAACTGACTGCTTAACCTTTCTGAACTTTTTTCAAAAGAACAGTATATGGCACCTGATAAATGTTTGTTAAACTAAAAAACTTCTTAAACTATAAGTAATCTAATATCCCTTTTATCTTATTCCTTTTATCTTCAAAATTCAGTTTCCTTTGTTGTATTTCTGAGGGTTTTTTCTCAGCTTAGGGGAAAAAATTACCTCATTTCAATCTATTCCTCCATCTTTTATCTCTTTAACTTCTAAGATAACATTCAGGCCATGAATAATAATACCTATAGTATAAGAGAGTCCCAGAGTCAAACCTCTGGCACATGGTTCCTCTATAGAAAATATAGTAGTCACTGTATCAAAACACAGTATTTCTCCATAGTCTATCCACAAAGACTGGTAATCTCCAGAGTAGCCAAAGAAGCCCTGTTCTTGACCAGTTTTAGTCAGGGTCCTCAAAGGAGCAGATCTTACCAGAAGTTTCGTGACTGTTACCCTTTTTATCAGTTGTGAGTTAAAGCTAGAGCTTAAGGGTTGGGGCTTCCATGGCTTAATTGTGCCATCCTATGTAAAGAACTTTAAAGTATAGTACCATTAATAGTTGTGACAATTATGAATTATTAATTTGTGATTATTATTGTTACTTCAATTTTATTTTATCCATAAACAAATTTTTAATGAGAAGAAACAAGTAAGCAAAATATGAGCTATACATCCATATTGCCTATAAGCAAGAATGATAAAATGAAAAAACTTTCAGTAACATAACAGTATAATTCTATAAATTTTACCTACATATGTGTTTGCCTTTTAAATATTATTTGTGAAGAAAGTAAAAAAAAATCAAGATTTCTTAGTATCAAACCTTAATTTTTCTAAGTGAGATTGAACATACTCTAATTTTCTTTATATAAAAATGAAATTTTTAAAATATATTTAAATGGATGAACTTATTTCTTACACACTTTGTAAAATCT
Source organism: Vulpes vulpes (assembly GCF_048418805.1). NCBI lineage: Eukaryota > Metazoa > Chordata > Mammalia > Carnivora > Canidae > Vulpes > Vulpes vulpes. The sequence continues at coordinate 105,810,145 of NC_132791.1, forward strand.
GCTTGGGAATATCCTCCTAAAATAGAGTCTGTGATGCTATTTGCTTTTATTCCCTGTAGCTCTTTGGGGTGTCATCAAAATCTGGCCTTGCCAATGAAAAAGTTTTGGAAATACTTATGTGGTTGCACAACAGCACATATGTGAGGATTCCATTTATATGTGGATTTACTTAAAGCCACTGAACTGTACACTTAAAAATGGTTAGATGGGTATATTTTGTTATATATACATTGTACACAATATTTTTTAAAAATCTGGTCTTGCACATGGAGGTATATATTACACATATGAACATCTGTTATGTGTGTCACGGTTACATAAATTAATTAAAATATTGATGATAATTGCCAACTTGGAAAGAGAAATACGAACAATTTAAAGCAGTAGCCACCTTTACTCAAGATGATAGAGTGAAATACCAGAACTTCATTGTTGTGATAACTTTCATCAAATGATTTAAATATTAGAAAGCTATGGAACTAGATGACCTCCCAGGATTCCTCTTAACTTGGAGATTGTTTGAACTTGAGAATAAACATTGGCTTCTTTACTTAAATAGAAATCTAAAATCCATGGAAACAAACCAAATGTCCATCAACAGATGAATAAACAAAATGTGGTATATACATATAAAGGAATATTACACAACCTTTAAAAAAGAAGAAAAGTGATACATGCTACAACATGGATGAACCTGAAAGACATTAATTAAAGACATTATGCTAAGTGAAATAAGCCAGTCATATAAGGCCAGATACTAGATGATTCCATTTATATGAGGTGCCTAGAATAGTCAAATTCATGGAGACAGAAAGTGGAAGAGTGGTTATCAGGAGCTGGATAGAGAATTATTGTTCAACAAATACTGACTTACAGTGTGAGATGATGCAAAAGTTCTAGAGTTGGGTAGTGATGATAGTTGCTCAACAATATAAATGCACTTAATGCTACTGAGCTATACACTTAAAAATGGCTAAAATAGTAAATTTTATGTTTATTTTGCCGCAATAACAAGAAACTTCGGGGCACCTAGGTGGTTCAGTGGTTGAGCATCTGCCTTTGGCTCAGGTAGTGATCCCAGGGTTCTGGGATCGAGTCCCACATCAGGCTCCCGCCAGAGAGCCTGCTTCTCCCTCTGCCTATGTCTCTGCCCCTCTCTCTGTGTCTCTCATGAATAAATAAATAAACCTTAATTTTTTCCTTTTAATTAACTTAGATAATGTAGGCATTTTAGTTTATAATAGAGTTTTAGAAAACTTTCTAAATGGGCACATTACCAATACTGTAAAACTGTTTTTTGATATGCAGATACTACTTGAATTGTGGTGGGCAAATGAGTTTGTATTTACTTTTACTTAATTTTATTTGATTTGAATTAAGATAACCACATGTGGCTAGTAACTACTTCATAGAAGTATAGTTTTATGTCTTCTCATTCTTTTATTTTCAGCCTACCTATATCATTATATTTGAAGTGAGTTTCTTACAAATAGCATGTAGTTTTGACTCCTTTTTTTTTTTTAATATCCACTCTGCCATTGAACATGTCTTTCAATTGGTTTTATTTGGACTGTCTATATTTAGTGAAATTGCTGATGGGTTCATACTTAAGTCTGCCATTCTATATATTGTTTGTTTCCTCTGTTCTTTGTTTCCCTGTTTTCTTTTTTCTCCCTTCCTGTGTTTACTTTTACCTTTTCTGAGAATTCTGTTTTGATTCTTCCATAGTGTTTTGAGTTTATCTCTTTGTATAGATTATTTTGAATTTGCCCTAGGAATCACATTTTGCAAGAATAACATCTCCCAGTGTATTAATGTCAGCATGTTATCAGTTGGAATGACGTATAGGAAGCTTATTACCTCCTTTTAAAGTCCCTTTGCCCTTCTATAATTTTTGCTTCAGTTATATGAAACATAATGTATGAAAGTCAGAGGAGAGAAAAGATTATTGCCTATATTTTTTCTATCATTCTTCCTATCATTTCAAGAAGTACATATACCCTTTCTTTTTGAGTAGACCTGCTGGCAGCATGTTCCCTAGTTTTCATTCATCTGAAAATGTCTTGATTTCCCCTTTAATCCCAAAGGATCTCATCACTGGATATAGAATTCTTGATTGGCAGTTTCTTTGAATACTTACAAAGTGTTGTGTCACTTCCATGTGAGCTCATGAGTTTTTATGAGAAATCCTCTGTTATTCGAATTGTTTTCACCTTATAAGTAGAGTCATTCCTCTCTTGTTGCTTTTAAAATGTTCCTTTTGTCTTAGTATCCAACATTTGGAATGATTTGATTGTGATGTATCTAGGCATGGATTTCTTTGGGCTTGTTGGGATTCTCAAATCTCTAGGTTTAGAATTTTTTTCCAAATGTGGGGCTTTTTCAACCTCTTTTGGTGGGGAGGGGAGTAGTTTTTCAGCCCTACCCTCTAACTCCTCTCCTCTGAGGACTCTGAGGATATGAATATTAGATCTTTCCCATAGTTCCGAGGCCCCTGAGTTTCTCTTCAGTTTTTTTGTCTGTTTTCTCTCTGTTATTCAAATTGAGTAATTTTATTCTTTCTTCACATTGAGTGATTCTTTCCCCTGTCCTTTCCATTCTCTTGTTCATCTCTCCAATTCCTCTCTTGAGTTTATTTTCAGTTATATTTTATAATGACTTTAAAATTAGCATACAATTCAGTAACTTTGTAGTATATTCACTGATTGTGCATCCATTGCCACAACCAATTTTAGAATATTTTCATTACTCCCAAAAAACTTGAACCCTTTAGCTGACACTCCCAAGTTTCCACTACCCATCCCCAGCACTCAGCAACCACTAATCTACTCTCTGTCTGTAGATTTATCTATTAGACTTCCTGTTCCTTATTGCTACTATATCAAAATTTCGACCTTTTTATGTTTACCTTGCATCCAGTCACCTATTAGTTCTAGGCGACATTTTTTGTGTGTGTGTGTGTGATTCCTTGGGTGTAGATAATCATGTCTGAAGTGAACAGTTTTATTTTTTTTAATATGCACACACATACCCTTTGCTTCTTTTTCTTGCTTTTTTTCTGACCTTATGGGAGAAAGTACCCAATCTTTAGCTGATAAATAGGTTATGTTACCTGTAGGTCTTTTCGTAATGCTCTCTACCAGATTAAAGAAATTCCCTTTTACTCCTAGTTTGTTAAGAGTTTATCATGAAGAGATCCTGAGGTTTTTTTGTTTCTTTTTTTCAAAAACTTTTTCTGCATCAACTGAAATTATCAGGTAGTATTTCTTCTTTAGACTGTGAATATGGTGGATTAAATAGACTGATTTTTTTAATGCTGAACCAGCCTTGTAATCCTAAAATAAACCCCACTTGATTATGATGTTATTTGCTTTTTCTTTTTGTATTGCTAGATTTGATTTGCTAATATTTTTTTTAAGGATTTACATCTTTGTTCACAAAGGATATTGCTCTGTAGGGGTTTTTGGTTTTGGTTTGGTTTTTTATGGACTTTGGCTTTGGTGTCAGAGTAATGCTGGCCTTAAAAAATGAGAGGTGTTCTCTCTGATTTTTCTGGAAGAGATTATATGATTGGCATTATTTTAAATGATTTGTACGATTCTCTAGTGAAACCATCTGGGCCTGAAGATTTCTTTAGAATGACTTTAATTATCAGTTCAATGTCTGTAACAGTTATAAGCTTGTTCTGGTTATTTCATTTTGGTTGAATTTTGCATGTAGTTATCTCGGGAACTGGTCAATTTTGTTTTTGTTATTGAATGTATTTGTACAGTTGTTCATAGTATTCTTTATCTGTATTGTTGGGAAAACACAACAGTCAAATTTTGAAATGATCTGGTTAGCTTTATTCAATTCATGAATTGAGCAGCATCTATTATAGAGATAGAGTGGAACTCCAAATAATTGTACTAATGAGAGGGTTTTATAGACTAAAATGAGTAAGAATAAGGAATTTATACTAGGCATTTGAAGATTGGTTAAAAGCAGGATTACTTTCCCTATATGGAGCAAAAGAAACTCTTGGAGGCAGATTGTACTGAGCAGGCAAGTGCTGATTGGTTAGCCTAGGCTTTACTTTTCTGGAAGAGCCAAGCACAGAAACTTAGGTAAGTTCTAATTTGTTAACATCTTGGGTCTGGTCTGGACAATTGATAACCCTTCTTTTAAGATTTTATTTGACAGAGAGTACACTTATGTATGGGGGGGGAGGAGACAGACTACACTGAGCAGGATCCCACAACCCAAGCAGAAACCAAGAGCCAGAGGCTCAACTGACTAAACCACCGGGCACCTCTCCAATTGTACTGATGTCTGCTCTATTAATTTCTTCCTTCTACCTGTGCTTTGGTTTTATTTTGTTCTTTTCTAGATCTTCTAGATCTCTGTGGAAGCTCTAGATTACTAATTTGAGACTTTACTGGGTTTTTTTTATTGGAGTTTGATTTTGCCAACATATAGTATCATACCCAGTGCTCATCCTGTCAAGTGCTCCCCTCAGTGCCCATCACCCAGTCACCCCAATCCCCCCGCCCACCTCCCCTTCCACTACCCCTTGTTCGTTTCCCAGAGTTAGGAGTCTCTCATGTTCTCTCACCCTCTCTGATATTTCCCACTCATTTTCTCTCCTTTCCCTTTTAATCCCTTTCACTATTTTTTATATTCCCCGAATGAATGAAACCATATAATGTTTGTCCTTCTCCGATTGACCTACTTCACTCAGCATAATACCCTCCAGTTCCATCCACGTTGAAGCAAATGGTGGGTATTGGTCTTTTCCAATAGCTGCTTACTCGTTTTTTGACACAGGCTTTTAGCAATATGAATTTCCCTCTAAGGGGTTCTGCACCCAATTCCAATGTGGTGGATGGTGGAAGAGGGGGGTGGTCCCCCACACCAACAAGCAGTTCTCTGACACCAACTGGGTATCCTACAATTTAAGTCCATTCTGACACTGTCTACACAGAAATGGTGTCAGATCTCACCAGTTAAGAGGTCAGTACTGTAAGATGGTCTCTCTTTCCCACTCTCCAGTTTAAATGGCAGTCACAAGCCTGCTATACTGTATCTGTCACCTGTGCTTCTGATTAACCAGTTACACATTAGAGATTCCAAAAAACCCCTTTCGTGGTTTAGAACTAGACCAATTCTAGTTCTCTGACAGAACTCAGAGAAACATTTTACTTCTAGATTACCAATTTATTATAAAAGGGTATATAGGGATCCCTGGGTGGTGCAGCGGTTTGGCGCTTGCCTTTGGCCCGGGGCGTGATCCTGGAGACCCGGGATCGAATCCCGTGTCGGGCTCCCTGCATGGAGCCTGCTTCTCCCTCTGCCTGTGTCTCTGCCTCTCTGTCTCTCTCTGTGTGACTATCATGAATAAATAAAATCTTTTAAAAAAATGGATTTAAAAGGATATATAAGTCAGGAACAACCAGATGGAAAAGATGCATAGGACAAGGTACAGGGAACGGATGCAGAGCTTCCATGCCCTCTAACAGCGCCACTTCTTTAAATCTCTACATGTTCAACAACTCAGAACCCTCAAACTCCTTCCTTTTGGGGTTATATGAAGGCATGATTACATAAGCATGATTGATTTCAGCTTCCAGCCCCCCAGGTTAGAGAAGGGAGATTGAAAGTTCCATCCCTCTAATCACGTGGTTGCTTCTGGCAACCAATCCCTAGTGTACAGTCTGAAAGCTAACTCATTAACATAACAAGGCACCTGTTTGCTGCCCTCATCACTGAAGAAATTCCAAGGGTTATAGGGGCTCTGTGCCAGAAATCAGGAAAAAGACCAAATATATATTTCTTATTATAAACCAGAGTATCATACTCTAAACACTATTTTAGCTGCATCCCATTCATTTTTATATGTTCGATTTTTGTTCAGGTCAGCATATTGTCTAACTTCCCTTGAGTCTTGCTCTTTGATGGATCCATGGATTAGTTAGTAGAAGTATGTTTAATTTTCAGATGTTGAGATTTTTTTTTAATCTTTCTTGTTAATTCCATTAGGATCAGAGAACATACTTTGGAAACAATGTGTACTGTGTCGTTACCAAGTAGAATGTTCTATAAATGTCAGTTTTATCCAGTTGGTTGATGGTGTTGTTCATTTCAGTATTTTTGCCTATTTTTTTTTTGTCTACTGGTTCCATTGATGACTGAGGCAAGAGTGTTAAGTCTCCAAATAAAATTGAGGACTTGTGTCTTTCTCTTTTCATTTCCTTCAGTTTTCTCTTTGTGTATTTTGAACCTCTTTTTTAAGGTGTATACACATTTAGAATTGTTTAGTCCTTCATGAATTGACCAACCATAGCTTTCTGCTGATTAGTGTCTGATTTGTGTATGTTTTATCCAGCCTTCTCCTTTTAACCCACCTAAAATGTGCTTGAAATGAGTTCTTGTAGACATAATATATTTGAATAATTTTTTCTGTCTCTTTTTAATCCGATCTGACAAGTTTATTTGGTGTGTTTAGGCCATTTACAATGAATGTAACAATGAGTGAGGTTGATAAATTGGGCCTCCCTTCTTTCACCCATCCCCCGCACTTATGGAACCTTTTGTATAACTCATTTTAGAATACTGGGACCCCAGTCATCCTTGCCCCAGCTCATGAAGTGATGGTTCCATGCCAGAGAAGTCAAACCTAGTGAGCCTCCAGTTGCTATTCCTCCTCCATCAAGCACTCAGCTCCTAGAGCAGGAGTGGTGCTGGGAGAGGAGCTTGCCCTTATCTCCATTTTCTGCTCCAGAGCTCTGTCCCAGAGATTTTGCCGGGGAGGAGAAGCAGGCCATAAAACAGATAGCCCCTAATCTCCTCAGAAGAGCTGACTTTGTTCAGAACACAGTGTATAGAATTTCAAAGCTTATAGGTGCTCTCAACAACAGTGGTAGTTCTATTGAAAGGCAAGAGGACTGTATATCTAATGAATATACAATCTAAACTGTCTGCCGGCTGGTCTACAGGAGTGAACCAGAGAATAAGACCTCCCTATGGTCATAAGTATCAAACCAAGTATCTCAGAAACTGTTTCCTCCAAGGGACCACAATTTGTTCAGATTAATCTATAGGGCAATTTATGTCCCCCAAGAGTGTTGAAAAATAGTAATTAGTGAAATTTAACATCTGAGTGTGGTAAGAGAAGGAGCCCTACTGATACCACTATAAATCCAGGGTAACTATTGATATACCCAAGGATGCACCTCCCTGAGGAGTAACATCAGAAACTTACCACTTACTATTATGGGTACTGGGGTAGCAGATAGCAGAGTAGAGGTCACTTAAAATATCGTCTGGTTAATCGATGTCAATCACAAATACCAGGAGGTGGGGTGAGGGAATAGTAACTGGAGTTGCTACAATATATTATCCAATTTGTCAGTTTCCAACAAAAAAATTACAAAGCATGCAGAGAAACAAATTGATGGCCAAAACACTGGGGGGGGGGGGGGGGTGGGGAGGAAACAACACAAAAACTGCTTGTGACAGAGGCACCTGGGTGGTTCAGTCAGTTAAATGTCTGAATTTGGCTCAGGTCATGATCTCAGGGTCCTGGGGTAGAGCCCCAAGTCCCAAGTCTGGCTCCCTGCTCAGCCGGGAGTCTGCTTGTCCCTCGGCCTCTGCCCCCCACTACTCTCTTTCTCAAATAAAATCTTAAAAAAAAAAAAAAAAACTGCTTGTGACAGAGACTAGATGTCAGATTTAACAGGAAAAGACTCCAAAGTGGCCATTTATAAGTGTGTTCACAGAACACATGGATTAAAGAAACCATGATTAAAGAAGTAAAGGGATGTATAGTGACAATTTTGCATAGAGGATGCCAATAGTGAATGGAAATTGTGAAAAAGAACCAAGTAGACATTTTAGGAGTACCTGGGTGGCTCAGTGAGCTAAGTGTCTGCTTTTGGCTCAAGTCATGATCCTGGGATCCTGACATCAAGCCCTGCCTTGGGCTCCCTGCTCAGCGGGGTGCTGGCTTCTGCCTCTCCCACTGCCGTACCCCCCCTCCCACTCGTGCTTTCTCTTGCTCTATCTTAAGTAAAATCTTTAAAATATATATATATTATAAAAGGGCAAAATGAATAGAGCTATATATGACTAATGTTTTTATATATCACTGGTATTAAGCAGGGAGAATCTGAAGCTGATTCTGATGAGTTTAAGATTTCTGGGGTAAACTTTGGAGCAACTATTGAAAATATTTAAAAAACAAAAAAATGTTGAAGTTAGAGTACTACGTTAGAAAATACTTAATGCAAAAGAAAGCGCAGGAAGAATAATAGACAAAAAGACATAAGACATACAGAAGGAAACAAAGTAGAATAAAGCTAATATTAGTAATGTTAAATGTGAATGGATTCAGCAATCAGAAGGCACAGATCAAACTGGGGTGAACAAACATGATCTAGCGATATGCTGTCTACAGGACACACACTGGAGATTCAAAGGTGGATACAGATGGAAAGTAAAAAGGGATAGCAGAAAAATAGATTATACAGACGGCCGCTACAAGAAAGCTGAACTGGTTGCACCAGTAGCAGACAAAATAGACTTCTACACAAGTTACCAGAGACGTTTTATAATGATGAAAGGGTCATTTCATCAGGAATATATAACAGTTATAAGTTATTTATGTACTTAATAACAGTCCCAAGATATATGCAGCAAAAATAGAAATGAAGGGAGGAACAGACAGTTCAGCATTCATAGTTGGAGACTTTGGTATACTGCTTTTAATAATGTATAGACTAGCTTTTCAGCATCACCAGAAAATAAGTACCATAAATCAGCTAGACCTAGAAAGCATCTGTATAACGGCTCTAGAACACTACCCAGCAACAACAGTAAAATATATGTTCTCAAGTAGCATCTGGAACTTTCTCCAAGATAGACCATATACTAGGTCATAAACCAATAAAAAAAAAATTCTAAGATACATTTATTTGAGAGAGAAAGCACAAGTGGAGAGGGAGAGAGAATCTTAAACAGATTCAGTGCTGAGCTGGGAGCCCATCTTGGGCCCCGTCTCATAACCCTGAGATCATGACCTGAGCTGCAATCAAGGGCTGGATGCCTGACTTCTATTGCACCACCTAGGCGTCCCCATGAATAAATTTTTTAAAAGTTGAAATAACCCAAAGTATGCTCTGAGAACATAGTGGCATGAAATTAGAAATTAGTAATAGCAGGAAAAAGTTTAGGAAACTCAAAAATCTGTGAAAATAGTCACTCCTAAATAACCAGTGGGTCACAGAAGAAATCAAGTCAGAAAACATTCTGAGATAAATGAAAATGGAGATACAACATACCAGAGCTTATACACAGCAGTAGCAGTGCTTAGATGGAAACGTATAACTGTAAATGCCTATGTTAGAAGGAAGGTGCTAGAGTGACACAGTTGGTTAAGCATTGGACCTTTGGTTTCTGCTCAGGTCGTAATCTTCAAGTCGTGGTATATAGTCGTGGGATATAGCCCTGCATCAGGCTCTGCACTCAGTGCAGAGTCTACTTAAGACTCTCTCCCTTTAACCCTCTTCTATCTCTCTAAAATAAATGAATAAGTCTTTAAAATTAAAAAAAGGGGGGGGAGATTTCTAGTTAATAACCAGTCTTCCACCTAAAAGACACTGGAAAAAAGAATAAACCTAAAGGAAAGAGAAGAAATGAAATAGTAAAAATTATAAATACAGTGGGGGCACCTGGGTGGCTCAGTCTGTTAAACGTCTGCCGTTGGCTCGGGTCATGATTCCAAAGTCCCAGGATCCAGCCCTGCATCAGGCTCCCTGCTCAGCAGGGAGTCAGCTTCTCCCTTTGCCCCTCACCCCACTCATGCTCTCTCTCTGAAATAAGTAAAATATTTTTTAAAATTATGGGGGCATTGGGTGGCTCAGCAGTTGAGCATCTGCCTTTGGCTCAGGTCATGATCCTGGAGTCCTGGGATCAAGTTCCACATCAGGCTTCCTGCAGGGAGCCTGCTTCTCTCTCTGCTTGTGTCCCTGCCTCTGTCTCTGTCTCTCATGAATAAATCAGTAAAATCTTTAAATAAAAATTATAAATACTATGAATAATGAACCATCAAAAACGAAATTAAGAATATAGTTCCATTCACAACATCAAAAAGAATACTTAGAAACTTAAACAAAGAAATGTAAAACTTACAAAATATTTTGAAAGAAATTAAAGATGGTCTAAATAAACAGAAAAATAGCCCTTGTGTATGGATTGGAAGGTAAAGATGTAAATACTCCCCAAACTGATCTACAAATTGAGCACAATCCCAATATCCCATCTGACTTTTTGTAGGAATTGATGACCTGATTCTAAAATTCACATTTTATAGTTGCGAGGAACCCAAAATAAGTAAAGCAATACTGAAAAAGAACAAATTCAGAAGACTCATCCTTCCTGATTTCAAATTAACTACAAAGCAGCAGTGACCAAACCTGGCATAAGGGTAGACATTGAGCTTTTACTTCACACCATATATAAATAAATAACTAAAACAAAGACCTAATTATAAGAAAAAAAATTATAAAAAACCTGTAGAAGAGGGGTATCTGGGTGGCTCAGTCAGGTAAGCATCCAACTCTTGATTTTTTTTCTTTTTATTGAAGTTCAATTTGCCAGCATATAGTATAACACCCAGTGCTCATCCCATCAAGTGCCCTCCTCAGTGCCCATCACCCAGTTACCCCATGCCCCCCGCCCGCCTCCCCTACCACTCTTGATTTCAGCTGGGGTCATGATCTCAGGATTGTAAGGTTGAGCCTCACTTCAGTCTCTTCTAGATTCTTCCTCTCCCTTGACCCCTCCCCCTCCCTGCTCACATACACACACACTGTCTCTAAGCATAAATAAAATCTTTAAAAAATAAAACAAAACCCTCTGGAAGAAAACATAGGGGTAAATACTCAAGATGTTAGATTTGGCAAAGGATTCTCAAATATGACACCAAAAGCCCAAGCAACAAAAGGAAAAAATATGTTATACTTGATCAAAATTAAAAATTTTTGTGCGATTGAAAAAAATTTTGTGCTTCAAAGGACGCTATCAAGAAAGTGAAATGACAAGTCACAGAATGGAAGAAAGTGTTTGTAAACCATATGTCTGATAAGCAGTTTGTAAAATATGTAACAAATTTTGCAGTTCAATAAGATGACATGTAAGCCAGGTAAAAATGGACAGAGCATCTGAATAGACCTTTCTCCAAGGGTTATACAAATAGCCAGTAAGCACAGGAAGAGATGCCTGACATCATTAGTTATCCGGGAAATGCAAATCAAAACCACAATGAAATACCACTTCACACCCACTAAGATGGCTAGAATCAAAATGTCAGAACACTAAAAAAAATCTTCGAATTACACACTTTTAAAGGGGTGATTTATATGGGATGTGAATTATATCTGAAGCTGGTTTATAAAATACATAGTCATATTACATATTAAAAATAATTTGATATCAAGTAATCAGTAAAAAATTTCCAATTATCTCATAAATTTTTTGTTAATTCATTTCAAATTAGATACTCCTCTACACAGTGATTGATTCATAAAATCTTTTAATCTACAAGTTCCTTATTTTAGTTCCTCTCTTATCTCTTTTTTCACCTTGCTGTTTATTAGTTTAAAAATTCAAGTCTTTTGTCCTATGGAGTTTTCTCACAGTCTAAATTTTGCTGTTTGCATCGCAGTGGTGTAAATTAACCTGTTTCTGTCACCTCTGTATTTCCTGTGAATTGATAGGGTCTAGAATTTCATTTAGTCTCTTTTGGTATGTCTTACTGCCCTTTTTTTGCCAAGTTATAAACCATTAATGATCAGTACCTCTTCATTTGGGGATGGGGGCTTTGCTGCAAAATGGTTATCTTGTACTTCTGATATTCCTTCTTCATTTATTAGCCAGAATATTTCTATGGAGAAAACTTCCTTCATATTGTTTGATTACCCAAAAATACAATTTGTATTGAAAAGCCAGGATGAATGCTGCCTTCTTTCCTGTTTTTTAAAACCAGTTTTCAAAATAATTACTTGTTTCAATAGCATCTTTAAAAGGTGATAAATTAGCTTTGTTTTTTCTTGGCAATGTCAGATGAACTCATGAATTTTTTTTTTTAAAGATTCTATTTATTCATGAAAGACACAGAGAGAGAGGCAGAGACACAGGCAGAGGGAGAAGCAGGCTCCATGCAGGGAGCCCGATGCAGGACTCGATCTCAGAACTCTGAGATCATGCACGCCCTGAGCCAAAGGCAAACGCTCAACCGCTAGGCCAAACAGGCATCCCGTGCTCATGAATTTAAACATGTTTCGTGTATTTCAATTTATGTTCCATTTTTGGCCATCGGGAACCTCCACACATTGACTTTTGACGCACTCCTAATAATCTTTGATAGTTTCTTTGCTACCTGGTAAGATGTTCCAGGTGGACATTTACTGCCCTCAAAATGCAATCAGCCATTTCTCTAAGGAGCCATGGTTCCTTTTAGTGGGAAATATTTGAAAGCCAGTCTAGGTGCTAGGGATATTCATTGCTTGAAGATTAATTATATTATGAGTTCATACTGATATTTTTGATTCAAATTTAAGACTATAAATTCAAATTGTAACTTTTTCTTTGCCTTTAACCCCTAATAATATAAATAGGCACCAAACCAGATAGAAATTTTATGATGTATGTTTATCCATCCAGTATTTCACAGACTTTTTTTGTGTCTGTCATGCTAGGTACTGGACAAGATCAAAAGATAAATTAGGTACTATAAAGTGTTTTCACTAAATCCTTCTGCTCTGTCTGCTCTGAGCTTCTCACATCTTGCCTTCAGTCTTCCCCATACATTCTTTAGATGTCTTTAGTTCTAAAAAAAAAAAAAAAATCAACAGAAGGAGATTTATCAGTGACTTATGTAAGATCCAGTATTTAGTTCCACCCCTAACCTCTTCCCTGAACTCCACATCAGAATGGGTAACTTCATATATAATTTTATACGAATATTTCTCTCTAAAATTTTTCAAATTTAATTTACCTAAAACCAAAATATTCTTTCTCTTCATCGTTAATCCCTACCAAAATCATTCTTCCCCTTTCATTCTCTATCTTGTTTGGTGAAAACACCATCCACTCAGTCACCCCTGTTGGAAACCTAGGGTCATGTTATTCTCTCCTACCCCTTTTACCCCATCCCTGATAGAAGATCATGCCTAGGTGGTTTTATATCCTAAATTTTTCTTAGATCTATTTTCTCTATCCTCAGTACCACTTAGTTTGATCCTATTTTATCATACACTCATACTGTTGAATAGCCACCCTCAAATCTACACTCTATATTGCCATCAGAATAACCTATACTACTCCCCAATGGCTACTCACATATTGAATAAGATTTCATTAGTTCCCAATAAAACAAAAAAAGATCTCATTAGGTCCTTAGCATGGCATAAACAAACATAAGTGGCCTTGAGCAGAGTTATTAAAGTCTCAATTTCCTTTGTAAAATCAGATTATTATCATCTTACTTCATGGGTGATAATATATCTACAGCTCCTAATCTTAGCATCTGCTCTGTGGTAGACAGTTACCCAGTACAGGCAACTTCATATATTTCTACCTGAATACTCCTCTTAGAGGCATCTCAACATCAGTATGTCCCTTTCCTTAACCTTCTTTTCTGTCTTTGGTTTAAGTTAGGATATAGGATGGAAATGAAATTATCTCAGTTCATTTTTCCCATAATTAAAACTTTGTTAGTATCATTGGGAAAGTTAGTGTTCAGTTTTAAATGTGGCTGGATATTTAAACGTGCAAATTCTTGTTAAATATTGAGTCTTCCCATCTTCCCAAATTACTTGCAAGATTAGCAGTCTTCATCACTTTTTCTTTAATCATATGAGTCAGGCATCTTATTTTATATGCTTATAGCTACTCCATTTGTTTTGTTTTGTTTAAGATTTTATTTACTTGAGAGAGAGAGCACGAGCGGGAAGAAGCAGACTCCTCACTGAGCAGGGAGCCGGACATGGGGCTCCATCCAGGGATCTTGACCTGAGCCAAAGGCAGACACTTAACTGACTGAGCCACCCAGGCTCCCGAGCTACTCCATTTTAATCCAAATCCTTGGATAATTTTTATCAGCTAATCTCTATACCAAAATATACATACTCAAGATGTACTCTGTATCATGTAAGAAATAGAGTAGACATGAAATTTGATCTCCATTTTACTTATTTCTCACTTTTTCTAGGGCAGTAGTAACATTTATTGAGTGCTTACTTAATGCCTGGAATTATACTAATTTAATCTTACTATCTTGAAAGTGATTTCCATTATTCCTGTTTTACATACGAGCAAACACGCATACAGAGATGAAGTAACTTGATTGAGATTTAATGCCTCACTTGTAATTGGAAGAGTCAGCATCCAAAACCTAAAATTTGTCTGACTTAAGCCATTTTTATTTTTATTTATTTATTTATTTTTAAAGATTTATTCATTCATGATAGAGAGAGAGAGACAGGCAGAGACACAGGCAGAGGGAGAAGCAGGCTCCATGCCCGGAGCCCGACACGGGACTCGATCCCAGGACTCCAGGACCACGCCCTGGGCCAAGGGCAGGCACCAAACCACTGAGCCACCCAGGGATCCCCGTAACTTAAACCATTTTTAAAATAACAAGGCTATATACCTTATTTGCCAAAAACTTTTCAACCCAACTGCAAAACAACAACATGGGATTTAGCAAGTATTGCTTTCATAAGCAAACATGCTATTTCATCAGTGATTTGGAATAAAAGGTAGGGGTGGGTGGGAAGGAAACTGTTTCTGAATTACTAGTTCACATTGCAAAGTATTACACAAATACATTTTTTTACTTTTAAGTACTGTGTGACTTCTATGTTAGTAATTGGAATTAAGTGATATTTATCTTTATTCAAGAATTTTGAATGAGCTCCAAATTAAATATACATACATGTACATCTAAATCTACACAGGTGGGGGAAGTGAGATGTTTAATAGAATTATGTAATTGATAAAAATTTCAGGCTATACTTTCTAGCTTCTAATCTATATCAATATTATATATGACTTTTTCAAATCGTATAATTTCATTGTAAGTTTTGTCACAATGTACGATATTGCAAACTTCCAAAATATATTGATCCATGTAATTTTTTATCGTAGAGTATGTCATGAGACTAAGTTTCCACAGACATGTATTGGGAAATGCTTATAATACATGGAGTACAAGACCTTTCTCGATCAAATCTTCATCTTCCTCTCATCTTCTGCTATATCAGGCTTTGCAGCTTAGTTCTTGAACAAGCAGAACTTGTAGAAGCAACTCATAGTCCATTTTATTTTTGTCTTCTCCGTTTAAATGTATTCTGTGGTTAGTTTTTCCTCCAGCTTCTTGAAGGTCAAGTCTTAATAACTTTTCTGGCTACTTTCAGGAAATGAAAGCATTATTTTCAAGAACTAATAAATTTAATTCAGTTAAAGGTTTCCCTCCTTTCCCACTTCAGTTGTACTACAGGTGTTTAGTAAAAAATGAGGTTCTCCTGGCTTCCTTTTTCTTTCTGTTTTTGGCCTCTTTGGCCTTTTATTCCTCTTCATTTGCTAACTATGGTTTCTGGTCCCTCCAGGATTGAGAGAGGCAAGGCTTGAGTAAGAAGAAAAGGTCTTTAATACTAGTAAAAGGAGCAGCAGCAACAGCTAACGTTTATATAATGTTTATTTTGTGCTAAGTACTCCACTTTACGTATAGTAGATCAGTTAATCCTCACAGGCTCTGAGGTAGGTTCTGTTCTCCCTCTTTTACTGTTGAAGAAGGTAAGGCACAGTTTCATGACGTGGCCTAAGGTCACTCAGCTTTATAAACATGAAAAGCAGTACTAGGATGCAAACCCAGCACTCTGGGAAGTCCCATCTCAACCACTCCTGTGTTGCTTTTATATACTGTGGGAAATGGTAGGCATACTTCCTAGTCTTGGCCAGAGGTTTTTTTTTTTTTTTGGCCAGAGTTTAAATCACACTTGTACCCTTTCAATGTTTTCCAAGTGTGACATACGTTTTCCATAGACCTAAGACAAAGAGCAAACATGTCTCAACCCCTTTCTCTTGCAGAAGAGTAGGAGGAAGTGTGGGATGGGGTTTGGAACTCACAACACACTGATCACTGTCTACAAAAATCCTTTTGTAATATTTAACTCTTTGAACATTGAAGGTGGGTGTAACTCAAGGTTGAAAAATAGTTTTCCACTACCTTATTGCATAGGTGTCCTTACCACTCAATTTTGGCCAGCAGTATATGTTTGAACCCTCTACACACCAGGATTGATGGTTTCATTTTAAGACCACGTTGCACATATTCTCCAAATGCTCTTTAATTCCTTCCCTTCGTACCTTTGTTCATGCAGATGGTCCCTGGATTAAGACTGTGTCACTTGCTCTGAATCACATGATCTGCATCAAACCAACACTCTTGATGGCCAGGCTTTTAAAGAAGCTAGTTTACTGTGGTGTAGCAGAGAAAGAAAAACATTATAGATAGTCCTTCCATTTTCTTCTTTTTCATCTCATTCCTGTGAGAGAAATCAGCAAATATGTTGAACAGTGGTTTGCTCAAACCAACTTTAACTGCCTAGTGTGTTGTGATTACTTGTCTTCCGGAAGGGTATATGAAGAGATTTATATTTGAACTCATCTCTGATAATGATCAGGGTAGTGATTTCAGTGGCTTTACCTGGCTGTCTTGGCACAGGGCTTTATGTCTTTTATCCTTTCTGTTGTGTTATCCCAGATTGATCATTTTGTCTTCCCATATTTGAATATTCAGTGACCTTATATTTATTCTACTAGAAGTCCTTAAGTTTTTTTTCCTCTTTCCCCTCTATATACACATTTATCTGCATAGAACATTCAAAGGGATGTTTATCTAATGGATTGTTTGTTTGAGCATGTCCTCTGCATGCTCATTTTTTTTTTTAAGATTTTATTTATTTAGAGAGAGAGAGCCAGCGAGTATGAGCAAGGTAGAGAAGGGCAGAGGGAGAGGGAGAAGCAGACTCCCCACTGAGCAGGGAGCTAGACACAGGGCACCATTCCAGTATCATGACCTGAGCCGAAGGCAGACGCTTAACCAACTGAGCCATCCAGATGCCTCTTTACTTTAAAAAAAATTTTTTTTAACTCTGGTATAGTTAGCATACAATGTTATATTAGTTTCAAGTGCATGCTCACATGTAGAATGTAGTACGGCACCCTTTAACAATTTGCCAGTACATACATTGCCCAGGGAGGCACATGAGGATGGTGAACACTGGCTGAGATTATGTGTGATCCCATGATAACCTGGAACTCCTTTCTGCTTTATTACCTGGCAGAGTTCTGCTTTCGTTAGGCCCTATGCTCTATGATGCCTCCTCTACCTTGTACATTCAGAATTAATTGTTTCATTCATTGCTTTCACGTAGCACAGCTGCACATTTTGTAGTCTCGGTTAGGAACATGTCTTTTTCATAAGGACTGTAAGCTTATTTAGGTCAAGAACAATTACTTGTACTTGTGTTCTTCCCTTCACATAATAAAGTGCCTCACATTGGGTGAATCCACTGTTAAATTTTCAATAATGTAAGCAAAATCAGTTATAATTTGACTGTTAGAAAACTTGATTCAGTCATACTAATACTTGTGCCCAAAACAAGGGAGGTAAAAAATAGTGAAGTTAAATCCTACTGTACCTATCATATTTCATGCATAGGCATACTAGACCTGGGAACTGGTATTAAAGGAACATTGAAAAGTAGAGGTGGTTAAGAGAAAGGATGTTAATCAGATTTTAAGGAGCACTTAAAGGGATTAGGGATGTTTAACTTAAAGAGAAGAAACCATAGGAAAGAGTGGCATGTGATTGCCATCTTAAATTTTTTAAGGCAAAAAAAAAAAAAAGTTTTTGAAGGCTTTTTTAAGGGGAAAGAAAAAGTAGACCTACTCTGTATGACTTTAAAGTTTGAACCCAGAGTACCTGAAACCCCAGTGTTGTAGCAGTATGCTGGGGGGATTTTCTTTGTTGTTGTTTTTTTTTTAAGATTTTATTTATTTATTCATGAGAGAGAGGCAGAGAGACACAGGCAGAGGGAGAAGCAGGCTCCACGCAGGGAGCCCGACATGGGACTCGATTCCAGGACTCCAGAATCACGCCCTGGGCCAAAGGCAGGCGCTTAACCACTGAGCCACCCAGGGATCCCCATGCTGGGGTTTTTAAAGAAAAAAAAAATTGGCTTAATGTGCAAAAAAAAAAAAAAAGAATAAATACCCCTAGTCCTACCAAAGACCTCATATTCTCTTGCTCCTTGTGTGTGATGTGGATACAAATACTCTTTCATCACATTTTTCATCAAATTGTAATAGCTTCTAAGTATTTCTCCAAAGTGGATTTGTTTTATACTTCTTTCAGTACTCACAATAAAAAAGTTATTTACACAGATAAAATAATTGACATATATAGTTGTTTTTACACTGGAAAAGTACTGTGATCCAAGTCAGAAGACCCAGATCATAGCTTTGGTTGTCATTCATTAGTCATGTAACTTTTTTATCTAATGGATTCGCTTTTTTATCTTAGTATTAAGAGACTAATATGAGCCTCCCCGACTTCACATGGCGAGTGTAAAAAGAGGTTAGGAGAAAAGTACTACAAAAACTCAAGCATTTTTAGATGTGCTAAATTAAAACTATTTGAGAATGTCAGTTTCTTATATTTTTAGTAAACGTGAAATCTGATAAAGGCAAACTGACTTCTTTTTTAAGGGAAAATCCATTCAGTTGATTGATTACTAACCATTATTTAATAAGTTTATTTCCAGACAGTTTGTCGCATTGTATTAGGAACATAAACAACAACTGCTTTCATTTGTTGAGCATTCACAAAGCACCAGGACTGTGCTAAGCATTACTATCTGTATTGTTTTGTTTAATCCTTTAACAACCGTGGAGGAATTGTTGAGGAAAGAATCCAGGCCTATCACATTCTAAAACTTGAAATCATAACTGCCTATATTTAATCATTTTATATTCTAAAGGAAGCAGCATTGAGGTGAAGAGGGCGGGCTGTGGAGCCAGCCTGTCTGGATTTGAACTCACCTGGGTCTGCAACTTAATAACTTCCTGACTTTAGCAAAATAGTTAACCCTTTTCTGTTAAACAAGGTTAATAATGTATTTATTGACAATAAAATCAGCTAAATTGTCAAATGGGAAGCATTTAGGACAGTGTTTGGCACAAAGAGAGCACTCTGTAACTCTATGTAATTGTCCTATACAAACTATTATTATTTAAAACTATCCAGCTCATTAAAACAGTAGCTCACAGACTCCACTGATTGGAGTAGAGAGTTTGGGGAAATGTAAGGAGAACATATTTTAATATATTCTTTCCCTACCTTAAACTTTCTCACTACCACCCTTCAGCTTTTTTATTTAGCACAGTGGCCACATGAAAATAATGTAAATCAACTTCTGTTTCAACCACTAACCCATCAATTAATGCTTATTTTATGTATTTTTTAGGAAATTTCTGATTCATTTGCATCCTTGAAGAGCATCTGTAGAAGAGGAAGGAAAAGATGGGTGTGAAAACATTTACTCATAGCTCCTCTTCCCACAGCCAGGAAATGCTTGGAAAGCTAAATATGCTGCGAAATGATGGACATTTTTGTGATATCACTATCCGTGTCCAGGACAAAATCTTCCGGGCACATAAGGTGGTACTAGCAGCTTGCAGTGATTTCTTTCGCACCAAACTTGTAGGCCAAGCAGAGGATGAGAACAAGAATGTGTTGGATTTGCACCATGTTACAGTGACTGGCTTCATACCCCTTTTAGAGTATGCTTACACGGCCACTCTGTCAATCAACACAGAGAATATCATTGATGTTCTCGCTGCAGCCAGCTACATGCAGATGTTCAGTGTTGCCAGCACCTGCTCAGAGTTCATGAAGTCCAGCATTTTATGGAATACACCCAACAGCCAACCAGAAAAGGGTCTAGATGCTGGACAAGAGAATAACTCTAACTGCAATTTTACTTCTCGAGATGGAAGTATTTCCCCTGTGTCTTCAGAGTGCAGTGTGGTAGAAAGAACGATTCCTGTCTGCCGAGAATCCCGGAGAAAGCGCAAAAGCTACATTGTTATGTCTCCTGAAAGTCCTGTAAAATGTAGCACGCAAACAAGTTCTCCCCAGGTATTGAATTCTTCAGCTTCCTACTCAGAAAATAGAAATCAACCAGTTGACTCTTCTTTAGCTTTTCCCTGGACATTTCCTTTTGGAATTGATCGAAGGATTCAGCCTGATAAGGTTAAGCAGGCAGAAAATACCCGGACTTTAGAACTACCTGGCCCATCTGAGACAGGTAGAAGAATGGCCGATTATGTGACTTGTGAGAGCACAAAAACTACCTTGCCTCTGGGTACTGAAGAAGATGTCCGGGTCAAGGTAGAAAGGTTAAGTGATGAGGAGGTCCATGAGGAAGTGTCTCAGCCCGTCAGTGTGTCTCAGAGTTCACTGAGCGACCAGCAGACAGTGCCAGGAAGTGAACAAGTCCAAGAAGACCTTCTTATTAGTCCACAGTCTTCCTCTATAGGTATAGTGTCTTCTGCTTTTCATCATGCTGTAAAGTCCATTTGAGCATTTTTCAGTACCTTTTAGATAAAAGTTTTGTGCTGGATCCTATAAGAAACATGAAAAAGAATAAAACACAATAACTGGATTTTTAAAGATGCTATTAGTACTGTATGTATATATATGTGTGTGTGTGTGTATATATATATATATATAATGCATTGGAAAAGAAAGAAAATAGTTGAACAATTTCTGACAGGTCAAAAGCAGATTATGTTATATATGAATTGTGAATTATTTTCAATGCAGAATATACCAGTTTTTAAAAATCCAGTTTGTATTTTATTCTTTGTCAAAATATTTACTGAAAACTTTTACTCTGTGCCAAACATTGGGGATATATGATGAAAAAAAGCATAGTCCCTGCTGCATCTGAGGATTTAATAATCTAATTGAGAAAGCAGATGTGTAAATCAGTGATTAGTACTAGGCTAGAGATACGAACAAAGTATTAAGGGTCACAAACGAAAGAGCAAGTTAGCGCTATATATTTGAGCTGGATTTTAGTAAGTACAAATTTGCTCAGGAGAGGAAAGGACTTTTTTGAAAAAGAAAAGCCCAGAGGTATGGAAAACCATTGCATTTTCTGGGAAGCAGCAAATTCAGTTTAAAATGATGTGAATAAACTATGGTAACCTGCAAGTATTGGAAATAATGAGAGAGAAGATAAAATGAGCAATCAAGAGCATATCGTGAAGAGTCTTAAACACTAGTTTTAGTTAGGATTGCATTTAACTGCATAGAACAGATCCCATCATAGTGGCTTAGACCAAACAGGATTTTATTTTTATCACATACAATGTTTAGAAGTATGAAATCCAGGACAGATTTTGTGGCTTTACAGTGGCCTAGGTCCCTTGTATCTTCATAATCCACCATCTTTAGTTTGTCAGTCTCATTGATACACTTATGGCTTCATAGTTACAAGAGGTTTGCTTCATCTTTAGTGTCATATTCTAGAAAGCGGCAGTGCTTACTTCAGGAAAACACAAATGTTCCCAGAAATCCTTAAAAAGCTTCTGCAAGGTTATGTCATGTGGTCTTTCCTAGCCATAAGGGAATCCAAGAAGATACGTGTATTAGCTGGGTGTATAACTACCTCAAACAGAATTGGAGGAGAATGGGTATTATGTGCAGCTAGCAGAGTCTGCCACAGGCAAGCCACATAAGCTTGAATTTTTATCCTAGTGTAAATACAAATAAGACACTTATAGATATTTAGGAAAATTAATTTGGTATTGGTATGCAAGGGAGTTTGGCTGGGCAGAGACAGTCTCAGAAACCAGTTACAGTAGAGTTGTTTTTATATGAATGAAGATACTTAGAGTAAAACTATAAAGTTATAGATAAGAGACTTATAAAGGAAGAATCATTACTTTCTGATGATGTTGATATATGGAATTGAAGGAATGGTAGGGGTTAGAGAACTCTGACTAGAAAAATAGTGCTAACATTTTATTATATTCATTGATTCTAAGGCATAATTTTTCATATTATCTAGAGAGATGTCTTACAATTAATCTTTTACAGTTACTTTTTTTAATGGCACAAAAAATAATGGTAATTACATAATGGATAGGAATCTATTAAATTCAGTTACTATAATATGAAAATCAGTGGAAGAAGGTGGGAACCTAGTTTTAAGAGTAAATCAACAGTCAATTTTTTGTGAACTATGCTTGGGTGATGTGGCAAAAATGTCATGCTAGAAAGCAGTTGAAAAAGCAAGATTGATGAAATCAAAACTGAAGAATAGGGATTTTCTTTTAGTAGTGACAGATTGAATCTCAACAGGAAAAAATATATGTAAGGGCTAAAACCAAAGAACTGACCCTTGAGAAATACATGTATTCAGAGAGAAGAAAAGCTAATAAAGAATAATAAGGAGAATTTCTCCAAAAGATCAAAGAACCAGGAATGCTGTATTAACTTTGTTGATTTCTTGAATTTTGACCCACTATAAGAGTTTTTCAGGGTTATCACTACAAAGTGTACTACAAACTGGATGATATAAAATAATAGTTTATTCTCTCTTAGTTCAGAAGGCCAGAAGTCTGAATCAAGGGTTGTTGTTGTTGGCAGGGCCATGCTCACTCAGAAGGTTATAGAAAAGGGTTCTTTCTTGCCTCTTCCTAGCTTCTGGCAGTTACTAATACTCTTTGCTATTCCTCAACTTAATAGTTCCATCCCTCTGATTTCTGCTGCCGTCTTCATGTGGCCTTCCCTGTGTTTCTGGCTCCAAATCTCCCTTACTCTGTAAGGACACTAGTCCTTGGACCAGGGCCCACCCTACTCAGGATGACCTCATCTTACTTGATTAAATCTACAAAGACCATGTTTCCAAATAGGGTCACATTCCCACATATTAGGGTAAGGACTTGAACATAGGTTTTTGGGAGACACAGTTCTACCCACAGCACCAACTAAAGATCATATTCCTGAATTCGGGTCAAAATATTTTTCTTTTTTTTTAATTTTAATTCCAGTATAATTAACAGATAGTGTTATATTAGGTACAGGTGTACAGTATAATGATACAACAACAATTCTGTACCATTACTTAGTGCTCATCATGATAAGTGTGTTTTTCAGTTCCGTCTTTTTTTTCTTTGCTTATTTTGTTTTGTTTCTTAAATTCCACATGAGTTAAATCATATGGTAGTTTCTTTCTCCGACTTATTTCTCTTAGCATAATGCCTTCTAGATCCATCCATTTTATTACAAATGGCAGGATTTCATTCTTTTTTATGGCTGAGCAATATTCCACATCTTCAACCATTCATCTGTTGATAGACATAGGTCAGGGTACTTTTAAAGAATTCAAGTGACCACACATTCAATAATATATTTAATGTTAGCTATTTGTTATGTGACCAAGTTTTTGTTAAATTACTAGTCTTTAATCCTCAAAACACCTTCTGAGTAACAAACTGTTTAATGAATGTTACTATTTAATCATTTTGTCTGAGAACTTAGAAATAAAAAATTGATCTCAGTATCCTGCTAACTAGGCGTGTGAAATAGTCTGATTTTACCACACTCAAGTTTGTGTAATCAGTTCAGACTTTGCCTTTCTATCTTACTAACGTGATTAAATAGAAAAGTTAGGAACTTAGATGGAATAAACCTATCAGTATATTATAACTTCTTTCCAATATATACTATCAAAGATGTAGATTCTCTTATAGAGCTGACATGTGAATAACTATGATCTGAATATCATGTAATTAAATAATCCAAGAGTTGTTTTACTTGCAATCATAGTAAAATGTATTAATCACTCTGAATTAACCTATCTTAACTCCAAATCTATACAATAAAACTAAGCTTTGCAGTAAAGTTAAATTCCTAGAGTATAGTAAGCAGTCAAAAAACATGAGCAGGAGAAAGGAAAAATGTGTATCATACTTTTTTTTCTGTATTCTGTAAGAATACTTCATAAGAGTACTCAATTTTAATTACTACTTATTTATTAAGATATCTAAAAGGTAGCTTGTCTTTCCTAAGGACTGTGAGAATATAATATTAAATGCATTTGTTATTACAAATCATTTTTTAAAGATTCTATTTGGGGATCCCCAGGTAGCTCAGCAGTTGGGCATCTGCTTTCAGCCCAGGTTGTAATCCTGAGATCCCCTGCAGGTAGCCTGCTTCTCCCTCTGCCTGTGTCTCTACCTCTTTCTCTGTGTGTCTCTCATGAATAAATAAATAAAATCTAAAAAAAAAAGTTTTATTTATTTGAGAGAGGAGTAGGGGGAGGGGAAGAGAGAGGGAGAAGCAGGCTCCTTTCTGAGTAGGACTCCATTCCAGGACCCTGAAATCCTGACCTGAGCTGAAGGCAGACACGTAACTGAGTCACCTAGGCGCTCATTATCACAAAATCCTAAAATACTTTGATCGTCCATAAAGTTAATTCAGATAGGATTTTACCTGCTGCTTCTCTTGCCAGTTGACCCAGCAGAGGGTTGTAAAATCTGACATCCCCACTTGAGGGCAAACAGAAGCAATAAGAGCAAATTTAAAAGAGGAAAAAAAGTCTCTAAGTTTAGATTGGGTCTTGCTACTCAAAAAGATGGTCATCAATATCTGGACTAGTATAGAAAAAAAACATAAGTGAGAAGGACTTCATGATATGGCTTTATTTGTCTTGAGGTATTCGATTATCTTTCGGCACCAAAGACAAAATAAATAGTTCGGGTTAATCCACATTTTACTATGGTAAAGGAATTCAGTTTTTTTCTGAACTTTAAAATCTGCCATTAAAAGTAAAGCAGTTGTTATGGGGTCAATTATATTGAGATAATTTGACAGTTTTCTTAGTAACAGTAGTGATTAATTTGTTGAGATGGGCACCTAGAATAATGGTGGAATTACAACATCCATCATATGGAGAAGTAGTTAAAAGTTCAGGGGTTTGAGTCAGACAGATCTAGAATCTGCTACCGGTTTCTGTCACTTTATAAATGTGTGACTTTGAGGAAGTCATTTAACTTAATGAGTTCCCATAACTATAAAGAGTCAATACCCTTAGGCAAAAGACCAGCAGGAACATACTTTTAGTTGAACAATTTGGGGTGGTAATTTTAATGTCTGAAAATCCGTAACAGTTACTGCAAATACCCTTGGGTGACTTAGTGTGCAGCAGGCACCTACAAGCCCTATGATGACATAAGAAGTAGTATCCTAGGGCGCCTGGGTGCCTTAGTTGGTTAAGTATCTGCCTTGGGCTCTTGTCGTGATCCAAGGGTTCTGGGGTCGAGCCCCATGTTGGGCTCCCTGCTTAGCAGGGCGTTTGCTTCTCCCTCTCCCTCTGCACCTCCTCCTGCTTGTGCTCTCTTATTCTCTCAAATAAATAAAATCTTAAAAAAAAAAAAAAAGTAGTAGTAGTATCTTAGTCGTGGGGGCTTGGGGGAATATAAGTATCTTTCATTACGACAGGTGTGAGTCAGTTTTATATCCCTTAAAATGGACAAATTCCTTAACTAGAGTTATAACAGTTTCTGCAACCCAGGCTGAAGAGTGAAGGAAGAACAAGCTCTGACTGTCATAATCAGAGTCCCAGTATTAATGTCTTTCTGATTGAATAGCCCTTGATGATAGGATTGTAATGGCAATCCTTAGCAGAAGCATTTTCATGATGTCAGATCAAGGAACATTTTTTCACAGGGCTCAGAGCCTAAATATAATATGATGCAATAAATATAATATGATCCCTTTCCCATTAAAAGGGAAGCTACCTTCTGACATATTTAAAGGAACAGTTATTAAATTTTTGTCAGCTAGATCAACTAGAGAATATATAATAGATTCAGTGATCTGTTAAATTCAAAATAGTAGCTATGGTCTGGAGAAGACCTACAAGAGTTTTGTTTTTCCTTAAGTAACAAAAGGAGATCTTGGGGAGTCAAAACAATGGGATATAGATGAGAGATCACACTAGTTGTAATGGACAAGATCAGTAGTGATAGTAGATTAGTAGTAAAGGGATAGAAAAGACTACTGAAGGATCAGAAAATTAATATGATTTTGTCATCTTGGGAAGGAGCTGCCCACTGTTAAAGTCCGTATCTTCTGGAGAATCCCTCAAAAAGATGTATGTCTTCTAACTTGGGAAACATGGATCTAGCGGATACCACCTTAAAATTTTACTGCTAAATCAGTTGTTAACAATTAAGTGATAATCAATGACAGGTTTTCTTTGGTGGCATCTTTTCCAGAAGACCAAAACTCCAGATTTTAAATCATTCGGAAGCTACTTTGGTGAATGTTTTCAACATGCAGGTCATAACTATGATAAAGCTGCAGATCTCTTGTATTCAATCACATCGGCTAGTAAAAGGTTGAAACCTAAGATTTAAACTAAAATTCCCATTTGTAAAAGGCAGCCTATTATTAACTCCTAAGGAGTTAACTTTGAGTCCTAAAGAGTATGTATCTTATTGCTATCAAGGTTCTTGGCAGTACTTGGGGCTACCGAGGTTTAACATTCCATTTGTAGTTTATTACCCTTTTTTTGCTCGAAGTCTCTCGTAATTTAGAACAGGGATGTTGTTATTATTATTACTATTATTCAGGTATAATTGATGTACATTATATAATGGTCCGATATTTGCATGTATTACAAAGTGATGACAGCAGTTAAGTTCCGTTAACATATGTTACCACACATACAGAATTTTTTTTCTTGTGATGAGAATTTTTAAGGTCTACTCAGCAACTTTCAGAATGCAGTACGGTATTAACTACAGTCACCATGCTGTATATTACATCCCATGATTTAATTATTTCATACTCAGATTTGTGCCTTTTGACCACCTTTGCCTATTTCTCCTATTTCCCCAACCTCCTGCTCCTGGCATCTATCCCTCTGTTCTTTTGTTCTGTTATCTTTGAGCTTGGTTTGCTTAGATTCCAGATAAAAGTGAGATCATATGATATTTGTGTTCCCCTGATTTCACATAGCATAATGCCCCGGAAGTCCATCCATGTTGCACATGGCAAGATCCTTTTTTTTTTTTATGGCTACATAATATTTGTTCTCTTTATTTTTCTTGAAGTTTGTAGATGATAAGGACAGTGGAAAAAGCCTCAGTAAAATAGAAAGTTTATGGAGTTCTTAACAGTATCATCAGTGAATGTGTAGTCCTGTATTGGAGAAATAAGTTGGGATTTCCCTAGCCAGGAATACAAAATCTAGTAGTTTTCGCCACCATTGTAGTATAACTCTTTAGCATGTGAAAGCCTCAAGCAACCCTAGAAATAAACAACAACCAGAACAAACTGTTTGCTCATTTGGAGGTATTTAAGTATACTTCAGTGTTTGATCCATATCCATGTCGTGCCAAGGTTGTCGGTGACAGGAAGACTACAGGTTAGAAATATCCACAGTAGTGCCTCTTAAAATCCCCACTCTGTTGATGCATCTCAAGTGAACAATCTTGTTTATGTCAGAAACTCCCCCCCCCCCCAGAATGTCCACTTGCAGTTCCAAATTGTCATTGGTGAAATTGTGTTAGTTGAGAAATAAATATATTAGTGTTACAGAGAGGAAACATGAAAGAAGCAGATGTTTGGCCTTGAAGAGGCGGCAGTTTTAGATTGAGACAACTCGTGAGAACTGCAGTGGTCCATAAGAATAATGCTTGTGTAACTTTTTATTTTACGGCTCAGCTAAAGGCCAGTTGTCACTGATCAGGGACCAGACAATGCCTGATTCTGGGCATATGGAAGTAAGCAAGGCAGTTCTCAGGGACCCAGAGGCAAAACTGAAAAAGTCCTTATAAAGTTTTTCTTTTTAAAAACATTTTCATTGAAAAGCAATCTTCATTGAAATACAACTTACATATAAAATTCACCCATTTAAAGTATATACTTTAGGGATGCTCAGCAGTTGAGCATCTGCCTTCTGCTCGGGGTGTGGTCCCGGGGTCCTGGGATCGAGTCCTGCATCGGGCTCCCTGTGCAAGGATCCTCCTTCTCCCTCTGCCTGTGTCTCTGCCTCTGTGGTCTCTCATGAATAAATAAAATCTTAAAAAAATAAAAAATAAATAAAAAATAAAGTATTATCTGGAATCTAAGCAAACCAAGCTCAAAGATAACAGAACAAAAGAACAGAGGGATAGATGCCAGGAGCAGGAGGTTGGGGAAATAGGAGAAATAGGCAAAGGTGGTTGTTAGCATATTCACAAAGTTGTACAGACATCCACAGTCTAAGTTTATAACATTTTCATCACCCTAAAAAGAAACCCTGACCTTTAGCAGTGATGCCCTCCTAGTCCCATCCCAGCCCTAGGCAGACACAGATATACTCTGTATAGATTTGCCTGTTCTAGATATTTCATATAACTGGGATCGTGCATTATGGTCTTTTTGACTGGGTTCTGTCACTTTCTATAATATTTTCAAGGTTCATGTATGTCATACCTCATAGAGTTTTGAAAAGTTTTTGCCAGAGGTCTTCTGAATTCAGCCTCTAGGCCCAGTTCAGATGGAGTAATTGGGCCGATCTCCATCCTCTTGATTATCTATTCCTCTTATAGATAGGAGTCAACACACTGGACAAACCAACATAGAAGCAGGTGTTAGAAGGCTAGAAAACAATCTCACCAAGAAACAATGACAAATCTGAGTAGCTGAAATAACCCCAAAAGATTTTCTAGGAAAACAAAATAAACCTTCCACTGAAGGACTTTAGTGTGAAATATTTGAGCTCAATTCATAATGAACTTAGCTTCCGGCCAAGGACAGGTTGCACCTCAAAAGGGATTTTTTTTTTAAGATTTTATTTAGTTATTTATTCATAGAGACAGAGAGAGAGAGGCAGACACACAGAGAAAGAGGTAGAGACACAGGCAGAGGGAGAAGCAGGCTCCATGCAGGGAGCCCGACATGGAACTCAATCCCGGGTCTCCAGGATCACACCCTGGGCTGAAGGTGGTGCTAAACTGCTGAGCCACCTGGGCTGCCCTAAAAGGGATTTTAAATGTGCACTCTGTTAACAAGGTGCCCTGTGCAAGACCACAAGAACTGGATGGGTCCTCCTTTCCTGCCAGTGCTTGGTTGCCACAGACCACCAGGAGCACAACTATAATTGAGCAAGTTGAGTTTTTTGCTCATTTGCAATGTAAGAGATTACACACCCTGGGGTCTTCAGAGTTTCTCAGTAAGAGGGTGTTAGAAAGAACTTAGAGGATTTGGCTTGTGTTTGGTGATTTTAGGGAGAATTCATTGGAAGTGGTGAGGTTTGCTCAAGACTGGTGATATCAGTAAGCAGGGAAAACTATGATTGTGTATCTTTTTTTTTTTTTTTTTTTAAGGTTTGTTTGTTTTTTAGTAATCTCTACACCCAGCATGGGGCTCAAACTCCTGAACCCCGAGATCAAGAGTTGCATGCTCTTCCTGCTGAGCCAGCCAGGCACCCCTATGATTGTGTATCTTAACAAATATCTAGGATCACAGCCTTATGTGAACATCAGCAGCAGTGACTTATTAGCTAGAGAGGGAGATGTTTGGTATTTTTGTGATTGCACAGTGACCTTGGTTTTGGCTGTGCTTAAACAAAATTATGTGTTTTGTCTCGGCCCATTGTGACCTGGTCTCATGTTGATATTCTTTGAGATTGTGTCCCAATATAAAGGACCAGGGTCTAACTGTGAACACCAGGCCCACTCCTGAGTGTGTCAGTGTCAGGCCAGTGTCTGGATGTTAGGGGCTGCTTTTCTCTTTCTCAAGTATGAAATGAGATAATGTTTTTAAAACATAGAGTGTCTGCACGTGGTAAATGTTGAGTAGTGGATGGCCACTATAGTTATTTTTCACCACCAAATTTTGTGTCTTGGGTACTTAAACAGTGGTTAGCAGTGGAAAACAGGACTCAGTTTGATGCTACAGAAGCTATCTTGTAGTACTAATTGGCAGAAGAGAGTAGAATCTCTCTTAAGATAACCCCTACCACATAAAGCTGATTGTCTCTATAATTCTGTTTCTTAAGGTGAGAGGGTTCTATTCAGAATTCTTAGCTTTCCTTAGCACTGCAAGCAAAATCCCTGTACAGTAGAAAGGAAAACTCCTGGGATCCCTGGGTGGCGCAGCGGTTTGGCGCCTGCCTTTGGCCCAGGGCGCGATCCTGGAGACCCGGGATCGAATCCCACGTCGGGCTCCCGGTGCATGGAGCCTGCTTCTCCCTCTGCCTGTGTCTCTGCCTCTCTCTCTCTCTCTCTCTCTCTGTATGACTATCATAAATAAATAAAAAAAATTAAAAAAAAAATAAATAAATATTTAAAAAAAAAAAAAAGAAAGGAAAACTCCATTTTCGTAATTTAAGAAACATTACTATACCTCAAGGAAAGTAATATTGCTTGTGTATCCTGCAGTTAAATTGGTTTAATTAAATTCCAATCCATATGATTACTTCTGTTATCATTGGCAAAAACCATCACATTGGAGAAGTTTGCAAGATTTTTATCAATAGTTGCATAAGTGATGTAACACTATTTATATGTTATAATGTCCACAGACATTATAGATAGAATTCACAGATAGAATTCTTAAAGTGTACTTTTTAACTCCTAATTTAACTTGTAGTAGTTTTTATTCTTAGCTTTTAGTGCATTAATAACCATAGGCAGGAGCAGAATGTCCTTTGTTTTAAAATGGGCCGTCTGCTAGATGCATCTTATACTCCATTTTAATTCTTTTTTGACCAGCTTTTTAAGCACACTCTTGACAATGGAGAATCAGTCCAAAGCAGAGTGGTTTTTATTTGCACCACACCAAGACTCCACTCCCGCCCCCCCTGAAAGTAGTGTGATCTGATTGTGACGAACACGTGTGCCAGGTCAGTCTTCCTGGCAGAAGGAAGGCCTAGTCACAACTCCAGTCCTTTTTTGCAAGTCTTTCCCTGGAAGCTTTAATATTGCCTGTACTCTGAAGAGCTGCAGAATACTGCCATAAGGTCGATTTTTTTGGGTGTCCATGGTGACCAGGTCCAAATACTGGGATTTTTTCCAGTTTTTATCCTAGGATAGATTGAAATGTTAGTGTTTAGTTCCCTTTCCTTTAAGGAAAAAAAGTAAAAATGGGGAAGGAAATTTTGACAAATGAACAGTTCTGTCTTAAACAAAATCAGTAATATCTGGTCTCACAGTCTATATTAAAAATAAATCAGAAGGATTGGGAATAAGTTAGATTAGGTATGAGGAAAAGCGTAAATGTCTTTTGACAGTAAGAGAAAGAGAAAATGAAAAGATATGTGCAGAAATGCTAAACACACCAGTAGGTGTGAGGTTGGGAGGTGTGCAGAAGAATACAGATACAATTGGGGATGAATGTAAATGCACATAGTCCCATCTCCTTTCAAAAATAATCACTATCAATGTATTAGAACATAATGTAATAATTGGTGTCTTTGATTGCCATGAGTCATCAAGAAACAAGTTATATTTAGTATTCTTTAAGAAGTCAAGGCAAAATGTCACAAATTTTCTAACACAAATGACTTAACTAAAGTTTGGATGCTTTAAAAGGGATTAGGTTATTTTTTGTTGGGGGGGGGGAGGAATTTACTTAAGTGGAAAATGTATTCATTTCTTAATGTCAGCTAATTCAAGTGTTCCAAAGGGGAAAACTGAAGTACTGGATTCTGTTTTCATCAGAAGGAAATTTCATTCTAAGTGTCCCAACGACAGATGATAGTTATTAAATATCCACTTGTATATGGTATTGTACAAAGTGTTACAATTAGTTCATTTTAGCTTTCATTAAAATATAGCAACCAGAAGCATGCTTCTGTTAAAGTGGACTACACAACTTTAGCAGCTCAGATTTGTTCATTTGGTGAAACATAGCTTATTTGCATACGATAAATACATTGGCAGAGTTCAGTCTCTGATCAGAACAAGCGAGATTTTTCAGATCTCCCTCTCACAAAAAACAACAACATGGGTTTGTTTGGTTTTTTTTTTAAGTTACCTTAAAAGTATTTGGAAGGTCTTTGGGAAACTGCCAAGTTAAACTTGGGGGTAGGGGAGCCCAACCCAAAGAGGTAAATGTATGTATATCAGAGCACTGAAACCAGTTGTTTCCTAAGACATTTGCCAGAACACACATGGGCTTTGGTTCATCAACTCAAAGAGCAAGGCAAACAGAAGTCAAGACCCAGAGCACATGAAAGTTGTGAAGTCTAAGAGAAGTTGCTCAACAGTAAGTTCCTCACTACAACTAAATATGCTCCCCCTCCTCCAGACCCCAGGGAACTATAGAAATAGTTGCCTTGACAGTGGGCAGATTAGAAGACAGAAAGGAAAAGGTAAAAAAAACACATCTCTGAGAAGTGGCCACTGACCAGTCCATTTGCAGATTTAGATCCTGATTATTCCGTGTACAAGTAGGCCAGGGAATTTCAGTGAATTTGGTTTAGGTATGACCCTCCAGGAACCTAGCAAAAGCAAACAAAGTTTTTCTTGAAGAGAGCATATCCATCCTAACCTAAGCGAATCATTCTCTCTATAAATCATTTTCAAGATCAGTAACCACTGAAAAACAACCGGGACACACAAAGAAACATAGCAGAAAGAGAACCAACAGATAAAAACAGGCAGCAGAAAGAAATTGGCATAGTTTTCACACAGATATAAAATAAATATGCTTACCAAGTTTAATGAAATAAACAAGCATGAACAATAATTACAGACAACAGTATACTGTAAAAAAAAAAGTTGAAGCAGATTTGAGGGGAAAAAAATAGGACTTATTGAAAAAAGTAACCAAAATAAAGAACTCTGTCAACATTTTGGCAGTAGCTTGGATTTTGCGAAGAGATGATTGGTGAATCAGAAGATAAAAGAAATCACCTGAATGCTTCCCAAAAAGAGACTGTATTGTTTTAAGGTTCTCCAGAGAAACAGAACCAATGCAATATATGCAGGTATACAGGAGATTTCTTAGGAGGGATTCACTCACATAATGGAGGATAACCCCCACAGTCAACCACCTGCAAGCTGAGGCCCTGGAAGGCCAGTGGTATCATTCTAGTACAACTCCAAAGATCTGAGAACTGGAGGGCTGATGATGTAAGTCTCAAGTCCAAAGGCCCAAGAACTGGAAGTGCTGGTGTCCAAGAACAGGAGAAGATGGATATCCCAGCTCAAGCAGAGAGAGAGCACATTTGCCCTTCTACCTTTTTGTTCTATTCTGCCTTCAGCAGATTGGATGTTACCTCCCCCTGCATCTGCTTTTTATTCAGTCTACTAATTCAAATGTTAATCTTTGCCAGAAATGTTCTTACAGACACACCCAGAAATAATATTTTACCAGGTATCTTGGCCTCCTTAGCCCAGTCAAGTTGACACACAAAATGAACCATCACAGAGACAACGGTGAGAAACTGCTTTGGAGAAGAGGATAAAGGGTATGGACAATACAAACATAGATTGATAAAGCCCTAAGAAGAGAAGAGAGAAAGGCTGAGAATTTTCTAGAATTGATGAAACATCAATCCATAGATTAGAGGCCAGCAAATCTCAAATAGGAATTATAAAAATACAAACCTAGTCACATTATAGAGAAAATTCAGAAAATAAGATAGAACAAGATCCCGGCCATCTTGGCGGTCGCTGTTGGTTGGGGCCGTCCCGCATCTAAGGCAGGAAGATGGTGGCCGCAAAGAAGACGAAAAAGTCGCTGGAGTCGATCAACTCTAGGCTCCAACAGGTTATGAAAAGTGGAAAGTACGTGCTGGGGTACAAGCAGACCCTGAAAATGATCAGACACAGCAAAGCAAAACTGGTCATCCTGGCCAACAACTGCCTGGCTTTGAGGAAATCTGAAATAGAATACTACGCCATGTTGGCCAAAACTGGTGTCCATCACTACAGTGGCAATAATATTGAATTGGGCACAGCATGTGGGAAATACTACAGAGTATGCACACTGACTATCATTGATCCAGGTGATTCTGATATCATTAGAAGCATGCCAGAACAGACTGGTGAAAAGTAAATCATGCAAAATTTTTCTTTAATAAAACTGGCCAGAGCTTGTTTTAAAAAAAAAAGAAAAAAAAGAAAAAGAAAAAAGATAGAACAAGATACTACATTCAGAAGAATGACTTCTGAAACCAGTGGAATAATATCTTCAGTGTCCTAAAAGAAAATAACTGCTAATCTAGATGTTAACACACAAAAATATCTCTCAAGAATGATGGTGAAATAAAGATATTTTTAAAAAACAAAAATAGATTTATCATTACCAAATCCTCACTGAAGAAAATTCTTAAGGATGGACTTCAGGCAAAAGCAAAGTGAGCATAGATGGAAAGTAATATATTACAAGGAAGAGGTTAATATATGGACAAATGTAGGTAAACACTGCATAAAAGAGTAATGATGTTTTGTGGTACTTTATTCAAAACAAATGAAATATAATAATTTGTGAGTTGCAGAATAAGAATGTGTAGAAAATGGAGTTAAACAGATCCTTAACATTCAAAGGTTTTAACTTCAAACTTTGATAATTATCTAATTTCTAAAGTAACCAGAAAAATAGGGAAAGATTATATAATTTCCAAACTGAAAGAAGTGGGGAAATGGAATGATTATTATCATTTATGCTTAACAAACTCATTTAAAAAAATGTATAAAGAAATGTAGTGGGCCAGGGAGCCTGGGTGGCTCAGTTGGTTAAGCATCTGCCTTCCGCTCAGGTCATGTCTCAGGGTCCTGGGATCCAGCCCCGCATGGGCTCCCTACTCTGCGGGGAGTCTGCTTCCCCCTCTTCCTCTCCCTCTGTGCCTGGTCTCTATCTTCTACTTTCACTCTCTCTCAAATAAGTAAAATCTTAAAAAATAAATACAAAGGGCCAAGAATAGCCAAGGAGTTTAGGTAGCAAATGAACAAGGTGAGAATACTTGTTTGCTGCTCTGATATCATAAAGCTCTGGTAGCTGAAGATTGGCATTAATGTAAGTTCAGACAAGCAGATGGGACTAATATAATGAGAACCTGAAAACACACCCATACACTTAGAGGCCTGCAGAGCAGAGAGACAAACTTTTCAGTAAATGTATTTGGTTATAAAATCAGCTCCAGGTGGCTTAAAGAAAAGACCTTAATGTCAAGGGCAAAACAAAATCTTTCATAAGATTATTTGAGATAGGGAAGGATTTTTTTTTTTTTAAGTAATCTCTACACTCAACATGAGGCTTGAACTCACAACCCTGAGATCAAGAGTTGTATGCTCCATTGAATGATCCAGCCAAGTACCCCAGGATTTTTAAAAACAAGACCAAAATAATGGAAAACTGTACATTAAGAGTGAAATGGATAGATTATGAATATTATAAACGGTGTAAACTTTCACCTATAATAGCATGGATCAGTCCACAATATTGAAGGAAAGAAGATAGAAGAGTATTATATACTGTAACTCAATTTATGTAAAGTTTGCAAGCAGTAATACAAAACGGTACTGTTGGTGGTGAGAGCAGCTTTTTCCCTTAAAGAGGAGGATAGTAAATATTTTAGACTTAGCTGCCATGGTCTCTGTCACAACTGCAATGACTCTGCTCTGCCATTGGTGTAAAAGCAGCCCTTGCTGGTTCATGGCTATGCTCCCAACAAGAACGAACCCCTAGTTTGTAGGTACATGTGTTGGAAGTAACATTACTATTAAAAGGAAGAGGGGGCAGCCCAGGTGGCTGAGGCAGTTTAGCACTGCCTTTGGCCCAGGGCCTGATCCTGGAGACCCAGGATCGAGTCCCACGTCGGGCTCCTTGCATGGTGCCTGCCTGCTTCTTCCTCTGCCTGTGTCTCTGCTTCTCTCTCTCCTCTCTGTGTATTCTCAGAAATAAATAAATAAAATCTTTTAAAAATAAATAAATAAAGGGAAGAGGGACAAGAAAAAAGGGAGGGAGGGAAATGACCACAAAAGATAGGACAGTGATTACCTCTTGGAAGGAGGGAGTTTGTGTTCAGGGAACGGTAAACGATTTATAGGATGCTAGCAGTATTTTAGTGGGACTTGTATGGAGGTTACACAGGTATGTATTCACTTTATAGCTCTCTTGAATTCTATGTAAAAGTTCTATGTACAGTAAGTCATGTCACAAGTTTTCAAAAATAGGTGTTTCTTTAAATGATTGTTACTAACATTTATGTGAATTTTTGCTTAGTTTTACATTTGAATTTGCTTGTTTCTGAAATTTATATCAAATACTCTACAAAATTTAAGTAGTAATATAAGGCTGTTGTCTTATATATGATTTCTATTTAAAAATTTCTTTATATTTGTTTTAGGGGCTTGGAGACGCAGATTGCAATTAATATATTGGTTTATTTATATCACTGTGTTGACAGCTGTCCTCTTTTTGTCCTTCTGTTCACAGGCTCAGTAGATGAAGGCGTCACTGAAGGGTTACCCACACTTCAAAGCACTTCTAGCACTAATGCTCATGCAGATGATGATGATCGGTTAGTACCAACATAGTATGTCATTTTCTTATAAAGGAATGTGTTTGCAACTGTAAATCCAAACATTTTATTTTTTTTTTTTTATTTTATTCATGAGAGAGAGAGAACGCACGGCAGAGAAGCAGGCTCCATACAGGGAACCTGACACGGGACTCGATCCTGGGACTCCAGGATCACACCCCGGGCTGGAGGCGGCGCTAAACCGCTGAGCCACCCAGGGCTGCCCAAATCCAAACATTTTAAATGGGAATTATGTAAGAAGTTTATTAGTGCCTCATTTTATTTTACAGAGTAAAGATATCGTTATATCATAAATTAGACCACCTGTACAGGATTTTTTGGCATTTTTAAAACTATGCAGGCCCATCACTTTTAAATAGTATCTGTATCAGGTGTTGGAGAACTGTGAACCACAGGCCAATTCCAGTTCACTTCTTTTATTTGTAAATAAGTTCCAATAAAACCATGCTCATTTGTTTACATATTATCTGTGAATGCAAAGTTGAATGGTTGAAACAGAGATCATATGATGTACAAAGCCAAAAATATTTACTGTTTGACCTACTGCAGAGAACAATTGCCAGGTCCTCATCTATAGACCCACAGTCCCCAAGTCATTATATTTAAATTGTCCTCCCTGCTTCATATTTCCACATAGATGTTTAAGGGGCATTTCAGACTTAACATGGCCAAGACCTGACCTTTAACTCCCCATCTAAATCCTGCTATCTAGTCTTAACCATCTCAAAACAGCATCGTCATCAGTTAAATGTACAGAAGCACAGCCTTGAGAGAGAACTATGAGGATCTGTTTGGTACATGGTATGTTTGGGGAATGAGAAGAAATGAGGCTGGACAAGTATACAGCACCCAGATCTTGAGGAATCTCCTGTGCCTTGCAAAGGGGTTTGGACTCTATTCTGACGGTAACAGTGAACCATTGCAGGATTTTAGAGGGGTTGATTTAATCAGATGACTGTGAAGTAGAAGAACGGGGATTCAAGGGGTGGAGGGCTAAAGAGAGGGACTTGCTAATTCAGCCTTGACTGATGAAGGCCTAAATTAAAGCAGTAGTAGGAAGGAAAGGATTAGAGAGATAAGGATGCCTGGTGTAAAATCATTCATGATGTGTGACTTAAGATGCTGGATATTCTGGACAGTAATGTTTTTCATATTGCCATCAGTGAAACTTTTAATCTAACAGTCAAACTCTCAAAAGTTGTTTTTTCTTTTATTCATTTAAAGTTGTGCAGAAATGTGTATTCAACTTAAAAATCAGAA
Organism: Vulpes vulpes; assembly: GCF_048418805.1. NCBI lineage: Eukaryota > Metazoa > Chordata > Mammalia > Carnivora > Canidae > Vulpes > Vulpes vulpes. The sequence goes on from NC_132791.1 coordinate 105,848,073, forward strand.
TCTGGTTGCCTTCTTTGGTCTGTTTTTTTAGATTGGAAAATGTTCAGTATCCCTACCAACTCTACATTGCTCCTTCTACCAGCAGTACAGAACGACCAAGTCCAAATGGTCCAGATAGACCTTTTCAGTGTCCAACTTGTGGGGTACGATTCACCCGTATTCAGAACCTAAAACAGCACATGCTCATCCACTCAGGTAATGTCATCTTCTCTATTGTTGCATAAATGAGTACTTGAAAAATTATACTTAGAAATCCACGTTAAAAATAGAAAATAGGTGTTTTTGAGTTTAAAAAATATGTCTCTGAGAAATCAGATAAGCCTAACTCTGTTGCTTAAATGGTACAGTGTTAGAAAGCTATCTGCTTAACATATTTGCTACAGGCATAAGTATTCAGATTAAAACTTGAAGGAGTATGTGTATATAATTAATAAATAAAAGGTATTGGGTATATTACGGGTATGTATGTGTATGTGCAATAAAGCACAAATATAAATAGTAGAGCAAATGAAATTAAAAGGGTATTTATTGGCGTTCTTTGCACTCTTCTTATAACTTCACTTTAAGGTTGGAAATTATTTCCAAGTAAGTGTTTTTTAAAACTAAACAATAATTTAATTTCAATTCTTTAATCCTAAGTTTCTCTGTACCCTGATTAATCAGCACTGTAGTAATTTTTAGTACAAAAGATTTTAAATAAATGATCCATAAAACAGATTTGAAATTTAAGTTCAATATTACATAAAGGCAACAAAATTCTTGTGGGAAAACACTGACCTCTGATGAGTAAGAAATCTTTGCTACTGTTTTCTGCTATGTTATTATCTTACTTTCCTGTGCCATAGATAGGTCTAATTAAGTTCTGAGCTAACACCAATTCCCTATGACTTTATTAAAACAACAGATTGTAATTTTTTTTTTAAGATTTTATTTATTTATTCATGAGACACACAGAGAGAGGCAGAGACACAGGCAGAGGAAAAAGCAGGCTCCATGCAGGGAGCCCAATGCGGGACTCGATCCCGGGACTCCAGGATCACACCCTGGGCTGAAGCCAGGCGGTAAACCACTGAGCCACCCAGGCATCCCAACAGATTGTTTTTTAAAGGGCTTTTGCCAAAACTGTAATAATTAATTGGAAGAGACAATACACTTTATGATTTACATATTAGTTTCTATATATTTTTTCTATCACTTCACATTAAATGCTCAAAAACCCAATTCACAAAAAAATAAAATAAACAAAAAAAAAAAAACCAATTCACCAAATGATAATTCTACCATGATTATTAATTACATTCAGAGATGTTAGATTTTTCTTTTTTTCTTCTCATTTCTCTGTCAGGGAATGAAGACTAGGTCCTTTTTCCATCTTTTCAGAACAAACTGTCCCTTACTACTTTAATAAAATAAAATAATAAATTTATGGAGGTTTCAATTTTGTTTAAAAACTGTGTTTAAAAAAAAAACTGTGTTTAAATTATGTTTTTAAGTCTATAAAATAGATGATTTAGAAGAATATTCAAAAGTCAACTTCAGTATATTAGTTTATATCTCCTTCTAATGCCTTTCTTTATTTTTTTTTTTTAAGCACTAGTGACTTTTCAAATGTTCTGTACCTTTTCTGAGATGTTGAATTGGAATCCATTTTTGCTGGTGATTTTTGTCTTTTTAAATTATTGCTACAAAATTATAATTCAGAAATTGCGAGGTTTGTGACCTTTCATTTTATTTTGTTTTTAGATAATATTTTGTTTTGCTTGATTTTGTAGGAATTAAACCATTTCAGTGTGACCGCTGTGGGAAAAAGTTCACCAGGGCTTACTCGCTTAAGATGCATCGCCTAAAGCATGAAGGTAAACGCTGTTTCCGGTGCCAGATATGTAGTGCCACTTTCACTTCCTTCGGGGAATATAAACACCACATGAGGGTTTCCCGGCACATTATCCGCAAGCCTCGGATTTACGAGTGCAAAACATGTGGCGCCATGTTCACCAACTCTGGAAATTTAATCGTGCACCTGAGGAGTCTGAACCATGAAGCGTCAGAGCTAGCAAACTACTTCCAGAGCAGGTGAGGTGCACAACAAAAACGAACCAGGAAAACTGCTGACTAAACTCTCTTTTCCTGCTTTTAGGGCAGCCTGCTGTGTTTTTTATCAGGTTGCCAGCTAAACAATCACAGTCTTTTTAAATTCCCACTATCCATACTCTGATCTCCTGATCTGATAAAATTTTACTGAATCTTCTAAATATATACAATTATAAATATTTTCCTAGTTGATAATGGAAATTTTTCCCTACAGAAGTAGACCATTTACTTCTTGCTTTGTCTTTTTTTTTGTTTTGTTTTTTGTGTTTTTGTTTTTTTCAGTAACATAAGGTTAAAGTAATATAGACCTTAATGGAAATTTTACCCTGTCAGATGATCTTAGTGATATTGAATTACTTCAGACCCTTTGGATGTCAAAAATTTTTAACCACTTCTCATCTTTTTAAATTCTATACAAAAGAATATATATTATCAATAAAGAAAGAAACTCCAACAGCCACTATAATGGATTTGATTATTTAGATCAAATTTCCTTTTTCTTTCAGTTTAGAGCTCCATGCTTTTAATATTAATAGTTTATTATAATAGAGTTCCTTTCTGATTTATAGAGTATCCAAGGAAATCAGGTTCTAGTTCTGGCTCTACCACTAACTGCTGTTATAATTGAACATGTCACTTTACAAATGAAGAAGCTTGAAACATAGAGAAAAATAAAATGTAAGCTTTAAAGATGATTTCTAAGGTCTCTAGACATAAAATTCTATCGTCCTTTTTTAATATTTTGTCAGAAATACAAATCTATAGGAATCCTTTTTGTTTTTTATAAAATCTCCCTAAACTTTTAAATTTTAAGTCATATATATTTTTTATATCTTATTTTTCAATAAATTCCAAATTATTGCTGCATAGATTTTGTTTTTCTCTTCAACCTGACATTCATGCTTAATCATGTCTGGGTGTCTGGTTGTCCTATCACTAAACCTAAATTCTACATGTTATATCAAACGTTTTTTGTTCAGAACTAAAATAGTGTCTCAGTTAACCACTCCTGTTGCCTGTATCTTCCCTCTATCATCCCATTCCTCCTATCTAACACCTAAAGACTTTTTAGAAAATATAACACAGGACATTTTAAATTCCTTTGGAGATGAACAAATTTTAATTTTTTTTATTAATACTGGACAAATTCTAAAATAATCTTCCTGAATGTATTAGTTCTTGATAGTCCTAGTAGAATGAACTTTTTTTAAGTTCAGTAAGGATTTAATTAAAGCATCTGAGATTTATTTTATAATGTTTATTTTAACTACAAAAAATGCATATAGTAGAAAATTTAGTCAATGTAGGAAAGTATAAAATAGAAGAAATTAAATTTTTTTCTCATCTCACCACTCAAGGAGACTCTCCACTATTGTTAACATTTTGATATATTTTACTGTCCATATTCAAAAATTAAATATTTAATTCTAGCAATAGAATATTAAATATTTTCAATATTAATGAATATGTCCTAAGGACTAATAATATAACCAGTCTCATGACATTCATTTTCAAATTAATGCCATTTATGCCTAAGGACTTAATTTCTTAACCAACTTCTATCCTGGAAGTAATAAAAAGCTAGGTTTATATACCTCTTAATTAGTATATAATCCAAGAACGGTTAAGTTATTCAAATGATCTTTGCTTAAGTGAGCATGCTAATTGCATTTGTTTGTATACAGAAACTCTTCTACATAGAACAAAAAAGGCTATTTAGGTGTCTAAAGTATCAGTGAAGGTGCTAATCTTACTGTTAAGATGGTGGTAAAGAGAGTTGATTGTACTTTGGTTCTTATGGATGATTCTGTTCATATTTAGGAAAGTTTAGAAATTGAAAATCCTGAATTATAATCAATCAAGAATTAGAGAAATGAAAAATCCCAATCTTGTTTTACAAATCAGGTCTTTTTATTGTGGCTAATTTATTACTGGTTTGAAAATTAACTCCCTCTTTCATCCTTTGCCTCTTATCTAGTGATTTCCTAGTACCGGACTACTTAAACCAGGAGCAAGAAGAGACCCTTGTTCAGTATGACCTTGGAGAACACAGTTTTGAAAGCAACTCCTCTGTTCAAATGCCTGTAATTTCACAGGTCTCCTCGACCCAGAATTGTGAAAGCACTTTCCCCTTGGGGTCTCTTGGTGGGCTGGCAGAAAAAGAGGAAGAAATGCCAGAGCAGCCAAAGGCCAGTGCTTGTACTGAGGCAACCAGAGATGACCCCCCAAAATCAGAGCTGTCTTCTATAACCATTGAGTAATTTCATGGTTTGGCTTCATTTTTGGTTTTTGGAAAGTGCCTGTGCTTGGTCTTGTACATTTAAATTTAACTTAATTTTTTAAACAAAGAAGAATGTGGGAAAGAATTTCTTTTTACTTTGTAAGCCCCGCAATTGATGTCTTATTTTTCATGACTGAGAGATTGCTTCTGTAAGTGCACAGTAATATGATGTTGAAACAAAATCGAAACGATGAGACTTAAGGAGAGCTAGTTAAGGCATATATCAGTTTCTTCTTCCATTGTTAAAACTAGGCTAACGAGAACATTAGATAAAGAAGAATTCAGATGATTGTTGACCTTCCTGAGAGGAAAGGTTACACCAGAAGCAAATTACTGAACAGAATTTGACAGGTAGCCTGAATAGATGTTTACTCCTATACACAGGACATTGTACAATATTTTGTAAAGCCTGTTGGTTTTGGAAATATTTACGGTAAGACTTCTTAAAAATAATTAGGGTAAATACTTCTGAAATCCAGTGTAGTCTTTTTTTTTTTTTTTAAGCTTTGTCATTTCTCTTGTTTTTCATGGTGAAAATTTGGTGTTGGGATAGGCATTCCCTGAACTTTTTTAGTACTACTCCAAATCTATCTTTTTTCTGTGAAAGAAGGCAAAGAACCATGACTGAGAATAGTCAGCTGTGCATGAAGTGACCAGGAGTGGAAAATGAAGTACATGAATCTCAGCTTTATAGGAACTCTTTTAATACTGCTTTTCTGACTAAAATTGTTGTTTACCTGGTCTTTGAATGTTAATACCTGGCTAATTAGTCATTGCCTAAATCATTTTTTCCTCTTGCCCCATGAACAGTACTTCCTCTTGCATATACTGGCATGATATCATATAAAGGAAAAATATTGGAGATACTCTATATTTTATATATAGGTTTATGTAATCTTGGGGATGTTTCTATTGTGCTGATTTGGACAAAATAAAAGAATTCTCTGTTAAGGCTATGTTCTTAACCCAACTAAGATTGTTTACAAAGTTCCATATGTCAGTGATATTTTGTTTTTGTTCCAAAATATTTTTAGACATTGCCAAGTTTATTAAAAGGGTTAGTGTAGTTTTTACACAATGTAAGCAATAATGTAAAAGATAAGAGGCTTTAGATTAATGATCTATGATTCATAAATCTAGGGGAAAAAAGAATCGTTAAGACTAAAGGAAAACTAAAAACCTTAAATTAATATCACTTCTTTTGCTGCTAAAAAAAAAGAAAAGAAAAGAAACTTCCTGGTTTATAGTTGAAATTTATGTGATATTCTAGACTGAAGTATATATACTTTTCATCTGTTGCCATTAAAGCATCACTGACCTTGATCCTAGATAGTCATGACTCCATGAACAATGAACTTCTGAGTAACTTTTTTCTATGTATAGACCCAAAGTTTAATAATTATGAAAACACCTGATTAAATTAGAAAAAGAAACTAAATACAGTCTCTTACTCAAAACACAAGATTTTAATTTTGTCCGGGTGCTAGACCTGAATAATAAAATTCACTTTTAAGTTATAGTGATTTTATTGTTTCATTTTTTTTAATTGGTTAATTTTATGATTGATTTTCCTCCCACAAATGTAAAGGAAGGGAAAGTAAATACATTGAAGATTTTTTTGAGGCAACATTCTTTTTCCAGATCCTTCTTTCTTTAACTTGTTTCCAACTCCTTATCTCTGTCTTGAACCTGCTTTCCCCCTTTACTCCCAAACAGGTATATTACCTTTAGGAGGATCAGCATACACAGGTTATGTGATGGGCTTCCACCAATTTTGCTTTTTACTAATAGGGGTAAATTACTTTTTGCAACAGACTGGGTAACTTAATTAGTAACAGTACTGCTGTGTCTCAACTAGAAAGGTCAGGAATTTTTATTTTTAATGTCCTACATATTCTTTTTTTTTTCTTTTTTTTTTTTTTTGTCCTACATATTCTTGAAAATTGTCATGACTACCAATGGATTAACCTTGGAGTTATTGACAAAAAAAAGAATAGGTAAAATTATGACCAGGAATCATTGTTGCCTTCAGTTTTAAGATTTTTTTTTTTTTAAGGAATTAAAAAAAAAGAAGGTTAAAAGAAAACTGGGGATTTGTATGGTTGAAAGTGTTTAAGCACATCCCCTGTGCTGAGAACTCTACTTTAAGAGAGCCCACAATTTTGGCAGCTCTAAAGTAGCCTGTGTTCTCAGAATGTAGGATTACCACCACTGTCTATTCTTTCCCAAATGGACACTTTAAATTTTCATCGGTAATTACAAATTGCACAGATTTCCAAGTTTAATGAAAAATTTGAATATACTATGAAAATGCATACTTGATGTGTTTATTCCCCAAATCTTAGCAATACAGGTAGCTAACAAATCTTTAACATAAAATGATATAGCAAAGGCTTTTTTTCTCTTTCATTGAGGCTCTACATTTTTCTTGATATACAATTTAAGGGTTTTTAGCTTTTGGATCTGTTTTAAGAAATTAAGCTGCAAGGGATAATTGTATATAGTGTTATTTAGTTTATTTAAAATTCATCAAAGAGAGGGATACCTGAATGTGTAAGTTTTACCAGAGTATATGGAAAACATTGCAAAGAGATGAAAGCCAGTTATATTATCCCATCCATTAGAAATTTCCAGTGAAAAAAATTCCAGTTTAGAGTACTTAAGTATATCTGTCTTTGTTAAGGCCCAAGAGGGTAACTTTGTGATCTATTAAAGGGCTTAAGTGTTAGGAAGCGGGATAAATTGCCTTTTTAAAACCAAGTATTTTATACAAGAAAAGCATTTATTTTCCATTTCTATGCTACCAAATAGGTGTGATACACTTTAGGAAGGAGTTAAAGATGTTCGCTGTGATACTGGATGTTACAGCTCCTGCGGTCATTCTTTACATTTTTAGGGGTGTATTCAAACAGTGGAAGCGTCTAGCATGACAGTGATTATAGTAATTCAGAAATAAAGGGATTAATATTGGAGGGTTTTTTATTTCAATTTTTATAAACGGATACAGATGGATTATCAACAAATATATTTAAATGGATTTCTCTTAGTTGGAATTTCTTTTTTTTTTTTCCTTATTTGGAATTTCAAGTCCTCTTTTTAATTTGTATTTCACATAATTAGTTGCACAGTTAGTACATTGCTGGTTTTTAAAATTCCCAATTTCAGTGAGACAAAGTGTACTAAGATGTTTAAATAGCCTCATTCCATCTTGTATTTTAACCTTTCAACAACCATTCAGGGTTTCAGCAACCATTCAGGGTTAGGTAATTAGGTTCCATGTATGACATATGCCCTTTGTTTTAAAAAACAGAAAAACTTGTGTTTTGTTAAAGTATTAGATAGAATGGACTAGTCAGCATGTTTAATGCAGTATCATTGGTAACTCTTGTTACCTTCTAACTACTGAGCCAGACTCTCCCATTGTATAAATGATTCCCTGGGAAACTTTAGAAGTTGTATTTAACTCATTCATTCTTTTATTTGATCACTCACTATTTTATTTTTGTAATCAATCTAAATAGAGGCCAGTTATCTTATTTAGTGGCTTCTATTTTGAAGATTCTCAGATCAGTCTTAGTCTCTTAGCTTTGTAGTCCCTGAAAAATACATTACTGTATAAGGTAATGACAGTGGAGAGAATTATTGTTATTGCTTGATGAATGAGCAGTCCTAAACTTGTAATACCTTAAATGAAAGGAGTTTGAGATTTGATGACGAAGAGAATTAGAAACTTTCATGTGGCACTGACTCTATTTTCACTCATCTGCAAAATGTGAAATAATAACTGAAATATACATCCAAGTGAGAGAGAATAGTTTTCTAGGTACTAACGGGAGCGGGGGGGGGGGGGGGGGGGGGGACTAGTAAAGTTTGCGTTTGCAAGTGACCCAAAGTTGCTAAAAGGTAAAAAATGTGATTTTCACTCTAAGTTATTGACATAAAATACTTTATTTATAATATATTCAGATTTTAAAAGTAACAGAGAAGAATGTATAGAAACTAGATTTTCTTTTCTAAAGCAGTGGAACAAAATTGGGGAGAGTGCTATTATAGTAAATGCATCTATGAGGAATATTTATAGCTAAGCATACTCCTTTAGCTTTAAGCTAAAATGGTCAAAATTTATATTTTATTTTGCCTTATACCCACTTTTTTAGTGTCCTTTTGCTTGATAGAATGTGGTGAGATAGGGTATTTTTATTTGGAAAGTCCACAGCAAGACAAATTTACCAAAAGCAATCATAGTTCAGATTAAACAATGAAGTAGAATTGAACCAATTTCCAGGTTCAACTAAGGAACAGACACTCTGTGGATATTTTGTTTTTAGATTACTAATGTGTTGAAATTTATTAGTGGGAGAATTAAGCTTATATCAGATTATGAAACCTAGACACTTAGTGACATCATAGCTATACTTTTTTTTTACCTCATGCTAAATTCTAATACATTTAGATATTTCTACTACATTGTAGTGATTATATTTTTATGATAGAAAAAAATAGTTCCAGGTCTTTACATATAGTCTCTGCAGAGATGTCAGGCGATGTTACTGGAATCTCAGTTTGGCGGTATCAAAATATGAAACTGCCTTAAAGTGCTCATGCTACTTTAAGCTTCCTCTGTGCAGGCCCCATGCCAGTTACAACTAATACCAAGGTTCCTACGTACATTATAGTTTACAAAGAATTTAAAAGTTGAGACCATTGACTGACAGCAAAAAATTTTTTCTAAAAATTTTTTTAACTTAAAAATTTTAAATTTCAGTTTGAAGTGCCTGGTTTATAAAATCTAATTCTTTGGTTATTGCCTTTCTCTTTTAAATTGACTAATTTTGCTGATTAAGCTTAAGACCCTGGGTTCCGTTGTGATGATTTATTGATAAAATTCGCTGCTTGATGGTTTGAGGGGCTAGTGTCATGACTCTTATTAAATTATCCTTGTTTTCTCAAATGCTGTTCTAACTATATCCAGATTTCATAATCCAATTAAACAACCTAAAAAAATCATCCTGTAATTGAATGTTCAGGTTACCAAAGTACATCACCTTCTAAAGAAGGATAAATTTTCCCTGCTTTAAGAAGAGCCAGTCATCTCCCCTTAACACACGTTTCCGTTGGCATCAGTGGAAGCTGTGTTCATTTAAAGGTGGGAAGCCTTTCGTGCAGTTCTAGAAACAGCTATTTTCTAAAGAGAACCTTTTCTGTGATTAGGTTATAAATGTGTTTTCTCTAAAAGCTTTGTTTTATTTCAGTTATCAATTTAATTTTCAAGTTGGTAGATGCAATGTAAAGTCTCTCATACTGAGAGTAGTCATTAAATTATTGAAAGTTGCACTGCTTTTCATCTTTCAGGTGCCTGAAATGAATGCCACCAGGTATTTGGAAGGATTAAGAACGTGAACTATTCGTTTTCTTCCTTCTACAAAGTGATGGCTTCTAATGCTATATTTCAAGATATTTAAAAAGAAAAAAAAAACTGTCCCTAATAGAATAAGATTTGGTTTTGATCCAAGTACCAATAATATATTTGATTTTTCTGTTTTTGCTGGTGCCTCCTGTTGCATCAGATAGATATTGCCTGCCTCTTTGTAGGGCACCCTTGTGGCACCTTATGTCCAATTGGAAGATAGTATATGGCTTCTTTGTGCCTCTGCTGTCTTTTCAAAAGCCATTTTATAAAAACCCTAGGTAGCCTATTTTAATATTTAAATATATATATTTGTGAGATACTTTTAGAATAGACTTTTTTTTTACTTTGAAATTCCTGTATTCTCATTTTTAAGAGTAAATTAAGATTTTCCAGGATTAGGACTTGTCTTTTTCCACAGCAGCATAATGAGAAAGTCAGATTGAAATTGAAATTGACCATACTTCAGTGATAGAAGAAATTGATGGCTTAGTTATAGGAGACAGATACGAAGGGAAAAAATTGTGTTAATGTCACAGAAATGAATCTTTAAATAAAATTGTGATTTTGTTTCTGTATTTTCATATTTGCTGCTACAGTAGCTCAATATTTTACAGAGCTAACATACGAATATGACTCCATTTAAAAACTGGAGTACTTTCTAGTACAACCAGCCTGGAAGGAAACTGTACACCACAGTTTTCCAGATGGGTGACTGACTGCTTTGTTTAGCCAATGCATGCTCAATATTTTCCTGTAGGCCAACATCAAGGAAGTCTGGGGGAAAGTTTTTTACCTTCTGCAGCATTAGGATTCTTTTTGGGCCTGGCGTTTTGTGAAACCTTTGGGGGAGGGTAAAGCTGGAGCAGAAATGTGAATTAAAGTATGTAGGTGGGTGTTTTCATGTCTTCTCCCCTCTCCTAGAACCAGTACAACTCTCTTAACTGTGCCAGTCCCCAGTTCACCAGCTTTGTATCCAGTCGTCATCTCATTTAAATATGGCTTTACTTGGTGACAGTGGCCATAGCTAAGTTACTTGGCATGTTTGACTTTCAACAATAATGAAAACGGTTTTGGGATTTTTGTTTTCTTTCCTAAAAATGTATACAATGTCAGAACTTCACATTTTATATACTAGTATCTGGCTATTAGTATTTTACAGGAACCATAGTTCTTGGTGACTTCATATATATATATACATATATATATATATTTTTGTGACTTTTTTGTAAACTAAGTGCCGTTTCAACGTTACAATCATTTTTAGAGTTATTGTAATCAATGTGAATATCATGTTTTTTCAAATCTGTTCTGAGCCTATAGTGTTTGCTTTGTGAACATATGTGTATTGTATATATTCTGTATAGTTACATTGTACTGAAATATTAGCTTGTTTGATATAAGGAAAGTATGTATTGAGTACCTTTTTGCTAGCCTGGTTGTTTAATCTTTTTTAAAAAGGTTTAAACTTTTTAAAAAAAAAAATCTTTAAACTGGCCTTTATTACATGGTCACAAATAAAGTTGCAGTTAGAAGGGATGGGCAGGGAAAACTAGTTTTGAGTGTCTTTGAATAGAAACATAAGACTAAGATTTTTTTTTCCTCATTAAAATATCTTATTAATGCTTTATGGAATAAAACTTCTGCCTTTGTTGTTTATTGTTAGCTGGAAGGAAGAAATTGGTGGTGCTGGTTGAGAAAAGCGGATGAGAAAGTCCTCAGACTAATGCATTACTTAAATAAGCATCCACTGAGCGTGCACAGACCAGAGTCTTACATTAGACTGACTGCACACAGCAGCCTCCCGGGCGAGGAAGAAAAGAGCTGAAAGTGCACAGATCCCACAAACACCGGCCCTAAGTTTGAAAAAGACACAAAGGAAGCTAGTTAGAGAAACTCCTCAGATCCTGGAGCTATTGAACCGGCTTCTTGGGCAAGGCTACTTCCTGAAGGGTGCGTTGGATCTTTACAAGCTGCTCCAAATCTTTTTTTTTTTTTTTTTAATTTTTATTTATTTATGATAGTCACAGAGAGAGAGAGAGAGGCAGAGACACAGGCGGAGGGAGAAGCAGGCCCCATGCACCGGGAGCCTGATGTGGGATTCGATCCCGGGTCTCCAGGATCGCGCCCTGGGCCAAAGGCAGGCGCCAAACCACTGCGCCACCCAGGGATCCCAGCTGCTCCAAATCTTTCTGCAATTGTACTTTATTGATGAAAGACCTCTTGGTAACATTTCAGTAATATCTTACACCCAGAAAGTAGAAAACAGTCGCTTGGAGGGGCCAGGGGAGCAGCTGATGGCACAGGTAGTGAGCCTATGAGAGCCTAAGGGGAGGGCTTTCTAACTTTAGATTCATCTAGATGTGGATTTTAATGATAATTGATCTATACAGAATGAGTAACAAGCAAAGAAAATTATTTCATTGGTCCCAAGCTACTAGGATATCACTTCAGATTTCAGTTCAGGGAGGAAGAGGGTACATTTTAAGAAGCATTCTTTTCATTCAGTGAATGTGCCAAGCGGGTTATTTTGTTTAAGTAAAAGAGGGAGAAAAGCTGAGGGAGGGGCGGAGAGAGAAAATTTGAGGCAGGCTCCACACCCAGCACAGAGGCCCGGTGCAGGGCTTGCACCTCAACCCTGAGGTCGTGGCCTGAACCCAGGTCCAGAGGCGGATGCTTGAGCCAGTTGAGCCACGGAGGCGCCCCTGTGTGGAGTGTTTTTAACAACTGTTTACCAAACCATTCAATGACAGCAAACTGTCGGGTTCTCCGCTCAGCCACAGGTGCTGTATATAGAATGTAGAATGTAGAAATTAAAGTGGTTACAGTCGGCCCTTGAACAGTGTGGGGCTTACAGGTGCCTCCCCCCCACAGTAGAAAATCTGCGTATAACTTTGAACTCTCAAAAATAACTACTGGATAGCCTACTGTTGACTAGAAGTCTTGCTGATAACAGTCAACACTTTTTTTTATGTTGTATGCATTATGTACTGTATTCCTACCGAAGAGTAAGCTAGAGAAAAGAAAGTGTCACAGTCATAAGAAAAAAGCACACAGTGCTGTACTGTATCCCCAAAGGAAAAAAAAAAATTGCATAAGTGGACCCGTGCAGTTCAAGCACATACTAAGGGTTATCTATATCTAGAGTTTGATTTGCATATGATTTACGTACCAGAGTAATTCCTTTCAGAGAATGATGCCAAATGTAATAACCAAAGATGTTTGTCTCCTCACCTGATAGAGTTGAAGCTAAGAGTTTGGACGTCCTCTTTTGAACAGGAATGTTTGTTCTAAGTACTAAACTAAGTTAACAAACAAACGTGAAGAGTTTACGTGGGGGAAACTTGCTTGTAAACATTGAATCCCAGAGTTTAGTGTAATTTTTTTATATGGGTAAACTTTTATACAGATGGAAAAACTAAGAGGCATATTCAATCTAGAAAGAAATTCCTCAACAAACTGTCTTGAACTCTGGTTTGAACACCCTTGGGGACCAAGGGAACGCTAGTTGTTTTCCTCACCCCTGATTGGTAAGTGAATATTGCAGAAGCTCTGGGCAGAGTTGGCATCAGAATAATTTTGCGGGACTTGCACACATAACCCCACACCCTGCTTTCTGTCCCTGCCTAGTTTTCCCCGCAGCTAACATTTCTGACTGCCTTGCGCAGGAGATGGTGTAGTGAGTAGGTGGGCCTGTCTCTGACCGGAGGTCCTGGATCCTTAGGCTTAGCAGCACGTTGGCACACACCCTCCAGCACGGGCCAGCCTCAGGTGAATTGCCTCTGATGATTCTTGCCTTCTAGAGCCCCTGTGTTGGGGAAGTTATTTTAGAACATAAAAAGAAAAAGATCAAATGAAATTCCTGTAAACCGTTTTTTTTTCCCCCTTTTTTCAAGTTTTTAATATTAGTTTGAGGTGTACAGTTTGGTGATTCATCATTTACATGCAACGCTCCGGGCTCACCGCAAGTGCCCGCCCTTAACACCCATCCCCCATTTAACCCATCCGCCCACCCACCTCCGTGTCAGCAACCCTCAGTGTGTTCTCTGTAGGGTTGCCTCTCTTATCCCCGTGTTCATCTGTTCCATTTCTTCAATTCCATGTACGAATGAGTGAAATAGTGTTTTGTCTTTCTGTGACTTGTTTTGCTCAGCATACTACCCTACCCCCGTCCACGTCCTTGTCCTGTAGATCAGTTTAAATTAGGGGCTAAGGGGATCCCTGGGTGGCGCAGCGGTTTGGCGCCTGCCTTTGGCCCAGGGCGCAATCCTGGAGACCCGAGATCGAATCCCACGTCGGGCTCCCGGTGCATGGAGCCTGCTTCTCCCTCTGCCTGTGTCTCTGCCTCTCTCTCTCTGTGTGTGTGTGACTATCATAAATAAATAAAAAATTAAAAAAAAAATTAGGGGCTAAGGCATAGGCTCTCCCGGGCCCTCCAGGCAGCAGCAGTTCATGGCAGGACTTGTGTGCGTGATCATGTCTGTCCAGGAGCAGAATTTTTTTTTGAATGCAAATGAGTCTACAAGATGAGTAAAAATTCCTTCTAGGTATGTTTTACAGTTTATGAAATGCCAGCATGTAGGGAGCCTGGCTGGTTCAGTCTGTAGGAGCGTGTGACTCCACTTCAGGGCGGCGGGTTTGAGTCCCACGTTGGGTGTAGAATTTACTGAAAAATCAAACGCACCTCTCGTGGAGTTCCAACAGCGGGCGAGATTCGCAGGGAAGGTCGTAGTGGACCTGTGGTCCCCACGGGCCGGGCGCCCTGCGCTCCGCTCCACCTGCAGGCCCTGCGAAGGGCTGGGGGCTGCAGCTGTAGAGGGACCCAGAACCGTCCTGGTCCTGCGGGCTCCAGCACCTCGGGACACCCCGAGGGGAGGGTAACAATCGGGCGTGCAGGGGAGTGTTCTGTCCTTTGCGCCAGGTAAACTTGGAAAAATCGCGTATGACCTCCTTCCGAAGATGCTGACCGTCCGTGTGTGTTGGTGTGCCCTTCCCACCCCCCCACCCCTCAGGCCGCGCCCCACTCAGCCTCCCCCCCCCAGCACCCCCCCCCCCTGGGGCCCAGCAGCCCAGCCGCCCCCGATGGCTGCCCCCCCGGCACTTCGTGTCTGGCTCCAAGCCCTTCCTCGGTCTCGCTAGCCGCACGTGGTTGCGAGAAACATGTTTAAGGTTTGCTTTCTCCGCAGAGCCAGAGAACACAAGGGGGGGCGGCGGGCGCACTCCACCTGGGCCGAGACCGATGCTCACCCCAGGCGCCCCTAGTTGTGAGAGTGAAGTGAGTTCTATGTAAAATACAACCACACTCGTGTATGGCAGCCGCGTGACAGGCCTTGTTCGCCCGCAGTGTGTCCCTTCCCTGCCTGGGGCTGCAGGGACTGTCCCGTCTTCTCCCCCGGAGCGTCTGACACCGTGAACTCAAGGACTCTCGTGTATGGGAGCCTTACTCCCGAGGGACACTGGGGCGGGGTGGGGGGCAGCGGCAGGGTCCTGGGATCGAGTCCTGCCTCGGGTTCCCTGCAGGGACCCTGCTTCTCCCTCTGCCTGGGTCTCTGCCTCCCTCTCTGTCTCTCATGGATAAATAAAAATCTTTAAATAAAATAATCTCTTTAAAAACAAAAATTCCTAAAGTCCTCTGTGTCCAACGTGAGGTTCAAACTCCTGACCCCAAGACCAAGAGTCACATGCGCCGCCGCCTGAGCCTGCCAGCACCCACCTTACTCATCTGGAGAGGAAGGTGTGAGGTTTCAGGCTGAATGTGGTCGCGGGAGTGTGGCTGTAATTCTGAGAACAAGTCCTCAGGCGGCCGACTTTCCCCAGACTGTTCTCTAGAGCCCTGGCCCTGCCCGGTCCTCCCTTTGGCAGGTTGACTCCCGTCAGGTCCATCCCTGTGCGTCCCCTTCCCAGAGCTTCCTGCACCAGGAGCCTGACTTTAGGAGATGCTGGTTTAGGAGGTAAAGAAGAATTCTAGAGACAAAATTTTAAAATAACCGGTTGCCATGAGAGAAACCCCGAAGAGTGTGCGTGGGAAGTGTGAAGGAGAAGGGGGCGGAGGCATCAGGGAAGGCAGCGTGGAGGAGGCCACGGTGGAGCTGGGCCTTCCCTAGAAGGAGGCCCCGAGTAGTGGAGGCCGAAAGGGGGGAGGCCGCTGGGCGGTGCAGGGAATGCGGGGGCTCCTCTGCCCTGCGCCCCGGGGAGGTCCCCGGGCAGTCCAGGCGGGGCCGCCGGTTCGGCCAGAGGGGCCTGCTCTGGGAGGATCAAGAGCTAAGAGGGCAGGCGCGGAGGCCAACCACCATGGCCCAGGAGTCACCTCAGGAGCTCAGGGACCGGCCCAGGGGTGGCGGGCCCAGGCCGGTCCTGCCACTCCCTCGACCCCTGCAATCCTTAGGTGACCTCCCGTGGCTTTGGGGGGGCCTCCGTGTCCTCGGGAGAACGGGGTGGCAGTCGGTTCCAGGGCTGAGCTCAGATCAGGGCCGAGGAGAGGACACGCGTGTCCTCCCGCAGCTCCTGAGCCCCGCGGCTACCTCCCCTGCTGTCGCACCTCCCCTGCTCGGCCTGCGCAGTGCACGGTCCAGGCCCTGCGGGTCCGCCTGGAGCAGGAGGACGGGGAGGGGGAGGGGGTGGGGGAGGGGGATGGTCCACGGGAGGACGGGGAGGGGACAGGGAGGATGAGGAGGGGGCAGGGGGAGGATGAGGAGCAGGGAAGGGGCAGGAGAGGATGAGGAGAGGGCAGGGAGGACGGGGAGGGGGCAGGGGGAGGATGAGGAGCAGGAAAGGGGCAGGAGAGGACGAGGAGGAGCAGGGAGGACGAGGAGGGGGCAGGGGAGGGGAGGGAGGGGGCAGGGGAGGGGAGGGAGGGCGCGGGCGGGGCGGGTCCCCAGGACGCGGATTCGCGGACTCGGTGGCGGCCCCGTGGGAGGACGAGGCTGCGCGGACCGCGGAGGCGACGGCGGGAGCCGCTGGTTTCCAGGCCGACGGAGCCCGAGCCGCGGGGGGGGGGGGGGGGGGGGCCGCGGGCGCCCCGTTGGAGGGCTGAGCGCTGCGAGGTGCCACGGCGCGCCCCGGCCTCCCGCGGACGCGGTGGGACCCGCGGGGGCGGTCGGGGCCTTCCCCGGGTCAACGGCGTCCAGGAGCCCGGCGCCCAAGCTCCGCCCCGGGGGCCCGAGCCCTCGGCGACCCGCCCGGGCCTCTGCCCTGCACGCTGCGAGCCCCGACGCGGGGGCGGCCACGGGCGGGGACGGGCACCCGGAGCCCCGCCGGCACCCACGGGGCCGAGCCCCCGAGGAGCCCTCCGGGTCCGGGTCCGGGTCCGGGGCAGGGGCAGGGGCAGGGGCAGGGTCCGGGTCCGGGGCAGGGGCAGGGGCAGGGGCAGCGGCCGGGATCCGTGCGGAGGCCCCGGGCGGGCCGCGGGGAGCTGCGCTAAGCAGGGCCCCCCCCCCGCCCTCCCCCGCCCCCGGCCGCCCCCGGCCGCGCCGCCCCGGAGCGCAGGTGCCGGGAGCGCCAGGGGGCCCGGCCGGGGGCGTGGCTGGCGGAGGGCGGACCGGACCGGGGCCACCCCGCTCGGCACCCCGCGCGCCTCGGGTACGGCGGGGCCTCCGGGGGCTCCGGGCCGCCCCCCCCGTCCCCCGGGCCGGGCGTCGGCGCGAGCGGAGCCACTGAGGCCGCGGGAAGGCGCCTCGGCGCTCGGGGTGCCGCGCCCGCGGGCCGGAGGCAGTGGGGGGCGGGGGCGCCCAGAGCCGCCCGGGACCTTGCCGGGCCTCGGCCGCCGCGCTCCGAGGAAGTGCGGTGCGCGAGCGCCCCCTGCCGCCGCTCCCGAGCACGCGCGGCGCGAACCGCAGCTGGACCCGCGCCCCCGCCCGCGCCCCGCGCCGCCGCCCCGGCCTGGGCTCCTGCTCGGTTTCAACAAAGCCTTGGGACAGACCACGGCGGAGCTGTCCTCGCGGGGCGGGGCGCGGGGCGCGGGGCGGGGGTGCGCGGGCAGGGCGCGCGGGCAGGGCGCTCGGGCAGGGCGCGCGGGCAGGGCGCTCGGGCAGGGTGCGCGGCGGGGCGCCCTGGGAATGACGGCCCGACCGCGTGCTGGGCTCCCTGGCCGCGGGGACACGGCGGAGGACGCAGGGGAGCGGCGGGCGCAGGGCAGGGGCGAGCGCCTGGACTCAACCTGGACTCCGCGTCGCGGCCGCGGGGGGCGGGGGCTGCCCCTGGAGGCAGCGGGACCGCGGGCCTCACTCAGGGCCGCACCTGGGCTTGCATCCAGCTCTGCGGCCACGCAGGAAGCCTCAGCGAGCGACCTCAGGGTGCGTCCCCGCGAGAGGACAGGTGGCCGCCCCCAGTTGTGGCCGGGGCCCCCAGGCCCTCGTTATCAGGGGGCGGCTCCCCCTGAGCCCCTGACGGCCCTCCACGACCTGGGAAGGCCCCGCAGCGGTCCCGGCGGCAGGTGGGTGACCTGTGACCTCACACCTGCGAGGAGCCTGGCCTCCGCGGCCCACACGCTTCGGGACAGCGCCCTACCCCTCCCCCCCCGTGGCCGCCAGGCTGGGGAGCTGAGGTCGCCCCCGCCTACACCAGGGGCCCTCTGCCGTCACCCCGTCACCCGGTCACCCCGAAGGCCGTTGGTCTCCACCCGGCCCCCGGCTCCCTCCCACAAAGGAGCTTGTCACCGGCCCCAGGCCCTAGCGGCTGTGCTCGTCTCCGGGCCGGCCAGGGTCGGGGCAGGTGGCCAGGGTCGGGGCAGGTGGCCGGGCCGCGGCTCCGGGGACGGGTCTGCGACCATGGGGGGAGCCCGGCGCGACCCTCCTGCGCCCCAGCGCCCCCCCACTCCCACCACCCGCCCCCAACCACACGCACCCCATCGTGTTCCCGAAGCTCCTGGAAGAAGGGCGCAGGCTAAGAATCTCCGTTGGGAGTAGAGGAGGACGCCGGGCAGGTGCTGCGGACCGGGGGACCCCCAAGGCGCAGGGCGGGCGGGGGGCAGGTCCCTGGAAAGGACACAGGCCTCGTCCTGGTGGAAGAGTCTGCGCTGGAAGTGGCTCCGAGGGACAGTGGGAGGTCAGGGCACTGACACACCGCCACCGCCTCAGAGCTGCAGACAGTGGGACTGGGGTGTCCACCCCCAGGAGAAGGAAAGGAGCGCAATAAGAAAAGGGGAGCGGAGCCATGAGATCCTTCAGGGCAGCAGATGTCTTCACCGTAAATCATCCCTGTGGGCCCATCTGAGCCCCGAAGCACTTAGCCGGACCGCCAGGTGCTCCTGGGGGGTCGAGCCACTCTCCGCAGCAGCAGGGATCAGGGGTCAGCCTCCCCTCTCCCTGGGGGGCTCGCTCCCTCTCACCTCCACAGGCCCAGAGCCAAGGCCGATGGCTCAAGACCTCTGCTGTCCCCCCTCTGCTGTCGCTGCCGGTGTTTGTCATCTTAAGGGAGAACAACCTGAACCGTCTCTTAAGTAATGCCGAGAGGTCAGAGCAGGTGACACACTCCCGTTCCTGCTTGGGGTTTGGTCTCTGGTGGCTTTCCAGGCACTTCTACCTGAGGGTCACCCCGAGGAATCCTGGCGGTGTGACCAGAGGGACCGGCCCTGGGACAGCGGTCTCCGCCCACCTCCAGCCGTCCCTCAGCCAACCCCTTACTGGGCCAGCTGAGGTGGCCCAGCAGCCAGGGGAGGCCAGGGGTGCCGTCGGGCCACCCAGAGGGCTGGTGCCCGGGCTGCTGGGCATTCCCTACGAGGCGGGCACCCCCGGCCCCGCTCCGTCCTACCCGCTACCTCTGGCGAAAGGCTGGGGAGTGCAGGATTCACAGCCCTCGGGGCGGCCAGGGCGCCAGCCCTCGATGCCTAGATCCAGTAGGTCCTCAGCAGGGGACGCTGGCAGTGGCCAAAACTCCTGGCACCCAGGATTCCTGTCTGTGCCATGGGAAGGGCCGCAGGGTCCTTGTGGGGCTGGAATTAAGTAGAGCCCCGGGGACACACAGAGGGGCCCCACAGTCAGGTGTGAGATCTGCGGCCACGCACTCGCACAACTGCACAGTTCCAGAAACTCCAATGTCTGAGAACCACTGACATCAAGATCCACCTCCCCTTACGTGTGGCTGCAGGTGCACAGAGCGCGTGTGCACACACAGACACACACACGCCCAGGACTCCAAGCCTGGAACAGTGAAAAGCATCCTTTCAAGCCCAAAACGCAGAGGCCCCCCTACATCCGAGCCTGTAGGCGCCCCAGAGCCCCTGGGACAGAGAGCGGGTCCTGGTGGAGCAGCCAGGTCACATCCCTGTGACATAGGCCATTCCAGACGTTGGTCCCTCGATGCTTACCCTGCTCCCGCCCGCAAATGTCTGCGTGCGTGTGCATGTGGGTGCGCGCACGTGTAAGAACATACGGGCCTACAGGTCACAGCCAGCGGCCCGCGGTGAGCGACCCCCATGAGGTCTCCCGCCCGCTGCCCTCAGCGGAAACCCCTACCCCCCCCACCCACTCACCCCCAGTGGTCCCCACTCCAAACTGCCTTGGACGCTGCCCTGGGGACGTATGTCGCCCAGGTCCCGCCTGAGGGCCAGCGGCCCTGACTGCGGAGTAGGGCCCAGGGGACCTGAGAGGCCACGGGGCCGCCTGGAAAGCCTTGTGCGGGGCCTGATGCCCATGGGCCGCCGCCGGCACCGCGCTAAGAAGCCCCTTTAAAGCGGCAGCCTTCGGCTTGCCACCCCACCTGCACCCCCAGAGGCGACACCCCGGTCCCCTGGGGTGGCCTGCAGCCCGGAGCTGCCGCCGTGCGGCCTCTGTGGCTCCAAGACCCTGGACCTGAGCCCCTCCGGTGTCTATAAAGAACACGCGAATTCATCCAAACTCAGTTATTTCTGCACAATCTCCGTCTGGGGGCGCCTGGGGGACCCAGTGGTTGAGCGCCCGCCTTCCACTCAGGGCGTGACCCCGGGGTCCTGGGTTCAAGTCCCGCATCAGGGTCCCCACAGGGAGCCTGCTTCTCCCTTTGCCTGTGTCTGCCTCTGTGTCTCTCAGGAATAAATAAATAAAATCTTAAAAAAAAAAAAAGGAATCCACATCTGGACTAGACTCCCTATCCATGCAATTGCATTAAACACTCACTAAACTTGAGTTTAAAGGCTTTTGGCTGGTGGCCAAAACAACTGAAATTCAAGACAGTTGGGGAGATTCAGAAAGATGGATCTTTGGAGGCTAAGGAGCCTTGGGGAGGAGCTTGACTTCCCGTCTTAAGGATTCCTGGCCTATATTCTTGTCCAGTCAGGAGGAAATGGATTTGGCTCCTCGGTCTTTCTAAGGGAACTGACACGTCGCTGAGCTTCCAGGGACGGACTGAGGCTGTGGAGACGGGCCAGGAGCGCAGGATGCACCCGCACTCTGCTGCCCTAGGCCCGGCTGAGACCGGTGCCGCCAGCCTGTGGGCCCACTGCTAAAGTGCTGGTGGGTTAGAATCACCTGGAACACCTGCTGATGCACACACTGCACGGCCCTGGCCCGGAGTTCCTGATGCAGGAGGTCTGGGTGAAGCACGAGCCTTCCCAGGCGGTGCCAGGGCCCAGGGGCCACACTGGGGGAACACGCAGAGACTCCTGGGGGGGGGGGGGGGGCTGAAGAACTATCTGTATTTTTAACCCTCCCCCAGGTGGAAAACAATGGGACTGAGGACCCACAGTAAATTGGAAAGGGGGGGGTGACAGAGAGGGGGTGCCCTTAGGGGACAAAGGGACTTTCACAGTGAAGTCCTGCATTCCTGGGGAGGGAGTCAGGCCATGGGGGGGAGACTGAGGACACTATGGGCAGGCACACGCTGGCCTCCCTACACACCGTGTGGGCCGCCACCACCTCCACACCCAAGCGGAGGTGGGGACCTGGAGCCCCTGAGTGCTGGGGAGGCAGAGCACAGGGAAGCCCCTCCCTGGATGTCACCATTTAGAACCTGGTGCCAGCTGCGCAGGGGTCTCCTGACAACGGCGTCTGCCTGCTGCTTGTCAGGCCTCGCCAGAGAATGGAACCCTCCCCCTTCCCTGGACGGAAAATCCAACAGCATCCGTGCTCAGGTGTCAAGACAGAGCTTCTCCTCCCTCCGGAGAGCAAAGCATGCAGGCTGAAATCAGAGGCAGCTCAGGTCCTCCAAGAAGCCGGTCCAGATGGCTGTGACCTGACTGTCCCTCCCATGAGGGACAGACTCCCATGAGTCTGGTTCCCACACTCATGCAAGGCAACGACTATTCGTTCAGCAAATGCGTACTAGCATCTTCTAGGAGCCAGTTTGAGCCAGGGATACGGTGACAGCCAAGAGCAGCCCATCATTGTTCATGGCTGGCCGGCTCCTCTCTCTAAGCCCCGCCTTTCACCAGCCCGACTTGCATTGTGCCTTGGCGAACAGAAGGCTCTCACGTGTCCCTTGGAGAATTCCCCAAGCCCTCCACTCCGCAGACGGTTGATGCTACTGCTCTGTGTCACTCCGAGCAAGGAGAGAGAGAATATTCTAATCAGGAGACACCAAGGAAGGTACACTGGAGGTGTGAAAACACTTCAGCAAGGCGCTGGGCCTCCTGCGTGGCTCAGGGACCCTCTGCTGGGCCCACCCTGGACCACGTGGCTTCGCGTGTACCCTCACGCCTGCGTGCACAGGTGCACACACGGATGCACAGATCGCCCTTGACCCCCTGCACGGGCTCAGGGAAAGCCGCACTTCCTCCTTTCTTCCTGGGGCGCAGCTCCCCCTCTCCTAGGGTGCCCAGGCTGGGCAGCGAGGGCACCCCCCCGCCTCCTCTCGGCCCCACGTACCCTTCCTTCCAGGGCACCAGGCCCTGCTCTCAGAAGCGAACATGGGCCCCTACTGCCTGGAGGGGACCACAGGGCGCGGTGGCCCCTGCTCTTCCCGGACTCCAGCGTCTGTGCTGAGGGCAATTTCAATCCAGCTTACTGCTTGCAACTGGGGTAGGAGGAAGGCGGAAAGGGCGCCCGCAGTAAGACCAGTGAGAAAACAGTTTACCTAAAAACAATTTACTCATACACACAAATACACACACTGAAGCCCACCCTAGGGGCTGGTAAAAATTCAAATATTAGGCCCGTGTGTCTTCCACGGTCTCTGGCCTGGGTTTCCTGAAGTGCGAGCCTAGGAACGACGGCGCGGGATCCCGGGGCAGCTCTGCAGGCCCCTGCGCCCGGGGGGCAGGGCGGGCAGGTCTGGGGGGGAGGCTGTGTCCTCACGCCTGCGCCCCCGCCCGGCCAGAGTCCTCCTCCCACCTGCATGCGCTGCTCTGGAGGCCGGGGCGCCCTCTCCGGAGGCCTGGGGATTGTTCACAGTCTGGGTTCCGGGGCGCCCGAGTCAGGGGTGCCGTGAGCGGGCCTGTGCTTGGCCCGCACGTGCGCACGCTGGGGTGGCCGCGGATGGCCCTGCACCTACACCCCAGTCTCCTCTCTGATCCAGTCCCGAAATACAGCGAGCCTCGTGTACACGCCCGGCTTGTCCCTCTGGGCGCAGCCGTCGCCCCAGCTCACCACGCCGGCCTGGAAGATCCGCCCGTCGGCCTCCACGCTGGACAGGGGGCCCCCGGAGTCGCCCTGCGGGGAGACCGCGCCGAGGAGTGAGGGCCCGCCCCGCCCCTGCCCGGGCCCCGCCCCCTTACGCCGGGCCCCGCCCATCGCCCTAGACTCCGCCCCTGGCCGGGCTTCGCCCCGCCCCCTCGCCCTGGGGCCCGCCCCTCGTCCGGGTGCCCAGCCTCTCACCCCGGGGGGTCCCGCCTCCTCCCTGGGCCCCGCCCCCTTACACCGAGCCCCGCCCCCTGCCCGGACTCCGCCCCTTACCCCGGGGCCCCGCCCCCTCGCCTCCGGCCCCGCCCCGGCCCGGCCCGCCCCCGCCACGCCGCACCTGGCAGGCGTCCACGCCGCCGCTGAGGTAGCCCACGCACATCATGCGCGGGGGTGATCTGCTGCGGGAGCAGGCTCTCACAGGTGGTCTGGTTGATGACGCGGATCTCGCCCTTCTGCAGGACCAGCGCGCCGGAGCCTGGGGAGGGGACGAGGCTGTTCCCAGGGCAGGGGCCATCCCACGAGGCCATCCCACGGCAGGGGCCTCGCAGCCCCAAGGGCTCCAGGAGCTGCTGCCACCCAACCGAGGGGCCGCGCTGCAGCCCTGCGGGTCACCGCGCAGCAGGGGGCGGGGTCGGGGCGTCCCGGGAAGCGGTGTGGGAAGGGACGGGGGGGGGGGGGGGGGGGGGGGGGGGGGGGGGGCGCCGCCCCAAGTCAGGGTCTTCTTTATCCGCTCTGCGCCCTACAGAGCCCGCAGCGCTGTCGCATAACTGAGCTTCCCCTACTGGTCTCCCCACCACCGGCCTTGGGATGGAGGCAGAAGGACGGGGAGCCCGGGCTCCCGCCCAGGCCTGCATCACGCGCGGCTGCCTCCAGGGGCCTGGCCCGCCGTCCACCCGGAGCCGGCGCCGCTCCGCTCCTGGACACCTGGCCCCGCCAGCCCACTCACCTCCTTCCTGCGTGTGACCCCAGCCGGTGACCCAGATGGCCTTGCCGGCGGGGAAGCTGTGCGAGGTCTCGGGCAGGCAGATGGGCCGCACGGTGCTGCTGTACTCCGCCGGCTTCTCCAGCTCCAGCAGCGCAATGTCATAGTCGAAGGTGAAGTCGTTGAAGTAAGGGTGGGAGATGATGCGCTTGAGGCCAAGCTCCTGCACCCCAGTGGCGCTGCGCTTGCTCTGGTCATGCAGGCCCAGGAAGGCGGTCCACACCATGTGGTCCGAGTACCTGGGACAGGAGCCCCGGCAGCTGCAGTGAGCCCAGCGCCCACCGAGGCCGGCCCCCTGCCGCTGCCCCCGTGGCCAGTGGGCCGAGGCTTCCGAGCGGCTGCAGCCCTCCACCGAAACCGCTGGCAGCTGCTGCCAAGCACTCATCCCCTTCGACCCCCTTGTTTCCTTCTTTTAATACATTTTCTTCTGATGCCAAAAATATATTTCTTAGGGCAGCCCAGGTGGCTCAGCAGTTTAGCGCTGCCTTCCACCCAGGGTGTGATCCTGGAGACCCAGGATCGAGTCCCGCATCAAGCTCTCTGCATGGAGCCTGCTTCTCCCTCTGCCTGTGTCTCTGCCTCTCTCTCTGTGTCTCTCATGAATTAAAAAAAATATATATATATATATATCTTAGTGATCTGATCTTCCACAGAAGGCATAACACAGGACTCAACACAGACTCTTTTAACAGTGGTATGTACTCTAAGAACAAAATGAGTTGGGAAGTAAGCTGAACCACATCTACGAGGTTTGCTATTGGTAGTGGGACACGAGTCACAACTCCAAACGGTACCCTGCATACTGGCAGACTGAACACATAAGGATGACACACTGACACTGCTGGGAGCTAATCCCCGGTGTGGGGGAGGAGATACAAAGACAGTAGGGGAGAAGGGCGTGCAATCAGAGGTAGCAAGAAAAGCTCAGGATTTTTCCAAAAAATGATCCCAAAACAATGACATCCCCAATAGCACCCAGAACATCAGATGCTCCTGCTCCCAGAGGCACTCCCAGGTCTCCCTCCCCTGCCCAGGGCCCGATTCTCAGCCTACCCACGGGGCTTAGGTAACCTGTGCACCATCCATCCCCACACAGCACACACTGTGGGTGCATGTACGTATGTGCATGTGCATGTGTACATTCACGTATGTGTGTGCATGTATACATGTACGTGCATGCAAGTGTGTGGGCACA
This sequence comes from Vulpes vulpes, assembly GCF_048418805.1. Taxonomy (NCBI): domain Eukaryota; kingdom Metazoa; phylum Chordata; class Mammalia; order Carnivora; family Canidae; genus Vulpes; species Vulpes vulpes. Next base: position 105,873,558 of record NC_132791.1, read on the forward strand.
CATTCATGTGTGTGCACAGGTGTGCATGTGCGCCTGCATGTGTGTGCATATATGTGTTTGCGTGTATGTGTGTGCATGTACGCATGTGTGTGCATGAGCACACGTGACGTAGCAGGCCCCCCCCCCCCCAGAAGCCTGCGAAGTGCAGGGAAGAAGCCTGATCCATCTGGGGCCCCCGCAGTAACCACAGCAACAGTGTCGCCTGCATGGACCACACTCTTTCTCAAGGAAGGCTGACTGGGAATCAAGAGAAGATGGAAGAGGAAATGAGAAATTCAATGATGAAGCAAGACAAGGAGAGAGAAGGAACCAAGGGCGGGGGGCAGCATACGTGGGGATCCGGGCTCGCCGTGCCGAGGGTCTGGAAGCAGCGGGGCTGTGGCAACTCTGAGGACGCCGAGTGCCCCGGGCTGGGTCCCACTCACGGGATCCCTGGCGGGAAGGCTAATTCCAGGCCTGGGCCTGCGCAAATACAAGACGTGCCGAGAGCCCCTGGGAAGGCCCAAAAGCACAGAAGTGGCTCAAAAGAACCAAAGAATGGAGGCCGATCAAAGGGACACGGGGAGGGATCCCTGGGCGGCGCAGCGATTTGGCGCCTGCCTTTGGCCCAGGGCACGATCCTGGAAACCCAGGATCGAATCCCACATCAGGCTCCCGGTGCATGGAGCCTGCTTCTCCCTCTGCCTGTGTCTCTGCCTCTCTCTCTCTCTCTGTCTCTGTGACTATCATAAATAAATAAAAATCTTTAAAAAAAAAAAAAAAAAGGGACACGGGGGCCAAACTTGAGGAGACAGCAGTGGTCAAATCTGGAAGAGTCTGAGCCACAAGCAGGGCATTGGGTTACAACCCGAGGAGACGTGAGTGTGCGAGAGTCCACACGAATATCAATAGCATGGAAGGGAAGGGCCGAAGCTTCCTCACAGAAGAGCTACACGCTGCCTCAGTCCCAAAGAATAAAGAAAGGGGGGCTTGAGCGCGGGGAGCCCTGGCAAGCACCGCGTGGGCCCAAGGAGAAAGACCCACATTAACCGGCGATGTCAGGCCGGCATCCTGGGCCTGCTGACGGGGCGCGACCTTCTTTCCAAACCCTCAGAAGCCGTGTCTAATATCACACGAACATGAGACAAGCCCGGGGGGGAGGGGCATTCGACAGGACCCCTGGCCTCCAGACTGTCACGATCACAGAAACAAAGACAGGGCCTGATCACAGCCTGGGGACACGGGACAACAGAAGGCAAAGTGGTAACGGGGACGGGCTCCGGCGCCCAGGGGAGCTGAGTGTGCAAGCCACAGAAGGCCAGGTGAGCCCGCGGGGGCTCCAGGGCTCCTAGCAGGGGCCCAGGGTGGGCCTTGCCGTGCGGGGGCCACACCGGTGCACAGCCAGGGAAACCGGGTGACAGCGTGCGGAACCCCGTCTCTATCCCAGGATAAGCAGTGTTACAAGTACCCTCCCGAAGAGGATCAAAACCACTTTTGCCCAGGGCAGAGCAAAGCGTGACAAAAACGAGGGAGGGGGCCAGCTGGGGTGCGCTGCCCTTCAGCCCAGCAGGGCCCTGGGGACAAGGCCCTGACCCGGCTACCCCACCCCCGCCTGACCTCCATCAGCCACGCCCACGTGCACCTGCCTGGGCCCTGGCTCTCCTGCCAGCCGCAGGAGGGGGACAACAGCCCAACCACCCTCCTTTGCGCAGCCAGCAGAGGGTGGGGATCCCCCGGAAGGCTCTGCTCCCTCCCCTGTGCCTGCTCCTCCAGGAGGAAGCGGTCCCAACAGACTCCCTCAACGGCCTGCGGCCAGAGGGCCTGCGCAGGCTGGCACGAGGACGCAAGGAGCCCCGGGCCTGGGCAGGCCACCTGCGCCTGCGCCCGGGTCCTGGGAGGCCAGCATAACCCCTCCTGAGAGACCTTCCCCATGCCGGGCTGGGTGTGCCCGAGGACGCGAGGCTCCCGTGGGCAGAGCACACGGCATGCCAGGTGCAGAGCGTCTCAGGAGCAGGAGCACGTCACTCTCACAACTCCAAGGACAGGAACTCACCGTGTCCCCCTTACTGCGGAGGGACCTGAGGCCCGGGAGGCGAGCATGACTTGCCCAAGGTCACCAGGCAAGCAGGGCTGGAGCGTGAACGTGAGTCTTGAGTCAGCCGGTACCGAGGAGCCCCCGTGCACACTGACCCCTTGAGCCTTGGCATCCGCACACGGGCTCTAGTCTCTCTGTGCCACTCGCTAGCTGCGTGCCCTCGAGCACCTGTCCTTACCTCCCTGACCCTCCGTTTCTGGGAAATGGGGACGTAATGGGAGCAGGTGCAGTCACACAGTAACTGGGCTTCTGGAGAGGCATCCGGATACCGCGGTACCTAAGTCTGTGTCTGTGATCACTGCTATGAAGCCCCAGCGGCGCCACCCTGGCATGACGTACACTCGGGGAGAAAGAAAACACAGAAGGGATGCTCTGCCGGCCTACCTGAATCCTCGGTCGTCGATGAAGCAGTGAGCGGCCGACACCAGCCAGTTGGGAGAGATGATGGAAGCCCCGCACACGTGGCCCTGGCCCAGCACGTGGAGGCTCACCTGCCAGGGCCACTCGCCTTCGTCCGCATTCGTGCCCCCGACGACCCGAGACTGCCTGGTGAATGATCGCAGCCCACAGTCTGGGAGAAGCAGAAAACCCAAAGGTCAGAGGGTCGAGGTCAGGGCACCGGCGCCCGGCTGAGCCAAAGGCCGTTGGAGGCTGTCCCCTTTCCGGGGGACCCCCTACAAGTATCTCTGAGACTCGGAGACCCCACTGACTTTCACCTGGCCCCTCTCCCTGCCCCAGACCCCAAACCCTCTCACTTCCACCTCCCCATTCCTGCCCAAATGCCTTTGGAGGCCTTCGGACACCTGCTGGTTTGCCTGGATTTAATTTGAGTGTCATTTGCCTAGACTTCCTTACTGACAGACGAGAGCTGGCCCAGGGGACAGCAATCATCCTTCCCCCTGGGCAGACACACCCTGTCACCAGGGCAGAGCCAGGTGAGTGAGGCACTGGCATGACTGGCACCTCTGTAGGGGCCTTGCCCAGTGAACAACCTGCACAACCGTGCGCAGCGGCCCTGCTCACCGCAATCCTTCTCATCCGAGCCGTCGCTACAATCCTTCTTCCCATCACACTCGGGGTTGCTCTTGCTCAAACAGAGCCCGTTGTGGCAGCGATAGGTGTGTTTGGTGCAGGCCACAGTTCTCACTGCACAGCAAGAGGTATAAGGGGCAGGGAATCAGTTCCTTGGCAGCACCCAACCAGAAACCTGATGACCCGTCCACCTTACACCCTTCATCAGGCTGGCCCCACCCACCCATGCCCATGCCCATGCCCACGCCCATGTGCTCCCAGCCCCACCAGAGTTTCTCCACCTTCTGGAACATTCTCCCCCCACTGACACACTTTCTCATCACGCTTCACACATAGGGTGGTTTGTGCTCATCAACCTTGGGACACCCTACAGTGTGAGTGAGGCCACGGCTGCCTCCTTCCTTCCTGCTCCCGCCAGGAGAGAAGTCCCTAAAGGAAGGTGGGGCTGGGCCAGGCCTCACCCAGGTCACACGTGGCCTCATCGGATCCGTCCCCGCAGTTGTCCTTCCCGTCACACTGCTGGTTCTGTGGGAGGCACTTCCCGTTGCCACACCTGAAGGTCTGAGCTGGGCAGCCTGGGGGCGGGAGGCACAAACACTGAGCGGTGGCCTGGCGGCCCCTGCTGAGGGTGGGCCGCAGGGAGGCGGGCCGGCCCCGCCCCACACTCACTGCACTCCTGCTCGTCGCTGTTGTCTCCGCAGTCGTTCACGCTGTCGCACACCCAGAAGAGGGGTTTGCAGAACTTGTTCTTGCACGTGAACTGGTAGGTGGCATTGCATTCTAAAGGGAGCGAGGTGGGGCAGCGTGAGCCAGGCTCCAGGCCTCCAGTGCAAACTGCTCCCCGGGGAAGCAGCGGCAACCACAGCTGCTGGGGGGCGGGGGGCTCCCCGGCTATGGAACCGACCCCAGGACTGCAGAAACACTGTGCTGTCCGCTCAGAGGGAGGGAAGGAGGAAGGGAAGGGGCGCCCAAAGGGTGGTCACGGCACGGGCGGGGCACTCACGGCAGTTGAGCTCGTCGCTGTAGTCCGTGCAGTCAGCCCAGCCGTCACAGCGCAGCTCATTCCGGATGCATCTCCCCGTGTGACACATGAACTTCCCCGGGCACGCTGCGGGGGACAGGGCGGGCCTCAGGTCCGCAGCCACCAGGCCCACCATCCACGCCGGCCACCCTCCCTCGGGGCCACCATCATGGCCACACTGACGACCAAACGGGACCCTGTCCCCCAGCCGGCCCTCGGTGTAGAGGGGCAGGGGTCCCAGGCTCCAGCGGGCTGGCACAGCGGGGACCTACCACCCACGGCCGGCCCGGGCGGCCAGCTGCAGAGCCACAGCGAGGGGCCCTCCCGGCCGCCCGGCCGCAGCCCCAGGGGGCTCCACACAAGGTGGATGGAGGCAGCTGCTGTGCCCTGTCCCCCGGCCCATGTCCCCGGCTGCCCACACCCGCCGAGTGCCAGGCTTCCTCAGCCCCACTCGGAGCAGCGGCAGCCTGGCAAACGAGTGATGTGTGCACCCGCTCCAGGTGTCAGGCGGCATCCCGAGATTTCCTGAGTTCTGAGGCTGGAAACGTGTCAGCCCGCTGATGTCACAAGGCCGGTGACGGAGCCGGGCGGGGGGGAGGGGGGGGGGCGCTCCTGGCTCTGCGCTGGGAGCTCTAGTTACTGATCAGAGGGATCGTTCGCCTCGTCCCGCTCCGGGACCCTCGTGGGGTCTGCAGGCTCCACGACCCTCGTCCGGGAGCCGAGCTGAGCCGGAGCCCGCAACTTAAGTCTGGATTCTGTGCAGACGGGAACCGTCTCCATGACGTCGGGGGGAACCAAACCGTCAGCGCCAACGTGGGAAAACCGCCATGCGCACAGCGGTCGGGGAACGAAAGGGAGAGACCACCCGACTGTCGGAGCTCAGGGTAGTCACTGCGGCGCCCACACCCCATGGATTCTCACGTGTCTCAGAATTGCGCTACTAGTCGCGAAGGTGCTAAAAGGCCACAAAGTCAGGCACGGATTGGCAGGGTCAAGGCCATGCTGGAACAACAGGACAGACGGCTCGGGGGCCGGGGGGACCTCTCAGGCCCCGGTGCCTCGCGGGGGCTACAGGGCACCGTGCAGACCTAGCACTCGCTGCCGCCTTCTCCAGTAAATGCATCTATGGCAGGGTTTTATTTTTCCCTCAAAGGCTGCCGGAGTGGTACGCACCCCGCGTGCCCTGGTGTCTCAGAACTAGAGGAGCACGAGGCTAGGAAGACCCAGCCGGAGGGTCCATCCAGCCCCTCTAGCCGGGCCGCTCCCCCTGGAGACATGTACTCACGGTCACTGGAATCGTACGACAGGTACTCGGCCAAGAACCCCGTGTCGGTGTAGGACTGGTCAGAGTGGAAGCGAACGGTGATCTTGTTGCTCCTGCTGGTGACCACAAACTGGGGCCTCTCTCCGCAGTACCTGGAGGGGGTGCTTGACGGTAGGAAGAGGGTTCCACGGGGTTGGGGGCAACGCCCTCCCCAGCATCGGCCGCCCCAGGGCGCTCACTTCTCCCCGTTGACCTCCACGTAGTCCTTGGAGCAAGTGCCCAGGGGGGTGTTGGGCTCCAGCATGTAGAAGGCCTTGAAGAGCACCTTCACGTTCTGGTGGCTGGGCACCTAGGGAGGGACACGCGCTGGGTCTCTGTGGCTTCCCCCAAAACCCAGCGCCGCCTGGGCTGTGGGCGGGGGCCCGCGGGCGGCACGGAACACGCAGCAGGAGGGATGCGGGCGGGTTGGCCGTTTGGAAGAACCTCCAGGCTCAGAGGCGAGAGGCACCCTGTTCCCCTAGAGAGCGCGCAGGCCTCCTGGCGCCGTCGAGGAAAGGGCAGCCGGGGCAGCCAGGATGGCGCGAGGGCGGCCTGGGCGCCAGGACGCTGGTCTCGCTCGCCGCCCTTTAGCGAGTGCTTTCTCCGCGCTCACGCACATTCTGTGACTTTACCTGACTTTACCTCTGAGAGGCCCACCCGCCGTCACCCCCCTTCCACCCGGGAGCAGGCCGAGGCGCGGGGGGACCCGCCCGGGTCCCCCAGGCAGCCCCGAGCAGGAGCTAGGATTCCAGCGGCTTCTGCGGCAGCCGCAAGCTCGTGCCCCTGACCCTGCCCCGCGCTGTAGGCTGCCGAGTTGGCTCTGGGGGCTGCTCGGGAGCCACCTCCTCTCCCTGCCCTCCTCTTGCCATCCCGGGGCGCCCCCTCCCCCTGCCCTCCGTCTCCCCCGCCCCTGCCCTCCCGGGCACCCGCCGGCTCCTACCTCAATGTCCCAGGTGCAGTTCATGTTGGGCGGGTAGTGGCCAGGATAGTAGGGGCTGCTAAAGGTCCCCTGGCTGCCGCGTAAGGAGCCGCCACAGCCTGAAAGGAGAGGCAGGAGACAGGCCTGAGCACCGAGGACCCCATGGCCGGGCGGGCAGGCCGAGGGCCCCGCCGTCCGTCAGGCTTTGCGCCAGGGCAGCTGCAGGCTCCACGACCCGCTGCCGGGAGGTCTGACGCCAGGGCCTGACCCTCCAGGGAGGCCTCCCGACCCACACAGGAGGTGAAAGGCCCCGCGGCTCCAAGCTTTGGACCTCTGTCACCGACCCCGGCCAGTTCCCAGCCAGACGGCCCGGCCCCTGGGCCCCGCCAGCCCCGCCTGGGCCCCGCGGCGCCTGTCCTTACTGCTCAGCTTAGGCAGCTGGAAGAACGTGGCCTCAAAGCCAGGGTGTCGCCGCTCCGTGTTGGTGATCAGCGTGACGAGCAGGACGTTCTGAGAGGAGAGGAAGGTCAGGTTGTAGGAGGGAGGGTAGGTGCCACACAGCCTGCGGGGGCAGAAGGGGCGCGTGTTACGGGGAGTGCACAGACCCCACGCCCGGCCCTGGTCCCATCCAGGCCCAAGGGGGGTCCTTCAAGAGCCCCTCCCTGCATAAACGACCTGAACACGGATTTAGTTAAAACCACAAAAGCTCAGGGGCGCCTGGGTGGCTCAGTCGATGAAGCATCTGCCTTCGGTTCCGGTCACGGTCCCGGGGTTCTGCACGGCCTCCCCGCTCAGCGGGAGTGCCCCCTCCCTCGGCTGTTCCCCCTGCTTGTGCCTGGTCTTGCTCTCTCTCCTTTTCTCAAATCAATAAATGCAATTTTTATTTTATTTTATTATTTTTTAAAATTTTTATTCATGAAAGACACAGAGAGAGGGAGAGGCAGAGACACAGGCAGAGGGAGAAGCAGGCTCCCTGCAGGGAGCCCAATGTAGGACTCGATCCCGGGACTCCAGGGTCACGCCCTGGGCTGAAGGCGGCACTAAACCACTGAGCCACCAGGGCTGCCCTAAATGCAATATTTTAAAAAGTAAAAACAAAAAAACAAAAAACCAGCAAAAACCCACAAACCTCCAATGTCTGACTACAGAAGATTCGTTAAACTATGGACTAAATCATAACAATAAATAAATAAAAATAAATAAAAAATGAATAAATCATAATAATAACAGTAACAGTGACAGCTCCCCCAGCACCCAGGAACACGCCAGTCTCCGTGCTCAGCTGCGTATCTGTGAGTTCTTCCTAACAACTCTACCGAGTAAATACTAGCCACCACCCCCCCAGATTCCACAAATAAGGAAACTGAGGCACAGCCAGTAAAATAACTCGCCCAAGGGTCCACAGTTAATAAGTGGAGGGGCTGAAAACAAAACTCGGGCATCCAGGCCCCGGAATCCACGCAGCTGACGCCCGAGTCACCGGCCTCTACGCGCCGCCAGGTGATGCAACCGTCACCGAGGACAGAGCTGAGCCGACTGACTGGGACGGACCATCCCACGTACACCCGCACAGCACGTGCGTGGACGGGCCTTCGACACGAATGTGACGGTGATTATGTCCAGGTGGGGCGGTCATGATGGGGGCTTGAGCTCTCGGGAGCGGCTATTCCCCGCCTTCTCCCCCCGGAGCTGTGTGCTGCCTTCGTCGTAAGACCCAGAAGCCAGAGGGGGACCGCGCCCCGCACACACACTGGAGCCGGCTGCCCAGCGGCGGCCGCAGACGCTCCCATCCCAGCCGGAGCTGGGACATTACCCCGTTCGTTATTCACCACAAAACGTCTGCCCCGCTCATTTCCGCGGGCGGCAGGAGAAGGTGGCCCACTGAGGCAGGCGCCTTGAGCCGCGCGAGCACCCCGGCACCCCAGCTCAGCAGGTCAGCAGGTGCATGGTGTGGCCGCTGGGCCGTGCCACCCCTGGACACGCCGTCCCCGGGACCGGGAGCCCCCGGAGCGGCCGATCATCCTGGGGCAAGCCCTTCACACGCACACTCAACGCAGAGCCCACTCCCTAACCACCTCCTCCCCGGGGCTTGTCCCGGGGCTGGTCTCCAGGCCACCATCACCCGCCCTAGCACCCCACGACCAGGTGCCAGCGACGAGACACAGCGCTGTGGCCCAGAACCCCCCGGAATTATGCAACCAGCCGAACGGAAACCTGCGGAGCTGCCTTGCCTTGTCTTGCCCGGAAACCGCGACAAAGGCCCTTGCCCATGTTCCCTCCACCCCCGGGGCTCCTGGCGACCCGGGGCTCCCCTGTGGCCCCGCCCACGGGAACTGTGGGTCACAGAAGATTTCTTCAACGGCAGCGTCTTCCAATCCCTCGGCCTCCACATAACTGGTAACAACGTGGGGTCTGCACACCCCCCCCCGCCCCTCGGCCCCGGGGTGCCCTCCTCGCCCGGCCCACCTGCGGATGTCACCTCCGAGCTCTACAGGAGCTCACACTGAGGACCACACACCCTGACCTCTGATGCCCAGCGGCGTGCAGGGGCCCAGCATCGGCTGCAGCTCCAGCCCACGCTCCACTCCCCCAGCCCGCCTCCGCGCCCCCGGGACACTCACTGCACCACGGCCCGGGGTTCCACGGGGCTCAAGGTGTCATACACCATGACCAGGTCGCTGCCCCGGTCATCACAGGTCGCGACGTCAAAGCTGCGGAAGGTGAGGCTCAGCACGAAGTCGGCATCCCCGCGCAGGGTCCACTGGCAGCGGGCCCGGGCCGGGTACGGGCTGTCGGGGAAGCCGGGCGTGGTGAAGCGCATCAGCTCCCCGCTCCGGGCGTGCAGGGCGAAGCTGCAGCTGTCTGTGTGGGACACAGAGAGGCCGCGGGGGCAGCGCTGGGCAGAGGCGGCCAGAGGCGGCGGGGGAAGCCACCCAGGGACTTCCTGGAGCTGCACCCGGGCCTGGCCCCTCTGAGGTGTCCCTGGCCTCCCTGGACCCCCGACGGACGGAAGAGGGGGCTTCTCGAGGCCTGGGACAGGTGGGGGCTGTGTGCACACGCGGGGCGTGGGGGCCCCCATCTGGCCACACACCCCCCTCTGGTCTGGGAGGAGGGCAGGATACTTACTGTCCTGGGCGGTCTGTACTGTTCTGGGGTCAGTGGCTGAAGAAGAAGGAGGAGGACAGAGCGGTTACCGACGTGCAAGGTCCCCACCCCTGCTTCCTTGCTCCGGGTGCGGGCATCCTCTCGTCCCTGCACCTGCTCGGGAGCGCGGCTCCCCGCCACGGGCCAGGCCAGGCCTGCGCCTCCCCCCACCACCCAGCAACTGCCCACGCCTGGCGCCCCGTACTCACGGAAGGCCACCACCGAGGTGAGCACGAAGGAGTTGAGGGCGCGGGCTCGGGGCGGCAGCTCGGCCGCCCGCTCCTGGGCCATGACGCGCTCGGCATCCTCCACCAGGTACTGGGGGATGCTGAACTCGGACCAGTAGTAGGCAATGACGCTGCCCTCGCTGGGGGAGAGGCGTGAGGCTGGGGCGCAGCTGGGCATCGGGCTCCCCGTCCCCATGCCCCCCAGGTGCCGGGCACAGATGGGACGGCTCGGGCCCCCTCCTCCAGGCAGGGGCCCGCCCCAGATTCCTCACGCTTGCCCTCCTTTGGATCCCTGAAGCCAGAGCCCGTGCCCTGTTCCCTCTCCTCTCGGTCTTGGCGCCCGCCCGGACGTGCACTGGGGCCGCTCGGGGCTGGGGAGCTGGGCAGCAGCCTGGGCAGCGGGCGCCCGGCTCTCCGGGAGCTGGGCACACTGACCCCCAAGCCCCCGGGTCTGTCTCCTCGACTCGGAGACGGGATGAGAATGCCACTTGCCGCACGGCGTTCGTACACAGTAAATCAAACAAAACCGAAAGTCCCCTTGAGATAGTCTATTTTTTAAAAACAGTGTGTTGAAGGCGGTTAAGGAAGGAAAATGTGGAGCCTCGCTGAAGCCCTCCAAGCCCAGATTTGGAAAAGTAACGAACGGTCACCACCGTTACTGAGCCGCTTATGCGGCAGACAGGCCACCTGTCCTGGCCCCGGGTCCCCTGGCCACATCCTTATGGTCGCCCTGCCCAGGAGGGTGCACGACGGCGGCTCCGAGGGACGAACGGGCCTGGCTCCCCGGGCCCACTCCTCCGGCTGCGAGCTCCCTGCCCCACCAGCCCTCTCCCCAGCACCCACCTGAAGGCGGTCACCATCGACTTCTTGTGGTAGGGGCCCAGGGACGGCACCCCACTGTACAACAGCTTGAGCTGGGGAAAAGGAGACAGGGCTCACAGGCGGGCCGGAGAGCGGCAACAGCACCCCCCGACCTGCACCCCCTTCCCAGGTGCCTGCCAGGGATCTGGGAGGGAAGGGAGCCGTGTCCTTTGGGCCTGGGCGAGGGCGGGTGCGCCAGGGCTGACAGCAGGGACGGGGCTCCCTGCCCTGGGACCGGACTCACCGCTTCCTTCACCTTGTTGGCCAGGTTTGCAAACTCAGTGGAGTTGGAGTTCTCGTAGGCATCCACGAAGTTCTCGTTGGTGATCCTCAGGTAGCCATTGAAGATCTTCTGAACCCGCATGTTCTGGTCTATGGGAGGCAGAGAAAGAGGGTGCTCAGCAGTGGTCACCATCACCCCCAATGTCCTCAAGCTGCCCTCGTAGCCCTCGGGGAGTGAATGCCAGGAGGGGCCTGGAGGGGCCTGGAGGGGCGAGGAGGGATCAGGAGGGGCCAGGAGGGGCCAGGAGGGACCAGGCGGGGCCAGGAGGGACCAGGAGGGATCAAGAGAGACCAGGAGGGATCAGGAGGGGCCAGGAGGGACCAGGAGGGACCAGAAGGGGCCAGGAACGACCAGGAGGGATCAGGAGAGACCAGGAGGGATCAGGAGGGGCCAGGAGGGACCAGGAGCAACTAGGAGGGACCAGGAGGGGCCAGGAGGGGCCAGGAGGGACCAGGAGCGACCAGGAGGGGCCAGGAGACACATGGCCTGGGGCCAGCCTTCCACCCTTAGGGCTTGAAAGAGCCAGGAGAGACAGGGCCCCAGATGCTTCCTCGGCTGCCCCCAGCAGCTCCAGTTGTCTCCCTCGCGCCACACCCGTGGGCCCCGCACCTGTCCCCGAGAGGAGCACTGTCCCGCCCTCCCCCCCAGGGCCAAGCCCTGGCCCTACTCACACTGGAAGTGCCACATCAGGAGGCAAGCCACGAGGGAAAGCAGGACCAGGCCGGCCAGCCCGGTCACCAGCAGCACCCAGCGCTTGGGGCCCCGCTTCTCCACCTTCCTGGTGTTGTTGACCGGCAGGAACTCCACACCCTCCTCGACGCCACTCATGCTCTGAACGGAGAGACGCAAAGCGGCTCAGGGACGGCCGTGACCTGGGCGGCAGCTCCCGCGTGGACAGCGGGCCAGGAGAAGCCCCCGCGCCCCGGGCCGGCGGCGCCACGCTCGGAGGGCTTTCCAGCTGACAGGTCCCAGCAAAATGACACAGGCGGGCTAAGCCCGGCCGTGAGTCACCCCGACCAGGTGGACACCCGGGGGGGCGGGGCGGACCGGCCACCAGGGCGTGTCGCCTCCTCCTGCCCGGGCAGCCCCGGGAGGTGCACAGAGGCTACCCCCCCCCCGCCCCAGCCTCGCCAACGCTGAATCAGCCCCATGGAAGCTCGGCAATAAGGAGGAGCCTGCCAGGCCCGGGGGACACGCCATCTGTTTCTCGCCTTAAGTGTCCCTGTCCGGGATCCCCAGGTGATGTGGGGCCCGTCTCTCCGGGAACCCACACCCACACTCACGCCCAGGACGAGGACGGGAAAGAGCAAGACTTGCGACAAACGGGAGGGCAGCTTACCCGGGCTCCTCCCGGAGAGGGCCGGAGAGGGCCAGGCAAGGACAAGGACACGGGGGGGGGGGGGGGGGGGGCACACACACCCGAGGGCCAAGAGGAAACTGTCCTGCCCTGTGACACACACTCTGCCTGCCCGAAACCCTGGGGAGGAGCTCTGGCCCCTCATGGGTGACCCACTCCAAAAGGGGACATGACAAAGGCAAGAGCCCCCACGTCCCAACCCCCCAGAAGCGGCCGCATGGGGTTTTCCTCTGGTGCCCACCTCACGCTCCACCGCGTGCAGGAACTGACACGGCTGGACTTGTCACGCGGGAGCACCATCTGGGAACTCCACCGTTCCGAGCCCCCCCATTCCTGCCACGCTGGGTCCTCCTATTTCTGTTCCTCAACTGGTTCCTGCTGCGACTTGAATATTGCAGCAGGAACACAGCCCCTACCTTGGGCCTCGTATTGCAACGTGTAAGTATATCAAATCAACGTGCTCTGTCCCTTAAACCAACACAATGTTCCATGTCAATTATGTCTCCATAAAGTACGTTTTTAAAAAGGAATGAAACACACCCCAGAGGTGACCACTTAAAGTGCTTTCACCAACTACTTATTTTGGAATTTATCTCCGTATCTCCAGGTAATATGCCAATAGCACTATCTCTTGATTCATCTATTCAAAAATATAATCATCTGACTTCCTATTATGATCATGTGAATTCTAATATCTTTCTTTCTTTGGGTGGCTCAACTGGTTGAGCATCTGCCTTCAGCTCAGGTCTTGATGTCAGGGGTCGTGGGATTGAGCCCCACATCGGGTCCCTGCTCACTGAGGAGCCTGCCTCTCCCACTGCTTGGGCTCTGTCTCTTGCTCTTGCTCTCTGTCAAATAAATAAATAAAATTTAAAAATAATAATAACCATATCCTTCTTTCCTTTTGTATCTCCCATCCCAATAGTTATAGGGCTAAAATTTGTTTTTTTAAAAATTATATCCATACTTTCATCCATATTTTCATTACAGCTGACCCTGGCAGGGTTAGAGATGTCCACCCCCGACACAGTCAAAAATCCACATATAACTTTTGACTCCCTCAAAACTACTCATAGCTCTACTGGTGACCAGAAGGCTTACTGATTAACACATATTTTGTATGTTATACGAATTACAAACTGTACAATAAAGTAAGCTAGAAAAAAAGAATGTTAAAAAACTCATAAGGAAAATATATTTATAGGACTAAACTGTTTATAAAAAAAAAACAACAACCCACATATAAGTGGGAACACACAATTCAAACTGTGTTGTTCAGAGGTCAACCATATTAGTCTTTGAAAATACTGTTCTTTATTGTTTCCTTCCCAGTACAACTAATTTATTTCCCCTGCTGCAGAATTCATTTACTTGGATTTCTTTTGAACATATACCCAGGGCTTCCTACACAATCTTAGAGCCCTGCAGTACTCTTCTAATCTTCCACATAGAAAGTCTGTCAAATAACCTCTCACTTCATTTTTTTCCTGGAATCTTCCCTCCTCTGTCCTTTCCCATAACTATTGTCTGGAACTTCCTTCAATAGCATCCAGGGAATTTCCTTCCTCTCCATCTTCTGTTAAAACCCCTATTCCTCAGGGATGCCTGGGTGGCTCAGCAGTTGACCATTTGCCTTCAACCCAGGGCATGATCCTGGAGTCCCAGGATCAAGTCCCATGTCAGGCTCCTTGCATGGAGCCTGCTTCTCCCTCTGCCTGTGTCTCTGCCTCTCTCTGTCTCTCTCATGAATAAATAAATAAATAAAATATTAAAAAAAAACTCTTCCCTGGATTCCATGTCTTCATCTTTCTTGGATTACTTCACTTGGGAGGAATACACACTTCATTAGCTTCTCAAGAGGAAAATTTTTTGAGATGTTGCACACTTCTGAAAGTACCTTACCTCTGTATGCACATTTGTTGATAGTTTGGCTGGGTATCGAACTATAGGTTTCAAATCATTTTCACTTAAAATTTTGAAGGCTCCACTGTTTTTTTAGCTCCCAGTTTTGCTTTGGAGAAATACAAGAACAGTACAAATCCATTGTTTCTTATTCATAATTTGTTATCCCTCTCTGAAAGCTTTGAGGATGTGCTTTAAATTGAGTCTTTAAATTTCATTATCCTGAGCTCTCTCCACCGGCCCTTTGAATTTGGAGATTCATTATCTTTCAGCCTGGGAAACTTTCTTGTACAGGCATACCTTGTTTTATTGTTCTTTGCTTTATTGCATTTCACAGGTAATGCACTTTTTACTAATTGAAAATTTGTGGCACCATGAGTCAAGCAAGTCTTTCAGTGCCATTTTTCCAACAGCATTTGTTCACTTCATGTTTCCATGTCACATTTTGCTAATTCTCACAAGACTTCAAACTTCTTCATTATTAGTATATCTCTTATGGTTATCTGTGATCGTTGATTATAATTCACTGACAGTTCAGATGATGTTTGACATATCTTAATAATAAAGTATTTTAAGTTAAGGTATGTACATTGTTTTTTAGACATGATGCACACTTAGTAGACTACAGTATAATGTAAGCATAACTTTTATAAGCACAAAGAAGCCAAAAAATTCATTTGACTTGCTTTATTTGCCATTTGCTTTATTGCAATCGCCTGAAACTGAATCCACAACATCTCCAAAGTATGCTTGTATTATTTCTTAAATTATGTCCTCCCCTTCATTTTCTCTAGTCTTTCTGCAATTCCTATTATATTGATTCTCTACTTAAACATTCTCGCTATTATCCATCTCATTGGGGTTTTTTTAAGTAATCTGTACACCCAACATGGGGCTCGAACCCATCACCCCAAGATCAAGAGTCACACACCAGCCAGGCACCACCCCCCTCATTGTTTAACTTTTCCACTGAATTTTTCATTTCTGCTGTTAACTAATTTCCAAGAGTTCTTTCTTATTCTCTGAATTTTTCTCTTTCTTGTTTTCTGAACTTTGAATGCAAAATCTTCTCATCTTTGTGTTGCTGTCAAGTACTTTTTCTCTGTTTTGGACTTTCTTTTTCATGTTGAAGAAAGGATGTTAGATTGTTCATTCATATTTAGGAATGAGGTCCTAAAGACTGATTGGAAGCTCTGTGTGCATGGTTTGCCACAGTCACTTCACTGTAGGCTACAATTAAGTGGTGAGCTACTTTTTTTTTTTTTTTTTAACTAGGCATTTCCAACTGTTAGACTATGTCTATCTTTTTTTCTATGGGATGACTTAATTGCTCCACAGAATAATTTTCTAATCTCCTGGATAGAGTGATTTAAACCCAGCCACTAGCATTCTGGAATATGTGAAAGAAGAGGCCTTTGACTATTTTTCACCCCTCCCTACAGCCTTCCTCTGCACCTAACATACTCAAGTCTAGAGAAATCAATTTCACATCCCTCATAGAGGACTGATGAGGTAGGAGTACATTTGTTTGCTATCTAAGTGGGGATCTGGGGATTCCTAATAATGCCCTTCTGTAGCTCTCCTTTATCTGATAGCCTGAACCCAATTCCTGAACCTGATAGAGGACATTATCAAAGAACCCTGTAAGAATATTTCCAAGAGCTAAGGAGAGGCATATATCTTTAAATTCAACAGGCCCACTGAATAGTAAGAAAGATAAATGAAAAAGCACACTTAGCTGAATATATCACGATGAAATTTCAGGACACCAAGGATAGAGTAGATCCTTTGCATCTCTCCCTGGTGTTTTTTCCCTTCTCTCATATTTTACATTTCTTTGTCATTTGGTTCTATTCTGGGACTTTTAAAACTTACTCCTGAGTACCTTCTATGGAATTTTAAAAATAGCTTCACTGACATATCATTGACATAAAATAAATTATACATATTTAAAGTGTGTAATTCTTGGCATATATATATACACCCATGAAACCATCACCACAATCAAGATAATAAACATATCTGTCATCTTCTAAAGTTTCCTCTTGGCCCTCCCTTCCCATTCCTCCCTGATTCCCTCTCCAGTCCCAAAGCAACCACTTATCAGCTTCCTATCAGTAAAGACTAATTTGCTTTTTTCTAGGACTTTGTGTAAATGGCATTATTCAGCATGTACCATGTACTCCTTATTGTCTGGGCTCTTTTACTCAGCACAACATTTTGAAATTCATCCACGATATTACGTTCATTATGCTAATAGTGCATTCCTCTCTATTCTTGAGTAGTAGCCCATTGTATGTATGTACAATGATTTACTTATTCATCTGTTGAAAAACGTTTGGGTTGTTTCTACTTTGAGCCTATTACAAATAAAGCTGCTATAAACATTCCTGCACAAATCCTCTTATTGGCATATGCTTTCATTTCTCTTGGATAGATACCTACGAGTGGAATAGCAAGTTTGTGGGACAGGTATATTTTTAGTTTTTTAAGATGCCACCAACCTATTTTCCAAAGTGACTGTATCATTTTACATTCCCATCAGCAGCGTGCAAGGACTCCCATTGTCCACATCCTAACCAACATTTGGTATGGTCAATGTTTTTCATTTTAGCCATTCTAATAGATATATAGTGGTATCTCACTGTGGTCTTAAGTTGCTTTTCCCTAATGACTAATGATGTTGAGCATCTTTTCATGTGCCTAATTACCATCTGTTTGTCTTCTTCGGGGAAGTGTCTTTTCAAATCTTTCCCTGATTTTTTTTTTTTAAAGATTTTTATTTATTCATTCGAGAGAGAGAGAGAGCACAAGCAGGTGGAGAAGCAGGCACCCCATGGAGCAGAGCCCAACATGAGGCTCAACCCCAGGACCCTGGAATCATGACTTGAGCGAAAGGCAGCAGCTTAACCAAATGAGTCACCCAAGTGCCCTTTCCTCTAGTTTTTAAAGTTGGTTTGCTTATCTTCATATTACTGAGTTTTGAGAGTTCTTTCCATATATTCTGGTTACAAGTCATTTAACAGATATATAATTTGCAAAGATTTTTCTCCTAGTCTGCAACTTGTATTTTCATTCTCTTAATAGAGTCTTTTGAAGAAGAGAAGTTTTTCATTTTGATGAAGTTTAATTTGTCAAGTTTTCGTCTATGGATTGTGATTTTGGTGTTGTAGCTAAGAAATCTTTGCCTAATCCAAAACACCAAAGATTTTCTCCAATGTTTTCTTCCAACAGTTTTACAGTTTTAGATTTACATTTGGGCCTATAACCCAATTTGAGTTTTAAAATTTTTTATTTGGTGCAAGGTATAGATAAAAGTTCTTTTTTTCTCTTTTTCTTTTCCTTTTTGTTTCTTTTTTATACAGATATCCAATTGTCCCACTATAATTTGTTGCACAGACCATCCTTTGTCTACTGAGTTGTCTCTGCACCTTTATCAAAAACCAGTCAGTTCCCCCTGTTTGTGCTCTCTTTGTGTGGCAAATAAATAAATAAAATCTTTTAAAAAAAAAAATCAGTTGCCCAAGGCAGTGCCTGGCTGGCTCAGTTGGTAGAGCATGCAACTCTTGATCTCAGGGTCATGAGTTCAAGCCCCATGTTGGGGATAGAGCTTACTTAGAAAATAAAAAAGTTTAAAATTTTTTTTAAAAAATCCATTGTTCATATATTTGTGGGTCTATTTCCAGACTCCATTTGGCTCCATGGATTTATTTATGTGTGTTTATGCTAATATGATATCATCTTCACTACTGTAGCTTTGTAAGTCAAAAAAGCTATTGAAATATTCAGTGAGTGTAGCCAGGTTGCAGGATACACAGAAATTAAAAAGATTAATATATAAAAAAATCAATTGTATTTCTACATAATAACAATGATAATAACAATGACCAATTGGAAATTTAAAATTTTTTAAATGCCATTTATAATAACATCAACAATTGAAATACTTAGGAGATAAATCTGACAAGATATATACAAGACCTGAACCCTAAAAAATACAAAACAGTACTTAGAGAAATTTTAAAAGACTTAAATAAATCAAGTAATATCCCATGTTCATGGATTGGAGGACTCGATATACTTGTCTATTCTCCTCAAATTAATCTAGATATTCAATATAATCTTGATCAAAATCTCAGCAGGCTCGGGGCTCCTGGGTGACGACTCCTGGTTAAGCATCTGCCTTTGGCTCAGGTCATGATCCCAGGGTCCTGGGATTAAGCCCCCTGTCAGGCTCCTTGATCAGCAGGGAACCTGCTTCTCCCTCTGCCTCTGCCCCTCCCTCTCCCCTTGCCTCGTGTTCTCTCTCAAATAAATAAATAAAAATTTTTTAAAAAGAAAAGAAACATTGGTTAATAGATCAGATAATAATAATAAAAAAAACCTCAGCAGGCTTTTGGAGAAATTGATAAATTGCTTCTGAAATTCATATGGAAATGCAAAATACTCTGAAGAAGAAGAAGAAGAACAAAATTGGAGGACCAATGTCACCCAATCTCAAGCCTTATTATAAAAGCAATGAACCTTAAAAAAAAAAAAAATCATGTATTTCATTTCCAAGAGTGATGTTTTATTCTTTGATGGTTACTTTTTAGAGCAGCCTTTTCTTATCTTATGAATGCACTACCTTCTTGCTCTTTCTTAGGATACCAACTCGATTTTATTTTACATTCAGAACTTTGTCTTTGCCTCTCTCTTTCAGGGTATAGATTTTCATTAAATGCTCAATAGTCCTTGGTAGTCTAATCATGTTTTAAAATGAAAGAAAAAAAAAAAGTAAGGTTTTGGCTAGGCTCTTTGAATAAAGTGTATGTTTACATATGTTAGACGAAATGTAACAAAATAATAGCTTATTAAGTTTATTTTCAATTTTCAGAGTAGCTGCACTCTTTTTTCTTACATGACCCTCACAACAATCCTGGAATCATTCATGACTGGTGCCATCACTCCTGCTCTATAGATAAGGCAGGGAGACATGGTGACTGCAAGATCACTCAGCCTCTTGGTGGCAGACCTTGATTTGATCCTGTTTTTCTGCCTCCCAATGAAAGCAGTTTCAGGAATTCAGGAAGCAGGTGTTAAGGGAAATGGAAAGCAAGTTCCTTGGGAAGGGGAAAGTGGCTGACAGCATGGACAGTGCACCTCAGGGGCCACCCCCAGCTTTGCTATAGAGCAAAGCTGTCAGCACTGGGACTGGCTCAATGGCAGGGCCCTGGTTCCCCCTGCTGGGGCTCCAGTCAGCCCAGACCTGCTGTTTAATCAGTAACTGAACGGCTGCCTTTTACAACCCTACTCTCAGCTCCATTCTTAGGCATACGAGGGATCACCCTGCCTAACCTAGTCACTTTATTGATAAGGAACTGAAGCTGACAGAGAGGGAGTGTCCTGTCCAAAGTCACAAAGCCAGTGAGGTCAGTAAAGCAGCAAAGTTGAGATAAGAGCCACATCCTTCAACCCTAAATGGGGTTTCAGGCCTGCACACCGTCCATCAGCCTCCAGAGGAGGAGGTGGCAGGGAGCTCCCACCCACTAGGTCTCAAGTGCATCCGTAACCATCTCTCCGTACGTAACAATCTCTCTGCAGGGCCATAAAGCTAACGGAAGACAAAGCGTGCCAGTGCCTGCTTCCGCCTCTCCTTTCTCTCTTTCATAAGAGTAAATACATCAGCAGGTGCGCCTAAGAACTCAGTGCTGGG
The DNA here is from genome assembly GCF_048418805.1 of Vulpes vulpes. Lineage (NCBI taxonomy): Eukaryota > Metazoa > Chordata > Mammalia > Carnivora > Canidae > Vulpes > Vulpes vulpes. The sequence continues at coordinate 105,893,376 of NC_132791.1, forward strand.
AAGCCAGGTGCTTGCTTATGAACAGAGACAGAGGCCCCATAACTCTCAGGGCCAATTCCACCAGCCAGCTCAAGTCGGATCACGGCCAGAGTCCCTAGAAACACAGCAGGGCTCAAGGCCAGCTCCAACAAGAGAGCAAGGAATGATTTCCCGAAGGACAGATGCCCAGAAAGGCCTGGAGCCCATACACAGTGAAACATAGAGGGTCAGAGGGGGAGAACCCAAGCGATGGGTTGCACAGACAAGATCACATTACCACTTTTTCCATCCAACGTCCTGGAGGAAACAGGGGGCAGAGGCCAGAAAATCAGGAGGGAGGGTGTGTAAGCCTTGAAGAATATTTACTTTCTGTTGTTTTAAGCACACAAGTACAAATTGAAACATATCTTCCCCCAGGATAGTGACTATGCAAAACAAAATGACTAGGGCGCCTGGGTGGCTCAGGTCATGATCTTGAGGTCCTGGGATCGAGCCCTGCAGGGGACTCTTTGCTCAATGAGAGCCTGCTTCTCTCTCTCCTTCAGCCCCTCCGCCTGCTTATGCTCTCTCTGTTTTGTTTTGTTTTTTTTTAACATTTTATTTATTTATTCATGAGACAGAGAGAGAGAGAGAGAGAAAGAGAGGCAGAAACACAGGCAGAGGAAGAAGCAGGCTCCATGCAGGGAGCCCGATGTGGGACTCGATCCTGGGACCCCAGGATCACACCCTGGGTCAAAGGGAGGTGCTCAACAGCTGAGCCACCCAGGTGTCCCCTCACCTTTCAAATAAATAAATAAAATCTTAAAAAAAAAAAAAAGAAAAGAAAAGAAAAGAAAGAAAAGAAAATGACTTACAGAAGGTATCTGATGATATAGGAAAGACTCCTGCAGTCACTTGACTCCCATCCTGTAAAAACCTCCCCAGAACTGAAAACTAACTAAGCAAACAAAACTTGATGTCCAAGTCAACCAAAAAAGTCCTTCCACTTTGACAGGAACCTTCTCCTGGGTCCCCTGTCATCAGCTCCAACTCTCTGGGACCCTCCCCCGGGCTGCAGGACCCGCAAACCCTAAGCCGGAACTTGCCTCTGGCAGCTTGGAATGTGGTCTTTACTAGAGAAAAGCAACTGGTAAGTGCATACATTTATAAACAGCAAAAATAATACTGACTATCCAAAAATCTACACAAGATTTCAATCAGAGCAGATGGAGAGAAAAATGAATCATCCAGAAATCTGCCAGACTTTTTTTTTTTTTTGGAGATTGTTCCTCATTTGGTGATGGTTGGGTGTGACCTGATGGGAAGGCAGGGTATGAAACTAAACACTGAAGCAGTCACTTTTGGAGTCGTGGGATGACATTACACAACGCCTGGTAATCTGCTTCTGCTGCTGAAGATCAAGATCAAGGGGCAGAGGTGAAGTCATTGGATGGAGACACAGGTGTTTTGCTCAGTCCCGAGACGAGGACAAGGGTGGCCGGCTTCACATGCCACTGCCAGCTCCGTGGCTGACTTGCGACACACGCTCTTCACCCACAGCTCCGCGGACTAGTGTGCCCACCACCAGGGGAGACGGATCCCACCTCCATCCATGATGCCATTGCCACCACCCCAGTCATGCGAACGTCCCTCCAATCGTTCAAGCAGGAGAGGACAGTCTGAGCCTCTGCGGTGGTTTTCCAAAGTGAGGAGTGTTCTGGAGCACTGGAAGATGCCCTCCTTGGCTGGGGGCAAGACAAAGCCCGCAGAACTCTCGGGGCCACCCCGATGCCCTTTGGGGTCAGAGCCTGGCCAAAGTCCCCAGAAACAGAGCACGGCTCCAAGCCGCCTGAGACGACAGAGCAAGGAATGACCTCTAAACCCCAGCACTGAGTGTGTCACCCTGGACGACGCTGAGCACGGACACACCCAGCAGACACAGCAGAGGTGATGCTGGAGAAAGGCCTCTTTCTCCAGCAGCTGATTTCGCAGGGAGGTGGGTCCCTACTGAGCTGGGCTCTCTCCAGCCCCGGCGGCTGCGGACGGGGACAGCCAGCGTGCGCCCAGGGACTTCACCGGCACAGAGAGGACACCGGATTTGTTCATCACAGGATGACCGAGGGGACAAAAGAGAAGGGGGAGAAAGCCCGCGCTCAAAGCCTCCACCTGCCCTGCTCTCCAAGCTGTGGCGAGTGATCCCATGGAAGCTGGCGTGGCAGGAAACCCACGGGGGGCGACGGTTCCCGTGCTCACACCACTTCGGCGTTTCCCAGACCGTGGGGCCATGAAGAACAGTAGAATAAAGCGGAGCAGACACGGTGCTTGCCCGCGGCTTGTGCCAGGCCCGCTGGACGGTCTGAGGCTGCAAGGCCGGGGGGGGGGGGGGGGGGAGGGGGGCAGTCGGGAAGCTGAACAGACCCCCCCCAACACCCCGGTTCTTCGGGGGCTTCCTCCTAGGAACCCACCCTGGAGAGCCCAGCCCGGCACCCCGAGGCCCCCCCCACCCTGAGGCCCCCCCACCCCGAGGCCCCCGCCGCCCGCCCTATTTTAAGCAACCAACTGCGGGCAAGGAACCTGCCCTGTGGGGCTGCGCCCTGCGTCTTGCCCGGGGACCCCCAACACAGGGTCCCACAGAGGGGCTCAGTGTCGCCCTGAGGTCCCTGAGGCCTGCCCAGCCCCGAGTGGACTCCCTAAACCCTCCCGCCCTCTGGGTGACCAGCCCTCTTACTCTTGCCCTTTGACCCCGTCCCTGTCTTCAGCTGCTGGGAAATGGGTGAGGCTTCGGCCCCGAGGAGGATCCAGAATTACGTGCGGATCTGTGACCTCAGGCCATCCAGGGGAGCAAAAAGCTGACCCAGAGCCAACAGTATCTGCTCAAGGAAGTCCATCACTACTCTGCCCACCTGGTCCGAGCGGGAGGGGAAGTCCCCGGGTCCTGACTCAGCCACTGTGGCTGCTCTGTCTGCGCAGAAACTCAGTAGTCCTCGCAGGCCCGCAGCTGGCTACTGCAGGGGTCACGCTGTGTCCCCTTCCCGGCTCCCTGCACCGCCCAGACCCTGCGCGCACAGCCGTGGGCCGGGGACCACACGCACCTGCAGCGAGACCCCGTAAAGCGACATCAAATGGACTGAGGGCAGGACCACCAGATACAAATCCCTTCTTTCCTTTTTGCAGGGTTGGGCTGGTTATCACCGGGATTAGGGGTCAGGCCTGGGAACCCCGAAACCCTGGGGCAAATACTTCTCACTGTACCTCAGTCTTCCCCTCTGAAAAGTAGGTTAATAACCCCTTGCACCTTCTAAGTAGAGGTGTTGTAAAACGTAATTAGCCGATTCCTGCTAATGACAGAGGCCTACCTACTATCGCCCTTCGATTTTCATTTCTCCGCCCACAGTCCATCCACCTGCCTAAAGCGACTGAGGCCCATTCCTCCCTCAGGTCTGGGGGAACGGCTGGAGTTCAAGTTCAAACATTATGATGAAACAAAAACACCGTGCGGCCTCAACCGTAGCCCATGGCCCCTGCCCTCTTGCCACTCGCCCAGGGCCAAAGGCACCAGGAAGGCGTCCTGCTCCCACCTGGCTCCCATCCCCCTCTCCCCTCGTCTGAGGAAGGCAGGGAGTGGCCTGGGGGAGAGAAGCAAGCCCTCCTAGGGACCTCCGCACCCTCACAGCCCAGAGGAGACTCACCTAGCAAAGCCATCAAGTCTGCCACCTATTTACATTCTAGGCCTCCGTCTACACTTCAGGTTTCCAGTCATTTCCAAAACATGTTTTTAAAACATTAAAACATATCTCAGGGACGCCTGGGTGGCTCAGTGGTTTCAGTGGTGGAGCATCTGCCTTTGGCTCAGGGTGTGACCCTGGGGTCCTGGGATCGAGTCCTGCATCGGGCTCCCCACGAGAAGCCTGCTTCTCCCTCTGCCTGTGTCTGCCTCTCTCTCTTTGTGTCTCTCATGAATAAATAAATAAAATCTTTTTTAAAAAAATCTCAGGGTCACCTGGGGGGCTCAGTCGATTGAGTGGCCAACTCTTGATTTCATGATCTCGGGGTCCTGGGATCCAGCTCCACAGTGGGTCTGCTTGGAGATTCTCTCTCCCTCTGCCCCTCCTCTCCCTCAAATAAACAGATAAATATTTTTAAAAATCCATTTCAAATGCAATTATTTACAGAACCTCAAAATAATAAAATAATGAACAGACTGGCTCAAGTAGCCTCAGGACCCAGAAGGTGTCCAGACTATTCCTTGAAAAGCTGCCCTCAAGGACTGTGACCGGTTTCCAAGCCGTGCGGTTAGAGGACGCCTCACCCAAGGCCTTCCTGGGCGGCTATAGGAAGGCGGCCAAGGCTCACAGGGCTCTGGGGACACCTGGACAGTTGCCAGGGCTCTCAACCCATCATCTGCGTGCCACACAGCTCAGGGGAGAGGGCGGAGCCACCACGAGCATATTCATGATTTCTACACATCTTTGTGCCATTTAGGCATTTTAAATACAGATTATCTCTAACTCCTATAATCAGGTTGCATTTCCAGATGAGGAAATGGGTAAAGGAGGGCTAACATCAAAAACCCAGATGGCTGGGACACCTGGTGGCTCAGCGGTTTAGTGCCACCTTCAGCCCAGGGCGTGATCCTAGGGTCCCGGGATCGGGTCCCACGTCGGGCTCCCTGCATGGAGCCTGCTTCTCCCTCTGCCTCTCTCTCTCTCTCTGTCTCTCATGAATAAATAAATAAATCTTAAAAAAAAAAAAAAAAAAAAAAAAAAAACTCTGCAAAACTATCTGCTTCTGGGGCCCAAGCGGTGAGATGCCTTGCCCAACTCTGCATATGCATTTCCACCCTTGCGCCACAGGTGTAGGGGTGCTGACCCCCTACCTCTGACCTTGCCCCTAGCCGGGGGCCCCCACACCTGTACGGAGCCGGGAAGCTGCTCCCATCCTGCCCAGCTCAGAATGGCTGCGCTCCCCTCACCACCCCTGAAAACACAGCCCAAGGCTGGGCCCCTCCAGGAAGCTTCCACAGACCATCTTAATCCACAGGATTTTCTCCTTGGGGCCTCCCCCCACCCCGTGGCCTGTACGCCCACTTGGCATCAATGATACCCCACTGTCATGCTAAGACCAGGCAGTCCTAGGGGGCCAGGGTACCCCAGTGTCTTCTTCATTCTGCATCTCTCTCCAACCCCCGCTATGACCTTGGCCAAAGGTCATAGAGTTTGGTTGGTTGGTTGACCGACTGAGGGACCTCTCTTTCCACAGCCACGCTTGGGTAGCCTACCCCGGGCCAGCCGGGGATCTCCCGGTGCCAGGGCTTACATCCCCTGTGCGCTTCATCCTCCTGGAAGGGGACAGAATGGTCGGTCCACACCCCAGGGTTCTGTTGACAGCCTGCCCGGCTCTCCGGTGTCACCCAGCCTGGCCACCTGCGCTGGGCAGCTCCACCCAAGTGTGGACTCTCCCAGCATCTTCCTCTCCTGGTCTTCAATTAAATGCACCCCTGCCCCCCCAGGGCACAACGTCTTTTGCAATCCCACCGGAGAATCCCAGATCAGTGGGAGAGTACGCCACCAGCAGCCCCCACTCCACCCTCGGCCCTTCGTCGGCCCAAGTCTGCCTGGGTCCTGTCCTGCCTGGGTCCTCTCCTGAGAGCCTCTTCCCACCCAGCCAGTGTCGCCCCTCCGGCCCCCAGTCACCGGATTCAGGGAGCACAGGGCTCTGCCAGGAGCTGCACAGCCAGAGATCACACCCGAAACGAAACAAGAGAGACGAGAGCAGCGCCGCGCAGCCCTTCTCATCCTTCCCCCCACGACCCACCGAACCCCCTTTCTGACGTCTCGGCCCGTGCTTTTCGCACTCACTGCCTTTGTTACTGAGAGAACGAGGTTCCCCTGCAGGTGTGAGAAACACCACGGGGAGCCCCCTGTGCACCCTCCGCCCAGCTTCTCCCAGCGGAAAGGTGCTGCATCGGGATACCCAGTGCGGACGCAGGCCGGCGATCTGGGTTTCTCCTTTTCCTTTGCTCATTTGTGAGTGTGAGTTCGAAGTTCCACGGCACCGATCTCGGGCGTGGGGGGCCCCCGGCCACCAGCCCAGATAACAGCTGGTTCTGTGTCCAGCACCAAGATCCATCCCGCCGCCCTTCAGGAACCAGGGCCGCCTCCTCCCCGTCCCCTCCCCGCCCGTCTATCCTCCTGTCCTTGAATTGTCCTTTCAAAACCAGCACATAAATGAACCATCCAGCGTCAGTGTTTTAAGATTGCTGGCGTCCTTCACTCTGCACACTTCTCTGGACAATCGTTTGGTCATCGCGGGCACCGGGGCTTGTGCTGCTTTGCACTGCATCGTATCCACAGCAGCAGGCGCCACGGGCCGGCCTCCCCCTTCCCACCGCTGCCACACGGCCCCGAAATGACTGCAGAAGCTTGGGGCACCCCCCGCCCCCCCGCCTCCTGGGACGCCTCGCTTCCCAAAGCGGGCCCTAAAGCCAGAGTCCGGGAGCAGGAGCCTGGTGGCAGCACGCAGGACAGCGCGGCCCTGGGGGCCCCTGGAGGCCAACGGCACGCTCAGCAGCGTCCCCGCAGTTGTGTCCTTGGAGGCGCATAGAAGCGATCCCGCCTGCCGTCCGGCGCACCCTCGCTGGGGCAGCGGAGCTTTCCCTGGGTGCCAACCTCGGGCAGCGCGGCGGCCTGACCGCCCCCGGAGGCCCCTGCTCCCCGGCCTGGCTGGTGGCCCGCGGACTATGCAAACTAAGTGTTTGTCACCTCTGGCCACCTCCTGCCTCGCCTCGGCCTGCCATATCGAGACACGACTGCCTACAACCCAGCGGCGTAACTCAAACGTGGACCAGCCTGGGGCCCACGGGCCGTTGGCCCATCGCCTCCCTTCCCCAGGGGTCCCAGGTCCATTACCTGCCCAACAACGGCTCAGGGAGCACACACAAATAATCAAAACAAATAGTAATCATAAACGGTGACATGCCCACTTGATGAAAGCTTACGCGGGAATCAAAAACGGGTTTTCAAAGAGTAGGTAATGCCACGAGAAAACTCTAGAATGCACGGTCGGTCGGTCGGATGAAAACACAAGGTCAGGAAGCCTACAAGCACTTCCCATCCCGCTAAGCTCGCCTCCCACGTCTCCTCCCAGAGGCTCCCCAGGGCCCCCCCCCCTCTGTTTTAATCAGGTGACTTCCCCAGGGTCCCCTAGCACCCCAGACACCCCCCCAGCCCCAGCCTCTCGCCATCTCAAGGCCAAGCACTTGCTCTTTCAGGATGGGAGAAAAGGGCTGCCTTGTTCCAGTCCATGGCTTGAGACAGTTAATACATGTTTGATGCACTGATGGACCACGACCGTGGCTTTAGCTGCAGAATAGGAATTAGATTATGACTCTATTTGGGGGAGAAAACGCATCACAAATATATTAACATCCACGTGAGTAACAGCCTGGGGGGCTCAGTCGGTGAAGCTTCAGCTCAGGTCCTGACCTCAGGGTCCTGGGATGGAGCCCCCCCTGCACTGGGCTCCCTGCTCAGGGGGCAGTCTGCTTCTCCCTCTCCCCCTGCACACCCCCCACTCGCACTCACTTGCACTCTCTCAAATAAATAAAATTTTTTTAAAAAAAGGCCTTGGGAGATTGTAAGCCAAACTACTTACAGGGGTTATAAAGCCCCAGGGAAAGAATTTCAGAGGAACTTTGCTTTCTACCTTGCATACTTTTGTATTGCTTGATAAAAACAAAGAAACAAATTAAAAAAAAAAAAAAGAAAAAAAAAGAAACCCTTCCTAACTTTTGTATTCAGAAAAAAAGTAATTTATTATTTTTTTCTGTTAAAAAAGCAGTTTCATTTAGAAAAATGCATAGGCAATACCAAATGATTAAAAATGCCTTTCTAGGGGATCCCTGGGTGTCTCAGTGGTTTGGCGCCTGCCTTTGGCCCAGGACGTGACCCTGGAGCCCCAGGATCAAGTCCCACGTTGGGCTCCCTGTATGGAGCCTGCTTCTCCCTCTGCCTGTGTCTGCCAGTGTCTCTGCCTCTCTCTGTCTCTCTCTCATGAATAAATAAATAAAATATTTTTAAAAAAATGCCTTTCTAGGGCATTTTCTCTCCTTTCTCAATTCTTTTCATTTATCTGAGTTATCCAAATTTTCTTTAAATATGTATCTATCAGGGACGCCTGGGTGGCTCAGTGGTTGAGCACCTGCCTTCGGTTCAGGGCATGATCCCGGGGTCCTGGGATCAAGTCCCGCATTGGGCTCCCATGGGAAGCCTGCTTCTCCCTCTGCTTCTGTCTCTGCCCCTCTCTCTGTGTGTCTCTTATGAATAAATAAAATCTTTTTTGAAAAATGTGTATCTAGGGCAGCCCAGGTGGCTCAGCAGTTTAGCGCCGCCTTCAGCCCAGGGTGTGATCCTTGGGTCCCGGGATCGAGTCCCACATCAGGCTCCCTGCATGGAGCTTGCTTCTCCCTCTGCCTGTGTCTCTCATGCCCCACTCTCTCTCTCTCTCTGTGTTTCTCATGAATAAATAAATTAAATTTTTTTAAAAAAAATGTGTATCTATTAGTCTTTTTTAAATGATAATTTTAAAGGGTATAACCAAATAAAAATATGGGGAAGGAGGAATTTACTTTGCATTTTCGGGAGCCACACAACAGGCCTGGCTCTTACTAAGCTTGCCGTTGACTCCACATACTAGATCTCCTACGGTGCCCTGCTTGTTCTTCCTCGGCCTCCTCCTCACACCCCAACCGTGGGAGCAGGTGGGTTTTGTTTCCAGTGTTAGGGTGGGGCACCCAGCACAGCACTCACTCCCGACACAGCTGGACACAATTGCTGGCACCCCACCAAGCCGGCCGTCCAGGTCCTAGTGACTCAGAATTAAGTCATCCGAGGTATTGGCCTTTCCCTCCCAGGAGGGTGTCATCTACAAAGCTGATAAGCAAACGCTCGGAGACTTCATCAGAATTGTTGGTAAACAAGAAATGGCACAGGAGGCAGGCAGGAGTTAGGAGCCGCCCCCAGGCTAACCGCACAGAGTGACAAAGGGACCCTCTTAGGCACAGTCGTTCAGCCAGACACGGATCTTCCAGACCTCGCTGGTCTTCCAGCCCCCGGGGACGCCACGACCCTGCAGATAGAAGAGAAGGCCGGGACACAAAGGAGATGAGCACAACAAGAACTAGATAAAACCTATGCATATGGTAAGGCCTGTAAGGAGGCCAGGGAAATGTAAACAACCAGATTTGCTGGCCTGGGTAGGTGAGTCTTTTCTTTTTTTCATTTTAAAACTGCCTTCATGGCTATAATCATGTGTATAATAAATAAAGCCACATTTTGTTCAAAGGCTTGTTGAAATCACACCTCCCGTCAGTCTCCTGGTCGACCGGATGAGTAACTTCATCAAAAGGGGAAACCAGACGCGTTTGGTGCGAGAGGTATTTGTGGACTTGGGTTGGCGCCTGGTGCTCACCACTCTCTGCTTAATAACGTGTTCCCGTATTTTGCTGGGGATGTGCATCAATCACCATCATCTTTGGAATACAACTGTATAATGTCTTTGCGGTTAAGATCTAGGCTTTGAAGTCATGCAGATCTGGGTTGGAACCCTTGTTCTACCTCTAATTGCCTTTGGGTCATCATGCGAACCCTCTGAGCCTCAGTATTCTCATCTGTAAATAGGGCTGCCCCCCCCCCCCCCCATAGGGTTGGTGTGAGACTAGAGAGGGATGATGAGCTGAAATACACCTATTCGGTGACGGGTAGAAATGGCTGTTACCATATTCTGCTCTACCTCTCCCCCAACATCACCACCTCAGGGAAACAAAGGCTCCAAGATTTGGACCAGTTTGCCAACTGCCCCCAAGGAACCCAAGGATTCCGTTGCTAACCCTGGGCAGAATTTAGCAAATTCAGAAAATACTAGATTCCAAGACAGAAATTTTAGTAGAGACCTGCTTCTGGAAAGTCCTTAACAAAGAAAAAGAGGCAATTCATGTTCGAGAACTCTGAACTAACTGCAGATACCGTCTCACCCCTGCCAGCCTGAGCCAGAATTCTGAGAAGCCCTGGCGTTTCCATTGCCACCCATGAACTGCGAGCTGGCCATTGTAATCATGGTAAGCCCCCAGCATCTCAGAAGCATCCTAAGAGGAGGAGAAATCCAGTTTCTTGCCCAAATCAAACTAATTCTTTCCCGTCATAAGCCAGCCGGGCCTGAGCTCCGTGGACGGACAGCCCTGTCTTAGCACCCGCGCGGTCCTAGTAGAGTTAAGCAGAGCCAGACCACCTGGCTTCAAATTCCAGTCCCACTCTGACGTCAGGCAAGTTCTTAGCTCTCTGTGCTCCCACTTCCCTCACCTATGAAGGGGGAGTAATACTGCTAAGAGGCGTGATTCACGGAATATGCCCAACAGAAGCTAGCAGTGATCTAAACACTCCGTCCTGAAGACGTGGCCCTGGGCTGAGGGGCTCGGCCACACTCTCTTCCTCTAAGAACAGACTTTCTCTCTTGGGAGAGACATGAGCCAACAATGTGGGCAGAACCAGAGGCCACAGGAGGAACTGACACCACGGGAACTCCAGCACCCAGGGGCCACCGGCCACCGCAACACAGACCGCCACCTGCCCCGGGAGCAAAGCATGAGAGGCCCAGGTGGGGTGAGGATGTGGCGCCGCCACCAGCAAGCCGGCTCGGGGCCGACCCACCCACGAGCGTCCCCACGGCTTTAGACGGCCCGGGCCTCCGACTGGGGCAGCCGGCAGGCTAGGGTTGCTTTCTCCCCCTGTTTTCCCATCTCCCAAATGAGGCCACGAAGGTCCAAGCCTTCCCGGGGCCGAGGGCAGCAGGGAGGCCCCCTCTGGTGTAGCCAGGCTCCCTGTTCATTCACAGCACCTGGGGGGCGAGTCCCCCCTAAAGAGCCATCCGGGTTCATCACTGTCCACCTCCGCTGCTCCTCCCTGCTCCCCTGTGCACACCCTCCTAGCACACGGGCCTCTGAGAGAGCCCAGCACGTGCTCAAGAGAACCCAGAAAGGAGGGAGTTTTTTTTAAAGTTTTGTTTTGAAGGCGGGAGGAAGAGGGGAATGAGGAATCGGTGGTAGTGGTCGTGGGCACATACTTCCTTTCCATAGAAGGGTCTTTCTTGGGCAGCCCGGGTGGCTCAGCAGTTTAGCGCCGCCTTCAGCACAGGGCCTGATCCTGGAGACCCGGGATGGAGCCCCGCATCGGTCTCCCTGCATGGAACCTGCTTCTCCCTCTGCCTGTGTCTCTGCCTCTCTCTCTCTGTGTCTCTCACGAATAAATGGATAAAATCTTTAAAAAAAAGGGGGGGGGGTCTTTCCCATAGAAGCTGCTGTGCAAAGAGCGGTCTCATTCCCCAAAACTCCTCAGAGAGCCCCTGCGTTCAGCAGCGCAGGCCGGCCCTGCTGGGAGGCCAGTCCCCACCACCGGCCTGGTTCCTGGCCTCCGCGGGCCTCCCACCAAGACGACACCACCTTCCTGTTTGTCACCAGGCCTCTTCCAGCTCAGAGATCCAAACTGTGTACCTACACACTGCAACTTACAGAGGGCTCGGACGGGAAGTGTCCCTTTCCATCCTTGCAACAAATCTATACCATGCATGTCATCCCCATTTCATAGTTACAGAAACTGAGGCTTCCAAAGATTAGGTCACATCTCTGAGGTCACCGGCCAGGAGAGGGGAGGCACCGGGTCCTGGCTTCACGCTGGACACTCCGGCCACCACATCACAATGGCCTACTTGCCCCAACTCCTCTACCCTGCCCCTTCGAGCGTGGGTTAGCTGCCTCTAAGTGCCCGCCCTGGGCTCCTCTGGAGTCTAGGACTTAGCACACCCACAGAACTGAACTCCTGAACCCCTGGGCCTTCGCCTTAAGCAAGGGCTCGATGGCTGGAGTCTTTCTCATTGTTATCATCCAGCCCGGCCTGGCACGTGCTCGGGCGGTGGGTATCTAATAAATATTTGGTACAGGGATGAGTGAATGTCTGACTAGTTAATAAAGAGATGACTCTCTGAACAGCCGGAGCCGCACAGCCTACCCCCCACACCTGATTTCCCAATCGTGGCCTCCATGTGCCTAGGGAATACGAGTCCTACCCAGGGCGGGCACTTGAGGAGGCACCAGTGGATGTCACGGCACTTTCACAGCTCCATCAAATATTCCACACTCAGTGAGGCAGGCTCCCTGGCTCTTCCTGGTGGCCACGATAGTTGGCATCTGCACACCTGCTCTCGTGCAGGGAAGGCTCACACAGTCCCCAGACATCAGGGTCCTGGGGACAGTAGGGAAACCTGAGGTGGCCCCTTCCTGCTTGATGGGAACAGCTTGGGCTGGGGCGAGGGCCACAGTCCTTGGGAAAGATGCTGCCATATACACAAGAACCTCCAGCAGAACTCTTCTCCAACCATGCAGGAATGGAAGTAGCCAGAACCCAGAACTCAAAAGCACTGGTTTCCCTTTGGGGCTCAGCACGACCTGGCCGGGCTCTGCTAATGGGGTGAAATCAGGGGCAGCAGCTGTACCTCCTGGTCGGGGGACGGGTCAAGGCCGAGTCTGCAGACCCTGACTGCAAACACTGCAAGGTGATCCAGGGAGCAAGCTTCCTGCTAAGGCATGGGATGGGAAGGAGTACGTGAAGCCTTCCTGGAGGCATGGAAGTGAGCCTTGGGCACAGTCGGCTACTTTCTTCAGAACCCACTGCATCACGTCGAATTTTTGCACCTCTTAGCAGGACTCTCGGGACTGTCACTTCCTTAAGGGAAGCAGTGCTATCTTGTCTTGGAGAACCTTCCCTCCAACAGTGCTGGGCCCGGGACTAGCCTCGAAGCTGGTTCAGTAGAACTTGGCAGGAGAGAGGACAAAGAGTGATCCATGCGAAGGAAAATCGCAGAATCAGGGAAGAGGGAAGAACCCGATGGAAGAGAGAATGTGTGAGCCTTGCAGAAGATGAGAAAACCGGCAGGGACCAAGGGGAAAAGTAAGCAAGGGCTTGCAGGTGACAAGAGAGAGCTGGCTGTGGTGGCTCAGAGCGAGGCAAGGAGCCCCAGGCCCCGCCCCTGGGCGCCAAGACTGGCAAATCCCAGAAAGGGAAGTGGAGGAGGAAAAAAAAAAAAAAAAAAACCCCAGCCCCTAAATAACAAATACCAAACAGCAGGCCCCCCACTGCGGAGGCAGGAGGCTAGAGGCCCAGCAGGCAGGTATCAAGGATCCGTAAACACGGCACTTACAGAAGGGAAAATAAAAGGCGGGCACGGGGTGGATGGGCCTCCAGCAGGGAGGCTGGGCGGGAAGGGCCCGGGCCTCCAGGCTGGCCGCCCTGACTGCGCTGCTTCTTTCCACGCAGGAAGTCAAGTGTGGAGAAAACAAGGGGGCCAGGGGAGCTGCTCCGGGGTCTGGCTAGCGCCGCAGCCCCCAGATCTGGTCTTCTGCAAACCCCCGGAGTCACCCCGCCAACAGGGGAAAAGGACCCGACTTCAGGGACCTACAAGGTCTGGCGGGGCAGCGGGTGGTCCCGGACCCCGACGCCCGCAGGGAGGAAGCTGCCTTGGAGCTTTCCAAGCTGCGCCCACGGTGCCCGCCCTGACCTGGGGAGCCCTGGGGCCCGGGGTCGCAGAGACGGTGCGGAGGCCTGGCCGGGCCGCCTGCAGGGAGCCGCCGCCGCCCCCGCCCCCGCGTCCAGCCCCCGCATCCTGGGGCTCCCGCGTCCTGGGGCTCCCGCGTCCTGGGGCTCCCGCGTCCTGGGGCCCCCGCGTCCTGGGGCTCCCGCGGGGCCTCGCTGCTGTGTCGGTCGCACCAGGGACCTTCCGCGGGCGCAGCCCCCACCCGCGGCCTCGGCCCCCGGCAGCACCTGCGGACCGGGCCCGGCCCCCCGGAAGCCCCCTCGCGGGCCGCAGGGGCGCGGCGCCTCCGCCCGGCCCCGACGTGCGCCCCGAGCCCAGCGCCCGACCGCGGACGCCGGCCTGGCCCGGCCCGGGGCGGAGCGCGCCGCTCGGCGGGGACCGGGGCGCAGGCACCCGTCCGACAGGAAAGTCCACCTGCCGGGCCGCCCCGGCCGGGGGCAGCGGAGCGGGGCCCCTCGCCGCGCTCAACCCGCGCCGCGGCCCCGGGACGCTCGGTGCGGCCCCGCCCCCTGCGCCCCCCTGCGTCCCCCTGCGCCCCTCCCGCCCCCTGCGCCCCCCGCCCCTCTGCGTCCCCTGCGCCCCCCTGCGCCCCCCGCCCCCTGCGCCCCCTGCGCCCCCCTGAGCCCCGCGCCCCCCTGCGTCCCCCGCCCCCTGCGCCCCCCTGCGTCCCCCTGCGCCCCTCCCGCCCCCCGCGCCCCCCTGCGCCCCGCGCCCTCCGCCCCCCGCCCCCCGCGCCCACCTCGGGCCGCGCGCTGTACTTGAGGCCGGCGCGGAGGTCCTGGCGGCCGCGCTCGCCCTTGAGGGCGCGGCTGCTCTTCATGGTCCCGGTGGCGGGTCGCGAGTCTCAGCGGCGCGGGCCCCGCGGGCGGCCGCCTGCCATCGCCGTGGGCGCTCGGGGCGCGCGGGGGGCGCAGGGCGCGCGGGAGGCGCGCGGGGGGCGCGGGGGCGCAGGTGCGCGGGGGGCGCTCGGGGGCGCGGGGAACGCGCAGGAGGCGCTCGGGGGCGCGGGGGCGCTCGGAGGCGCAGAGGGCGCGGGGGGCGCTCGGGGGCGCGGGGGGCGCGGGGGGCGCTCGGGGGCGCGGGAGCAGGGCAGGGTGCGCGCAGGCCGAGCCGAGTTCCGGTCGCAGCCCGGCGTGCGGCCGCCGGCGGTCCTCTCGCGCTCGCTCTTCCTGTCCCGGGCAGGTAGTTTCAGGGTGTGGCCTCCCCGGGCCCGCCCCGCCCCTCGCGGGCCCGCCCTCCTTCCCTCCCTCGCTCCCTCCCGCCGCGCGCCGGCCCCGCGCCCCCCACCTCGACCCCACCCCCACCCCTCACCCCCACCCCCACCCCCACCCCCAGCCCGGGGACCCGAAGCTGACGGACGCGGAGACCCGGCGACCTGCCTGGCGGTGGCCCCTCGCCAACCGCGCCGCCCGCCCGGTCCCGGGGAGGGACCTAGCAGCCCGCCCTCTCCCTCTCCCGGAGGTGACCCCTTGCGCTGGGAGAGCACCGGCCGCCGCCTCCTGGATGCCACCCGGGCTTTCGCTCCCTCCCTCAGGCATCTGCAATCTCTCCCCACCTTGCTACGTGACCGGGTCTCAATTACAACCCTTCCAAACCCAAACAAGAACCACCACCGGCCCTAGACCCGGCCTCCGCCTCCGCCTCCGCCTCCGCCGCTGCCCGCCTTCCTCGCGGCCGCCTCTGCCCTCCGCCGGGAGGCCCTGCCTGGGCCGTCCAGCCGCCCCGGGGTGGGTGACCAGGACTCCAGTTGCTCCACCAGGTGCGGTCTTACCTGTTCCCAGCATCCTCACCTGTTTGCCGCGCCCCATACTCTTGATCCAAGCTCAAATGCTCCCCTTCCCTGGATTCCGTGGTCGTCCTCTCTGGCCCCTGAATGTCCAGGTTCCCAAAGTTGTCTCTTGGGCCTCCTCCCTTTTTTCCCTACGCTTTCTTGCCCAGTCGTCTAAGGGCTTCAAGTAGGTAAATCTGCTTTCCTAATATTGACATCATGAAGGAGCGCGGCGTCTCCACTGAGAGCTGCTTGGGAACTTCTCCGTTTGTGAGCTACTGGTGTGACACGCTCAACAGATATTACTGAGCACATATTATATGCTCAGCACTGTCCTAGGTGCTGGGAAACAGGAGTAAACAAAAGTAAAAAGTCCTGCTCTGCAAACTTCCTTCCCAGACGTGGCCCCCTTCCACCCTGTCGCCGGGCTATGGTGGCAGAGGCCTAGCCTCAGAATCCAGGAATTCTCTGGGACTCCCCACCCTCTTACACTTTGCATCTAATTAGTTCCAAATCTGACCAAGTCTTTCTTTCCAGGAGCAGATATGTTTAGCCCTTTTTTTCCTCCCCCTTTAGGAGACCCCTTGATTGCAAGCCCTCATCACCCGGTTCCTGGATGTGTGTGAGCAGTGACAGGATCTCCTGTGTGCGCCCCCCCAAGCCCCCCTGTACCCGGCAACCAAGTTGCTCTTCCTAAGCCACGGCTTCTGCAAACCCTTCTGGATCCCATCCGACCTCCTTAGCATGGCTTTCACGGTGTGATCCGTCTTCCTTTGCAACCCTGCCTCCCAGCAGGCCTCTCTGGGCCCTGTCTCTGCAAGCAGACTTTCTGATACACACCTTTCCTCATGCTCCTTGTGCATGGAAAAGCACTTCTCCTTCACACTCGTCTCCGAGCATTGGGACAAAAGTCACTCACGGGAGTCATGAGTGTGTTGTCATTGTTCACCTAGTGTTTTTAGCTTTCTGCCCTCTGGGCACAGGCTGGGCTTGCACTCCCTCCCCTTTGAAGTTAGGTGTGGTCCTATGGCTAGCTGTGGACAAGGAAATGTTCAATGAGGAGGTAAACACCACTTCCAGGTGGGAGCATAAGGAAGTGACATACAGGGGCGCCTCGGAGGCCCTGTGGGCTTGCCTTGGGCTCAGGTCATGATTCCCGAGTCCCCGCAGCAAGCCCCGCATTGCATCGGGCCCCCTGCTCAGCGAGGAGTCTGCTTCTTCCTCTGCTTCTGCCCCTCTCCCCACTCATGCTCTCTCTCAAATAAATAAATAAAATCTTAAAAAAAAAAAAAGGAAGTAATACACTATCCCATGCCCTCTTCCCCAATGAAGTACATGTTGAGACAAAACCTCCCGTCACCCTGTGATCCAAAGTGGCTGCAGTGAGCGGAGACTCTTGCTAATGGCCATGGGCTGTAGAGCATGAATGAGAAGCAAACTTTGGGGATGTTAAGCCTTTGAGAGCAGAGGGTTGGGTCTGTATGGCGGCCAACCTAGCCCATCCTGCTCTATCACCTCCTCCATGAGATATGAGATCTTTCCTTCTCTCTAAAGCAGAACTAGGTCTGCTTGTGCTTTTTTTTTTTTTTTTGCTTGTGCTTTTATCATGGAATGTATCACCTTTTCTTTGCATCGCTGTCAGGGTCTCACTCACCTCTGAGTGTCAGAGCACACCAGCACAGTAACTCGTGTCAATTTAATAAATGGAAAAATAAGCCTGCCACTGTGCAGAGAAAAGCATTCCAAAGCTAACCAGGAGATATAAAAAAATAATTTTCTGCACATTGGGACAAAGTCACCTCCAGTCCTTTGTAGGCACTACGGTTGCCAAGGACGCAACAGCCTCGAGTTAGTGCCGGTGATTGAAAGTCAGCCAGACCCGAGGTACTGTGAGTGAGATGGCACATGTGGCACTAAAACCTGTTGTGCTGCTGCAAAAGGAGTGTCTCGTGTCATCTCCCAGGCTCCTAGAGCATCGTCTCTTATCTCATGGAGCTAACACATGCCTTGCCCACGGAAGGCCCTCGGTGCTATTGAACACAGTGCATACGCAGTGCATTTTCCAGGTTTAGAGGAAGTGATGCAGCCCAGGACCCTTCTCTACGGTCACTGAGTTGTGTCCATGTACATTAAACGGACTCGGTTTACTCCTCATAAAACTCTATCATGTGAGATAAACGCTAACGCTTTTATTCCTAGACTGTACGCGAAGAAAGCCAACAGCAGGCAGCCCGAAGGATGTAGCCAGGTTCTCACGCTCCTAAGGGGCAAATCCAGACTCAAACCCAGATTTCGGTCTGAGGCCCGGGTCATTTGCTGCGACGACCAACTCTCAGAGCCACCGTCATCCCCCTGCCGGCCCCGAACCCTCCCGCCAAAGCTGCCACCATGGCCTGGGCCTGCCCCACGCTGCCCCCGGGACTCTGCTGGGCAAATCAGGCCTGTGGCCCTGGGACCCCCGCCCAGGCCTCTCCAATGAGCCCAGTGTCCTTGGGCCAGAGTCACTCAGAGCTTGTACCAGCACGACCTGGCCATAGGCCAAGACGCTGGTTTCCACGGGGGATAATGTGGGAGAGGGAGAGGGGCCACCAGGTAGACTCAGCCCCGGTTCAGCCCCCGGGGGTGCGAACAGGCCGCACCCCCCCGCTGAAGCGGACTGTGCAGGCCGGCCACCAGGCCCCCTAAGGACAAGCGTGGACGTGGGGAGGTCGGAAGGTGGAGCAGGCGCGCGTGTCTGCACCTGCCGGATGGCGGGTACCTACGGGTCCTGGCGCCACCTTTGCTTCGGGGCCGCTGCGGCTGAGGCTTGCCTGGGGGAGAAGGTGCGAGAGCTGGTCCATGGCCCGACGTGGTCTTGCCTTCGCCCCGCGTGACCGCTTCACCCACCCCATCTCCTTCTCCCGCGGGCACCCCCATTCAGCGGACGTAGCGCCCTGTGGACCCTCCTCCAGGCACCCCGATCTCTTCTTCCCCAGTCCTCCCGGACACTGGCACGCCCCTCAGCCACAGCTTGTCATGGCCCGAGCTCTTCGGGTGTCCTTGCAGGAAGGGGTGAGCGAGGCCGGCCCACGAAGCTGGGCGCTGTCGGTAGATCAGGCCCTTGCTCGGGCTTCTGCTCTTGGGTTTCTGCATATACTATTTAAGAATACAAGTGTGGCCAGCCTGGGTGGCACAGCGGTTTAGTGCCGCCTTCAGCCCAGGGCGTGACCCTGGAGACCTGGGATCGAGTCCCACGTCAGGCTCCCTACATGGAGCCTGCTTCTCCCTCTGCCTGTGTCTCTGCCCCTATCTCTCTCTCTCTCTCCGTCAGTCATGAATAAATAAATAAATAATCTTTAAAAAAAAAACTACAAGTGGTTTTGTGGGGTTTTTTTTTTTAAGATTATTTATTTATTTATTGAGACACAGAGAGAGGCAGAGACACAGGCAGAGGGAGAAGCAGGCTCCATGCAGGGAGCCTAACATGGGACTCGATCCCGGGTCTCCAGGATCAGGCCCTGGGCTGCAGGCGGCATTAAACCGCTGCGCCACTGGGGCTGCCCCCCAAAAAAAATCTTTAAAAAAAAAAGAATACAAGTGGTTTTCTGGGTTTTTTTTTTTAAGATTTTATTTATTTATTTGACAGAGAGAGAGAGTGAGTGAGCACGAGCAGGGGCGGCAGGCAGAGGGAGGGGGAGAAGCAGGCTCCCTGCTGAGCAAGGAGCCCAATGTGAGGCTCAACCCCAGGACCCCGGGGTCGTGACCTGAGCCATGGCAGATGCTTAACCCACTGAGCCACCCAGGTACCCCCAAGAATAAGAATATGTACTTCAGGGGCACCTGGGTGGCTCAGCAGTTGGGCGTCCCGGAGACCCGGGATCGAGTCCCACATCTGGCTCCCTAGATGGAGCATGCTTCTCCCTCTGCCTGTGTCTCTGCCTCTCTCTGTGTGTGTCTCATGAATAAATAAAAATCTTTTTTTAAGGCAGCCCTGGTGGCACAGTGGTTTAGTGCCGCCTGTAGCCCAGGTCGTGATCTGGAGACCCTGGATCGAGTCCCACGTCAGGCTCTCTGCATGGAGCCTGCTTCTCCCTCTGCCTGTGTCTCTGCCTCTCTCTCTCTCTCTCTGCATCTCTATGAATAAATAAATAAAATGTTTAAAAAAAAATCTTTTTTTTAAAAAAAGAATATGTACTTCATATGTCACAATTTTGTAAGAATTAGACCAAATGGGTCTAATGTAACAACACAGGGTTCCGCTTGCTCCGCATGCCCTCAGGAGGTGGACCTGAAACGACTGCAGAGAAGGGTCCGGGCCGGCATGATTTCCTCTCAGTCTGGGATGGCATTAAGTGCCCTGCACGTGTATTGCATTCGAATGATAGCACTCAGGGCCTTCTGTGTGCAGGGCATTTATTAGCTCCGGAGATAAAACGTGATGCTCTAGGAACCCAGGCAACAAAAGGAGACGCTCCTTTCCTAGCAGCACAGTGGGTTATTTTATTATTTTATTTATATTTTATTTTATTTTTTATTTTATTTTTAGGTAAGCTCTAGGCCCAGTCTGGAACTTGAACTCACGACTCTGAGAAAAAGAGTCATGTGCCCTATGGGCTGAGCCACCCAGGCTCCCCTTTTTCAAATACAGTTGCTCTTTTTCATTTTGGAGGGAAGATTACTTCGTACGTGGTGGTGTGTTCACATCTGGCTGTCTCTTGTATTCCCAGCGTCATGTTTAGATTCTAAATTCTGGAAATGTGAACGGTAACATTTCAGTTTATCATGCCTTGTTTATTTGCTGACTGAAATACCTCTGCTAGGGGAAAATTTCCATCTACATAGTTAGCCAGTGGTAACATTTGTGTTGGAAAGAAAGGATACAGGCCTGAGTCTTTCCCTTTACTTAGCCGTTCTCAAAATCGTTAATTCCCTAGCATCTTCCAAAAGGACCAGTTGGTGTCTGTTTGCTTGTTTTTGTGTTTCTATGAATTCTTGGATTTTTATTTTTTTAGCATGTACTTTTTTTTTTTTTTTTTTTTAAGATTTTACTTATTTGATAGAGAATGAGCAAGAGAGAGAGAAAGAATGACCAGATAGTGGGGGAGGTGGAGGAGAAGCAAACTCCTTGCTGAGCAGGGAGCGTGATGTAGAACTTGATCCCAGGACCTCAGGATCATGACCTGAGCTGAAGGCAGACGCTTAATCAACTGAGTCACCCAGGCATCCAATTCTTGGATTTTTGAATATATATACTATGTTTTGGCTCATTGTCATTTTTATGCTTAGTGATGTTCAAATTGAGGAGTCTCTTCTTTTTTTTTTTCCTTTTTAAAGTCAGCTCCACACCCAGCATGCGGCCCAATGTGGGGCCCGAACTCGTGACCCTGAGATCAAGACCTGAACTAAGACCAAGCATCGAACACTTAACCAGCTGAGCCATCCAGCCGCCCCAAATGGGAGCTCCTCCAGTTGGCTGTGACTTTGGCCCCCATTGTACTCATCATTGATCATTTATTTGCTTCCTGGTAAGATGTTCCAGGTTCTTCTCACATATTCATTCCTGGCCCAGACATGCAATTGCCACTCCTTCAAGACATCCTAGTGCCTTTTTTAGTGAGAAATGATATTTCGAGACAATCACCTGGGCGCAAGGAATATTTATCAGTACTGAGTTGGTCACTGCTTCTGGGGCTTTTGGTGGTGGACAAAGCTAGGAATTTTTTAAAGAGATAAAATTCAAATCCATATTGATATTTCCAATTCAAATTAAGGACCACAGGGTATCGACAGAACTTATTCTATCAGTCTTTTCTTCCTCCACACTTGTTCCCATGTCACTTTCCCCCCCATCTTCTTTGTTAAATGAAGGTCACAGTACAATTTTCTCCTTAGACTTCAGTGACTTTAATGGAGTTTTTGTCAGCTTGCCAGTTGATAAACAACAGAATAATTTGAGAAGGAAAAAAAAGAGGAAATTATTAATCTTATGAAGTTCCTAGAGCCTCTGGGAGGGCTAGAGAGGCAAGAGGGGAGGAGACGCAATAGGGAACCAGACCAGCCCAGGCCCAGGGCCACCCAGGCCGCCCCTGCCACCCGGTCCAGGGCGACACCACTACAGTTCATCCCAGCGAGACTCACCCTGCGCGCAGGTAATGCTACTCCTGCTGCACCCAAGCCGCCTGCCTCTACTGTTACTCTAACCAGAGAGTGACCTGTGTCCTTTCTTTGTTCGCTCTTGAATAAGTCCCTGTGAGTGCATCTCACTGGCGATCCTAAGTTCGCTCTGTGCCCTACCTACCAGCCAGTGGAGAAGTCGAGCTCTGCGTCCCGGCCTGGGGAGCCCAGGACTGTTTACATGGAAACCCTCCACATATAGGAGGGCTGCTCAAAAGACCCCCTGGTGTCTATAAACTGTGCAGTTGCAGGTACTCTGAGCTGCTAGCCTGGAATGTGCCCTCCGAGACTTTCTGAAAGGCATTTTATTTACCTCTGGCTACTACTGATTTGATGCTCTGTCTAGATAGCATCCTTGAGCACTTCCCTCTGTGCTTCCCCGGCCCTATGCCCATCACCCACACATCCAAGGTCACCCCTTCTTCCATCTGATATGTGTAGCTGTGCCCCAGCCATCTACTCCCTGACCCACGGTGCTGCATGGGGCCAATATGGGCTTTTTGAAAATATCAAAGTGCCCTGACTCATTTGCTTATGCTCTGAGTTCCGTGTTCATGGGCCTAACTATAAAGGAACTTAAGTTTTTTTGTTGTTGTTGTTTGCTTTTTTTTTTATTTAATTTTTATTTATTTATGATAGTCACAGAGAGAGAGAGAGAGAGGGGCAGAGACATAAGCAGAGGGAGAAGCAGGCTCCATGCACCGGGAGCCCGACATGGGATTCGATCCCGGGTCTCCAGGATTGCGCCCTGGGCCAAAGGCAGGCGCTAAACCGTGGCGCCACCCAGAGATCCCCCCCGCCAAAAAATTTAAGATATATTTTTTGCAAGAGAGAGAGCACACAAGAAGCAGAGGGAGAGGGAAAAGCAGACTCCCCACTGCACAGGGAGCTGACATGGGACTCGATCTCAGGACCCTGAGATCATGACCTGAGTAGAAGGCAGATGCTTAACCAACTGAACCACCCAGGCACCCTGAATAAAATCTAAAAAATAAAAATAAAAATAAAAATAAATAAATTAAATATCCAGGGGCACTTAGGTGGCTCAGTTGGTTGCACAATGTAACTCTTGACCTCAGCTCAGATCTTGATCTCAGAGATGGTCATGGGTTCAGGTCCCGTGTTGGGCTCCACACTGGGCGTGGAGCCTACTTTACAGAAACAAACAAACAAACAGACAAACACACAAATATCTAGTACATAAGACAAGCCACTGCATTTTTTTTAGTGCTTAAAGTCATGCAATACTCAAATAAGTAATTTACAAAATTTTATTGAGGAATGATAAATGTAGCTTGAGGTTTTTGTTTTTGTTTTTTTTAAAGATTTTGTTTATTTATTCATGAGAGACACACAGAGAGGTAGAGACACAGGCAGAGGGAGAAGCAGGCTCCCTGCGGGGACCTTGATCCTGGGACTCCAGGACCACGCCCTGGGCCGAAGGCAGACGCTCAACCACTGAGCCACCCAGGCGTCCCGCTTGAGGTTCTTAATTACAAACCAAAGACACTGTAGAATCACTTTTCCTGCCGTGGTAAGAATGGCTGAAACAATACAAAAACCAAAACCAAAAAAAACAAAAACAAAAGCACAAACAAACCAAAAAACCACAGGCAGCACCATCATCCATTCTTATGTCAGTAAACGCTGTTGGAAGAGTCACAGGCTTGAAGGAACAAGCAAAAAAACAATGTTAGTGTGTGGAAGGTGTGATGGAGGCACAGATGTTTCTGTCACAGCCCAGCATGTGGTCTGGTATTTGCCAATTACTTTACTTGTGACGTACACAAGTACTGTCTCTTCAGGGAGCCCTAGGTCCCAGAGATGATGTTTTCAACCATTTCAAACAATATGTCAGGCTCCTGGCACGTTTCTCTTGATCTCAGGGTCATGAGTTCAAGCCCCACATTGGGTATAGAAATTACTTAAAAAATAACTTTAAAAAGATAGCTCTGGGGGCGCCTCGGTAGCTCTGTCGCTTAGGCGTCCAACTCTTGATTTTGGCTCAGGTCTTGATGTCTGGGTCGTGAGACTGAGCCCTGCATTGGGCTCTGAGGTGAGCATGGAGCCTGCTTAAGATTCACTCTCTCCCTCTCCCTTTCCCCCTCCACCCTGCTTTCTAATAATGATGATAATAAAAGGTCTTACACTTTTAAAAAAAGATTTTATTTATTTATTCTGAGAGACACACGGAGAGAGGCAGAGACACAGGCAGAGGGAGAAGCAGGCTCCCTGCGGGGAGCCCAATGTGGGACTCGATCCTGGGACCCCGGGATCACGCCCTGAGCCAAAGGCAGATGCTCAACCGCTGAGCCACTAATAACCGCTGAGCAAATAATACTTGCTCTACACTGAGTACCCATCCATGTGGCAGTCACTCACTCCTAACCCAGTGGGGTCAGTGTTGTCACCACCCCCCATTTTTTAAGATGGGGCAACCAAGGCACAGAGCAGTGATAACTTTCTCAAGGTCCGTTAGCTAGCAAGTGGCCAAATTAGGAAAAAAGGCCAGGCAGTTTGGTTTCAAAATTCCTACACGTAGCATTATAGCTCCCTCTTAGATTGTGTCTGTATTTTATGGAAAAGGATGGATTATAAAAAAAAATCTCAGAAAATGTGATGGTATTGGATTGGCTGCTTTGGGTAGAATAAAGAAATATCTCCAGATAAAGTTCTGGTGCTAGCCCACATGGAAACCTGAAATGCACAATATGTTACAAAATGTCTTCAGTGTAGTTATTTTGATAAAAATCAGGAACATGTAAAATATGGTGGAATTATCTTTGAAATATTTTAAAATAAGATTGAAAGTGACCAAGAAAACATTTGGTCCCACGCGGAGATTCATCTCGTGACAAAGTCTTTAAAAAACTGAACCTAAAGATGTTGCACTGTTGGTTGGTAAGGTTTCTAAGCTAAAAAACGCCTGTTCCAATGGTCTTTTGTCTTTTTTTTTTTTCTCTTAAGTAAGCTCTTGGCCCAACATGGGGCTCGAACTCACGCCCCCGAGACCAAGCTCCACCGACGGTGCTGGCTGGGCACCACCCAGCCCACCCTGGACTTGCTTTTTTCTTTCTTTCTTTCTTTTTTTTTTTTTTTTTGGAAATATCTTATTTATTCATGAGAGAGAGAGGGAGAGAGCGAGAGAGAGAGAGAAGCAGAGACACAGGCAGAGGGAGAAGCAGGCTCCATGCAGGGAGCCCGACGTGGGACTCGATCCTGGGTCTCCAGGATCACGCCTTGGGCCAAAGGCGGCGCTGAACCGCCGAGCCACCCGGGCTGCCCATGACTTGCTTTTTCTTTCTTTCTTTTTTTTTTTTTTTAAAGATTTTATTTATTTATTCATGAGAGACAGAGACAGAGGCAGAGACACAGGCAGAGGGAGAAGCAGGCTCCATGCAGGGAGCCTGATGTGGGACTCGATCCGGGGACCATGGGATCATGCCCTGAGCCGAAGGCAGATGCTCAACCGCCGAGCCACCCCAGTGTCCCTGACTTGCTTTTTCTAAAGAAGCTCGTGGTATAAATTTGAAAGCAAACGTCCAGAGAGGTTTCAGTCAGTTGGAGGTTTCCATTGGTCCGTCGTCTGGTTGTGGGCAGGGTCTCCCTGGCGAGGCCCATCTGGGCACCCGAACCCGAGGCAGAAGTGGCAGGTAGGAGGCGCTGTAACAGCCCGCGGCCCGCTTGTCCTTCCAGCCTGTTAGGACCGGGGTCTCCGGCCCTTCCTGAACAGCTTTACTGAGGTCGGCTGACGCGGCTGACGGCCGCCTGCACCTCTTCCAGTGCCCACGCCTGCACCCCGCGCCGCCTGCCACCCGCACGGCCACCGCTACACTCAAGAACCCTTGCAGCTTGGATACCGTGAAATGCAACAAATAGGCCTCGAGCCAGACTTTTAATTGCTCTAAGTGTTAAAACACGACTTAAAAATAAATATGGAGAAGGTTCCCCTCCTTCCAAGGGGGGGGGCATGTGGTGGGGGTACAGGGGAGAGCCTGCCTCCGCTGGGTGACGGGGCCCCAACAGTGAGGGGTCACGGGGACAGGGTTACCCCATGTGCTGAGCGGGGCCCTCGGCCTCCTCCCCCCTACCCAGCACCCCGGGGCCTCGCCAAACCCTGACAGAGGGGCGGCTGGGCCCGCAGAACTGTCCATGTCACCGAAAACAAGGCCAGTCTGCGAAGCGACGCGGTCAAGAGGGGCTTAAAAAGACACAACTTGATAGAACGCGGTATCCCGAGGGAGGGAGGACACTGATAAAAACTAAGTAAAGAAAAAACAAAAACGAGGGAAACCAGAGTCAACCCTGGGCCACGGCTGTGAGAGCACCAGCGACCACTTTGCCTGCACTGAGGCCGCTCGTATTTTACTGGCCCCGGAAGGCTTTGTTAAATAACATTTGGAAAAAATAATTTCATCTTTTTTCTTATGCTTTCCAAGTTTCTATTTATGATTTTATATAGATCGAATTTTAAAATAACTGTACATATAGGGCACATATTTAAAACGTTTTCTTGATGGATGTTGCTGTTCTCACCAGAAAGAGCCGCTGGCTGCAGTATCTTAAGTCCAAACGGACCTGGGTTAACTTGGCCAAAGGATTCCTTGGGCAAAGATTCTCCGAGTCGTGCCCCATCCGTTTCAAGGATGAAACAAGTATTCATGAATTCGTTACGTCTCTTGTCCTGTCCCCTGGACGCCTGGGCCTCTCGGCAGCAGCTTCGCACTAACAGTCTGCAATTGTTAGGGACGCTAGACCTGAGAATCCCGACAGAAGCACCCCATTTCCCAGCAGCTAGCACGGCAAGGTCGTCTTCTCTTAGAAGAACCACTTTACCATTTGTCCCAGAAAAAAGAACCTGTTGCACATACCAGATTTTGGTTCTGCACTGAAGAGCATCGTGACCTTGTGGTCATGTTTCAACGGTGAAATGAGAGATGCCAACAGGGCCCTTCTAGTTCCTTCTATCCATTTCCCATTTTTTCCATTGCCCACCACTTCTAACGAGTGAGGTAAGACAGTAGATCCCTTTAGAGTGAAGCCCTGGGCTTCCCCCAAATCTGAGGGTCTCATGGCTTCCCAATCTGTGTCTCCTAGTGTAAGAGTATCGGTGTGACAGCGAGTGAAACCAGAGATTGCCAGGACACCTGGCCCAGCTCAGACCTCAGTCGCTGGGTTCCGATTTGTAACAGGGCAGACGGGGAAGTAGGAGGAACTCGCACCGAACTCAGCTGGGAGCTGCTTGGCACCTGCGGTTGTCGGCAAGGTGGGCAGGGCCGCATTCCTCAGAAGGCAAAGCTGAGTCACCAAGGCAGAAACCGGGAGGTAAGTTTCTCTCAGTCCCCAAAGAGGACACGGTGCCACCAGGGAGCAGAGTGGAGCTGGCCTAGGGTGAGGCCTGCTGGGCAGTCCGCGCCGGACACACACCTCATCGCTGTGGGCGTTTCCTTTCAAAATGAAAAAACTACTCTTTATAGCTGCCGTATCTGCAGATCCCTATCAGGCCGGGACGAGGGAGGTACGCGAGCCTCGTTGCCAGCATGTTCGAGTCTAACCCCAGCTGCCCCGGTACTGACCCTGTTTCGGTAACGGATGTGAAAATGCAATTTCCCCAGCCCCAAACTCCCCCCGGGGCCCACCATCGACAGGAGTGCTGGGAATGGATACAAGTCCTAATGGCTGACCAGCTGGATGGGTCCCGGTGGACTGGCCCCAGCCTGCGGGGTGTCCCCGGGGCCGACGCACAGCGAACACGGGGACTACTGGGCGCTGAGCTTGGATCTCCGCTCCATCCCTTACCAGTGGAAAGACCTCAGCTTTCTCTAAGATAAGAATACCCACGCTATAAAGGTTAAGACAATTAAAGGAGGCACTGCATGTAGCTAGCAGCTAGCAGATGGCAGGCACTAAAATAAATGAAGCTGGTCTGTTAGATTTGGAATCAGATAAGGAATGCTCCATCTACACGTTCCAGCTGATACTGCAGAAGGTCAAGTGACAACACTTTTGAGATCACTCCGGCAGAAACTGGCTTTGAAAATTAAAAGTTTCATTTTTTTTTTCAGGACTTTCCTGGCAGCAACTGAGAGGCCACAGAGGAGGAAGAGGCAGATAGGGGAAGTGCTGATGGTTACAAAGAACTGGCCTGTTCTACTGGTTCGTCCCATGGTGCTTCCTGGCCCTAGGTTCCTCAGATGCACATTCATTATATTCTAGAACCCTAAGCCAAGTACAGGCGTCATAGAGGTACACACGGATGTTGGCAGACCTGCACGCAAGGTTAGCTTGACTGCACCAGGTATGTAAGCTGGCGCTCCACTCCACTGGGGTGAGGACTCTAGGATTGGCCCGAGTTTACTCTTACACACGTAGCCAGACACTAACAACACTAAATCACTAGTGAAAACCACCCCAGGCACAAAGTGCTAGAAGCAGAGGTCAGGTAAACAAACCTCCTCAATGAGAAAACAGCACCTCCTGGTGGCAGGTCATTAAAGAAACACGTCAAGGCTGGAAATACTTCCCTGGAAATCCCGCCAAAGCTGTGCTCACGGCTTCCAGGATCAAAAATAAGTCTCATATAAATGAATATTGGTAGCCTGGAACATCTGGGTGGCTCAGTGGCTGAGCGTCTGCCATGGGCTCAGGACGTGATCCTGGGGTCTTGGGATTGAGTCCTGCATCGGGCCCCCTGCAGGGAGCCTGCTTCTCTCTCTGCCTCTCCTGAATAAATAAACTTTAAACATCTTTTAAACAAGTATCAGTAGCCCAAATTCAAGTTTGCGGAGTTTTACAAAACTCTCGACTAACTGTCCCTCTTATTTTTTCAACCATGATCAAATAAATGATTGCTACATCATTTACAGGAAATCAACAGCCAAAAGGACATGTAACTTAAAGAACTTTTAAAAATCTCATGTATAAACTCAGATTTGCCATCATGAAAGGGGATGTTAAAAGGAATAATCCAAAAAAAAAAAAAAAAGGAATAGTCAAGGGGACCCCTGGGTGGCTCAGTCGGTTAAGCATCTGCGTTCAGCTCAGGTCATGATCCCGGGGTCCTGGGATCGAGCCCCTGCATTGGGTTTCCTGCTTGGTGGGGAGTCTGTTTCTCCTACTCCCTCTGTTAAATAAGTGAATAAAATCTTAAAAAAAAAAAAAAAAAAAAAAAAGTAAAATAAGCTGATCTTCTGAAATTTCAAACTTACAAAATTCACAAAAATGGCTGCAAGATAAAGGCAAAGCAGTCACTCAGATTATAAAACCAAAACATATCAAAGAAATTTAAACAAATTTTAAGGACAAAGAAGCAATCTGGGAAGTCTGAGGTTTAACCAAATTAGCATTTTAGAAAACATAAAATATGGTGGAGGAAGTCATTAAAGGACACAATTTCCCTTAGACAAATAATAGATACTGGAATTTTAAGTCATCCTGACAGCTCGGGCTCGAACTCACAACCCCAGACCAAGAGTCACACGCTCCAGCGGCTGAGCCGGCCGGGTGTCCTTCCCTTAGTTCTTCCCATGAAAAAATGGAATTCAAGTCCAAGAGCCCGACTTGCTTGAGTGGTCGGATTCCTGCCCCTGAAGGGTGCAGCCGGCGGCCCTGGAGGGAAGGGCGGGCCCCGGAGGGCGGAAGGCAGGACAGTGAAATCTATCCCTGCAGATTAACACCAGGCCAATGACACAAGGAGTCTTGGTGGAAGTTAAAGTATTTATTGATGTGTTTAAACTGTACATTCTCCACAGATCAGATTAAGGAGTTTGTAGGTGAAGTTTATCTGTGCATAGTGGGAAGACACATGGATAAGGTAAAGGGGAGGAAGAAAAAAAAAAAAAGTTACAGGGAAATAGGAAAAAATACACCACAGGTTACCAGAACCTTCAGACTAAAATAAAATAAAATTAAAATAAAAGAAAAGAAAAAGAATGAAAGGAAAAAAGAACAGAAGAAAAAGAAAAAAACAAACAAACCGTGAGCATCCTCAACTATACAAGCATCACAAAGACTCGGGGGAAGGAAACAATCTCCAAAGCTTTCCACGGTGTCTACAGAGAATTTCGTGTACAACGTGGAGGGTCCTCCTCGCGCACACAAGCCAGCCCCCCGCTGGCCTCCTGCCGTCCTCCCTGAACAGCTGGGGGGCTGGTGCCGGGAGGGGGCCACAGAGGGGTCAGGGTCCGACGGGGAGGGCCGAGGGCCAGTGCCTTCGGGGGGCAAAGTGTCCAAAGAGGGGAAGACAGCACGTCCGGACATCACTTGGAGGGCGGTGAGCAGGAACAGGCTACGGCAGGTCAACGGCAGACAGCGGGAGAGCGTCACACACAGACTAGAGGCTAACTTCTGTGGAAGAGCTGGATTTAGAAGGAAAGCAGTGCAGGTGCCCTGAGCGGTCTACCTCGGGCTCGCCAAAGGACGCCGGACTCACGGCTGTAACCTCCGTGCTGACACCAGGGTACCCAGTGCTGGGAACGTGACAGAGAACTTTGCGAGGGTCTCATGATGAGCTTGAACGGCCGTCGATTACGGTTCTCTATCACACTTGGTTTCTGGGCAACTTCCCCAGAGCTAGCTCATTTAACAAGGGAATAATGCCTTAGCTGCTGCTGCTGCCTTTTTTTTTTTTTCCCTAAGAAAAACCAGGACAGTGAATGAGCCTTAAAGAGTGATTTATACAATGCGGCTGGAGTGGCCTGCGTATACAGTCTATCACCGAAAACCAACATTTCCATTTAGAGAGCATATGTGAGACAATACAATAGAAGTGGGATTTCTGATTAATTTAAAAAAAGAAACTACATCAGTCAAATATCTGCAATAGATCATTTTTTTTTCATTTAAGGTTTATATATCATATATTGTTATATTAACATTTTTCACCCATTTAAAAGAATGGAAATTGTGATTCTACAGTAGTACTTTATAGTCTTAATGATCCAGGAGGTCGAACGGAAGGTGAAATCCTCTGGAAGCAACTGCTGGTCAGTAGTTGATCCCAAACGCCGGACCTCTCCTGGCCCACCTGCACCACCCTGCGCCAACTGGTGGTGCTGCGTGCTTTCTCCTGCTTAAATCTGCATCTGCTCCAGGTATTTGTACGTGGGGTTTTCATAACCATGGTTCTGCATCTTGTTCAGGTGACGCTCTTCTGGGGTGAGCATTGGGTCAACCTGGAGGGACAAGGATGGAAGATCACTGCACTGGACCGAAAGAGAATCGCACAGCAGGCCACCTGGGTGGCTCAGTCAGTCGGGCATCTGTGCTCCCCTTGGATCATGGTCCCCGGGTCCTGGGATCAGCCTCGAGGCGGGCTCCCTGCTCAGCAGGGAGTCCGCTTCTCCCTCTGCCCCTCCCCCTCCCATGCTCACTCTCGCTCTCTAATAAATAAAATATTTAAAAAACACGAATTGCCCCGGAGACCAGAAGACTGGGCCGCTTGCTGCGCAATCCCCTGGGAACGAAAATCATCCCGGTGTCCGATTGCTGCTGGGCAGACCAACAAGAGCTGGTGGTGAAGACAGAGGAGGAGGAGGAGAAAGAAAAGAAGGGGGTCACAGAGGCTTCTGAAAACTGGAGTCCTAAAAGCTGAGTCTGAGCTCAAGAAAAGAATGAACTGAATTTCCTCGCACCACAGCAGAACCCGGTCTCAGTTCTGCTACTCGCTATTCGGGACGGCCCAGGCGAGCCATCCCTGTGAAATCAGAAACGGGACCGGACCATCTGCGGGGTCTTTCCCAGCTCAGGAATTCTACTATGAGGCCAGTGC
The DNA here is from genome assembly GCF_048418805.1 of Vulpes vulpes. NCBI lineage: Eukaryota > Metazoa > Chordata > Mammalia > Carnivora > Canidae > Vulpes > Vulpes vulpes. Next base: position 105,924,662 of record NC_132791.1, read on the forward strand.
GCCATGGGAGGTGAAACCATGTCACTAAGACACGCATCCAAACTAATCTTCCAGAGCACCTCACGTTCCTTATTGTTTTTGTTTTCTGGAACCGAGAACCTCTGGATGTTCCCATCACCCACCTCAAAATGAGTCGTAAGCAGTTCTAATTATGAACTGGTGGAAGACGGAACAGAAACAGTCTGCTGTGGGCTCTAAGTTTCCTGTTGCTTTTTCCCCCCATTAAAAAAAGACTATTACTTCTATTTCATACTTTTAACATGTAGTTCACTCATGATTGCCATTGTCACCTGATCTGTCACATACCCGGTTTGCTCCTCAAAAGAAGAAGAAGAAGAGAAAAAAAAAAAAAAAGATCAACAACAAAAACCAAAAGAAAGAAGGGTAATCGACAGTCCTCATTCTCAACTACCTAAACATACCGGAAAGAAGAGAACACTAAAGAAATCATCTGAGAAAAGCTTTCACCCTCTGTGGCAGAAGACGCTCTTGCGGTTTTCTCAGGTTCACGGCCAGAGCCCAAACTAACGTTAAGATGTGAGAGGGCCAACTTAGTTCAGTGGGGACGGGCTTCCAAAACACGACCTAAGGACGCGGTGGGGAATTTACCTGGAGCACGGCACCCACGCGCGGAGGCGTCGGAATTCCATGAACCGCCCCGACAGCACCGGGCCAACGGTCACCAGCTCGGGGCCACTCACCTCCACGATCCCGTGGCTGATGGTGCCGTACTGTCTCTTCCTCAGCATCACCAGGCTGATGACTATGACCGTGGCGATGGCCACAGCGATGACCAACAGCCCGATGAGCGCGCTGCTGCTGAGACTGAAGTCCTCCCGCAGTGGCCCCACAGATTCCTACAGTAACAAAGCACGTGCGGGACAAGGTCTTGGTGACCCTGCATGCAAGACCCAGCGAGCAGGGGACGGACACGCGTGCTCCACGAGGGCCACGCTTCCGGAGTCGTGACTCTGAAACCCGAGGGACCTCTAGGAGCCTGCTTCCCGGTTAACCAGCCCCATCGGGAAAACTCCCACTCTTCCAGTCTCCATGGAGATCCTAGGTTCAGCTCTCTTATTCAAAAGTACAGAAAAATGGGGATGGGGCCCCCGATCACTTGGGACACCTGGCATCTCTGTTTCCCACATGAAACGAAGAGGGAGAGAAGCAGCCAAGAGCCACGAGAAACCTGGCAGTTAGGTTTTGGAGCTGAGCACGTACCGGCTCTGCCTCCAGGCCACCGACCCTCTCGGCATTGAAGATCATTTCCTTAACATCCAGAGTCTCGTCGATGACCTGAAACAGCATGAAAATATCAGCAGCTGGGTGGAAGGGGAGACATTTAGTACAAGTGGAACCGCTTCTTTTCTACTCCATTCACTACCCGGTACCCAAGGACACCCACGACCCAAGCCGTTCCATCCCATTCCTCTACATCGAGTCACCAAACCCCCAGAGGGGGAGGCTAGTGTGGACACAGGCCAGTGTGTCACGGCTGGCTCCCCGGGGCTTTCACCCACATCCTCCCTGAGGTAACAGTCATGGGGAGACACTGCAGGACAGATTGCCAAGGAGTCACTCAGGCGAGGATGACCCAGAAATACCAGTGACAGAAAATGCTAGAAGAATAATTAATAGTGGGGTATAAACCTAAGGCGATAGAACCAACGTCGACTCTATTCCATTTTCAAGTTATTAAATCTCTGTACTCGCTTGGAAATGGCCTCTCATATTTTATTCATATCTGTAGTTGCAAATGTGTCTTCCCCGCTGTATAGCAAGGGATGAGCTACTGCTGAGAATTAATTCTTTATTCCTTCTCACGCCCAGATGCTAAACAATACGACAAACTCGTGGGAGCAGTTGGAGCCCACCCATCTCCCAGCATACGGAGAGCGAACACATGGAGGTTCATCTGGAGAGCGTCTAAAACGGTGCCACTCACTCTAATGAGTTTCAAAATTCAGCAAGGGCAGGGCAGGAGGGAGAAGCGGCTCACCATGTTCTCATCCACTTTATTCTTGCTGTTGATCACTTTCTCCTCGGCACCGATCAGCCCTCCGTCCTGCTCTCCCACTCCAGAGCCTGTGGAGAGAGGTCACGGCTGAGCGCTCCCCGGCCTGGCCCACGCCGCCCTCACAGCAAGCTTGGTCCTGAGGGCCGGGGAGCCCTCCTGGTCACCTCCCTGCCCCACAGCCCCACCCGGCTACATGACACACGACTTCGTTCCCGTGCCAAGGATGCCCCATGTGCTCTAGAAGGATGAAGGGTGCAGGCAGTTTGCAGAGGACCGATGGGTACAATGGACGAGGACAGGGTGCTCAACGGATGTCCAACTTGGAAAAATGGAATACCAGCCTTCAGAAGACAATGTTTACTGTGAGACAAACACTAGTGGAGCCCAGAGGCTTTCTAGCACAGAAAGATATGTGATGCTGCCGCCGCGCACCCATCGTCCCACAAGCCGGCCCTTCGACAGCCTGGGCTCCCTCGGGATGGAGGACCCAGCACGGCAGCAGGGAATCTGCAGGTCTGCCTCGAGCATTGGGTTTTATCCCACAGGCGGTTCTTTCTGCCTGACCCCCCTTCCCGACCTCCAACACGTCCCACTTGTCCCCTGAGCCGCAGCCCCTCGTGGGAGACGCTCCCCGCCCTCAGCACTCCAGCGCCTGTTTCTCCTCAACGCAGCTTCCTCTGTGTGTCCCCCTGGCCTGTAACCCTCTGAGGGCATGGATCGCAGAGGTCACATCTTTGATGGTGACCAGAGAATGAACAGGAAGGAAGCATTCCACAGACAGGGAGAAGCTGAACGCGAGGTGGACAGTCCCGTCTACAAATGGAGCAGGACTCACCGCTCCTCTTGTCAAGGTGGGACATCGCCGGGGCCAACATCCCCTGTGCGCCACGCCCCAAATGACAGTATCCGAAGATGTGACGTGGCGGAAGCCAGTGCAAACCCGGGTGGAGAAGTGACGAGCCACCCTCATTTTTAGCTTCAAAAAGCATGTAACGTCTAGCTATCCTATGAGTTTTTTAATAATAAAATACACGGTTCTGTACAAAGGTCTGGGTTTTGAACCTTCCATAAACAGATCAACCTGCCGGCCCACTCGGCATTCTAAGGGGACCACCAGCATGTGAGGGAGGATCCCACACGAGGATACGGCATGCACTGCCGCCGCTGGGCTGGCCGGGCGCAGACGGTGACACCTGGGCCCGGCCCCAGCGGAGCCTTCCAGCTCGCAGCCACCCTCGCCCTTGACCAGGGCCAGGAGTCGTAGCCACCACAGGCGCCGGGCGTGCAGCCCGACATAAGGCTGGTCTTTCCTAAGCTTTTATTGTAAAGAGGAATTTCACAACTTGATTCTAGGGTAAGTTAGATCAGGGCTGGCTCTGTAGCCTCTAAGTGCCACTGGAGCAGGGACGCTGTACCCCGACCATGTGAGCAAGAGGCACCTAGAGAGCTGCTGCTTCAGCAAGGATGTGGATGAGCAAACCTAGGAAATTCTAATCCTCCCATCCTTCTCCCTCTCCTCCTCCAGACTTTACAGGTCATAGGGCAGGATCCTATTTGAAAAATAACATGGCACTGAACCAACTAACGTAAAGTCCTACTAGTAGCCTCGGCTGCTATCCCAACTAGTAACAACTGAAGCATGAGGGCAAAAGCCAGGTAAGCTTCTAGAAAACTCACCTCTACCCCTAAGAATCCGAGAGGGACTGTTGAGAGGAAAGGGAACACCGGCACCGCCAGGAGGAGGCTTATCCAAGCAGAAGAAAATCAAGCATTTACCCCTAAGTGATTTTTAGATTCAAATCGCACTCCTCTGCATCAAATTCTTAGAGAACACCGCGAAGTCCGTCCATGGTCCTCCGGAGCTGACGGGGGGTGAGGGTGGGGGTGGGGGCCTCATAAAACACACACTAAGCGTTGAAACGTATGCACTTCTCACAGCGACCCCAGGACTGCAGACTAAGGAGCAAGCCAGGGAAATTCAGCAGCATTTTACAGGACAGAAGCAGCAGGGCCTTTGAAGACAAAGGAGCTGGGGTTCAAATTTGAATTCCTCTGCTCCTCAAAGTCGTGACTCCGAGCAAATAATTCGGTCTGAGGCTTCTTGGACCACCCGATCTGTCAGAGCTGAAAACCAGGCCATCGGCGTGCCCAGTGCATCCGGTGAGACCAAGTACAAGGGGCGCTCAGCAAGGTGCTTGCAGGGTCCAGCCTGTTGTGGAGCTCGGACACTCACGACCGTGGAGCGCGAGCTCACCTGTCGCAACCTGTGCCGTCCAGCAGCTTCTGAGGAGCCACAACTCAGGACAGGAGACAGGTGGCAACAGGCAGGTGGGTACCACAAAGGGCCAGGCACAGCTAAGAGGAAGGGAAGGATGTAGCGGGAGGGAGCAGCAGATGGGGAATACAAAGAGGTAGAAGAAAGCGACTTTCCACCTGCCCCTAAAATAAGCATTTTTTTTAAGACTTTAAGTAAACTCTACACTCCCATGTGGGGCTCGAACTCCCAACCCCAAGGTCAAGAGGCACGTGCTCTACTGAGCCAGTCAGGCGTCCCTGCATAGGTTTAGATATTTTAGTAACTCCAGCCAACCTAAGTTGCATATACATTTGAAAATCTACCCAGATGAAAATGTTTCATGAGAATATCTGGTTTTGGTTACTCTGTATTGTCCGGCCATGCAGAAGGAAGATGTGGGGTGGCCACCTTATAACCCTGCACCCGGGGCTACTCTGGCTCCGCTCACAGCCACGTCTGAGGAAATGAGGTGGAAAAATCTCAGGTGATGGTATGACACAGAGAATGAAACTCCTGACACACGGGGGAAGTGAAGAGGAATGAGGTCTTAAAGGGAACATCTTTGACGGACCAACCTTTTTTCATTGGGTGGTACAACTCCCGCTGAGTGTCTAGCAGAAAGGAAAACAAACAAACAAAAAATAGTACAAAAAAGGAGATTAAGAAAGAAAATGGCGTCTTTCAAAATTCCGATCTTAGATTTTCTCTATAACGTGAAGAGGTATTGTATCCTTCCTTAAAAACATGCCTGAAATATCCCATTAAACCAACCAGCAGTTAAGGTCCGCAGCATAGGGACTGGAAGGCAGGAGAGAAAGAAAAAGGTCTGCCTTGGGTCGCTGGGGGGGAGAGGGGGTTTGGGGAGATTTCCAAGCTCTTCAGAGCTGAGCCCACTAAGTTATTTTTTTCTTTTTCCCCAAAGTTATTTTTCTTAGGGAAGAGCAAAAATATAGTTAGTATGGACTGTGGTTTTCTGACAAGGAGACAAGACTCCAGTTTGGATCCATCCGAGGTGCCCTGACCCCAAATGAGGTACATCAGCGTGGCCACCCTACAGGCCCGGGAAGCCCGGGATTCTTAAGTGCAGGGCTTAGGAACGAAGCGGTATCTCTTTATTTATCTGGCTCTCTTCTCAGATTCTGATTACTGCAGGGCCAGCCGTACGGAGCTGGTACTTCTGGGGTATCCAGTTCAGAAGGCGTGTCAGGGTCTGAAGGCTACGCTGGATGTCCCCGTTGCCTGCATTTGGCACCTTCCTCAGGCCTTCTGTTCCACCAAGGCTGCATCTGATCAGGGGAGGTGACCGTTCCCAGGATTGCAGGGGTTCAAATCCTTACTCTCTACCTGGGCAGAGACTCCACCTCTATCTGCCTATACCCAGGACCCATGAGGACACCCCAGGACCTAGCCAAGAGGGCTCCCTTTGAGGACTCAAGGAGAGCACCTGGGCACCAGCTTAGCCAGAGCGGCATCTGATGAGGACTCTATCCACTACTTTCCCCATCACTGCCGTCAGTAGTAAGAGTAGCAAACTGCTGCTTCCACCCCCTGGTCTCAGGGCACCGGGCTCGGCAGTTTATTTCTGGTGCAGACCCACAGCTTTTAAAGATCCTTTTAGACACTGAGAACCAGCAGCGGAACAGAAGCAAGCATGCCAGAGCGGGAGTCAGAGGGACACGGCCTCTGGTCACCCCCCAACCCCACCCCCCGTACCAGAGGTGTCACCTTGAGCATGTCAGGCCACCTCTGTGGCCTCTCCACTGCCTGCCCCCCCCCCCCATGTTATGAAAAGCTAATGACCTCATATAACATGACAGTGCTATTTAAGGGACTTCCACGTGCAAGGCGCCACACACCCTAGAGGCAGCTGACAGGACCAGGAAAAAGAGAGGGTTTCACACAAACCACCCACAGAGGGGGGGAAGGTTACTCACCTCACAGGGATACTGAGGCCAGCAACGTGCGGGCGCCCAGCATGGTGCCTGCAGTCGGGGCTCAGCGGATCTGGCTGTCAGCAGGGGCACCGCCTCCCTGGCACACCCAAGTTCAAACGTCCACCTGTCGCGTCCTAACCGCCTCTCCCCCCCCCCCCCCCGCCCCCCAGCCAAGTAGGCGCACTGTCAATCATACGCACCTTCGTTCTCAGGTAAGGATGGGAAGGGATGGAAAGGGTGGAACGGCGGGATCTCATCACTCTCTTCGGAGCTCACCCGGACGTCCACGGGGGTCTCGGAGATGGAGGCGGTGAACTGGTCCATGTCTGCGCGCTGCTCCTGAAGTAGCTCGTCTGACAAAGACAGACACGGCAGGGCCCGGCTTTCAGAAGGCCACGGGCGCGATGGAGGCTGACGCGGGTCATCACAGAATGCGCGATCTGCTGCGGGGCCACCGCCAGCTGCCCTTGCCGTGGACAACCCCTCCTACCTACACCCCGACCGCACAGCACCATGGGCCCCCCTCTCTTCCTTACGGACCCACTCCGGTTGGGTGGTTTCACCCCCGGGGCTGTCCTAAGCACCATCCACAGCCCATGACCCCCAAACCTGTACCTCCTCCCTGCTGCCCTGACCTCTGGCTCCTCGAATGCCCCCCCCACCCCACACACCCTCTCCTTAAGCTCCAGCAACTTCAACTTCATCATGCATGAAGAGACCGCTCCCCGCTCCCCTCAGTGCAGTGCAGCCCCACCGCCCACTCCGCGGCTGATGGAAGCCCGGGCGTTACCCTCACTGCCCGCACACCCCGCTCACCCTTCCTCTGCAACATGCCCCAAAGCCCCCCACATCTCTCTTTCCTCCATTACCGTCAAACGCCCACTACCAGCATTTTTTACCCGGATTTTTACAATTGCTTCCTGGCAGGTTTCTAATTTTAATAGCACACAGCAGCCAAGTAATTTTTTTTTAATTCACATCCTTTTTTAAAGCAAAGTACAGATCTAGTCACTCCCTAGTTTAAAACCCTCTCTCGGTTTTCCATTATCTTAGGATAAAACCCAAACTCCTTGATTTTGAACAAACTGGCCTCTGCCAACTTCTTTGGCCCCATTTCTCTGTGTGTTCTGGTCACACTGACTTAAAGCTCAGGCGTGTGCAGTCGTCATGTCCTCTGCTAACAATGTCTTTCCCCTCATGATCTTCGTGTGGGTGGCTCCTCCTCCTCCTCATGTGGCTCTCGGGTTCCTGTGCCCAAGACAGCCTCCCTGACCCCTCAGCCATGCTCCACCATCCACCAACTATTTTGTCCCCCACGTGGCACTCCTTGTCTTGTTTTCCTGTTTCCCCTGTATTAACATCATCTCCAGGATACATTGTCTCCTCGTGCACCATTTTACTCTGTGACACATGGTGGACAGCGGACTTGTAACTATTTGCCAAAAACATGAAGATGAAGAGCACAAGAGGGAGGGGAAGTGAGAATGTGTATAATACAGGTGCCTTGAAATGCACCAGCAATTAAGGGGGAAAGGGCAACAGGAAGTTCCCCCGGTCCCTTGCAATTTCACACCCTAGACTTTTTTTTCCCTTCCGGTAACAGAGTAAAGGTCAAGAAACTCAAAGCTCTGTGGCTCACAGCCCGCCCACCTGCCCTGGCTTATTCCTTGACCTTGCCACATAAGCTTCAGCGCATTCCAGGCTTAAACCCCAGCGTGCTAATGCCCCGCTTCCTGGCCTGACTGTCCTGGTTTCTCTAATCTTGCTCTGCTGCCACCCCAGAGCCTCGGCCAGAAGTTCCACTGGACCTCGATACAAACACAGCACCCACCAATTTCCTCCTGGATCTCTTGGGCTACGTAAGGTACTTTGTAGAGCAGTGAGAGGCTTTGGTTCCTTCTTTCTTCAATCACATGGAGATGTGTCATCACCTGGGGGAAGAGCATGGTGGAGAGGCCCTGTTAACAGAGCCGGGCCCGGAGGCGGCTTGCAGACACACGCTTCCACAAAGATCAGCTGCAAAAGTATATGCTCTGCAGAGCCCAGCAAAGCAGGTGGTCAGGGGAAACATATTAATCCCCACCCTACTTGCTGGCCCCTGCAGTACAATAAGCCACCCTCATCCGTGAGGCATAAGTTCAAAGACCTCCACCCGACACCTGGAACTGCAGGTAATACTGAGCCCCGCATATAAGAGGTTTCTTTCCTGTGTGGACATATCGAAAATAAAGTTCAATTTAGAAACCAAGCAATTTTAACAATAAGTAATAATAAGAGACTAATAGTAAGTAATAACAAATAGGAACAATTATACTATAATGAAAGTTGCTTAACGTGGTGTCTCTCTCTCTCTCAATACCTTCTTGTGCTGTACTCACCCTTCTTGTGATGACGTGAGGAGATCACGTGAGGGGAATGACGTAGGCACTGAGACATGAGGTTAGGCTACTGAGCCCCTGACGATACCTCAGGGGAAGGGTCACTTGTTTCCAGGCCATAGGAAGCGAACCCTCAGGTAAGGAGTGTGCCCAGACTGTGTGTGATACCCCTTGGTGATCTGAGCACTTATCCAGAGAACACTCCGAGTTAAAAGAAACTTTAAAAACTTTCACTAGGCAGTTACTGATTTTGATTTTTTTTTTTTAAAGATTTCATTTATTTATTCATGAGAGGCAGAGAGAGAGAGGCAGAGACACAGGCAGAGGGAGAAGCAGGCTCCATGCAGGAAGCCCGACGTGGGACTCGATCCTAGGACTCCAGGATCACGCCCTGGGCCGAAGGCAGATGCCCAACTGCTGAGCCACCAAGGCATCCCTGATTTTGATTCTTATATGAGGCACTTCATAATTTACTTGTTGGGTGTAAAAGAGTAATTCATACTATGCCAGATACTCGGTAAGGTTCTGCTGAGTGAAAGATGGAAACAGTCCATTTTTACCACTGGTCAGATTAGGTGGGGTAAAATGAGAATGAAATCACTGGCTAAAAAGTGGATTTGCAGGGAGAAGGGGCCATTCATGGATTTGCTTAGTGAAGTAATTGCTTGAAATGATTATCATGGTAAATAATAGAGCTAGTTTATTCATATTTAACTGAATTACTTTTTCCTTCAAAAATTTACAGAGATAGAAGTGAACCTGATTTTAGGGGGGTGATAAAGGAACACTTACCTACCATCTGTCTTACACAGTTTACTACCTTTTCTGAATGAAACAGTTCCAGGTTGTTGATATTTTTTACAAAGGGCGGGGGGGGGGGGGGGGAAGCCATCACAACTGGTCATTTACTTTTAAAGCTTTATTGGGGTGGAAACGAAAGGTGATGGGATCCCTGGGTGGCTCAGCGGTTTAACACCTGCCTTTGGCCCAAGGCATGATCTTGGAGACCTGGGATCAAGTCCCATATCAGGCTCCCAGCATGGAGCCTGCTTCTCCCTCTGCCTGTGTCTCTGCCTCTCTCTCTCTGTGTGTGTGTGTCTTTCATGAATGAATGAATGAATGAAATCTTAAAAAAAAACAAACAAACATTGCATCAAAGTAAAATGGAAAGGGAAAGGGAAAGGAAAAGGGAAAGGGAAAGGGAAAGGAAAGAAAGAAAGAAACGAAAGGTCACGTGGGCTAACACCCACCCCAAGGCCACAATCGGCCTGTTGCAGTAGCTCAACGCCAGCTACTTCAGGACCTGCAGTTACCAGGCTCATCCTAAAGAGGGTGCTTTAAGTCCAGGGATTAATTACGTGGGCTTGAAGCCATTAGCATGGTCAAAATGGAAAAAAAAAATTAAATGGAAAGATGCTTTTATTGTAGATTGATGTCTCTCTGACCTTTAAAAGCAGGGATGAAAGCAATTTAATTTTATATTTGCCATTCTTTCAATCAAGTAAATTGATGGGAAAGCACAAGACTAAGTGCCTTAGATAGAAAATGCAAATAGAGAGAGACTGAAAAGGCACCACCAGCAGTCTTCATGCGTGTTGACATTGTTATACTTCAGATGAATTAAGAATCCATTTGATTGAGGACGGTTCATATGCCCCCAGGAGAAACAAGAACCACAGGGTGGGATACTGGACATAGCATCTTCGCGGCAAGCTCCTGGGCTGCAGCACGAAGGGTCAGGGCACCATACCACTCACCCCGGACCCAACACACACGCTCTAATAGGCTGAGCATATTCAGCATTCTCTAAAGTGTAGATAATACAACAAGGGAACATGCAAAAGTTCATGTAATTCAGCAGCCAAGAATCACTAGAATTAAGGGCTTAGAGCACAGAGCAAATATCACAGAGGAGAGCTGGGTGTTTCCCTGAGATCTGCTAAGAAGGGAGAGAGTTCCACTTCCCATGCCATCTGGTGTGGCGCTGTGATCTTGCTGGCAGACGACTCATTCCCTAGCTGTTAATTTAATACACTGATCGAGGGCTCTCCTTTCCTTCTGTTCTCAGACCATATAAAAATGGCTCTTCTTCTGTAAAGTATTACATGATAATCTAGTTTTTCCACAAAAAAATCTGAAAAAAATGTCATGTTTTTGGGTTTTGTTTTCAAAAAACCAAGTAGACCTGAAAAATCTACCCCCTGTCAAGATGGATGCATTGTTCCATCTACACTTCCTGGAAGCTCCTCTAGGATTTGGCCTTTTGCCTTCTCTTCTACTCCAACCAGCTTAAAGCAAAGCCCTGAGCTGCAGGCCTATACCAGGTGCCTCCTGGGGTCCCCAGAGCCATCCCTGTCCATATTTTCCCATTCTTCTCATTCCCCTGATTACCTAGCACCTGACTGTTGAAGCCGACTTTGCATGTTTAAGGATAGTTATTCTTCATCTTTACAACTACTATAATTAATACTATACTGATGGTGAGTTGCTCCAGGGTTCAACTTTGCAAGGTCAGATGTGAGTGCAGAGTCTGGCATGTGGACAGTAGGCACACAAACTCCTGAACCAAGGGAGTAGCCCACCTCAGTTGCCAGGCTCCCAGGACTTTGGGCAGATGGCCTCACAATCCTAATAACACACACAGCATGAGGCTGGGAGGGGAGTTGCTGGGGAGGTGGGCAAGTGTGCACACGGGTGAGCGCATCCCATGGACACTGGGCAAGCTGCAAAACACTCACCTAGGAATGTAAAGCCCAGCCGGGCACAAGGATGAAAGCTGTGCTTTTTAAAGCTTTGAAGTTCACCAAGTAGTAAGAAACTACCTTTCTACGTAAAGTACCATATTTAAATTAAAATATGGGAGGAAATTAAGTCAGATCTGTTATGTCATTACAAGGCCCAATAGGCTAAGCTACTAGACTTGCTGGTTTACAAGGAAGCCAACAGTCTTGCAGGCAGGCTTCTTTTCTACGAATACAAGAGAGTAAAGCACGACTTAACACACAGACAATACTGAAATGAGAAAGAGGGTCCAGAAACAGACCTCTCTGGACGACTATAAAGGAAAGCTGGATCCCGCACAGAACAAAACCCAAGAACGTACCAGTGAGTGTCCCAACTAAAACTAATGTACAAAACAAAAAAGACCAATTTTTAAGAACTGCTTGGTATAGTTGCCTAGAAAGACTTCAAATATTAATTCTGGTGGTACCCCAAATCAGAAGTAAACAGATATAAAAAAGATTGAGAAATTGCCTTATCTCTTCAATTCAATTGTGCATTAAGCTTCCAGAAAGGCTTTAAGTAGAAATGACTTAATAGAAGAAAATATGGAAAACATATTTTTAAAACTAGGATCTCTGCAAAACCAACTCTTGTAACCTAATAATGTCTTTGGAAAGAAACCATTTATCATTTTCTAAGCACAACTATCAGGGCTGCCCGACCACTGGACAAAGCTAAAGTGCCCCCGCTAGAGACCTTCTCCCGCCACAATTTCTACTTTGTCTGGTGTACCTGGGATTTCATTTGGGCTGCCTTTTCTGGGTCAACAGCCAACACATGCTGGTAATGACGGATGGTATGCAGGCGATCTTTGTTCTCAGCGCGGACGTAACGCCGCAAGGCCTGGAGAATGCGATGAGGCTGCAAGAGAGAATAGTAGTTTTAAGATCCAGAGACCCAAAAAAAAAAAAAAAAAGATCCAGAGACCACAGAATGAAAACAGGCAGGAAAGCAAAGCTGCAAAACACTCACCTAGGAATGTAAAGCCCAGCCGGGCACAAGGATGAAAGCTGTGCTTTTTAAAGCTTTGAATTTCACCAAGTAGTAAGAAGCTACCTTTCTACATAAAAACTACGTACCAAAAACTACATACAGTTCCAAGCTTATGTTGGCTCCTTAACCAGCAGTATCTTCCAGAGTCTGTAGCCCACTCTCCTGCTCAATCTGTCCTCTCTCCTGAGCTCAGTGCCTGACACCTTGATTACAAGGCAGGTGATCCCTGTGTCATCCAGGAAAGCCTTTACTTGCTCACTTAAGAATAATACCAATATCCTACTTTCCAGTACTTTGCATTCCCCCAAAGTAAAGTAGGTTAGAGTCAAGGGATAAACAAGTGTGAGACCACGCTTCCACACAGGGCTTCGACGTAAATTCCTTTACCTCTTTTTTCCTAATCTTATTTAGAACAGAGCAAGTTCAAAAGCTTTGAAAGGCATGTTTTTTTATTCTCTAAAAGTAAAGCTACTACAAGAAAATTCAGTAATTGAGTAACTACCAACCAGTACCCTGAGGTTATGCTTTTCCAGTGTAAGACACTTCCATCTCCAGGTGGCACATGCAAGCAGCAGGTGTAAGGCCAAGGTGACATAATACAGTTTCCTCCCCATTCTTCTTCCTTTCTCTCCTTCAGCCTCACCAGAATTTGTCTTAAAAGTGTCATGTGTTTGCTGACCTGCGTGTCATCACGCGTAGGCTCGACACATGCCCTACGTTACAGCAGGAACATTGAGGCTAGCATTCATCAGAGCCGGGGCTCCGCACACCACTCACCCGCGGGGGGTCGGACTGCAAGGCGGCCAGGTAATTCTCCAGAGCCATTCGGCGGCGGTCATTCAGCATAGCTTCCACTCGAGCCAGGTGGGTCTCCACCAGCTGCTGCTTCTCGCTGGCTGCCTCCTTCTCTAAGGCTTTAACCATAGCTTGGAAGTGCTAAACCAAGAAAGCAGGAACAGATACGTAAGTCATGGCACCTAGAAGACGTCTAAGCCAACAGCCAGAGCCCCCGATGCTGCCTCTCCTTGCCCAGAGCCTGTGCCAGTCGATAACAGGGTCAGAGAGGGGAGCAAGGGTGAGATCCAAGTATACTTTATCTGATCGCTGTCAGAAAAACGACTTCCTTATCTAATGAGCGTGTGTTAAATTAGAGCGGCAGGGTGCACCTTGGCACTGCCGGCAACGGAAATCACCAGCGCCACGAGCCCAATTGTGGGCTTCCTCAACGTGCCCTGCGAGGGAAGCGATGCTGTCCTTTCCACACCACAGCAGAGGCACCCACTTCCAAATCCCGAGACGCAGACCAACAGGAGCCATATCTTGAAACATATCCCAGTAATGGGGTGGGTTATGTGGAGTCATCCACACTGAAGTTCCGAAGGCCAAGTATCTAGCCCGCTGGAAGGGTAAAGTTGAAGGCCCTGAAACTACCTCTCCCTGCACAGGATGCACCGGCCGCATAAAAATTAACATTCAGATTTCCTAGGTGACTGACACAAAAGGAAAGGTGCTCCAATTAAGTGTTAACATCACAAGAAGACAGAGTTCAGTGAATCATAAACACGAACTGATTTAAAATGCAATCAGTTTTATGAAACCTAAATTGCTCTCCCTGGGACTACCACACTCTCATCTATTCAACGGGGACCCAGCTGCTGCTGGGACTCTAATGTTACAGGCTTGCAAAGTTACAGATGAACTGGGATCAGACGGTCTTATTGTCTGCCTTTTGACTTTTGAAGACGTCCACAAAAAAAAAAGAATTCAGGGGATGCCTGGGTGGCTCAGCCGACTCAGTGTCAGACTCTTGGTTTTGGCTCAGGCCATGATCTCATGGGTCTTGAGATCGAGCCCCGTGCCCCCCTCGGGCTCTGCGCTAAGGGGGAGTCTGCTTGAAGACTGTCTCCCTCTGCCCCCTCCTCGCACTCACATGAGCTACCCACGCGCTTGCACACTCTCTCAAATAAATAAATAATTTTTTTTATATATAAATAAAAGGGGGGGGGGGAGGGAATTCAGTACTGCTGAAAGCTGAGTCACAGCCCCAGAATGAAGATGACTGAGGACTTTTGTCAGGAGAGCACAACTGACAGACACAGCCAGCTAAGGTTGCTTCCTGGCATGAGTTAGGTGCGCTCTGGTCGGTCTGCTTTCCTTCTACTGTGGGTGATCGACTCTAGAGAATGCCAGTTTGCAGATGAGAAGGGTTTAAAAAAAAAAAAAAAAAAGCAGGCCAGTCAAAACTTCCCTGTAACATAAGCTCTCAACTGAAAGAAGGTGTCTAACTCTAATTTCCTGGGAGTTTGGCTTTGGCTGGGTTTCGGAGGGCCAGGCTGGAGGCTCTGTCCCTGGAGAACGCATCTCACCTGAATGAGAGTCTGCCTCTCTGCTTTCGGGAGGTTCTTGGCCTGAAGCTCAGCCTCTTCCCATTCCTTCTTTACCTGGAACAAAGGTCAAGGCCAGTATCACCAGAGAATCCTCTCTGAAACAATCCCCCCCCCGTTTCCTAATAATAGCACCAGGCCGTGGAATCTAATATGAGAAACTGCAAATGGAAATCGCCATCATATGACCCCTCACGAGCTCAGCGCTGGTTAAGCTGGTTCACAGAATTACTGCTCACAAGGTCCTGGACCACTACCATCCCAAACAGAGCCTCAATGCCATGACCTCCTGGTTTTATAACCTCAGGCAAGTTATTCAGAAGTCTTTGTGCCTTAGTCTCCTTGCACTAATAAAACGCGGGGTGGAGGCGGGTTTCATACCTACTTCTCAGAACTGTTGTGGATAAAACAGATTTAACACACATTTCCAAAAGTGTAATCCCGGGACTGGTGACATGTGAGATTTTAGGTAGGATTCAGACCTAAAACTCTCTTCAATTTTCTTTCGATCTTTCTGAGTAACTCCAGGAGGAAGCTGCACTAGGGTGCTCATGCTGCTCCGACACTTATGTCTCTTCTGAGAAAGCAGCGGAGACTGAGAACCTTCCGCAGGCAACAGAATCTCGCTAGAATAGGTTAATATAGGTTTGCTCCTATCTAATACATTTTTAGTTACCTGTTCTAATGGCAAACAATATCAGCTTTCTATCTACAACAGTGATATAAAGTTTCCCTCCTTAAAATACAAAAATATTTTAAAAGCTAGTTAATAGCGAAGAAAAACAAGGATGTAATGGTTACAGGAAGTGCTCTGAGTGCTCTGCAGAGTCTGAGCACTGATAAGCACTCAGAGTAATTACATTATCATGAGGGGGTGGGAGGTGGGGAGGGGGCTAGGGTGGCCCAGAGGTGGCCCTGTTGAACTCTCACATGCAACACCGCCTGACGATCCAGGGAGAAGGGGTCCCTTTTCTTCAACCATGGAAACCCTTTACTCAATGCCACACCTCAGGGGTGTAAGGGGAGCGCCAAGGTTTACCCTGTCCATTCGGTTGCGGTGCCGTATTTCCAGCTGCTCCTTTGCCTTCTGGAAGCGAGCGTGCTCGTTGTCGTCTGCAGAGGTCTCAAAATACACATCGACATCATTGGTTGGCAGAGGAGTTGGGGGAACTGAAACGAAAGGAGGGGTTCCCTCTGGGGGTCAGGCCCAACATGGGAAGTGGGCTGCGCGCTCGGAAGAGGCTCGAGCTCAGGCCTGCAGAAGGCACCTGTCTGCCCAGCACCACGCTCTCAGTACAAGGTGCTCCTGTCTGCCGAGACTCCCCACGGCTGTCCTGCTTCCTGACGGGACACTGGACCTCCAGGCCCGTCCACGCCCCCCGGCATCTTTGTACCAGCGAGGCACCTCCCTGGGACTTCAGGGGAAGAAAAGGGAACCTACCATACCTTCCCTCGGTTCCTGCAATCTTAAAACCTAAAAACTAAGGATTTCTGTCCCTGATCGCTTCTGGCTGGAGCCAAGGGCGGCCATCAGACCTGCAAAGGCACCTCCCCAGATGCTCCATTCTGAAAGGAACTGTGGTGCCCAACGGCCTCTGCATACAGGCTGCGTAGGGCCCGTCCAAGCTGCTCTAGCTATCTTTTTATCGTTTTCAACAAGACTGAAGAAGTCGTAGCCCCACCCCCAACACCAGGGAGAAGAGGGATCGACACCCAGCTGAGGAATCTGACAAGGACTCAGCACAGTGTGGAGACGCTTTGGGTGTTTGGATCCACGATGCTCCCTGGCCTCACCAGCCCATCACCCAGACACACCCCTCACTGCTGCTAGTCGGCACCCGGGCTCACGGGCCCCAGCAGGTGAACACTGCGCAGTGGAGCTTAACCTCGTGGGCAGGTTTGAGATGACAAGCTTACCTCCTCGACCCCGTGGGAAATACCCAAGAAAAACTCTTACTGGCCCAGTTCACTCCCAATCTCCCAAGCCAGGGAGGACACTTGCTCGTACAACCTGCTGTGTCATGACATCAGCGCTAAGAGAGGAAGTACTGAAACCCGGTGAGTGGCCTTCAACTCAGAAATAAAGTCGCCTAACGCCACGTGGTGTAGCTGTAACACACCACCAAAACATCCATACGAGCGACATGCGCACCTACACGCCAGCCACTCCAAAGCTCTTCCATCAAAGCATCTTTCACTTACGTTCAAACCTACACACTACAAGGAAAACCCCGTCAGGAACGTTTGGCTCCTACGTATGCTTCCACAGGATCACCACGGCCAGTTTTCACATTAACTAGAGTGTACAGCTTCGCAAACCCCATTCCCCATGACACTCACAAGTTGTCGGGAGGACGTCAAAGCACGGAAGCCGTCGGTGCCAATACGCACGTTGCCACCGTCTGCAGCTTAAAGGCTTATGTGCTGCAGACAGTCTTTGGTTCCTATCACTGGGCTGGATAAAGATCATACAAACCACAAGCTGCCTCCACCCCCGGGAACAAAAGGTAAAGGCAGAGTGGGCCTGGAGACCTGGTCCGGAAAACCCGAGGGGATGAACACCAGAACCACAGCCCCTGGTCCGTGGGAAAACCGCCGGCTCTAGAAACCAGCACATCATCCCTCTTCGGATCCCTGCAGGGAGGGGCACAAACCCCACCAGTGGCCAGTGATGCTTCTAGGCGGTCAAAGCCCTGGGGCCAGGGACCCACCAGGACATGAGCACAGGGCTTCTCTGTGGCCCGTCTTCCTACCACAGGCATCAGAACGACAGCTGCGCAGACCGCAGAACCGCGATGCCTCGAGAACCTAGGTCACCGTACGGCACCACCTGCGTGATCCTTCAGGAAGCAACCGCCTCTCCCTATTCTGGGAGCTCCTCCATGACCCCGCATTCCTCGGACTTCACCTCCAGATTAGGACTCCTTGCCCCTTGGTTTAAGCAACCTCGCAAAGCAGGAAACATCACAGTAGGCTCTGCCTCCAGCTTTCCTGAATAAAAAAGTTTCTGGGCAGCCTGGGTGGCTCAGAGGTTCAGCGCCGCCTTCGGCCCAGGGCCTGATCCTGGAGACCCGGGATCGAGTCCCACGTTGGCTCCCTGCATGGAGCCTGCTTCCCCCTCTGCCTATGTCTCTGCCTCTCTCTGTGTCTCTCATGAATAAATAAATAAAATCTTTAAAAAAATGAAAATATAAAAGTTTCTGCCACCAAAGTTCCCTAAGGACTCCTACTGTTTCCACACTTTCAATTACTTCCCCGAAGAACAGCTTCTCCACAGAGCAGCAGCTGGGGGGTGGTGCTAAAAGCCTACTGTGTTCTGTTGGGATTCGGAACATCTTGGGGGGGCGGGGGGAGCACACGAAGGTATGAAAGGGAACACCCAGCGGAAGCTACAGCCGAGGACTCCTGAGAGCAGCGACCAGGAGCGACCAGGAGCGAGCAGTAGCTCGCTGCTCCGACGAGATCCAGAAGCAGAGCCAGGGAATGAGCGCGGAACCTGAGGACTAGCGAGGCCGGGGGAGGCGGCCCTCCGGGGAGGACCGCGGGGAAAGCCAGAGCCCTCCTGCCGCGGCCGCGGGAACCCCGCTCGGCGGAACCGCTGCACTTCTTCTGGGACCAAAGGACACGTGGACGAAAATTCCTTCACTTCCTAAAGCTCCGCGGTCCAGCGTTGCCAAAACACTGGAGCACCAGCTACCACCCCGCAGCCGCCGGGCCGCTCCCTAGGGCAGCGCGTTCCCGCCTGCAGACCCCGGAGGGGACGAGGACAGAGGGGACAAGGACAGAGCAGCTCGAAGACGAGACGGGGAGCGCAGCGTGTGCGCCCCCGAAGGACGGACAGCCGAGGGCGAGGTGGCCGCCGCGACCCCGCCGCCACCAGCCCCACGGGGAGCACGGGACACACAGAGCCGGGCTGGCGACGGCCCACAGGAAAGCAAGGCCTAGGTCTAGGAAGCACAGAGGGGGGACGACAGCAAACACCTGAGTCGGCAGGGAGCACCACACAGACGCGGCCACGGGGACGCCGGGAGAGACACGGCCGACAGGACAGCGCTGCCGCGCGGGCCGGCGCCGGGACTTACTCATCGTCTTACACACAGCCATACAATAGTCCTCAGACTCAAAATTGTTCCTGTTGCCTCCGCAGCCGCCATATATAAAGCGCACGCACTTCCCCTTGGAGAGGTCGAAGTACCACCGGGGCATCACGGCCCGGCAGGGCCCCGTCATCGCCTCCTGGGAGCAGACAGCTGTGTGGAAACGGTCAGAGCGTGAGCAGGACGGGCAGCGGCTTCGCGGGCCTCGCGAGGCTACAGGGGGGCGGGCGGGCGGGCGACGCGGCCCGTCAGCTGAGGCCGACACAGCCCGGCTGCCGCCCACCCGCCCGCCAACACGCGTGTCTCAGATGCTGGCGTCTAGCCTGACGTCGAGTTCTGGGCCTCCCGCTCCCGGTCTGGGAGGTGGGGGCAGCGGCCTGATGCGCCCACCAGCTGCTGCCAGAGGCCGAAGGAGCGCGGCGTGGGCGCGAGGGCTGTTTTAGTGGCCGCGACCCCAGGAAGCGCCACTCAGGCCCCTGGCAAGCCTGCGCGTACATGTTTACTTTTTATGTTTTCTGAGGTGAATCGTAAAGTCTGGACTCGTCAAGTGTTTGGCCTCTTGGAGCCCTAAATCATTCTTCAGGTCTCCAATGGCTTCGGAGACGCACCAGCACGAGGCTGCCCGGCAACGGGCTAGCGTGCTCACCACCGCTCCTCCCCTTCTTTGAGGAACTGGCAGGACGAAGAAGCGGCCGGCCCGGCTCCTTGGCCAGCGGTCATTCCGTGCCACCCGCCCGGGCACAGACAGGGCGGCCTAGAGATGGGAGCACACCCAGGAAAAGAACCAAGCAAGTCTCTTCCGTTCTAGAAGGTCGGGGCTTGAGAAGCACTGAGGAGGAGGCTCCCCACGGGGAGAGAACCCCTCGGGCTGCACGTGGAAGCGTCCTGCCCATGCGCACACCACGCTCTCTCCCTGGTGCTCTGGTCCGGTCCCTGTCCTCCAGTCAAGTCCTTACAATGCAAACAAGACTTTCTGATTCACTTCTGGGTCCCTCCCGAGTGGGCCAGCTGCAGGAGCGGGACCCCCAGCCTGGCCGCCAGTGTGAATAGGGCACGACCAGCGTGCTGCAGGCCGCCCTCACGTCGGCGCCCAGGAGCGCCAGCTCTCCTGGGACTTACCTGGGAAATCCAAAATCGTAAGCAAAGACCACCAAACGGATTTTAACGCCACGGCTTTACGTCGGGTTACCTTTAACGTCGTGAGTAATTTCCTTTTCTGAAATCGTCCCGTCACTGCTGGGCTCAGTTGGGTTCTCGTCATTGTAGTCATCTCCTTTAAAGGTGTCGTAGTAGTAATCACGGTCTTCCACCACTTCCTCCCCTTCCTCCTCGTCCTCGTCGTCCTCGTCCACAGCTGCCTCTGTGAAGTCCTCCAAATCCGCTTCGGTAGGAAATTCACTAGAGGTCACAGCAGAAAAGGGAGGTTAATACGGATTCCTATGTGCAGCGCACAACAATGATTCTCTTCCCTATTCTGAAACGCAAAAACAGAGACAGGAAACCAGCTCAACTCACGGTGAGCTCTGTGGCCACAGGCCAGAGAGCCGAGAGCCACCCGCAGTCTTGCCACCAGCTGTGGCCAGAAGGGAATGCCAGCTGGCCCCCCTCCCGCGGCCTCGGGGGAAGCCCACCGTGCCCGGAGGGAGGGACTGGCAGGCCACAGCCAACAGCAGAACCATTTCAGGTTCTTCTTCTCTGAGGTTTACCTTTTGTAAATATCGTAGTCTTCCTCTTCATCCTCCTCCTCCTCTTCTTCATCTTCCTCCTCCTCCTTTGACACAGTAGATTCAACAGTCTTTGTCTGGGGGCAGCACACATATTCAGTGCCATGGAACCGGTCTACCCCACAGGGCAGCAGCATGCCGTAGCGATATAAGGTCATTCCCTGAGCCAGGCAGGCCTAAAAGAAACCCGTGAGTCCACATCAGAACGTTGACGGATGTGGTCAAATCGTCCCCTAAAGAAATGCCTATCTACATCGCTACGTAATACCTTCTCTCAGGAACACAGAAATTTTCTGTCAACAAGCTGCCATGCTGTAATTTTAAGATTTACTAATTTTGCTTAACTTGTGATGAGGAAACATCAGTTGGGTCAGAAACAAAGGAAAGCCCAAAGTTAGAAAAACAATTAAGGAAAAAGGAGTTGTTGTAGTCATCAATGCTGGCAGCTAAAGGTGGTAAGAGATCATTCACATTCCTCACCGCAAGGGCGTGATGTCAGAATTTGACCCAAGAAACTGACTGGAGATCCAGCTTAACTACAGAAGGCAAGTGTAAGAAAGGCTATTTCTCCTCCCAGAAGAATGAAATGGCATTTAATGCAATCAGCGTGTTCATCAAGACACAGATTTTTTATAATTGGCTATTTCTGCTCTAAGGCACTAGGGTTTGGGACAGCCTCCTTGGGAACCCAAGGGACAGCATTCTTCCTTTTCAACATCCTTAACTATAGGGGCTGGGTTGTCAACACTGTATTTCCCTATAAAAATGCCCTCCCAAATATTTTTAATTTATAAGATACAAGTACTCATAAACTCTGAAAAGATAATGGGAAAATTAAATCAAGTTGAAATCAGGAAGTTTCAAAGAAAATGCTACTTTGTCTTTTAAAGGGAAAACAATACACGATCTGTTCTTTTACCTCTTTCACCACAGTGTGCCAGTGCTGGTGGTTCTCGCACACTTCCATCTGCTCTTTGTGGGAAAACTGGCACTTTTCTGGAACTAGCAGAACATCACTTACGAATTCACCCACTGGAAAGGAGAAAGCTTTGTTACAAGCAAATCTGATCGTGGTTGGAGGTGGTAAGATCCTGAAGATTATACAGTTAGGTGTAAACAGGAGCAAGCTCAGATACACATAAGCTGATGTGCCACCCTCCTCTTCGAAGGTCAACGGGACGTTACGGCTCCAGGCAAACAGCCACAACAGCTCAACATTCCCTTACAGTCCTGATGCCTGGGACTCTGCTCACTCTCCCCAGACTCCAATCCTTACAGTCTGCATGGCTATCACAACACACGAATAGAGAGGCCTCCCATTCCATGATGTCAACAGATACTCCCTACTCCCTACTGCCTCTGAGTTCACCGGAATTCATATTCCTAGCCTCCTACTTCCCTATTTCTGCCCATATTTTTTAACTTATTTACTTATTTTAGAGAGGATGGGATGAGGGGCAGAGGGAGAGAGAATTTCATGCAGACTCTGCACTGAACACGGCCTCGAGATCATGAGCTGAGCCAAAACCAAGAGTCAGATGCTTAACCGACTTTGCCACCCAGGCACCCCAGCCCATGTTAGTCCTAATACAAAATGCCAAGAAAGTAAGGGTGTTCTTCTAACGTATGGGTGAATCTTACTTTGGCCCTCTGTGTACCTAAAAACACAGCACCATTTTAAGTGACTCAGGTAAGACTCCTCGATGGAAGGGAATGGGTGCCTCTGGGATGAAAAACTCTGGCAGACACTACTTTAACCAGGTGACCAGCCTAACATCACCAGTAATGACAAGCTGCCATATGTGATGTGCTAAGAAGAAAATATCACTACACGGTCTTTCTGCCAAAAATATGTCATTTGAATCTAATCGTGATAAAACAATAAGACAAATTCAAATTCAGGGATATATTTAAACAAGTGGCCTAAACTAAAGAAAAAATAACAAGTCATGAAAGATTTTTTTAAAAAGACGGAACTGGGGAATTACTGTGGACCAAATATAATGTTTGATACTTTTTAAAGGAAAGCTAGGAAGGACATTCTGTGGACATTTAGAGAAAAAATGTCTGAAGTATGACTACCATAGTTACATAGGAGAACATCCCTGATCTTAAGAGAAATAAGCCGAATATTTAGAAATGAACTGTCATGATGTCCTAACTTACTTTCAAAGGGTATAATCACAACAATAAAAGGCAAATAAGACACAGCCACAGAATGAGATAAAGAAGGCAAAACCAGAGAACCTCGGGAAAGGGCAGAGAGGTATTCGCTGTCACTTTTGTGTTCTCTAGGTCTCTTTTAAAGTTCTCTTTTTAAACATACAAAGCTGGGAGAAAAATGCACATAGCTGTTTAAAAAATAAAATGTGCTCTTTTAGAAATACACACTGAAATATTTACAGGAAAAAAAAATACTGCCTGTGATACAATTCCAAACACTCAGGGAAAGGTGGGGGTGGGTCCACAGACAATGTAAGAGCAGCTCGCAAACTGATGATGGATACATACTGGACCACGGGTACATAAGGGTTAATGGTACTAGTTCTCTCTCTGTGTTTGGACATGTTTGTAACTTCCGTAAGAAAAAGCTAAAAACTCACCTATCAATGGGGTGCCTGGCTGGCTCCACGAGTAGAGCATGATTTCGGGGTCCTGAGTTCAAGGCCCACATTGCGTATAGAGATTACTTAAAAAAACATATTCATGTATCACTGGATCATCACCCAGAGATTCTGACTCAGCAGGTCTAGGGTAGCATCAGTACTATTCACTGAACAAACATTCCAGGAGATTCTGATGATCACCAATAAGCTCCACACAGGGGCTCAGCAGAGGAAAACAAAGAGGGAGAGACCTATGTGCTCAGCTCAGGAAGAGATGCAGTAAGTAGAGGCAGGAGAAAGGAAGCAGGCAGGCTCACCTCTGAGGTGTCCTTTTCTTTCTTTCTTTCTTTAGAAATTAAGTGCAATAGGAAGGTCATCCAATCTGAGAAAGGTCTCAGGGCTGTGAACTAGTGGAAAGTCCATTCAGACCCACCTCCTAGGTTCATCACCACAGCCTGGTCCTCCAGGACTGCTCAGTCTCTGGGCACTACAGAAGTGAACCCTTCCATGATCCAAGTGCAAGCAGAAGGAGCCCTGTTCAAGGGGGAAGATGTGCTCTGACATCACAAGCTGGAACTGTAAACACAGCTTCCCCACATCAAAACAGCCTCACACCCGGTAATGATGCTGTACACCACTGTCAGAACAAGGGAATGTGAGGGCCAAATAGCTCCATTTGACACTAAACGCAGGAACAAAGTAGTAAGTTAGACATACTGCCCCGACGCCCTAAAGGATCTAACGTGGTAGACCATATACATAAACTTTTTCAATCAACTAGACACAATCAATCAATGCTCAACAAACCACAAATCCCTGTGGGTAAATGAGGATTTGCCTCTATTAGGAAAAAATATCCTGATACTCAACAAAGTTAGAAATCACTTGAACTAGGACATCCAACCACTAACTCATATTGTCTTAATGGGATTATCCTGTATTGACTGGGCAATTTTTATATTTATGACAAAACCATCAAAAGATATATTAAAAGGCAGTGTGCACAGGGTTAAACGCCAGGGTTCAATTTTAGCACTGTCATTATAAGCAGAGAGGTCTTAGGTAGCTTGTTTAACCTTTCTGTGCCTGGATTTCCTTATCTTGTTGTGAGAATTAAATGACATAATATTTGGAACACACAGAAAGCTTAGAGCAGGGGCAGCTGTTAGCTCAGTTGGTTAAACGTCTGCCTTTGGCTTAGGTTGTGATCTTGGTCATCGAGCCCCACTGAGCCCCGTGTCAGGCTCCCTGCTCAGTGAAGAGTCTGCTTCTCCCTGTCCCTCTATTCCTCCACCTACATGTGATCCCTCACACAAACTCTCTCTCTAACAAATAAAATCTTTAAAAAAAAAAAAAAGCTTAGAGCAGAACCTGGTACACCGTAAGCACTCAGCAGCACATAAGTGTGCTAGTTCTAATTACTGATGCTAATGTTGCTGAAGTGTTAAGCTGAGCAGCTTCATACAAAGGAAACTACATATACAATTACAGTTATCATACAGAAATCTGTAATTTGTAAAACCTCAATTTTATAAGCACAATTGTGACATCAGAAAAAAATTAGAACAGCAATTTTATTACTAGATATATAATCTATCGACACAAGAAACTGAGTTTTAAAATAATATAATGGAATACTATATATCAGGTTAAAACTGAATGAAATCTACTTACATCACACGTTAGTCATACCCCCAAAATGATGTAAAACAAAATCATGTTGTAAAAGGTCAACTACAGGGCAACCCTGGTGGCGCAGTGGTTTAGTGCAGCCTGCAGCCTGGGGTGTGATCCTAGAGACCCGGGATCAAGTCCCACGTCAGGCTCCTTCCCTGCATGGAGTCTGCTTCTCCCTCTGCCTGTGCCTCTGCCTCTGCCCCCTCCCCCACCGCCCCGTCTCTCATGAATAAAAATCTTTAAAAAATAAAAATAAAAATAAAAGGTCAACTACAGAATGATACCATTCATGTAAGCTTCCAAACTGAAAAAGAAATGGTTTATAGGTACGTATGCATATAGCACAAGTATAAAAACATGCATGAGGCAGAGGTGGGGTGGGGGAACAGGGGATGGGGATGAAAGAGTACAGTTATCCTCAGTGCTGAGTAACGTAGAGAACTGTTGAATCACTAATATTATACACCTGAAACTAACAAAAGACTGCATGTTAACTACATTAGAATTAAAATGTAAAAATTAATTGAAAATGAAGCCACTAAAATTCTGGTTCTTTCCCCTCAAAACCAAAAAATATGCATGAGAATAACATGCCATCAAGGTTGGCACTGGTTACCTTGAGAGCAAGAGAGAGAAGAAGGGAGGAAAAGGGAAGGAAGGATGGGGCTTTGGAATATTCAATACAACTATGAAAAAATAAGACGGAGATGAAGCAAACCTGGCAAAAATGTTGAAGAACTTGAATCAGTATGATGAGTACCAAGCGGCCAGCATATTGTGTTAGCTTCTCAGTATGCTTCAAATACTGTATGTCAGAATGAAGTTTAAAACCAAAACCTCTAAAGTGCCAGTGATTTAATAATTAACTCCATGCTACACTGTAATATTAAATGCCACCCATCCTTAGCTATTCCATGCCTGAATCAATCTATCTGACCTCTGAAAACCGGAAGAGAATTATAAACACCACTCAATTTGACAAGAAACTAAAATGTAAAAGAAAAAAAAAGAGAATACTCTTTGAGTCAATTGTAATTCTAACATTCTAACAACATAATCTAAGGAAATCAGTAAGCAAATAAAGATTTTTTAAAAATTTTTTTTAAGATTTCATTTATTTATTCATGAGAGACACACAGAGAGGCAGAGACACAGGCAGAAGGAGAAGCAGGCTCCCTGCAGGAAGCCCGATGTAGGACTGAATGCTTGGACCCTGGGATCACGCCCTGAGCAGGAGGCAGACACTCAACCACTGAGCCACCCAGGCGTCCCAATAAAGATATTTATTGTGGTGTTAATATCAAAAATTGGAACCGACCTAAATGCCCATCAATAGATAGGGGATTAAATGATGGTAGCTACATACATGGAATACCCTGGGGTCACAGGAAATATGGTTTGTGTCTATATTTAACACGGAAAAACTTCCATAGTGATTAAATAATTTTAAAAATAATTGAACAATTAGGGGTGCCAATGTGGTTCAGTGGGTTAAGAAGAATCTGACTCTTGGGACGCCTGGGGGGCTCAGTGGTTGAGCATCTGCCTTCTCTCGTGGGGTTCTCTGCATGGAGCCTGCTTCTCCCCCCTGCTTGTACACTCTCTCTGTTTCTCATGAATAAATAAATAAAATCTAAAAAAAAAAAAAAAAAAAAGAAGAAGAAAAAGATGATGATGATGAAGAAGAAGAATCGGACTCTTGAGCTCAACTCAATCTCAGGGTTGTGAGTTCAAGCCCTATGTTGAGCTCCACACTGGGGATGGAGCCTACTTAAAAAGAAAAATTAAGTAAACAAAGCAAGAAACACATCTTATATCCTCACCCCTCCTCCTTCAACCAGTTGGTTAACTCAAGGCCAAGTTTGTCTTTTATTCAAAGATATATATCTCCAAAGAGTAGTACAGAATAGATGTTCAAATATGAACTTTAAAAAAACAAAAAAGCAGGACGCCTGGGTGGCTCAGTGGTTGAGGGTCTGCCTTTGGCTCAAGTCGTGATCCCGGGGATCGAGTCCTGCATCAGGCTCCCTGCTCAGCGAGGAGTCTGCTTCTCCCTCTGCCCCTCCCCTCCACTTGTGCTACCTCTCAAATAAATAAATAAAATCTTTTAAAAAGAGGAAGGGAGGGAGGAAAGGAGGGAGGGAGGGAAAAGAAAATGAGTTTTTTAAACAAGTAAACTATGGGATCCCTGGGTGGCGCAGCGGTTTAGCGCCTGCCTTTGGCCCAGGGCGCGATCCTGGAGACCCAGGATCGAATCCCACGTCGGGCTCCTGGTGCATGGAGCCTGCTTCTCCCTCTGCCTATGTCTCTGCCTCTCTCTCTCTCTCTCTGTGACTATCATAAATAAATTAATTAATTAAAAAATAAATAAATAAATAAACAAGTAAACTAAAGAGGAACACATTTCAATCCCAATATTGGTTCTGTCATTTCACTGTTACTTTTTGGCATTTGCTACATTTATCAGAAGCTTCTAAGAAAAAAAAGGGGGGGGGGCGGTTTCAGCAGATTAGTATTACTGTGTTTTTGGTTTTTTTTTTTAGATTTTATTTATTCATGAGAGACGGGGGGGGGGGGGGGGGGGGGCCAAAGACACAAGCAGAGGGAGAAGCAGGCTCCATGCAGGGAGCCTGACATGGGACTCGATCCTGGGTCTCTGGGATCAGGCCCTGGGCCGAAGGCGGCGCTAAACCGCTGAGGCCCCCAGGCTGCCCCAGTATTACTCTGTTTTATAGAAGAACACTGAAGATGGCTTGGTCTCAGTTTAGAATTTTATCCAAGTCTGTAACAATCCTCAATTTAATCGGTTGGGCTGTAAAAGATAATGGCCACAATTTCCCAAGTCACTGCACATAGAAGGTTATATTGTTTTCACCCTTTAAGAAGCTGATCAATGAGCATAGCAATTCAACAAAACCTAATAAACCGATGACCTATGATTCTCTTTCTCGTCATACCCTTTCCTCTAAGCAGGGCCATGACAGCCATCAGGTTTGAGAGCTTTTCCAGAGTTGCTAAAATTCCTTTTAAAAATAACAAGGGTTTCTACCCACTTGGGACCGCCCTCTACAACAACACTCACAGATGTTTTTTTAAAAACCTCCTGCAAAAGTACTCTCCAGCCATGTTGGTTACGGGGTTCTGGAAGCTGTAACCAGGTGGGAGAAGAAAGCCTTCCATAATGAGAGCACCAAGAGAATCAACCTGACCACCAATGCAAATTTCTATGAGGTCTAGTAGCCGTTTCGAGCACATGTCTCAGAGGCAAACAGGGCTCTGAAGCTACAGACTCAGGATAATCTCACGAGCAGAAATACTCAAGGGTCCACGCTGGGGACAGGGTGAACCGCTGACAGGCTGTCATGAATTCAAAGGTAGCCGATGAGCAGCAAACAGATGCCTGCAGTGGATAGTGAGACAGCGAGGCACATCTGAAGGCACCATCCCAAAGCCTCTGAGATGAGAACTGTCTTTGGTAGGCTTCACATCACAGTAACACTGTCTGTCCAGATCGCCATCCAAAAATAAGCCAAAACAAAAACAGTCACAGGCTTACAAAGCTCTCTTCTTTTAGTCCAGGAGCCAGCCTGCACAGAAATGTCAGAGATGACTAACTCCTTCCCCCAAAATACCAGCAGTTTTGCTCCTTCACACATCACCAACTCTGTCCTACTTGGATCATCCTATCTACCTACCTACCTATCTGTTGTCCGCATAAACTTTTAGAGATAAATAGGAGTCAATCCACAGTAACCTAAGATATGAGGTCATTTTGAGAAGGAAGAGACAACTGAAACAGCAGGTTAGAAGTCACATTGATGGGCAGCTAAGCATCAGAAGAGGGCAGAGCTGAGTGACATGAACACAGATGTCCACAGTGTGACACAGACTTGATGCAAGCACTACTAGCAACCTAAATTCATTCTCAAACTGCTTTCTAGGCAGGCTAATCTCACCCCTCAACCTAGCAAAAACGACAACAAAACTAATGCTTGAGGACACAGGTAAGGACCCTGGGACACCCAAACCAATTAATAGAGGCGACCCAACCCATATAGACAGGTCCTGGTTTCCCCAGTTTCCATCTCCTCACCTCCTCACTTTCTGGCCTGCCTACCAACCTATGCTTTGGGTTTGCTGGGCATTAATTATCTCTATTATTTTTTAATGTAATCTCTATGCCCAACATGGGGATCAAACTCACAACCTCGAGATTAAGAGTTGCGTGCTCCACCGCCTGAGCCAGCCAGGCACTCCATTAGGTAGTGACGGAGTCCTAGGGCTGCAGCTAACCATATTTCTACCATCACTGTATTCCAACATGCGGTATTCATCTTAGTATGCGCAAAAAGACTTACTGTGGTTACTTCTGGTGAATACAATGTACAGGACTCTTTTTACTGCATCCATTTTTTGGACAGTTTATATGTTAAAAGAACGGTGTGTGGCTGTCTAACCCACTGAATATACTATAAACTATTAAACTATATCCTTCAAAATGGGTGAATTATATAGAAATATGAATTATGTCAACAAATTTTGTTATGTTTTAAAGCAGAGACTGGTTGGGGCGGCTGGCTGGCTCAGTCGGTTCAGTGTACAACTCTTGATTTCAGCTCAGGTCATGATCTCAGGATTGTGGTTCTGTACTGGGCATGGAGCCTGCTCCTCAGGATTCCCCCCCCCCCCCCTCTCTCTCTCTCGCCCTAACCATCCTCACTTGCTTGCACTCTCTCAAAAAAAAAAAAAGAAAAAAAAAAAGAAAAAGACTGATTATTTATAAGAGATACTGAGCAAATAATAGATATACTGAGGATAATGGCACTGGAGGCACCAATACGAGCTACTGCCGCTATTATACACGTGTAGCTACAGAAATACAGATTTATGTGTATGTGCATATGTGTACATACATGTATTTCTTAACTCTGTCTGCTGAGCAGGCCTAGAAGCAACATCCTAGTATAAGTACACACAATGCCCAGACTTGGTTTCTCAATACCATTCTCCACTGACAGAAACCAGGGCTTCCTGGAGAAATGTCAGACTCCTGATGTAGAGTTGGGAAAATACAGTATCAGCCTGGATCATCTTTTTCACAAATCTGGACAATGAGCCCAGAAGGAAATAAGTGAATGCAGACACCATCTCAGCCAAGTAATGAAAGCTACCACGGGTAATGAAGCAAACCGACATCTGCAACTCCTAATTCTATGCAGCAAGAACACATCTATGGGTAGCCTCCTCAAAAAGGCGTATATCAAAGGAATCCTAAGGGCCCCCTGCATAGCTCAGTCAGTTCAACGTCCGACTCTTGATCTCAGGGACACGAGTTCAAGCCCTGTGTTGGGCATGGAGCCTACTTTAAAAAAGAAAAAAGGATCACAAGACAAACCCAAACTGCAAGGCATTTTCACAAAGCAATTCATAACTCTCTAAAAATGTAAGGGTCATGAAAAACCAGGTGAGAGACTAAATACTATGTGTGATCTTGAATTAAATCCTGACATTATAGAAAAAAGGTGAAACTTGAGTATGTCTGCAGATTAGATTGGATCAATGCTAATTTCCTGATTTTGATGATGTGGTTATATAGGAGAATGTCTTTGTTTCTAGAAAATCTACACTAAAGCCCTATGGGATAAAAAGATAGCAACTTAAATGACTCAAACACAAAAATGCAGCAATGGCAAGGGTTGGGGGTGTTGGGGGAGCGAATGGTAACAGTCGGAAAATCTGAAATCTGAAGAAAGAGTATATGGGAACTCTACAATTTTTCTAACCATTCCATAAACTTGAAATTATTTTTAAAATATTCTTATTCTTAAAAGGCAAGAAAGAATAACTCTAAAGCACTACCACCAAAATGCTTTCTAGAGCATGGAAGAAAGTGGTACTAATTACTCACCAAGGTCAGCTCTACCTGGGTGCTCTAAGGGGAGACGGGCTGGGGGCAGCAGAGAGACATTAAAATCTACTTCTTCAATGATGCCAAGTTAGAACTGGTCCCTTCCTAGCTCAGCCTCAGGCAACTGTATGCGTTTTAGGATACAGTGGATGGCTCTACTTATTGGCTAAGTAGTAGTTCAAATGGATACTGGTGTAAACACAAAAAAACACTTTCCACTAAGGAACATCAAAAACCATATAATACTTTATTCAGTGACCATGATGCAAAGAAAGTATTGAGTAATTTATGGTCAAATCTTTTCTTTTTAATTTTTAATTTTTATTTATTTATGATAGTCAGAGAGAGAGAGAGAGAGAGAGAGAGAGAGAGAGAGAGAGAGAGGCAGAGACACAGGCAGAGGGAGAAGCAGGCTCCATGCACTGGGAGCCCGACGTGGGATTCGATCCCGGATCTCCAGGATTGCACCCTGGGCCAAAGGAGGCGCTAAACTGCTGCGCCACCCAGGGATCCCGTCAAATAGTTTTTTATGCACTTAGTTAACAGTATCATTTCATTATTTCGTTTTATCAACACGGAAAAATTCGAAGTACATGTAACATATGGGAAAACAAAGCAGTAGAATAAAATTTCTGTCATGTGCCAGCTACGGTATGCAGTCTTACAATTGTCATTAAAAAGTGTATCCTGTGTTGCAGACACTGTCGTGGTACTAGAGGTCCAAGAGGACTAAAACAGGGGTCCTCGGGGTGTGATCCTGGAGTCCCGGGATCGAGTCCCACATCGGGCTCCCGGCATGGAGCCTGCTCCTCCCTCTGCCTGTGTCTCTGCCTCTATCATAAATAAATAAATAAATCCTTAAAAATAAATAGATGATAGATAGATAGATAGATAGATAGATAGATAGATAGATAAAACAGGGGCCCTGGTTTCACAGTGTTTACAGCAAAGTTGGAGAAAGGTACAGAAACAGATCATCACTGTACAGGGTGACAGGTGCAAGGGCAACAATGGGAGTATTCCAGAAATCTACATATCTGGATAGGAAATATAACTAGGAGGAGAAGATTTCTTCAAAGGAGGCAGCCCCTCATCTGGGTGGCTCAGTTGGTTGAAATCTGACTCGATTTTGGCTCAGGCTATGATCTTGGGTTCATGAGAATGAGTCCCTGCCCCCCACCCCTGCTGGGCTCTGTGTTGGGGGTGGAGGGGGGAGTGTCCTTGAGATGCTCTCCCTTCCTCTGCCCCCCCACCGCCGCCCCCCACCCCTGTGCTGGTTCATGCTTCTCTCTCTCAAATAAATCAATCTTTAAAAACAAAATAAATAAAATTTAAATAAAATAAAGCAGGCAGCCCCTGAAGTAAGCTTTGAAAGGAGAACTCAGCAAGCAAAGGAAGTAGAGGAAAGGCATCCCAACGATGAGAATGGGACGGTGTGTGTGGACAGGAGCCACAGAGGCCCAGGCTGACAGGGGGTGGCACACAGAGCAGGGGTGGCAGACATCTGGAAGGCCATGAAGAGAGCCACAGTATGGAGTTTTTGACCTAAGGCAAGGAGCTTAATTAAACCTACTTTTTAGGTGAAGAAGAGCTACTAAGGGCTTCTACGTGTGGGAAAAACAATTCAATTCTCATTTGAGGCCCGAGGCCAATAGACTAGACAACAGAATGGAGAAGCACACGAGGAGGCTGTTGTCACTGTCTGGGTAGGAAAGGACAAACGGCCGCCCAGAGCAGCAGGATTAGGTGGGAGGAAAGGGATATAAGCCAGACGTTCCCAACTTTCGGGTCACAGCACCCCGAGTGTCTCAGTAAGATTTTCATAACACTTCCAGGCCTACCCTAAATAATACCCAAAAGCTAGTGTGTGCTGAGCATCACACAACGCCTCCAAGGGTGCGACTGACTGACCACTGTCACCCTTCCTTCTCCTTCTCTAGTTATTTTATGTGATGCTGGCTCTTTAGCCCGGGAACCACTAATGTTCAGGTCCAGAAAGATAGGAGGTCGCTGAGAGGAATGGAATAGGATGCTGAAACCATGAACACCTCCAGCTAGCAGTTCATGGGATGTCTGAGAGATGCTTCCTTTGAAAATCCAACTATCCCACAAAGCCTCCCGCCACAAGTTTGCACCAGTGCCCTGGGGTGCCTCAGTGCACAGTTTGGGAACTGTGGATAGAAGCCTTATTGAAGACATACGAACCAGGCTTGAAAACTGACTGGACATCAGGGAGATAAAGGTCTCCCAGATCTCAAGCTCAGAGTTCTGGGTGAGGGGTGGAGCCATGACAAAGAACATGTAGGAGGGACCAGACCAGGCTGCAAAGTCTTCCAGGGTAACAATGCAAAGGGAAGAAACGACTGCAAGTACTGTCTACCCACTGTCTACAAATATTCAAAATTACACTCCTGTTTCTTTAATCCAAGAATTTTATATAAAGGGGCACTCGGTTGCCCTGGGTGGCTCACTCGGTTAAGCGTCTGCCTTCGGCTTGGGTTGTGGTCTTGGGGTCCTGGGATCGAGCCCTGTGTTGCGCTTAATGCTCGGTGGGGAATCTGCTTCTCTCTCTCTCCTTCCCTCTGTCCCTCCCCCTGCTCGTGCTCACTCTCTCATGCTCTTCCTTAAATAAATAAAATCTTAAAAAGAATTTTATGGAGAGTGTATGAAACCTCATACCAGAGATTTTCTTAGAGCCAAATGGAATAGGAGACCATCCTTAGACCACACCACACGGAAGGTCTCCAGGTCTCACACTACTACCACATGATGCTCCACTTTAAAGTGGTAAGCATCTGCAATGTCTCGCTTTCCCCCTACTGAATACTTTAATAAAACAGTACTTGCTACATGGTTTAAACACTGTTATTCAGGTGCTGACTCTTCCTGTTATTTTGATACATGTGAGAATGAGGAAAGGCATACATTCCATTTTAGGAAGGGTTTTAAACGAAGGGAGGAAGTAGGACCTGTTAAATTAACGGCTAAAATTAAATATACCACCAACTACCCAGAATGTCGATGTTAATGCTATATCTCTGTTAATCCCATCATGGATCATCAAAAAAATCAGTTGTTTTGACCTTTTACGCTTCAATGACCACATCTGCTCCTGAATCACCCAGCATAGCTACAGGTGCATGAGTGCATCTGGATACCTCTGTGACGAGTGGTTGGGATGAATACATTGACTAGGTAAGTAATGGAAGCAACAACTCTTTCTGGGTAATAAAAATTTCTTACTCAGTTTTACTCAGGTTAGCTCTACTAACACCGACCACAGGGTCAGAAGCACCTGTGGCCGCCGTGGGCCCTTCAGAACGGCAGGGAGCATGGGGCCTTGGCCTGGCCTCCCTGACGGTGCACAGGCAGCTCACTATGAGTCACTCCTCCTGAAAACTACCAGTCTGGTCTGGCTAGCAGTGTAGGATTTCAGCACCTTGTAAAGTATGCGTTGGATGAAGTAAAAGGAACGGGGGATTCCGTTCCTTGGGCTGTTCAGTATAACGCACTACTATGGCCGTGAAACAGGAATTTCAAACATCAATGTGACACAAAGCTGGACTGCTCTGAGGGTAGCACTTTGACTCTGTGCCATGCAAAAAGCTCACCCTTAAAACACAGAAGATGCCCACAATGGGAGAGGTCATGACCATCAAAGGCAAGTAAACCACAGACACTAGAAAGTGGTGAATATTCCAAAAGGAAGTCCCATAATACCTTCTTGTAGCCCTCAGCTTCTTAACAAGGGGAGGCATTGCACTATGGGGCAAAAGAAGATTTATTTGAAAATGAGCAACCTCTACTTCTGGAGAAGTCACCAAGAATATCTAAAGGTCACTCACCAAGACACTTAAAAGGTACCACGACGTGAGTCTTGCACTGCTTTTTGTCCCTCCGGCACCAATTGTCAACACTGACTGGCTCGTTTGCTTCCATCACATTTGTGATCTGTAGCTCTGGATACATCTGCAAAGAAAAGAAAACGCGCTCACAATAAATTGACTTTATCCATAATAAATGGATGTTCATTTCCAAGTAAGGATGGGTGTCTGCTTCCTCAGCGTCATCATCCTCCATAAATCTAAACTTCACTCTGCTACTCTTGGTTCTAACTGAAGTCATCAAGTAAAAAGATATTGTAACTATTAGTTCTCTTTTTGTCTGGGAGATTTCTGACCACTTCTAATGCATTCTCTTAAAACAAACAAAAAAGGAATCTTTACTTAAGGATATACAAAAGTAGCAGGCTCTCGAGTCCAAAATAAATCTATTAGGTACAAGTCCACTTGCAGGGTGCATGTAAATAGCTGAGAAGAAAAAGATATTAAAAGGCAAGTCCATGGAAACATCTGCTGATGAAATTAGAGAATAAAACTCTAACCCTGGCCTTCTATGCTAATCTTGGTGAGAAGTTAAAACATCTCATATCCCTTTCTCGGTCAAGTTCTGACCCCAAAGGTAAGCAGAATCAGACCTGAGACAATCATTTATAATACAGGTGGCTTTCTAGCAGCAAGTGGAAAGTGCAAGTGTCCACCCGACGGGTTTGGCTTTATATCCTCCCATAGTAAGTGGGAAGCCAAGAGAAGCAGGCTTGACTCGTATGGTACCTGCCGAGCTTCTGTGCGGATGGCCAAAACCTCTGACAAGTCTCAGCCATGTCATATATATTGAGACATAAAAGGCCCGGTGCTCCATTGTTTAGCAACTCGGGCTTGCTTCTAAGGTAAAGAGGCTCAAGCCTGGGATGCCTGGGTGGCTCAGTGATTGAGCGTCTGCCTTCAGCTCAGGTCAAGATTCCAGGATCCAGAGATCGAGTCCTACATAGGGCTCCTCACAGGGAGCCTGCTTTTCCCTCTGCCTGTGTCTCTGCCCCTCTCTCTGCATCTCTCATGAATAAATAAATAAAATCTTAATAAATAACATAAAATAAAGAGGTTTAAGCTTGACCCAGGAAAAAGTCGTTTTCATGTTCCAGCAACAGTCTTACCTCCTGACAGTACTGAAGAACTTCTTCTTTTGTTCCGAAGCATTTCTTAGTGCCTGTTGGGTCTGGTTCCCATTTCCCAGTCTGAATGTTCACATGCATATTTAACTTCCCACAAAATACTGCAATTTGAGGCTCGGCGACAGCAAATCCTGTTCCGGCATTGGCCGCAAGAGCCTACCAAAGGGGGGAAAAAATCCAGGTTTACTCCCAAAAGGCTGGCACAAAAGCACAGTCATCTACTGGTTGTGACAGTAGAACTGATCTCTTAAAACTTGTTTATTAGTTTTATCTTTATCTTCATAAACAAATCCTTTTCCCAGGAGTTAGGCCAGAAAAAACAATGAGCGTTGGACTTACATGATCAAAGCGAAAAGGTAGATCAAAAAATCTACCCCCCACTCCCCACCTGGATACTTCTGACTTGGGAACCTATAATCCAACTGTGGTCTGCTCTACTACGAATGTATCTACTTCCCAGTCCTTCATATATTAAACCACAGAAGTACAGAACGGCAAAAGTGCTAGTAATTCACTTGCACAACAACATCTTGTTGAGCAGCTACTATTTTGCAAAGTAATGTGCTAAATGCCTATGACACAGAGTGAGCAAAAAGTCATGGTCCCTGCTCTCGTGGGGCTTTCGGCCTACTGCCGGACTCCATACTCGCACATCAAGTGTGATCACATTCCTAGATATCCCACAAAGGAAAAGAACCCAGTGCTGAAGCAGCATATAGGAAGGGAATTTAACCTAGACTGGGATACGGAGGTGGTCAGCGAAGCTTCCTGACGTGGAGCTTCCCACGTGGAGGAAACGTAGATAGAGAGGCAGACAGCAGCGGCAGAAGGGTGAGAGGCAGGCAGGTGCAAGTCTAGACAACCGTGCGGGCCAAGAAAGGAGTTCTGTCTTTGTCACTGAGGTGCTAACAGGTTTTAAGCACAAAGTTAGTATTTTCAAAACGTACCTGTGATATTTTCTGGTTGCACGATGGCAAAGAGACTGCAAGGGAACAAGTGTATGCAGGGGATGGCTCAGGAAGCTGGTGCCACGGACTCAGGGAGATGGAGAGAGGGGGAGCGAGGGAGGGTGGCACCTGGGATGAAGGCAGTACAGCGGAGAAACAGATGCAAGAGACCGGACAGAACAACTGGTGAGCGTTGGCGACAGATTAACTAAGGGGCGCAGAAGCAGATGTCAAGCATGGCTTGCATTACTCAACGAGGGATGCATCATTCACGGAAATGGGACACTAAAAGGGATTTCATGAACAATTTTATCTTGTATCAGATAAACATAATGGTTCCACTGTCTTTCTCTGGCTGGTATCCTCTTCTTTGTGAAAAGATCATAGCCACTAACAGATCACAAATTACAGGTGACAAAAAACATTTAGGCATCGTGACAGGTAAGGCTCCTACAAAGTCTCATGTTCCAGAAAAAAACACAGGCATCCCAGCACCTAGAAATATGCCAATATTGATGGATGCATCCACAGTGGAGTTTTGTGGTTTCCTCTAATGTAAAAGTTCTTTCAAAATAAACACTGAAGTTTTTTTTTTTAAATGTTAAAACTTGGCGGATAGGGTTAAAGATTGTATGGTCTATCATAGTGCTCTTTTTTAAAAGAGCAATTAATATAAAATGGCTTTCCTATTAACAGAAAGGGTAGCTTTGACTTCTGTAATATATGGAAATTATGTGCTTTCTAAGCAACTCTCATTTATTTGTGCTGATGGACGACAAAGATATTAATGGTCCTTCCAATCAGGAGACTACATTTGATTTTGAAAGGCATTATGACCTTTCTCCAGGAAAAATTTGCCATCGTCTACCTATTTTGCTCAGGAGCTTATTAAAATAAGCCTGCTTCCTACCACTACAAGAGAAGGAAACACAGACACTTGTTGGATAGCTGGGAGAAAGCTAATTTGGGATGAAAATATTGCCAAGATCAATCAGCATTGAAAAAACACCTCAATTAAATCCAACAAAGAGAACAATTAGCAACTTTATTAACTAGAATTGATTGCAGCCCTACTGTGATGATTAATCATTTATTAAAGCAGAAGGCAGATCCTAGGTCTTCCATATAACTGCGTACAAAGCTACAGGCTGATGAGAAAAAGAACAGGGGTGCCTGGCTGGCTCAGTGGAGCCTGTGACTCAATCTCCAGGTTGTAAGTTCAGGCCTCATGTTAGATGTGGAGATTACTTAAAAATAAAATCTTCAAAAAAAAAAAAAAAGAAAGAAAAAAGAAAAGAAAAGAAAAGAAAATTGAAGGATAAGTACACACATTTATTTATAGGCAATACTCTAATGGTATTTAATTCAAAGCAATCATTAAAAGGTGTAAGGATGCCCAAGACAGATGTGCTTAATATTCACATTGAGTTCAACATGTGGACCAAAATGTCTCTTCTGCTGGCCATTCTTCTTTTGAAAAAGCCACATGTTAAGGATGGGCTAGCGTTCGGGTATGACATGGAGGAAAATGGGTTAATATCCAGACAAAGGCAAAGGAAACCCAGGGACAATTTTGTCTATTGAAACCAGTGTTTCCCTAAAGTTCTTTCCTTCCTACTTCAAAAGCCCAGATAGAAATAAAGAAAATTAAGAAAGATATAAAAAATATATAAGAAAGCTCAATCAATAGGTCAAAAGGAAAGGGTTTCCTAAACCTTCTATAATTGAACCACCACAGTTAAATCTAAAAGATGTAAAGCAATTAATTCCTAAATCCTCTTTATGGCTTTGTAGATTTTATTCTTAAGATGTTTGTTTGTTTGTTTACACAGGGGGTGGGGGAGAGGCAGAGGGAGAGAGAGAATCCCAAGCAGCCTCCATGCCCAGTGCAGGGTCTGACTCAGGGCTTGAGCCAATGACCCTGAGATCATGACCTGAGCTGCAATCAAGAGTCCGAGGCTCAACCTACTGAGCCACCCAGTGGCCCCCTTAAGATTTTATTTTTAGGTAATCTCTACCCCCAATGTGGAGCTTGAGCCCATCACCCCGAGATCAAGAGTCACACGCTCTACTGACACAGTCAGCGAGGAGCCCCTGGCCTTGTATAGCTCAACATTAAAAGCAGCTATTAAATAAACAGGATGTCGGGTACAGTAAAAGTAAGGGGGGGGGGGGGGGACATTAACCACTCAAATTCCAGACATGAATTCAGGAACTAGTGTCAATTAGTTATGTGAGCTCACCCAAG
The DNA here is from genome assembly GCF_048418805.1 of Vulpes vulpes. Classification (NCBI taxonomy): domain Eukaryota; kingdom Metazoa; phylum Chordata; class Mammalia; order Carnivora; family Canidae; genus Vulpes; species Vulpes vulpes. Next base: position 105,963,666 of record NC_132791.1, read on the forward strand.
CCACAGCCGTGCAGTGAGCGAAAGCGTGCAGGCAACCACTTATCAGCACCAAAGATCATGTTGCACAAGTTACTCATTATGGTCGTTGGCTACAAGACCACAAGAGTTCCAACTGGATAAATGTTCAGTTTATGGGTCAACCACTAAGGTCAATACATCAGTGATGAGTGCATTTGATCTTTGTGCTGAGATGGTCAGCATCGCCTTCCCTAAAGAGAATCTAAAATACCAGAGGTTAAAGCAACAGGAAGAGGCAGCTAGGCAGCAGCAGCTCCTCGCATCAGTTACCACCAAGAAAAGGGAGAGTAACTGGAAGCCTTCCAGACAGCTAATATGCTGCAGTGATTCACTCTTGAGTTCAGAAAGATTAATCCTTGTGGTCATAAGAGACTCTCGAGAAGGTATCATCTGAAATATAAAAAGCCTCTGTGGACCATGTCTAGGAATCAACTAATCAAACACATCCCGACCTTACCTAGGGTATAATAGGATCGGTTTTGTTCTGTGATGTTTGTACTTCTTTCCTTTGAAAATGCTCTTATTTCATGTGCGTCCATTTTCTGAAGCACACACTGTGCCTGGATCCATTACATCAATGTATAAATCAATCTGTTTCCTAATCTAACATGTTACAAATGGGATTTCACTGCCAAGTCAGCACTTCTGATGTCCTGTGAACCTGGAATCCTCTACGAAAAGAAAATTAATGCCCCAAGCTTTGGCACTTAAGCCAGTCCTTGTGATCTATGCACATTGCAGCACTTTTAAGGCTTTGAAAACAAATTGCATCAATTGCTTCCCAGCCCAGTGCTTCCATTTTACTTAATAATTCATTCTTAATAAGAAATTCCATCTTATTAATTTGACTCAGGGAAGAGAGTTTAGCCTTACAAGGACAGAAATTCAACTTGGTAAAAAGTGCTTCGAGTAACTTGGTCGAAAACCTGACATGGCTTAAAGCAATAAATAAATCTAAGTAAATCTAAATCTGAACCTAACTTAACTGAGGGCCTTTCATCACCATCTCAAGAGGTGCCGCTCCTCGGCCCATCTCGGCCCCACCGCCCTTCACCAACGGCAGCACTCCCAGTCCAGGGCAAGACATAAGCCCAGGATCTCCTTCCTCCCTGAAACTATCGTCCCAGAATCCAAGTTGGCTCGGGGTTTGGGAAAGTGCCTGCCATGGAGGGAGCATCTTCTAAGGAGGATTGTTTTATCCCCTTACTGAGTGAATCATGTTTCCTTGGATAGGAAGGTGCTACATTACAGCCAGGCAAGCATTCCAGCTTCGGCCCGGGAGGGCAAGTTCACACAGTCCCAGTACGAATAAATACGGAACGAACACGCCTTTGGAGCATCCAGTTACACCTGTGTGGCAGTGACAGCAAGAGGCACAGCACCCGTAATCAAAGGCCTTCCATTTGCAGAGAAAAAGTCAGAAAAATGACAATGTATTAATGGATGCCAAGATCCTGTGTAGTAGATTCATTCCTGTTTGTTCAGGTCCTGCCTGGCATTTGCACGATTCGTCAACTGAAAGGACTTAGGTCTGTGTCCACAAACCTGCACCTAAGATTTACTCAATTGAGCAGTTTTTTTTAAATTATTTATTTATTCATGAGAGACACACACACACACACACACACAAAGAGAGAGAGAGAGAGAGAGAGAGAGAGGCAGAGACACAGGCAGAGGGAGAAGCAGGCCCCATGCAGGGAGCCCGACATGGGACTCAATCCCAGGTCTCCAGGATCACGCCCTAGGCCGAAGATGGCACCAAAACCCTGCGCCACCCGGGCTGCCCTCAATTGAGCAGTTTTATAAAGCCATAGATTCAAGGTGTCTCGCCAATGTAGTTACTACTACAAAAGGGAAGAAAACTGTGGACATGGTGAACATGGTGACACTGCCCTCAGCAGCAGTAACCACAAAAGGGCATCAATGAGCAAAGACTGAGGGACTCTTAGATTTCGGGAGACCAAGAAGAAATGACAAACAAATGCAACATGGGACCCAGGACAGGGTCCTGGGACAGGAAAAGGATGCCAGGGAAAAAGTGAGCGATCGTTTGAATCAGGTCTGAGTCAGTTAATAACTGTGTACTAATGTCATTTGCCTGGTTTTGACCTTTGCACCATGGTCGTGTCAGATGTGAAGATTAGGGGAAGCCCAGAAAGGGTACAGGGGAACTCTAATACTAATTTCTGCAACTTTAAAAAAAAAAATCTAAAGTTAGGTCAAAATAAAGTGCTTTGGGCTTTTTAAGTCCTGTTCATCACCCGCCTGGATTTTGATTGTGACTGCCTGTTTTCAATCTGTCAGGAAGAGAAGACACACTTCTAGGCAGGGCCACGAGTAAGCACTGAGTAGATCCAATACCTGAAAAATAAACTATTAATTCTCAACACACGAGCACGCAACCTACGGTAGTAAAACCCCATGCGTATAGATAATAAATTCTCTCCAATGGGAAGACTATTATGATTCTACCCAGAGCCTAACATATAAAAAAGTCCACTTTTGTTACTATCGAAAGGATGATGGGGGTTTGGAGCCTTTAGCCCATCTTCATCAGCGGTAAAGAAGTGAAGCTTTAATTAAAAAAACAAAACAAAACAAAAAACAAAAAAAAAAACCTCCAAGATTCAAATGTTTCAACTATTTAATAATAGCAGGATTCTTATTAAGCATTTTCTAGTTTTAGCAGCAAACTGAGAAAACCTGTCCGTAAAAATGACAGTTTGCACTACACTAATTGAAAATCCTTGGTCTTTTTTTTTTTTTTTTTTTTAATGTTTGGACTTAATTCTAGTTAGAAACTGGTGAATTAGGTTTAGGGAGAAAACTCTGAATGCAAAAAGCCATTATTCTTCCACCGACATATAACAGCTGTTAGGTATTATTTTCATAGGCAAGGATTTATACAAATAATCTCTGCTTTATTACAGGTCTAAATATTAAGGTATAAATAAGGTATCATTTCCAAGATTAAAAACCATTTAGACTGTCTCCAAGGCTTTTTATAGGAACACAGGAATTTGTTCATCTGGATTACACTGGTGGGGATCCAAGCCCTAAGGCCTAAGAGAGGCCTGTCATGTGTCCCCAAGATGAGAGCGAAGAGTCTTCTATAGCGGAAGTTATTGAAAAATACATAAAATGCTTTTATGTTTAAAAAGAAAAAAAAGTGTTTATGGATGTAAAATTCTCAAGGGAACAGGTTCTCTACTGGCTCCTGTGTTTCTTTCCAACTGCCCATAATAGGAACTCTAAGAAGCTGATTTCAGCGGGTATGGAAACATTAGTCCTCTGCTCAGGAGCAGTGCCTGACCTCAGAGGAAGTGCCAGAGGCGGTAGCCCAGAGCAAGGGCTTTAAGAGGAAGACAGACCTTGAAAGACGTCCAGCCTCATACTGACTAGCTGTGCTCCTTTGGCAGGTCACCTGACCTCTCTGGGCTTCAGCTTCTTCATCTCTCAGATGCTGACAACAGTGACTGCACAGCAGAGCACGGTCTTGAGATTTAAATGAGTTGGTGCATGTAAAGCGCTTGAAACCATGCTTGTTCTATAGAAAAGAGAGCTTCAAATGTTGGTGGCCATGTCTTTATTCATCAAACGAGGCTCCTAGCATACCTGTACCTCTCAGGCTTGTTGTGTGGATTAAATTAAGACGCTCACTAAAGCCTGATGCCTGCCACAGAGCAAGCACTCAAATGTTAACATCATTAGCGTCGGGCTGGCTCCGAAACCTTCAGTTCTGTCCGGCTACAATTACAGAAGGGCCCTAAATTATGAGTGTGCAGGGAAGAACCCATTAAGTCCCCATGGGACTAGTCATCCTCCCCAAAGCCAGGATGGCATGAAATGGGCTTAAAAGACTGCACATTCCCTCTTTACCTATTAAATCCAGACATACTCCAAGCGGGCTGCATTAATAGTCTGCATTTTCTTCTGTGGGAATTCAGCTTTACATGAACAATTTAATACCGCCCTACCATTTAAAAGAAAATCACCGGGAGTAGCTGGCTTCCTGGCCCTGGTCCAGCTTCCGGCTGGCACGGAAGCCAGGTCAAGATGAATCTGCAGTTACTACTGAGACACTGCTGTGATCAAAAGAGCACTATGTGAGTTATTTCTCTAGATTTGTACTCTTGGGGGAGGGGGGGTAGTGCCTCAACTTACTAGCTATCCAATGTCACCGAATAATTGGCTCTCTTGGTATTAGTTTTAGCCTTTGTGCAACATAAATACGGTGCTACCCAAATTTTAGGTATTATAATAAACGATGCCCACAATACGAACTTCGGACTTTGGGTCACAGTTCAACACTACAATGGACAGAACTCTACTTTCCTGCCGCTTCCGATGCGTAAGAACACGGCTTGCCAACAAAGGCAGCTAAAGGCAGCTAAAGGCAGCTTCCTCGCTGAACAGGAATCTGCAGGATTCCAAAGCCAGGCAGTAATCTTGTCATATGTGGAAGGCATGCTAACTGCAGAGGCCAGAAAGCCAGGAGGCTTGAGTATTAATATAAGATGATCTAAATGGTGTGAACTTGGACTTAACCTTTGAACTCACTGGCCAGTAGTACTTATTTATTCAAGGGGGCTAAGGAGCGTGTGCAGGGTTAGGGGGAATGTTTAAGGGATATGGTTCTTAAACCTTAAAGGAGGGAAATGATTCTAAGTAACAAACGCCCAGAAGTATTACTGATTAAATATTAATGATTAATTAATAATTAATGTTCATTCTAAAGCATTCTTACTAATTCACAGATGATAGACATAATACCAAAAAAGAACCAAACAAACAAAAGAAATAATACAAATGGTTAGGGGTAGGGGAGTGCGCTGTGGGATATTCAAGCACAAAGCTGGCAATAGTCTCAGAAGTTATAAGCATGCTTCTTACTTCTGGCTAATCAAATGCTCTTATGTTTATTTCAAATGCATTAAGTCATAATCATTAAAAATTAGGCACTCAGCATTTTTCAGTTACCTCATGTACTTAATGTAATAAATTACACCTCCTTAAAAATATTCTATTTCTATTTCACTAAAATATATACCAGACTTAGTGATTCTACCAAGGTTAAGTTGGGAAGAAGCTGTTCACATGTCAGCTTTGGCTAAAACTGCTGACTTCTGGGTATTAAAACCACAAACACGAATAGCTAATGTCAGAGATCTGAAACTGATACCCACTAAGTCTCCTTTCCTTTAATATACCCAGGAAAAGATAAGAAAACAAATCAGGGTGCCTGGGTGGCTCAGTCTGCTAAGCATCTGACTTCGGCTTGGGTCCTGGCGTCAAACGTCCCCCCTTCAAATGTCCCCCTTCCCTGTAATGGGCTGCCCACTCAGCGGGGAGTCTGCTTGTCCCTCTGCCCCTCCCCCTGCTCATGGTCTCTCTCTAATAAATTAAAATCTTTAACAAATCCATGCGACTGAAAACATTCATGTTTTAATATATAGGATGGTTTGCATTAGCATTTTAAAGTGGGGGCTCCCTACCACTCATTAGAGGGCTAATAAGGTCTATGACAAGTGTTCAATGGCCTGAGAAATGAGAAACATAAGAAGGGTGTGCTGTGCGTGTGTGTGCACCTGGATGTACAAGGACATGGGACTGCTAACTGTCTTCTCTTGAGGAAAGAGTGCTCTGAACTCTTTTTTTTTTTAATTTTTATTTATTTATGATAGTCACAGAGAGAGAGAGAGAGAGAGAGAGAGAGAGGCAGAGGGAGAAGCAGGCTCCATGCACCGGGAGCCCGACGTGGGATTCGATCCCGGGTCTCCAGGATCGCGCCCTGGGCCAAAGGCAGGCGCCAAACCGCTGCGCCACCCAGGGATCCCGAGTGCTCTGAATTCTATGATCATCTTTTTAGCTTTCATTTTAAAATGTTTTTCATAAAATGACAGCAATAGTAAATTGACTGTAAAGTGACAAACAGTAAACTGACAGTGAATAGTAAAATTGACAATCATTAAAGAATTAGTGACCTTACCTAAAAATTTCTTAATTTTTCACTTTTCCATGAAAACCAAAGGCTTTATTTCTGAGATTCTGCAATGTTGAAAGTCAAGAAAAGGCAGAAATTCTTACGTGAACAGCCCTTATCTGTTTATAACTAGAAAATAAGACAATTTGCCAAAATGACTTTTACAGAGAGAGAGGAAATTACATTTCAAATAACAAATGGCACTTTCTATGTGCTAGTCTGCTAACCATTTTACTACGTTTACTAGGTGTAAGCAATATTCAGATACCAATCATGATGTAGCAAATTATTTTAACTTCTCGTGTCCACTAAAACTGTGAAAATAACAAAAAATATGAAAGAGCTCCACCCTCCCCCAAGTTCAAAGCAAGTCAAAAAGGCATCTTTCCTATGATTTATGTAGCATCTAAATTTAAAAGTAAATACAGACGGTATTATCAGCTCACACCAGATCTGCTTGCAGACAATGATTCTTCCTGTCTGGGCCCCGTGCCCATGTGCATTATTGTAATTATCAGCAATTTTAAAAAATAAAGTAATACAGCTAGTACGAGCTGCTGGTCGCAGCTCGGTATGCTTACTGCTTGCTGCCTCAACTGTTAATTAAGCTTCCTGGGCTCAAGCCACTGGAACTATAAAATAAATGCATAAAGGAGAAAGGGAAACATTTCTGTGCAAGTTAAAAAGAATGAATAAAAAAGGATGTAAGCGTGGGTGTGAACGCACCCCACAGTGCAAGTGCAACAACACCTTGTGCTACTTGTCAGGTGGGCCTCTGGGGAGCTGTGTCCACTCTTCCCCACCTGGTCGTTCTTCCCCCAACATTGTGAATCATCGCAGGTCGGAAGGCATTAACCACTTCCCTGTTCCAAGAGATTCCGACTCTTTTGCACAACCTCTACCTCACTCCATCACCCAGCCCCGGCGCAGCACCACCCTTCCCGTCCTGTGCCTGGACCCCGGCCAGGGTCTTTCCTGCCCATGGCTCTCTGCCTCGCATGCCCTCCCCCTTGTTCCTCTCTGATCAGGCTCCTTCTTGATGGGCAGGACTCCCCTCCACCGTGCAACCTCTGCAGGCCCTTCCTGAGGACAGTCCCCAGCCCGCCAGTTCCTCGATCTTTCCCTCAAGCAATCTGGAACTACCTTGCTCGCTCAGCTCCCTCCCTGGAAGGGGAATTCCTCAACGGGAGAGGCCTCCTATGGTTTTCTAATCACTGCATCTGAATACAGTAACTAGTCACTGACAGCCACTAAGGGGCCGACTCCAAAGCCTACACTTTTGCTTTACTTCCAAGACATTTAGCTAAACTAATTAATTAGCAGAGATCAAGCAATTTAAAGATTTATTTATTTTAGAGAGAGTGCACACGAGAGTGGGGGATGGAGATAGAATATCTCAAGCAGACTCCCTGTCCAGCAGGTAGCCCGACATAGGGCTCAATCTCACAACCCTGAGATCATGACCTGAACAGAAACCAAGAGTAGGATGGACGCTTAATCAACTGAGCCATTCACATGCCCCATCACTCAGCAATTTCTAAATGATTAACACTGTACAAGATTCAATAAAGTAGATCCATAATAAATGACAAATTAAATGAAAAAAAGAAACTTATGTGGTATAACAAGTTTCCATTATTTTTCTAAGTAAGCTTCATGCCCAACGTGGGGCCTGAACTCATGACCCTGAGATCGATCGGGAGTCACATGCTCTACCGACTGAGCCAGGTGGGTGCTCCAACAAGTTCCAGTTTTTTAAAAATTTTTGCCGAGTGCATCTAAGTACACGGCCTGAAAAGCCCGTAACACAGGCTTGTACTAGGACTAGCAGTCCTCCAGCTCAACGGGCACACTCCTGACGGCAGCACTTCCAGCCTTCCTCCACTATTTACCTCCACATTGCTGAACAGCATGCTTTATTTCTGTACCCTTGTCAGTCCAGACATTATCCTCACTCCCGGGCACCTGGGTGGCTCCGTCGGTTAAGCATCAGATGCTTGATTTGAGTTCAGGTCACGATCTCAGGGTCATAGGATGGAGCCCTACATGAGCAGTACGGAGTCAGCTTGGGATTTCTCTCTCCCTCCGCCTCTGCACCCCCTCTCCTTCCTCTCTCTCTTAAAAAAAAAAAAAAAGTTTCACTCAGAAACCACCATACCCTATGTTCATGCACTCACTTCCCCCGGTCCTGTTGGTCAAATCAATACTCCTATTTACATTATTATACCATAAAAGTGTACTCTGATTACACTTCCTTTCTCCGCAGTCTCTCCTCCCCCTCCCCCCCCAGAGCTCCCAACTGTACCTTTTCTTTTACCTGATGGTTTCACGTGCACTGATCACTCAAGCTCTGAGATTGTCAAAAAAGGTCTACAAGGCTCCCTCAGTGTGGTCTGATGCAAGAGGTGATCCAAGTTTCGATTCCTTTTTTCTTCAAGACAGGCCTCCCTCAAGCCTGTCATTTTCCTACTTCATCTACACTGATGGTCTCTTGACTGCACACAGCTGCCACTCCTCAGGCTTTGATCACAAATTCCTTCCACCTTCCTCCTCTTCCCTGACTCAGTACTTTTCTCTGTGTTGACTTACTGCCTATTTTCATGGCTCACACCTTCTGACAGCTTCCCGAGAGAGGGTGTGAGAATTCTAAGTTTCAGACACGACGGGTCTGAAAAGAAGTTTTTATTTTACGCACATGCTTTATTGCTCATTTGGACGAGAACTAAATTGTAAGCTCGACCCAGTTTTCCCTCGGAATTTAAGGCATGGAGCTACGGTCTTCCAGCTTCCAGCACCACTGCTGGCATATCTTAAGGAAATCTGATTCCTAATCTTCTGTGCAGGTCTATTCTTTCTATATGAAAGTAAATTCTAAGATTCTTCCCCTCCTCAGGTGATGTTTCACAGTCCGGGCCTTGATGTGAGGTTCTGGCCCTGACCTGAGCCCTGGGTGGGCCGAGTCAACCTGGACACACTCAGTCCCATGTCTCCTCCGTTCTCTTTCTGAAATTCTTATTACTTGCTTCTTGGACCTTTTAGATTAATCCCCTGGTTTTCTTAGGTTTCCTTTCTAGTTTCTTATTCTCCCTGGAAGATTGCTACTGTATTTTTTAAACTCCTGGTATGTTTCTCAACTTCAAGAAACTCTTCCTTGTTTACTGCCTTATTTTACTGTGAACTATTATGTCACAGATGTAATGCCCTTCCCTCTTTGAAGTAAATATCAAGAACTTATCTAATCTAAAGGTATTTGTTCCCTGCATTGTCTTCAAGCTGCTTTTTCCCCCTTATCTGTTTTTGCTCTTGATCATGTTCATGGCATTCCTGAAATCTTTGGTGCTCCCAAGCCATCTGATTCAATATTTAAGAAGGGGGCACTAAAAAGCTGGTTAGAGGGGCGCCTGGGTGGCTCAATCGGTTAAGCATCTGCCTGCAGCTCAGGTCATGATCCCAGGGTCCTGGGATTGAGCCCCACGTCGGGCTCCCTGCTTGGTGGGGAGTTTGCTTCTCCTCTCTCCTTCCCCTTCTCCCTCGTGTTTTCTCACTCTGCTCTAATAAATAAATAAAATATTTTTTTAAATTTTTTTTAAGATTTTATTTATTCATGAGAGAGAGAAAGAGAGAGAGAGAGAGAGGTGCAGATACACAGGCAGAGGGCGAAGCAGGGTCCATTCAGGGAGCCCAACGTGGGACTCGATCCCGGGTCTCCAGGACACGCCCTGGGCTGAAGGCAGCGCTAAACCACTGAGCCACCCAGGCTGCCCTAAAATCATTTTTTTCTTTTTTTAAAGCTGGTTGGAAGGGTTTTTTTTTTAAGATTTTATTTATTTGAGAGAGAGCGCGAAAGAGAGTACAAGGGAGGAAGGGCAGAGAGAGAAGCAGACTCCCCACCAAACACAGAACCCAACTCGGGGCTCGATCCCAGGACCATGACTGGAGCCGAAGGCAGACCCTTAACTGACTGAGCCACCCAGGTGCCCCTGCTTGGAAGTTCTCTGTACGTGGATACAACCAGTCAATGATGACCTATGCAGAGAGGAAGGCAACAAGCCCCCTGCCCGGGGCCCCCCAGACTGGCTGTCAGGGGGCTGGTGGCCAGCTTTCAACCCCTCATCTTCTTGCTGGGCCTGTTGTCCCCAGGTAAACCAGGAAAAGTGTTTTCTCAGGCTGTACAGTGGGAGGAGCACATTCCTGGACTGATTCCTCATATTCAGGCTCACCCTCCTTCGTTGCAGGCCTCACCCATTCAGAAACCCTGATTCCCCTTCCTCAGTCAAGTCCTGCCCTGCAAATCAGTTTGCTTTTCATTGGCTTCTCCCCCTGCATTTGTTTCAGTTCCTTCTGATCGGCTAATAACTCTGCTACTCGGGGTCTATCTGCTTTCTATCTTCAAAATTCTGTAGACATCTCTCTTTCTCTCTGTTCTTTGCCCTTGTTGCTTATTCGTATATTACATATATCAAAAGTCAAGCTGCATTCTCCCTCTTATCATGACAGAGGACTACAATCATCCACCTGCATCTTTTAAGGTGCAGCAATTCAAAAGCCGCTAAATATGAATATATTGGAAAGCTAGAGATAGTAAAGTATGAACAAAACCATAAGCTTTTTTTTAATAATTTTTTTTTATTTACTTATGATAGTCACACACAGAGAGAGAGAGAGAGGCAGAGACACAGGCAGAGGGAAAAGCAGGCTCCATGCACCAGAAGCCCGACATGGGACTCGATCCCAGGTCTCCAGGATCGCGCCCTGGGCCAAAGGCAGGCGCCAAACCGCTGCGCCACCCAGGGATCCCCCAAAACCATAAGCTTTTATTTTTGATTATGTAAACATAATGCCCATTAAGAAAATAAGTCTGATCCTTTACTCAGAAATGATTTCATTGGATCACTTTACAATTAGGTTACAATCAACATACTATGGGTTGAATGGCATCCCTGCCAAAACACATTTGAAGTCCTAACCCCCATTGGGCACCTGGGTGGCTCAGTCGGTTAAGCGTCTGCCTTCAGCTCTGGTCATGATCTCAGGGCCCTGGGATCGAGCCCCAAGCCTGAGTTAGGCTCCCAGTTCAGCAGGGACTCTGCTTCTCCCTCTGCCTCTGCCCTCAACTGGTACACACTCTCTCTCAAGTAAAAAAATAAAATTGTTAAAAAAAAAAAAAGAAGAAGAAGTCCTAACCCCACTATCTCCAAATATGATGTTCTTTGGAAATCAGGTCATTGCAGATGTAATTAAGATGCTCCACTAGTGGAGGCGGGTGGACCCCTAATCCAATACACCTGATGCCCTTTTAAGACGGGAAATGTACACACACACACACAGGCCATATAGACTAGAGCTGTGCTGCCGAAAGCCAAGGAACTGCCAGAAGTTAGGAGAGAGGCCTGGAACAGACCCTTCCAATAGCACTTTCACAGGGAGCACCATCCCAACCTCCCGACAACTTGGTCTTAGACTTCTAGCCTCCTGAACAGTGAAACAATACATTTCTCTAGTCTGTGGTACTTTGTCACAGCAGCCCTAGCAAATGAATACACTGGGTAAACAAGTGAGACTCAAGATCCATATTTGGGGAGCCAATAGAGTCTTCAAGACAGGATCCAAGCATAGAGAAACCCAGAAATACAGCGTAAGACATGCATTATGAATGAGAGGTGAGGAAGTGGAAAGTGAGTGCCGTGTAATCTGAGAAGAGCTACAGCAGAGACAGGCACAGGGCAGAGAAGAGGAACTGGGGGTGAGGGGATGGGAGGGCCCAGTCCTCAGAACCTCTCCCAAAAGACTGAGCTCTGGCTCTCCTCCAGCTCCAGTAGGACTTGCTAGGCGTATTTTAGAAGGCGGATCTGGGAAGATTAGGTAGAGACAAGGAGGTCAGTTAGGGAGCCACTGTGTTCACCCAGGAGAAAGACTGATGAACTAACACTGGAGCCACATGAGCAGGAAGGGACAGCCCAGAGAAATGTTGGAGGATTTGGACAAGAGATATGAAGAAGTGTCAAAATGATTCCAATTTTCTAATTCTGGCAACAAAGGAGCAATGGAGCTCCTCACCAAAGGAACTGAAGAGGGCTGGAAGGAGGGGATCGGAGATGGACAGACCTGGTTTGGATGCACTGTATTCAAAATACTCCTAAGGTCACCTGAGTGGCAAGAGTGGAGATGTTTACCAGACAAAAATGCAGGTTAGGACCTCCAGAGGGTAATGTGGGGGGTGGAATCATGAATTTGTAATTTAATAAGGTGGAAAGAATTTTAAGCCCAGAGAACAGGAGGGATCATCTGGGGAGACTGCATATTAAAAGGAGAAGGACGGCACCGTAAGAAATACCAACGTTTGATGCACAGAAGGAGAGTCAGTGACTGGCTGCAAGAAGCAAGAAAGGGTGTCAAAGCCTCCCATCGAGAGAGATGAAGCAGCAGATTCGAATGTTCGCGTGAGATCTCAGTGGTCATGAGATCACCCGTCGCTTCAATGCAGTGGCAGTGCTAGACACAAGTCCACATGAACCCAAGTGACAAAGGAGAGGTGAGGAACTAGCCTATGGGTACAGACTAGGGATGGCCAGGTTGGGCGTGCCCGGCCACCCCTACTAGAGACCACAACTTGTGTGGAACTCCTACTGCACGCTGCCAGACCTGGGGACAGGACAGTGCTTACAATACTGGAAGCGGGACGGGCAGTCACCAGGGCAATCTGCCGTGCCACAGAGAAGTGCAGCTCTTGGTCACCTCATGGTGAAGCACTTATGAGAGACGTCAAATTGAAAAATAAGCCAAGGGGCGCCTGGGTGGCTCAGGTGGTTAAGTGTCTGACTATCGATTTCAACTCTGGTCATGATCTCAGGGTCCTGGGATCAAGCCCCACGTCGGGCTCCCTGCTCAGCAGGGAGTCTGCTTCTCCCTCTCCCTTTGCCCGGCCCCCCGTTCATGCACGTGTTCTTATAAATAAAATCTTTAAAAATTACAAAGAAAAGAGGAAGACACACTAGAGATCAATCTCTGTCCTTCCTGCAAACAGAGGGAAAAGCCCATAAGAGGACCCAGAGAGAAGCCAGCCACCTACCAGACAAGGAGGGGACTCACCAGAAACCAACCCCGCTGGCACCTCGATCTTAGCCTTACAGCCTCTAGAAAAGTGAGAGATTAGATTTCTTTGTTTAAAGCACTCGGTCTGAGGTATTTGTTATGGGAGCCCCAGCAAACCTAATACAATCACACTGCATATGAATTTAATGTTCAAAGGCAAGGAACGTTTGGCCTTAGCTACATAGGTACAAAAAGTTTTATGTAAAAAAAAACACAAAATGATTTTACGTTACAAAATAATAATTAACTCATTCGTAACACAAATATACAGAACAGTTTAATTAAAAAGCATAGTGTGATGTGAACCGGCTACAAAAGCTACCAGAAAAATCTGAAGAATGCTTGTTGATATTTATTAAATTGAGGCTTGTTTTTCAGTTTTTGCAACACCCCTGTGAATTGATATTAATAGTACTGAGTGGATACAAGAGTTAGTGGATTTACTTAAATGATAGTTCTGAACTGAGATACTTGTTTCAAGGTAAAATTGATTCTAAGGGCGCCTGGGTGGTTCAGTCAGTTAAGTGTCCAACTCTTGATTTCAGCCCAGGTCATTATCTCAGGGTCATGGGTTTGACCCCAAGTTGGGCTCCATGCTCAGCACAGAGTCTGCTTCTCCCCCTCCCTCTGCTCCTCCCCTCACCCCTGCTCAGGTTCTCTCTCAAATTTTTAAAAATAAAGAACATGAACCAGCTTTGTCAACATGGACACAAACATCAAAGGAACATGACTTTTTAAAAACCACTCAGTTACTAGAAAATGTTGAATCCTGTTTGGAATAACTTGAGAATGTTAATCTACTTTGCCAACTATATATTTCACAAAATCTAAATAAAGATCAAGTATTTCTAATAAAGATTAACATCCAAGTTGAGATCAATGTATAATATATGCAGAACTTCAAAGACTTAGTATGTAAAATTTTTAAATGCAAAATATCTCAATTTTATTACATGTTGATTTTATTTATTTTTTTTAAAGATTTATTTGTTTATGAGAGAGAGAGAGAGAGAGAGAGAGAGAGAGACAGAGACAGAGACACAAGAGGACAGAGAAGCAGTCCCCATGCCGGAAGCCTGATGTGGGACTCGATCCCGTGACTCCAGGATCGTGCCCTGGGCCAAAGGCAGGTGCTAAACCGCTCAGCCACCCAGGGATCCCTACATGTTGATTTTATAACACAATTATACATATTGAAATGATTATATCTCTGATATACTACTGACTTGAATAAAATAGAATGGTCAAGCTAATTTTACCTATTTTTGTTTTTTTTTTTTAAGTAGGCTTCACATTCAACATGGGGCTTGAACTCACAACCCCGAGGTTCAGAGTTGCATACTCTATAGACTAAGCCAGGCTGGCACCACATTTTTTTTGTTTTTGTTTTTAAAAAAAATGTCAACTACAAAAATTGCAATTACATATACATGTGGCTTGCGTTGATTTCTGTAGGACAGTTCTGTGTTCAATGTTAACACTGTGCTAGAAGCATGATTTGGATGACTTTTTTCATTCACCTTGACATTCTGTAGAAATGCATTTTCTGGGGCACCTGGGTGGCTCAGTGGTTGAGCATCTGCCTCTGGCTCAGGTCGGTCCCAGGATCAAAGGATCAAGTCCCACACTGGGTTCCCTGTGAGGAGCCTGCTTCTCCTTCTGCCTATGTCTCTGCCTCTGTCTCTCATGGATAAATAAAATCTTTTTTTTTAAAAAAAAAATGCATTTCCCTTTCTTTCATCATCTATGGCTAGCAAGTTTCTGGCGATCAGACGAGTGAGGTAGGTACTCAGAGGGTTCCTTGAGAATCTTCAAATTGCTAAGAATTAAAGGGCATTAAGAAAGCTTCCCTGATGAGGTGAGGCTAGTTCAAAAAGAGACAAGTGGTTACAAGTAAAGAATAGGAATCAGGAAAAAGGACTAGAGACATTTCTTCTTTTTGTAAGATTTATTTATTTATTTTTTTTATTTCAGAGAGAGAGTGCGTGCACATAGGCATCCAAGAGCAGGAAGAGGAGCAGAGGGAGAGGGAGACAGAATCTCAAGCAGACTCCCTGCCAAACTTGGAGCCCTATGCAGAACTCAATCCCAACCCTGAGATCATGACCAGAGCCAAAGAAAAGTCAGATGCTTAACCAACTGAGCCACTCAGGTGCCCCTGAGACAATTCTTCTCATAAGAGATTCATTATTGGGGGGGAGGGGTTCAGTAGTGGTTTTTAAGTGGATTAAATGCCAAGAGCCAAAGTTCTTATTTTATCCAATTGCTGGAGAGGGAGGTAGATACTCTCCTCCATCCCTCAGACTTCTCAGATCCACAAATAAGAGAGGAATCCTCACTCACACATAAACAAATCCCTCTTCTTCCAGGCGTCTGACAACCACAGAACAAAATCCAAGGGTCATCCAAAAACAATAAAAATAACCAGAACAGAAATAGCATATATATGATGTTCACATCACACAGGAATTGCTGATTCAATTATTTTTAAGTCAGTAAACATTTTAAGGACCTTACAAGAGTAGGCTCTAAAGACAACAAAATGAATGAGTTACATGTCCTCACATGCACGGAGGCTTGGCTTGGTAGGGGAGACAATTCTATAAACAAAACAAGCCTGATAAAGAAGGAAAGCTTCTTCAACTCTGTTATATAGGAGGGTCCCCAACTTCTGACTGCCTCCTAAAAGACAGTTAAAAGTTAAGCATCCCCCCCCCAAAAAAAGTTAAGCCCAAATAAAAGGTACAGTGATGGTGGTACCCCTGGTATCTACAAGTGTCATATTATAAATTGGGAGTCTATTCCTGAACAAATTTGAAGAGCAGACACAAATGTTGTTATAAACTTAAGTATTTCGATCATAGAGAAGTTCTTTTGGAGTGTTTCCCTTCATGGGCTAGAGTGGCTGAGGCTTCTTAAAAATCTTTAAATCTAATCAAGTATAGAGAGATGACATCTTGTCCTGGAAAACTTCCCCGGAACAAGTGTGAATACCCTTTATGGCTCGAAGAACCTTATTATTACCTTCAAGGTTACACACCTGGATGATTCCCCATCACCAAATCATTATCATGAATGCATCGATCATGTCAAGGAAGCAGTCCAGCATTTTTCCAAAGACACATTACTCCTCAATTCAGCTAACTTTTCTGGAAAACCCTGTGCTATTTCCATACCAGTGCTTGTAGCCTTCTCCTGAATGCTGATTTTCTTAAAAATCCACTTAATCATGTTTGTTCCTGGAGCAATCAAATCAACCTTCCCTTGGACTAGAAACCCCCTTCCATTGATGATTTACAGACATGGCCCAGACCAAATTTAATCACTTACTCTTCATAATAACATGCCATTTTAATTTGAATTCAAACACATCATAAAAGCAAATCAATAAAAGGCAGACGACAGCTTGGCAACCATCAGCAAATTCCAAACAATTGTATCTTGGATGAAAAACTGACAACCACCTTGCTAAACTGATCTTATGTATTCCTAAATAAAAAATCCCGAATAGTAAAAAGCCCTTATTCTTTAATATAGCACTACAATCCACAACCATATATGTGTGTGGGTGTTGTATATACAGACACAAACGATATGTTGTATGTATACAACAAATTCAACAAAATCTTAAAAATTTGCCCAGTGAAAGTTGAATATGGTTTGAGAGCATCAACAACCACACCAGTTTATGAAACATTAGCTCTACTACAAGTATTTATATGTCCTTAGTAGATAAGCCTCTAAATGGTGTCAACACAAACACTGCAAGAGAACTATTTCTACCAACACAGTACCCTTTCCGCAACCCCCCTCCACAGTCTCCTCAGCAGTGCCTACACAAAGGCAATTTTCAGCACATATGAGAACTTGTGTAGCACACACACGGTCTACAAAAATCTCTGTTTTTTTCTAAGCAGTCTTATAGGGCACCTGGGTGGCTCAGTGGTTGAGCATCTGCTCAGGTCGTGATCCTGGAGACCCGGGATCAAGTCCCACATCACTGGGTTCCCTGCAGGGAGCCTGCTTCTCTCTCTGCCTGTGTGTCTCTCATGAATAAAGGAATAAAATACTGAAAATAAAAAATAAACAGTCTTACAAAGTCATCAGAACTAGTTCACCTTTAACCCTTCAAAGACTGGCAAGTCAAGCAGCTATTTATGTATAGTACTATGTGGTAAGTTAGTACCTCAGCCAAATTTGAGCAATCCAGGTTGGCTTGTATTAGAATAACTCTCCTTTCACTCTCCTTGTCTCTTGGGAACAGCTATTAAGTAGCCGAAAGAATTTTTGAAAGAATTTTTGCATCTTATCTCTAATACTTAATGCCAGGATGGAAGCAAGTGTTCATATTAGGATAAAGCCACTTCTTTGGCCCTATGAAAAAACTGGTTTCAAACATTTCCATAAGTATGTAAGACTAATAGCTGCCTACATTAACATCACAGAAGCCCTATGTTAATCCCAATAATATTTAACATAATAGTTTACTTGGCCAACAATGAACTCTACCTATGGTGGTATAAAATAACGTAAACTTATCTGTATTTGTAGGGGACACTCCAGACCCGTCTCTTTGCTTTCTTCCAAATATCTGTTCCCATTAAACCCACAGATATACCAAATACTGGATATGGCACTGAGGTGATATCCCAAAGAAATCCATCTTCACAAATTACCAAGTAAAAAGATGCTAAAAATACTATACCTATAATACTATCTTCTTAATAATATGTATTGAAGGGGCACCTGGGTGGCCCAGTTGGTTGATCATCTGACTCAGTTTCGGCTCAGGTCAGGTCAGGATCTTGGGGTCATGAGATCGAACCCTGCACTGGGCTGAGCTCAGCATGCAATCTGCTTGGGATTCTTTCCCTTTCCCTCCACCCCTCCACCTGCTTGCTTGCTCATTTTCTCTCTCTCGCTCAAATAAATAAACAAAATATTTAATGAAAATAAAAATAATAATGTGTACTGAAGTAACCATCATTACCTCAAATGGGACTTGAAGTTTATGTTCTGTTCTATTTCCTATAGCTTCTCGCAGACAGACATAAATGCTGCTCTCATAATATCAGATTACCGTGGGGATATTTTAATGAAATCCATTCATCCACTAATCTACAATATGCCTCCACTTTCATTGTTCTGTAACAAGTTCAACTTCTTTATTCACTACATATACACATAAAACCACATGTAATGGCTCAATTTGGCCGGAGCTTATCAGGTTTTGCATCTAATCTTCTAAAATCAATACTTAAAGCATTTTAATCTGATTTTAATCGCTGATTACTATTTCCATTGTTTAAAAACAACACTAACCAATCTGCAGTCTCAATGACTTGTATCAATTCACAAGATTAATCTTTCATAATGGTAGCTCAGCAGGATATTTTATTAACGTCGATTCTGAGGAATCTAATGAGGCCTCATTTTCCTTAAGAGTTGCTAGAGGGGGTGCCTGGCTTGCCCAGTACGTATAGCATGTGACCTTTGATCTCTGGGTCTCACTTTGATCCCCACGTTGTGTAGAGACATTTAAAATAAATAAATAAAAAAGAGCTGCTACAAGGAAAGACGTCTACAGAGCAGTAAGCAGCAATCATCTTCAAAAGGGAGTGGGGGCAGGGCAGAGGTCAGATAATCCAAGAAGATTATGAAAGGTGGTTCTCAGGTCACTTGAAATCTGCCATAATAAACATTTATTCCAAGAGACAATTTCAATCCATCTTTCTCTTTCTCCTCTTTTCAACAGGGTTGGAAACTCTCTGCCTACGGATAAGAGAAAGGTGATCGCAGCAGAAAGGAGTCTAAGGCAAAAACGCACCCACATTCAACCTCCCCCAGGAAAAGTGGAGACTCCTTCCATCTAAAGGGGACCGGTGCTACCAGAGCATGGCTGTCAGGTCTTCAATTTTTTTAAACCTGGAAACAAATTTTAATATAAAAATCCTTATTATTTGGAAATGGTGATTTTTTTTTTTTTTAAGATTTTATTTCTAAATGACCACTACACCCAATGTGGGGCTCAAACTCATGACCCTGAGATCAAGAGTCATATGCTCCATCAACTGAGCCAGTCAGGTGCTCTGGAAACGGTGATGTTCAATTTGAATTTAAAATACAATAAAGCCCAACGTGGTGGGAGCCAAATAAAACAGAAGCCCAGGGCACCTTCTATCTGCAGGATACAGGCTTTCCATCGCCACTTGGCAGTTATGTACTGGGAATCACAGTTAGTAGAGATGGTGGTTAATTTCAGAAGCTAATGGTCATCAAACACCTAACACCCAGGGGCACCTGGGTGGCTCAGTTCGCTAGGTGTCTGCCCTTGGCTCAGGTCATGACCCCAGGATCCTGGAATCGAGCCCCGCATCGGGCTCCCTGCTCAACGGGGAATCTGCTTCTCTCTCTCTCCTTCCTGGTTGTGCTCTCTCTCGTTATCTCTGTTGCTATCTCTGTCTCTCTCAAATAAATAAAGTCTTAAAAAAAAAAAAAACACACACACAACCTAACACCTGGAAGTTATAGTATAAACTAAAAACTAATCACAGTATATCAATTATAAACAATTTGATTACAAAAATTTATGTGAAAGACCTAAAGATTTAATACTGAGATGACAATACTGCTCAAAGCAGTCTAATTCAGTGCAATCACCATCAAAATCCCAAGTGTTTTCTATAGAAATTTTTTTGGAAATCTTAAAATTCATATGGAATCTCACAGTCTTGAAAAAAAAGATCAAAGTTGGAAGACTTATGCTTCCTGACTTCAAAACTTACCACAGAGCTACCCATAGTAATGAAAACAGTGTAGTACTAGCATAAAGATACACACACACAATGGAGAGCTCAGAAATAAACACCTGCATATATAACCAAATGATTTTTGACAGGGGTGCCAAGAGCATTCAACAGGGAAAAGACAGGCTTTTCAAAAAATATTGCTGGGAACACTGGTCACCTGCAAAAGAATGAAGTTAGACCCTTACTGTAAACCATAAACAAAATTTAACTAAAAATGGATCAAAAGCCTAAACACAACAGCTAAAAAGATAAAACTCTGGGAGCAGAGCCTGACATGGGGCTCGATCCCAGAACCCTGAGATCATGACCTGAGCCAAAGTCAGGCGTTTAACTAACTGAGCTACCCAGGCACCCCAAAATGTAAAAGTCTTAAAAGAAAACACAATGGCAAAACAAAAAAACACAAAGGCAAATCTTCACATTTTATTTGACAATGATTCCTTAGATAATGACACCAAAAGCACAGACACAAAATAGCTGAATTGGACTTTATCAAAATTAAAAGCTTCTGTACAAAGGGCACTATCAGGAGAGGGAAGACAACCTAAAGAATGGGAGAAAATATTTGCAAGGGATATTTGATAAGGGATGAATATTCAGAACATATAAAGAACTCCTACAACTCAACAACAAAGACCCAGTTCAAAAACGGGCAAAAGACTTGAATAGACATCTCTCCAAAGATACACAAACTGCCAACATGAAAAGATGCTCCGCGTCACTAATCATTAGGGAAATGAAACCCACAATGAGATATGATTTCACACCTGTTAGGATGGCTATTACCCAAAAAAACAGAAATAACTGTTGGCAAGAATGTGGAGAAATTAGAAAGCTCACACACTGATGGTGGAAATGTAAAATTGTGCAGCCACTATGGAGAACAATTTGGCAGTTCCCAAAAAGTTCCACAGAGAATTTCCATATGATCCAGGAATTACACTTTTCAGTACATACCCAAAAGAACTGAAAGAGGAACTCAGATACAAATAAAGCAATGTTTGCCACAGTATTCACAATAAGCAAGAAGTGGAAACATCCCAAATGTCCAAAGGATGAATGAATAAACAGAATGTGGCATATATACACACAATGGAATATTATTCAGCTTTAAAAAAAGAATGCCATTCTGATACATTTTCTTTGAAAACAGTATAATGTTTTATAAGAACATTTATAAGAATAGGCAAATTAATAAGAAAGGAAAACAAAATTTTTTTTAAATCGTTAAGAGAGGTTTCCAGGGGCTTGGGGTGGGGGAAGAGACAGGGGCTTAATGGGTAATGGGTACAGAGTTTCTGTTTGATGAAAAGTTCTGGAAATGGATAGTGCTGATGGTTGCAGGGCACTGTCAATGGAATTAATGCCACTAAACTATACACTTAAAATTGACCATTTTAACCATTCAATGTTATGCATATTTTATAAAAAAAATTATGGGGCACCTGGGTGGCTCAGTTGGTTAAGCCTCTGATTTCGGATCAGGTCACGATCTCAAAGTCGTGAGACTGAGCCCTGCATTGGGCTCCATGCGGAGCATGACACCTGCTTAAGATACTCCCTCTCCCTCTGCCCCTCCCCCCCACACACACATGCAGGTGCAATGGCTCTCTAAAAAGAAAGGGAGGTGGAGAGAAGAAAAGGAAGAAAGGAGGAAGGAAGGAAGAAGGAAGGAAAAGTTTCAGTTGTATAATTCAGAAAAATATTTCATCTTAGGCTGGCATATATAAAATATTTGGAGATAAACCCTAGAAATAAGTTTTTAAAAAAAAATAAACTGGGGGATCCCTGGGTGGCGCAGCGGTTTGGCGCCTGCCTTTGGCCCAGGGCGCGATCCTGGAGACCCGGGATCGAGTCCCGCGTCGGGCTCCCTGCATGGGGCCTGCTTCTCCCTCTGCCTGTGTCTCTGCCTCTCTCTCTCTCTCTCTCTCTCTGTGACTATCATGAATAAATAAATAAAATCTTTTTTAAAAATAAATAAATAAACTGGGTTAAAATCATCTATTTTAAAAGACTGGAGGGATGCCTGGGTGGCTCAGTGGTTGAGCATCTGCCTCCAGCTCAGGGTGTGATCCCGGGGTCCTGGGATGGAGTCCCACATCGGGCTCCCGCACAGGGAGTCTGCTTCTCCCTCTGCTTGTGTCTCTGCCTCTCTCTCTCATGAATAAATAAAATCCTTAAAAAAATAAAAGACTGGAGAAGTGTTGACTATCACTTTTCCAACAACATTAAAGGTTTCTTTCATTTATCATCTTAGTAACTCATGCGCTGCTTGCAGCTAGAGTGTTATTTCTGCTGTCACAGTGCCCTGCATACAGCAATTTAATAAATATGGGCTAATAATGATGACTATGAAGAATTTCAAATGAACCAATTACCATGGTTTTAAAGTCTTCAACTTTAAAACAAGTTATATGCAAAGGTTCTTTTAAATGTCAATTTGAGATACAGCTAAAATGATAAAACAAAAAAGAGGCACTATCCATCATATACGGTTTACATTAGAGAAAAAACAGAAATATGAATATCCAATTACAGAGGAATGAATTAAATAAATTACAGCATGGGAAGATCCTTGCTTTTATATATAATATATTCTTTAAAAAATGAGCAAGTTCAAAGATATGCATGTTATTTGGGGATTTTGCTACAAGAAAGGTAATGATTTCTACAAATCTCAATTACTCCCAGTGTTTCAGGACAAAAAAAATATCCTTGAAAACTTAATTCCAGCATCTGAACACACTCCTTCCTGGGGCGACTGGCTGGCTCAGTCAGAAGAGCATGCAACGCTTGATCTCAGGGTCATGAGTTCAAGCCCCAGGTTGGGCCTGGAGGCTACTTAAACAGGGGCCCCTGGGTGGCTCAGGCAGTTAAGCATCAGACTCTTGATTTCAGGTCAGGTCATGATCTCAGGGTTTTGAGACTGACCTCTGCATAGGCATCAGGCTCAGGTCATGATCCCACAGTCCTGGGATGGAGGTCCACCTCAAGCCCCACTGGGCCTCCCTGCTCAGGGGGAGTGGTGCTTCTCCCTCTACACTCCCCCCACCCCCACATGGTTGCTCACTCTCTCACTCAAAATCTTTTCAAAGAACAGTGATAATAAAATACATAATAACATTCCCTCACTTTCCTACATCATGGAGCCCACTGAGTGGTCCCCTAACTTCAAAGACTCCAGAAAGCACCACATAAGAACCAACACTTAAGCCACGTACTTTTTATCAATAAGCACTTTGCTTCCCATTTTCTCACTTATTCTTATAATATAAGAGCAAAATGCAATCATATATTCAAATTGTAATTCCAATACTGCAAATACCCAACCACTGATGGTCAACAGCATTCTTCTGCAGTAACTGGAAACGTCTGCATCATTTTAAGTTCTCCATATTCAGGGTACGGAAGCGACTTAGGGTGTATAAACATTGTACGTTTAAAAATGCAGGGAGGGCCACTGCTGGATCACTCCTCTCTAAGCTTCATCCACACTATGGCTGGGCCCCTGCGCACCCTGCCAGCCACCCTGGCCCTGGCCCTGCCCCTAGCCCTGGCATGAACAGGAGCCGGTCTCCAATGGTGGGCACCCCGTGGGCAGCTGACCATGTCAATGAGGAGGATGCGCGGCAGGTGTCAAACTTTGCCCTAACCAAGTTCAACAAGGTGAGCAAGGGCACTGCAGGTGGTGCTCAGGGGGTGGGCCTCCACGAGCAAGTTGTGGCTGGGATGAACTACTTCTTGGGCGAGACTGGCAGAACCAGATGTACCAAGTCCCAGCCCAACCTGGACAGCTGTCCCTTTCATGACCAGCCACACCTAATGAAGAAAACGCTCTGCTCTTACCACATATACACTGTCCCCTGTTTGGGGAAGACCTCCACGGAGAAGTCCAGTGGCCAGAATGCAGAGGACCCTGTGACAGGCTGGTCTACTCTGGCACCCCTCTCCTAAGCCTTCCTAAGCCTTGGAAGGGCAGTCCTGCAGACTTCCTAAAGCCTTGGAAGGGCAGTCCTGCCCAGGTGGCTGTCCCCTCAGAGAGCTGACCCCAGGATGCAAGTAGAGAAGGGTTCTGGGGCATTTTTCCAAATGCACCAACAAGTAGTATGTGTGTTCTGCTCCATCTTAATCACGTTACTTTTTAGTAACATTGGCTAAAAAGAATAATACTAAATTTTTTTTTAAATGCAGGGAGTTAAAAAACCCCAAACCACAAAGAGTGATTCAACCAAAAGTAGTGTATAATATTTAAGACCCTGGAAAGTTATTCAATATGTCAAATGGGAGGGAAACGGGTAATATCCATTGTTTTTAAGTAAGCTGTATAAAAAGAGTGGGAAAATAAATTATTTTTCCAAATGGTAAATACTTTAATTCTTTAATCAGTTAATTTTTTGGTTTTGTTTTGCTTTACCCATAACAGTCTAATTTTTTCTCAGTGATTTTGTATTTCTTCTTTAACACATGATACATTCTAAAGCTTGCCTTTAATTATCATTTGTAAGGAGTCAATTTAGAATCTCAAGTCACTTTTTAAAAATACTTGTTTTAAATCATCTCTACACCCAATTGGACCTTGAACTCACAACCCCAAGATCAAGAGTCACATGTTCTTTCAACTGAGCCAGCCAGGTGCCCCAGAATCTCAGTCATTTTTTATAAAAGATTTTAAGAAGTGGCAAATAGGTCCCTGAGATAGATCATACACATCTGAGTCATAAAAGACAATTACTGATAGTGGTTCGATAGCTGAGAAACTGAGGGCCTTCGAAGAGTTTTTCCTTGGCTTTCTGATTAGTAAGAACCACTTACTGCAATGTTTTACCTCCATGTTGATTGTCGGGAGCTTGCTTCAGAGCACATATACTAAAGTTGGGATGATATAGAGAAGATTAGCATGGCCTCTACACAAGGATGACAAATTCACGAAGCATTCCATTTTTTTTTTTTTTAAGATTTTATTTATTTGACAGCAAGAAAGAGAGAGCAAGCAAGACAGCATGCACAAGCAGGGGGAACAGCAGGGGAAGAGGGTGAACCAGGCTCTCGGCTGAGTAAGGAGCCTGATGCGGGGCTCGATCCCAGGACTGTGAGGTCATGACTTGAGCCAAAGGCAGACATCCAACCCACTGAGCCACCCAGGCACCCCAAGCATGCCACATTTTTACTAAAACTAATATTATATAGTATGATAATTGGAGTAACAGCCAAACCTCAAAAAAAAAAACTTTTTTTGATGTTTTTAAAATTTTAATTGTAAAACTGAAACCACAGGGGCATCTGGGCAGCTCAGTCAGGCATCTGCCTTTGGCTCGGGTCATGATCCCAAGGTCCTAGGATAGAGCCCCAAATTGGGGTCTCTGCTCAGTGGGGGAGTCGACGCTGCCTCTCTCCCCCTGGCTTGTGCAATCTCTCTCTCAAATACAGAAGTAAAATCTTTAAATAAAAGTTTAAAAAAAAACCTGAAACTGGGATCCCTGGGTGGCGCAGCGGTTTGGCGCCTGCCTTTGGCCCAGGGCGCGATCCTGGAGACCCGGGATCAAATCCCACATCGGGCTCCCGGTGCATGGAGCCTGCTTCTCCCTCTGCCTGTGTCTCTGCCTCTCTCTCTCTCTCTCTCTCTCTCTGTGACTATCATAAATAAATAAAAAAAATAAAATAAAAAATAAAATAAAAAAACCTGAAACTATATTAACTATAAATAAGAACTCAACGGATGGACTTCAAGGCAGATCAAATATAGCTGAAATAATTATTAGTAAACAGAAAGATGGGCCGGAAGAAAAACTATCGAATGAGGCCTGGAGAGACACAGAAGACACAGTGGCAACGTCTAAGATGTTTGTTTTTGGAGTCCCATGGGAAAGGAGAAAATTAGGTGGAAGCAATATTTAAATACTTAAAAAGAGGGATGCTCAGGTGGCTCAGAGGTTGAGCTTCTGCCTTTTACTCAGGTCGTGATCCCAGGGTCCCGGGATCGAGTCCCGAATCAGGTTCCCTGCAGGGAACATGCTTCTCCCTCTGCCTGGGTCTCTGACTCTCTGTGTGTCTCTCTTGAATAAATAAATAAAAATTTTTTTAAAACAATACTTAAAAAGAAAATAGCTGGGAATGTTCTAAAACTGATTAAAGTCATCAAACCACAGACTCAAGCAGGTCTACAAGAATACATTTTTTTAAAAATTTAATTCTTTTTTTAGAGAGAGAGACCACGCAAATAGGGAGGGACAGAGGGAGAGGAAGAGAGAATAGTAAGTAGGGTCCACACCCAGCAGATACCTCAACCCCAAGATCATGACTGAGCTGAAATCAAGAATCAGACCTTTAACCAACTGAGCCACTCAGAAACCCCAAAGAGAACCTATTTTTTAAAAAACTACACCTAAGTATATAATAGCATAATCGTTGAAAACTAGATTCAAAGAGAAAAGCTTAAAAGTAGACTTAGGAACACATTATTTTCGAAGGAGTATAATTATGCTGACAACAAATTCAAGTTGTTGATAACATTCAATATTAGGATATTGGTAACAAAATATCAGGAATGGAGTAAACGCTGTAAGATGAGGAAAGAAAATTCTGTTCTCAATGAGCCTATCTCTGTCAAGAAAGACAATGGAAAAGATATTTGGTGAAAGAATACATCACTAGCCAACCTACCCTTAGAATTCTAAAGTGTTTTGGAGTCAAAAAATTATCCTGGAAAGGTCAGAGATGCATAAAAAATGAGAATAAATATGTAAATCTATATCAGAGCCTCTCAATTTTACTACAAGTGTGAATTACGTGAGGGGTTTTTAGGAAATACTAATGCTTGACCCTCTGTCAAGAGATCCTGATGTCATTTGTCCAAATTGGAGCCAGCTATCTCTATTTTGCAAAAGTTTCCCAGATGATACTCATAATGCCACCGACCTAAATTCACTTGACTGTATAAAACATGGCTTGTGTAATGTCCTCCGGGGTTTAAAATGAAATGAACATACGTGACAACCATGGCAAAAGAGATGAGAAGGGGTTAAATGGAATTAAAGTCTTCTAAGGTCTTCTATTGTCCAGGAAGAGGAGAAAAATACCAATTAATGTAAGACACTGGTAAGTGACAGACACTGAAATTTCTCAAGTAGCCACTAAGTAATAATAAAAGATATATAAATACGTTCCAAAGTAATAAGAGAGAGAAGTGAAACAGTAACAAGTTCCAAAGGGATTAACTAAGAAAACAGACACAGAACTGGCAAAACAAACAAAAAGCATTAAATATAACGGTAGATGAGAACCCAAGCATACCAGCAGCCCCATTAAATGTAAATGTACTAAATATTCCAGGAAAACACAAGTGCTAGGTTAACAAAAGAGAAAACCACAACACATGTAAAACATATAGAAATATTATTAGACAAAATATTAATAAAGGCAAAAAATATTACTGGAAACTATGGGAGATTCCATTCTTCAGGAAGAGATAGTAATTCTAAATCTGGGGGAACTTGGGTGGCTCAGTTGGTTAAGCTCAGGTCATGATCCCAGGCTTGAGCCCCATGTCAGGCTCCCTGCTTCTCCCTCCACCCCTTGCCTGGCTTGTGCTCTTTCTCACTCTCAAATAAAAATCTTTAAAAATAGTAATAATAATTCTAAATCTGTACACACCTAAAAACAGCTTCAAAATAAAACAAACATTGTCAAAACTACAAGGAGAAAAAAAAATTATCCAAAAAAATCATTAAGGATAAAAACCTGAACATAAAAACATGACCAGCACATACATACAAAACATCAGAAGTTTAAAAAAA
The DNA here is from genome assembly GCF_048418805.1 of Vulpes vulpes. Taxonomy (NCBI): domain Eukaryota; kingdom Metazoa; phylum Chordata; class Mammalia; order Carnivora; family Canidae; genus Vulpes; species Vulpes vulpes. The sequence continues at coordinate 105,991,361 of NC_132791.1, forward strand.
AAAAAAATCAGAAGTTAAAACTGAATAGACATTTTCTTCATAAGCAGGATGAAAATTTCACCATAAATGAGTCATAAAAGAAGTCTCAACAAATTCCAAATCATACAGACTAGTTCTCTGACCACAATGCAGTTAAGCTGGATTAAATAACAAAAAGACAATCAGAAATATCCCCCATATTTAGAAATTAACAAATGTATTTTTCCTTTTAAGTAGGCTCCATGCCCACTGAGGAGCCCATCCAGGAGCGAGGAGTGGGGCCTGAACTCATGCCCTGGAGGTTAAGACCTGAGATGAGGTCAAGAGACAGACACTAACCGACTGAGCCACCCACGTGCCCCAGCAAAGGTACTTCTAAATAGCCCATGGAGAAAAAAATAGAATTATAATGGAAAACCAAATTTTTTACTGAATGATAATAAAAATAGTCTTATCAAAATTTATATGGTGGGGGCATCTGGGTGGCTCAGTCAGTTAAGTGTATGACTTTGGCTCAGGCCGTAATCTTATGGTCGGTCGTGGGATCAAGCCCCAAGGCAGACTCCAGGTGGCTCAGCGGTTTAGCACCACCTTCAGCCCAGGGCGTGATCTTGGAGACCTGGGATGGAGTCCCACATCGGGCTCCCTGGGTGAGGCCTGCTTCTCTTTCTGCCTGATTCTCTGCCCCTCTCTCTCTCTCTCTCTGTCATGAATAAATAAATAAAATTTTTAAAAATAAAAAAATAAAATGCTTGTTTAAGGGTACAAACTTAACAACTAGTAAATAAGTTTTGGAGATCAATGCACAGCACAGTGATTATAATCAATAGTACTATATTACAAATTTCAAACCTACTAAGAGACTAGATCTTAATTGTTCTTACTACAAAAAAGATAATTACATTATGTGATAGTGGTATTAGCTAACATGACAGTGGTAATCATATTACAATATATAAACCAACACACTGTACACCTTAAATTTGCACAATGTTATAGGTCAGGTGCATCTCAACTTTTAAAAAATTAAATAAACAAATAACTTTTAAAAAATCCCTTGTGAACAGCAGCTAAAGCCCTGTTCAGAGGGAAATTTATAGCTTTAAATTAATATGAAAGCAGAAAGGCTGAAAGAAATTTTTCAGCAGTCATATCAAATTGTTTGAAAAAGAATAAATTAAGCCCCTGGAAAGTAGAAAGAAAATAATAATCAGCAGAAATAAGTAAAATGAAGGCTGACTCAGTCTGTAAAGCACACGACTCTTGAGCTCAAGGCTGTTAGTTTGATTTGGGTGTAGAGATTACTTAAAAATAAAATCTAAAAAAAAAAAAAATAGAAGAAAATGCAAAATAAACACACAACAGAGAGGATCAACAAAGCCCAAAGCTGATTATTTAAAAAGACTTAACACTTGGAGGAGAGACTAAATAAAGCAAAACAAATACACAAAAATAACCAAAGTGAGGAATGAAAAAAGAGGGCATCATTGCAGATTCTACCCATATTACAAAGACTACTAAGAGTGTATCATAAACAAGTTTGATCAAACAATATCAATTTAAAAAGTCCAATGTCATAGATTACTAGAGAAACTTAACCAAACTCACACAAGATAGGTCTAATCCTATAATTTGTAAATGAATTAAATCCATACTTGGAAACCTTACCAAAAATAAAAGTCCAGATGGCTTCACTGGTAAATTTTTTCCAAACATTAAAAGAAAAAATAATGCCAATAAAAAAGGAGGCAATAACCTCTCTCTCCAAGTCTTTCTGAGGCCATAGAACTTTAAAACCAAAACCTGATATGTTATAAAAGAGAAAAACAGGTTAAACCCACTTTTTTTTGTTTGTTTTTTTGTTTTTTTTTTTTAAGTAGGGGTTTGAACTCATGACCCTGAGATCAAGACCTGGGCTGAGATCAAGAGTCACACATTTAACTGAGCCACTGAGGCATCCTTTTTACAACTTAAAAAAAAAAAAAAAAAAAAATCAAATCCACTTTTTTAAATGATTTTTTTTTAAGATTTATGCAAGAGAGACAGTGAGTGTGGGACAGAGTGACTGAGGCACCTTGGGTACCCCCAAACCCACTATTGAACACAGAGGCAAAAATCCTGAATAATATTTTAGCAAACCAAATCCAGAAAATAAATAAGTTTGGCTCATTTCAGGAATGCATAAGATGCTTACATATTTAAAAGATTAATCAATATATTTCACACTATCAAAATTAAAGAGAAAAATCATATGACCATCTAATCATTTGGAGAAAAACGTGAAAAATAATCAATATTCATTCCTGACAAGAATCTTGAGCAATTAGAGAATAAAAGAGCTCTTCCCCAATCTAATAAAGGAAGGACATGGTATCCACAAAGAAATCCATAAGTATCATAAACGGTGAAATGTAGTTTCCCTCTTGAGATCAGGAACTGAATAAAGATACCAGCTATTACTACCACTTTCCTGAACATTTTACAAGTCATAGCCAGTGCAGTAAAGCAAGAAAAAGAAATTAAAGCTCTAAGAACTGGAAGGGAAGAAATTAAAAACTGTCAAAATCCACAGAACATATTCAGAAATTTTCAAAATTACTAATAAATTTTTAGAATCAGTGCACAAATTTAACAGATCTCCTGGATACAGAGTCAATTTGGAAATATCAACTGCATTTCCACAACCACAACAAAAGGACAACAAAAAATTTACAACAGCATTAAAAATAACCAAATACCTACAAATAAATCTAATACAAGATGGTACAAGAGCTCTATGCAGAAAGCTATAAAAAGATTGAGTAATGAGAGAAGACCTAAATAAAGGTATGTGCCATGTTTCTAGATTAGTGGACACATTCTCCTTTTATATATATGTATAAATATATATATATCTTACGTAGTCTCCACGCCCAGCGCAGAGCCCAGTGCAGGACTCAAACTCACAACCTTGAGATCAAGACCTGAGCTGACATCAAGACTCAGACGCTCAACCAACTGAGCCATCCAGGTGCCCCTGGAAGACTCAACATTAAAAACAATCAACTTTTCTCCAATTAACTAGACTCAGTGCAATCTCGATCAAAATTCTGACAAGTGACTGTTTTCAGTCATATGCAGCAAATATATATATAAGAAAAAAATTATGAAATAGTCAAAACAATATTAAAAGACAACCTAGGTAAAAGGGCATGCTCTAGCAGATATGGAATCTCATTATAAAGCACAGTTATTAGAAGAGTATAGACTTGGTGCAAAATACACACAGGCATCAATGATTAAGAAAGCCGAGAAACAGACTCACCCATACAGAGATATTAATTAACAACGAAGGCGCCATGGGAGAACAGAAGGGAAAGGATGACCTTGACAATAAATGGTGCAAGCTGGATAGCCATATGGTATGGGCCACATACCCATATGGAAAAGATAAAAATAAAAAGACCCGTGCTTCTCATTACACAAAAATCAGACCCAGGTAAACAGTACCTCTAAGTGTGGCAGGCAAAATAAAAAGCTCCAAATAGACAATCTAGGAGAATAATTTTATGTCCTCAGGGTAGGAAAAGACTTCTCAAATAGTACACACACACAAAAAAAAAACACCTATCACAATAATAATAAAGAGATATGTTAGACATCAAAATTAAGAACTTCCTCCAAAGGGATCATTAGGAGAGTAAAAAGGCAAACCAAAGAGCAGAGCAGTATCCCAATAATATCAAACTGGAAACATCCCAAACGTCCATTAGCAAAACACATCATGGTTTCTTCATACACTGGAACACTACACAGCTACACTCAACAATACCGATGACTCTCAAAACCATGTTTAGTGAAAGAAAAGCACCTAACTACATCAGTCAGAAGAGCATGTGGCTCTTGATCTCAGAGCCGTGAGTCTGAGCCCCACACTGGGTATAGAGATTACTTGGGGGAAAAAAATGTTAACAAAAACAAGCTTAGTGAAAGAGCCCAGATACTTAAGAATACATACGGAAGGATTCCATTTATATAAATCTAGAAAGCAGGATAAACTACAGTGAATAAGGACAAATGGTTGGATGGTAAAACTATAAAGAATAAATAATTACCAGAAAGGTCAGTGTAATAATTACTAGAGGGGGCGGTTAGGGTGGGAATGTTCTATTTTTTACCTTGGCAGTAGTTACATCAGTATGTGTTTTATGAAAATACACTGAGTTATAAATTTTAAAAAGCTCAAAAATACTCAAGGGCAGTGCTCGCTTCGGCAGCACATACACTAAAAAATACTCAAGGGCTTTTGATGTAGGGAGGGTTGCAATGGTGCCATGTATGCCTGGCACCTTCAGGAGGACGGGGCTACCTTCACTTCCACTTCAAGTATCTTAGCTTTTAAATCATAATTATGTTCAAACAATTAATGCACTGCATTGATAAACATTTATTACAACTCTAAGAACCTGAACAAACTTCTTTGGAATCCAAAAAGAAGAAAGGGATGTCTCTCAGCATGAAAACATGAACGGGAATGCTAAACTTCCAACTCAAGATAAGAGTTACTTCTGGAAAGAAAGATTAATGGGATTGGAAAACGTTCAAAGGAGGCCTTTCTACTGTAATGTTTTATTTATCTATGTTTTAGTACTCAAAAAAAAAAAGGCTAAAGCAAATATGGGAAGTGTTAAAATTTAACAAAATTGGGTGGTGTATATAGGAATATCTTTGTATTTCTACCATAATATGTTGGAAATATTCATAAGGGAGTAAAATAAAACCATGTCCTACAGTCTTTTCATCTCATTTCTCCACGGAAAAACTCTGCTTCAGTTTCCTACTTAGCCTTCCAGAAACAAACTATAAAATATTCTCAAAGGCTTATGTTCTTCTTCACCACCACCACTAAATCCCACACTTTCTTCTTCCCCCAAGCTAAGTATCTCCCTTACAGTTTCTCCATGTTTCATGTCAAATTCTTCATATTCCTTATCATTCCAGCCATTCTGTTCTAGACAGCAACAGCCCTCAAAATGAAGGGCCAAGATCCTAATCAATACCCTGCGTGAGGGCAGCCTGGGTGGCTCAGCGGTTTAGTGCCACCTTCAGCCCAGGGCGTGATCCTGGAGACCCGGGATCGAGTCCCACACATCGGGCTCCCTGCATGGAGCCTGCTTCTCCCTCTGCCTATGTCTCTGCCTCTCTCTTTCTCTCTGTGTGTCTCTCTCTCACGAATAAATAAATAAAATCTTAAAAAAAAACCTTTATGAGGTTCCTCCAATTTCTCAGTTTTGCCAGCAAACATTTAACCCACAGATAATTTAGGTAAGAATTAGTTCTTTTTCCTTCCAGCCAGCCCACCTGTTCTACAAGCAACCAGAGAATGTCCTTGCTGCACACATGCGATCATCTACCCAACTCCTGTAGCACTTTTCCAACAGAACCCAACCCGCCCGCAGTACCGCTCCCCTGCCAACATCCGGTTTGGCTAGGAGCATCTGGTGCAATTCTGTCCAGTAAGATTTGAGGGGAATTGTGCTGGTGGGCTTTGAGAAAGATTTCTTCACCCTTTAGGGGAGATACACAGGAAGAGATAGTCCCCTCCTCCCCTGGGCATTATCATACCACAGCATGTCCTCTGGAACCACATCCTATCTGTAACCATCAGAGGTGTTTGGCTGCAAAAGGGAGAATGGAAAGGTTGCCCAGAGCTACTCAGTTAACCGATCTCACAGGTGTCCCACTCCAAATGCTGATTAACTTTTTTCTGGACCACAATCTTATCCCAGTCAGTGATAAGCACCAACCTCCTTCTATGGTTTGTCTATCAATTAGCTAGGCTAGTGACTGTAAATCTCTTCCAAATAATCCCATCCCCTGACTTTGATAAGACTCCCCCTCCTCCACCACACACACACACAAACTGGGGGGGGGGGGGGGGGGGGGGGGGCTTTTAAATTTCCTTTCCTTAAATTTTGCAGAATACAAAGATGAAACAAACTTATTATTTAGAGAGAGAGCCCAAGCACCATGGCACATTATATAAAAAGGCATTAGAAGTTTTTGGAAAATCCATGGAAAATGTAAAAAGAATAAAGTCTCCTGTAATTATATCCTTCAAAGATAACCACTTTGGTATATAGTTTGCCATATACTGGTTCATGATATATCTAACTTCTATGAAATTAATTTCTTTTAAAGCAAATACTTGTATCAGATTTTTTGGTAGTGGGGAAGATAGAAAAGGAGATCTGCAACCACAAGAGAGACCTTATGAAACACCCTGACGCAGATGAAAGAAAGAGCAACAGACTTAGAAGAGGACAGATGGATTCGTACCTGGGCCCTGCTGCATGGCCTTAGGCCCCTGACCTCTACTGACTCCCTTTTTAAGTGGGGATAACAATACTGACTTCGGTAAACTGCCCATAGAGACTAAGAAGATAATGTGCCCAAAAGAGTTCTGTTAGGTTTTTTTGTATGCTGCTGTTTTGTTTTTCTGTACTTGCACACAAGAATCACCTGGGGAGATTTAAAACTGAGACTCCCAGATGTACTCAATGAGATTCTCTGAGGGCGCGGCTGTGAAATCACAGGCAAGTGCATCCTGTAGAGTAAAAAGCACTATGCATATTTGTTTTTTACTACTGTAGCATTTAGCATGTACAACAGAACCTCAGGGCACCTGGGTGGCTCAGGGGTTGAGCATTTGCCTTTGGCTCAGGGTGTGATCCCGGGGTTCTGGGATAGAGTTCCACGTGTTTCCCGGCAGGGAGCGTGCTTCTCCCTCTGCCTATGTCTCTGCCTCTCTTTGTGTCTCTCTCATCAATAAATAAATATTTTTAAAATAAAATAAAAATAAGTAAAACAGAACCTAACAACAGTGATTCAACAAACACTCGTAGGCTAAATAACAAATGAAAAGCCTAGTTTAAAAAAAATTATAGTTGGGGAGCCTGGGTGGCTCAATCGGTTAAGCAGCCAACTCTTTGATTTCAGCTCCTGTCTTGATCTCAGAGTCATGAGACTGAGCCCCATGTTGGGTTCTGTGCTGGGCATGGAGCCTGCTTAAGATCCTGTCTCCCCCTCTGTCCCTCCCCACCCCCTTTCTTAAGAATTTTTTTTAATAAATAATAAAATGAATTGAAAAATAAAAAGATTATAAAGACATTTCATTTTTAAAAAACAACTTCAGGGCAGCCTGGGTGACTCAGCGGTTTAAGCGCCTGCCTTCTGCCCAGGGTGTGATCCTGGAGTCCCAAGATCGAGTCCCACATCAGACTCCCTGCATGGAGCCTGCTCCTCCCTCTGCCTGTGTCTCTGCCTCTCTCTTTGTGTGTGTCTATCATGAATACATACATAAAATCTTAAAAAAAAATAAAAAATAAAAAAAAAGCTTCATGAGCTTATGTAAAAAAAATTGAGCAAAAATAATTAGTTGTACAAAGGACTAGAACCTATTTCTATTTGAATGGGCCGATATGGTCCACTTTCCATCTTAGGCCATAGATCAAGGTATACAATACTAAATTTAATTAAGCATCAAGATAATCTACTTTATCTCACTAAAAAACAACTCTTGAAAATTGGAACAGAGACAATTTCAAATTCTCTCTCAAATGACCCCCAGAAACTACAATTACTGTACAAAGATTTATCCCTACCTTTTATCACACAGAAAACTTTATTTTCTTACAGTAGTTCATTTTAGGACAATTCAAAGTAGTAACTGCTAGGTACCAACTCCAATATGCAATATATGCCAGTTTTACCAAATATATGTACTTGATCTACTAAGGTATACACCATGTTTACAGTGAGGTTTCCCTGGAAGATATGTTTTGAGATTATTTTTCCCTTTTTATTCATCTGTATTTTTTAAATTTTATAATGAATGTGTACCACCTATAAAATTTTTCTTCTGTTATTTCAAAAAGAACGTGCAGGGACCCCTGGGTGGCTCAGCAGTTGAGCACCTGCCTTCAGCTCGGGGTGTGATTCTGGGCTGCAGGGATCAAGTCCCGCATCGGGCTCCCTGTATAGAGACTGCTTCTCCCTCTGCCTGTGTCTCTGCCTCTCTCATGAATAAATAAATAAAATTTTTAAAGAAAGAAAGAAAGAAAAAGTGCAGAATGGGGAGCCTGGATGGCTCAGTCAACAGACCATGTGACTCTTGATCTTAGGGTTGTAAATTCAAGCCCCACACTGGAGGTAGAGATTACTTAAAAATAAAATCTTACCAAAAAAAAGTGTAGAAGCCCAAGAATTCAGAAAGGGTGAAAAACATAATTAAAGATCTTGAAAGGCTTAAGCTTTGATTTTCCAAAGTCAAAACATCAGATAAGTTAAACATATCTGATTCTTAGGGGCACCTGGTAAGCAACCGAGTCTTGATTTAGGGCTCAGGTCATGATCTCAGGGTCATGAGACTGAGCCCCCAAACAGGCTCCCCACTTAGTGGGGAGTCTGCTGGAGATTCTCTCCCTTATCCTGCCTCTCCCTCTGCCCCCTCTAAAATAATAAATAAATAGATCCTTTTTAAAAATCTGTTTTTTATATTTGAAAAACATGAATAACCCTTCACATTTTACTGCCAAGACTTCTAAGCTCTTCAGCTTTAAAAATAACTATGTTTTTGAATGCTATAAAAAACATTATTGGGTCAACTGACAACTGGAATATGGACAGATTTGATTTTAACATCATATCAATGTCAAATTTCCTTAAATCGATAATTGTACTAACACGTAAGACAATTTCCTTGGTTCTCAGGAAATATAAAGTGAAGGAATTAAGGGGCAGGATGAATGGAACTCATAAATACTTCAAAAAATACATAAGAATAGAATAAAAAAATAAAGCAAATGCTGAATATGAAAAACATTAACTGGTGATTCTGGGTATGAGAGTTATTTGTACCATTTTTGCTATTTTTGTAAGTTTGAACTTCTTTTTAAATAACATTTTTAATGGAAAAAAGTAACCAAAAAAATGACACTTAAAATTGTCCTAAAAAACATTTAAAAGCATGCTGGATCAATTTCAGGCAAGACATTAAATTAGCATCGTCTAGAAGAAGTATAATATGAGCTATATATGTTGTATTTTCAGGTGGCCGCTTTAAGATTAAAAGAAACAGGTGAAACTAAGTTTAACATATTTTACTTAGCCACGGTTTAAAATACCATCATTTCGATGTCATCATCAATATAAAAATTACTGAGATATTTCACAATTTTTTTTCATTGTAAATCTTCAAAATCTGGTGTGCATGTTACAGTACAATGCATTTCAGATGCTAAATTTGCATAGGAAATACTTGATCTGCATTTAGATTTCATTAAATGTACAGTTCAAAAAGTAGATCCACATAACCAAATTCTATCAAAAACAGTTAAGTTTTCCAGTCCCTGAACTATCAGTTTTAAATGTCAACTTAAATTAATTAAAATTAAATAAAGTGGAAAACTACTTCCCTCAATCATACTGCAAGCTCAGTAGCCACATGCCTTTAAACTGTCATATAGCCCAGTTTTAGATAATGAAACAAAATCCCTCTATGACAGAAGGACCTGATTGCTAAGACTTAATTTATCATATTTATCAAAAGATTTTTAGTAGTTATGATAAAATGATGACTGCTAATCCTATCAGAAGCCTTGGCATCTCCCCAAATCATAATCAGACATTCCCTATACCACTCAGAATACCAACACAAAGCCTTCTTTATCCTCTAAGTCAGTTGTCATACCTTGTTATCTGAGGTTCCTGAAAATTGTCTGTCAAATGGCCCTCTTTTAAATGTAGCAGAATGAACCCGAGTTCTGGCTCTCGGAAGCATCAATGTCCATTGTTACAGAGTGCAGAGTTTCAGCACAAATACCGTCGGAGAATCCCGAATGGGAACATGCACACAACAGAACATATCCCGGATTTAAAAGAGATGACTGGTACAGAGGCAGGTTTTTCTTTTTAAACAGGTGTAAGAGATTAATTCAGTCCACACCAAGCAACACTAAAGATTTGCCAATCAATAATTCTGCGCCAAGCAACTTGATCAGGGATTTGGCTAGAATCCCTTTGGCTAATCTCAATAAAGACCTTCCCAAAGACATCCCGATTTAGGCCATTCTCATCTAAATTAAGGTTTAGGCAGCCCTTTGCCTGACAGCAAATAAATGAAATGAAACGAAACACGCACAAATAAAATTTTGCCCACTTGACGAAAGGAAAAATGATCTGAAAGATCATTTAGTGAGGTCAAAAATACAGTTCCAAAGAACAGAAGTCAGCCTAAAACAGCACTTATAAACCATTTTAGGGAAATGTTTAATTCCTACCTTCTAACTAGCCAGCCTTTTCAATGAACAACGTTGTGGGTAACAACTGAATTTAATCCACAACTGGTTTTTCCTTCTCTGCAGGCACACATACAGGTGTTAATATTCTGCTTAAACTTGAAAGGACGTTAGTCTTTAAAACCTACCAATCCTTTACTGTGCATCTACTGGCGCCTTAAACTACGAATCCCCTGGGGAAGTGAGGGAAAAGAGGGAGCAGGATGGTTTTTGACACCATGACTAAAAATTCTACGTTCCAGACAAAAATCCTTTTTTTTTTTTTTTTCCTTCCTTTCGCATCCTGCTGACCTAGCTTGCAACATCCCATCGGGGGATCACAGATAGAAATCTAACCATTGTGTGGAAACAAAAATAATGGTCTACAAACATGTGTATATAAACATTAACTCTACTTACAATACGACTTCCCTTCCCCCTTCCTGCAAAGAATCATAAAGCTTTAAGCAGGATGAATACAAACGTTTTAAGCCGCCGCAGCGGAGGTGTGTTCTTGATTAGACGTATCTGACCCTGCAGATGTCTGAACCTTCTGTAGAACACGCTCTAACTTGGGGTTTTTACTGGAAACTTCTCGGCCGATGCCTAGGTCATGCAATCCCTTCTCTCTGAAATTAGCCAAACGTGCAGAAACCCATTGTGATTTTAGAAATAGTGAAGAGTGGAGAAAGAGGAGAAAAAAAGCTACACCCGAGACCCATTCGGGTCCAACAGTTCAAGCTCTATTTCGAGAAGGCAAGTAAGAATGAAAGCTGCACGTCTCCCTCGGTAACACACCGGGTTTCACGAAGCCGCAGGGTCCGGGCCAGGCCGTGGGCCCCTCCCCGACCCCGGCGACCCCGGCCCCGGCGACCCCGGCCCCGCCGCAGCGGCCTCGGCCCCGCCGCGCATCCCGGCTCCTGAGCCACCGCGGAGCACGAAGGTTTCCGGGCTTGTCCGATGCATCGCAGCTGCTGCTTAAATCCGAACACCCCCCACCCCCCACCCCCAAAAAAGTAGGATGAAACCAGAGTTTTTACGGCGTAGTCGTCGGTTCCTCTCGTCGTCGCTGGAACCCGCTGAAAAGGGGGGGCAAGGCCGGCGCGGAGAGGCCCTTCCCGGGTCCGCGAGGCCGAAGCCGCCCGAGGCCCGGTGCCGGCGCTGCTCCCGGGGCGGCCCGAGCGTCCCCAGGGCCCCGCGGCCGTGCAGGGGCAGCCCAACAAAGGCGGCGTCCGCGGCGCGCAGGGTGCAGGGGCCCCGCATCGGGCCCGGGGCCGCGGGGCGCAGAGGTCCCCCGGGGAGGCGGCGGCACGGCGGGCGGGATGGGGATGGGGGTGGGGGTGGGGGCGGCCCGCGCCCTCCGCGCGCCCCCCCGCACGCACCGCGCCCCGAGCCCCCCGCGCACCCCGAGCCCCCCCGCGCCCCCCGAGCCCCGGAGCAGCCCCCGCGTGCCCGGACCCCGCTGCGCCCCCCGCGCCCGGAGCTCCCCGCGCCCTCCCCGAGCCCCGCGCCCCCGCGCGCCCCCCGCGCCCCCCGCGCCCCCGCGCCCGGAGCTCCCCGCGCCCCCCGCGCGCCCCCCTGCGCCCCGATGCCTTTCATTTGGCCTCTGCGGCGGCGGAGGCGGCTCGACCTCCAGCGCTAAGCGCCGCGCCAAGCCGGGCGGGCGGGGCAGGCGCGCTCAGCCCGCCGCAGCGCCCACCACCCCCGCGCCCCCGGCCCCCGGGGCCCGCCCGCAGGCCGCGCTCCGCGCCCGCCCGGTGCCCACCTCGATGTAGCCGGCCAGCGCCGCGGCAGGCGCCGTGAGCCCGAGCAGCAGCAGCACCAGGAGCTTGCCGGTGGCCGAGGCGGCCGCGGTCCCGGTGGCCGCCATCCCTCGCCGGGTCGCTCTAGCGCTCGACTCCCAGGCGCGCACGCGAGCTCTCGGGACCTCTCCCCGCCGCGACCCAGAAGCATCTGAAGCCCGGTCGCCGCCGCCCCGGGGGTTTTACACCAACCGGAACTGACTTCACTGGACCACGCCCCCTCTGCCCGGCGCCCAATGCCGGCCCGCAGAGCCGCCCCAAGGCGCCGCCCCTTGCCCAGCCCAGGCCCAATCAGGAGACGGAACAGCCTGCGCCTCCCGCCCGCCGCGACCGCGAGCCCCGCCAGGCCCCGCCCCCGCCTCTGCCGGCCCCGCCCCCGCCCGGGACCCCGCGGCCGCGCGGCGAGGGGGTGTGCGCAAGGGGCCGGGGGCCGCGGCTGCGGGGAGGCGGGGAGCCTCGGCCCCCGCCCCGGGAGAGCTCCTCGGGCCGCGCTGCGCCGCTGCGGCCGCCTGCAGCCTCCCGGCTCGGGGCACGCCCCGCTCCCCTGCCCTGCGGGGTATTTTTCAGATTCCTTTGGGTACTGCCGTCTGAGGTTCTGGAAATGGTTGTATTAAAAACAGAATTTCAACAATTTTGATGTTGTTGTGCGGAGCCCAGGCAGGTTCGCCGAAGGCCGTCCCCCGGGGCCGGGGACGCGCTGCACGAGCGAGCCTTCCTCCTCCCAGACCCTGCGCGGGGCTGAGCATCGGCGCTCCCGGCCCCGGCCCCGGCCCGCCCCGAGCTGGGCGCTGTCTCCACGCCTTTGACCTCTGGTCCTTAGGCCTTCTTCCGACCGCCCGAGCCCAGGGGTGCAAGGACCACGATGACCCTAAAGCCCAGGTCCCCTTCCTCCCGTGTTTTAGGCAAGGATCGTCTTTCCTCCTTACTTAGTTTAAGATCCCTGCAGGAGACCTGCTTCCCTGCTTTCTTGCCCCACTGCATTGCCACTTCGACTGGGAAAACGCTCTGCTGCCCCATTCCACAACTGGCACGGCCTCGCCACTGCCACTGCGAGGGCACTGCTGGCTTTGTTTCCTTTCAATAGCCGTGTGATTTATACACCACCCTTTGCAGAGCCCTTGCTAGTCCCTTTAGGTTCAACCAAACAAGTAGGGAACAGGGTCTCTACTCTAGGAAACAGACAGTGAAAAGAAAGAGACAGTGTCCACGAGTATACAGTGGGGTAGTGAGAAGAACCCTGGATTTTCCAGCCTTGTTGCCTGACGTGCCCAGTTCTTGGTGGTTAAATAGGCTCTGTCCCTGTTTCCCAAAGACAACCCACACCTTTCCATTTGAGAGCCCTTTCTGTGCCTGCAGTGTCCTCTCTCCAATACCTACCTGTTGAAAACTTTGTCATTCTTCCTGAGTCCACTGGATGTAATGTCATCCCTGGCTGAGTGCTGTTTCCCAGCAAGGCACCTGCTCCCTTGGTTATTTCCATACATCTGTTATGCCACTGATAAGAACTGAGCTATGTCATGTTTCTGCAGTGACACTGAAACCAATGATGCTGGGTTCTGGTCTTTGTTCTGGAACACTTGCTGTGACTATTTGTGTCCTTCCCAAAGTTCATTCAGGTTGAAGCCCTAACCCCCAAAGTGATGGTGTTAGGAGGTGGGGCCCTTGGGAGGTAATGAGGATTGGATGGGGTCATGAGGGTGTGGCCCTTGTGATGGGATTAGTGCCCTTAGAAGTAGGCCCCAGAGAGCTACCCATAGGAGGACACAGCAGCAGGAGAGGAGAGAGGAAGCATGCAGGAGAGAAATCAGCAGGCACCATGATCTCAGACTTCCCAGCCTCCCAAAAAGAAATTTCTGTTGTTTCAGCCACCCGGTGATTCCGTTTTCTTCTCCATCATGTGTGGATATTACAAACCTGTCTCACTTTCACCAATTTGCGTGATTCAATGAAAAGTGAATGTACAATAGTGAAAAAGCAGGAAGAGACTTAAAAGGTGAAAGCTGTGTGAAGCAACAGGTTACCAAGTGCATACTTTCTGTCCAAGTACATATGGAAACAGTATCAAGTGACTGTGTAAGTTCCAGTTCTGCAGAGCAAGCTCCCTGAGTCATTTAGTCCTTGCTCACAAAAGGATCTCAAAATTTCTATGAATTTAAATGTTGAGAGAAAAGCAAGGGAAATTACCGGAATTCAGAACAGTGGGCTTGATATTCATGCTCTTGGGGCTGTATATTCAAGATTGAGCTCTAATAGCATAGGATGGGACAAGGAAATAAAGAAAAATGCTTTAGGAGTTTTCAATCCAAAATTAGATCCTGGAAGAAGTTTATTTGCATTTTCAGGTCACTGAAGGATCATTAATAAGAGTTTATCACCCCATTCATCATTGTTTTTGACTTTAAAATGTTACCCTCTTTTTATTAGATGACACTGATAGGAGCATACCTAGTCCTGCAATTCTCAAGCAATAATTTTTCATCCTAAATCTGCTCATGTCAGTGACCAAGTCATTTGAAGAGTGCTATGTTATCATTTTATTTCCCTTAGTGCACAAAAGAAAAAGGCCCTAAAATCACCTCCTATTTCGTCTCCCTTCTCCAGAATCAGACATTCTTGGGGTAGCTGTCTGGCTCAGTCAGATCAATGTGACTCTTGATCTTGGGGCTGTGAGTTCAAGCCCCACCTTGGGTGTAGAGATAACTTTAAAAATAAAATCTTCAAAAAAGATTTCTCCTAAAAGAAGTATCTTCCATGTACACTGAAGATGTGTGCATTTCACTGTTGCGGGAAAAAGTAAAGTTTATGTCCCTATGTGTATATACTTATATGGGTAGCATGCACGCATTCATTTGACACTTATTTATCCAACACCTGTTCAGGATAAGGTAAGCCAGGCTAGAACAGTTGCTCCCACATCAGGATGCTTTCCAAATCATCTAAGAAGATTTATAAAAAGGCAAATTCCTAAGCTTCTACTTCAGAAATTCTGAATCACTAAGCCTAAGTGACATAAGGGAATCAGTCTTTTTTTTTTTTTTTTTTTTTTTTTTACTTAAAGCTTTCCAGGGAATTCTAATCCACTAGTACTTTTGAGAGCTTCACTCTTGAATATCATAGGGACTAGTTAAAAAATAAATGAATCATGTGTAGTAGCTAATTTAAAATGACCAGTGTTTTGGTTTTCCAAATAAAACACTAAATTAAGATAAAACTATATTATCTATAAACACGAATTTAAAAAGATTTGAATCCCTATATTTATTGCAGCATTATTTATGATACCAAAAATATGGAAGCAGCCCAAGTGTTCATCTATAGATGAAATGGATATAGGTGTGGTATATATGCATACACACGCACAATGGAATATTAGTCATAAAAAATATTGAAATCCTGCCATTTGCAACAACATGGATAGATCTAGAAGGTACTATGCTAAGTGAAATAGGTCAAAGAAAGACAAATATCATACGATTTCACTCATGTGTGGAATTTAAGAAACAAAGCCAAAAAAAACAAAACAGAGACAAACAAAAAACCAGACTTTCAAATATAGAGAATAAACTGGTGGTTACCAGAGAGGACATGGGTAGGGAATGGGTGAAATAGATAAAGCAGATTAAGAATACATTTATGGGCACCTAGGTGGCTCAGTCAGTTAAGCATCTGCCTTCTGTTCAGGTCATGACCCCAGAGCACTGAATTGGGCTCCCTGCTCAATGGGGAATCTGCTTCTCTCTCTCCCTCTGGCCCTCCACCACCCCCCACTTGTGCACTCTCTCTCTCTCTCTCAAATAAATAAATAAAATCCTTTTAAAAAGGGATACACTTATTATGAGCACTGAGTAATGTATAGAATTCTTGAATCACTATATGGTACACCTGAAACTAATATAACAATCTATGTTAATTATACTGGAATTAAAAAACTAAATACATGAATTTTAAAAAACATATGGGGTGCCTAGCTGGCTCAATTGGGAGAGCATGTGACTCTTGATATTGGGGTTATGAGTTGTAACCCCACCATTGGCATAAAGATTACTTAACAAAATAAAAATTTGAGAGACGCCTGGGTGGCTTAGTGGTTGAGCATCTGCCTTTGGCTCAGGGTGTGATCCTGGGATCTGGGATCCAAGTCCCACATCAGGCTCCTTGCATGGAGCCTACTTCTCCCTCTGCCTGTGTCTCTGCCTCTCTCTGTGTGTCTCTCATGAATAAAAATAAATAAAATATTTTTAAAAATTAAAAAAAAATAAAATTTGAAATAAATAAATAATAAAAAACTTAAAAACAGATATAAGAACAGTTTAAAAAAAACATTTTATTAATTAAGCTATTTGAGAGAGAGAGAGAGAGCACAAGAGCAGGGAGGGCAGAGGGGAAAGGAGGAGGAGAGGAAGAAAGAATCTGAGCAGACTCCATACTGAGCATGGAGCCCAAAGAGGGCTGGATCCCATGACCACAAGATCATGACCTATGCCGAAACCAAGAGTCGGACACTTAACCAGCTAAGACACCCAGACGCCCCCACAAAAGAACATTTAACAACAACAAAAAAAAACTAAAAATGATTTTGATTTTAAAATTTTGAAGTTGGCTGCAATGTAACTTTGAGTCAACTCACTACATTGTCTTTGTTTTTCTCACTAAAATCAGAATGGTGAATGAACATTTTATAATCAAACAGCCCTGGTCTAACACAGGTTGGGACTTTGCAGTACTGGAAGTAAATATGACCAGTTATATGCCTTGTCCTTGGCCTATAACTGATAGCCTTTAAATCTGCCACACCCAGAATGTGCCTCCCCCGCCCCCACAACCCTCTGCCCCACCCATGACTGACTCAATATTTAAAACTTGGCTCAAGTATCACCTGCTCATGGAAGTTTTCAGCTCTTCCACTTCTGACTTCCTGCACCTCCTTTAGGCTCCCCAGAACATTCTATACACACCTCTGACATACTACTTGTAAACCAAACATTAATCATTTATATTCTTTACTGATGTCTTGATTACATCACGAGACCTTAGAGGGAAGGAACCATGTTTTCCTCATTCCTGTACTTCCATAATTTAACATAGTGCTTGAACTTCTATTAATAGGTATTCAACAAATATTTGCAGAATGGATGCATCACTAAATGAGCTTTACAATCTAGCAGAGAGGATAAAACATGTGCATGCACAAGTATAGCACTAAATGGAAACTCATATATGACCTAAGAGGAGAAAAGCCTGTCTCTCTTTTTTTTTTAAGATTTTTATTTTTTAAAGGTTTTATTAATTTATTTATTCATGAGAGACACAGAGAGAGAGAGAGAGGCAGAGACACAGGCAGAGGGAGAAGCAGGCTCCATGCAGGGAGCCGGATGTGGGACTCGATCCCGGGTTTCCAGGATCACGCCGTGGGCTGAAGGTGGCACTAAACCGCTGAGCCACCCAGGGATCCCTAAGCCTGTCTCTCTTATGGAATGAAGAGAAGGAATAAGTTGACTATATCTCACTAAGGGCATCAGATGAGCATCACAGAGGAGATCATATCTGAGATTTCCTGAAAATATACACAGGACATGCACATACAGGGTCGGGAGAGAACAAGAAGCACAGAAGGAACCATGTGAGCAAAGGCATGGCACTAGAAAAAGATGAGACATATAAGAGAATATATGAGTATTTCACTTAACTAGAGAGCAGACTTTGTAGTAAATAGCAAAGGTAGGATGGGTTTACCTCAATGAGAAGCCATAGAAACCTTTGGATCAAGATATAAGTACTGTTGGCTCTTAGGCAAACTGAGTACCATGGCCACAGAAGGAATAAGCTAGGGCCTAGAGGCAAGGAGTCCAAGTGGGAGCCTATTGTGATATTGGGGAAAGAGTAAATATGGGTAGAACTAAAAGAAATGCAGCAAGATTGGAAAGGAGGCAGGTGCAAAATGTAAGTTATTGGCCCCAGGAGTCAGCCGAGGAGGAGGAGAGGAGGAATAGAAAGAAATTCAAGTGTCCAAACATGGTGCCTGCGAGAAGATGATGATGATGATGACAATGCCATTGGAAGAAATAGGGAAAAATGAGAAGATCATGAGGATGGGAGGAGGGTGCAAATGATAAACGTCAGCAAAATCTCCAGCATGCGAGGCATAGTAATTATTAGAAAGTAAACTTGGAGATGAGTTGGAATTAGAATTGGGAAAGTCACCTACCCAGAAATGTGTTGGTGAAACCCACGAGACAGCCAGAGGGGACAGCAGCAAGAAAGGCAGAAAAAGAAACCCAGAAGGATATATTATTTTTCTACTCAACCGGTGTTCATCATCACAGTATAGAGTCCCACACTAGGTGGAGGGCTAAGAAAGGACCACCCAACTGGGAGACGTTGAACTTGGTCATTTCTTTTAAAATAAAAGCCACTTGCAGGAAGTAAAGGTTTAAGGGGCTTGTGAAGGAGACTAACAAGTACAGGTGTCTCTTCCAAGATGTTACCTGCTGAAAGAGTGAGCCAGTGGAGTAACTCGCTCCGGGTCTGAGTGGAGACATATCATCATTGCTGTGTGTCATTGACGGGAGGTACTGGGGGAAGGAGAGAAACTGAAAATGCTCGAGAGAGACCACTGAGATTTGTAACACGAGCGTGACGCTTATATTACAGATGAGGAAATGGAAGCTCCACAAAGTGAAATGACTTGTCCACAGGCAAACCCCAGTCACTAGCAGAGGAGGAAATTGAATGCTGGTCTGAGTGACTCAAAGACCTAAGGTCTGGGGCGTCCGGCTGGCTCAGTCGGTAGAGCATGTGACTCTGGATCTTGGGGTTGTAAGTTTGAACCCCATGTTGGGCAGAGAGATTACTAAAAAAAAAAAAGTAGGGGGGACGCCTGGGTGGCTCAGTGGTTGAGCATCTGCCTCCAGCTTAGGGCGTTAACCCGGGGTCCTGGGTTTGAGTCCCACATCAGGCTCCTTGCAGGAAGCCTGCTTCTCCCTCTGCCTGTGTCTCTGCCTCTGTGTATGTGTGTGTTTCATGAATAAATAAATAAAATCTTTAAAAAAAAAAGATTTAAGGTCTTCTGCTCATATCATACTAACCAACTCCCTATCAAACACCAGAAAATATTGGCTTAATAAATCTTTCAGTGGATACGTGGAAGATGTATCAATAGCGAGCCATTCTGTCTGCTTGTATTTTACCCTAGCTTCATGATGTGTTCTAAAACCACACTTCTGTTCATAAAGTTGCTATAAAAATATGACTCGGGAGGAGTTAGAAAGCCACCCAGCTGAGTCCTAAATCTCTCCTGCTCGGGAGGCCTTCGTGTTCCCTCTGCCACTTGAACAGGTGGAGTCGCTTCTCAGAGGGACGGTCGGCTTGAAGCAGAACAGGTTTAACCGTACGGGATTGTGCCTCTACTACACAACTAGATCATTAAGATTTAAATATTTTAATTCCTGAAGCCTTTCTTCTACTTCCTGGTCTAGACTAAAAGAAGAATCCGGTTTGCAAACATTCAAGCAGACAGAACAACAGAGTCCTTAGAACCGATACCGAGCACCCATGTTCTGGAATGCCAGAGCGGGGTCCAGCCATGGAAAGGAATCCGGCCCTGGAGTATACACAGCCATATCTTTTGTTATCAAAGATAATATTGACACAATCTGGGTACGTAGGTGAGTGTAAAATAAAATGCCTGAAAAACAACTGTAGACACACCACACATGTAAGCTTTGTTTTGCTGGGAAACTGGCCTCCAGGCTCGAGGCAAACAAGTTTTGTAAGGCCCCAGATATATACAGTCCTGGGTGCCCTTGGAAAGACAAGTGGTGTAGGATCAGTAGGGTCCCTGCCAGGACCTTGGGGGATACTGGGTGTCCATAAAGCTCATTCTGTGTTAGCTCTGCAGAAAAGCTGCCTCTGGTTGCAGATCATTTTTAGAGGCGATGCTACTGCATGTGGTCCTGCCTTGTTTACCATCCTTCATTTGTTGTTGTCCCAAGTATTGATTTGCAAGAAGCCATCACATTTGTTGTACTTGGTCTGTCCTGCCTCCGTGTTATGGCTCTTTTTGCAACTGCCTATAATGATGCCACAATTTTTTAGGGCTCCTTCTTGGTGCTTCTTTGAATGATTTCTTCTGACTTCAGTGCAGAAAATATAAAATGATGATAAAAAAAACAAAAAACCTAGTGTTGGGAACTGTTGGCACTAAAAGTCCTTATTGTTGGTGATTTCTACATGGCACTTCCTTTTTCAGAAAAGCTGATGTGAAACTACTCTGCTTGAGAATTCCCCAGTCAAAGATTTAGCAGATATTTGGGTGATCTTTCTACCCTGACCAGATGTCCTTTCTATCCACAAGGGAAGGGTGGAGAAACTCACAGCTCCGTGGTCGGAAATTCTGTATTTTCATGGAGCTAATCTTCGTCACATATTTAAAGATGACTGTCATATCCCATTCTGCCCTCCCCATTCTCAAGATTTTTCTTTAATGTAAAACAGGCTCATTTCTAAAACCATCATATTTGTGATTGTTTGCAGACCTTTATGCCATGTATTATACACCACTATATACGTTCCAATATACCAACCAGCTTCTTAAAATGTGATCTCCAAAACTGAGCTCAGTATTTCACATGCCATATGGAGTACAATGGCCTTCTTCTGGACAGTGTGTATTTTACTAACACAGCCTAACATTTCCTGATGAGACATCAATACCAAAGTCACATAATAATTCATTCAACAGATATTTATTTAGTACCTACAGTGTGCCATGCACTTTACTTGGGATATAAAGTGAAATATGATATGTCCCTTATTCCTGGTTTGCTTAATCAATAAAGACAATTTGCTCAATGTTCCCACGTGTGATGATAACAGGAAAAACTTCCCAATGGAGAAATACTTTAACTGAGTTTGAAAAGATGGGAGTCACCAGGACAAAGACGGGTCTGGGCAGCAGGCATCAATCAAGCAGGCGTGAGCCAAGCCGAGGCAACAGTCTAGGCATGGACAGGGCAACGTGACGTGGCACGACATCATATGGGGACGACAGAGCAAAAAGAGATCATGATGCATAAGAGTGCTCAGCTTAAGATTTTGAACTCTGTCTTGATAGCCACTGGGAAAAACTAACTGATGGTCACATTTGCCTTTTAGGGAAATCCCCCTGCCAGCCCGACGACAGACTGGGGATAGGCCCGGCCAGGAGACAATTGAAATAATCCAGGAAGATGCAATGAGAGCCTGAACCAGAGCAAAGAAGGTAGAAAGGTAGAGGAGGGTTAGCAGAGGGATGAGAAACTGCCCGACTTGAGAAATGCAGTGGGGAAGAGCAGAGTGCTGTAGCAGATAACACGGTGGCTAAAGCAGGGACTTCAGATTGAGATGAATTCCAGGGTCCGAATCCTTGCTCTCCAATTTCTGATTGTGTGACCTTAAATGACTCAATTTCATCAAAGCTCAGTCGTCTCTTTGTGAAAGTAGATAATATCACCTTTTTAAGCAGGGATCCTATAGAGACTGAATGGAATAATGGATAAAGTGTTTTGCCCAGTCCATAGCATGTAAGTGCTTCATACAGGACAGCAGGTAATTGGAGCTGGTTGTTTATGGGGTACTGATCATGCGGGTGCCGCTCAGCAAGATAGAAAATGCAGGGGGAGGAGCAAGTTTGGGGAAGAGATAATGATATTAAGATAGTAGCTTGTATTTGTATAGTGCTTTTCAATTTCAGATTTCTTTTGTAGCCAGTATCTCATTTCATCTTCAAAAGAACCTTGTAAGGCTTACTTATTTCATTCATAGGACTCCATCCTGGGAAAATTATTCAAAATGAGAATAAATCCTGGAAAAATCCTTATGACATATGGTAAATTTTTAAAAAGCAAAATGCAAAATTTTATATGTAGAATAATTCTAATTACACATTTAAAGTAGACTAGAAGAAAATAAACCAACATATTAGTTTTTTTTTTTTCCTGGATGGTGGAATTATAGATTGTTCTATTCTTAATGTAGTTCTTCATTTTTCAAATTTTTTATAATGCATATGTATTGCTTAGGTAACAGAAGAAGTGATTCACTTCTTTTTTTTTTTTTTTTTTTGTCTTATTAACAATGGCCTGTTAAGAAGATCGGTTTGCCATTATTATCTGTACATTATAATACTAATACTTCTATTGATAACAACTATAACTAACACAAAACAGCACTTACTACATGCCAGGCATTGTCTTAATCATCTTAATAGATACTAAATTCAGATAGGAGTTTAGAATTTATTAGAATTTATATCGAATTTTATGTTTGGGGCCATAAATAGAAATGTCTATTCAAACTGGCTTGAACAAAAATAATATTTGTTGGCTTATATAATTGGAAAACTCTAGAGGTAAATGGGTAGAGGTCAGGCATGGTTCCAATCAAGACTTCAGCTCACATCTCCATGATTGTCCCGGTCCTTCCTCCAGAGGCCACTTCATCCACAGGCTAACACTGAGTCATTTGCAAACACTTTCAGATCCTATGTTACACCAGTACAAGACATTGTACAGAAGAAAAGACAGCTTCTGCCCTTGCCTTCTAAACAAGGGCCCTGAGATTCTCGGGCTGAACAACTTAGGTCACATACCCCCTCCTGAATCAATAACCAGGGGGTGGGGTGGGCGTACAGGCAAAAAGAAAATGTGCTGAATGTCTCAAATCTACAGGGACCTCCAGGATCTGGAGGTTGGGGGAAGAAGAAGAGGGAGGAGGAGGAGGAGGAGGAGGAGGAGGAGGAGGAGGAGGAAGGGAAGATGAAGAAAGGGAAGAAGAAGAGAAAAAGAAGAAGAAGGAAAGAAAAGAAATATCAAAGAGAGAGAACACAGCTAGCTTATCTTGTTTTTTTTGTTTGTTTGTTTGTTTGTTTGTTGTTTTGGTCTGTTTTCTATAAGCCAGATTTACTGAGATGTAAATCACAAACCATACAATTCACCCATTTAAAGTGTATAATTCAATGGTTTTTAGTATACTCACAGATTTGTGCAGCTATTACCACAATCAATTTTATTTTATTTTTTAAGATTTTATTTATTTGTTCATGAGACACAGAGAGAGAGAGGCAGAGACACAGGCAGAGGGAGAAGCAGGCTCCCTGCAGGGAGCACGATGCAGGACTTGATCCCGGGTCTGCGAGATCATGCCCTGAACCGAAAGAAGAGGCTCAACCGCTGAGCCACCCAGGCGTCCCTCCACAATCAATTTTAGAACATTTTTATTATACCAAAAAGAAATACTGAACCCATTACTTGTCACTCCCGATTCCCTCAGCCCCCCTCCCCCTATCCTTAGACAACCGCTAATCTACTTTCCATATCTATAGATTTGCATTTTCTAGGCATTTCATCTACATGGAATCTTAAAATACTTGGTCTTTTTATCTTCTTTAAAGATTTTATTTATTTATTTGAGTGAGAGAGAGCACAAGCAGGGGGAGCAGCAGAGGGAGAGGGAGAAGCAGGCTCCTCGCTGAGCAGGGGGCACGTTGTGGGACTTGATCCCAGGAGCCTGGAATTGTGACCTAAGCTGAAGGCAGACGTTTAACTGAGCCACCCAGGTACCCCAATACTTGGTCTTTAAAAAAAAAAAAAATATATATATATATATATATAGTGTTTTGTGTCTGGCTTCAAGGTCAACCATGTTGCAGAATTTATTAGTACTTCATTCCCCCCCCCCCCTTTTTTTAAGATTCTTTTTATTTATTTATTTGAGAGAGAGAAAGAGAGTGTGAGCAAGGGGGAGGAGCAGAGGGACAAGCAGACTCCCCACTGAGTGGGGAACCTCACATAGGGCTTGACCCCAGGACCCTGAGATCATGACCTGAGCCGTGCCCCAGTACCTCATTCCTTTGTATTGCTAAATAATATTCCATTGTACGTATATATCATTTATCCATTTATCAGTTGATGGATATTAAGTTGTTTCCACTTTTCGGCCATCATGAATAATGCTTTTATGGACATTTGTGTACAAGTTTTTGTGTGAACATATGTTTTTCTCTTGATCATATACCTAAAAGTAGAATTTCCAGATCATATGATAGTCTTCTGTTGTGTTGATCAGAATTTGATCCTGGGGCTCCTGGGTGGTTCAATCACTTAAGTGTCAGACACTTTTTTTTTTTTTTTTAAGATTTTATTTATTTATTTGAGAGAGTGTGCAAGAGAGCACATGAGCAGGGGCAGAGGGAGAGGGAGAAGCAGACCCCCCTACTGAGCAGGAAGCCCAAAGTGGGGCTTGATCCCAGAACCCTGGAATCATGACCCAAACCGAAGGCAGATGCTTAACCAACTGAGCCACCCAGGTACCCCAAGTGTCTGGCTCTCAGCTCAGGTCTTCATCTCAGAGTCAGGAGCTCAAGCCCCATGTTGGGCTTCATGCTAGGTGTGGAGCCTACTTGAAAGAAAGAGAGAGAGAGAGAGAGAGAAAGGAAGGAAGGAAGGAAGGAAGGAAGGAAGGAAGGAAGGAAGGAAGGAAGGGAGACAAAGAGAAATTTGATCTTATTTGAACCCTTAAACTTTTATCTTAAGGTGACCAGACTCAAGGAGATTGCTTTTTGGAGATCTAAAAGATAATACATTGATTGACAATCAGGTCAAATTTCAGAAGACTAGAATACTCAATATTATTTGGGAAAATCCTATCCATAATCAAGATATGAGATATTGAATATTACTTCACTTAACTTTTAATTTATTTTTTAAAAATATTTTATTTACTAATTTGAGAAAGAGAGCAGGAGCTGGGGGAGGGGCAGAGAGAGAGGGAGAAGATTCCCTGCTGAGCAGAGAGCCTGACCTGGGGCTTGATCCCAGGACCTTGAGCGCTTAACGTCTGAGCCACCTAGGGGCCCCAAATTTTTAATTTAATACAGTGACTCTCTGTGGCTCTGAGCAACTAGAAAAACTGTTTCAAGTCACATAAGAAAAATAGAAACAACACAATTTGAAGCCAGGTCTACCTCTTTCCAGAACTGTCTCTGAAGTACTAGACAAGACACATACTGCTTAAATGCCACCGATTATTTTACTGTCCACTTGTTGGAAATGGGTGCTTCCCCTATTTTCACCCACAAGACTATTCCAAGCGGACAGCGGCTTATTAAGTCCATGCTAGGGACGCCTAGGTGGCTCAGCAGTGTCTGCCTTTGGCCCAGGTCGTGATCCCAGGGTTATGGGACCGAGTCCTGCATCAGGCTCCCTGCAGGGAGCCAGCTTCTCCCTCTGCCTGTGTCTCTGCCTCTCTCTCTGTGTCTCTCATGAATAAATAAATAAAAATCTTAAAAAAAAAAAAAAAAAAAAGGCCATGGCAACGATGGGTAGCTTTCCTCACCAAAGGTACTGGGGCATCCAGGTTCTAGAGGCGCCTTAGTGCGGCTCTCTACTGACTTCATATGAGAAGCTCCTTCTCATCACAGCTGCTGGCGCACCTTCTAAAAAGCCCAGTCAGCAGCATTCAAAGCAGCTCCTGGAGGGCTGCCCTATCGGGACTTTGGGTAATGTGTGTACTATTTTGAGATAAAAAGGGTCCTGCCTCCAGCGGCCCAGAAGAGTATTCTAAATCAGCTTTTAAATCCCTCCTCATCTTTTACATGGTAAAGCTTGCTGGGGACTCAGCTGTTTCGGGACATGCCTGAGTAACTGGGTTCCACTCCTTTCTGGGATGGGTTGCAGACCAGACAAGGAGGGGGTCACCAGGTAGTGACTCGGGCCCCTGGCCGGCCTTCAGGTATTGCTCGCCCTGGAACGATCAGATTGGCTCCAGATCTCTGCAGAACACTGGGGCTGTACCACCTGTACTCTATTGGTCTTCACACACCAATTTACAGAGCGCGATAAACTATTCTAAAATGAAGATTCATCTTGAGGAGTCTTGTTAAATTTGTTAGATGTAAAAAATAGTATCGTTGGCTTTGGGAGAAAAATGCTTTTTTTTTTCCTTTGTGACACATACTAAAGAGTCTCTAGGAGTGAAACTGAAAAGTAAGAGGTTGCCCCTAATTGAAAAGCAGACAGGAAAAGAAAGAAGAAAGAAAGAAAGAAAGAAAGAAAGAAAGAAAGAAAGAAAGAAAGAAAGAAAGAAAGAAAGAAAAAGAAAGAAAGAAAGAAAGAAAGAGAAAGAAAGAAAGAAAGAAAGAAAGAAAGAAAGAAAGAAAGAAAAGCAGACAGGATGAAATATTTGATACAAATAATTTACAAGGGGATCCCTGGGTGACACAGCAGTTTAGCGCCTGCCTTTGGCCCAGGGCGCGATCCTGGAAACCAGGGATCGAATCCCACATCGGGCTCCCGGTGCATGGGGCCTGCTTCTCCCTCTGCCTGTGTCTCTGCCTTTCTTTCTCTCTCTCTGTGTGTGACTATCATAAATAAATAAATAATTTAAAAAAATAATTTACAAATGCGTACCTGTTGCTTGAAACATTGAGATTTGACTATGTGTGTGATCTTTCAGATCGCATAGAAATGATTTGTACCGAAGCACATAGAGGGATAAAGTATACAGCAAATGTATCAACTGAGGTATCTGGTGAGGATAAGTGATGCTTGGATACCCCAAGATCAAGTTAACATCACCAAATAAAAAGATTGCAACAGTTTCAAGTTGTAAAGACTGATGTATGTGGCAATAACCCATCCTTGCGAGAGAAGTTATTCTTGGAGTGGCTGTTTTTTAATCTTTTGCTCTTGCCTGCTGCCCTGGACAGATGAAGGTTGAAGTTTTCCGGAGCTATGAGGTTGAATTTACAGTAACAAAGGGTGCGAATAGGTCTAAGGATCTTCATCATGTCGTTTGCTTAGTTCTTTGCAAAAAATTTCTTGGGTGTCTAATCCTGAATTCTGTTGTTTTCTGTCATTCAGCTATGTTATAAATCAATTCACATTTGAGTTCAGAGGTGTCTGATGAAAGCCAAAGTCAGTCCTCAACCATTCATCTATTTTGTATGTTATTAATGCTATTCATGACCTCTTAGTTCTGCAAACCACTCTCTTTTTTAGCCATTGCCTTATAGCTTTAGAAAAAAAAAAATAGCTTTAGAAAAAATAAATAAATATAAAAATATATATATATTTATATATATAATATATATATTTTTAGTAAACTATAAGCAAATGTGGACTTGAATACACAACCTTGAGATCAAGAATCACATGCTCTACCAACTGAACCAGCCAGGTACCCCAAAGATGGATGGATGGATAGATGGATATAGATAGATGACAGATAGATGATAGATAGGTAGATAGATAGATAATAGATAGATTTTTTAAAAAGATTTTTATCTTTAAGTAATCTCTACACCCAATGTAGGGTCTGAAATTACAACCCTGTGATTAAGAGTCTCATGCCTTGAGAACCTGAGTGGCTCAGTTGTTTAAGCATTTACCTTCAGCTCAGATCATGATCCCAGGGTTCTTTTTTTTTTTTTTTTTTTTTTAAGTCAATGTTACTCTGGCTTGATAAATCCTGGCAAAAGGAGATTTGGGAGTGAGGAAGAGAAAGAAAGGAACAGATAGATCAGCCAGAGAAAATGAAGGTGAGGCAATTAGTCAAAGTAAATGTTGGGGATTGTTTGTGGCTTTCCACTATTTAAACAACAAAAACTGATGCAGTGCCATTTGCCTGCTGCATGCTTCCTAAGCACCTCAAAATTTCCTGAGCTGGTAGCTATTTTTTTCTGCCACTAAGTCACTTTGAATCATTGGGTATTAATCAACATTAAGGAAAACTGGAAATTCTCAAGCAATTGCTGGCACTTTAAACAACAACGGGCTATAGCTACCAAATCCCTAGGCTGAAGATATTTTATATTTCTGTGGTGGTTATATTTTCTAAAAATAAAATTGAGATGTAGGATCAGATAATGAGATGAAATATTTTAAATCAGGACATTTAACCACCACACCTACGTGACAGTTAAAGTAATAGTTTCCCATCCTACTCTCTGTTCATAATTGCATTCATTGTTATATATTGGACACCCTTGACCTTAATCAAGCCAGTAAAATAACTGGAAATCATGTTGCCTAGATATTCAATATTCTTCAGCAATGTTAGGTCATTATTTTTAATAAATTTTAGGTTTTAGAACAGTTGTTGAGTCATTTTAAAAAATGGGTTTAGGGCACCTGGGTGGCTCAGTGGTTAAGCATCTGCCTTCGGCCCAGGACATGACCCCAGGGTCCTGGGATCCGGTCCCACATCAGGCTCCCCTCAGGAAGTCTGCTTCTCCCTCTGCCTGTGTCTCTGCCTCTCTTTCTGTGTCTCTCATGAATAAATAAATAAAATCTTTTAAAAAATAAATAATAAAATAAAATAAAAATAAAAAATGGGTTTATAGGGGCTCCCAGGTGGCTCAGTCAGCTAAGCATCTGATTCAATTTTGAGTGAGGTTGTGATCTCAGGGTCATGAGATCAACCCTGTGTCTGGCTCTGCACTCAGTGGGGAGTATGCCTGAGATTCTCTCTCTCTCTCTCCCTCTTTCCCCTGCCCCCGTTCATGCTCACTCTCTCTCTAAATAACCAAATAAAACAAACAAAATAAAGCAAACAAAACAAATAAAATCTTTAAAATAAAATGGGTTTACAATTCGGATAGATCTGATTTGCAAAACCAAAAGAGAGAAAAGAAATCCTGCTTAGGAAGATTATTCCTAGAGTATTGTGTACAGTTTTGTTTTCCTTAATTGAAGAAAGATGTGCACAACTTGGGAATGGTCCCAAAAAAAATCAAGCAAAACATTCATAGGCTAGAAAATAAGCCATATGGAATTTGTCATCAGATATACTCACACAAATGTGAAATAGTGAATGTTCAAGTTTATTCACAACAGTACTGTTTATAATGTCAAAAAATTGGAATCCATCTAAAAGTTCATCAATATGAGACTAGTTAAGGGCACCTGGGTGGCTCAGCCGGTTGAGCATCTGCCTTGGGCTCAGGTCATGATCCCAGGGTCCTGGGATCGAGCGCCGCATTGGGCTCTTTGCTCAGTGGGGAGTCTGCTTTTCCTTCTCCCCCTCCCTCTGCCTCTCTCCCCCACTTGTTGTCTCTCTCTCTCAAATAAATAAATGAAATCTTAAAAAATATATATATGAGACTGGTACGATGAATTATACTGCAACTCTACAATGGTATTTATTGTAGCTGTAAGAAAGATTGAGGGAACGCTTTATATTGTGTTATGGAAAGAACTCTAAGATACACTGTTAAGTGAAAGAAGCAAGTGCAGAACAGTGTATGGATTATGCTGTCATCCTGTTAAAAAGTAAAAGGAGATGGAGAGCCTGGCTGGCTTAGTTGGTGGAGCATGCGACTCTTGATCTTGGGGTTGCGAGTTCAAGCCCTATGTTGGGGGTAGAGATTACTCAAACATGAAATCTTTTTTTAAAAGAGGAAAAGGAGGGGATCCCTGGGTGGCTCAGTGGTTTGGCACCTGTTTTCGGCCCAGGCATGATCCTGGAGACCCGGGATCGAGTCCCATGTCAGGCTCCTTGCATGGAGCCTGCTTCTCCCTCTGCCTGTGTCTCTGCCTCTCTCTGTGTGTCTCTCATGAATAAATAAATAAAATCTTAAAAAAAAAAAGAGGAAAAGGAAGAATGATGTATTTATATCATATATATGACAGATATATTTAAATCTCTGTATGCATAAATACTATCTCTGCAAGTATACACAAGAAATCAGTGATAGTGGTTATTCACAAAAGGTAGGTGGGGATTAGATGGGTAGGAGATGGAGAAGTAAAGAGACTTTGCATATTATAACTTTTTTTATACTTTTTGATTTTTATTCTTGACAAACGTGGTACCTATTTAAAAGCCAAATAGATCATTTAAGTGGACAGCGGAATAAAAAACAATATGAAGAATGGTAAGGGAGATGAAGACTTAAATTGTGTCTACATCTGTGAAGAGCCCCAAGTAACACATCTTCTCTGAGTATCTCCATCATCAGTGTAAATGACCACATGGTTAACTCAATTGCAAGCACAAACAATGAATGAATTGATTGTGCCATAATATAGTTCACTCATGATTCAAAGACATGGCCCTAGTTCTCAGAAGAGAATATTGAATTAGTAACTGATTTTTCCAAAATGACAAGGGGTTGGTCAATAAAAGAATAATACGGTTCGCTATTCCCTCGACCTAATAATGTTTGCAAAGCACTATATAGTTTGCAAACTGCTTTCACGTGTATTACCTCATTTGATACATCTTTACAAAAACGTTATGTGGTGTGTAAGACAGAAATTCCTGCTTCTCATTTTACAAATTGAGAAATGGAAACAAAGAGAAAACAGACACTTGTGAGTGGTCTCAACCAAAATGACAGAGTATATGAGACTAGAACTAGCTTAGAAAATGAGGGACCAATGATCACCAAGGTATTGCAAAGACATTGGACTCCTTAGATGTATTCTTAGCTTTAAAATTCTCCTACCGCAGCTTTTTGCCTAGAGATATCTCTCAATTATTAATTTTTCTTTGTTCTGGTTCAGAGATTTAGCTGAATTTCTGACTCATGTTGTTTCTACATAGTAAAAGGTATAGAGAACCTCTTTATCTTTCATCCGTTCAATCTTAAATTTTAATATAAGAATCATGGAAGAGAGCTTATTCGAATGCAGATTCCTGCCACCCTCTCCCCAAAGATTCTGAGTCATTGGGTATTAGGTGGAGTGTAGGAATATGCTTTTTTTAGAAGCATGTAGCTTATACTTACTTGTCCAGGTGGTCTGAGCATTGACCTAAATAATATGCTCGACTAGAAGTGCAATTATTTGTAACTAATAACTCTGTGTGGCTGATTAAAATTTTTTTAAGAAGGCTTCTCAAGTCCTCTTTCCAAGCTCATTATTGTTACTGCAAAGAGGCAAAGGCGAGGAGCTGGGAGTGATGATTAGCCTCTAGTGAGTTGAAGAGAAGTCAATGGTGACAACACAAGGTGCTAATATTTGCCCAGCATTCTGGGGAAGATTCACAAAACTATACTAAAACTCATCAGATTTATGTCCTTTGCCTCTGAAACTCTGAAAGTATGAAATTGAACTCATCTTGGAGGGTCCAAACAAGTTGTCTACTTGCGTCTAAGGATTTTAAGCATTGACCGTGACTGTGAAAGACCTAAGTGGTTTGAGAGTTGGTTACCCTAGTGACTGACTCTCGCCGCCCTGCTGCTGCAATTTGAGACCTGGAAGGGCACACTGACATACACGAGGCAGATTCCATCCAGAAAAGAGAGAAGAGAAAACCACAGAGGCCTCATCACAGAGGACCCCTGTTTCTATAACTCCCTGCCCCCCTCCAATCCCATGAAGCCTCTCACTGGGCTTCCTTCAGAGTTTGGACCCACACCTCTCTTTCTTCAGCTGGCCTCTCCATAAGGCAGTATTTTCTGAAAACCGCTTTATAATAATTTAAAGTGGCTTACTGCCTAAAGTGCACATTTATCATCAGCTGGAGGCTTTTATAGTTTTACATAACTTTCTGAATGTTTTTAACTCTGTACTCATGCCCCAAGGCAATTATTGCAAAGGACACACTTTTATTAATTGAAATAATAAATACTTTATAGGTGTTCTAATAAAATATGGTGATTTAAAGTTGAAATGGTATACTGAGTCGTTCAGGAATAGCCGTAGAGCACACTTCTGTGAAAGCCAAATGGAAAAATATGCAGGGGTAGTAAACCCAATGAAAAAAATAATGGGGCGCTAGGTAAGATCACAGAAACAATGGAAAGAATGGTAAGAAAAATCTTCTCTTTGTGAGTTAGCAAAAGACACATTCACCAGAAATTTCGTTTGCTAACTATTTTTCTTGGGTTCAAAGTTTACCAGGCGTTAACTTCTCCTGTCAGTAGAGCATGTCCTCTACAAAAGAGCTATCTGAGCTGTAAACACGTACTGGCCTTATGGAGTCACTGACAACTTACTAGCTAATTTCCTGCTCTCCATGCTTTGCCTCTATTAGTTGATCATTAGTCTGTTTTCCAAGAAATAAATAGATACTACAAGTTCTAGAATTTTGTCTAAGGACAAAGCTGGATTGCCTATTACATTTATTTCAAACCCTTAAACTCTCTTTCACAAATAAACATAAAAAGGATCCTCAGATGAGTGGATGTACTTCTGTTTTTGGTAAGGTCTTTATTAGAAAATCTTACAACAGCTCAAAGATGTGGGGACAGAAGCCTGAGTGGCTTCCTAGAAATAGCAGTCCCTAGGGAAGAGTGGCAAGAGCCCTAATTAGCTAGCTTTGTCCTTGTTGTGCATATTTTGCCACAGTTTCCTCATCCAGAGTTGCACCTGCAGAACAGCTTTGAAGCTAAGAAGATGAAAGCAGGAAATTGGAAAGTGCAGGAAATGACCACAGCATCTGCCACATGATTCCAGACCAGCCCTGTCCAACGGTTCTTTCTTAGGTAGAGGCACGTGCTGGATCTGTGCTGTCCAACACAGAAGCCACTAGCTGCAGGTGACTAGTTAGCACATGGAAATGTGCCAGGTGTGACCGAGGAACAGAATTTAAAATTGTGCTTAGTTTTGGGGCACCTGGGTGGCTCAATGGTTGAGCATCTGCCTTCGGCTCAGGGTATGTTCCCAGGGTCAGGGAGCCTGCTTCTCCCTCTGCTTGTGTCTCTGCCTCTCTCTCTCCCTCTCTGTGTCTCTCATGAATAAATAAATACAATCTTAAAAAAATAAAATAAAATAAAATAAAATAAAACTGTACTTAGTTTTAATGAACTTAAATGCCACATGTAGCTAGTAGCTACTACATTGGACGGTGCAGCCCTAGGGTGTCTTTTTTTTTTTTTTTAAGATTGTGATTATTTATTCATGAGAGACACACAGAGAGAGGCAGAGACACAGGCGGAGGGAGAAGCAGGCTCCACGCAGGGAGCCCAACGTGGAACTCGATCCCGGGTCTCTAGGATCAGGCCCTGGGCCGAAGGCAGGGGCTAAACCGCTGAGCTACCCAGGCATCCCAAGGTCTAGGGTTCCAGATATTAGTCCCCAAATCCAGATTTCTTGACTGGTTGAATATTGAAAAAAAAATTTTTTTTAAGATTTTATTTATTTATTCATGGTGGGGGCGGGGGGCAGAGACACAGGCAGAGGGAGAAGCAGGCTCACTGCAGGGAGCCCAACATGGGACTCGATCCCGGGTCTCCAGGATCACACCCTGGGCTAAAAGCAGACGTCAAACCGCTGAGCCACCCAGGGATCCCCTGAATATTAAAATCTTAACCAACTGCTGAGTTTAAGCCCAAACTAAAAGCAGTAGGTGGTTGAAAAGTGAAAGGGTGAACATTTTTAAAAAAGCCTTTTTCCAGTATTGAGGCATACAAAGGAGGAAAGGACACAATACAATCCTAAACCAAATAGATAAAAAAGAAAAATGTAGTTGCTCACTTGAACATGTGGTACCTATAAGACACCAAAAAAACTATTCTGTGCTTTTTTTCTCCCTCTACATTGAATGGAGTGAATTGGCAGCGAATTTGGCGTGATGTACCACGGTGAAATATAAATGAAATACACCAGGCAGGCCTAAGTGGATGTGGATTACATTAAATATTTACACTCTACACAACAGATCTTTTGTAAAGGGCCATTTTATAAACCAGAAGCTTCAGTAATAAAGGGATGGTAGGGAGGGTTTTGTTTGTGTAAGACCAGCTGTTTGACACCTAGGCCAAGGGCAGTCCAATCCAGCTGCCAGCAGGTCACTTAGGTGTCTCAAAATAAAATGATCCAATTGGGTTTAAAGTGCATTTGTATGCGTGATAAACAAAAAAGATGGGAAGTATATATACTAATAAATGTTGACACTGGTTATTTGAGATAGGTTTTTACTATTGTTATTGCCTTTATTCTTTTGTTTTCTCCAGATTTTCAACAATGAGCTGGAGCACATTTTAAGAAAAAAAAATTTTTTTTCTCCCTCTGCCTGTGTCTCTGCCTCTCTCTCTGTCTTTCTCTCTCTCCCTATGTCTATCATAAATAAATCAATAAGTCTTTTAAAAAAAAAGGGGGGGGGGGGATCCCTGGGTGGCTCAGCGGTTTAGCACCTGCCTTTGGCCCAGGGCACAATCCTGGAGTCCCGGGATCGAGTCCCATATCGGGCTCCCTGAATGGAGCCTGATTCTCCCTCCTCCTGTGTCTCTGCCCCATAAGGAGAGAGCTCTCCTTATGTCTATCATAAATAAATAAATAAATCTTTAAAAAAAATTTTTTTTTCCAAAAGACAAAAGCACAGAGAATAACATGCCTACCACCTAGGTAGAACAGTTGTTCACAATTTGTTCTATTCAATTTGAATATTTCTTTCTTCCTTTTTTAAAAAAATGATTTGTTTATTTATTTGAGAGACAGAGAGTGCAAGAAAAAGCATGAGCAGGAGTAGGGGCAGAGGGAGAGGGAGAAGCAGACTCCCCGCTGAGTGGGGAGCCCGATGGGAAGCTCGATCCCAGGACCCCGGGGTCAGGACCTGAGCCAAAGGCAGCTGCTTAACCAAATGAGCCACTCAGGAGCCCTGAAGATTTTTCTTTTTCTTTTTTAAATTTTTTGAAAAAGATTTTATTTCTTTATTTGAGAGCGAGAGAGAAAAAGCATGAGTGGGTTTGGAGGGGGACAGAGGGAGAAGGAGAAGCAGCCTCCCCACTGAGCAAGGAGCCCTATATAGGGCTCCATCTCGGGACCTGGGATCATGACCTGCACCAAAGTATTTCTCTGTTTTTTTTAAAAAAATAAAATAAACACAATAGCTACAACTAAAGCCCTCTGCGTTCCCTTCCCTCAGTCTCATCGCCTCTTTCTCCCCAAAAGAGACCATAAGCATGAGTGTAATGTGTTTTCCCACACATTTGAAGCACTTTTCCTACATATGCATATACGCTTGAACAACAACAGATAGCACTATTTTCTATGTTTTAAAATTCACAATGTTCTCCAAAGAAGACACTCAAAATATCCAAGACGTACATGAAAAGACTCTCAACATCACTTCGTCATCAGGGAAATGCAAATCAAAACCACAATGAGATATCATGTCACACCTGTTAGAATAGTTTTCAGCAACAACAACAAAAAAGAAGGGTTATCATCAAAAAGACAAAAGATAACAAATATTGGCCAGCATGTGGAGGAAAGGGTACCCTTGTGCATTATTGGTGGGAATGGAAATCGGTGCAGCCACTGTGGAAAACAGTATGGAAGTTCCTCAAAAAATTAAAAATAGAATTAACATTTGATTTAAAAATTCCACTTCTAGATATGTATCTGAAGGAAATGGAACCCGCTCTCTCAGAAAGAGACCCACCCATCCCCATGTTCACTGCAACATTATCCTCAATATCTAAGATATGGAAACATCCAATACAATGGAATATTATTCAGTCATTTTTAAAAATCCTACCTTTTTTTAAAAAAGGATTTTATTTGTTTATTTGACATAGAGAGAGACAGACAGACAGAGTGTAATCAGGGGGAACAGCAGGAAGAGGAAGAGGGAGGTCCAAGCTCCCCATCACACAAGGAGCCCGACTTGGGACTTGATCCCGGACCTGAGTCAGGGGCAGATTTCAACTGACTGAGGCACCCAAATTTCCTACCTTTTGGGAGAATATGGGCCTTGAGAACATTATGTTAAGTAAAATAAGTCAGAAAGAGAAAGACAATTACTGTATGTTCTTACTTAAATGTGGAATCTGAAAAAATCGTACTTAATAAAAACAGAATTGAATGGTGATTGCCAGAGTCTGGGGGTGTGGGGGAAATG
Source organism: Vulpes vulpes (assembly GCF_048418805.1). Lineage (NCBI taxonomy): Eukaryota > Metazoa > Chordata > Mammalia > Carnivora > Canidae > Vulpes > Vulpes vulpes. The sequence goes on from NC_132791.1 coordinate 106,027,284, forward strand.
AGGAAATATTGGTCAAAGGGCACAAGCTTCTGGCTAGAAGATTAATAAATTCTGGGGATCTAATGCACAGCGTGGTAACTATAGTTAACAATACCGCATCGTATACTTCAAAGTTGATAAGAGGGATGCCTGGGTGGCTCAGCGGTTGAGCATCTGCCTTCAGCTCAGACAGTGATCTCAGGGTCCTGGGATCGAGTCTCGCATTAGGCTCCCCAGAGGGAGCCGGCTTCTCCCTCTGCCTGTGTCTCTGCCTCTCTCTGTGTCTCTCATGAATAAATAAAATCTTAAAAATAAAAAGTTGCTAAGAGAGTAGACCTTAAATGTACTCGCCACAAAAAAGAAATAGTGATTATGAGGCCAAAGGAAGTGTGAGTAGCCCTACTATGGCAATCATTTCATGACATACAAGTGTACCAAATCATAGCCCCCCTTACACTTACACAACGTTACATCTCCTTTATATCTCAATAAAACTGGAAAAAATAAAATTCGCACTGAATCACATTGCATACATTTCTCCAACTCACTCTTTTCATTCAGTTTTATGTTTCTGAGAGATGTTGCAACGTGCATGCGAATCTTAATTAGACAAATTATTTCTGAGAAGTGCTCTATTCAGAACCACCACCACCATGTTACAGAAAATAACCTTCTTGTGCAATGTAGGGTATAAGCTCTGTGTTACTTCATTTGAGTTTCACAACAAGCTGGGAAGCAGATATTACTATTAATTCCATTTAAGCAAATAAAACAACATAACTCAAGAAGTTCAGAGGCTTGTCCAAGGCTAACTAGGTCACAAAAGGCAGAACCTGCGCTCGCTTCCTGGCCTTTGCAGGCAGGAGTGTTTTACAGTTCACCCTCCATGGTTTCTTGGGAATCCTGGGTTTTCAGTTGACCCTAAGAGCTACCAGTGGGAGCAAAAAAAACAAAACAAAACAAAACAAAACAAAACAAAACAAAACAAACAAACAAAAAAACCAAACCCTCTCTCCTGTGCTAAGGAAAAGTGAGAGCTGAGAAATCGGTAAGAGGGAAGAGAATGAGACCAATCAAGAAAAATAGAAGTGGGGGTTACAGACTCTGGTTAGGTATGTCCTGTTCCCAGATTTTGCCCCGATGCCCACTGCTTGGAAAAGACAGGCCAAGGTTTCTGAAGATGGAGAGAAGTGGCTTAGACATCCCTCCGCATTTTCATACCCCAGTGGCAACCCTAGGGTTGTGGGCTGGGGCTGAAGGCAATGCCACGCTTCCCTGAAGTGGTGCCTCCCCAAATAGAGGAGGGACCAAAGATAATTCTAGATGTTACAATCTGAGCCTTAGGGGAATGGCAAGAGTGTGAAAATGAGGGCTCTCTGTCTCTTTTTTTTAAGCAGGCTCCACACCCAACATGGAGCCCCATGTGGGGCTCAAACTCCCAACCCTGAGATCAGGCCTGAACTGCGATCCTGAGCTGAAAGCAAGGGTCGGCTGCCCAACCAACCGAGCCACCCAGGCACCCTGGAAGCGAGGTGTTTTTAAGCTGTCCGAATCCCTCTCTACTCCGTGGAGCCAATAGTCTGAACCAGGTGGAGTACAAATGCGAAATGCTTTTTTTTTCCCCTTCTGCCATGCTCAGCTGAATCTCTTTCCCCATTATTTTGTGACAGAAAGGAGAAGAGGAGGGTTGGGCGTCTGCCTTGGGCTCAGGTCGTGACCCCAGGGTCCTGGGATCGAGTCCCGCATTGGGCTCCCTGCATGGGGCCTGCTTCTCCCTCTGCCTGTGTCTCTGCCTCTCTCATGAATAAATAAATAAAATCTTAAAAGAAGAAGAAGAAGAAGAAGAAGAAGAAGAAGAAGAAGAAGAAGAAGAAGAAGAGAAGAAAAGAAAGGAGAAGAGGAACATGTTCCCTAAATGGTGTGCCATCTCCTCTCGGCTGCGCCGCCTCTCTACCTAAAACTTATTGGTCACTGATGCTCCCCTGCTCCAAGCATCCAGATTCTAGGTGAGCGTGTCAGTGGGGCCTGCATCGTTGTTTGATGTGGGAGGTCACTCGGGCTTGACTGCTTCAACTGACCCTCATCTCCTGTCCCCAGGGGTCTCCACGAGAGTCATGTTCCCCCCGCGACCCCAGGGTCATATTCAGGCTCCTCCAGGAGGCCTCTGTCTGCACACCCCACCGAGGGCAGCAGCTCCAGGCAGGGAGCCGGATTCCAGCCTCAGTGAGGACAGGAGATGCCAACTCCTTCCTTAACATTGTGTGGTTTCTGTGTTGCTCCCAGGACCCTCATGGCCCAGGGTGGGAACATTCCTGAACCGCCAAGTCATCCTACTTCCCACCTGACCGCGCCTGAGAAGCCAGGACTGGTGCTCCCCACCCCTGTCTCTCCAGGCACCTACCTTTGTGGACTTACAGGGGCAGGTGATAGATAAAGCACCAGGAGCAGGCTCAGCCGCCTCCTGCCCCGCCGGGGAGGGTACCGGGGCTCTGCTGTTTTCAACTCTATATAGACAGTTGAGGTACAGAAAACCTCCTTTGTTCTCAGCCTGGGATCCCGGTTGCCAGTTCCGATTACATCAGAGAGAAACTCCCTGTTGGTTGCTGGCGCTAGTAGGCCGGGGTCACCTCTAACATTTCCAGACTCCCTTTTTCAAGCAGAGACAGCAAGCCTTCTTCAGACTGACATCTGCCCACAGACTATGGCCACTTGGCTTTTCTTGCACTTATCTTCACAGAATAGTTTATTTATGACAAGTGGTATGGATTTTTCCATTTACCATAGTGAGAGGACGTTTTATTTTATTGTATTTTTTTTTTCAGGACGTTTTATTTTTAGACGATATTATAGAAGGTAGTTAGAAAGTAATTTTGTTCAAAGAAAAATATTTGCTTGATAATTGTACCGTTGGCCAATGGACATGGACAAATAGTGAAAGTGCTATGCGAGCCATTGAAAATTCCTGAAACGTAGGAACTTAGGAGCAAGAGTTAAACTGCACTGAGGCATGATGAAAGTAGCTTACAGGTGCCTGGCTGGCTCAGTCCACAGAGCATGCATTGTTTGATCTTGAGGACCTGAGTTCAAGCCCCTTGTTGGCTGTGCAGATTACTTTATTTAATTTATTTATTTATTTTTAAAGATTTTATTTATTTATTTATTCATGAGAGACACACAGAGAGAGAGAAGCAGAAACACAGGCAGAGGGAGAAGCAGGCTCCATGCAGGGAGCCCAATGTGGGACTCGACCCCAGGACTCCAGGATCACGACCTGAGCCAAAAGCAGACGCTTAACCACTGAACCACCCAGGTGTCCCTGTACAGATTACTTTAAAAGAATAAAATCTTAAAAAAAAAAAAAAAAAAAAGGTAGCTTACCAATAAGAAAAATGGTTTACCTAATAGATGTTTATTCAATGTTAGGGATTCACTCTAGCACTGGATATAACATGTTTGGTGGGGTTTTTTTCCCCCCTTTCTAAAAAAAGATATTTGTTTGTTTGTTTGTTTGTTTATGGCAAGCAGGGGGAGGTGCAGAGGGAGAGGGAAAGAGGGAATCCCAAGCAGACTCCGTGCCGAGCACCCAGCCTGACGTGGGACTCAATCCCACAACCCTGAGATCATGAGTTGAGCAGAAATCAAGTCAGATAGTCAACTGACCCACCCAAGCACACCACCCCCTGTCTGTGGGTTTTTTAGAATAGCCTCATTGAAGTTTAATTTATATACCATAAATTCCACATTTTAAGTATATATTCAATGCCTTTTATTTAGTAAATGTACGGAGTTGTGCATCCACCACCACAATCCAATTTTAGAGCATTTCCATCACAGCCCGAAGATCCCCCGCATGCATTTGCAGTGGCTCTCCCTCCCCTCTTGCCCCTGCTCCAGGCAACTCTAACCTACTTTGTCTCTATAGATTTGTCTTTTCTGGACTTGCTTTTCCTCATGTAACGGGTCTTAGAGAATATGTGATCTTTTTTGTCTGGCTTATATCATTAGCATAATGTTTTTGTGGTTCACTCATGAATAATGCGGCTATGAACATTCACACACACGGCTTTGTGTAGACATATGTTTTCATTTCTCTTGGATAAGTGCCCAGTGGTAGAAATGCTGGGTTGTATGGTACATTTAGGTTTAACTTTTTAAGAAACCACCAAACTCTTTCCTGAAGAGGCGGCTCCATTTTCCACTCCTACCAGCAAAGGATGAGAGTGCCAGGTCCTTTTACGGGTATACATAGATTATTTTGCATAGATTTTTGTGATCATATCATAACCACCACTTTATAGGTGGAAAAGCTGAGATTGAAAGAGGTTGACGGACTTGTGAGCATTGACAGAGCCAATATTCAATCATGTGTGATCCTAAAGCCATCCTTCCTCTACTACGGAACTAGGCTCTGTACTGGATGCTTCCACAGGGACTGGAGAGGGTGCTTGACTTTTTTGGCTCATTCACTTTAAGGAGCCACACCAGAGATCAGATGAGTAATGGAGCCTTAAGCCAGGCAAGGAGGTCTTCTGTTTCCTACCCCCTGGTCCTGGATGCCAAGCCCCGGAAATGATTCACGCGACTCACTTCTTTCTTCAAGTCTGGAATGATACTTCTGTCTCACTTAACGGGTGACACAGCAAATGAACAGGCTGGGCGATGGAAACAGGCCCCGTTACTGTGGACTTTGACAGTCTGGTAATCGCTTGGCTGGCCTCAGAACAGGGAGAGGAGAGTTTTGCGTGCCTCTTGTCTCTGAGTCAGCAAGTAGTGGGTTACTGAAATCACATCCGCTAACAAGTCCAGGCAACTGCTGACTGCATTGCTCCCCCGCCTTGTTGGGTAGGGTTGGTCAAAATACAAACAGCAAGATATGGGTAACTTGATTACATAAACACAAGGGAGACAACACAGTCCATTGAAAAGATTCAAAGGGGTGCCTGGGTGGCTCAGTTACTTAAGTGAGCACCCAACTCTTGATTTGGCCCCAGTGGTGATCTTGGGATTGTGGGATTGAGCCCTGCATCGGGCTCCTCACTCAGCCAAGAGTCTGCTTGATGTTCTCTCTCTCCCTCTGCCTCTCCCTGTGTTGTCGCTCTCTCTCTCTAAAATATATAAAGTAATCTTTAAAAAAAGAAAAAAAGATCAAGTAAGAATGCCTGCTTTCTGTAATCTTTACCTTCAGCTGGATTTTTAATAAAAATCTATCTTCTCTTATTTATATCTTCCTACATCACCGTCCCCAGGGGCATCGTGTTAGGGTAAACAAGCATGGAATCTGGCATTTTCATTCATTCATCCTTCACAGCGGGACCCAGTCTTGTTCAGCTTTGTATCCCCTGCAGTGCTTAGCATGATGTCTTGTAACATCAGACCTTCATCATATCTCACCTGGACTACAGCAATCAATCTCCCAGTGGTCACCCCCCATCTGTATCTCTGCTACGCAGCCCATTTTCCACACTGTCTCCGGAATTATCTCTCTAAAACACAGTCTGTATTCAAAAAGAGATGATGACATTTTATTATTTAATTAGATTCATGGTGTTGCCAGTGGCAAAGGTAGTGCCACACATGTCTGTGCAATTAAAGATTCACACTGATTTATGGTGCGGCCAAAAGAAAAGGGGGAAAAAAAGGTATTTTAAGGCTGTCAATTGCTGTGTGGGGAAAAAAGAATCCATATTCTTTAGCAGGTTATAAAACAGCATTTGTAACCTGGCTCAGCACCCTGCAGCTTGATTTCTTACTATTATTCTCTTTCCTTCTCTGCTCTAAAAGAACAACTTACTGGGGAAGCCTGGCTGGCTCAGTGGACCATGGGGCTCTTGATCTTGGGGTCGTGAGTTTAAGTTCCGTGTTGAGCATGGAGCCTACTTTATAAATACATACATACATACATACATACATACATACATACATAAAAGGACTACTTATCCACTCTCCTGATGTTTCCTTGTACCTATAGCCAAGCCTGAACATAAAGCAGTGTTCAATAAATACTTTTTGGTAATTTTTTTTTAAGTTATTGCCATACCCAAGGTCATTTTAGGTTTTCTTCTATGTTATTTTTTTTTTAAAGATTTTATTTATTTGTTCATGAGAAACACACAGAGAGAGAGAGAGAGAGACAGAGAGAGAGAGAGAGGCAGAGAGACACAGGCAGAGGGAGAAGCAGGCTCCATGCAGGGAGCCTGACATGGGACTTGATGCCGGGTCTCCAGGATCATGCCCTGGGCTGAAGGCGGCGCTAAACCTCTGAGCCACCCGGGCTGCCCCTTTTTGGTAAATTGATTATTGTTCTGACCTGTTAACAGTTGCATAAATTCAACAAGTCTTCAAAGGAGACTTCTGCTAACTCCTAGGACTTTCTTCATCACAGAGGAGGTATAAAAATGGTAAATAAATGACACTTTTTTTCTCTTTTCCTCCGAGTGCAACTACTAATTCATTCGATCTATGTCTTAATTTTTTTAAGTTTTTATATATTTTTATTTTAAAATTGCCAGCGTCTACCCTTCAAAGTAGAAGAAATTAAAAAAGAAGTAGCAAGAGTGCTAATTTTCTTAACATCAGACTGTTTAGTGAATTGCAATGTGAAAGGCTTTAATGGTCATTTAAACTTGGATTGCTAATTCTTTTCTTAGGAAAACATAATAGGACAAAGAAATAAAGGAAAGAAAACATAAAGTCTCATAGGATGTTCAAGATGGCTTATGCTTTACAAACCACACATAGGTCAACATTTCATAGTTCTGTCAATGCCCTTCTGGGAAGTGGGTGAGTTAAAACCACCAAGAGAATCTTAAAATTTGGTCAATTTCAGATGAGCCTATATATTTGTAAATTTCAGATGAGCATATACATTTGTAAATTTCATGATATATTAATGATTTTATCATCAAATGTCCTATTCTATTTTATATATGACCACCCTCATAAATAAGTTGACATAATAGAATTCATTATCAAACTGTTTAATTAAATACATACAGGTAGGGATCCCTGGGTGGCTCAGCGGTTTGGTGCCTGCCTTTGGGCCAGGGTGTGATCCCGGAGTTTCGGGATCGAGTCTCACATGGGGCTCCCTGCATGGAGCCTGCTTCTCCCTCTGCCTGTGTCTCTGCCTCTCTCTCTCTCTCTCTCTCTCTCTGTATCTCTCATGAATAAATAAAATCTTAAAAAAAAATACACACAGGTATTACTTAAAAACTAACCATGTGCCAGAGGTGCCTGGATGGCTCAGTTGGAGGACTGTGTGACTCTTGATCTTGGGGTTGTGAGTTTAAGCCCTATGTTGGGTGTTCAGATTACTTAAATAAATAAAACTTTAAAAAGGGCAGCCTGGGTGGCTCAGCGATTTAGCACCGCCTTCAGCCCAGGGCCTGATCCTGGAGACCCGGGATCAAGTCCCACGTCTGGCTCCCTGCATGGAGCCTGCTTCTCCCTCTGACTGTGTCTCTGCCTCTCTCTCTCTCTCTCTGTGTCTCTCATCAGTAAATAAATAAAATATTTTAATAATAATAATATAAAAAGGCCATAACAAAAAACTAAGCAATGTGCCAAAAGAAAGCCTAGAAAAAAAATTGTAGCAAATTTGACAATATATTGTCATATAACAATAGGTTATTATATAAAAGGCTATTAAGATTAAATAGAACACTGTATCCAACAATGTTAATGGGCAAACAGTTTGAAAGACAGATCACCAAGGAGGCAAAATGATTAATAGATACTGTAAGAAAGCCACTCAGTCCTAATTTCACCAGAAATCAATATACCACCCCTTGCTGAGCAAACTAGCCAAAGCTAAAGGAAAAATTAGTTTCTCATCCATGCCTCATGAGTACGTGATAAGACAAAGAACTTATATATTTCTAGTGGCAATATAAAATTGGTACAGTCCCTTTGTAATGCTATTTGGCAATATATGTCAAAGATCTTAAAAATGTTCATGCTTTTTTTGGTAATTTCACTTCTGGGATCGATGCTAAGGGAATAGTCCTACATGAAGAAAAAAGAAATATAATATGAAGAAAGATATTTGTCAAACATTTTATGTATACATATATATTTTTATATATAAATTATATGGGCAGCCTGGGTGGCTCAGCGGTTTAGCACCACCTTCCGCCCAGGGTGTGATCCTGGAGACCTGGGATCAAGTCCCACATCGGGCTCCCTGCATGGACCCTGCTTCTCCCTCTGCCTGTATCTCTGCCTCTCTCTCTCTCTCTCTCTCTCTCTCTCTGTGTTTCTCAAGAATGGGTAAATAATAATAATAATAAAATAAAAATAATAAAATAATAAAAATAAAAAATAAAAAAGAATGGATAAATAAAATATTTTTAAAAATAAATAAATAAATAATATATATAATATATATATATAAAATTGCAAACCACCTAAATATTCAACAGTAGGAGAACATAAGGAGTTATTATATATTTATTTGACGAATATGATATAGCAAATATGAATTGGCATGAATGACTCCCGGAGACAATATTGAGAAGACAATAAAAGCAAGTTGTAGAACACACACTGTGATACTAATTACAGAAAGTTTGAAATATACAAATGAAAGTACTTAGTGAGGGATACATGCGTATGTGGTAAAAGTATTAAGAAATGCATAGACTGGGGCAGCTGGGTGGCTCAGTTGGTTTAGCAGCCTACTCCTGGTCTTGGCTCAGGTCATGATTTCACAGTCACGGGACTGAGTCCCACATTAGGTTCTGCGACTACCGCAGAGTCTGTTTGGGACTCTCTCTCCCTCTCCATCTGCTCCTTCCCTCCTCTCAAATAAATAAATAAATCAGAAGAAGAAGAAGAAGAAGAAGAAGAAGAAGAAGAAGAAGAAGAAGAAGAAGAAGAAATGTATAGACTGAATAGTTTCTTCCTCTCAGATCTCACAGGGGAGGCTGCAGTTTTTAGGGTAGGGCTAGAGGAAAGAAAACTGGTATAGTTCTTTCTTTTCTTCCCATTTGAAATTCTGAGTGACTTTAGGAAACACTAGAGGGATGATTTAATGGGACTTGGTAAACAATTTGTTAAATTGACATAGAGTCAAAATCTTGAGGATTTGATCACAGAGTTGTTTGAGTCATGGAAGATGAGTATTAATAGGAGGGGAATTGTTGATTTTTTTTTATGATAAGTTTCAGATGTTGGCAAAACTTCCATATACGAATTGATAATCTTGGTAGGTCAATTAGAATAAGCAGATAAGAAGAAAAATAAAGTGACTATAAAAAGAAAAAGAGATAATTCTCTTTCTACTGAAATAATAAAATGTATTTGCCTATTTCTTTTTTTTTTTTTTTTTTAAGATTTTACTTATTTATTTAAGGGGGGGGCAGCGAGAGAGGAAGAAGGAATCTCAAGCAGATTCCATGGTGAGTGTGGAGCCTGATGCAGGGCTGGATCCCACCCCCCTGAGATGGTGACTTCAGCTGAAAGCGTTAGTCGGACCCTTAGCAGACTGAGCCACTCAGGTGGTGCCCCTGTTTTGCCTATTTCTAAACCTGTTTATAGCAAGGCTTTATATGACTTGAGAAAGAGAGAACAGTATTTCACAGTCTTGAAGATAATTAAACAATGACAATTTTTTTTTTTCTTATTGCCAGGAATGCCATCAATTTATGTCTGTCTGTACTTGGGGAACAGACAGCGTCTTATTAAACTCTCTCTAAGGAAACAATTCTATGGATGGGAGGGGTGGTGAAAGAAATACAAAAATAGAAAATTCGATCAGAGAGCTTCTGTGATGTATGACATCTTCAAAAATCAACTTCAAACATCTAAATAGTGGGGAATGGGTGTAACTTTTCATCTCATGAATATACTCTTTATTCCAAGGATGGCAAAAGCCAATGCTGGCAAGTGTTTGCTTTCCTGTCTTTGTCGGGCACTGGGGTATATTGACAAATAAGTATTTGAATCTTCTTAGTCGGTGAAGTTTTCTGAATTCTGCATAGGGCCCACCTCTGGGTGTGTCACTTTTGTTCAAAGTGTGGTCCATGGACCAGCAGCAACAGTGTCACCTTAGAATTTGTTAGGAATGCAGAATCTCTGACCCCTCCTCAGCCCTTCTGAATTATAATTTGTATTTTATACAGGATCCCCACAGGGCTCACGTGCAAATTAAAATTTGGAAAGCAGCGATGTAGCCAATTAAGAAAATGAAACTCAATATAAAAGTCCCTTGGATTTTAGTAATTATTAAAAGGCAGTGATTCTTAGTCTTTATAGGGTTTTGGGCTCCTTTGAATGTGCTGGAAATCATGAAATCTTCCCTCAGAAAACAAATGCACATATGAACTAGAACATGATACTTGGCATAAAACTTTTCGAGGGATTCAAGAGTTGTAAGGTTAAAAGCGAGGGTCTTATTTTTCTTCTCTAACCTGGGGGGAAAACTTTTCAATAATTTGCGTATGAATGGACTGAATGACTAGGGCTCGAACACGACCTGAATAGTTGAAATGTTTGTGTGAGCCTGTGACTTTTGTAAGAAGGAACAAAAGAACCCGAAAAGTATTTTTTTCTAGAGCTGTAGTTACCAGCAGTTGGTTGCATTTGTAGGTATTGGTGATGAATGTTTCTTCCTGGTGAGGAAATACATTTAAACTTGAAAAAAAAAACACCTTAATTTTGTTTTGAATGAAATGAGGAGATTGGATGCCATACTAGAATTTGAAAAGGAAACTTGAGAGAAAAGAATCCTGCTTAATTCTCAAGCTCTCTGCTGGTTACTTTAATACGATAAGAAAGAGAAGTTAAGCGAATATTTACATTCCATGACCACAGGAGTAGAGTAAATAAAAAACACTGTTAAGGAGGAGAAAAGGTCCTACTTAAATTTAAATCTATGCAGAACCTGTCTCTTGTTAAAGTTTGCTGACCAGGAGCAAAAGCTCAAGCAACTGAAAATCCAAACAGGAAGTATGTAGCCATGAAGAGGCTCTTCCTCTTGCTTTTTACTGTCTCCTACTTTCAATAATCAGAGAACTCTGGTCCTTACTAACAGAAGACTATTTCTCTAGCTAATGGCACTTGGTTTCCCCTCAGTCTTTAAAATTATGCCTCCAGAGCCTTGCTAACAATGTCACTGTGTTTTACTCTTCTTTATTGCTGAATGTTCTAGAAAAATCCATCCTAATTTTTAAAATCTGATTTGCATCAGCAATATCTATTTCTGAGGATTATTGGTGGATTACCCATAAACATTCAGAACAATGTTTCTGTGGATCTTAATCTGTACTATATTTGGCAGAGGGTTTTGTTTTCTAAAAAATTTTCCATTTCCTTTCTCCCATTCGGCCTAAGACTTACCCCAGTTTACTGTTTGGCCAGCCAATATATTTGCAATCCCACTCAAATGAAATGTGGCCACGCGAAAGCTGTAAGAGCACTTATACAAAAAGAGGGGTTTAACTCAAAATAGAAATTGCCCTGTATTGATTTTTTTTAAAAAACCAAGTTTTAAGTGAACCAGAAAAGGTGCTCTGAAATGTTTCGTCGCTGAAAATTCTTAGAAAGTAAGTTCTGTAATATTTTCTGGGAGCTATCCTTTTCGAAACTGGTCCTTCACCTTCTCTTAGTCTACTAAAAAAAAAAAAAAAAAATTCTCTCCTAAAAAATTTTTCTTACTACCCCCAGATGACTTTTCCCACCACTGGCTCAGAATCTGCATTTGTCTTCCTCTTCTACCCACCGTGGTGTCCTGTTGCATTCTCCATCCCTGTGCAGCTAGAGGTTGAGCCAAATCAGAAACAAGAGGAAAAAGCTGGCCAAAGGCCACTGCTTGTTTAAAACACTGTACATTTACTACAGTTCTCAGCTTCTGCCTGGGAAGTGCCCTTCACTAGGAAGCAGCCAGCAATCCAGCTCCTCTATCAGCTCAGCCACAGGTGAGAGCAAACTGGGGGCTCCGGGCTGTGCCTTACACACCACTCTGGAACCAGAGGTGTGAGCAAACACACGAACCACACGGCGGGCAGTCGTGTTTCCACCATCAGCGAGCAGTGCGGACAGGATCCCTGACCTTGGCAAGTGAGCCGACCACAGGCGACAGGAGTGTGCCTGGAGCAGAAACCTCCCCCCCCCCCCCCCCCCCCCGCGACTCCAAATATTCCTTCCTAATAAATAATTGACTCATCTCATGCATCTCATTTCTGTGTAGAATGCTCTCCGTGCCTACATACTTCTGCTAGGGTGTTTCCTATGATGATTATTACTATTTAGGAAAACTACTAATTGGTATGTATGTATGTATGTATGTATGTATGTATGTATCTATCTATCTATCTATCTATCTATCTGAGAGACAGAGATGGAGGCTGATGGGGGGGTGTAGAGGGAGAGCAAGAGAGAGAATCTTGAGCAGGCCTCACACCCAGCTCAGGCCCCGATTTGGGGCTCCATCTCACAACCCTGAGATCATGGCTTGAGCCGAAATCAAGAGTCAAGGACGCTCAACCCACTGAGCCCCCCAGGTGCCCCTGTATTTAATTATTTTGCATGTGGTCACAATTTTACAGTCTTATAGACTGGATGGCATATCACCACATCTCCTTTGGCTTTCTGCACATAATGCGGATTTTGGTTTTTTTTCCCTTCCCATCACTGTCTCTTATAATTCTTTTATATTTTAGCTTATGGGTTTGAACTTCCAGGGCAGGGATAAATGACTGCATAACTGTTACATTGTTATGATCTTCTCTTATTGGAAATGCTTCAGTCAATTATCTTGAGTTGCATACTGCAGTGGGCGGAATTGTCCCCCCCCAAAAAGGTGTGTTACAGACCTAGCCTTCAGTACCTGTGAATGTGACTTTATTTGGAAATAATTTTTGCAAGTGTAATCAAATTAAGGTGAGGTCATCCTGGATTAGGATGGGCCCTAAGTCGGGTGGCTCAGTGGTTGAGCATCAGCCTTTTGCTTGGGTTGTGATCCCGGAGTGCCTGGATCGAGTCCCGCATTGGGTTCCCTGCATGGAGCCAGCTTCTCCCTCTGCCTGTGTCTCTGCCTGTGTGTGTCTCATGAATAAATAAAATCTTAAAAAAAGAAAAAAGGATGGGCCATAGGCCCAATGATTGTTGTCTTTAAAGGAAAGGGAGATCTAGAGACATACACAAACACACAGAGGGAAGTGAGCCACACAAAGGTGGAGGCCCAATTGGAGTGATGTCACTATGAGCGGAGGCACACTAAGGATTGCCAGCACCACCAGCAGCGAGGAGAGGCCAGGAAGGATCCTTCCCCGGAGCCTTGTGAAGAAACATGTTCTTGCTAATCCTTTGATTTTGGGGATCCCTGGGTGGCACAGTGGTTTAGCTCCTGCCTTTGGTCCAGGGCACGACCCTGGAGACCCAGGATCGAATCCCACGTCGCGACCCTGGAGACCCAGGATCGAATCCCACGTCGGGCTCCCGGTACATGGAGCCTGCTTCTCCCTCTGCCTGTGTCTCTGCCTCTCTCTCTCTCTCTCTCTGTGTGACTATCATAAATAAATAAAAATTTAAAAAAATAAAAAATAATCCCTTGATTTTGGACTTCTAGCCTCCAGAACTGTGACAGAATTGATGTCTATTATTTACGCCATCTAGTTTATGATAAATTGTTCCTAGTAAACTAATAAAGATATTGTCTGTGGGTTTTGCATGTGTGTGTTTTAAAATAGATTTTTAAGAACACTTCTATTTCTCTTTCAGATTTTTATTTTTTTAAGTAACTCTATATCCGATGTGGGGCTCAAATTCATAACCCCAAGATCCAAAGTCACATGCTACTGACTGAGCCAGCCAGGTGATCTTTTCTTTAAAAAAAAAAAAAAAAAAAAAAAAGATTGTATTTATTTGGAGAGAGGGGGAGAGAGAGAGAGAGAGAGAGAGAGAGAACACCCAGGCAAGGGAGGAATAGAGGGAGAGGGACAGCAGACCGCCCTGTGCATGGACCCCAGTGTGCTCTGACTGCAGGACCCTGAGATAATGACCTAAGCTGAAATCAAGAGTCAGGCACCTAACCAACTAAACCACCCAGGTGCCCCCAGGTGCCCATCTTTGATTTCGATATAACTGTGATGATATATATATTTTTAAGATTTTCTTTATTTATTCATGAGAAACACAGAGACAGAAGCAGGCTCCCCATGGAGAGCCCTATGTGGACTCCATCCTGGGGCCCCGGGAATCACGACCTGAGCCAAAGGCAGATGCTCAACACTGAGCCACCCAACTGCCCTTGTGATGATATAATATACCTTGGATTTTATATCTTCATATTGTAGTCTTTAAAAAATTTTTTTTTACTTTTTGTGCTTGGCAATCTCCTCCACTTCTCTGGACCCTCCATCCCTCCATCCATAACACCCCAACACACATATCCAGGTAACTGTTTAATACTTTTCTCCATCCCCAACCACATGTGCAGTACATATATGTGATACATATATTCACAAATGTACAGATATCCTCATATACAAAAATATGCACATTAAATAAATAGCAGTTTTCTGATTATTTGCATTTATTTATTTATTTATTTATTTATGTTTTTATTTATTTTTGGTATCTCATTTCTTTTTTTAATTTAAATTCAATTAATTAGCATATAATGTATTATTAGTTTCAGAGGTAGAGTTAAGTGATTCATCAGGCTTATATATACACCCAGTGCTTATCACATCACTTGTCCTCCTTAAAGCCCATCAAAGAATTACCCCATCCTACCACCACCCTCCCCTCCAGCACCCCTCAGTTTGTTTTCTATGATTAAGAGTCTCTTATGGCTTGTCTCCCTCTCTGATTTTGTCTTGCTTAATTTTTATCTCTCTTGCCCTCTGATCCTCTGTTTTGTTTCTTAAATTCCATATATGAGTGAGATGATATAACTGATTAACATTTTCACTCAGCATAGTACCTTCTGGTTCTATCCACGTCATTGCAAATGGTAAGGTTTCTTTCTTTCTTTCTTTCTTTCTTTATTTCTTTCTTTCTTTCTTTCTTTTTTTTGGTGGCTGAGTAATAGTCCACTGGATATATTACCACTTCTTCTTTATCCATTTATCTGTCGATGGACATCTGTGCTCTTCCCACAGTTTGGCTATTGTGGACTGTGGAGGCCGAGAAAATTAGGGCCATTCAAGTTTAACATTGGTACAAGTACAGCCATTGTAGCTTCGGTAGCCATCTCAGGCCACTATGACCAGGCCACTGTGACCAGGAACTGAACTCTACCTTACCCCGGCTACAGAAAAAAACACAAAGCATGCTCTTATTGGAATAAGGAAGCAAGAGCTTGTGAGACCTCTTTATTGGAGATTCTCACACCCCCACTCTTACTGAAAAACCCCACCTTACCCCTAGACCAGCCCATAAAAACCCAGCTGTAACCCACCTCGGGGTCCAAGTCCCTGCTCCGCTGGGTCAGATATACTTGGACCCAAGCTCGAGCTTGTTAATAAACCCTCATGTACTTGCATCAGTGTCAGCTCCTTGGTGGTTTTCTCGGATTCGCAATCTTGGGCACAACATGGACATTGCTGCTATGAACACTGGGGTGCAGGTGCCCCTTTGGATCACTGTATTTGTATCTTTGGGGTAAATACCCAGTAGTGCAATTGCTGAGTTGTAGTGTTAGCTCTATTTTCAACTTTTTTGAGGAACCTCCATCTTGTTTTCCAGAGCGGCTGCACCAGCTTAGGTTCCCACCAGCAGTGTACGAGGGTTCCCATTTCTCCGCATCCTCACCAACATCTGTCACTTCCTGGGTGGTTAGTTTTAGCCATTCTGTCCAATGTGAGGTGATATCTCATTGTAGTTTTCATTTGTATTTCCCTGATGCTGAGTGATGTGGAGCATTTTTTCATGTGTGTGTTGGCCATGTGTATGTCTTCTTTGGAGAAATGTCTGTTCATGTCTTTGGCTTATTTCTTGATTGGATTACATGTTCTTTGGGTATTGCGTCTGATACGTTCTTTATAGATTTTTGGATACTAGCCCTTTATCTGATAAGACATTTGCAAATATTTTCTCCTATTCCTAAGATTCTCTTTTGGTTTTGTCGACGTCTTCCTTTGCTGTGTAAAACCTTTTTATATTGATGAAGTCCCAACAATTCGTTTTTGTCTTTGTTTCCTTTGCCTTTGGAGATGTGTCTAGCAAGAAATTGCTGCAGCCCAGGTCACAAAAGTTGCTGCCTGTGTTCTCCTCTAGTATTTTGATGGATTACTGTTTCATATTCAGGTCTTTCATCCATTTTGAGTCTATTTTTGTATATGGTGTAAGGAAATGGTCCAGTTTCATCTGCATGTGGCTGTCCAATTTTCCCAACACCATTTGTTGAAGAGACTCTTTTTTTTTTTTTTTTGAAGAGACTCTTTATTCTGTTGGGTAGTCTTTCCTGCTTTGTTGAAGATCAGTTGACCATAGAGTTGAGGGTCCATTTCTGGGTTCTCTATTCTGTTCCATTGATCTATGTTTCTGTTTTGTGCCAGTACCATGCTGTCTTGATGATCACAGCTTTGTAACAGAGCTTGCGGTCCAGGGTAATGGTGCCAAGGCTTTTCTTTTTCAACATTCCTTTGGCTATTCAGTGTATTTTATGGTTCCATACACATTTTGGGATTGTTTGTTTCAGCTCTGTGAAGGAAGTTGATGATATTTTGATAGGGATTGCACTGAATGTATAGATTGCTCTGGGTAGCATAGACATTTTCTTTTCTTTTCTTTTCTTTTCTTTTCTTTTCTTAGACTCCGTGAGTCTTTTTTTTTTTTTTAAGGATTTATTTATTTATTTATGATAGACAGAGAGAGAGAGAGAGAGAGAGAGAGGCAGAGACACAGGAGGAGGGAGAAGCAGGCTCCATGCCGGGATCCCGACGTGGGACTCGATCCTGGGCCTCCAGTATCACACCCTGGGCCAAAGGCAGGCGCCAAACCGCTGAGCCACCCAGGGATCCCCTAGCATAGACGTTTTCACAATATTTGCTCTTCCAATCCATGAGCATGGAATGTTTTTCCATTTCTTTTTGTCTTCCTCAACTTCTCTCATGAGTGTTCTGTAGTTTTCTGAGTACAGATCCTTAACTTCTTTGGTTAGGTTTATTCTTGGGTATCTTATGGTTTTTTGATGGAATTGTAAATGAGATCGACTCTTGATTTCTTTTTCTTCTGTCTCATTGTTAGTGTATAGAAATGCAACTGATTTCTGTGCATTGATTTTATATCCTGCCACTTTGCTGAATTCCTGTATTGGTTCTAGCAATTTTGGGGTTGAGCCTTTTGGATTTTCCACATAGAGTATCATGTTGTCTGCAAAGAGTAAGAGTTTGTCTTCTTCTTTGCCAATTTTTATGCCTTTTATTTCTTTTTGTTGTCTGATTGCTGAGGCTAGGACTTCCAGTATATGTTGAACAACAGTGGTCATAGTGGACATCCCTGTCGTGTTTCTGACCTTAAGGGGAAAAGCTCTCAGTTGCTCCCCGTTGAGAATGATATTCACTGTGGGCTTTTCATAAATGGCTTTTAAGATATTGAGGAATGCTCCCTCTATCCTTATACAGTAAAGAGTTTCAATCAAGAAAGGATATACTTTGTCAAATGCTTTTTTTTTGTATCTATTGAGAGGATTATATGGTTCTTGTCCTATATTTTATCAATGTAGTGTATCCCGTTGATTGATTTGTGGATGTTGAACCACCCTTGAAGCCCAGAAATAAATCCCACTTGGTCGTGGTGAATAATCCTTTTAATGTACTGTTGGGTTCTATTGGTTAGTATCTTGGTGAGAATTTTTGCACCCATGTTTATTTTTTGGTTGGGTCTCTGGTTTTGAGATCAAGGTAATACTGGCCTCGTAGAAGGAGTTTGGAGATTTTCCTTCCATTTCTATTTTTTGAAACCACTTCAGAAGAATAGATATTAATTCTTCTTTAGATGTTTGGTAGAATTCCCCTGGGAAGCCATCTGGCCCTGGACTTTTGTTTCTTGGGAGACTTTTGATGACTCCTTCAATTTCCTTGCTGGTTTTGGGTCTGCTCAGGTTTTCTATTTCTTTCTGTTTTAGTTTTGGTATTTTTTTTTTAAAGATTTTATTTATTCATGAGACACACACACACACACACACACACAGAGAGAGAGAGAGGCAGGCTGAGACACAGGCAGAGGGAGAAGCAGGCTCCATGCAGGGAGTTTGATGTGGGTCTCAATCCCGGTCTCCAGGATCACGCCCTGGGCTGAAGGTGGTGCTAAATCGCTAAGCCATCCAGGATGCCTGAGTTTTGGTAGTTTATATGTGTCGAAGAACACATCCATTTCTTTCAGATTGCCTAATTTGTTGGCTTATAATATGTTCTTATTCTTGTTTGTATTTCTTTGGTGCTGGTTGTGATCTCTCCTCTTTCAGTCATGATTTTATTTATTTGGGTCCTTTCTCTTTTCTTTCTGATAATTCTAGCCAGGGATTATCAATCTTATTGGTTCTTTCAAAGAACCATTTCCTAGTTTCATTGATCCGTTCTACTGATTTTTTGTTTCTATTTCATTGACTTCTGCTCTAATCTTTATTAAATCTCTTCTCCTGCTGAGTTTAGGCTTTATTTGCTGTACTTTCTTCAGAGCCTTTACATGTAAGATTAGGTTGTATATTTGAGAACTTTCTTGTTTCTTGAGAAATACTTGTAATGTTATATACTTCCTTCTTAGGTGCCTTTGCTGCATCCCAAAGGTTTTGAACAGTTGTTTTCATTTTCATTTGTTTCCACCAATTTTTAAAATTCTTCTTTAATTTTCTGGTTGATCCATTCATTCTTTAATAGGATGTTATTTAATCTCTATGTATTTCAGTTACTTCCAAATATCCTCTTGTAATTGAGTTCAAGTTTTAAGCATTGTGGTCTGAAAATATGTACAAGATGATCCCAGTCTTTTGATACCAGTTGGGACCTGATTTATGACCTATTACATGGTCTGTTCTGAAGAATGTTCCATGTGCACTTGAAAAGAATGTGTATTCTGTTGCTTTAGGATGGAATTGTTTCCTCGTTGATCTTCTGCTCAGATCATCTGTCCATTGCAGTGAGTGAGGTGTTAAAATCACCATTATTATATTATTATCAATGTGTTTCTTCAATTTTTGTTATTAATTGGTTTATATAATTGGCAACTCCCATGCTATGGGCATAAATATTTACAATTGTTAGATCTTGTTGGATAGACCCTTTAATTATGATCTAGTGTCCTCCCACATCTTTATTACAGTCTTTGGTTTATTTATTTTTTATTTTTTTTAAAAGATTCTATTTTATTTATTCATGAGAGATACAGAGGGAGACATTGAGAGAGAGAGAGAGAGAGAGGCACAGACACAGGCAGAGGGAGAAGCAGGCTTCATGGCTGACCCAGTCCTTGGTTTAAAATCTAATTTGCCTGATATAAGGGTTGCTGCCCCAGTCTTCTTTTGGTGTCTATTAGCTTGATAAATGGTTTTCCACCCCCTCACTTTCAATCTGGAAGTGTCTTAGGGTCTAAAATGAGTCTCTTGCAGACAACATATCAATGTGTCTTGCTTTTTTATCCAATCTGATACCCTGTGTCTTTTGATTGGGGGCATTTAGCCCATTTACATTCAGAGTAACTATTGAAAGATATGAATTTAGTGCCACTATATTACCTATAAAGTCACAGTTTCTGTAGATTGTCTCTTTTCCTTTCTGGTCTATGTTACTTTTGGGCTGTCTCCTCACTTAAAAGATCCTCTTTAATATTTCTTGTAGGACTGATTTAGTGATCACAAATTCTTTTAGTTTCTGTTTATCTTGGAAGCTTGTTATCTCTCCATCTATTTTGAATGACATCCTTGCTGGACAAATTATTCCTGGCTGCATGTTTTTCTCCTTAACACCCTGAATATATTATGCCAGTCCTTTCTGGCCTGCCCGGTCTCTCTGGATAGATCTGCTGCCAGTCTAATGTTTCCACCCTTGTAGGTTACAGACCTCTTGTCTCAAGCTGCTTTCAGGATTTTCTTTTTGTCTCTGAGATTTGCAAGTTTCAGTATTATATGTTGAGGTGTTGAGCTATTTTTATTGATTTTTAGGGGGTTTCTCTGTGCCTCCTGGACTCAAATGCCTGTTTCCTTCCCCAAATTAGGAAGTTCTTGGCTATAATTTGCTTCAATATACCTTCTGCTTCTTTCTCTCTTTCCTCTTCTGGGATCTCAATTATTCTTTTTTTTTTTTAAGATTTTATTTATTTATTCATGATAGACACACAGACACAGAGAGAGAGTTGGAGAGATAGAGAGAGAGAGAGAGAGAGAGGCAGAGACACAGGCAGAGGGAGAAGCAGGCTCCATGTAGGGAGCCTGATGTGGGACTCGATTCCAGGACTCCAGCATCATGCCCTGGGCCAAAGACAGGAGCTAAACCGCTGAGCCACCCAGAGATCCCAATTATTCTTTTTTTAAAAAAGATTTTATTTATTGAGACACCTGGGTGGCTCAGTGGTTGAGTGTCAGCCTTTGGCTCAGGGCACGATCCTGGAGTCCCGGGATTGAGTCCTGCATTGGGCTTCCTGCATGAAACCTGCTTCTCCCTCTTCCTATGTCTCTCCCTCTCTGTGTCTCTCATGAATAAATAAAATCTTTTTTAAAAAAAAGATTTTATTTATTTAATTGAGAGAGAGAATGAGAGCAACAGAGAGCACAAGCAGAAGGGAGGGGCAGAGGGAGAGGAGAAGCAGACTCTCTGCTGAACGGGGAGCCCGATGCAGGACCTGATTTCAGATTCTGGGATCATGACCTGAGCCAAAGGCAGATGCTTAAACTCTGCCTTTGGTGAACTGAGTGGCCCAGGTGCCCCATGGGATCTCAATTATTCTAATATTGTTTCTCTTTAGGCTATTGCTTATCTCTCAAATTCTCTCCTTGTAATCCAGTAGTTGTTTCTCTTTTTCTCAGCTTCTTTATTCCCCATCATTTTGTCTTTATATTCCTACTTTTCTCTTCTGCCTCATTTATCCTAGCCATTAGAGCCTTCATTTTGATTAGCTCTCATTACTAGCCTTTTGATTTTGACATGATTAGGTTTTACTTCTTTTATTTCTCCAGGAAGGGATTCTCTAGTGTCTTCTCTGCTTTTTTTCAAGCCCAGATAGCATCTTTAATAATTGCTATTCTGACCTCGAGTTCTAACATCTTACATCCAATCTGATTAGGTCCCTGGCAGTCCGTCCTGCCTCTTACTTTCTTTTTTGAGATGAGCCTTTCTGTCTTGTCATTTATCTAGAAAGTGGTCACTTTTCTATGTGTAGAGTTGCAGGTATTCTTTTCTTAGGTCTCTCATTGAGTTTGTAGGTGTTCAGAATGATTTGATAGCTATCTAGCTGAATTCCTGGTATCAAAAAACCTAAGGTCTTGTACTCATTCCACATCTTGGACTATGATCCTCATCATTCACTTAAAAAAAATAGAATATTACACATGTGGTGGTCAGTTATATATGTCAACTTGGTTACTCCAATAAATGCTAACCTAGGTGTTGCTGTGAGGTGTTTTGTGTGATTTAAATCCATTATCAGTCACATTAAGTAATATCCTAGATACTCTGGGAGTGCCTTATCTAATCAGTTGAAAGGCTTTAAGAGCAAAACTGAAACTTCCAGGAAAAAGAAGAAATTCCACCTCTGGATGCAAGCTTCAACCTGTGCTAGAGCGTTCCAGCCTGCCCTTTCTAATGGCCTGCCTTATGGAGTTTGGACTTGCCTAGCCAGCCCTGACAAGTCCTACAATAAATCCCTTGATATATATCCTTACTGGTTTTGTTTCTCTAGTTGAGACTTGACTGATAAAACATAATATTTTCATTTTGCTTTTTTAAATTCAATAGTCACTTGGAAATCACTCCAAGCCCATGGATATGGCTATAGTTCAGGTATATGTATGCAAATTCAATTTTAATTGATGTTACTACCTTGCTTTCCAAAAAGACTAGAACAATTCATGATGCCACTAACATTATATAAATGCACTCTAACAATGGATGTACTGTTCTAGCTGGCTTGCTAGAGCTTGCAACTCTTTTTTTTTTTTAAGATTTTATTTATTTATTCATGAGAGACACAGAAAGCGAGGCAGAGATATAGGCAGAGGAAGAAGCAGGCTCCACACAGGGGGCCTGACGTGGGACTCGATCCCGGGACTCCAGGATCATGCCCTGGGCTGAAGGCAGACGCTGAACACCGCTGAGCCAAAAAAGGGATCCCCTAGAGATTGCAACTCTTAATCTTGGAGTCATAAATTCAAGCCCCATGTTGGGCATAGGAAATTACTTTAAAAATATAATACCTAATAATTATTTTAATTTTCACTTCCTTGACGCTTAAATTTTGAGCATCTTATAATTAAACTATCTTTTTTTCTTTAAAGATTTTATTTATTTATTTAAGAGAGAGTGAGATAGAGAGAGATGCCTGGGTGGCTCAGTAGTTGAGCGTTTGCCTTTGGCCCAGGGCGTGATTCTGGAGTTTCGGGATCGAGTCCCACCACATTGGGCTCCCTGCCTGAAGACTGCTTCTCCCTCTGCCTGTATCTCTCCTCTCTCTGTGTGTCTCTCATAAATAGATAAAATCTTAAAAAAAAAAAAAAGAGAGACAGAGCTTGAGCATGAATGGGGAAAGGGCAAAAGGGGGAGGGAGGGAGGGAGAGAGAATCTCTCAAGCTGACGCCACCCTGAGCTCGATGTGGGACTTGATCCCATGACCCTGAGATCATGACTTGAGTGGAAACCAAGAGTCAGATGCTCAACTAAGTCACCCAGGCACCTCAAAGTTTGAGCATCTTTTAATATGTTAATATGATTGGGGGCATTTGGATTTGCTCTTACCTGATATTTTCTTATTACCCTTTGTCTATTTTACCACTGGGTTCTTTACCTCTTTTTATTTTATTTTTTAAGATTTTATTTGGGGCAGCCCGGGTAGCTCAGTGGTTTAGCGCCGCCTTCAGCCCAAGGCCTGATCCTGGTGACCCAGGATCAAGTCCCACGTTGGGCTCCCTGCATGGAGCCTGCTTCTCCCTCTGCCTGTGTCTCTGCCTCTCTCTCTCTCTCTCTTTGTGTCTCTCATGAATAAATAAATGAAATCTTAAAAAAAAATTTTTTTTTAAAGAGTGTCTTTAAAAAAAAATAAAAATAAATAAATAAAATTCTATGTATTTGAGAGGAGTGGGGAGGGGCAAAGGGAGGGGTAGAGGGAGAAGTAGACTCATTGCTGAGCAGGGAGCTGGACTCAGAGCTCAATCCCAGGACCCCAAGATCATGACCTGAGCCAAAGGCAGACCCTTAACTGACTGAGCCACCCAGGTGCCCCCTGTTTACCTGTTTTATAAACTTGTAAGAAATTACTCTTTGTTTTCTGTATAGTAAAAGTTCTGATGTATTTTTTTTTAAGATTTTATTTATTTATTCATGAGAGTCAGAGAGAGAGAGAGAGAGAGAGAGACAGACAGACAGAGACATAGGCAGAGGGAGAAGCAGGCTCCCTGCAGGGAGCCCAATGCAGGACTCATCCCAGGGCCCCAGGATCACAACCTGAACCAAAGGCAGATACCCAACCCTGATTGTTTAATGACTTCATTTATTTTATATATATCCAAAGTTTTTATTTGCAAGTAATTAAAATATACCTACTGTCTTCATTTTAGCTTCTTTTTTCCAATACAGCTTTTTGGTTTCAAATCGTGGTGAAGAAGTTCACTGATGTTCCTTGGAGCAATGGTACATATAGTATCCTAGATTATCTTAGAAAATTTTTATTTTTATGTTTAGGTCTCTTAGTATTTTTTTAATATTATGTTTACATAAAAAAATCTAAGACACTTTGGTAAATCCTAATCATATTAACAAATGAGACTAATTTGTCCATAGCAAATTCTTAACAAGTTTTGAAATTTTCAATTATTATAATTGTCAGAAACTCCAAAAAGAATCTTAATAGCTTTTTTGAAGTGTAATTGATGTACATTAAAGTGCACATATTTAGGGACACCTGGCTGGCTCAGTTGGTAGGGCATGCATTTCTTGATCTTGGGGTTGTGAGTTTGAGTTCCACATGGAACTTACTTTAAAAAAAAGTAAAATAAGGGACGCTTGGGTGGCTCGGTTGTAAGAGTGTGCAGGTCTTGATCTCCAGGTCTTGAGTTCAAGCTCTGTGGTGGGTGTGGAGATTACTTAAATAAATAAAACCTTAAAAATAAATAAAATGCACATATTTAAAGTGGGCAATTTAATAAGCTTTGCAATATGTATACATTCATGAATCCATCACCACAATCAAAGTGAACATACTCATCAATTTACAAGGTTTTCTTGTGAACCTTTGTAATCACTTCTCACATCTCCCTGTCTCCCCCCACACCCCCTCACCAGGCAATCACTGATCTGCTTCGCATCAGTAGTGATTAATTTATGTTTTCTAGGATTTTATACAAGTGGAATCATGAAACATGTACTCTCTCTCTTCCTTGGTTTGGCTTGTTTTACTTGGCCTAATGATTTTGAGGTTAATTTATGTTTCTTTTTTTTTTTTAATTTTATTTATTTATTTATTTATGATAGTCACACAGAGAGAGAGAGAGAGAGGCAGAGACAGGCAGAGGGAGAAGCAGGCTCCATGCAGGGGGCCCGATATGGGATTCGATCCCAGGTCTCCAGGATCGTGCCCTGGGCCAAAGGCAGGCGCCAAACCGCTGCGCCACCCAGGGATCCCTAATTTATGTTTCTGCATGTACCAATGGTTTATGTCTTTTTCTTGCGAAATGACACTCCATTGTATAGGTATGCCACTATATTTTTAACCATTCATCTGTTAACTGAAATTCCATTCATTGTTGTTTCTCATACGCAGAGCATTGTTTGAAAGTAGGCTTTTCCACATATTTTACATTTGTGTTTATTGCCTGTGTAGTTTCTTGCATATACAATAAGCAGTAGAATTCGGGAGAAGGCCTTTCCACCCTTAGTACTTTCATAGGGTATCTCTCCTATATGACTGTTGCAATGTTCAGTGAGGTCCAGCTTCTCCTGAAGACTTTTGCATGTGCATTGCATTTATAGGCATCTTTCAAATATGAATTTTCTTTTCTTATTTTCAAACATAAGTTTTCATTTGCTATTGAATGTTTTCTCACCTTCCTTACATGAATAGGGTTTATCTCTAGTGTCTAATGAGGCTTGACTTCTGAATAAAAGTGTTCTCATACCTACTGTATGCATAAGCTTTCTCTTTTGTATCGATTATTTGATAAATAATGGTGTTTCTCCTTTTAAGTGAAGATTTTCCACATTTATTACAATCATAGGGTTTCTTTAGAGTATGAATGTTTTGATCTTTAATGCAGTATTGCTTCTAGCTAAAGACACTTCCACATTGATTATATTCAGTGGTTTATTTCCAGTACAAATTTTCTTAGGTTTTGTGAGATTTTTTCACTATTGGAAGTTGTCCCACTTTCTTTATATCCATAGGGTTTCTCTCCAGTACACCTTCTTTGGTGTCTAATGAGTCTTAGCATTTGAACAGGAGTTTTTCCACATTCATAAGGCTTCTCCTTGGAATAATGAGTATGAAGTTTTTCTATTACAGCTGAAGGATTTTCTGCATTTATTCCTTTTATAAGATTTCCTCCCTATATAGATTCTTAAATGCAGGGTGAAGGATGAGATTCAAGAAAACATTTGGGGAAAAAAAGAGAAAACACTTGACTACCTTCAAAACATACCTGAATGCATACTCTCCAGTATGTATTTTCTCATGATCTCTGAGTTATTGCTTCAGGCTACAGGTTTTCCACATTCACTATATTCATACATTTTTTTTCTCCAGTATGAATTTTTTTTTTTTTTAATGTGTAAGGAGATTTGAGTTGGCTGGAGGCTTTCCAATATTCCTTACTTGCTATAGTTTCTCTTTTGAATTATTCTCAGGTATCTGTTGACATTACATTTCTGAGAGGAGACTTCTTACAATGATTCCCCTTAAATGAGATTACTACAAATAGGATGAACCATAGCATACTCTTTATATTTATAGTAATTCTTGCTTACACAGCTTCCCTCATATCAAAGTCTAAGTTATGGTCCAAATTTTTCTAGCTGAGTCACATTCATAAAGGTGTTTTCTTGAAATAACAATGTTTGATGAAAAGTAGTTTTCCATTTCATACATTTCCTGCCTTTTACTCTGACTGTGTTTCAGTGAAAAAGATGCCATTTGACTTAAAGTCATAGTGCTTCTCTCTCTGCTTATTAAACCTCCCAGGCCTCTTCTGGACATCACCTCCTTTCCAATTCTCTCTCAACATCCATGACTCTGGCTGTTTGAACTGAAGACGATATCCAGTTTTGTGATGTAAGATCTCTAGGAGTCTGGGGCACCTGGCTGGCTCAGTCAGAAATCTTGGGGGTGGGGATCCCTGGGTGGCGCAGCGGTTTGGCGCCTGCCTTTGGCCCAGGGCACAATCCTGGAGACCCGGGATCGAATCCCATGTAGGGCTCCCGGTGCATGGAGCCTGCTTCTCCCTCTGCCTGTGTCTCTGCCTCTCTCTCTCTCTCTGTGACTATCATAAATAAAAATTAAAAAAAAAAAAAAGAAATCTTGGGGGTTTGTGAGTTTGAGCCCCATGTTGGGTTATAGAGATTATTTGAATAAAAAAAAACTTGAAAAAAATTCTCTGGGAGTCTGGGCCATAAACAAAAGCTGATAGCCCATAATAGCAAGTTCTTTTGCAGTCGTCTATTTTTTTTTTAAAGATTTATTTATTTATTTATGATAGACATAGAAAGAGAGAGAGAGGCAGAGACACAGCAGGAGGGAAAAGCAGGCTCCATGCTGGGAGCCCAATGTGGGACTCGATCCTGGGACTCCAGGATCGTGCCCTGGGCCAAAGGCAGGCGCTAAACTGCTGAGCCACCCAGGGATCCCCTATTTTTTTTTTTTAACTCTCAAGATCAAGAGTTGCACTCTCCACCAAATGAGTTAGCCAGGGGCACCTACATTTTTTTTCTTTAAGAGTTATTAATTTATTTCCATGGGGAGGGGCAGAGGGAGAAGGAGAGAGATCCTAAAGCAGACTCCCTATTGAGCATGGAGTCCAACACAGAGATTCAATCCCAGGATCCTCGGATCATGATGTGAGCTGAAATTAAGAGTTAGATGCTTACCCCACTTAGCCACCAGGTGCTCCAGCCTCTATATTTTTGTTGTTATTGTTGATTTTATTTTCTATTCCATAATAGCTATTTTTAATTTTATATAAAAACAACATTTAAAAACGGGGGAGGGGGATAAAGTAAAAATATTTATCTGCTCAATTCCTTAACTTTTCCTTTCAAATCCAAAAAATAAACAAACAAAAACAAACCCCAAAATGCTGGTACTTCATAACTGCTCACAATCCCTGCCATCCATATTCAGTAGGTACCCATCCCAACACACACAATCTTGTACCCACAGAGCTTCCTATTTGCTTTATAATGTTGTCTTGGTTTCCTATGGCTGTCATAACAAAATACCACAAACTAGGTGGTTAAAGCAATAGAAATTTATTCTCTCCCAGTTCTGGAGGCTAGATGTCCAAAATGAGGGTGTGGGCAGGGCAATGCTCTCTCTGAAGACCCTAGGGAAGAATTCTTCTTTAAACTATTGATGGGGGATCCCTAGGTGTCGCAGCGGTTTGGCGACTGCCTTTGGCCCAGGGCGCGATCCTGGAGACCGGGGATCGGATCCCACGTCGGGTTCCTGGTGCATGGAGCCTGCTTCTCTCTCGGCCTGTGTCTCTGCCTCTCTCTCTCCCTCTCTCTCTGTGTGTGACTATCATAAATAAATAAAAATTAAAAAAAGAGAAGAAAAGAAAACCTAAAAAAAAATAATAAAAATAAACTATTGATGGTTGCCAGCAACCTTTGGTTTTCTTTGGCCTATAGACACATCATAATCCATCTCTGCCTTTTTTTAAAAAATAGTTTTATTTTTAAGCAATCCCTATACCCAATGTGGGGCTCAAACTTACAACCCCAGGGATCCCTGGGTGGCTCAGTGGTTTAGTGCCTGCCTTTGGCCCAGAGCGTGATCCTGGAGTCCCGGGATTGAGTCCCACATCGGGCTCCCGGCATGGAGCCTGCTTCTCCCTCTGCCTCTGTCTCTGTGTGTCTATCATGAATAAATAAATAAAATTAAAAAGAAAAAAAAAGACTTACAACCCCAGGATCAAGTGCTGCATGCTTTGCTGACTGAACCAGCCAGGTGCCCCTCTGCCTTTGTCTCTATAATATTTCCCTGTGTGATGTGTCTTTATTTTCTCTTCTTATAGGAATACCCATCATTATGTTAGGGTCCAACCTATCCAATATGACACTATATTAACTAAATATATCCAAGAGACCCTATTTCCAAATAAGAGCTCAGTCATAGGTTCCAGATTCAAACTTTGGAGGACACTCTCCAACACAGTATAAATTTCAAATGCTTGGGTTGGGGGATGTGGTAACTAGGTGGTGGGCATTAAGGAGGGAGCTTGATGGTTATATGCAACTGATGAATCACTAAATTCTACCTCTGAAACTAATAATACACTGTATGTTCATTAAATCGAATTTAAATAAAAAATTAAAAAAAATAAATCTCAAACACTCTATTATACTCATAGTCACCCCACACCTAAACACCGTTAGGTTTTTTCCTGAACAGGAGTGAAGCTCTGAACAAGTCTGGTGTGGTCCCAAACTCCTTGATTCTTTCTCTGAAGCCCATTCAGTTCCAACATCCTAACCCTAACCCTAACCCTTTTCTCACAGTGTAGACCTGAAGCCAAATGACTGGCCTTCTTGTTTTTTTGGACTATTTTCTTGTTTTATTATTTAAAGCTTATAGAAAAGTTGCAAAAATAGTACAAGAATTACCATATACCTATCATGCAGGTTCTCCATATGTTATCATTTTAGCTGTATGTACATGGAATTTTTTCTTTTTCCTGAACTGTTTGAGGCTAAACTGCAGAAACATTTCCCCTTCACTTGGTGTGTATTTTTTTTATCGTATTAAAGTTTTATTTATTTATTCATGAAAGACACACACACACACACACACACACACACACACAAAGAGGGAGGGGGGGCCAGAGGGAGAAGCAGTCTCCATACAGGGAGCCCGATGTGGGACTCGATCCTGGGACTCCAGGATCACGCCCTTTGCCAAATGCAGGCGCTAAACTGCTGAGCCAGCCAGGGATCCCCTGTTGTGTATATATTTTTTTAATTTTTAAAATTTATTTATGATAGTCACAGAGAGAGAGAGAGAGGCAGAGACATAGGCAGAGGGAGAAGCAGGCTCCATGCACCGGGAGCCTGACGTGGGATTCGATCCCAGGTCTCCAGGATCGCGCCCTGGGCCAAAGGCAGGCGCCAAACCTCTGCGCCACCCAGGGATCCCTGTTGTGTATTTCTTAAAAGTAAAATACTTTTACACATCCACAATACAATGCTCAAAATCAAGAAATTCACATTTATATAGTATTATTATCCAATCTACAGAGTATTCCAATATGACCAATTGTTCTCTATATATGTAAAAAAAAGTTTTTTCTTGGTCCAGGAACCAAATCTAAGGCATTCAGTTGTCTCTTTTAAGTCTCCTTTAGTCTGGAACAGTTCCTTAGACTGTTTTTCATGACATTAACATTTTTTTTTTTTTTTAAAGTAGGCTCTGTGGCCAATGTGGGGCTTAAGTCAAGACCCTGAGATCAAGGGATGCCTGGGTGGCTCAGTGATTGAGCTTCTGCTTTTGGCTCAGGTCGTGATCCTGGAGGTTCTGGGATTGAGTCCCATATTGGGCTCCCTGCAGGGAGCCTGCTTCTCCCTCTGCCTGTGTCTCTGCCTCTCTCTCTCTCTGTGTCTCATGAATAAATAAATAAAATCTTAAAAATAAAAAAAGACTCTGAGATCAAGAGTCACATGCTCTATTGATCGAGCCAGCCAGGTGTCCCATGACACGAACATTTTTAAGGTGAGTGCAGCCCAGTTATCTTACAGAACGTCCCTCATTTTGGGTTTGCCCATTGTTTCCTTATAATCAGATTCAAGTTATTAGTTTTTGGCAGCTATATTGCAGAAGTGAAGCTGTGTGCTTCTCAGTGCATCACAGGAAGAAGCACATGGTCTCTATTGTGCTATTCTCGAGGATAGTAACTGCGATCACTATGATGGAAACTCCAAATTTCCCCACTGTAATGTTATCTTTTTCCTTGTAATTAATAAGTATCTTTTGTGGAGATATTTCAAGACTGTGTTGACATCAAGCCATCAAATTTTCATCTTCTGGTTTCAGCATACCCTGATAATTCTTGCTTCAGAATCTTTAATCATTGTTGCTGGCAAATGACAGTTTTTCTTTTTCCAGTGTTCCTTCTTCTTTATTCATTTGCTTTCCTGTCTAATGAGGAGCTTTCCCTTTTAGCCCACTGACTTTGTGGTTAACCTTTGTAACTCCTCACTCTGTTGCCATCTTTGTGATGCATTTAAGAAGTTTCTCACAACTGGCCTACACAGCATTTTAGTTGTTTCTTTTGGTCTATCTTATCTGCTTTACTATTGGCAATAGGTGTCAGTCTTCATCTCCCATTCTTTCTCCAGGCAACTCCTCCCCTGAAACTGCTATTGACAGGTTACCAGCCACTCCTATTTCCATCTTTCCAGATTGACAGGTTCTCTCTCTCTCTCTCTCTCTGTTTTTTTTTTTTTTTTTTTTTTTTTTAAGATTTTATTTATTCATTCATGAGAGAGACAGAGACACAGACAGAGGGAGAAGCAGGCTCCATGCAGGGAGCCCAACGCAGGACTTGATTCCGGGACTCCAGGATCGCACTGTGGGCCAAAGGCAGGTGCCAAACTGCTGAGCCACCCAGGGATCACCAGGTTATCTCTCTTTATCTTTCTTTAGCTCTTCTTGAAATACTTCCTTCCCATGGCTTCTCAGACACCATCCTCTTTTGTTCATCTGTTTTACTTAACAGTCTCTTTTGTTGGCTCTCTTCCTATCCTGTGTCTCTAAATTCACAGCTTAATCCTGTTCCCTCTTGTTTTCTCTATACTCAAGCTCTTCCTCACCTAAGCCTTATTAGAAGACCTTATCTAATTAAACTTCATGTAACCTTATGTATTTAATTTTTTTTTAAAGTAGGTGCTATGCCCAGCCTGGGGCTTAAACACACAGACCCAGGATCAAGAGCCACATGCTCCACCAACTAAGCCAGCCAGATGTCCCAACCTTATGTATTTGAATACAATTTATAGTCTGATGAATCATGAAATTGTATCATAGCCCTGATCCTGTCTTGAAAGCCAACTGTCAATACAGAACATTCAAGTGGATTTATGAAATATATACTTTAAACTACAACGGAACACTTAATTTTCTAACCATTTCTCTCCTAGTCTTCCCAATTTCAGTGGAGCCATCAATATTTACTTAGTCACTGAAGCTCAATTTTTCTTTCTTTCTCTCTCTCTCTCTTTTAAGATTTTATTTATTTATTCATGAGAGAGACAGAGAGAGAGAGGCAGAGACACAGGCAGAGGGAGAAGCAGGCTCCATGCAGGGAACCCGATGTGGGACTCGATCCAGGGTCTCCAGGATCACGCTCTGGGCCAAAGGCAGGAGCCACACCGCTGAGCCACCCAGGGATCCTTTCTCTCTTCTTTTTAAGACTCAATTTTTCAAGTCATTCTTCATCACTCTCGTCATTGCTAGAAACCCCCACTCTGTTCCTTTATCTTATCTGTTTGCAAGTTCTGTGGCTTTACCTCCAAAACATATCTGGTATCCACACACTTCACCCATTTACACTATTCCTATTTTAGTCAAGATCAATGTTTCTTAAAGTATATTGCAACAGACCCCTAAT
The DNA here is from genome assembly GCF_048418805.1 of Vulpes vulpes. Lineage (NCBI taxonomy): Eukaryota > Metazoa > Chordata > Mammalia > Carnivora > Canidae > Vulpes > Vulpes vulpes. The sequence goes on from NC_132791.1 coordinate 106,059,223, forward strand.
TATCCTCCTTGTCTCTTATTTCTCACCCTCTTGCCTAAGAAGATAAGCTCCCTGGAGAAGCCAGAATTATCTTAAAAAATAAAGTTATACCCTGCTTAAAACCTCCAACTACTTTAAATTGTACTTAAAACACAATAACTACTCCAATACTAAAGCCTTCAAAATCTTGTATGATCCAGCTCTTACTATCTCTTCAAGTTTTCTCGTATCACTATACTCCTTGCCCTATATTCCAGCAACTCTGGCATTGCTATTGTTTTTATTTTTATTTTATTTTTTTCGTATTGTTTTAGTGTGAAAAAAAAAACAACAACAACACAAAAATCCCTGCTTTCATGGAGTTTTCACTCTAAAAATGGTACGAATTCATTTTTTTTAATGGCCGAGTAATATTCCAGTGTGTGTGTGTGTACATATATACCACATCTTTATCCCTTCATCAGTCAATGGACATTTAGGCTCTTTCCATAATTTGGTCACTGCTGGCAAAGCTGCTATAGACATAGGGGTGCAGGTATTCCTTTGAGTCCGTATTTTTGTAGCCTTTGCGTAAATATCTAGTAGTGCAATTACTGGGTCATAGCATAGCTCTATCCTCAACTTTTTGAGGACCCTGCATACTGTTTTCCAGAGTGGCTGCACCAGTTTGCATTCCCACTAACAGTGCAAGAGGATTCCCCTCTTGCCATATTCTCACCAACATCTGTTGTTTCCTGTGCTGTTAATTTTAATGGCTGGCTTTTTTTTTTTTTGCATTATTCATGTCTCAGCTCAGACACTAGTATTTTAGAAAAGACTTCTTTGACACTCTCTTTAAGTTGCCAGCAGTTCTCACACTTTGCATTTTCCTGCCTTTTTTCTTTCTTAAGATTTTATTTGAGAGAGTGAAGGAGCACATGCATGGGCAAGGTGGAGGGGGCGGGGGAGGAGAGGCTGAGGGAGAAAGGGAGGAAGAGGGAGAAGCCGACTCCCTGCTAAGCAGGGAGCCCTATGTTATTGTTATTTGAACCCAGGACCCTGGGATCATGACCTGAGCCAAAGGCAGATGCTTAATTGACTGAGCTACAGAGACACCCCTGCTTTACTTTCTTCACAGCACCTATCATCATCCGGAATTATCTTATTAATTTTCTTCTCTTCCTTCTAGCACATACAGTATGTATTCAATAAATACTAGTACACCAAAAGGAGTGAATTCTAATGAATGTAAATTCAAAACCAAAAATGTATAGGCGGGCGCCTGACTGGCTCAGTGGCTAGTGTGCGCTCCTGATCTTGGGGTTGTGAGTTTGAGTCCCACGTGGGGTGTACAGATTACTTTAAAAAAATCTTTAAAAAATTATATGAAATGCAGATTGCTGAGGTTCACTCAAGGCCTTCTGAATCAAAAATCTTTGGGATGGTGTGTACTTATGTGTGTGCTCTAAAGTTTCAGACCACTTCTCCAAGTCCATGAGGGTAACTTGTGCTCTGCAGTCCAGGTAGTCCCATTCATTCTGTCAACTTCCCTTTTTAGGTTCCTTGGTGTCATTTCTGGTCCGCTGACCTCAGTTGGGACCACCGGAATCCATCAGAGAGCATATAATGTCAAATCTCAAAATGGGGAAGTTTTTTTTTTTTTTTTTTAGAGGCCAAGGGATATAAAGAGTGGATTGTCCAGCCTCTGGCATTGTTTGTCTATCCACAGACCTAAAGGGGAACACTGGAGTGACTTTCCTAACCAAGATCATGTTTCCTAAGGCAACGGACCTCCATGGGTCTATATGTCCAGTGAAGAGTTACTGGCATTGCTTCTTCAGGGCCCAAATACGTTTTCTCAATTGAAATCAACAAGTGTTTAAGGGATCACCTAATTCCAAGCCCAGCAAAGCTTCCAATCCTGTGGAGGAACAAGACATGGTCTAGTTATCAAGTTGCTTACAACCTAATCAACTGTCTTCGAGTTTTAAAAACTGCAGTGTTCTCTTGTTTCCACTTTGTTTCCAGTTTTTAAAAATAAATAAAACAGAGAGCAGGACGTGGTTGAATGGATTTTTGCATTTTCCCCGTCCCCAACCTTGGATGTTTTTTCTATTTTCAAGTCTCTTGCTTCCTCGTGCTTTCTTCCTCTTTTTTTCTTGGTTAGTTTAGCAGTTTTGTGTGCTTTATCATCGTTAACACTTCCATTCCTATTCGTTGAAGTGTGGGAGGTATTTTTACATGAAAAGCTCACTTTATCTTTAAAACAATGTAGCAAAGCAGCTGCCAGAGGGCTGGGAAGATCGCTCCCTGGAGGTCCGAAGGTTCCAAGGCTCCTCCGGATCCGGCTGCTCCTCCTGCCGGGGGCGGCTCCCTAGGGCTGGGCGCCTCGCTCCAGAGCTTGGGCTCACTTGTGCGCGCTCGGCTGCCCTTTGGGAAGGCGACTTGGAGCGAGAGGGGGATGCGGAAGCCCGAGGTTAAGAGATGAGCGATGGAGTCACTGCTCCATCAGTGTTGAATCATGCTTCGTGTCCTGAACAGCACCCCCACCTTCCGAACGGGAAGGGCTAGAGGAGCGATGCGGTGCGGCGCCGCAGGGGTGGGCAGGGCCGGGGCGCCGACGCGGTCGCCGAGCTGGAGGCCCCGCGCGCCCCGGGGCAGCCCTGGCCCCGGCCGGCCCTGCACCCCCGGGAGCCTGCGGCCCGGGGCCCAGCGCGGCGCGTGCAGACCCGCCGAGGAGCCTCCGCCGGCAGGTGGGCGTCAGGTGCACGCGCGCGGGGGGCGCCGAGCCCAGCGCCCCGCCCCCCCGGCTCGGGATCCCGGCGTCTCCGCCGCGGTGGCGGTGGGAGGGGGGCCCGGACCCCGACCCGCACCGCAGCCGCTGCACCCGGGCCACCTGGGCAGCCGCGGGACCGCGAGGCCCGGCCTGACCCCGAATCCGCAGAGTCGGCTTCCCTGATTGGCTTAGCGCACAAACGCAGGCGAGCGCCGCCTGAGACCCGCTCTTTGATTGGGCTTTAAAGCAACAGCAGAGCACGAAATAAAGAGGCCTTCAGCCATTGGGCCGTCGCGTGCATCTCCTTCTGGCTTTCTCTGCCGCCTGAATAAGCGTCTCAGGATCTTCGTCATGAGTCTTAAATCTGGGCCTGTCAGTTCGCCCCGGCGTTGCTCGTCTCTAGGCAGGGCATGGGGTTTACAGAGGCCCGCCAATCCCGTCACGGCGAGATCAGGTTGCCGGGCAGATTATGCTAATAAGGCCCCGCCTTTTATGCTGCTCCCACTCTGCGGCGGGAAGAACCACCTGGAGGTGGCGGGGGGGGTTTGATTTCCATCACCCCTAGGGAGAGAGGACCGGGGACCCGCTGATCTTCCAGCTCCCCTCACCCAACGCCGTGTAAGTACCTAAAGGATTAAGGGAACCGGATAAGCCGGCGGCCGGAGTACCCCATCGACTGGGAGGGTGTTTCGTCTTTGCTTAGTCCCACCCAAAATGGCGCCAAGCTCTTTCCGCGTCTCAGCGCCCGGCCGGGGCCAACCGACCGCGGACCCGGGTGGGGGGGGACCTGGCGGTGGTGGTGGGGGGAGCAATCCCGGCGGCGCCGCCCGATGGTACAGTCCAGCCGGGGCTGGGACGCGGCACCTCGCTCGGGGTGGGGGGTCAAACCATCCGCGCCTTCCGAGGGGACAGGGGCAGAGCGCCCTCCGGGAGCCGCTCCCGGCGCTGCCTTCCGGGCGGCCGCGGCGCCTCCGGGCCGGGCCGCGCCCGCGCCCGCGCCGCCTCCCCCGCGACCCCCGCGGGCCCGCTCGCCCCCCGGCCGCGCGCCTCTGCTCCCCTGCCCCGGTGGTTGGGCCGGGGCGGCGGTTGGGCGCCCCGCGCGCTCCTGCGGCGGCGGTTGGGCGGGCGCGGGGCTGGGCCGGCGGGGCGCGGGGGGCGCGGGCGGGGCGCGGGGGGCTCCGGCCCCGGCCCCCCGCCCCCGCCGTGCAGCCCGGCGTCGCGGGGCCGGGCGGGGCGCGCGGACGGCGGCTCCCCGCGGGCCGCCCGCCGGCCGTGGCAGCGACGTCCCCGCCGGGCCTCGGCGCGCGCAGGCGGGGCGTGCGCGCGAGCCCGGGGAGCGCCGCGGAGGGCCGGGCCGCCACGAGGAAGCCCTGCCCGCCGGAGCTCTCGGGCCTCCGCGGCCCTCGCCGTCGCCGGACCCCGCAGAGCCGCCCGGGACGCCCCGCCGGCCCCGCGAGGTGCCCCTGCGCCCGCCAGCCCGCGCGCGCGCCGCCCCGCCCGCCCGGAGGACACGGGCCGCCTCGGGGCAGAGCCCGGTTGTAAAGCCGCCTTGATTCCATCTGCTGTATTGATCTTTATGAAGATTTTATTTATAGACTCATGGGAGACCCAGAGAGAGAGGGAGAAGCAGGCTCCGCGCAGGGAGCCCGACGTGGGACTCGATCCCGGGTCTCCAGATCACGCCCTGGGCCAAAGGCAGCGCGAAACTGCTGGGCCACCCGGGATGCCCCAATCTGGTGTATTTAGACACAACTTCTGCTTTACTTTTTTTTAACGACTCGTGTCGCAGCGAACAATTGGGTAGTAGCGCTACATTTTAAAATTTTGGACCGGTTGGGGAGGCGGGGGGATTGCTGGGTGGCTCCACAGTTTAGCATCTACCTCCGGCTCAAGGCGTGATCCTGGAGACCCCGGATCTAGTCCAGCATCGCGCTCCCTGCACGGAGCCTGCTTCTCCCTCTGCCTGTGTCTCGCCTCTCTCTCTCGCTCTCTCATGAATAAATAAATCTTTAAAAAAAATAAAATAAAAATTTGGACCGAGACGTTTTGCCCACCTTGTGACTCTTGGTTTATTCCTTGTTCATCCGCTCTTGGCTCCCCTCTTTGTTTTGCAACCTGCTCTCTTTTCCTAAATGAGCCATTTTTAGTTTCCTAATGTTTTGCAGCCCAAGGATTAATGTGCGCATCCTATGCTGTACATGTGAATGTAATCAAGTCTGTATGATAGAGACAGCAAAGTTCACATCTTCAGGGGCCCCAAATGCTTTTTACTTAGATTATGGTGATACAAGGTATAGCCTGTCAGTCCAATATGATCCTAAATTGGTTGGTACTGCCTCAGTTTCCACTTTGTCTAAATTTATTATTTCTTCCTGGTTTTCACAACGATCCATGATCATTGCAGAAACCACAGAAAATAGAGACACAGTCTGAAATAAAACCTACTTAAAGTAAAATGACCAGAGATAATCCCTCCTGATATTTCAGTGTGGTTCCCATCTTTGTGTGTGTGTTTGAAACGTTTCTACCGACTTGGCATCATGATTTGTGTTTTTTGTATCTAGTTTTTTTTTTTTTTTTTTTAAACTTAGATCAGTAACCTAATGACTTCACTGGTGATTTGCTACTTTCAAGACTTTCCCTAATACTTGAAGGGGCACCATGAACTCTTCTGAGTGGAAAGAATTTACATTTGATTCATTTTACCTTTTAAAAACATGTCCCAATGGGTTAGGTTTCTGGTAACAAGCAGAATTTGATGAGAGTTGAGAAATACTGAGCTATAGTTATGGTTTCCTTAATTTTACATTTCAAGCACGAGTAAACACATAAGTTCATTCTTTCATTTGGTAAAAATGAACTATTAAACATCTTGTCATCGCAGTGTTTGAATTGTTTAGTCAGAGTTGGTTTTAAAATTGAATGCTGATGTACTTTGACCTATTGCAGCCTAAAATACACACTCTCCCCCCATCCTACCTCTTTCCCAAAGAGCGTAGACACACCCCCTTCCAGCAATTTGTATGTTTTTTACAAGCAGAATTTATTATTTTTAAAATTTATCATCGGTACTTTAATATATTAGCAAATGAGAATTTGGTGTGCTGTCTAGAAAGAGCCAGGAGTTAAAAAATGAATGTTTGCCACAAGCAAATCTTCGCAGAGTGGTCCCTCTGGAATTCTCCATGGCTACAGCGTAGGGGGAGGAAGGTGAGAGGGGAGCTGCTGACTTCATTATTTTGGTCCTTCCCCCCACCTTGCAGCCTTCTTCTCCCTCTTCTGACATTATCCTGTTTACATGATTTACTTCAATCACTGCTAAATCTGCTCCCTGTCCTCTTTTTGTTCTCAAGGCTGCAACCCTATTTCAAGATTTATGTGGAACATTCTGAACTGGTGCCTATTTCCTATAGCTCCTTCTGCGACATTGATACTTCACTATTAGCGCTGAAACATTATTGCCATTCCCTTCCTCAGATCCTTCAGTGGTTTATACACAGCTGTATAGATTCTAAATTTGTTCAGCTTGTGGAAAGCACCTGGAAGTGGGTTTTGTTTTGTTTTGAAAACTTTGAAATAGAGAATTACTTGGTGGTGGTGGGGTGATGGTGAGAAAATGGAGAGGGAGGGGGGAGATTATGAATAATCCCAAATCATAAGTATAGCAAAACGTATCACAATGTGTAGGAAACAAACATTATGGAATCAATACTATGCAAGACTTCAAGAACCCCAGATAGATTGCTGGAAGGTCATTATCTGCAAAAATGATTTGTTGTTGCTTGTTACTCATTTCCTAGTTGGACTCTTATTTCAACATTAGAATATCGGAGCCACATGCTCCCTTTCTTGACCTATATCTTTCACTTTTCTAGGTCTGACTCTGGCTGTAATCCACAGCCTCTTTCCTTTGTGATCCTTACAAGGGCTGTCCCTTAGATCTCTGCTGCCCCATATGGTAGCCAGTGGCCACATGTGGCTGTGGAGGGCTTGAAACTTGGCTAGTGCTGTAAGTGTGAAATACTTTTATGCCAGATTTTGAGATTCAGTATGAAAAAAAAGGTTCAATTGGTAACTAGAAAGTTTATTGACTTATTTTTAAGTAATCTCTGTACCTGATGTGGGGCCTGAGCTCAGGACCCTGAGATCAAGAGTCCCATGCTCTTCTGCTGAGCCTGTTGAGCTGATGGTCTTAAAATATTGGTTGTATGTTGAGATGATAATATGTTCCATAAACTATGTTAAATAAAGATATTATTGGAATCAATTTCACCTGTTTTAAATTTTTAAAGAATGTGGCTACTACAAGATTTAAAATTACATATGTGAGGGATCCCTGGGTGGCTCAGTGGTTGAGCGCCTGCCTTCGGCCCAGGGCATGGTCCCAGGGTCCCAGGATCAAGTCCCACATTGGGCTCCCTGCATGGAGCCTGCCTCTCCCTCTGCCTCTGTCTCTGCTTCTCTCTCTGTGTGTCTCTCATGAATAAATAAATAAAATCTTAAAAAAATAAAATAAAATTACATATGTGGCTTGCCCATATGGCTTGCATATTTCTGTTGAACTGTGCTGCCCTAGGCTTAGTTCAGTAGGGGTGAGGTATTTCCAAGTAGTGGTAAACTGTCATACAATGTATTGTCTTTGTTTCTATAGTTTCATGGAATAGATACTGCTAATATGTAGGTGGGCCTGATTTTTTTCTTAGTGCTTATGATAGCTCTCACAGAAGCATTATTCTTCTGAAGAAAACCTTAAAACCACTTCCAGATAATTGAGTTAACTGTTATTGAATTAATATGCTCAATTAATCATTCAAACCTAAAATAATAAAATGAAAATCTGTTGAGCACACAATCCATTAAAAAAAAAAAAAAAGTAGAGCTAAGCATAATCAGCTGAATTTTCCCAAACTTGGTCTGCTACTTATTGATTTTTATAATGTGTCATTTTTTCAGAGATTTAGGAAATACTTCTGGGAGAACGTTGAAATTGAGAAAATCAGGCTCACAGATTTTTTTTTTTTTCTCCTCAATGATTTAGGAAACGGCCACAATAGTTTGATTCCAAGTATGGAACGTTTTGGACCAGCTCATGGGACAACTGTCCTTTTAAACAAAAGAGAGTCAGCTTACAGATGAAATCATATTCTTTTAATACCTTTTAATTCTTTTAATATTATTTTAATATTTGAAAACATTGAGGGACACCTGGGTGGCTCAGTGGTTGAGCATCTGCCTTCGGCTCAGGTCGTGGTCCCCGGGGTCCTGGGATAGTGTCCTGATTGGGCTTCACACAGGCTGCTTCTCCCTCTGCCTGTGTCTCTGCCTCTGTCTATGTGTCTTTCATGAATAAGTAAATAAAATCTTTAGAAAAGAGAAACTTTTAAAAAGAAAACATTGAGAGTTTTGCCCTAACTTACTTTGGTGGAAGTATTTCCTTTTACTACCCCGTATGGGTAGTACCTAGTTTGACCTTGTGGCATTGAACAGCGTGGGCTCTGTGAACAAAAGAACCTAGATTCATAGACTAGATTCAGTTGACTCATCTTGGGCCTATTACATAAATCTCTAGGCTTAGTTTCTTTATCAAATCCTTTAACATTTTTTTTTAAAGATTTATTTATTTATATTTTAGAGAGAGAGCTTGGTGGGTGTGGGCAGAGGGAGAGGGAGAGAATCTCAAGCAGACTCCATACTGTGTTGACACTGAGCACAGAGCCCCATGCGTGGCTCCATCTCACCACCCTGAGATCACAACCTGAGCCGAAACTATGAACTGTGCCACCCAGGCATCCCTCATTCAACTAGTTCTTAATTCTTAATGAGGATAATAATAGTACCAATCTCATACTCTTGGTATGAGAACACTTGTTATCAGTCACTACAATAATACAAATGGCTCAGTAACAAAGCACATATGGGGGCCCCTGGGTGGCTCAGTGGTTGAGCATCCGGCTTTGGCTCAGGTTGTGACCCCAGAGTCCTGGGATTGAGTCCCGCTTTGGGCTCCCCACAGGGAGCCTGCTTCTCCCTCTGCCTGTGTCTCTGCCTCTATGTGTCTCACATGAATAAATAAAATCTTAAAAAACAACAACCAAAAAAAACCTCAAAGCACATACTGATTGCTGGCTCAGTACCTACCGATTTTGAACCTTCTGCTTCAGCCAAACAAATCTTCCCACTGTTCCTGCAGTTCCTGCAGTATTATGGAGTTTTCCTTCGTGTTTTCACACCTTACTTTCTCACACGGATTGTTTGTGTCATCCTTCCCCGCCCCCTCCTCCAGTTCTGTCCACCAAAATTCCATCCACCTTTTTTGAGCAGTTGGTTGGTAAACTTTTTTTTTTTTTTTTTTTTTTTGTAAAGAACCAGGGAGTAAATATTTGTGGTTTTGTGGACCATATGGTCCCTGTTACAAGCACTCCTCCCCTGTCATGTGAAAGCATGGCTGTGTTCCAGTTAAACTTTATTTATGGACTCCAAAACGTGATGTACTGTAACTTTCATGTGTTACGAAATACTCTTTTTTTGGAGTCTTTTCAACTATTTGAAAATGTAAAATAGCTCGCAGGCTATATCCAAAAACAGGTGCTGAGCCACCCTAGGGCTGTAGTTTGGCAAACCCTGTACTAGAGCAAGTTGAAAGCACACATTCTTCATTGAGGCCCCATTGACCGTCTTACTTGAAAGTGATCTCCTTTGTCTCTGGATGTCCTACAAAACAGGATTTCTGTACTGTTTTGTAATAATAGTGACATTGACCGATTGCTCCATTTGTATCATGTAGCAGTTATCTGGGCTTATTTCTTGGTTCCCAAATATGTTATAAATTCCTAGAAGTGATAGATACTTTTTAACCCCCTCATGTAGTGCAAGAAAGCCTTTTACTTGCTGGATTCTATAATGTTTGGAGGAAGAAAGGAGTGAAGGCAGTCAAGATATTCAAGGTGATTTCTGAAGTCTTCTTTACTTTTCTTCAAAATTTTTATGTTTTGTGTGCAAATCTCTCCCATTTTCTTAGCATTGTTTGAAGATTTTGAGGCCAGTCTGTTGGGGGTTATTTTCAGGCTTATTACAAACCATGATTATAGGCAGCCTTATTATGTCCTTCTGAGAGCGGAATAGCTATAACACCTTTGGCTAATTGTTGCTTTGCATTTGACTATCTGTTTCCATTTCATCCTTAATGTGCAACATTGACAGAAAAGTATTGTAACTACAGATGAAAAAAGAAGACAATTTTAGTGAATGATGTAAGAGTGGTGGGAGGGAAGGCTAGGAGCAAAGTGTGTGCATTCTCAATCCTAGGCAATGGTTTTTATATATTTTTTCTTTTTTAATATTTTATTTATTTGTTTGACACAGAGGTAGAGAGAGCAAGAAAGAACAAGTGAGGGAGCGGCAGGCAGAGGGAGAGGGTTCTCGACAGAGCAGGGAGCCCGACATGGGGTCTCCATCCCAGGACCCAGGGATCATGACCTGAGCTGGAGGCCAATGCCTAACTGACTGAGCTGAGCCATCCAGACATCCCTATTTTTTTCACTTAAGACTATTTATTTATTTATTTATTTATTCAGAGAGAGAGAGAGAGAGAGAGAGAGAGAACACACAGTGGAGAGGGAGAGGGAGAGGGAGAGAGAGAGAGAGAGAGAGAAGCAGACTCCCCGCTGAGCAGAAAGCCCCATGTGGGACTTGATTCCAGGACCCAGACACCATGACCTGAGCAAAAGGCAGATGCTTAACTGAACCACCCAGGTACCCTGACAATCCTGTGTATATTAATTAGATTTCAGTCATTTATCCATCTCTCTTGAAGTTGATTAATGAAATTATCCTGGATTTTAATTAAGTACTTCATACATTGATAAATATAAGGACCAACATACAACCAATTGGTATTGAGGACACTTGTTTATGTGACATGTAAGTTTTATCAAGTACATGAAACCTGTTGAAGTGAGATATGATATAACAATGAAATGTTAATTCTAGAATTAAAACTAAATTATAGGGAGGCACCTGGGTGGTTCAGTCATTTAGCATCCAACTCTTGGTTTTAGTTCAGGTCATGATCTCCGGGTGGTGGGATCTAGCCCCCTTTGGGCTCTGTGCTTATCACTGAGTTTGCTTCAAATTCTTTCGCCCTCTCCTTTCCCCTCTGCCCCTCTCTGTTCACACTCTGTCTCTCTGTCTCTCTTGAATAAACAAACTCTTAAAAAACAACAGCCCCTCCCGGCCTCCAAATTATGGAGAGCCTGGCTGGCTCAATCAGTGGGACATGTGACTTTTGATCTTGGGGTTGTGGGTATGAGCCCCATGTTGGGGGTAGAGATTAACTGAATAACAAAAAACAAAAAACAAAAAAACAGAATAAATTATATGCAACAGAAATTATACTTTGATGAACTTCGTTTCATTAAAAATTTTTAAGAGCATTTATATTCATGCTTATTTATGAATTATATATGAGTTATCCCAAAATCTAGGTGTCTCATAAAAAAAAAAAAAAAAAAACCTATATCTTTTGGGGTGCATGGTAGCTCAGTCAGTAAAGTGTCCCGACTCCTGGTTTCAGCTCCGGTCATGTTCTAAGGGTTGTGAGACAGCCCTGCATTGGGCTCTGCACTCAATGAGGTATGTGTTTGATATTCTCTCTCCCTCTCCCTCTGCTCCTTTCCTTGCTTGTGCTCATACACTCTTGCTGTCTCTCAAATAAATAAATAAAATCTTAAAAATGGCATCTTTTTATACATGATTAAAAAATATATCTTTTTGGGGTCCCTGGTTGGCTCAGTCAATGGAGCATGTGACTCTTGATCTCAAGATTGTGGGTTTGAGCCCCATGTGTAGAGATTACTTAAAAAAAATTAAAAATCATATGTTTTTTCAGATCTGTGGTTTTTCACCAGTTATAAATGATAGTAGATATGGGACACCTGACTAGCTCAGTCTCTAGGGTATGTGACTCACTCTTGGGGTTGTGGGTTCGAGTCTCACATTGAGTGTAGAGATTGCTTAAAAATAAAATCTTTGAAAAGAACTCTTGGAGATATATTTTAAGTCTAACAAAAAATGTGTAAAAGACCTTTACAAAAAATAATTTGAAGACTTTATTGAATGACTTTATGTGAAACATAAATAAATGAAGAAGATACATTGGTTCAAGGATCAGAAGATTTGATACTGCAAAGTGGCAATTCTTTGGAAACAGACTTAGAGATTTAATGTAATCCCAACAAATTAATAAAAAGGCAAGTTGATACTAAAATTATCAGTAAATGCCCAAGAAAAGGCCAGTGACTCTTGAAAAAGTAGAAACAAATTGGAAAACATCTTTACTAGAGCTCAAGAAGAGCTGTAATAATTAGGACAATGTGGTATTGGCACCAGGATAGACTAATTGATCAATAGGATACCATGAGGTGTCCAGAAACAGATTCATATGTATTCAAAAACTTATGACCCAGGAAGCATGGCAGATGAAAGGCAAAACAATAAAGCTTTTAGAAGTTAATATTGGAGAATGTATTCATGACCTCAGTATAGATCTTGAATATTGAATCTTAAATAAGATGTTACCTGCACTAATTAGATAATGGGCAGAAGTGTTGAGCAGGCATTTCAGAAAAGGAGCTATCCAGATGTCTAATAAATGCACAAGAAGCTGTTCAACCTTGTTAATAATCAAGGAAATGCAAATTACAACCACAGTGCCATATAACCATATACGTAAATCACAGTTAACAATACCGAATCCTGAAGCTGTTGAGCAATAGGAACATTCATTCCTACCTGGCTGATAGGAGTATAAAGTGGTATGACTACTTTGGAAAGCAGTTTGGAATTATCTAGAAAGTCAAAGATATGTGGACTCTAAAACCCAGCAGTTCCCCTGCTAGAGAAATGCATATATATGAGATAATCAGAAAACGTATTTGGAGTAATTAATTTTCCTGATATGAGTTGACTCAGTTAATATCTGAGGGCTGCTATGTTCTCTTCTGTGCACAAAGGTAGCTTTTGTCTTGGTACAACAGTGAATTAATGTTATTTATATCTTCCCTCTGCTGAAAACTTTATTTTTTTTTTATTTTTTTTTTTTTTGCTGAAAACTTTAATACAAAATTTTCATCCAGTCTGTTCTTCAGTTCCTAAAACAATGCTGGGCACAGACTAGGTATTTAATAAATATTATTATTTGATTTTTATAATGGGTACTCTTCACTATAGCTTTGTAGTTACCTCAACTAATCTGGTTTATGGACTAATTTGTGCATTTAAAACTCCCTGTGGGTTTGGTAAATTATAACCTCCCCGGGTTCCTTTGAGATCAAGCCCAGCCTAGTGATTGCATCATCTGGTGGGAGGCCAAGGGGACAGAAGCAGATCCCAGCCAGGCTTGAGTTCTGGCAGTTTTGCGTAGGAGGAAGCTGTGCAGCAGAGAGGGAAATGACCAAACTCTAGTCAAAGGTGTCTGGGTTCAAATCCTACTTATGGAGCCCTATGACCTTGGACAGGTACACATTTTTGGTTGTTGTGGAGACTGAAATTGAGTATTTAAAAGCCATCTCACAATGCCTGGCATGTGATAGATGCTGAGTAAATGGCAAATAGCTACAATCATTACTATTCCACTGGTGTTTACTTAAGTAATATTATTTCCACAGTATACATTTTCATTAAGATGGACTATGATTATGCTGAGTTTTAAAATAAAAAAAAAACTGCATCCATTAGGGGATTCTAATTTTGTGGTCTCCGTTAACCACTTCACTGGATTTGCAAATGAATCCAACATGTTAGAGTCTGCATCTGAATGAAATGGTTCAGCTAAGTGTTTGCAGAGTAGATATGGCTGAGATTTCTAAACAGCAGTGGGATGCCACTACCTTGTCTCTTCGTGGAGGAAAACGCTAATCACAGAGGTTTAAAATTCTGTCCATTTTGATTTGAAATACATATATTTTTTCTAGTGAAATACGTCATGTGTCAGTTGAGAGGACGCTGGCTTATAGTTACTTATTCCCAAAGAATACTTATTCTTTGGGATACTTATTCCCAAATGAATGGTTTAATAATGGAAATGTATTAAGTACCTTTTGTTTTTGTTTTTAATATTAAGTAGCTTTTGATTGGAAGTTAAGACTTTTCTGGGTAAGATATCTTCATGATCTAATGCTTAGCCTGTGGTGATCATAACTTAAATAGTTATTAACATTTGTAATACACTCTATGCTATTGTACTCTATTGTAACAAACATCCCACTCTATATCTTAACGGTGAGCCTGTGACTTAGCTAAGACAGGTGATGTTATTTCACTTGTCAAGATAAATAACTTTTTATTTGCCTTCACATTCAATATTTTTACACTGTTCTGTACTTAAGAAATGTCCTGGCTTGTAGAAGACAATTCTGGATGGTAGCCTCTTATAGTTAGTTTTATTAAGATGGAGAAGGTTGAAATTTGAAGAAGGTTGAATAGAGAGTATAAGTCTTAATTATGTGCCGGCAAGATAGGGTTTTTATTGAAGGCAATTAACTGCCTGCCTATGTCATCTGTCTGGGCTCACCATCTCATTCATCAAATGCTTGTCTTTGACCATTCTGTGTTGCAAAATATTTAAATTTGCAAACAAAGGACTGAGGTTGAGGAATGAGAACTTGATAGTGAACAGCAGGTGAGACCCTCATTAACCTGCTGGGGGCTGGTGGTGTGCAGAAGTGAATTGGATATAAAAGGAATTACTTCAAACTAGTATCAATTTGCTTCTTAATCCTGGGTCAGCACAGTGGCTCAGCCTATTTGAACAAAAGGCTGAATAGTGTTTCAGGAATTGAGGTAGCTTGAACAGGTAGTTACACTGTTTTCTCTTGCATTAAACATGTAGTGTTAAATAAGGAAAATTGGGTTCTACAATAATTTCCTGTAACCAATTTTAATATTCTCTTTTTTTTTTCCAGTTAAATCATTAAAGCCCTCGAATTTAAAGAAATAGCTTAGTATTTAAGATTACACCTCTTTACATCACCCAGTATTTTATCCTAACTACTTGGAATTGTGATTGTTGAGTCATTGTTACCACCCAGAACCATCTGTAAGAAAGGCTTTTCAGGCCTCCAGAACACCCACCTGCCAGTCCCCTACTTCGTTACTGCAATTGCTAATTCAACAAAAGAGCCTGAGATATTTGGGCCAGATAGCTTTCTGTGTCCAGGTGTGCCAGGGCCACGGCCAGTAGTATTTGTACCCCTGCCAGTTGTCTTGTGAAACAATGCCACCGTTCACAAAGGGAGCTGCGGCGATGTGCTTCTGCTATGTAAAGCCATTATCTGTAGTTGAAAAACAGGGGCACTCAGTGTTATTGGATGAGTCATTTGTATCAATCTTTCAGTCTTCAGATATTCCTCATAAATCCATATTTACATACAGTGCTTATTTCAAATATTCCTCATAAGTGGATGGAACAGATTAGCTTGTGAGCATGTGGCAAAGGGAAGCTGGAAAATCAAATACTCAGGAGAGTAATGGGGTTGGCAAGGAAGAGCACTTAAATTACAGAAGACCACTTACATTACCAATCACTTCAGCCTTTTAAGAATTCTGACATAAATGCCACAAACATATTAGGGAGGCTGGTAAGTTGTATCAGGTGTCAGGATTCTTGGTAAGTTTTTGTTTAGCAATAAAGGTTTTTTTTTAAGGTGATGATTTTGAGCACTGAAAGTTTATGTATGAATGTCTATTAATATCACTAAGACCCAGTAAGAATTCAGAACTTGGATCCTTGCTTATTAAAGGCAGGTCTTGGCCTCATTATCATTATATGAGGCCTCAGTATCTCATATTACTCCTCGAATGATTTTCCAGAAGGTGTTATTGCCGTGATAGATTTTCCTTTCCTTTTTCGTCTGAGAGTTACTCAGATCTGGCTGACATCAGGATCACCTGTAGATATTTATTTATTTATTTATTTGTTTGTTTATTTAAAATAAGGAACCCTTCATGAATTTGCCTGTCATCCTTGTACAGGGGCCATGCTCATCTCTGTATCTTTCCAATTTTAGTATGTACGCTGCGGGAGGGAGCACCACCTGGGGATGTTTAAAAGCAAAGATGCCCGCCCTTCCCCTCTACCTCTGCAGTTGATTGAATAAAAATTCTTTTTAAAAAAAAAATTTTTTTTTTAAATTTATTTATGATAGTCACAGGGAGAGAAAGAGAGAGAGGCAGAGACATAGGCAGAGGGAGAAGCAGGCTCCATGCACTGGGAGCCCGATGTGGGATTCGATCCCGGGTCTCCAGGATCGCACCCTGGGCCAAAGGCAGGCGCCAAACCGCTGCGCCACCCAGGGATCCCTGAATAAAAATTCTTAAGGTCGGGTAGCTCCTGGCCGGCTCAGTCGGTAGGGCATGCGATCCTTGGTCTTGGGGCCATGAGTTCAAGCCCCACGTTGGGTGTAGTGCTTACTTAAAAAAATTCTCAGCATAAGGCTCTGGAATTTGTCTTTTGGCCTAGCTCCCTAGGTGATTCTGATGAAACCAGTTCATGAACTTTGGAAATTGTAATTCTTTAACTTGAAGGCTTTTACAGGCTCATCTTGTTAGAGACTTTTCTCTCTGTTACTATGCCTTGAGCATGTCCTCAAGTCCTCTTGAATCTGGAACTTTCTCAAGCTGTTTTTATATACATATGTATATGTGTGTATATAAAAATATATATAATATAACTATATAGTAATATATAAATATTACACATTCACACATATAAACTTTTTTTTTTAAGATTTTATTTATTTATGAGAGAGCATGCCCAAGTACTGGTGCATGCATGAGCGGGGTGAGGGAGGGGCAGAGGGAAAGGGAGAAACATACTTCCCACTGAGCTTGGAGCTCAACTTGGGGCTTGATCCCAGGACCCCGGGATCATGACCTGAGCTGATGCCAGATGCCCAACTGACTGAGCCACACAGGGGCCCAAAAGTTCTTGGTGTTTATTGTCAAATGGCTCCCTAGGAGTTCTGCATTGATTGAAGTGTCCATCTTTTTTTTTTTCTTTTTTTAAAAATGGCTTCATTAAGGTATCATTCATATACCAATATACCATTCAATTCACTCGTTTAAAGGGTATAGTTCAGGAGCTTTAGTACATTCTGTAGTAGAGTTCTGTAGAGGTCACCACAGTCAGTTCTAGAATATTTTCATAACCCCCAGAAGAAACTCCACACCTCCTGGACATCTCGTTCGTCTTCATTCCCCATCTCTATTCTGCTTCCTGTGCCATTCTGCATAGTTTACGTAAGTGAAATCACTCAACATGCAGTCCTTTTGCGACTAGCTCTTTTGAGCAGAGCACTGCGCCTGGTCGCAGCAGACATGCCGCACCACCGTGCCTCCCTTACTGGGGTCTACCCATTTCTGGTGTCCACAGGCTCTTCTGTTTTTGACAAGCAAAAGCTGAGAGGCCTGAGAAACAGAGACGCCTGCAGAGAGTTAGGCAATCTCTTAGGCCTGGAGAGATAAAGATCAGAGTTGAAGGACTACAAAGGCGCTCAGTACTGGAGGCCCAACATCCCAGAGGCAAAGAAGACCCAGGGGGTGAGCCTGAGACCAGCAATGGCTTTCCTCTTGAGGTATTTGCTGCTAAGCTGTGCCAGTCAAGAGGCTAACCAGCGAAAAGCAACCAAATGGAAGGGTGGGGATTATGGTAGCTTTACATCACTGGGGAGACCAAAGCTGCGATTCAGCCCCACCAAGGAAGAAGCTCCCCAGGAGACAGCTCAGAGTCTCTGTGGCAGCTTCTGGAAGGTCAGGCTGAGGAGCAGACCCAATGTGATAGTTTTCCGGAGGGAGTGAGCTCCAGGGGACTGAGTGCCCTGCCCTCCCAGGGGATCAGGGGATGGTGGAGGGAGATGGTGGTGGTTACTGGGGCTGTCAGGCCCCAGTGGTGTTCCATGCCTTGACCCACCAGAGTTTACTCTGGAACGTCCCTCATGTCGGGTGCTAATGGTTTGTGCCCTTTTCTGTAGGCCCGTGATACACTCTGCAGCTTTGAGGCTTCCCCTAAAATCATGTGAGAGGAGAATAGAGAACTCCTGACAGATTCTCTTTGAAATCGCCTTCAGATTTTACCAGCCAACCAGGTGTTCTTTGTAAAAAGGAAAAGGCAGACATCAAGGTTTATCATTCTTCAGAACTCACACTGAGTGGTGGTTCCTTTTGAACTCTCAAGGATTTTAATGTAGAATTGTCGGTCTGAGACCCGCAACAAGACTCTTGCCCTTGGTTTTTCTTTTCTTTGAGGAAGGCGGAGGACTCGGTGCCCGGTGGGGAGTAGAAGGGCAAAGGGACATATAAATGGAGTGGGAAAAGGGTACCTTTCCAGATCTGCTTGAGCCACTTAGGTCCTTGCTTATTTTTGTCACCCTGTTTTCTTTTTTCTTTTTTGAAGTCATCCTGTTTCCTAATCTTTTTTTTTTTCTTTCTTAAATCTTTTTTTCAGTTTTCTTCTGGTTACACAGTATTGTCTTTGATGATGGCCAGCAATGAATCAGAAAAGTTTCTTTAGGATGTTTTCTGCAATAGTGTTTAGTCTGTGATGCATCAGTCCTGTAATAGTAAAAGTGCTACTGATTCTGAAATTTTTCTGCCATTGTCTGTTCACTTATCCAGTTTCCTAAGTTTTTTTTTCAAAAGTTTTCTTCCAATGGCATAAAATTTTACCTGGAGGGGTGCCTGGCTTGTTCAGTGGGTAGAGCATGTGACTCTTGATCTCAGGGTCATGAGCTCAAGCCCCATGTTGGGTGTGGAGCCTACTTAAAATAAATAAACAAATAAAACAAATAATTTTTTTATCTGGAGTTTTTCTGCAATCTCGAACATTTCATTGTTTGCTTCACTGTTAGCACTCATGACACATGTTAAATATGATTGGCATCAGTAGAAATACCTAGAGGACTCTATTATCACTTTCTCATTTTCTCATTTTTTATCTTTACCCTCAGACTTGTCTGTTTAGTTGGAAATATTCCAAATCCATAACAGCTTAATGAAAAACACTTTAAATTTGGAACCTAGTCAAAGGCTTATTGTGATTATTTTTTAAAGTTGTCTAAACCTTTTGTTATTTTATTTTATTTTATTTTTATTTATTTATTCAGAGAGAGAGAGAGAGACATAGGTAGACGGAGGAGCTGGCTCCCTGCAGGGAGCCCAATGTGGGACTCGAACCCAGGATTCCAGGATCACACCCTGAGCTGAAGGCAGATGCTCAACCATTAGGCCACCCAGGGGTCCCTCAGAAGCTCTTATGAAAGTCTCATTTCCCTGATGGTTTACTCTCTCAGCAACCTTTGGTTCCTCAGGCCTATTTTCCCTAATTAAAATTGTATTTATATTACTTCATTGTGGAATTAAAAATAATATTTTGGTCCTATGACTGCCCTCACTCGGGGGTTTCCAGTACTCTTAGCTGGGGGCAGAGGGGGCTGACGGGATAGGGTGCAGTGCTGGCACGGGCTGGGGTGGTGTTCAGGCTGGGCAGACCCACGCCTGGGCAGGTTATGTCCGCTCCCTCTCTGGCATTTCCTGCTCTGGGAAACGGAGTGCAGTGTTGCATTAGCCTCCGCAGGGTTGGGGTGAAGAGCAAAGCAACAGGTCTGTCAGGAGACTTGGAACACCGTGCTAGGCAAGGTGATAGTATTGTTATTTTAAACGTCTCATTTTTAGTTTTTTCTCGGTGTTACTAGTGTGAAATATTAAAATTGAGAAACTTACGTGATGATTATTTAGGCTTCCTCTTCTTTGCAAGACTGGGGAGTTTGTGCTGAAATTTCTAGAATTCTGTTATTCATCCCTTGCTACTTATGCCACCAGTTCCTGTTCATCTTTAAGAACAGAGTCTAGTAGCTTTTTTGTCTTTTCTTTTGAGTTCTAACACCGTTTTGTCCAGAGATCAGTTAAATGTAAAATTTCTACTTGCCGTTCCAAATGAGTGGGCACAGTAGAAACCCTTCATTTTCATTTCACTTGGCCTAATTTTGTAGCTTTCAAATTTAATATTGCCTCTCAGTCGTGTAGTGGTTAGCAGCTGTTCAGAGCACTCCTTTATGATTCTGTGCTATTGTTTTCGGAATTATGAAGATACTTGTTTTAAATATTTTATTTATTTATTTTGAAAGAGAAAGTAAGAGCGTGCACGTGTGTGTGACAGCAGGGGCAGGCAGAGGGAGAGAGAGAATCTCAAGCATACTCCATGCCCAGTGCTGAGCCTGATGGGGGGGGGGGGGTGTCAATCTCACAACCCTGAGATCATGACCTGAGCCCAAATCAAGAGTTGGTTGCTTAAATGACTGAACCACCCAGGTGTCCCGAAGATACAGGTTTCAAGCAACTCCCCTGGGTTGTTGTGACACTAAATTAATTAATAGATTGCTAAGTGTGAATTGCTTAGACCAGTGACTAGCACATGGAAGGCACTCAGTATGTGTTAGCTGTCCGCATATCCTGTCCCTGTGATTGGCCCTATGCACCGGCTCATCCCTCAGCCGTGTCCCAGGGCACAGTGCCAGAACCAGAGGGTTGTGGTTAACGGTAGATGCTCATGCAGCTGGTGGGATGGGTGTTTTCCAAGGCTTTCATTAAAAAGAATGGTATAAAACCTAAGATGAATCAGGTCAGGAGTCAGAGATCCAAGAAATAAATCCAGAATCAGAGCCTGGGAGTTTGTGAGCTAGGAAACTAGGAGGTGTGTGTGTGTGTGGGGGGGACAGTTGAAATAGGTCCAGAGGGTGGCTTGTGCTGACTGGGCCTTTGACAGGAAAGTCAACTGTCTTTGTATCCCCTCACCTGGCCATCCTGCTCCCCCTAAAATGAAAGTCTTTGGGGTTTCCTCATGTTGGGGAAGTATTTATATGGAAGAAGTGAAAAGAATGAGCTTGAGGTTTAATAGGACATTGGCAATAAGGGCAATCCCTGCTGGGGCGCCCGGGTGGCTCAGTCGGTTAAGTGGCCGTCTTCGGCTTGCCTTTGGCCATCATGATCCCGAAGTCCTGGTGAGATAGAATGGTGGTGAGGTCCAGAGCCCGTGGCCAAGAAAGCATTTTTTATTAAAGCGTGAGGATAGGACCTGTGGGCAGAAAGAGAGGCTGCCCTGGGGTTGTGAGGAATGGCTGATTATATACTATGGGGATGGAGGAGTAAGGATGAAGGGAGGGTGTCCTAAAGGACTTTCATCTGCTGAAGGAGACCCTCAGGACCCTCCCTGGAGGCCTGACTGTTCTCAAGGTCAGGTTGTTTTTCTTTCTAGCAAGCGTGACTAACACTGAGATAGTTGGAAGTTTCCTGGAGAATGTCACACACCCCACCCAGGAGTGGGGGCAAGGGGCGGCAGGTTGTGGGGTGTCCTCTTATGCTTTGTCATCAGCTAGCCTTCTGCTCCTTCATCGCCGAGATCGAGCCGGGAGTCTGCTTCTCCCTCTTCCCCCTTCTCCTGTTCTCACTCGCTCTCTCTCAAATCTCAAATAAATAAAATATAAAAATCTTAAAAAAAAAAAAAAAAAGCAATTGCTGCTATTTATTATTCACCTACCATGTGCCAGACACTTGGGCAGGTGCCGTGCGTGGTCGCTACCCTGCTCCGAGGAGCGCAGAGCTGACTGGCTGTCAGGGGTTCCAGAAAGGTCAGCGCCTGGACCGGGCTGGCAGGGTGGCTCTGGCCACCGCGGGAGCGCGGGTGCAGTCTGGCTGGGCAGGGGACAGGCGGGGCAGGCTTCACTGGCCATGGGAGCACTAGGGCCCTGAGTGACCCTGGGTTTTCTTCACGGTCTCGAGGGAAAAAGGTACCAGTGAAGTCCCACGTCCAGCACGGCAGAGACCGCGTGACTACTGCAGGCATCATCCAGGGCGTTTTATTTCTGTTTGTTTCTGTGGTAAAGCACACCTGAAGCAGAACCCGCCCCTGAGCGGCTCCGGCCTGCGCGGCGCGGGGTGGTGCAGCCAGGCCTGCAGGTTCCCGCAGCCCTTCCCGGGTCAGCGCTGGGCCAGGCCTGTGCTCGGCCTGCGTGGGGCCGCCTGCTAGCCGGGGCCTCGTCCGGGCCCTTTGTGCTGATGGCACCGAGCCTTGTGTTTCTAAGGTTCATCCACCTACCTCGTGGCTTCGGTCAGAATTTCCTTCCCTTTTAAAGCCGAGTCAGGTTTCCCTCTGCGTAGACCCCAGTGTGTCTCGCCCGTGTCCCCGGCCCCCGTGGCATTCCGCAGAGCAGTGTTCTGGGCCTGGATCAAGCTCCCGATTGTTCTCTGAAGGCCTCTTTACTTAGTAGTCGGAGAAACCCCCCCCACCCCCCCCCCCCACCCCCCCCCCCCCCCCGCCTCTGCTCCCCCTACCCCAACTGTAACTGTTTCTCTTTTCTCAGAAAATCCTTAATCCTGGATCTGCTTTCACTTCTGATTCTCACCTATTCCCTCAGAATGAGAAGGTTCTTTCCTTTTCCCTGACATTCTTCTCGCCTTCTCCGCCCCACTTCCCTGCCTACTTTGCTGGTTTGGGTATTTCTTGCTCAGACATCCTCCCCTGCTCTGTTTACACCTTTGCCTTCCTGCCTCCTCTCCTCGGGCTCACGGCTCACGTTCTCTCTGGAATACTCTTGTTTTCTGCTTCCTCAGGGCTTTTCTCTTTTCTTTCTTTCTGGCCTCTCTTACTCCCTTCTCTCCTTCCTCTAGTTAATTTCTTCTTACTGTACCGTTTTTGATTTATGGCTCACAATTCGCCCTAATTATTATTTCTTTCATTTAACATCTGAGCTGCTCACCATCGTCTAGTATTCTAAGCATTTTGCAAATATTAGCTCACTTGATTGTCTTTACACTGTACGAAGCACATCCCACTGTCATCCCATTCCTGGTGACGCCGAGCTGCCACAGAGAGGTTCAGTAGGTAATTGGTACAAGGTCCCCGGTTAGTGAAGCCACAAGGGCCAGGATTGGAAATCGAAGGTCTGGCTCCAGCTTTTGGGCCGAACCTTCGCTGCCTGAATGCAGTTCCCTAGCTCAAGGGCAGTGGGGTATAGTAGTTCAAGGTTGAGTTAAACAAAAAAATGCTTGTCCTGCCAAGTTCTAAATGGTTTTTTTTTTTAATTTATTTTTTAAGAAACTATTTTTTAAAGATTTTATTTTATATATTTTAAAGATTTTATTTATTTATTCATGAGATACACAGAGAGAGAGGCAGAGACATAGTCAGAGGGAGAAGCAGGCTCCATGCAGGGAGCCTGACGTGGGGCTCTGGGTCTCCAGGATCACGCCCTGGGCCAAAGGCAGGTGCTAAACTGCTGAGCCACCCAGGCTGCCCTAAAGATTTTATTTGAGAGAGAGAGAGAGAGAGAGAGAGAGAAAGGAAGAGGAGGAGGGGAAGGGAAAGGAGAAGGAGAGAGGGGCACAGCAGGGGGAGCAGCAGGGGGAGTGGGGAGGGAGAAGGATCTGCAGAGCGGGGAACCCAGTGTGAGGCTCGATCCCAAGACCCTGGGATCATGACCGGAGCAGAAGGCAGACGCTTAACCAACTAAGTCCCCCCAGGCGCCCCCTCTAAAAATGTTTAGAAACCAGTGCTTATATCCAGAAGTCCCAGGGGTAGCCGGTGCACAGGGTCCAAGAGCACCTGGCTCTGCAGGCCCCAGACAGACGGGTTCCAAGGCTGGCTGCTGACAAAACCCAAAGGCAGAGAATCAAGTGGTGGGGAACTAAAAAGAATTTATTTCAGGGGAGACCGTGGGCTAGCATCTCAAAGACTGTCTCCAAAGTGCTGAAAATAGTTCAGGTTTAATTAAATAAGGAAAATGTGGGGCAAAGGTGGGTGGGTACATGAGGTGGGCAAGTGAAGGTCAGGTCTAATCATTGCCTGGGGTCAGTCCCATGGGGTCCTGCTGGCCCAGGGCAGATCTCGTGGCTTGTGGGGGGGTTCTGGTTGCCATCACAGGGTGCTGTGCCCACAGGGGTCTTCGCCTGGCCCAGGAGACTTGCTGGAAAGAACCCAATTAGAAAGTTTAAGGTCACAATGGAGACAGCCAAAGTCGTTTTTCATCATCTTATATCTTCACAGGAGTCTTTATTTACCTTTTATCTAATACTCCTTAAATCTATGTTTCTTTTCAAGTTCCATGATTTAAAAAAAAAATCATTTAATCTTATATTTTAAGGACTGAAAAGGTATATAGAATTGAATTGTAGATATAGATGATAGATGTAAAACTGAAAAGCAGTTTGATGAAGTTATTTTATAAAGAGGCAACCAATTTTCCTTAATATATTCGGTTTTGTTTTCTAGCTTTGTTTAATCACTGACCTCT
Source organism: Vulpes vulpes (assembly GCF_048418805.1). Taxonomy (NCBI): domain Eukaryota; kingdom Metazoa; phylum Chordata; class Mammalia; order Carnivora; family Canidae; genus Vulpes; species Vulpes vulpes. The sequence goes on from NC_132791.1 coordinate 106,083,295, forward strand.
GACATCCTAACATATGGTTCCATAAGTTTTATTTATTTATTTTTTAATTATTTTTATTTTTTTTAATTTATGATAGGAACACAGTGAGAGAGAGAGGCAGAGACACAGGCAGAGGGAGAAGCAGACTCCATGCACCGGGAGCCTGACGTGGGATTCGATCCCGGATCTCCAGGATCGCGCCCCGGGCCAAAGGCAGGCGCCAAACCGCTGCGCCACCCAGGGATCCCGGTTCCATAAGTTTTATTTCAGCCAAGTTTATTTTATTTCAATTAAATTACTAGTAAATAAACTTTTTTTTATTATCCCAAGAATCAAAATAGAGTGGGTAACATAACTATTTCATTGTATTTTTTAAGGTTTTTTTTTTTTTTAAAGATTTTATTTATTTATTCATGAGAGACACACACACACACACACAGAGAGAGAGAGAGAGAGAGAGGCAGAGACACAGGCAAAGGACAAAGAAGGCTCCATGTAGGGAGCCCGACCTGGGACTCAATCCCAGGACCCTAGGATCACAACCTGAGCCACCCAGGCGTCCCTAGTGTGTAACAACTTTAAAGGAAATATGTAAAGGATTATCTACCAATGTAAATTATCAGCATTTGGAGTGTAATCCATGCCTAAATTGCTTTATGTCTTGCACTTATCTTGACTGGGATGGTTTAGCTGGGAAGTCAAGGACAATAAACTTAAAGAAAAAAAAAAAGAAAAGGAAAGCTGAGACAAACAGCTTTAGGCAATGAAAGAAATCTCTGCTTAAAGCATCATTTAAATCCTTCCCAATGTCAACCCGGTGGTGTGGTGTAGGGGTGAGAGCACTCGAAGTCGCAGGCTCTGGTTTTTGTGCTGTCTCTATTTGCTCCATGACTTGAGTGACTTGAAGCGATTTGTCTTATCTCTCAGACTTGTGACTTTGTCATCTATACAATAGAAAGTTGCTCTGGATGAGTGGTTCTCAAACTATCCTTCCTCCCCCCAGATTGTGTTCTACAGCCACACCAAGGCGTTCTCTCATATAAATAAAAATAAAGGATAGAATTTTCTTAATTTTGAGTTTTTACTACCTGAGATGTCACTAACCCTTTGTTGCTATTGCTGTCAATTGTCTTAGCCAATGTGCTGAGTGATGGCAAATGAACAAGTGGCCAAAATAAAAAAAAAAAAAGGAAATATCTAGTCCTGCTTAATTTGATAATTTTGGGGAAAAAAATGCATAGTGAGGTTGGATGTGATTTTTATATAGCTCATATATAATGGACTTATTTGTGCTGGAATCATAACCCAGGTGAGGTGTTCTTAGATTATAGGATGAAAAGCAATGTAGGATAGTGGCCAAGCACGTGAGCTCAGCAGCCAGATTGCTCAGGCTCGTGTTGCAGCTCTGCTATTTACTTACTAGCTCTTGCTAGCTCCGTTCCCTGGACAAGTCTTTTAACCTCTCTCTTTCTCCTCCCCTACACAGTGGAGGTAATAACATACCTACTTCATAGGTTATTATGAGGATTAAATGAATCAGTGTATGGTAAAGTACTTAGAACATGCCTACTGCTTAGTAAATACTTTAAAAATATTAGCTATCATTATTCTGTGATAATAGATTAATATTTAACGGTACCCAGCAAAGAACATTGATTTCCAGGGCTATCTTCCAAACATGTTTGAGAAGCCTGGGCCAGGAATTTCTCTTCTTATTCTGAAATTCTTTTATTCCATGTCATAGAATTGGATTCCCTATAATCTTCTTGCTCCCTTTTTAAAACTTAATCCCTTACTGAGCATGTTTTTTCACTATACATAGAGTGAAATCACTTTTTTCCATTTCTCAAGTGGAATCTAGTCTTAAATATGACTTCAGAAGGGTTTCCTATTTCTTGACAAAGATGTCTATATATCCTATACATTAGTTACAATTGTTATCTATTATTAAATACCTAATATACTTCATTCTTTGTCCTTCTGGATGAAGAATGTGGAGTTCAGAGAGAGTAAACCAATTGTTAAGAGCCCTAAGTGGCAGATCCAAGATTTTAAGCCAGGCCTTCTGACTCCAAAGCCTGCTGCACTATAAGTAGGACAAATCCCAATTCCTATTCCAGGAGCTGTAGTATTTATGGTCACTAATATGAGGGACGCCTGGGTAGCTCAGTGGTTGAGCATCTGCCTTTGGCTCAGGTCGTGACCCTGGGATCCTGGGATAGAGTCCCACATCAGGCTCCGATGCGAGGAGCCTGCTTCTCCCTCTGCCTGTGTCTGCCTCTCTCTCTGTGTCTCTTGTGAATGAACGAATAGAATCTTAAAAAAACAAACAAACAAACAAACAAACAAACAAAAAAACCCCAAAAAACTAATTTGAAACAAGCTCAGGCAGCAGCACACCTCTAACTGCTCCTGTTCTACATGAATATTTTTGAAGGATGCTCTTTCTTTTACTTGGGTCAGCAGAAGTCACCATATAGCTGTTCCTACTCTTTCAAAGAATGACAGTGGATCAAGCCATCAGGTGATAGGGCAAATAAGAAGTTGCTTGTGTATTAGGCCCGAGGGCCTCTGGGTTCAGCGGCACCCCACTGGCCCCAGAGGAACTCCCATCCTGGCCCCATCTGCCTTCATCTGCTACCTGGAGGATTCCCGCCGCCACAGCCCTGGGCTGGCTGCCCTGCCCAGCATCGCCACCGTGATGCAGGCGCCTGAGCTCAGGGAAATGCTGGGGCAAGGGAAACATTCTGGAAATATTCTGCCTCGGCCTCCCCTTCTGGGGTGACTGGCCCCCCCTTCTGTTCTCACTCCCCAGCCTACCCACAGCTCCCTCCCCAGCCTGGGACTCCACTTTTTTCACTCTCTTTCTCACACATTTTATGTTCATTTTGCAAATCTGTCGACCTCCCTCTAGCTTCTTTTCTAGGTGTGTCTAGTGTTGGCTTTTAGGGAAGGAGCCAGCAGTTTATGATAATTAGTCGGTTTGTAATGAGCTGGGAAAGTTAATTTGTAAGTGCACGATATGGAATGTGGGACACCTCTTTCCGCATAAATAGGCAGAGAAGGTGCCAGGCCAGTACAGAAACCTCTGTTGAATTCTTCGTTTCCAGGTCTTAATAATGTACCAGTAGTCCTGTGGAATTTAATCACTATGCGTAACAGCATTTTATTTTATTTTTAAAGATTTTATTTATTTGAGAGAGAGAGAGAGAGTGCCTGAGCACAAGCAGTGGGGAGGGGTGGAGGGAGAGAGAGAACCAGGCTCCCCACTGAGCAGGGAGCTGGATTGGGGGCTCAAGGTCAGGACCCTGGGATCATAACCTGAGCTGAAGATAGACGCTTCAGCCACTGAGCCACCCAGGTGCCCCGCATAATAGCATTTTATTTTATTTTATGTGATTTTATTTTTTAAAGATTATTTATTTATCCATGAGAGACACACAGAGAGAGGCAGAGACACAGGCAGAGGGAGAAGCAGGCTCCCTGCGGGGAGCCCAGTGCAGCACTTGATCCCAGGACCTGGGACCATGATCTGAACCAGAGTTAGACACTCAACCAAGAGCCACCCAGGTGCCCCATATAATAGCATTTTAAGTGAAATTTTATTTATAGCTCAACCTGTTATCTCGGCTACACATCTACCTGTGAAGGCAGATCTGCGCCTTGTCTTCCACCTCTGTGTACAGGTGATGAAGTGAGAGCTTCTCCACTTTAAATGCTGGGTGGCTTCAGAGTAGTGACTTCATCTAGCACTATAGGCCCAATGCTGGTGGGAACCAGGCCGGTGGATGATGAGGGGTAAGGCTCCAGGGGAGGTGGGGTGCTGTGGCGTCGGGATGGGCACTCTAGGAACTAGGAGGGAGGCAGGCATCTGGGGAGGCCGGGGGCTCTAGGACACTCCATTGACATATTTAGACCCAACCTTATAGCGAACTGGCTAGAAAAGCAGGGGTTCATCTTATCTTCTTCCTCCCCCTTACTCTCCAGCACTGTCACCCTTCTCATGCAGGTCTCACCTGGAGCGAGCTGGGAGGTGGGCTGTCCATCTCCCCACCCAGACAGTGAGCTCCACAGGAGCAGGGTTTTCACTCACCTTTTTATGTATCTGATGTTCACAAAGTGAGGGGAAAAATTGTTACCATTTCTCAATGTTCATCATTACGCCCTGTGATCCCAATTGTTACCATGTTTTATTGAATCTGAGACATTAGTGGTAAGATACATAATTGCTTTATGTATTGTTACAAAAGAGAAGGCCTTGCCAGTTAAACTGTGATACAAATGCTTTTGCCACTTAGAATTTTTATTATATACTTATTGAAAGAGCTCTTTTAGATTTATTTAGACATAGATTTTTATCACGTCACTCTTATGCACACATAAAAAGGAAAATGTAAGTGAAAGAAATTGATTAAGGTATTCCGATTTTATCTGACTCTTCAGAATCACTTTTGACTCCGAGTCATTGACGTATCTCTGTGCCACCAAGAGTGGTGGTGGTGCGGTGTTTCCTGGGGCGCCTGGGTCGCTCAGTCAGTTAGGTGTCTGTCTTCAATCCAGGTCATGATCCTGGGGTCCTGGGATCCAGGCCCATGTGAGGCTCCCTGCTCAGTAAGGAGCCTGCTTCTCCCTCTCCAGCTCCTCCTGCTTGTGGTCCCCCTTTCTCAAATAAATAAATCTTAAAAAAAAAAAAAATAGTGTTGGTGATGCAGTACTTTTTAAAAGAGGTCATCCGCTATCTCTGGGAATCTCCTCCAGGCAGCTAGAACCATCCTGGGAGTTTTGATCCTGGTGTTTTTTCCCTCGACCTGTGGCAGGCTTGTCTTTCCTCGTATCTCAGAAATGGTGGTGCGTAGTGCAGCTTCATCCCTCTCACTGTCTTCCATATCCAGGTCCTACAGGCCTTTGGCTGTTAAAGTTATTTTCCCAGTGATGGACATTTGCTTCCCTTGTAGTTTTAATGCCAAATCATAGTATAATCTCTGAAGATATTTAAAGTGGCAGTTAGGCTCAGGGCGTCCAGTGTGGACAACACACACGACTCAGTGAAGCGAGGACAGGGCCCATAAATGACCATGAGCAAGGTCACAACAAGCGGCCAGCGGCATCCACATCCTGACCGACACGGTGGAGACAGTGACCGCAGGACACCACGGTTGTAAAATAGATCCCTAGTTCAGAAATGTTAAGATGTGGGAAAAAAGAAAAAGCATCATAGACTTGACAAAATACAGATTGTTAATTCCTACAACATCCTTGCTGGGCAGATCATTTGGATTTTCAGACGAGGAGACTGGGGATCTGTGTGTGGCTTACTGACGTCATATCTACCAGGAGCGTGGTGGATTGGGAAAGTAGAGCCCAGATTTGTTTGACTCTAAAGCTCATACTTTCAAGTCTACGGCATTATTCAAGAAAATAAAAATAGACGAGAAGCTTCAAGGAAGCAAGATCTTTTTTGTTTTTGATACACTGATGTTTTTTAAGGACCCAGAACAGTACCTGGCATGTACTAAGTACTTAATACCTGTTCAATAAAGCCCCTCAAGAGAAGACGGAAGTGCAGTCATGTCCTCCTTTTCTAGAAATGAAGTTTATAGCATTTTAGACAAGGGGGGAAAGCCAGGAAGATGCGTGACCATTTTCCAGACAAGGTGGAGTGTGCGGTTCATCATTTCTTTCAGGTGTTAGGAGAGGCAACCTTGTGAGGAGGGGAAGGACATCTGTCCCCAGCCGAGTCTGTCAGCACCAGCCTGTTGCACACACTAGGTTGTCCCTGGACTCTTCCTCTCCACCTTCTGCAAGTTCACATCAACAGGACTCGATGCATTGTGCAGTTAGAAATAAATTAAAAAAGGGAACACAAATCTGATAAGCCTTACCCTAAAAGAAATTTGTATATAGGGAGGGCATTTGTTGTTTGATCAGTTGCTAAGTTTTATTTATTTTAATTTTTAATTTTTTAAAAGATTTTATTTATTCATGAGACACAGACACACACACGCAGAGGCAGAGACACAGGCAGAGGGAGAAGCAGGCTCCCTGTGGGGAGCCCGATGTGGGACTTGATCCCGGGACCCCAGGATCACACCCTGGGCCGAAGGTGGTGCCAAACTGCTGAGCCACCTGAGCTGCCCAACTGCTAGGTTTAAAAAAAGATAAGAAATGTTTTGAAAACTCTGAAGCTCGTACAGTTCATCTGTAAATATAAAAGTTGACATATTTGAGCACTAGAATTTTCCCCATGTATCATAGAACCCTCACAGTAATCTAGGAGGTAATTTTTTAAAAAAAGATTTTATGTATTTATTCATGAGAGACACAGAGAGAGAGGGAGAGACACAGGCAGAGGGAGAAGCAGGCTCCCTGCGGGAAGCCCAAGGTGTGACTTGATCCCAGGACCCTGGGGTCATGCCTTGAGCCGAAGGCAGACGTTCAACCACTGAGCCACCCAGGTGCCCCTCTAGGAGGTAATGAATGTCTCCATTTTCCATATGATGATATTTAGGACTCAGAGAATAAACAAGTGATGTGGCCAAAGTTATATACTAGTGAGCTGATGAGCCAGTCTGGCAGCTAGGATGTTCAGCTGAGATTCTGCAGATTTTCCTCTACACTCTGCAGCTTAGAGGGCTAAGCTTAAGGCAGGATTAGGCTTTAGAAACCACTTTACACTCCCCTTCCCCCTTTTAAAAAGATTTTATTTATTTGAGAGAGAGAGAGTGAGCGAGCGAGAGAGAGCATAGAGAGGACAGCAGGGGAGGGAGAGAATCCAAGCAGACCCTGCACTTAGCAGAGCTACATGCAGGGCTCAATCTCACAATCCTGAGATCACGACCTGAGCTGAAATCAAGAGTTGGGTACTTAACCAACTGCACCACCCAGGCACCCCTAAATAAATCACTTTATATCCTCCAGCATCAGTGTCCCCATTTTTAAATAAGAGTGTAAAGCAGTGGGCACCTGGGTGGCTCAGACAGTCAAGCTTCCATCTCTTGGTTTTGACTCAGGTTGTGATCTCAGAGTCTAACTCTTGGTTTTGGCTCAGGTGGTGTGAGATTAAGCTCAGCACGGAGTCTGCTTGGGATTCTCTCTCCCTTTTCCTCTGCCCCTCCCGCTCGTGTTTGCTCTCTCACTAGAAATAAAAATAAAAATAAAAATCTTTTAAAAAATGACTTATTTAGTAGTGGAGTCATGTCTAGAACTTAGTTTTTTTTTTTTTTTTAAGATTTATTTATTTTAGAGAAAGAGAGCACAAGTGGGGGTAGGGATTGAGGGAGAAGGGGAGAGCAGATTCCCTGCTGAACTCAGCTTGATGTGGGGCTCCCTCTCATGACCCAGAGATCACGCCAGAGGTGATAACAAGAGTCAGAGGCTTAACCTACTGTGCCACACACGCACCTGTTTTTTTTTTTTTTTTTTTAAGATTTTAAGTTATTTCTACATCCATTGTGGGGCTTGAACCCACAGCCCTGAGATCAAGAGTCACATGCTCTACTGACTGAATCAGCCAGGCACCCCTTAGAATTGAGTTTTCCTGAGCAATTTATTAAATAAATAAATAATTACAGAATGTCACTGTAATGGGTGTTTGAAGTAGTTTCATAGGTTGAGAAACTCAATAGGTTTTATCACTATATTGTAAAGAACAAGAACTACAAAGAGGATATTCTGTGGCACTGCTTTGGATTCCAGACACTTTCTGAATTAAAGAATCTTCACCATCTTGAGTTTCTTTATTTGCTAATGAAATTCTAAAATTATTGAGAACTTGGACCATGGGCAGTATCTCACATCCTTATTGCTCAATGTTACATGCAACCTTTCCTATGTGTAGATGAGCAGTTCTGTTGTTTTTGCTCGATATCTACTGAGTAGTTATTTCCGTTCTTCTTCTTTTTGTCCTTATCTTATATAGTTTATTGGTATTTTATGTTATGTGATGTCTACTTCCTTATTTGGGAAAGATTAGGAACAGGGTATTTCAGTCTGGGGTAAACATCCTGTTCCTTCCTGTTTCTGCTTACTTGCTCCTGTCCTTCCTTCAAATGCCCTCCTCTGAGGTCATCTCTGAGCACCCAGTTGGGATTAGGGGTCCTCTTTTCCCATGGCATGCTGTGATAGCTTTTTAAACACTGCATACAAATTATCAAGCATGCCACATGTCAGATCTAGAATTACTCTCAGGAACACACACATTCCTTGGCCTGTAGGAACTTACAGTTGAGATGGAGAGCCAGATAATTTGACAGAAAAATGCAGTGTGATTGAATACACTTTTTAAAAAGCTAATATGTGTTTGTTATATAGCAGGCAATGTACTAAGCACCTCACATGCATTATTTCATGTCATTCTCTCAATAGCCTTATGATCCCCATTTATAGAGAAGGAACAGGAACTTAGAGAACATCTGTGTTTTGTGTGAGGTCAGTTATATTTCATAATTGCTACCCAAATCCAGGTCCAGAGCCCAAGCTCTAAGCACTGTGCTCTCGTACTGACTGCTGCCTCTCTGCAGCTCAGAGCACTTTTCCTCGTGTGTCCCCTGGGCCCTCATGCACCAGGCACAGGGAGGTGGGTGCCACTGCTGGAATTTGAGAATAGTAATGGCTTGCCAGCCAAACAGCCGCTAAAGATTCAACATCTTCCCTTAGAGACTTCAAAAGAATTCAAGATGCTAACAAATGTAAAGCAACACCCAAGTTATTCATCACAGTGTTGCTTGTAATAGTGAAAGATTAGAAGTAGCCTCAGTGTTTGTCAACAGGAGGTTGATTAAATAAATCAGGATATATTTATACAATGAAATGATGCAGTTGTGATAAAGTATGAGGAAATGATTATATAAATATGGAGTAATGTAGAAGGTATGGTGTTTTGTAGGATAAACAAAATGACTTAGAAGAGATGTTACTTTGTGTAGAATCAATAGTATGCTGCCCTCTGTGGTGGGAGAAGCTGTATTTATGTTTGTATATATGTGTGCAAGCATGCGTGCAAGTTCTACACCCAGCATGGACTCACGACCCAAGGATCAAGAGTTGCATCTCTACCAACTGAGCCAGCCACATGTCCCTGTATTTTTGGTTATATATTCATATATATATCCTATGGAAGGATAGACAGGAAATAATGTATATAGGTTGCTTCTGAAGGGTGGTTAAGGGATTCCAGTTAGGGAGATTGTCCACTGCATACCTTTTTGTGCCTTCCGATTTTGAAATTGAAATCATAAGTGCCTTCCTAGAAATGAAAACAAATACAGAAGGGGACTTAAGGCTGTACATGTTTCCTGAGTGTGTGGGATGAGCCTGCCTTGGTCCTTGCCCCATCCCCAGCACCTAGCATAGCATGCACTTGAGTATTTTATGCAATCATTGAATCAAGTTGAAAAAACAATCTCAAATTCCTGTGTAGGAAGGATACAACATCCCTTTTGTGGTATTCCTGCTAAAAATACATATCCCGAATCTAACCATGAAGGAACATCAGACAAATTCAAATTGAGGAATAGTCTGAAAGATAAATGGCCTGTGTATTTAAAAAATCTCAAGGTCATGGATGACTAAGAAAGACTAGGAGACTGTTCCAGATTGGAGAGGATGGGAGGACACGACAACTGGATGCACTGTGTAAAATGCCAGATTAGATCTAGGGCCAGAAAAAACAGTTGTTTCTTTCTCTATGAAGTACATTAATTAGACAAGTGCCAAAATACGAAAAATGGTCCGCAAATTAGGTAATGACACTGTTTCATTCTAACTTCCTGGTTTTGGTAGTACTACCATGGGAAAAAGTCCTGTTTTTAGGAAATAGGTTTTAAGAATTCAGTAAGAAAATAGCATGTGTCTGCAACTTACTCTCAAATAGCAAAAGAGGGAGAGAGAAAGACAAAGGTAGAATGTTAACATTTGGTAAATTTGAAGAAATACAAGTATTCTTTCTACCATTTTGCAGCTACTCTGTCAAACTATTTCAAAAGTTAAAAAACTGCTTCCTATATGGAAAATTCTGTGATTTTGTAATGTTGGGCGTTTTATATCCTCTTTTTTTTTTTTTTTTAATTTATTCATGAGAAACCGGAGAGAGAGAGAGAGAGGCAGAGACACAGGCAGAGGGAGAAGCAGGCTCCCTGTGGGGAGCCTGATGCAGGACTCGATCCCAGGACCCCAGGATCACACCCTGAGCCAAAGGCAGACACTCAACCATCCAGGCCGTCCCTTTTACATCCTCTTGTATAATTTTGTGGTTTTCTTTATGTAGAGCTTTATATTTTTGGTGACATTTATTCCTAGATTTCTTAATATATTTATTCCTCCCAAAAAATAACAGCTCTGTTGATGTATAATTCACATATTATACAGCTCACCCTGAATATCTTTTTAAAAATGCTTAATAGTACTCTTATGTAAGGGAGGTATGCTTTTTTAAAAAAATCAACTTCGTTAGGGTATAATTTACACATAATTAATTAGTTAATTTTTAAAATATTTATTTTAGAGAGAGTGCATGTGTGTGCACGCACAAGTTGGGGGGAGGGACAAAGAGTGAGGGCGAGAGAATCTCAAGCAGACTCCCCATTGAGCACATATTCCTGACCTGGGCTCCATCTTAGGACCCTGAGATCATGACCTAAGCTGAGATCCCAGGACCCTGAGATTGCGACCTGAGCTGAAATCAAAAGTGGGCTGCTCAACAGTCTGAGCCACCCAGGCACCCCTAATTTACACATATTTTAATTTAATGGGTTGATGACTTTTGATACATGTATTCCCTGTGTAACCACAACCTCATTCTGGATACAAGGTCTAGATACAAGGTCTACACTTCCATTTATCCAGAAAGTTCCTGCATACCTGTTTGTCTATGCATCATCCATTGGTAGATGTGGGCATTGTTTCCAAGCACCCTCTGATGGAGAGGAGAAAGGTAGGGTGTATGCAGGGTGAATATGTGTGTGTGGGTTGGGGGGGGGGTTGGTTTTGGGTGGGGGTAAGGAATGACAATTCTGAAGAAAAGCAGGAACAGGCTCCTCAGTGGCTCAGAAGAGGCTCCCAGGCAGTTGCAATGTGGCAGTTCCTGTATTCCAGAGTAAGGCCTGGACATGGGATATTCCAGTCTTTTCCTTTCCTTTTTTGTTTTTTTAAAAGATTTTATTTATTTATTTTAGAGAGGGGAAGGGGCAGAGGGAAAGAGGAGAGGGGAGAGAGAATTCCGAGCAGACTCCACACTGAGCACTGAGCCCAGCGTGGGGCTTGATGCCACAACCCTGAGATCATGACCTGAGCTGAAACCAAGAGTTGGTCACTTAACCGACTGCACCACCCAGGAGCCCCTCCAGTGTTTTCTTTCTTTCTTCTTTGAGTCTTATTCTGGTTCAGAAATTGGAGCATGTGCAGTCTAAAACATGCTTCTTTGCTTGTTTCCATTAATAATGGGGAGAATTCTTACTGGATCTGGGCCAGTGGTCTTCCTCACCTCTGGTGTAATGGTGTTGTGAGCTGTCTCACCTTTCCTGTTTATGCACGCCGCTTTAACGGGATGGCGAGAGGAGGTATGTCAGGTGCAGCTGCCCTATTAAGCAGCAAATATCACACGGCTCCTTTTTTTTTTTTTTTTTTTTTTTGAGTTTTTTTGGTTTAAACTGAAGCAATTTTTTTTTTTTTTAAGATTTTATTCATTCATTTGACACACATACACAGAGAAAGCACAAGCAGGGGAAGCAGCAGGCAGAAGGTGAGGGAGAAACAGGCCCCCCGTGGAGCAGGGAGCCCAATGTGGGGCTGGATCCGGGGACCCTGGGATCATGACCTGAGCCAAAGGGAGACCTAACTGATTGAGCACCCAGGTGCCCCTCTCACACGACTCTTAACATGTCAGTATTTTATCATCAAAAGGGAAGATTGATTTCCTTAAAACACCCATTTTGGAAAAGAATAACATTTCAAGGTATAGATTTCGTGCATGTGGATGTTTAAGTAAGGCTTGTGATTTGCTCATTATCAATCCTCCATTGGCCAAATGGGAAACAGAGTCTACATTTGTATTCACCAGATTGTGGCCCAGAAAACTCAGTCTCCTCTGCCTATCATTTCCCCCTTGTTTTATTCTGCTGTTCATTTTGAGTAGGTGGTATGGGAAGTCCGTGTCTGAGTATGTGCAGGGGATAGCTGGCTGGGGCTGTGCCAGTCAGGCGTGGGTGCCAACCCATCACTCACCTGCATTCACCCTCCAGGACCGTCGTTCTCCTCATCAGCAAAACTCAGAGATCTACCTGCAGCATCTTTTTTCCTATTTTATTCCATCTTGTTGACCTTCAGTATTTATTCATTCATTTCTTTACTTTTTAAGTAAACTCTATCCCCAACATAGGGCTCGAACTCACAACCCTGAGATCAAGAGTCATGTACTCTACAGTCTGAGCTGGCCAGGCGCCCCAGACCTTCAGTATTTTCAGTGAGAGTGACACCCACCTGTTGAGTGTCTAGAACGTAAGCGAGCGTGCAATACATTGTGTTATCGTTACAAACAATTTCTCCATTTCACCTTTTTTTGTCCAGCTGTGTTACCTTTTACAAAGCTTTTCTTCTTCTTCTTCTTCTTCTTCTTCTTCTTCTTCTTCTTCTTCTTCTTCTTCTTCTTCTTTTTTTTTTTTCTCCTTGTGGGGGAAATTTATTAAAATGTATTCATCCACCTAAAGACTTGGTTCCCTTTCTCTCTCGTTTCAGGCCCGGTGCAGAGGGGTCTTTCTGTGCTTAATGAACGCATGCGTGGGAGACAGATGACCGTCCTCCACGCCGTGCTGCTCTAGGTGCCCTGGACGTGGAGCTGTGCAGCAGGGGGAGGATGGACCCCAAGGACGAAAGCTCACACGTGTGGCCTCCGTCTGCAGACCATGAAGAAAGCGCGGCACAGGTGAAGAGTGGCCCTCCCAGCATGGTGTGGGTAGGAGTTTTACGGTTGGGTACAGTTTGCTGACAGTTAAAGAAATCGCTGCTTCTCTGCAGTAACGAGGGAGCGGACTCACAGGACTCTCGCAGAAGGAGCCGGGAGTGTCTGAGCCCTTGCAGTGCTCCATCAGTCCAGGCCACTGCGCTTCAGGAGGGCTCAGCCGCCACCCATGAGCTCCTCTGCCATTTCCGCACCTTAGTGTCTTGATTTGTTTCCCTGCCCCGTTTTATTTTATGTTCTTGATGCTGAAAACCTCCAACTCCCGTGTGTTTCTTTCATGTTACCTAGTGTAGGGTTCTGATTCTTCGTGTGTCATGAAGCACAGAGTATGTCTATAGAGTGGCCTTTTCTTTTCCTCTCAAATTCAGAATGTAAAGGTCTAATTGAAAGTTGTCCCACTGAGTCAGTCGCTCTGGAGGCTGTCACTTCTCCAAATGCTGCTGTAATGGATGATCACTGCCTTTTGGGCTGCGATCATAACCAGCTGCATGTTCTTTTGACTCTTCTTAACAAAGGCAAATGTCTGCTTTTTTGGTGTGGAATTGAATTTTGGGAATAATCAGCAGTCCTATGGAGCCATGTGTTGCCAAAGTGTAAAACTTAACTTTTCAGCATTGTAATAAACATGCAATTTTAATTTAGGTTTTCATTAACTTACATAATGTTAGTATCACTATCGAAGTCAGGAAGTTAACACTCAAACACTTAAGTATACACGTTTTACTTAATTTAAGAAATACAGCAGATATTACAATGAATTAAATAAATTTTCTAGTATGATTTAAAGTCTGAATCTGAATACTTAAAAAAAATGTTCCAGTGATGCTTCCAGCAGAATAACTGAGGAATGCTATTCTGTTTCTCATAGAAAGCTTTTTGAAGACAACTCTCACATAGCTATGTATTTTGGTGTATTTTGTTTATTTTTTATTTTTTAAAGATTTTTTATTTATTTATTCATGAGAAACAGAGAGACAGAGAGGCAGAGACACAGGCGGAGGAAGAAGCAGGCTCCATGCAGGGAGCCTGACATGGGACTCGATCCTGGGTCTCCAGAATCAGGCCCTGGGCTGAAGGCAGCGCTAAACCGCTGAGCCACCCGGGCTGCCCTGTATTTTGTTTATAAGTGAAAATGTAGTCCATTCAAAAACAGAGTCACCATTTTGTAGGTAACCAGAGAGTAAACAGCACAGCTCATTGCTCTCCTTCCCAGTTATTTCTTTTCCTAGCCAGGAGCTCTGATTTAGCAAAATACTGAGTGATAGAGACCAGATTTTGATGTTAATGAACAAATCTAAAGTCCCAAAATTGTCTTGTCGCACTGAAAGCTGTGCCAATTGTTTTAAGTCTTATTCTTGCAGTAAACAAACTGTATCTTCATGGACAAATCAAATTTGCGTAGCAGTTGGACTAATCACTTGTATAGAAGTGGAAGTTTGTTTTACTTCTGTGATGGTTGGATTGCATTTGGTTCCCAGGTTTCTTCCTGGGGATTAAATTCACTCATGTCATCTTTGGAATCTACTACTCTCCGCTGGAGAACACTGAAATAAAAAAAAAAGTTAGGTCTGAAGCCAAGATGGTATAAGAGTAAAGATTCCAACCTAAGTTCAGTATCAGCACATAAATTATTTCTCTCCCAAATGTGTGCTTTGGCCATCTGCTTCCATACCTTCAATATCAGGCGTCAGGCTGCATGCCAAGCTCTGGCCTCAAGAATTCAAACCTCCAAAGCTGACTACTCAGAAAGCATTTTATAGAATTCAGTTTCGGGTTTAGTTCTTGGTAAGTAGAAAATTATTTACCCTGGTGACAACTGAAATAGTTTTCTGAAATCCCTTAAAAGTACTTGGTTAGGATTTTCTGCATCTTTAGCTTGCTGGCAAGGAAGAGTTTTGCAACATTCATTGGCTCAGCATATGGTCACTGACAGGCCTCCAGTCCAGCCTCTGAGTGTGAAAAAAACACGTAGGAAAGAAAGTGACCTTGTTTTAATGTGTCTGCTGGAAGGCACCATGAGTTATAAAGCGGAATATTTATGACATGTTGAGAGCAATCGGCTTTTGAGTTGACATTTGTTTTACATTACAGGATAATTTGTGTTTTGTATTTTGGTAATACTGTCAACCAGGAATCTTCAGTCACGTTTCCAGGATTAGCTAAGTGTTCCTCATGACTCCCCCAAAGAGATGCCTGCCTTAGACATTTGAGGCAAAGCGGAATTGGTATCGGTTGCCTAATACTTACTAAGTAGTAAATCAGTGACAAGTTCCTTGGATCCTGTCTCCCAAGTCACTAACAGCATAGACGAAAACATGTCAGTTCTCATTCTCCTTTCATTGGGGGGGTATTTTAGAAACTCAATCATGTACTGTGCTTAATCAACCCTATGTCTTTGTGAGATTGGTTTTGTGCTACAAGGACACTTGCTACACACTTGCTGCTTTTTGCCCCAGGTACACTTTGTTCCCGACGCTGGAACTGTGGCTCAGATTGTCTACACCGATGACCAGGTTCGTCCGCCCCAGCAGGTGGTGTACACAGCAGATGGTGCCTCCTACACGTCAGTGGATGGTCCTGAGCATACACTGGTGTACATCCATCCTGTGGAAGCCGCACAGGCACGTGAAGGATTGTTGCTTACAGTTTGTTTGTTAATTGGTCAACTCCCCAAGGACTTACGTTTACTCTCTGCAAGCTACTGCACTAGGTGCTGGTGATACGAGCTATGATGCAGAAAAGATGTGTGCTCTTCAGGAGCTTATCACCAACCTGGCAGAGGCAGACATGCTTTATTTATTTAAATTAAATGCAAAAAGGTGTCAGAGCACTAGCCTCCTAGGACTTCTTGTCCCAGTGATCCTTGACTAGATTATCAACTTGTTACTTTTCTTATGTATCAAGAACCATCTCAAAAATGGCATGTAGTTCTGTATAGATTCATCACAGGTGGGTCAGTGAAAACATACAAATTATTTCAGCTAAATGTATAAGCAGAAAGTCCTACTACTCACTTATGAACTGCTACTAATTGATCATTTACTGATTTGTAGGACTCTAATAGAAGCAAAGGTAAGAACAGTGCAATTAGAACCACTTTATTTTATTTTTCTCTCCCTGACTTGGAGTGTTAGTTGCCAAATGCATGACACATATATATATATAAATATTAGTTTGTATGTTAGCCCTTTAGAATGTACAGAGCACTTTTAAAAATATTAAAAAAAATAAATTCCATACTTTTATAGTAGAATCTTGGTAATAAAAATTTGCCCTCATGCAATATTTATTTAATTAAGAGGCTCAAATCACTCCCAAGAAGTGGGGCCTACCTTACTAATAACTTTCAAATCTCTATAAAGATGAAATCACCAAGTTGTCCGATGCTACTCTTAGTATGTCTCTGCTTCATTTGAATTCCCTAAATATATTAAAATAAGGTAAAAAAAAATAAAATAAGGTCAGATGGTTTATGTAAAGAATGTCCTATAGGCAGCTTTAGTTTATGACTGTTACTAAATGTCTGACTTATGATAATTTTTAAGGTTTACTTATTTTATTTGAGTCATCTCTATACCCAATGTGTGGGGCTCAGACTCACAGCCCCAAGAGCAAGAGTTACATGCTCTTCTGACACTTGTGATAATTTTTTATTTATTATTATTATTTTAAATATTTTATTTATTTATTCATGAGAGACACAGAGAGAGAGGCAGAAACACAGGTACAGGGAGAAGCAGGCTCCCTGCAGGGAGCCTGATATGCGACTTGATCCCAGGACCCCAGGATCATGCCCTGAGCCAAAGGCAGATGCTCAACCCCTGAGCCACCCAGGTGTCCCACTTGTGATAATTTTTAAATAGCAAGTCAAAGAAATCATACAACTGGCTGAAATTCTCTTACGTGTACCTCTGGAATCAAAACTTAAACATAGTTCTTATTCCCCTAGCTTTGCTAAAGGCCTGGGCAAATGAGAAGAAAGAATATTTTTCTGGCTTAGTGATATTCTGTGGTGCCCTGGCTAAAATAGTTTTGAAGATTTTCCTTCTCTAGTTAGTTTTGCTGTATCATGGCCCAAATTATTATGTGTTTATAATGAGAACTTTTAACAATTATGATTTTACTGACTATCCAGGAATGAATCTATGGAACATTAAAATCAGTTTATTTCCCTTCTACTTCTTTTTTGATAATAAGCATGCATTCATATTTGAAAGATATCCTTGTGCATGTAGTAGTCTTCTGTCTGTCTGATGTCTCCATCCATTTTCACCTAATTGCGAGTCTACTGTAATACAGTGTTACGTGTTAACGTATGCACCCTGTTCATGCCATGTCTCGTACCCTTTTGTGACATACATTTTAATTAGCTGTAACATTTCAACCTCAAGAGAGATTTTGCTTAAGAGTAAAATTGTCAAGTATGTTAGCCAGTTGAGATGGTTAACTTACACAATCTCTTTGGAACCATCTAAATGAAAGGCTTTGATTAAAAGTAAGAATACTATCTTTATCTTCTTTATTAATGAAGGATTATTACTAGCTATGTGGGAATTAAGTCTGTCAAGAATTTGGTGCTTAGCAGTAGGATAATTTTTCATGTATAGGCAAGCCATCTAAAGATGTATTGATAGGTTGTTTTTGTTGTTGTTTTTTTTTTTTTGTTTTTTTTGTTTTTTTTTGTCTAGACTCTGTTTACAGACCCAGGGCAGGTAGCTTATGTCCAACAGGATGCTACAGCTCAGCAGGTAATGAGTTGCTTTTTTGCTTTTTTATTGTTTTCCTTTCCCTGGAATATACCCCAACCCCCTCACCACCCCAGCCCTCTGGACTCTGCATTCTCTGGCTGTCTGCTTCTTATGTATTAAGAATGGTCTCTATTTCCTTTAATGAAAACAAAGCAAAACATCACACCAACACATTATAATCAGTACATATTGAAATAGTCTGGTAATACAAAAAATGGTTTGTCAGGGAAATTAAAAAAAAACAAGTATATTAATGGGATATTGGTTCAAATGCTAATGAATAATTCTGAGTTTTAAGTGTCTCTTTTTGGAAATTTGGGAAGATTTGGGTACTTTGTCTATTTTTAAATATTGAGAAAAAAACTTATGCTTAAATTACATATAAATTTGATAGTGGTCTTCCTTATTCTAGCTTCTGAAAAACTGAGATTTTTCTTGGTTTTCTTTTATTTTTTAAAATTATTTAAAAGATTTTATTCATTTAGAGAGGGTGCGAACAGGGGGAGGGGCAGAGGAAGAGGAAGAGAGAGAAAATCTCTAGTGGGCTTTGCGCTGAGCTCAGAGCCTGGCGTAAGTCTTGATCCCATGACCCTGAGATCCTGACCTGAGCCGAAATCAAGAGTTGGAGGCTTAACCGACTGAGCCACCCAGGCGCTCCCACTTCTTGGTTTTCTTTTAAAACGTTTCTTTTATCTATATTTCTAATATATCCTATTTGACTTGAGGTGCTTCTTCCTTATTTCCCTACAGATTAGGAAAATGATGAAGGTGTAGAAGCAGGGCACCTGGGTGGCTCAGTCAGTTAAGAGTCTCTCTTCAGGGCAGCCCCAGTGGCTTGGTGGTTTAGCGCTGCCTTCAGCCCAGGGCATGATTCTGGAGACCCGGGATCGAGTTCCACGTCGGGCTCCTTGCATGGCGCCTGCTTCTCCCTCTGCTTGTGTCTCTGCCTCTCTCTCTCTCTCATGAGTAAATAAATAAAATATTAAAAAAAAAAAAGAGTCTCTCTTCAGCTCAGGTCATGGTCTCAGGGTTGTGGGATGGAGCCCCACATCACCGGGCTCCCTGCTGGGTGGGGAACTTGCTTCTCCCACTACCTCTGTCCCCTCTGCCCTTGCTCATGCTCTTTTACTTTGCTTTCTTTCTCTCAAATAAATAAATAAAATCATTTTTTTAAATCAATAAAATCTTAAAAAAAAAAGTTAAAAAAAAAGAAGGCGTCGAAGCTAGATACCCTTGGTCTTACTCTAAAGGAAATATGGCTGTCATTTAGCTGTACCACTGTCATGGGTGATTATTAAGTAAATTCCCTTTAGTAAGAACTTCATGCATTTAAATTTTTTTAGTAGACGATTCAGATACTTCCATTTAAAAATGTGAAAAGTGAACAATAGTTTTATTAATATTGTTTATGAAATGGAGAGAGAATTCTGAGGAGTCATTGTCATTAGAAATTTTGGTTGAATTTAATCCTGCTTGATAGTAATCTGCAATCTTGCGGCGTCTCTGAACTTGAATGAGAATCTGTCTTAATGTATGTAGGCTGCTGTGATGGAATTCAATACACTGGCTTATGAACAACAGAAATTTATTGTGTTTATTCTGTTCTGGAGGCTGGGAAGTCACGGGCTGGCAGATTCTGGTGAGGGCTTACTTTCTGGTTACTTTCTGATTCATAGTCAGTAGTCTTCTTGCTCAGGGCTCGCATGACCGAAGTGGCGGGTGAGGTCTGTGGAGCCCTCCCCCTTTTAATTTTAATTTTTTTCCTATTTTTAAGTAGGCTCCATGCCAACCTGGGGCTTAAACTCATGACCCCACCATCAAGAGTCCTGAGCCAGCCAGGAGTCTGGGTTTTTATAAGGATGCTAATCCCATTCATGAGGGCTCCACCTTCAATACCTAATCACCACTCAGAGGCCCCACCTCCTAATACCATCACACTGAGGATCTGTTTTCTTTATTTTAATTTTATTATTTTTTAAATTCCCTGTGTAGTTAACATATGGTGTTATATTAATTTCAGCTGTGGTCATTAGCTTTCAACATATACATTTTGGGGAGAGACAGTCTATAGCAGTGTTATTTTACTTTAATCATTTTGTAATAATTAGGCATATGCTTGAAAAAACAAATCCTGTCCATTTCTGTGAATATTTATTGATTCCATCAAGCAAGCAATGGATAGGTTTAATTCGTTTTGACAATTTGGCAAGAAAAAATAAAAGGAAATACCTTTGTCTTGCATAGATGATTAGTTCACTCATTTTTGGAGTAATACTTTTTTTTCATAAAAAAATTGAAGCAATATAAAAAAAAGTAGTACATAAAAAATACCCCCAACAAATTCTGCCCAGAAACATCCTCATGAGCTTTATAGTTGGTAACTATTATTCTAGACATGCAAACAAAGACAAACAAGCATGGGGTGTGCGGTGGGGGGTTGGGAAATGGAATGTGCTCTAAATGCTGTTATTAATCTAAATGCTTTAAACTGAAATTTACTTGAGCAAAAGAAAAAGAAATTGAGGTGAAAGTGAAGGAGGTTGGAGTCATCATATTCTCTAAATTGCACTTGAGTGTCAGTCCTGTTTTGTCCTTAGCTCCGGCTGTGATGACAAGGACATCTGCACACTGACACTTCCTCCCACCGTCCTCTCTGCTCTTCCGTGTTGTTAGGTGCATTTTTATTGTGACTAATAAATTTATGTCTTGTTCAGTAACCACGGTTATTTAGAGCTTTGTTCCATTCTCTGCTGGCATTTAATTTGTAGAAATCGTGAGTCTAATTTATTTTCCTCATTCCTTTTCTACCTTAATGCCAGTTTGGTACTTTCTTTATCCTTGAAGTTTTTCTTGGAAGTCTAATGACTTCACCAGCATGTGAATTAGAATTTCCTAGGACAGTGTGTGTCCTTTAGATGTATAGGTTAAGACTTTATTTCAGGAAAGTTTTCGTCTGTCAGACCTTTGAAAATCTTTCTGGTTTTGTTTGGTGTGTTCACTTTTCTGGAACATCAGCTGTGAATATATTGACTCTTTTTTTGCCTTTCATACCTAACCTGTTCTCTATAATCATCTTTTTTCTTTAAAGATCTATTTATTTATTAGTGAGAGACAGAGAAAGAGACAGAGACACAGGCAGAGACACAGGCAGAGGGAGAAGCAGGTTCCCTGTGGGGAGCCCGATGTGAGACTTGATCCTGGACCCCGGGATCACACTCAGAGTCAAAGGCAGATGCTCAACTGCTGAGCCACCCAGGCATCCCTAATCATTTCTTTCTTTCTTTCTTCTTCTTCTTCTTTTTTTTTTTAAGATTCATTTATTTTAGAGAGAAAGAGCAGGGGGAGGTACAGAGGGAGAGGGAGCAAGAACATCTCAAACAGACTCCACTCTGAGCGTGGAGCCCAACATGGGGCCTGATCCCAGGGACCATGAGGTCATGACATGAGTTGAAATCAAGAGTCAGACGCCTAACTGACTGAGCCACTGAGGCGCCCCTCTATACTCATTTTTATATCTATTTTTTTCCTATATTATTTGTGTAGTTTCCTTTATGTTCACCATATTTCTTACTGTGTGGGTTTTTCACTCTTTAATTAACTTATACATATAGAAAAGTGCAAAAGATTGTAAGCATGTAGTGTAACCATCGCTCAGATTAAACAATATAACATTCCCAGCTCCTAAAAGCCAACCTCATGCTTTCCCCTAATCACTTCTCCCTCCTTTCTCCTCAAACGTAACTACTCTCCTGTTTGCTAACACCATAAATTAACTTTCCATGTTTTTTTTACTTTCCATGGCTTTGAACTGTATGTAAATGGAAATACTTGGTATCATTTCCTTTCGTTGTGGCTTCTCTTGTTCACCGTGCTGCTTGGGGAGATCCATTCATGTTTTTGGGTGTAGCTGTTTTGGGGTTTTGTTTCCTTCTAGTTTTACTGCTATCTAGTGTTCAGTTTTATGAACGTCCAACAAAGGATCACAAGAGTGTGATCATTTTTCCACTTTGTTCTTCGAGAGTTTCTTGGTCTTTTGCTTTGCTTTTCCATATATGTGTTAGAATCAACCTGGAAGTTTCCACAAAAGTCCTGCCAGATTGTGACTCGAATTTCATTGGATCTATGAATCAGATTCTGAAGAATTGACATCTTTATAATTTTTAGTCCTCCAGTCTGTGACATGATATATCCCTAAGTTTAAAATAAAAGTTAAAAAATTGTCTTCAGGTAGAGGTGTTGTACATCTTTCAATAGATTTATTCCTAGATATTTAGTGTGTTTTGATGGTATTATAAATGGTATAATTTTTAAGTTTTTCATTTCCTAACTTTTATTTTGGATTTTCTTGATAAATAGTCATGTTATCTGTGAATACTGACAGTTTTCTTTCTTTCCAATCCCTCCCAAATGTTATATCTTTTAATTTTATTTCTTTTTTTGTTCCCCTTTTTGCCTGTTGGCTGGGATCTACATTGTTGGACAGAGTGGTGCTAGTAGGTTTCTTTTTTTCTTTCCTGCTCTCATAGGAAACGTTTTCACTATTAAGAATGATGTATAGTGTAGGATTTTTATAAAAAGAATACCCTTGATCAGCTGAAGGAAGTTCTTTTTATTTTTAATTTTTAATGAGTGTTTATTAATTGATATTATTATTCATGCATATCGATTTTTATCAAATGCTTTTTCTGAATCTGTTGAGCTTTTTCTTCACTTTACTGTTAATATAATGAATTATATTAATTGATATTTACAAATTTAGCCAGCCTTGCCCTCTGGAATAAACTCTATTTTATCATTCTCCTGTGAGTCTAAATTTGGATTTGATGTGTTAATATTTTGTTTGGGATTTTGCATATATTTTTAAAATATTTTATTTATTTATTTATTTATTTATTTATTTAAAATATTTTATTTATTTATTCATGAGAGACACAGAGAGGCAGAGACATAGGCAGAGGGAGAAGCAGACTCTCTGCAGGGAGCCTGATAATGGGACTCCATCCCAGGACCCCGGGATCACGACCTGAGCCTGAGCCTGAGCCTAAGGCAGATGCTTAACCACAGAGCCACCCAGGTGTCCCAGATTTTGCATATTTATTCAGTAGTTAGTCCATTGTGTTTTTAGCCAGAGTATTGGATTTTTTCTCCTTTCTTCTTTTTGATTTATTTCTTTTAAAATAGCTTCCAAATATCAAATCACTATGTTGCATACCTGAAACTAATATGTCAATTATTATTAAAAAATTAGGGCAGCCCCGGTGGCTCAGCGGTTTAAGCGCCGCCTTCAGTCCAGGGTGTGATCCTGGAGTCCCGGGATCGAGTCCCACATCAGGTTCTCTGCATGGAGCCTGCTTCTCCTTCTGCCTGTGTCTCTGCCCCCCTCTCTCTCTATGTCTCTTATGAATAAATAAATAAAATCTTAAAAAAAAAAATTACCATTAAAAAAAAAAAAGAACAGAAAACAAAGGTAGCTTTCATCTTGAGTTTTTTTCTTTTAATTGCATCCTGAAAAGCTACATCATCATCATTGAATACTATCCTAAGAGCTTACTATTGTTTATATTTTCTGTTTATTGTTTTATATGTATGTTATTTCCTTTTTTTTGCTACTGTATAGAACGTTGCTGTAGATGTCATATCAGCTTATTTCCTTAGCATAAATAAATTCCCCAAAGTGAAATGATAGAGACTAGAGGTCTTCATACTTAAAATTATTTAGGAACCAAGATTTTTTTGTTAAAGTGAAAAAAGATTTCACTTAATAAATAGTCATGTTGTCTGTGAATACTGACAATTTTCTTTCTTTCCAATCCCTCCCAAAAAAATCAGAAGATTTTTACAAGTGTAAAAATCGAACAAGTTAAAAACCTAGATTCCTAAATCTGAATTAGAGTATTAGCATGAACTCGTAATGTGTTTTCTCTTAAAACATATATTTTCTAATTTGGGCCACTAAAAAGGTTTATAAGCCAGAGTCATCAATTCAGTAGCAATGAACCAATGTGGTCTCTAATACAATTTTCCAGTAAAAGGAATTCGGGCTCCATAGGGAAATGGCAGATTCCAGCTCTGGGGCAGGAAACACACAAGATGTGCCTGAAATGTCATGTCTTATCAGAATGCAAGGACATTAGAGAAAACTTCTGGGGCCCTATGGAAAGAATTCATGATCCAGCTTGAAAGGGCCAAAATGAAAAAAAAAAAAAAAAAAAAAAAGAATGGGCCAAAATGGGGCATTATATTTTCCTGTAAAAGCAGTAGGATATCTACAATAGGTTAAAATACTTTAAATATATTTAAAATCTGTAAGTTTATATTAATATTAAAAAATAACTCATTGGTCAATCTTTGAGGATGCTGGGAGACCCACCACATTATTCAAAAAAAATGGTGAATGATGGCAAGGAATCCAGCCTTTCTCTCTGGATGTACTCAGGTAAACAATTATTTGATGAAGGAAATTTCTTTATAGAAGCATTCCAACTAATAAATGAAGAGAGGATGATTGGCTTGGAATATTACCATTTTTCATTTCCTAATGAAATGGGGATCTAAGCAATGATCATCAACAATAATCTGCAATGGTCAGGAAAAAGCTGATGAGGTACTTTATGATGGATAGAACAACCTAACCCTCTGGACACTGTTCATACCACTGTGGGCCTCCTGGTGTTGTCTCTCCCATTGCATTTTACCACATATGAAGTCCCAAAAAACTGAACCTGAATCTGATCGAGTCTCCAGATTCCACTTCCAGCTTGTAGGAAGCACAGTAAACAAAATGGACAAGTAAAAGACACACAAGGATGCAATCAGCAAAATCTGACTGTGGGAAGATCTCGAGGACAAATGACCTAGTTTCTTCCACATGTAAGTTGTGAAGGAAAAGAAGGGGAAAAGGAATTTAGAGATTCAAGGAACCTTCACAGACATTATCAGTCAGATGCGATATGTGGACCCTGTTTGGGTCCTGATTTCAACGAACTATTAAGAACAGCAGTATGAGACAGTTGGGGACATTCTAACACCTACTAGGTAATTGATGATAATAGGGAATGATTGATTTTTTTTTTAGATATGGTAATACATAAAATATGTAAGTTATTTTCCTTTTAAGATATCTGCTAAGCCATTTACAGATGAAAATATATGTCTGAGGTCTGTTTCAAAATAATCTAGTAGGGGGAGCATGGGTGGGAGGATAGTGGACATAAGGTTAGCTGTGAGTTGATAATTGTTGAAGCTGAGTGATGGGTGCGTGAGGTTTATTATACTATTCTTTCTCTCTGATGTGTTTGAAATTCATTATTATAAATGGGAAAGTTATTTTGATAAAACTTTCTTTTTTTAAAAAAATTTTTTTAAAGATTTATTTATTTATTTATTTATGATAGGCATAGAGAGAGAGAGAGGGGCAGAGACACAGGAGGAGGGAGAAGCAGGCTCCATGCCAGGAGCCCAGTGCGGGACTCGACCCCGGGACTCCAGGGCCCTGGGCCAAAGGCAGGTGCTAAACCGCTGAGCCACCCAGGGATCCCTTGATAAAACTTTCTAAAAGGCTTTGCAGATGCTGAAAAAACTTACATTCCCACCCACAATACACGAGAATGCCTATTTACACTCACCCTTGCCACACTGAGTATTTGCATTCTTCTAAAACTGTGCTAATCTGATAGGCAAAATGGCATTTTGTTGTTTTAATATTAAGGCATGGTTTTAATTAGAACTTTTCCTGCCATTGGCACCTCAAAGAGCCCTTCATCTTCTTTAATCTCCAGAAACAATCTGCTCGTTTCATGTTTTGTAGGCAGATAGCTCTATGAACCCTGGCATTACAATGCAGTGTAACTTTTGGCTTAGTACCTTGCTGTTTCCTTTCAGCCAGCATGGTTTTTATTTCTGGCTATAATAAATACCTCCGAGATTGTCAGTTTATTCTGTGACCTGGAAAAATTCAGGATAGAAAGTGAGAGAGTTCAACACAGATGATGGATGCTTCCTGCCTCCTCCCACCCCCCTTCAATGGTTTATAGTGGTGGCAAAATTCACTTGAAGCCTTTTCCATAAATGCCTTTTCCCTTGTCCTTAAGAAAGACACTGGCAGTCTCTGGACCTAGAAGCAGTCTCCCCGTTGTTTCTGAAAGTGAACATGTGTGACTCCCCACACACTGAGAAGGAAATATGCTACACTGATAATTGGTCTCAGTAGGGATCCAGAAGCATTCTGTTGTATTTGCTGCCGTCCAATGTAGTTTCATATTCCACTTCTCAGATAAATTGTATCCTGAAATGCATTATTTCTGAAATTACATTTCAGAAATAATAATAGAGGGTGATGCTAGGTGGGAAGGAGAAAGTATACCATAAGTTTTACAAATTCTTTTTCCTTTTACCATGTCTTAGTGTGCATGACCAAGTGCACGGGATTAACGTATTTTCGCTGCTCATTCACTTCCTCTAAGTGAAATTGGCACGCACAGCTCCTATGCTTGCTGCCTGGCTGGTGCCTCAGGAGCAGGTGTGCTTACCTTGCGGCTCTGGTATGCAAGGTGTGCGTGATGTGTACCTCATTGGGCGCCCTCCTTGGACAGATTCAACTACCTAGGAACCAATGTGGTGGAAAAAGCAGAGTCAGAAATTGAATTTCATCCCTGTCACTTAGGAGCAGTGTGGTCATGTTACCCAGCTCAAAGGAGTTTAAATACATGCCTAGCTCTCCTGAAATACCAGTCAGATTGGAATTGTTAATTAATCAAATGTGTAAGGTGTGCCTACTGTGTGTCAAGGCCTGTGCTACGTAGGAATACACAGTGGTTACCCAGAAGGGATTGTTGTGAACTCCCTTGTCCCTTTCCAACAGTGGCCCCTGTGATTCTGGGCTACATGCAACCTCTGTTTTAGCATCAGTTCTTCAAGCTAGTGTGGATGTGTTCTCAAGCCTTGTCTTTGCTGCAGCCTCTTAGGAGAGTTCCAGCATGGGGGGGAGGATGTTGTTGGGACTATGTTAATGTCACCTTTCTCAGCGGTGGCGAGAGGCCAGCGGTAGCCTCCTCTAACTGCAGTCTTTCTAGCAGCATCTATTGGGAAAAAAATCAACAATAAAAAAACATTGTGGCTTCACTGGGCTGACCCTGGATTACTGAATTCATTCTTTTCAGTTGGCTCTGCAAAGCGATAAAGAATGTATGAGAGTCAAGGTGGATATCTATGCTGTAGTTTGTTCAGGGTGTGATAACATTCATCACAAACGCTGGCCTGAAATTGAAGTGGCTTGGAGTAGGGGGCGAGACAGCATGGAGCTCTCAGGCAGCAAGAATAGCTTGGGGGAAGGGAAGGGGTGCAGGGGGGCGCAGGGGGGTGCAGGGGGAGAGGCGGCACATGCGGCTTCATTGCCCGAAGCCTCCTGCTCTTTTCCTTAGGGAGTCCCACTTCAGTGGGTGTTTTTTTTTTTTTCTGTTTTCACTGAGGCTGAAGCATCTCCCTGAATTTTGTCCTCTTACATAAAGCCTCTGAAAGGCCCTGAGCCAGAGATGAAATGTCACAGAGGAGTCTGGCTCCTGGGTTAAATGGATGCATGTTTAAGCACGCGCATGCTATTTTGAGGTGACTGGTTTTATCCGCTCTCTGGAGCCTGTTTCAGATGTCAGGCAATGATCTTTAGCTGCCGGATAGGTCACATTCTGTGTACACGCACGATGCTGCGTCTTCACGGAGTTTAAGGAGTTCTTAGAAGCACAACTGAAAGAGAATCCTCTGTGAATACTGTAGAGCTTCTCTACATGCTTGAAGGGGTTGATGTCATTTCCTAAGGGCCAAACATGTTTATACAAATGAGTCTTCATTGAATCCCTGCTATGTGTGAGCTGTCTCGTAAGGTTGCAGACGATATATGTGATATTTCGGTCCCTAAAGAACTTATGATAAGAGTAATCAATTCTTGCTAATATTAAGCACTTTCTAAAGGCCAGACACCCTACTACTGGCCTCACATATGTACAGTGTCACTTAATCCTCATGGCAACCAGTGACGTGTGTATTACTGTGTCCATTTTACAGATAAAGAAACAGGTTCAGAGAAGTTTATTAACTTGCCAAGGAGTAGGGCCAGGATTTTGATCCAAGTCTCTGTGGCTCCAAAGCCCATGGTCTACTTCCCTGATGTGCAGTTGGAGAGACGAGAAGGGGTCATGTGAAAATGCATACTAATTGAAATCTGGATGGTGTTTGGCAACGAATACAAAGCTATGAGGGACAGCTAAAGTGTGATATGTCGGAATCAAGATTCTAAAAGATCTTGGCGGACTGGAAGAAGAGAAAAAGTGATAAAATGAAATATACTGGTGATAAATGCAAAATACCCACTACCCCCTCCCCCCCACACATACATTTAAGTAAAACTCAGCTATTTAAGTCATGAGGAGGAGTGAAATGGCTTAATAGCATGATGTGAGGGGAAAAAAAAGGACTCAGGGATTTTAGTTATTTGCCAGTTCAAAGTGGGTCAGCAGTAGAACAATGGCTGTCATGAATGTTAATGTAATCTGAAGCCATATTCATTAAAAAATGTGGAATCCATTAAGGGATAAGTGAAGACAACAGAATGATGAGGGATCTGGAAACTGGGCCATGGGAAAACAATTGGGCGAATTAGCGGTTTTGGTCTTAAAATATTTGAAGGACTCAGTGTCTTCACTGATTCTATGTCCCTCGAGGGAAAAGGTGCAGGTCCTGGCCACCGTGTGAAGATGCGCACGGGGAGACCTTGACTGCACAGAACCATCACTGAATGAGTCCAAATGATTCGGGCTGCCTGGTGAGGTGATGAAATGTTGGCGCAGAGGCTGAACGAGGCTGTAGGGCAGGATTCTATGACTCCAGACGCTACAGGGATCAGAGGAGAGGAGAGTCAGGGAGAGCTCGAGTGCTCAAGGGTGGTTCATGGAAACACTGGAACCTGACAGGATTTGGAAGATTGGCGAGGCAAGAACATTCTAGGCGAGGACAACAACATAGAGGAAGATAAAGAAAAGTGGAGTAGGCATTAAAAAAACTTGCTTTGTTCATTGAACTGGAAAGGGACGTGGCTTGAGTATGATTTATGGTGCTAATTGGGAAGGAGAAATAAGATTGAATGAAGGAATCTGGGGTTCCCTAGAACCCTGTGACACTTATTGGGCAGCGAACTTTTTAAGGTACCATTTATTTTTTTGCCAGTATATTTGGTAAGGTAGTCGTAACCCAATACATGCCCCACACCTTGTCTTACTTGCAAAAGACTAACTTCAACCTGAAACAAATAAGCATCTCTCACTTACCTAAAAGCCTTAGCCTCTCTGAAGGGTGTGAAAGGAGGGCTGTTGACCACTGAATTTTACCACCTGGGTGTTATTACCATGCATTTATTTTTATTTTATTTTTTTTATTTGTTAAAGATTTTATTTATTTATTCATGAGAGAGAGAGAGAGAGAGAAAGGCAGAGACACAGGCAGAGGGAGAAGCAGGCTCCATGCAGGGAGCCCGACGTGGGACTCGATCCTGAGTCTCCAGGATTACACTCTGGGCCGAAGGCACTCTAAACCACTGAGCCACCCGGGCTGCCCATGCATTTAAAATTTTTTTAAATTTAAAAAAATTTTTTTTTTTTTTAATTTTTAAATTAAATTTTTTTTTTAATTTTTTTTTTAAATTTTTAAAAAAGATTTTATTTTTATTCATGATAGACACAGAGAGAGAGAGAGAGAGAGAGGCAGAAGCAGACTCCATGCGGGGAGCCTGACATGGGACTCGATCCTGGGACTTCGGGATCACTCTTGGGGCTGAAGGTGGCACTAAACTGCTGAGCCCCCCAGGGATCCCCCACGTGTTTAGTTTTAAAAGTGAAATGGTCGAAGATCAGGTCTGATCACTACATACACGGTGTTGTGGTCAATCTGAAAAGGCAGGAGGGATCCCCTGACTCAAAATTGAGTTCAGATGTTGAGACAGGACACCCGGCATGCACCGCGAGGGTATGGAAAGCTTGTTATGTATTTGAAGTGTCTGGGGAGCCAGGGCAGGCCCAAAGCAGGGAGCACCCGGGCTTTCCTACCAGTTTCCCCGCCTTGGGGCAACAGCGCAGCGAAGGCAAATCCATTCCAGCCTAGAGATGGAGAGAGTTTCGTCTTCGAGGTCATGAAGGGAACTGATGTGGAGAATCTCTCCCACCACAACCTTGTATTGGGTGCGTGTGTGTGCGTGTGTGTACCAGCTAACTAAAAGCACACGTGCGCTAACTTTCCGGTTACACTTTGTCCAGGCCTCATTACCCGTGCATAACCAGGTGTTACCTTCCATTGAGGGTGTGGACGGTTCAGACCCTTTGGCAACTCTGCAGAACCCTCTGGGCAGACTGGAGGCCAAAGAGGAAGAGGACGAGGATGAGGATGAAGATACCGAGGAAGATGAGGAGGAGGATGGTGAGGACACAGACCTGGACGACTGGGAACCCGATCCGCCTCGGCCCTTCGACCCGCATGACTTGTGTAAGTGGAGCTGCCCCCGCGAGCGTGTGCAAGCACGGGGACTGGGGACACAGCTGCTGTCTGCCAAGGGCTTCCTGTGTGCAGACTCCGGGCCGCGTGCTCTGCTCGTGCGGCTTGCCCCGGAGGCCCTGATGCTCTCCAGGGGACTCCGATTTTACCAAAGGAGGAATGAAGGTCAGAAGCGGCTAGGCAGCCCGCTCGGTGTCACCCGGGGGTGAGTGGTGGGTCAGGCTCGGAGCCCAAGTCTCTGACACCAGTGCCTGCGCTGTCAAACCGCTAGGGTGAGTGTGTCTGGTTCTGGGATGTTCCTGGGCTATTCGCTGTTTCGACTTTAACAAGTGTGCTCTGCTGCCTCCCCTCTCTTCATGGTAACCTTTTAAACATGCCTGTTACGTTCCGGGCCCCAGTCTTTACATTTCCTAAGCTGATCAATGCTTTCCTTAGTCTTAAGATCAGGTGGGTAGCTTTCCCGAGGTCGTGTTTGGTTGTTTGGAGGGTCAGGGTTCAAACTCAGGTGGTCTGGTGCCAGTGTGCCCCCGGTTAACCAGAAGGCTGACTGCCTCGCTGTGCGGCCTGCTTTGGGAGAGGGTGGGAGGGTCCCTGCTTCCACCTGCCAAATGATTGCTCCTTGGTATCAATTTTCATGCTTATGGCAAAGTTCTTATCTCATTTATCTGAGTTACTGAGGCTGTTCAGCGCTCTGTGGTCTCCCCAAGGCTCCTGGGACCTTCTGTGTGGTGATGGTGAGGCCTATTTGCATGGGGCCACTGCTCATTTCCATATCCAATAGAGAACTTCCTCGTTTTATTTTTCCTTGAATTCATAAGTTTTCAAGGTGGACTCCTTAGTCAAATACCATAAAATTACTCTATCTTACAAATAGTAATACAAAATATTGAAGAACAGGAGAAATGGGAAGTTCCTATTTCCCAAGCCAGGTCATCACCCAGTTGGAGTTGGGCAAAATAATTAAATGTGTTAAGGGTCATGAGTATGGTGCCTCTGGGGTCCAGGCACTTTTCTCTGTTTCGTGGCCATTTCCATCTAGTTCTGGCAGTTAGTTTACAGGTAGGTGCCCCTGGGAAAGAGTGAGTATGGATGCTTAGTGCAAAGTGATCATTCCTAGAAGGAGCTGAAAATGGGACCCGTCTGGGCCAGGCTAACTGTGTCACTCAAGAGAATGAAGGATGGAATGCTAAATTCATTCATTTTAGCCTTATCTTCACGCAATATGCATTGAGGTCTCCAACTGTACAGCACCTCTTCTGTTTGAGTTAGACGTGCCCAGGCAATGAGGCAATGACTCCCTTTGAAGAAACTGAGTGAATGGTATTGTCAGGGTTTCCTAAATAGCTTTACTGAGATATAATTTACATAGTCTAAAATTCAACTATTTTGTCTCATCAGATTTTGCAGCATTTATCCTCATAAGCTCTTCTTTTTTTCTTTTCTCTTTTCAGATCTGTTATAATTGATTTGTGAATTTACGGGGCTATGTTTGACTTAATCTCCAGTAGAGAAATAAGTCACTGCCTGTGTATTATTTTTGGCGGGCACAAGCTAATTCTGCTTGGTTTCAGAGGAACAGGATGGGATTTTATTGGTCTATGAAAGCTAACATACTACACCTGAATGAGGGGTATAACTGTAGGAGTTAATTGAATTTGGCCTTGCAAACTTAGATATGGGGGATTTTTCAGGTTAGAACTTTGTGTCTGAGATCAAGTGATGTTGAGGAATTTGACTTTAGAATTTTCTTTCTTTTGCAGGGTGTGAGGAGTGTAATAATGCACATTCTTCAGTGTGCCCAAAGCATGGCCCCTTGCATCCCATCCCTAACCGGCCTGTGCTCACTAGAGCGAGAGCAAGCCTCCCCCTGGTCCTCTACATCGATAGGTTCCTCGGAGGGGTGTTCTCCAAAAGGCGCATTCCCAAGCGCACCCAGTTTGGCCCTGTGGAGGGACCCCTCGTCAGGGAGTCTGAGCTGAAAGACTGTTATATTCATCTGAAGGTAATTTATGCTTTATCATATTTCACTCTTGCTCTTGATAACTTTTAAAGGTGCATGTGTTTTCTTACTGGTTCTCTTAATTCTATAACAGTTGTTTGCTAGTATTTTCCTTTCACTGCTGAATTTGTTTTATTTTTATTTATTTATTTTTTCCTGCTTAATATGTTTTGAATGGAAACATTTTCCCTCTCACCACTAAATTGGAGATCGCAATCTCAGTCTCCTAAAGCATTATATGAATAATTTTGAGAGGTGTAGCTCTTAGGGGCCAGATTAGTTTGTTGGAGTTGCTGTAACAAATACCACAGACCAGAGGTACTTAAAGAATGGAAATTTACTTTCTTTTTTTTTTTTTTCTTTTTTTTTTTTTTTTTTTTTTTAAACTTTATTTATTTATGATAATCACAGAGAGAGAGAGAGGGAGAGAGAGAGGCAGAGACACAGGCAGAGGGAGAAGCAGGCTCCATGCACCGGGAGCCCAATGTGGGATTCGATCCCGGATCTCCAGGATCGTGCCCTGGGCCAAAGGCAGGCGCCAAACCGCTGCGCCACCCAGGGATCCCGGAAATTTACTTTCTTACAGCGCTAGAGGCTGGAAGGCCAACAGCCAGGTGCCGGCAGGGTGGGGTTCCTCTAAGGCCTCTGTTCTCTCCTTGCAAACATCTCTTCTCTGTGTCCGCATGCCTTTAACCTGTGTGTGCACGCATCCTTGGTGTCTCTCCATGTGTCCCTATCTCCTTTTCTTGTAAGGACCCCAACTGGATTGGATTAGGACCCACTCTGATGCCTAAATCACCTCTTTTAACTTAGTTACCTCTTGAAAAGCCGTATCTCCAAATATACTCACATACTGATGGGTAAAGACTTTAACATGTGAATTTGGTGGGGGCACAATTCAGTCCATAATAGGGGTTTTGACCACTTTTTCTTTTATTCTTTAAATTAATTTGATGTAGACTCATGTAATCTGCTAAGTACCAATAACATTTTCAGGAAAATCCCTTGTCAGTTTTTGAAACAGGTCTGTCCTGTTGAATCTTTTGTTAAAGAATAGTTCACTGTATCTTTTTTTTTTAAATTTTTTAATTTTTATTTATTTATTTATTTTTATTTTTTATGATAGTCACAGAGAGAGAGAGAGAGAGGCAGAGACACAGGCAGAGGGAGAAGCAGGCTCCATGCACCGGGAGCCCGACGTGGGACTCGATCCCGGGTCTCCAGGATCGCGCCCTGGGCCAAAGGCAGGCGCCAAACCACTGCGCCACCCAGGGATCCCCTAGTTCACTGTATCTTAAAGTATATTTATATTGATCTCTCTTCTTTACATTTGATGCTCTTGCTTCTGTCCAACACCTGTGTTGTCTGCTTCTTGGAGAGCTACTCTGGAGAACCAAGAAAGAGCAGCAGGAAGGGAGAGTTTTTGGGGTTTGATTTTTTTTTTTTTTTCCTTCGGTAAATGCTCAAGACCTTCAAGAAAGAATATCATTTTTTTAAAGAGAAATACATATCACTAGGGTACTCATCATAAATAAAGGCAGTTGAATCCCTGAAGTAAGCAACTTTTACAAAACTAGAGAGTATTTTGCTTGCATTTTTCAGCTTATTTATAGTGTTTTTTGATGTGTTAATGATGAAGCCTCACCTAAAGCTATATAGTGATATTATTAACTTGAACATTTTGCCAGGTGATTCTGCTACAGGTGAGTCTTCAGAAAGTGTCCCTTTCCTTTTATATTTGGCAAGACACAATCTTGCCAGATACACTGGCAAAGACACTGTATCTTTCTAGATACAAAAGGAAGGATCAGGATATGTGGTTAATTTAAGGAGTGGTATTTTGTATATTATTACATTAATGTATATCATATTAAAAGTTTTGTTTTTATTTTGTTTTGTTTTGTTTTTTGATATGGCTTTTTGTTTTCTCTTTGGTTACAGGTTTCTCTAGACAAAGGGGACAGAAAAGACAGGGATTTGCATGAAGACCTGTGGTTTGAATTGTCTGATGAGACCCTTTGTAACTGGATGATGTTTGTACGTCCAGCCCAGAACCACCTGGAGCAGAACCTGGTGGCTTACCAGTATGGCCACCATGTGTATTACACAACAATAAAGAACGTAGAACCCAAACAAGAACTGAAGGTACAGTGCTGGGTCAGGGGTACCTTTGTTAGGAATAGTGACCATTTAATGCTTTTCTTATTTTTTTTTTCTCTGAAGGGGGATTCTTACAAAAATGGTCCTTTCCTTATAATTCACTTATGTGTTGAGTACCTGCTGTGTACAGTACACTTATAACAATCCTATGGATAAAACAGAATGAAAAGTACATGACTTTTGGGTCTGTCAAAGGCCTCCACTGTGGCATTAGGCCCTAGTGTAAAGAGGTAGTTGTGTTTGGGGAGCAGACTGGTTTTTTTGGAGTGATTAAAGTTGGGGTCACTTAACATTATTTACACACTGAAGAATTAGCTGGAAACAGGGGATCTCAAAAAAATGGAATTTAGGTGTACCGGCTAGATTTCTTTGCTTCAATACTTCATTTTACCCAAAGAATTCTAGGCACTGACTTCTGATTTCAGGAATATATTTTTTGGGGGGATAACTCTGTAGGAATTTGTCTAAATATTAACTTTTGATGACATAATGAAAATTCTGTTGTGATTCTAAGGGAACATTCCAGATATAGATGAAAAAGAGATGAGAAATGATTTTATCAGTACATGAACATTGAATTACACAGGGCTTCGATGTGGTAAAAGTGAGAAATAGGTACGTCTTTAGGGGGAGAACAAAGACCTAGACTTTGTTCAAAAGCTGTACAAGACCTGAGTCTTTGTAAAAGGGGATTCATATCTCACATCATCTATCCCAATACATTCTTTTTTTTTTTTTTAAGATTTTATTTATTTATTCATGAGAGACACACAGAGAGAGGCAGAGACACAGGCAGAGGGAGAAGCAGGCTCCATGCAGGGAGCCCGATGTGGGACTCGATCTCAGGACCCTGGGATTATGACCTGAGCCGAAGGCAGACGCTCAACCCCTGAGCCACCCAGGCGCCCCCCAATAAATTCTTGATACTGAAGTGAATACTTCTTGCCTGTGGAGGGTAGATTATTCTCTCTCTCAAAGCAGTAGATAGAACTGTAGAGGTAAAGACAGGCAGAAACAAATAAGAATATAATAGTTCAGCATAATGAACAACCAAAACAATAGAATGAAAAGGAAGCAACAGAATGGGAGAAGTATTTGTAATACAAGTTAAAAGGTTAAAAATAAAAGCTGAGGGGCACCTGAGTGGCTCATTTAGTTGAGCATCAGATTCTTGATTTCATCTGGGGTCATGATTTTTTTTTTTTAAAGATTTTATTTATCTATTCATGAGAGACACAGAGACAGAGATGCAGAGACATAGGCAGAGGGAGAAGCAGGCTCCATGCAGGGAGCCTGATGTAGGACTCGATCCTGGGTCTCCAGGATCATGCCCCGGGCTGAAGGCAGTGCCAAACCGCTGAGCCACCCGGGCTGCCCTGGGGTCATGATATTGGAGTCCTGAGATCAAGCCCTGGGTCGGGCTCTGCGCTAAGTGCGGAATCTGCTTATCTCTCTCCCTCTGCTGTTCCCCTTGCTTGCTCTCTTTTTCTGTCTCTTTCTCAGATAAATAAATAAATAAAACCTTAAAAAAAAGGATAAAAACTGAGATGGTTGAGCTGGGTGTTTGACTTTGGTTCATGTCTTGGTCTTGGGTCATGGGATTGAGCCTCCTGTCTGGCTCTGTGCTCTGTGGGAGTCTGCTGGAGATTCTCTCTCTCTCCCTCTGCCCTTATCCCCCCCAAATAAATAAATAAATCTTACAAAAAGAAAATGAAAACTAAGAGAAAATACCTCTAACCTCTCTGGTATCCACATGGACACATGAATGCTGGGAATTGACTTTATTTGGAAGAGAAACACTTTTAGTAAAGAAATGTTAAGTACTTTTTTCAATGTTAATAATTTTAAACCTTAAAACAACTATGAGTTACTATTTTTGTTAAATTAGCAAAAATAAATGGATACAGTACAGGGAATGTGAAGGTTTAAAAAATAGGGACATTTGTCACAGAATTGCAATGTTTTATAAAATATTTCTGGCAGTGTATAGTAAAAATGTTCTTGGCTGAATAAACCTAATCCTTGAAAATTAGTCTGAGGAAATAATTATAAACAAAGATAGAGCCAGATACATTCTAATTTTATAATGCTGTGTTTCACTGATTTAAACACCCATGACTTTAAGATGAACTATTATTTTATACGCCATTAATAAAAATGCTGCTATCTAAGCTAGGTTATAGTGCTTATTTTTATCACCAAAAAGTAATTTTCTACTTACTGCAGGAGCTGTATTAGACTCATTTAGAGATAATTTTGAAATCCTGTTATATTTCTGCATACTTAAAAAGGCACATATAAGCAAAATGGTTACTGTATAAACTGCCTGTGTTCAGTCTAACTTTTTTTTTTTTTAAACTGAATCACTATTTTACTTTGTTATGGACGTTTGT
Organism: Vulpes vulpes; assembly: GCF_048418805.1. Classification (NCBI taxonomy): domain Eukaryota; kingdom Metazoa; phylum Chordata; class Mammalia; order Carnivora; family Canidae; genus Vulpes; species Vulpes vulpes. Next base: position 106,120,057 of record NC_132791.1, read on the forward strand.
GTTTTGTATATCTGTCATCTTCTGTGCCATCAAGTTGTTGATGATGCTGTATTATTTTTAAAATAAGTGATCTGCTATCACCTCTGGGGTATTTTCCCAAATGATTGATGGCATTTCTGTACAAGTTTCAACCCTGTGCTTTCCCACTGACTGGACCCATTTGTGTCTTTTTCCTCAATTAAAATACCTACCTTTGGAAGTTAAGTGGCTTTTGATGAAGTCAGTGGGAAGTTTCAGACAATTTGATGTTTGATGTATTAACAGGGGTCCTGCAAGGTGATCACACCAGCCTTGCATTGCTTTGACATTTCTTTTATTCATCCTCAGGCAGATGGCAAATATATATATGTATTTTTTTATTTTTTTATTTTTTTGCCGCCTTTCGCATTGCTGGGCAAGTGTTAAGTCATGGTGCCAGAGGGGCACATAACTGAATGAGGTGCAAGTGTTAAGTCATGGTGCCAGAGGGGCACATAACTGTGAAGTCACATGAAGTCAGTGGGAAGTTTCAGACAATTTGATGTTTGATGTATTAACAGGGGTCCTGCAAGGTGATCACACCAGCCTTGCATTGCTTTGACATTTCTTTTATTCATCCTCAGGCAGATGGCAAATATATATGTATTTTTTTATTTTTTTATTTTTTTGCCTTCTTTCGCATTGCTGGGCAAGTGTTAAGTCATGGTGCCAGAGGGGCACATAACTGAATGAGGGCAAGTGTTAAGTCATGGTGCCAGAGGGGCACATAACTGAATGAGGTGAGAACAACGTAAAGAGCTTGGCCAGGTTTGTGCAGGAGCAATGAGCAGTTAGTAAAAGAAACTACATCCCAGCAGTGATTGCAAAATGCCATGGACCATGAGATGGTTTTTGAAATGTTAAAATATGAAAAATATACATCTTGGAATTGCTGGACTAGGGTAGAATTTATACCAGCAAAATGATAAACTATGTCAAAATCCAACTACACGTCATGGTCAAGTAAATTATAGAACACAGACTCTGTAGAATATTACTCCATATTTAAAAATGGAGTCTTGATATAAATGTTTCCATATAGTTAAAATAGTATTCCATAATAATTATACATGTTAATTCATTTAGTAATTAATATATTGAACTCCTATTGTGTTTTAGACACTAGGAAAAGATAGACTGGTGCCTGTGTTCAGAGAGCTTGTATTCTAGAGGGAAAGTGGGCAGAAGGATATAAGTAAGCAAATACAGTTGACCCAGGCATGTCTGGGTGGCTCAGTGGTTGAGTGTCTGCCTTCAGCTCAGGCTGTGACCCCGGGGTCCTGGGATTGAGTCCCACATCGGGCTCCCCATGGGGAGCCTGCTTCTCCCTCTGCCTTTGTCTCTGCCTCTTTCTGTGTGTCTCTCATGAATAAATATGTAAAATCTTTAAAAAAATACAGTTGACCCTTGAACAAAATGGGATTAGGGGCGCTGCCCCCTCAAGCAGTTGAAAAATCAATCTACATGTAACTTTTGACTCTTCAAAAACTTAACTGTTAATAGCCTACTGTTAATTAGAAGCCTTACCAATAACATAAACAGTTGACTAACACATACTTCATATGTGGTACGTATTATCCTTTTTTTTTTTTTTTTTTGGTACGTATTATCCTTACGGTAAAGTAAGCCAGAGTAAAGAAATGTTATTAAGACAATCATAAGGAAGAGGATGTGCATTTATGGTACTGTACTATTAAAAATCTGCATGTAAGTGGACCCAGGGAGTTCAACCCCTGTTATTTGAGGGTCAGCTGTAATAACACAGAGTGGTTAAGTGCTATGAAGGAAACAAATGGTCCAAAAATAGCAGGTATCAGGAAAGGGACCAATTTATAAATGCTGGAGAGGGAAGGCCTTGCTGAGGAGAGGATAATTAGGCTGAGGGCTGAGGATCGGGAAGGGAGGGGCCAGTAGCATAGAAGGGGCAGGGGAGGCCAAGGGGAAGAACCCAACACTCCTGATGGTGGAAGAGCAGGGATGAAGGTTGGGGTGGGACAGACCTTGGCCTGTGTGAGGAACTACAAGCAGGGAGACAGCGAGAGGGATAGGAGCTGGAATATGTCATGGAGCTCTTTCGAGCCCTTCATTGAGCGTTGCAGGTTTTTTATGAGCAAGAAGCTGCTTAGGCATGCGAGAGATGAAATCCGATTGTGTTTTAAGAAGCCTTCTCTGCTCTTGTGGGAAGAGTGGATCGGAAGGAGCAGAAGTGGAAAAGGAGACACCTGTTAGAAGACCAGGCAAGAGCTCATCTTGGCATGGATCATGGTGGGAGAAGACTGGATGGAGAGCATCTGAGGAGTTCACACCTTTCTTCCTGAAAGAATGACAGAAGAACACAGAGAAATCCAAGATACCTTTTAGGTTTCCAGTCTGAACCGCTGCGTGAAAGGCAGGGTGTTTATTGAGATGGAGAAGATGGGTAGGGGTAGGGGGTGCGATAAGGAAGCATCTAGAATTCAGTTCTAGATATATCAAGTTTGAACCGTCTGTGAAGCAGTTCAGTGCAAAATACTAGGCAGGGAGTAGGATGTACACAGAGGGAACAGAGAGGGAGAGTCTCGGTGGAGATACTAGTTTAGAGTTGGTTGGGAATGGATGTGACCACTTTAGGGAAAAATAAGAAGGCTCTGGATTTGATGAAGCTCTGAGGCAGCGTAGAGAGGAAGGAGAGGAAGAAGAGCCAGACAAGGAGACTGAGCAGAGGCAGCCACTGGGGGAGGGAGGGAAGAAGAGACTCAGGAGGGTGTGGTAACGTTGGGAATCATCATCTGTGATCCCAGCAAGAGCTGTTTGGTGACATGTTGTGGTGGATGTCACTCTGACTCCAGCTGTGTAAAAACCCATGTTTATATGCGGATAAAACAACCAGAAGAGGCTGTGTTTTATTTTGATGAAGAGACTATTACTATTATCTCTTGTAAAGTTGTTCTAATAACAAAAACAATTTTTTTGAAAAGGAAAAAGAAAACACACAGTTAGTGTGTCTTGGCAAATGGACTTCCTGACTGACCATCTGGTGTTAAAGAGATCGGCTCACAGTGTGGATTTTTGTTGTTGTTGTTGTTTGTTTTTCGTGGGTTGTGGGAAAGCCAGACTTGTTTGATGTAAGCAGCAGAAAGAATTTAAGTATGCAAAGTACATCTGGTGATGTCCTTTAGTTCTTGATGATGTGCTTGGTTCTTGCAGGTGTGGTATGCTGCATCCTATGCTGAGTTTGTGAACCAGAAAATTCATGACATTTCTGAGGAAGAAAGGAAAGGTGGTTGGACTTTTCTCTCTTTTCTCTTTCCTATATGAATTCTAAATTGTATATATTACATCATTATGCAACATCCGATTTTCCAATCTCAATATATTAAGAAGGTATTGCAATAGGTTTTTTTTTTTTTTTCAGCTACACATCCTTGTCTTATTCTAGGATCAAATTGACAGTGACATATTTACATTTCTTTCATGAGTGGCTGGAAAATAGTATTTAATATAATGAAAACTTCCAGATACTCAATTAGAACCTAGACCTGAGGACAATCTCTATCTAGATTTAATCATCACTGAGAACATTAGCAAGGCAAGCATTGACTTTGTTTTTAATGTAAATGTTACTGAAGTATAATTTACATACAGAAAAGTGCACAAATCGTAAGGATACAGCCCAAAGATTTTCACAAAGGGAACACAACTGTGTAACCTGCACCCAGATCAAGAAACCAAACGTGCCCAGTACTTGGGGGTCCCTTGTGCCTTTTTCACTCTCAAGTATAACTAATATCCTGACTTCTAATACCATGGATACTCATTACCAAAGTTCATATAACTAGAATTATGTATGTTCTGAGGATCTTTTGCCTGACATGTTTTGAGATTTATCCATATTATTGCATATTATTGTAGTGTGTTCATCCGCATTGCTATTTGGTAGTCTAGTGTGTGAATATGCCGTAATTCATCCATATATTTCACTGTAGTTGAATATCTGGGTTGTGCAGGGCAGTTCTGACACTTACCTGGGTTAGGTCACATTTTGCAGGTTAAGCGCAAGTCTTAAGTCTTTCACAAGACTGTCTTCACTTCAGCTACCAGCCGCAAGCTCTGGGGTCCCCAGGCCATCTGCACTGCTGCCCGACTAACTACAGTTGAGGGAGCTAGAGCCTCCCTAGGTGTGATCATTTACTAGAATGACTCATAGAACTCAGAAAAGTGCTCTACCTAAGATTACAGTTTTACTATAAAGGATACACCTCAGGACCAGCCCCATGAAGAGGTACTCAGGGCAAGGTTTGTGTGGGTTCCAAATATGAAGCTTCCATGTCCCTAGGCCATGTCACCTCTGTGGCACGTTGATGTATGATTACCAACCTGGGAAGCTCACCTGAGCTTTGGTGTCCAGAGCTTTTATCGAGGCATCATGACATAGGCATGGTTGATAGAATCATTGGCTGCATGATCGGATTCACTCTCCAGCTCTTGCTCCCTGGCTGATATCACCCAGCTCAGAGCTCCAGCCCTGCAATCAGATGGTTACAGACACAGGGACCCCTGTCCTGGGTTGTATTAGCAGAGACTCAGGTGGGGTCAAAGACTACCACGATGACACTCCTCTTATGTGGGATGTTCCAAAGACTTAGAAGTTGTTTGCCAGGAACCAGGGGCAAAAACCAGCCTAATTCTTTATTATACAAACAGGGTTGCTTCCAGTTGCTGGGTATTTTGAAGAATGCTACTGTGAACATTCTTACACATGTCTTTTAGTGAACATGTGTGCCTATTTTTGTTGGTGCGCATTCAGGAGTGGAAATGTTAGGATTGGGCGTGCCAATCATCAACATTAGTAGATACTTTAACATTTTGTTAAAGTAATTATACTGGGCATTGACTTTTAAGTTTTTTTTGTGATACAATGGGTCCTCGGCTTACGAACCTTGGATCTGGATCAAAATAAGTTATCTGAATACTGATTTCCATTGTAGCACTTTCCGTCTTTCCAGCGTGGTGAGGTTCTGTGTGAGTGTCTGTCGGGGAGACGGGAAAGGGTAGCATGACTGAGTTTGTTCCTTGGGTGTCTTACATGAATACAGCTGAAAATAAGATCCTAAAAAATGCTCTTTGTCCACCTGTAGCCTTTGATTTTATAGCAAAGTGGTAAGACAAAGAGCAGACACTATGTTTATGAGCCCCGGGCTGCATGAGATGAGAATGGTGGGGTTACTGGGCATTTGAGTTTTATTGCTGTCTATTGATCATCACCATTATGATTTCTCTCCTGTGACTGTAGTTCTTCGTGAGCAAGAGAAGAATTGGCCCTGCTATGAATGTAACCGCCGATTTATAAGCTCGGAGCAGTTGCAACAGCATCTCAATTCCCATGATGAAAAACTGGATGTGTTTAGCAGGTATCACAAGGGAGAAGGTTTTACAAACTTAGTTGTTAAAGGTCCAGATTCATTTCCATATTGTCAGTAAACTAATGGATGTTTCTGTGTGTAGACAGGTTATCAGGTGGGCTGCAGAGGGAAATTTCTTATCTGTCATTTCCTTTTCCCTGCCCCCATCCACATCTACTGCTGAGTTCTTTGCCAGCACAACCAGAGTGCACAGCAATAGGAAATCCTTCCCCCTTAGCTAAACCTATCCCCTTAAATTCCTTCTAGGGTAGGAATTCTTGAGATAGCACACATTCTGCATCTCTGACTTGCAAGCTTTTTTCAGAAGTAGAATTCCTTCATCAAACTAAATCATAAGTTTCATTCTACCATATAAAAAAAGATGAGAGAGAATCATATAGGTTGGGAGTAGGCAGGGGCCAGATCTGGTAGGCCTTGTGAGTAATGGTAAGAAATTTGGATTTTATTCTAAGCATGATAAGAAGTATTCAAAGGGTTCTGTGATGTATATGTTGAAATGTCATGCTGGATGAAAATTAAAATGTCACTTTCACTTTCATTGGAGCAAGAGGGAAGGCAGGGGACCAGTTGGAAGCTATTTGAACAGTACAAGTGACGAATGAGAGTGCTTTGGAATAGGCAGTACCAATGGGACAGGTGTAGTGTTGCCATCTTTTACAGGATTTGGAAAGAGAGGAGAGAGTGTGACGTGGCATTTAGGAAAGTGGGAAAGCCTCTGTTTTAGGGAAGTGCAGTGACTACCTGTGATGTTAAGAGCTCACTGGAGGTTCATGGTCCTGTTGTTAAAGTGAGACCACTGGCATGGCCATCTGTCACCGTCCAGCTTCATTTGCTGTAATAATGCCAGCGCAGAGTGGCTAGGGAAGGGGACTATGCAGTGTGGTGGTTTCTCCAACACAGCAAGAGTGATGGAACAGCAGTAGGGGTGGCGATCAGGAGCGTATACACAAGGGAGTGGTTACAGTGAATGACTTTGGAGTTTATGTGTGGAAGAAGGGAGAGAAAAGAGCAAGGGGATGTAGGACTGCAAATAGGTGACCGAAGGACTAGATTGGAGGTGGTAATGAGATGGAAGGATTGTTGAGTCCAGGCACTTGAGGGCGTGAGCTAGAAGCTAGAGATAGCATTGGAGTGGACAGTGCATGGAAGTGGGGTAAGGGAGGCTCTGCACTTATCGAGGATGACAAGGTCTAGGATATGACCATGGGAGTAAATGTCTGAGGTGGGCAGAGGACACAGTGGGCGTTAAATCACTCCCTGGCAGGTGTCTGTGGAACTCCGTTCATGGCTCTGTTATAGCACTTTTAAATTGTATTGTGATTTTTTTTGGTTTTGCTGCTCTCTAGACTCTTTTACCCTCTACTAGACTTCTGAGGGTAAAAATTGTCACATAGAGCTTGTCTTTATTGCCTAGCCCAGGGCGTGACCTGGCATATAGAAAGATTTATTGGCTGGGTGTTAAAAAGAAATTTGAGACAATTAGGAAAATTTGAACTTTTTGAATAGATTTAATAACACTGAGCAGCTATAATATTTTTTTAAGATATGGTAATGATATTATGATATATATTATGTGTATATATATATATATATATATATATAAATATATGGTATATCATTATACATATAAAAGAGTCCTTATATTGTAGAGACATACTTGTGGAAATATTTGATGATGAAATGATGTCTGGGACTTACCTCAAAATAATCTAATGGGTGTGTGTCTGTGTGGGAAATACTGGAGATATGAGAGATAGAGATTAGCCATGAATAGCTAAGTATTGGAATTAGGTAATGGGTACATTGGGTTCTTTATGGTGTTCTCTACATTTGCCTAGGTTCAGAATTTTCTATACTAAAGAGTCTTTTAAAAGTTCTGGAACAGCATATAATTCTTGTTAAATTGTTAAATAGATGAGTGGAGAAATAAAACATGATCTCATCAGTTTTATACATATCACACACACGCACGTCTTTCCTTTTCTTTTTTTTGATTCCAGTAGAGTTAACACATGGTGTTATATTAGTTTCAGGTGTCCAATATAGGGATTCGGCACTTCCATATATTACTCAGTGCTCATCAAGTAAGTGTACTCTTAATCCTCTCACATGTTCATCCTTGAAAAGAGATTCTAATGATACACCGACTGAATTCCTTTATTAAGGAATTTTCGTATGCCTGAAATCTGTTCAAGGAGATGAAGTTTATTTGGTGCTTACTAGGCATGTTATGGAACAGTTGAATTAGAAGTGTGTTTTGACTTTCCAGAAACTTATAGCAAAATAAGAAAGTTCTTTTGAATCTAGCCACATTTCTTGGAAGGAGCAGGAAGTGAAGCAGGGGGGAAAAGAGGGAGAGAATGGAATCTCGTCTCTGGGGACATGCTGTAAGGCTTAACATGTTCAGTTCTGTATGCCTTTCTCACATCATTTTGGAGATATGTTTGTGCTTTCAGAAGTTTCAGTAGCAAAATGGTGTCAGTGCTTTGAGTTTTTAAACCCCCTTTTTTTTCTGAATAATTTAAGAGATCTCTAGGCTCTATTGATGGCAAGGATGAGATACTTAGTGTATAAGTAAAGTATATAAGTACAAGGTGCCTGGATAGCTCAGTCAGTCAAGCAGCCTACTCTTGGTTTTGGCTCAGGTCACGATCTCGAGTGGTGGGATTAAGCTCTACATTGGAATCTGTGCTTAGAGCCTGGTGTCTGTTTGAGCCTCTTCCTCCCCCTCTCCCAATCCATTGTATGAGTGCTCTCTCTCTCTCTCTCTCTCAAAAAAACAAACAAACAAAAAAACCCACAAAACTTAGGGATTCTTGGGTGGTTCAGTTGGTTGGGCATCTGCCTTTGGCTCAGGTCATGACCCTGGAGTCCTGGGATTGAGCCCTGTGTTGGGCTTCCTGCTCAGGAGAGAGTCTGCTTCTCTCTCTCCCTCTGCCCCTCCCCCATGGCTCATGCTCTCTCTCTCTCTCTCTCTCTCATGCTCTCTCTCTCACTCAAATAAATAGATAAAATCTTAAAAATAAATAAATAAGTAAATAATCTTAAAAAAACACATTAAAAATGGGATGCCTGGGTGGCTCAGTTGTTGAGCATCTGCCTTTGGCCGAAGGCATGATCCTGGAGTCTCCGGATACAGTCCCGCATCAGGGTCCCTGCAGGGAGACTGCTTCTCCCTCTGCCTGTGTCTCTGCCTCTCTCTCTGGGTCTCTCATGAATAAATAAATAAAATCTTTTTAAAAAAACAACAAAAAAATCCACATTAAAAAAAAGAAACTGTGTATCATCAAAATAGTTGTTCCCATTAGAAAAAAGAATCAGGAAAAGTAATAAAGTAATAAAATGAGAGGAAATCAAGATTTGGGGCTCATTTCCCACTGAGGGAAATTGTTAGCGAGTGCTGTGTAGCTGTGACTATTTATAACTCAACCTTTTGTCCCTAGAACAAGAGGTAGAGGAAGAGGACGAGGCAAGAGGCGATTTGGCCCCGGTCGACGGCCAGGACGCCCTCCAAAATTTATCCGCTTGGAGATAACCAGCGAAAATGGGGACAAGTGTGACGATGGGACACAGGTACTGGGGGAGGGGGAACTCCTTGTTCGTCGCCTGCTCTGGGCACTTAGGGCGATTACAGATACCTCCCAGAGGCAGGCTGATGGTCCTGCCACGGAGGTGCTTGGCTGCGTGTTAGCCAAAGGGTGATGGGAAAGGCAGGAAGAATGCATTCTCAAAAACAAAAACAAAAACATATTCTTGAGTGTTACAACAAAAACCCAACTTCGATGCCCTCAAATTTGAAATTGGGGGCCCCTGGGTGGCTCAGTCAGTTAAGCATCCGACTCTTGATTTCCGTTCAGGTCATGATCTCAGGGTTGTGAGATCGAGCCCCGGGTCAGGCTCTGCACTGGGTGTGGATCCTGCTTAAGATTCTCTCTCCCTCTGCAACGCCCCCCTGCCCTCCCCTCGCAAAAGGATTTGAAATTGTCCAGAGATATTATTGGGGGGTGCTGTTTAATCAGTTTAAACAGTTAAAATAATCTTTCTTCCAGTCAGAGTCTTTTCCTCATGAAGCCATCTGGAACGTCTCCTAGATTTTACATCCTGTGGATAGTTACCTAACCTGGGATAGTTTTCCCAGAAGGAGAATTTTTTTCTTTTTTTTTCTGAGCATTATAACTCTAGTCATTTATAAACTCGCAGCAGTTCTAAATCTTAGCTGACACTCTCTCTAGCACAAGTCTCTCTCTAGCTGCAGGAAGGAAATAATTCCTGGTTGTTGCAATTTCAGGACTTGCTACATTTTTCCGCCAAGGAACAGTTCGATGAGGCTGAGCCAGCTACTCTGAATGGGCTGGATCAACCAGAACAGACCGCTCTCCCCATCCCTGCGCTGCCACAGGACGCCCAGCCTTCCCTGGAGCATGAGCCGGAAACTCATAGCCTACACCTGCAGCCCCAGCACGAGGAGAGCGTGCTGCCCCCCCAGAGCGCTCTAACGGCTGATGACATGCGCAGGGCCAAGCGTATCCGAGTAAGTGGGAAGCAGAGCTCCTCCCTCACGAGGTGCTGCCCTTTCTCCAGTCAGCTGGCTTTCTAGGTGCCATGTTTCCCAGCTTGCTCACCATCCACTCCGAAATCTTGTATCTAGCCTACCACCCGCCCCATCCCCTCATCTAGGAAGAATGTATTAACTACTTCTCAGTGTCTTTGTGTCCCGTGACCGGCTGGAATGGCTGGTCCTAGATTCTGTCAAGTTAGTAATGATGCAGAAGCCTGGCTTTTGGCAGCTTCTGGACTAGTGTAGTTCAGGTAGGATAGCTCCCTGGATCCCTAAACTCACCAATTGGAAATGGGGAAATAAGGACGTTCTATCATAATCATGATTTACACCAAAGCCACTCGAATCTGTGCCTCATGCTAGCTCTCAGATTAATTTCGGGTAAATGAATTTGGTTGTCTACAGTTTCCAAGGGGAGACTGGCAAATGTCATTACTCATCAACGCAAAAGAACCTGTGTCCAAGTTGATATGGCAGGTACAGTTTACACACTCGGGACAGCTGGAAGTTCAGCACCAGGTTGGAGAGTTGGTCAGTGTTTCACTCCTGGGGCCTGCGTCTTGACTCTAGACCATGCGGCCGCACGGCCTCCGTGGCTTCCAGGTCAGATGTGTGGTACTCTTACTTCATGGACAGCATTTGAGTCTGAGTTAGTTCCTGTAGGGGATGCATGTGGAGAACATTAGGGTTTTGTGGGATGAGTGCATGTGCTGACTGGTGTACATCCAGAAAACAATTGTACTCCTGCCTGCAATTGTACTCCTGCCCGTGGCAGCAGGGTATATACTTTTATTATACCGATGAAAGATTTTTTTTTTGTATGACTTCCCAGGCTTTACAGTTTCTAGAGAGGGGATTGTTTTAGCTTATGCTTCTTTTGGTCTTTTCACTTGCGTACATGTAGCCTGTTTTTCCTTTGGTCTTCTTATTTGCCTCTAGGCTAGAAGGGACCTTGAAAAATTGTCTAGTCCGTGCCTTTCTGTGAAAATACATTTATTTAAACATTCCTAGCCATATAAAAATGTGGAAAGGTTGTCAGGACTCTGAGGCTAAGTAGCCTTGATAAGCGTCCTTTGATGGAAATGTGTAATATTTTCGGCTCCACGGATATCCTTTCAAAAGGCTATGTGAACATACGTAAATATAGACCAGGAAGGCAAAAAGCCCCATCTGTCCTTCTACGTTATTTTCCGTTATTCCACGTTATTTCCCAATCTGCATTTTACTTCCTTGCTCCATGACTGTCTTTTCCGCTTTGGCCATTCTAATTCTGATTTTTCACCAAGTCCAGAGAGATGCTTACAAGATTCAGTTTTTTGGAAGGAAAAAGGAAAAGAAAGAAAAAAAACCAAGCCAACCTCAACTGAAAGCCCACACACGTAGTGAAGCTGTGGTGGTACAAGCATAGCGTAGCTCGGACTGTGCTCTTATCCTTCAGTGCTTTGGGTGACTGGTCTGGGTGCCAGGTTCCTCGTGACAAAGCAAAAGCCACGTCACATGTGGCTTTTGGAGGTCAGGCTTAGTTGAGCTTTTGGGTTTTTTTGTTTTTCCACTCGCACATTCTAAAAAGTAGGGCTATGTATTTTTTTCATCTTTTCTATCCAGATTGGTAATGACCAACTGAAGGGAAGTCTTCCAATCCAATTGGTAATGTAACTATTTTTCTCTCCTCTAATGCTGCCCTGCTCAGTTGGAGCTGCAGGTAGGTTCGTTTCCTGTGTTCACGTAACAGAACGTTTTTGAAGTGTTTACCTGACCTTCTGTTCTTTGCGACCTCTGCTTACTAAATCCTGGTGGAAACTACGATTCGGTTGCTGCAGTGAATACAAACTGGTTAATAAATGACCGTTTATTTTCAGGTAGACTGATGAGTAAATTGTGGGCGGCAGATTCCTCCCCCCCAAAATGAGGGGGTATGACTAAGTGACCTCTGGGGTCCCTTCCAGTTCTACAGTGATTTGGGTGACTTACAGGATGGCAGCGAGATCTGACTATCCACTCAGCCCCGGGCTAGGGACACAGTGCAATTTTCACATGAGTCCCATCCTCTGGGAGCCTGCAGCCTAATGGGGGAGACAGTGCTCCAGTAAGGGGGCTTATAGTTGAGGGCTAAGTCTAGCGTAGTGTCAAAGTGTAGCCTGTCCTTGCTGTGGGCACTGGGCAGAGAGAAAGACCGAAGAAAGATGAGAAGGCGTCAGGGAATAGGTGATGGGTGAAGCAGGCCTTAAATGGTCCTGGAAAGAGACAGGAAGAAGGTAGGCCATATCTGGGGTGGCAGCCAGCCATAGGATCAAAGGCCAACATATGGGCATATACTTGCAAAGGTTTTGGGACAGTGCACGTAGCAGCTTGACCCTAGCATGGGGTGCCAGCTGAAGGACAGTGGAGAATCAGATGGGTTGGTAGGGCTAGCCCACCAAAGGCTAGCCCACCAAAAAGCCACATAAAAAACAGGCAGAGGAAAGTAAAAAAAAATAAAACAAAACAAACAAACAAACAAAAAAAAGCCAACAAACGGGATTTGATTACCTTTTAGTGTCAAGATCACAATAATATGAAAAGTGATCAAGAATCAATTTCCTTTGGCCACGAATATCAAACTTTAGAAAGAGTACAGGTCTTCATCTGCAAAAGAATCTGTTGGCTCAGAATTTATTTCAGTGTGAGTTGCTTCCCTTGCCACAGATTTCAGCAGCTGGAGCATTTTGGCACCCAGAGCACCTCACGTACCGTGTGGTATGGCGTGCCTGGCTGACGGCAGCTCAAGGATCGGAAGATCCATAGTGGATCCATCTGCTCTGCTTCCGCCACTCTACATGGCTTCTAGAAATGTGTGCCAGCATCGCTCCGAACTGCATAGGATTCCTTAGAGTAGAAATGGCCTATCGCTTCTCGGCCTTTTGACTAAGATCAAGTGGAGTAGAAATGGCCTGCAAGTGGGTCAAGGGGTGGGGATGGGTTCAGCACTTTCACTACCTTGTACTGTGCAGATTACATTAGGATCATGAGATCAGAGAAATATGATCTTCAGGGCTCCACGGGAATTAGAAAGACAACGAGAACAAGGTCTGTGGGCAGAACTAAGAATGCGGAGCCAGCCCAGTGGCTGGTCAGGGATCAGGTGTCTGAGGACATTCATACTAATCAGAAATGACAGAGACTTATTAGCATAATAATCCAAAACAAAACCGCATTCTAGATTTGGCACCCACAAAGGTGGCCAGTGGGATCCCCACTGGGACCAAGATCAAGGGTACATCGTGTCTGCCCTGGAAACCTTCTCGAATTTGGATAAAGGATGTGATTCTTAACACACCAAAAGCACTGTAAATCCTTAATGTCTGAACTTCAGGATAGTATTCATTTATTTGCAATATTTCCATTAAGTTTTAGAAGAAGTCAGAACACTGAGAGCTTTTTTGGAAAATAAGGATTTGTTGAGATAGAGCGAAAAGACTGGGTAACTGCTGAACAGTTTAATGAAGCGCAGGAAAGCTCTGTGGCTGACGTGAGAGGGGTCTGCGATTAAAGATCTCTCAGATGCTATAGAAGAGACCTTGAAAGAATTCTTTTGTTTTTTTTTTTTTTTTTTTCATATGAAATACATTTCACCAATTCTCGAGCTTTTAATTGAACACTTCCTATGAGCTAAGCTATATTTTCAGGGATCTAGATACAAAAGATAAAAGAATATAATGCAGTCCTGAAGCAGCCTCAGTCAACTGGGGAGGACAACACGACTTCTAAAAAGCTCCTCAAGATACATGAGTAGGCAAAGTATCTTTTTTTTTTTTTAAATTAATTAATTAATTTTTTTGGCAAAGTATCTTTCTCGGCCCTGAGAGAGAACGCTGAGGAGGAAGCTTTCTGTTGTATAGTAACTGTGTTCAGAATTTTCACTAAAAAAAACATAATTATTTTGCCTTTTTCCAAATGATTATTTCACATTAAATTTAGTTTAGAACTTGCTTCTTGTAAGTAATTTGAAAGTGAGAGGTTAGGCATGGTTCATTGTGCCTTTTTCATTGCACAGATAATGCATTAAGGTTTCCATTAATCCTTCAATTACTTTTCCCTTATTGTTGCATAAGCATTCAGAGATATATTTTTTGAGGGATTTTTTCCCCTTCTCCTAGCTCTCTAGAGCTTTCCCTCTGGTATTTTGAGGAACTTATGAATGAGCTTTTATTATAGCATAACTAAAATACTGATTCTGCATTCCCTGTGTGAAAGATGATTCTGTTGATCTGCTCTTAGTAGAGCATAAGCTGTATTTTCCAGCAGTAGTGATGAATTTGCACTGAATATCCATATTCTTTCACTTGGAGTCCCTATAACAATTGCATGAATTTACAAGATGCCTAATCAGTATTAGCAGTGCAATCTGTGACTGAAAAAAAAAAAAAAAGGAAAATTGACTACTCTAGACAGGGAACAAAGCGATAAGCATAACTTTGTTAGCATGGCCTTTAAATCAGTGGCACTAACTAGCTACACTGGAACTTGACTTCTGCATTTTCTAAGTAGGAAGTGGTCAAATACGCATATTCCATTTATGATGTGTGCTCATATATCTTATCTCGTGAACGAACATGTTCACATAAATCTGTATCCTTCATTTCTCTTTTAAGTTCCTTTTCTTAAATTGAGATATAATTCACCCTTTTGCAGTGATGTTTAGAATATTCCCAAAGTTGTGCAACCATCGCCACTATAATTCCAGAACATTTTCATCATCCTCAAAGAAACCTTGTATCCATTGTCTCCTTCCCCAGCAAGTACTACCCTTCAGTTTTTTTTATACTTTTTCTTTTTCTTTTTCTTTTCTTTTCTTTGCTCAACATTTTAATCAGGCTTTGAATTCTTTGTCTCAAGAACTTCAGCAAGTGACATTTGGCTGACTTGCTCCATCCTCATTCATGCATGTGTGACTTGTCCCACATCGCTTCTTCTAAATCTCCAATTGTTCTATTCAACTCTAGGATTTGTTTTATTATACAAATCCTTGATTGGGAATACTTTTTTGGTTGTTACTTAAATTCTTTGGGAAGAAAAACAACTTGTACATTCATAAATATTGTTAAGACATAAAAAAGGTTTGTCTTTTCAGGGTGAACTTCTTTGGGGATGGCTTCCTTTTTAATGTATTCACCAGGAAAATCTTTTTTCAACTGTGTGTTCCCGCATTTAAGTTCTCTGGAAAGTCTGATTGCAGAGATCATCCTCTTTCTCTATACATGTGCGAGCTGCTCACCCACCTTGACTTCCTTGCTAAATAATCGTATTTGTGTGTGTCTTTCAGAATGCAGCTCTTCAGCATCTGTTTATTCGGAAGTCCTTCCGGCCTTTTAAGTGTTTGCAATGTGGGAAGGCTTTCCGTGAGAAGGACAAACTGGACCAACATTTGCGCTTCCACGGGCGGGAGGGGAATTGCCCGCTCACCTGTGATCTCTGTAACAAGGGCTTCATCAGCAGTGCGTCCTTGGAGAGCCACATGAAGCTCCATTCGGACCAGAAGACTTATTCTTGCATTTTTTGCCCAGAATCCTTTGACCGCCTTGATTTGTTGAAGGATCATGTGGCCATTCATATCAATGATGGCTGCTTCACATGCCCAACTTGTAAGAAACGATTCCCAGATTTTATCCAGGTGAGTGTCTATGCCTGAGACCCCTTCTCCCCCATACGCTTTTTTCTTCTTTTGGTAAAAGAAACTTCGATGTTTGGAAAATTGAGACTTGCCTGTCGCCTGCATTTTCATCCCTTCTTTGAGACAACTTTATGGTTGAGAATGGTATTTCTTCAATCAAGCTACTTTTGATAAACAAAAGATTACCACAACCCTTAATTAAATCGGACGTTGGCATTGAAACATTTAAGTTTTATTGCAAGTAACAAATACACAGATCTGATTATCATTTTTACAAAGTCTTTCTTACATCTTTGCCAGTGCCCTCTACTCATAAGATGTAGAGAGCCTGTGGAAGACATACTCCCATTTCCTGGCTCGGAAACATTTTCTCTCTACCACTGTGGTATCCTGTCTTGCTTTACTAAGGTCATGCATTTTGGAAGGAAACAGAGAGAGAGTTGGTATATAATATACTTTCGTATCAAGCACTGACCTCTTCCTTGGACTATATTCTGGAGCAAAATAGGTGAGGATAAATTCCAGAATACTCATGATTTCATTTGAACTTCAAGTGATGATACGCTAGTTCTATGCTAGTCAGTGAATAATTAAATATAAATATCTAGTAAAAATAGTGTCTCTTAAAAAAAAATTTACCCAAACGAAAGGTGATCATAGTTCTGCTAGTGTTGGGAGTCTTGGTAATTTTATCACTTCATACAATTAGAAAAGTGGCTTATGGCAGAATTTAATGGCAAAGAAACTCAAACAATGAAGCAAAACATCTTACAGGAATAGTTGGCTACGACTCACTACCCAGCTCTCATTCACTGCTCTCCTTCATGGGGTATTTATGGCTAAGAGAATTCAGAGGCCGTATTCCTTTATTTAAATTATCTAAAAGTACAGGGAATAAGTCCCAACTAAGGCGAAATGATGCTGATATTGTATCATTCTCATAAATATGTAATGCATTTTATATCATCTAATTCATGTCTTTATTCTTAAGAACCTGATTTAATGGAAAGATGTAAAAGGATCAATTACTTAAAAGGGGCTAAATTGCTTCTATGCATGTTGGAGGCAGGAAAAAGTGAGAAAGAATTATTTTTTGTCTTTCTGTAGATAATTTTTAGCAGAATTCATATAAATACAGAGGAACTCTGCTTTTAATCTTAAAAAAAGGAGAGAGAGCAAGAAAGAAAAATGGGCCCCATGCCATCAGGGCTTTGACTGAGCAAGCACTCTTTCTTCCTCTTCTTTAAGTTATATGGCAGGTTAAGATTTATGAGGCTTTCTGGCTACTTGTTCTGTTTCTTTGTGACAGGGGTACTATGTGTGATTGAGGCCAATTATCAATCACATCTGATTGGATTACAGCACCAGGTTGATGAAAGTCCATGGTAATGCGTTTGGCTCCCTCTAGTGTCGATAAGCCACCCTTTGTCCTTTCCGTCCCTGCCCGCGCCCTCTGACTTTCTCACATCTTCGACTGCCAGGTGAAGAAACACGTGCGAAGCTTCCACTCAGAAAAGATCTACCAGTGTACAGAGTGCGACAAGGCCTTCTGCCGTCCTGACAAGCTGCGCCTGCACATGCTCCGACATTCGGACCGCAAGGATTTCCTGTGTTCTACGTGCGGGAAGCAGTTTAAGGTACGAAGGGTTGTACTTGTGGCCGCTGAAGTCACGTCCGGCTAAAGGACAAATGCCTGGTCATTTCATCAGTTAATCGCCCACTTACAAAGAGCTGAACTTGAGATGCATTTTGTGTCTAGTGTTTGACTTAGTTATCATGATAAAATTCAGGAAAAAAACCTCACCTTAATACTCCCCAAATAATTAATTCAAATTGCCAAATAGAGTAGTAACACATCTCCTTAAAAAAAAAAAAAATCCGCTCGTACGATGAGTTGAACTAAATTGCTGTTGAGGAATTCCTAATAGAACGATATATTTATTTACCAAATCAAGAGATTTTTATTGAGCACTTGTTCAGAGCCTGGTAATGAAGCCCTGAAAGTCTCAGGAGTGTCATCTACGGAAGGTGGAGAATCTGTGGATCACTGAATGGCGTAGGCAACTTTGGGGAATGGTAATGACTCCGAGGATTAAAATAAGATGTCATAAGTAGCTGTAGGCCACCTAGAATCTGGAAGAAGCAAGGGGAACACCCACAGGAGACACTGGAATAAGAGTTAAACAAGTAAATATGAAAATAATAAGGTATACTTCATTGGGAAATCAGATGATTCACACTCAGTAGAGAAACACTAGTGAGTCTGATTGTAGGTCATGCTGACATAGAAACTGGAAGAGTCAGAAATGGATGCAGGAGGGAAAAACTAATCTAAAAAATGCATTATATAGAATGTGGAGACGATAAAGAGAAATAGGAAGTAATTCCCACACTTTAAATTGATGTGGAATATAATCCTGATGGCTTTCAGTACACAGTAGCACAGTGTAGACCTTTGCAGAAAACTCTAATGTGAAAGCTATAAATAGGCCTAGGTTCGCTTTTTTTTTTTTTATGGAGATCTTTATTTTTTAAATTTTATTTATTTATTCATGAGAGACAGAGAGAGAGAGAGGCAGAGACACAGGCAGAGGGAGAAGCAGGCTCCATGCAGGGAGCCCAACGTGGGACTCAATCCCGGGTCTCCAGGATCACACCCTGGACTGAAGGCGGCGCCAAACCGCTGAACCACTGGGGCTACCCCCTGTCTTATGGTATTAAGTGGTTGGCTATCCATCCATTCTACCATTTGATATTTTTTTAATTATCTCTCTTGTGCCAATATCATTTTAGCACCAGGCATGTGAAAAGCCTTGCTCCTTTCATTTTTTCTTTTACTCTCACCTGATGGATTAGACAGGGTTCAATCAGAGAAGCAAACCCACTAGAGTTATGCAGTAAGAGTTTTTCTTATAGGAACAAACTTCATCATAGAAGATGATAGAGAAGCAGGGGTCTGGCAGGAGAAGTTGGAGGATCGGAAGAGAGTCATTAACGTGCCTCTCTGACTCCCGGTCTGGGTGGACAATGGGAAATTAATTACCTGGGGATCTGGGATGCCAGGCACCTCCAGGGGGCTCATGAAAGAGAGCTGGTGCTGTCCAGGAGGAATGTTGCTGCCTGTGGTGGTGGATACAGAGTTGCCCATGGCACCTGCTCTTGGCAAGAGAACTTCTGCCGAGTGGGAGACAGTGAGGGTGAGCAGGGCACCCCTGCATCTGACCCACAGAGCATCACAGCTGCTGCTTCATTTCCACCTCCTTCTGGTATGAGTCTCTCTCTTAGCTAAGACTTACTGGGAACCATGCTAGGAAGGGGGTCCATGTAAATGTAGTTAGTTCCCCTTAGCCAAGTTGATGCAGTACAAGAACAAAACGTGTCTACAACTCATTTTTCAGACTATAATGAGTTATTTTTCCTAGAGAACAAATTTGATGTCCTGTGCCTTCAGAAAAAACCTTTAATTTTAATAGCCCCTTAGATAGATTCCAAAGTGCTTATCACTTCGACATCACAAGGGGTGCCTGGGTGGCTGAGTCAGAAGAACATGTTACTCTTGATCCCGGGGTCATGAGCTGGAGACCCACGTTGGGTGTAGAGATTACTTAAGTGAATAAAAACTTCGAAAAAATGATTACTGCTACTGTAATAGAGAAAGGAATAAAATTCCAGAAGGATGAACTCTGATTTGGGGTGTAGGGAGACCTCATAGGTAGGTGACGGTTGGATTCCAAGGGTGGGGAAGAGTTAGCCTGCTAGAGAAGGGGCAGGAGGAGGATGGGGAGAGGGTGAAGATGCCCCAGGGGCATTTTAGAGCTTGGCTGAACTAAAGTACCGGCAGTGGGCGTGCAGAAGAGGACCCATAATCAAGACAAACCTCTGAGGGAGAATTGGTAGGACTATGTCTGGGTGATGGGCTGATGGGCGAGGGGGCGGGTGTGTGTGTGGACAGGTTGGAATTGGACTTTCCAGCTTGGGAGGCTAGATGTTTGGGAACACTGCAGATCCAGCAGCAGAATGCAGGCAGGAGGAAAGAGTGGGAGCATACTGTATTGGCCTTAGGGCTGTTAGGATGGAAAGGCCTTGCTGAGATTTGGCCTTCAGTATACACGTCTGTCTCTGTAGGCAGAGCTCCATGTAGTAGTAGTAGTAGCAGCAGTAGCAGTAGTAGCAGTAGTAGTAGAGTGAGTAATAGACGGCATTCAGACTTACGTAATGATTCAGTTAAAGTAAGTTTGTTCATTTAAAGGGAATGGGTGGGGGAAAGTTAGCAAATACTGATGCTGGGGAAAAAGTAGGAATGCAACAGAAGTCTGAGGTGGTGAGTTTTATCACTGTATCTAAAGACAGTCAGGAGAAATTCTGTTATTTAGGGCAGGGCTCATAATCCAGACTTTATTACAGAGTAGGAAACTATGAAATTCTCTCCTAGGCTTTCTAGGAATGAGATGGGTGGGGGTAGGAGGAAAGAGCAGTTGGGTCCTGTCCACAGCAGCAGAAGAGGGAGGTAGGTGAGGGGTCCTAGCGTTGAACTCTGAACTTTGAGTGGTTCCTGACACTCGATGGGCACTCAAGAAATGCTTGTTAAATGAATGTGCTGAAAAAAAGGCAGTAGTTAAGTAAAAGTCCCTAAAACAAAACTCGGGGAGAACTGTTCTGGTAGGAAGGTTCAAAATCTTTATCAGACCAGTAATATTTTGGGGCACCCGAGTGGCTCAGTGGCTGAGCGTCTGCCTTTGACTCAGGGCACGATACCAGGGTCCTGGGATCGAGTCCCGCATCAGGCTCTCTGCATGGAGCCTGCTTCTCCCTCTGCCTGTGTCTCTGCCTCTCTCTCTGTGTCTCTCATGAAAAAATAAATGAAATCTTTTTTAAAAAGACCAATAATAGTTTAATCATATGTCTAAGAGAAGAGAGCCACGATAAAGAGGGGAGCTGGCATTTTTTGAAATTTTTTCCCCTCGGGATTGGCTCTGCTTGACTTCTGTCTCTGTGGACTCCTATCAGCAGGTATCACTAGATTAAGTCATCAGACTAAGACCTGTGCCCTAGGCCGTAGGCTCCACCTACCGTGGGCTCTGTGACTGTTTACAGGCACTTGTAAGTCCATACGATGAGAGATTCTTAAATCCATGTGAGGTTTGGAAGAATATCAGAATGTCTGTTAAAATGCGTGGGGACCGAGCATACACGTGGTGTCGTAAATACAATGTTACCTGTTACTCGTCAATTTGTCTCATAATTCTCGATACCAGACTTATTCCGCTATCCTTTGATCTTCTCCGTATACACGTCGATTCTTTCTTCCCCAAAACCAAGGCTCGGTGGAAGGCGCTCCCTGGCTCGTGGGCAGAGTGGCCGTGAACATCCGGCCCCGTAGCTGCTCGGGCGCCTCTTGGTGGGGTCGTGCTTGCGGTCCACTTGTATGGCTTTCTTTAATGTCTTCAACTAAAATCATTCTACCCTCGCTCCCCACTCCCCTGCCTTTTCAAAAATTCTCTCTAAACAGCGAAAGGACAAACTGCGGGAACATATGCAGAGGATGCATAACCCGGAGAGGGAGGCCAAGAAAGCCGACCGCATCAGCCGCTCCAAGACGTTCAAGCCGCGGATCACGTCCACGGACTACGACAGCTTCACGTTCAAGTGCCGCCTGTGCATGATGGGCTTCCGGAGGCGAGGCATGCTGGTCAGTGCCCCACGGCTTCCAGAGCCGCCTGCTTCTGCTTATGGTGCTGGCTTTTGTGCAGTGCCGTGTACGGCATCGAGCAGCAGGGTGTGTCAGTGGCTGGGGAAAAGCTGGGAGCAGGCGATGCCCCCCTGGATCTCTCCCGTCTCCCTTTGCCCCCGTGGGCCGCCGCTCATTTCGGCTGACCTCTCCGGAGAGGTCTTCTATCACTTTTCATTACTAGTTTTACTTCGCCTGACCCTGCTCAGTCTCTGCTCTTATATTTTATTTCCCTCTTCTCTTCTGTGTTCTGGAACATACTTTCTGGCGGGGTTTCCTTCTCCCCGGTTGCTCCCTGTAAGGCCTCCCTGTCCCAGATGCGAAACAGCAATAGAAGGAAACCGCTCTACCAAGAAGGGTGTGTGACTTGGGTTAGCAGGCACCTCAGGACAACCAGTTCTCTGCCTTCAGTTCATTTTGACCTTATCACGTTTCTGGCAGAACTAGAGACATAGAGCATTATTTGAAATTTGGAACCCGAGTTTGTGTCTCATTCGGCGTCCTCAGTAAGGCTAGGGCACTGAATAATGGAAGACAGGTTTGCATCGGGAGAATTCAACAATGACATTCGTGCTAGTGTGATTTCCCACTTTCTATCAGTGGGCCTTTCAGTCAGAGCGTTGATGGAATCCATGGTGACCCAGTTCCCCTTCAGTGCTTTGCTGAATGACTGTTAATCCCTGCCAACAGTGACTGTTAAGTTAAGGCTTGGTGTCGGATGGGCCTGGCAATGCTGGTTCTGGCCACGTGTCTTACTGTTCTGGGGGATGGCACCAGAGGATTCCGACTTGTAGCCGTCAAGACCGGAGGCATTCGGTTCGCTTCTCTTTGTAATGGGCTCTCTTTCTCTCATTTGCTTTTTCCCCCTTCAGGTGAATCACTTATCAAAGAGGCACCCAGACATGAAGATAGAAGAAGTGCCAGAGTTAACTCTACCCATCATAAAGCCCAACCGCGATTACTTCTGTCAGTATTGTGACAAGGTAAGAGGAAGCCATCCATGCTGGGATGCCTGTCCGGGAGCCCTGCGAGAACCCACTTGTCTGCGTGTATAAGTATACACTTGGATCTTGGAGTTACTCTCAATAGATGGTTCCCTGTCTCTCACTGGTTTTCCATTCGGATGAGAAAGGGCTAGAAGTGCGGCCTCATTTTAAGCCAAAATGTATCTCCTAAGCATTAGTTGACTTTGTGTTTAACACTTTTTTCTTCTTTCTGTGGTTTTGTTACAAAAGTAGAGGCTTACAAAGAGCTTAGTATAGGAATTTGTTTTAAATTCCTAAGCTCCAAAGCGAAAGCGTCTATCATCCTACTTGTAAAATATATACAGTAGGTTCGGGATTTCAGGAAGATTGAGTAGGATTGAGTAGGATGTGGAGGAGTTTTGAGATGGAAAACTTGTACTATTTCATCCTTATTTTTGTGCAGTTACAAAAAGGCAGATTATATGCGTACTGTTTCATTGTAATGTTTCCTTACATAGTATAGTCGTGTCCATTTAAAACTGGGAAACTTTTTAAAGCATAGATTCACCATTATAGGTACTAGTCACTATCAGACCTGCTGTCTTGGAGGATTCTTTGGCATGTAGCTTTAGGAAACATTTGAGAGCTTTTGCAGAAAGGCTAAGTGGGATGAACTGGCCTTTGGAACAATTGTTTTTCTGTGACTGTGTATCTACCTCTTAAACTTCAGGGTAAGGGATATTTTTATTATTACTATCTTAGATGTATAAATTCCAGGAGGCTGCCTACCATGTCTATATTATGTCCTTATTTTATATATCCTTCAATATAGCTGATAATATATTTTCTTTTGGGGTACATGGATACTTTTTCTCATTTCTTATATGTAACAAAGGAATTGTTAGATTGCTTTAAAGTAAGAAAGTGGCACCATATATTGCTTAAAAAAAAAGATTTTATTTATTTATTCATGAGAGACACACAGAGAGAGAGGCAGAGACACGAGCAGAGGGAGAAGCAGGCTTCATGCAGGGAGCCCAATGTGGGACTCCATCCTGGGACCCCAGAATCACACCCTGGGCCAAAGGCAGGCACCAAACTGTTGAGCCACCCAGGGATCCCCTGTATATTGCTTTCACGGCAAAGCATTTGAATTTGCAGGTTTATAAAAGTGCCAGCAAGCGAAAAGCCCATATTCTGAAGAATCATCCGGGTGCTGAGCTCCCACCAAGCATTCGCAAACTTCGTCCAGCTGGCCCTGGAGAACCAGACCCGATGCTGAGCACCCACACCCAACTCACAGGCACAATAGCCACCCCTCCGGTCTGCTGCCCTCACTGCTCCAAACAGTACAGCAGCAAGGTATGGGAAGGGCTTTGACTGCGCCTGAATCAAGGTCATTATTTAAGGAATCTCTTAAGGGAAGGTGATGATTGGCTTCTTCAGAATGGATGGGGGTCTACTGGAAGTGTTTTCCTAGTTCAGCTGGCTAAGAAGCCGCTTCCTGAGAATAGGGATTATAAATCCAGAATGAGAAGAGAATATGTGGAATTTCCCCAGAGTTAGCATATCTCATACATAACATGAGCACTTGACTGGTCTCCTTTTCCCTTGGTCTACTGAAGGTCTCACATTGGAATATTTAAGATTCATGCTTTGTGAGCTCAGGTTTACAGAAGCACTACGTAGGAACTTACATGATAGATCTTGAAAAAAGGGTCATTCTTGGTTGGGGGGGGAGCTTGTGATTGATTGCTACAGGTATTGATGGGATTAGGGGATGCCGTGAGGTGTGCTGTCCTTACCTGTCAGGGTGGGGTGGCATGGGTGTTCAGTTTCTTTTCAGCCTCTTCCTTTTCCTCTTGCAAAGTCTGTGTTGCTTTGGGAGGAGCAGGCCCAGAGTCAGCACCACACCTTATTTTTTTTGAGGCAAAACTTGAAAGGCCTTAGGGATCTTTGCAGGGTTAACAACTAACTCCAGTAGTGATTCTTGGTTTTGCCATACTTTTTCAGACCAAGATGGTACAGCACATTCGAAAGAAGCATCCAGAGTATGCCCAGCTCCCTAACACCTTACATCCACCCCTGACAACAGCTGTGATCAGTGCTACCCCGGCTGTGTTAACCACAGACAGTGCTACCGGGGAGACCGTGGTGGTAAGTGTACGAACTGGTAAGAGCACCTCATCCCCTTCAGTGCCTGTCACAGCTTCCAATACCAAAGCCATGTCCATCTCGCTATATAATTGGCTGCAAAGGTAGCCCATTATCCCTCACTCTTCTACCCAGGGCCTTAGGCTTATGTTTGGGTCTCCTAGTTGTTCCTTCCCAAAGTTCTCCGTAGAAGGCATAGCAGGAAATGTCCAGCGCTGCTCCTGGGCTGCTAGACTGTCGGACCTCTTAGGTAACTCCATCGGGCCTGATGTAGACAGGTAGATACGGATCTGTAGGTAATCTTCCACCATCTTCTCACCTTTGGAGTTTTCCAATCTGAGTTCAGGGCTAATTTGTACCAGCAGTGGTGTTGACAGCTAATGTATTTTTTGTGACTTTTCTAGACAACAGACCTCCTAACCCAAGCCATGACAGAACTGTCCCAGACCTTAACAACAGATTACCGGACATCGCAGGGGGACTACCAGAGAATTCAGTATATCCCTGTATCACAGTCTACGTCAGGCCTTCAGCAGCCTCAGCACATACAGCTTCAAGTGGTGCAAGTGGCTCCGGTACACATCCTTCTCTTTACCTTCACGAATGTTGTATCGTCACTAGCCAATATGGCACTGAGCAGTGCGGGCGGGGGTGTGTGGGGGGCGGTCAACAGAAATACCCAGTTCTCACAGCTAGAGCTGGGCCCCACGTAATGTGCTTCGGCGTGTTAAGTTCTGAGTCTAAGGCATTTGTAAAACTCTCCCAGCCCCCCGGCCGCATAGGGCTCTGGACTTAGTGTAAGAGATTTCTGTCAGTAGCGGCCTAGAGGTTTCAGGCTGCCGGGTATATACTGTCATCCTGTGCTACCGCAGGATAGACTACGTGAACTCTTTCTGAGCCTCTTCTGAATCCCTGGGCACCAAAGTTGACCACTTGGTGGGGGACCAGTTTGGTAAGTCCCTACTTGGGCATCGAATGCCTGAGAGGTATGGAAGGTTGTGAGGAATAATTGCGAGTTTTGAGTAGTAGGCAGTACAAGGTACAGTTTTTTTTTTTTTTTAATTTTTTTTTTTAAATTTTTTTTTTTATTTATTTATGATAGTCACAGAGAGAGAGAGAGAGGCAGAGACACAGGCGGAGGGAGAAGCAGGCTCCATGCACCGGGAGCCTGATGTGGGATTCGATCCTGGGTCTCCAGGATGGCGCCCTGGGCCAAAGGCAGGCGCCAAACCGCTGCGCCACCCAGGGATCCCCAAGGTACAGTTATTAGTACAGGGGTATGACCGCACTCCTTCTACCAGATAATTGGTAGCTCATTCTCACTGATTAGGGAGCTCGTCCTCACTGATTAGGGAGCTAAAAGAAGGAATCTTCCCAGAACTATTGTTTCATTTAATTATGCTGAGGAAGTGTACTCAAGGCACAGATGATCAAACCTGTTGCTTTGAAGTAATTTGGCCTGAAAACATAGGAAAATAGGAGAATTTAGGACTAATACCAGAGTGGGAAGTGAGGAATTGCTACTGTGATTGACTGTTTCTTATCTTGTTTTTCTTATGAGACAGTTCTTAACTTCAGGCTTTGGAGGAACCTGTGAATCCCTGAAGTAGCCTGTAACGTGTGCTGTATATGTACATTGTTCTGGAAAAAGGGACTATATGTTAGCCAGACTTTTCAGAGATGTCTGGGATACATAAAAAGGTTGGGGGCCACTGTTCTAGCAGGTCAGTTGTGACAAGCTGAAAGCAAATTCTCTTCATTGATCTCTTAACCTATCAAGGATAAGGTATTAAATTTAATTGAAACTTAAGGGGAAAAGGGCTTTTGATTCCCAAGAGCTTCTCATTCAGCTCATGATGAGGAGGTGTATTCCATTTATCTCCTTCTCTTCCAGAATTAAATAGCATTAGGCTTATGTTTTCATAAGCATAACTTTTAAAACTATCTTCTTTTCTAATATCTGCCAGCTTGGCTTAGGCGTGGGCTCTCTGGGAGCGAAGCCCTGGATGTGAAGTTCCGACGGCTCCTCTGCTGGGATATTGTTTCAGCTGAACCTTTTCTCTGGAAGGAGTTCCCTTCCCCTTAATCAGTATGCACTTGGTCTCCCTGCCCTCTAGGCCACTTCCCCACACCAGTCTCAGCAGTCCACTGTGGACGTTGGCCAGCTCCACGACCCTCAGACCTACACCCAGCATGCCATCCAGGTGCAGCACATCCAGGTCACGGAGCCTACTTCCTCCACCCCGTCGTCATCCCAGGTATGTTCTCCGACCCCTCACCAAGGGCTGTGTGGTCCTGGGGACCCTGGGAATGTTAATAAGAGTGAAGACACGTTATCTCCAGACCTAGTCCCCTTGACTGTTGAAATGATACCATTCATTTTGGGGCCTTAATTAAAGTTCCTATCTTTGGTTCCAGTTTTTGTATTGACATTATGGACACACTTGCATGAAGTGATTAACTTCCCCTGTGCAACGGGAGCCCTGTGACCTTGTATCCTAGGGACAACATCAGCCTTTGCTTCTTGTTCTAAGTGACTGTCTGATAGTATGCAGTTGCTAAGTTGTTCCTTGAATTTTGGGACAGTGACTTTGTGGTGTAATACGGTGTTTGTATGATATAGAGTCTGTTACTGAGATAGCAAAGCTACATCCATTCAAAAAATGTTTATTAAAGTCTTTCCTTTTGCATAAAACTTTTCTAGGTCTTGGCCTCAATGAGCTTGGAGTCTAGTAGGGATATAACATTATATATATAGAAGTAAACAGGATATGACATGAAGGTATCTGAACCAGAAAGGATGCATGTAGACCCACCTCTAATATTCACAGGCTCTAGGAGAAGAGTATACATGAAAGCCTGCGTGCCATGTGTCTAGGTGGTGAAAGCTTTAAATCAAGCTAAACTGTTCAATAAAATATATTCTTTGCAACTACATGGATGAAGCTATAGGCTATTATGCTAAGTGAAATAAATCATTCAGAGAAAGATATTGTATGATCTCACTTATACATGGAATTTAAGAAACCGAACAAACAACCAAAGGGAAAAAAAAAAAGAGAGAGGGGCAAACCAAGAAACACTCTTTTTAAAAAAAGATTTTGTTTACTTATTTGAGAGAGAGGGAGAGAGCAAGTGTAAGTGGGTAGAGGGGCAGAGGGAGAGGGAGACAGACAGGGAAAGAGAGAGGGAGAAGTAGACTCCCCGCTGAGAGTGGAACCCGATGCGGGGCTTGATCCCAGGGCCCCAAGGTCATGACCTGAGCTGAAATAAGATGCTTAACCTACTGAGCCACCCAGGTGTCCCCAGACTCTTTACCTACAGAGAACAAACTGATGGTCACCAGATGGGAGGTGGGAGGTGCTGGGGAGATGGGTGAAATAGGTGATGGGGAGTGAGGACGGCACTTGTGATGAGCACTGGGTGTTGTATGGAAGTGATGAAACACTATGTTGTACGCCTGCAACTAAGATTACACTGTATGCTAACTATACTGGGATTTATGTTTGTTTGTTTATTTATTTATTTATTTAAAATATTTTATTTATTTTAGAGAGAGATTGAGTGGGGGTGGGGGAAGAGAGTGCAAGCAGGGGGAGGGAGAGGGACAAGCAGACTTTCTTTGTGTAGAGCCAGGGAGCCCGACACTGGGCTCGATCCCACGACCCTGAGATCATGACCTGAGCTGAAATCAAGAGTCAGACGCTTAACCGACTGAGCCACCCAGGTGCCCCCACTAACTGGAACTTAAATAAAAACTAAAAAAAAAATGTGTATTCTATCTTCCTACTTGACACATACATTTTCATAATAACAAAATTGAAAAGTACATGCAAACTAACAACTGATGCTAAATCACACGGATAGTGCCAATTTGAAATTACTTGCCTTTCTGCCAGATGCATGGGGGACACTGGCAGCTTCCCGGTGAGGGTAGGAAGATGCAGGAGAAAGGCTTTCTCCCTCCCTTGCTGACTCTGTGCCCTTCCGATTGCTGTGGAAATCCATCAGAGAAACATGCCCTTTCTCTGCTTCCTGCTTCCTGGGGGGTGTTGGGGATGGGAGGCTGCTTAGCATCTGATGGCCCCTCCCCTCCCTCTACTGTGAACTTGAGCAGCTTTGACGTTTCTGACACTTGTCCCAGTCCCAGACAGTCGCCTGTATCCACAAAGGGCCCATCTTCCCCACCCCCGCTGGCATCACACAAAGGAACCCTAGGCTGAAGGGACTCCTTCGCAGAATGTGGTGGCACAGGGACAACCTTCCCTAAGACTGGGAAGGCTCCCCATTTCTTCTCACCCAGCCTCCACCCTGCACATCATGGGGCCTTCTGTATACCCACATGTCTCAGCCTTTTCCCCATCCTTGCAAAGTTGATCCCATGGCCACCCCCTTGGTCCCATGTGCCTAAATACCATCAGAGGAGCCCACAGCCACAAGATAGGACCCCATAGGATGACAGACCCAGGGAAGAGACTTGTTACAGGTCCTGGAAGTGTGTGCAGGGCTATTTCCACAGGGAATGGAGGACTCTGGTTCCCAAGTGTCATTTAGAAGGGGACACATATTCCAGGTCCATGGTCTAAGGGTGATGTGGGTATTTAGATAAGTTATGGGTGTTCAGAAAAGGGAACGATTATGTTTAGCAAGGAACCAAGGATATTTCTGCGGAAGTGGAGTCTGAATTAGGTCCTGAAGGAGAGGTATGATTTTGACATGGTAGTTGGGGAAGGCATTATGATCTGAATGTGTTCTCATTGTGAATAAAGCCACAGAGGTGGGAAACCAGTATATTTATGGAAACCCTTTAGGTTACTAACAGGAAATGATGTCTAGGAGAAAGGTTGGAAAGGTAGTTGGAGCTGGAGCTGGAGGGCCTGAATGGCAAACAGATTTCCCAGTGTACTCAATGGAAATTGTGATGTTTGAGTTCGACTTCAGTTTGTGTTATAGATTCGCTTTATGACACAGGCAAGTTCTTTAGCTTCTCCATTTTTCAAATTTTATGTAATGAAGATAATTATTCTTGTGTTCATTTATCTTTCTAATAAGCTTAGTGAAATTAATTTTTTGGATATTCTTGTAGATAATCCCTCGAAAACTAAATGGGATTTGATAGTTATGATTGCCTTTCATTAATCCTATTCTTATTTAAAGTATTATTTTAGCAGCGATACTTGCAGTATTATAATTCATGTTAGCCAGATTTCTTTTCTTCAGTTATTTGTGAGACTTAACTATATTGGAAGTCATTCATTTTCTACTCTTGCTTTGTCTCTCTCTCTCTCTCTCTCTCTCTAGGTAGCTGGGCAGCCCTTGAGTCCTGCCTCCCAGCAGTCCCAACAAGGGCTCAGCCCTTCCCATATACAGGGCGGCTCCTCTACGCCAGGCCAGACTCTCCAGCAGCAGCAGCAAGGTTCCTCTGTACAACACACCTATCTACCCAATGCTTGGAATTCCTTCCGTGGCTACTGTAAGTAAGAAGCAGGCAGAGTGCTGTAGCTCGTGGGTGGGGAACCTACAGCTATGGGTCATAACTTTATCAGCTTTAGAATAAATTTTCTGAATTAAAGGATCATTGGCCATTTTTTACACTCGATAGTGCATGTCCTTGAATGAGTTTCATGACCAAATTCAAGGCAGCGTTCTGATCTCAAAGAGCCACCCAATTCAGAGACATCAGGAATACTGCCAGAGGAAGTATAGGCAAATGAATTAAATAGCAGAATAAATGGATCTAGGGTATGCTGATGGTGGTGATTCATCTCTTTCATCAACATTTATTGGATGTCTTTGTATCAGTGGATGTGCTAGACCCTTGGTATATAAAAAATTAATATTGACATTCGTATCAGTGACACCACCCAGTAATAATGTTAGCCAGCTTTCATTAAGCTCTCACTAAGTGCCAGGAATGATTCTAAACCACATATATGTTGCATTCAGTATTCACAGCAACCTATAAGTACAATTGTTATTTGCACTTTCAGATAGGGAAATTCAGACACAGAGTCACTTGCCCAAGGAACACAGCTAGTACCTAAAGGATTGGAACCCAGGCAGTTAGAGTTTACACTCCCCCCACTGTGTGGCCTCTCCTTATAAGATAGTCTTTGGCTCAAGGAGATCATTATCTAGTAGGGAGAGATGTATGAGTAGATGGCTTTCAAAACCCTGAGATTATCACTACAGAAGCAGCAAAAGGCTGGCTGTGAAAGTCCTAATAGCTAATGGTTTTGGTGAGGATGGCAGCCTCAGATATGAGCCGGGAAGTATGAGGTCTTTATGAGTGAAAGTCTGGGATAGAGGAACAGCTAGACCTCGATAGTAGCAACTAGGAGCAGTAGGGGCTGAGAAGTTAGGGAGGCCAGTGTTGGTCCTCCTCTTACTGATTTATTTCTTTGAATCTGTCTCCATTGTCCTTGGTCTTTGGATATGTTCTGTAGATTTGGTATGGAATCAGGCTCAAACTGTACCTGGTTATTTTTACAATCTATCCTCTTAAATATCGGTGGTCACAATGAGAGCTGAGTCTTGTTTGTAGCCAGGGAAAGACTCCTGCTCATGGTGAATACCAGGAGAAGCCTGGTAAGTAGACGTTTATACTACATTTAATTCCTGTGAAAGAAATGTGGAATGATGCAGATAGCTGTGGTAATAATAGAATGAGCTAGCATTCTAACCTGAGGAAACGATTCTGGAATTGACATTTTTTTATTAGGGAAAACATTTAAGATACACAGAGGTAGAATAGTATAATGAATGCCTTTTATACCCATTATCCAACTTTGGTTTTCAACTCAGGGCCAATCTTGTCTGATTTGTACCCCCATTATTCTTTCCCAGTCCCCCAATTATATAATAATCCATATGATTTCATCTGTAAATATTTTTTAAAAGATTTTATTTATTTATTTAGAGCACAAGTGTGTGTGGGGGAGCAGAGAGAGAATCTTAAGCAGATTCCACCCCGATGCAGGGCTCAATCTCACGACCCTGAGATCATGACCTGAGTTAAAACCAAGAGTCCCATGCTCAATTGACTGGGCCACCTAGATGCCCACAAAATATTTCTTAAAATGCAACCACATCACTGTTATCAAACTTGAAAATAAATGACAGTAATTTTTAAATACTCATCAAATATCCACTGTTCGCATTTCTGTGATTGTCTCACAATTTTTTTTTTTTTAAATGGTTGGTTTGTTCAAATTGAGTCCCTAGTAAGGCTCCTATATTGCAATTGGTTATGTCTTGTGAGGGTTTTTGTTTTTTGATTTTTGTTTTAGATTTTATTTTTTTAAGTAATCTTGACACCCAGTGTGGGGCTTGAACTCATGCCCCCAATATCAAGATTCACATGCTCTACCGACTGAGCCAGCCAGGCAGCTTTTGAGTTGTTGTTATTTTTGAATGTATGTCTTCTCTGTCTTTTAAGTTACAGTTTTTTTAAAATTATTTATTTATTTATGATAGTCACACACAGAGAGAGAGAGAGAGAGAGAGAGAGAGAGAGGCAGAGACATAGGCAGAGGGAGCAGCAGGCTCCATGCACCGGGAGCCCAACGTGGGATTTGATCCCGGGTCTCCAGGATCGCGCCCTGGGCCAAAGGCAGGTGCTAAACCGCTGCACCATCCAGGGATCCCTAAGTTACAATTTATGTGTTGAAGAAACTGGGTCATTTATTCTTTAGAATTTCTCATGTTTTAGATTTTGCTGTTGTCATCTCTATGTTATCATTTAAGATTTTTTTCCTGTCCTTTTTATTCACTGTAGATTGGAGGTTGATCAAATTGACGTTCAGTTTTTTCCACCAAAATACTTCTAGCTGGTGGTGTGTACTTCTGTCAGGAGGCACATAATGTTTGGTTGTCTGTCATTTCGCTTTGCTCCACTGTTTCATTAGGGATCACAAAGTTGTCATGTTCTGATTCTATCATCCTTTACTCACTTATCAGCTAGAAGATGTCGTCGTCATCATCTTCTTCTTTTTTTTTAAGATTTTATTGTTAAGTGATCTCTAGACCCAACATGGGGCTAGAACTCACAACCCCAAAATTAAGAGTTGAGCACTCCACCAAAGTGCCCCTAGAAAACTTTTGTAAAGAAAAATTTTTACCTTAACTGACAGGTTACTCTGAGGCACAGTTTGCAAGGAAGGGAAGGATAAATGCTTTATATATCTAGTTCATATCTTTTATTTACCAGTTTTCAAAATAATGAGTTCTTTCTTAGTATTATCCCAGGTGAGCAGTGAAGGGTATATGTGTGTGTCTTAGTATCATTTTATTCTCATATATTTCAACACAGTAGATGTGTTTCAAACTACTGAAGTTGCTACCCTTATTAATGCTCAGATTATCCCATTGTTGGCCAATGGGAACATCCTCAGATTGGCCCCTGTGTCTTTTCTGCATGACCCCATAGTCTCTTATAGCATCTTGCATGCTGGTGTGATCCCATTTCATCTTATGACCTAGGCTCATCTTATAACATTTCCTACGCCAGCACTGGAATCAGACAAAAGCTAGAAACTTTGGTTCCTTTAAGAGGAAAATATTATATAAAGACCATCAACTGCACACTAGGGTGAACTTTGTTTTTAATTTGTTTTAATAACACTGGTGGTGAAATAAACTTCAAGTTAGATTATGTTGTGATTAGTAGGCAATAGTGCGTGCATACATTTGCCAGTGATTCAAATCCAAATGTAAAAGATAAAAATATTAAGCTAACAGGTAAACCTTTGTAACTTATTTCAAGGTTTTAAAAAAATTATTGAATATTTGTCTTATGGATATTTAGAAGCCACATTTGGGGGAGATGCATTGATTGTTTCTGATATTTTATAACTCTCTGCTAACTTCCTCTGATCATTCTTTATCAGAGTATCAAGATCATATCATGATAAGACTTTTACATGTTAAGAAATCAAGTCATGATAAGACTCTTACAGCAAGCAAATCCATGGAAAATTTCTCAGTGAGGAATGTGACAGGGCACCCCCGGTGGCCCAGCGGTTTAGCACCACCTTCAGCCCAGGGTGTGATCCTGGAGACCTGGGATCAAGTCCCACGTCAGGCTCCCTGCATGGAACCTGTTTCTCCCTCTGCCTGTGTCTCTGCCTCTCTCTCTCTCTCTCTCTCTGTGTCTGTCATGACTAAATAAATAAAATCTTTTAAAAAAAATACATGGATAATTTATTAAAAAAAAAAAAAAGAAAAGGAATGTGACCACTGGTTAGGTATTTGTTTCTACAACTTGTATTAGAATCTGAGACCACTTAAGTATGAATATTTTCTGTTTTTCAGCATCAGAGATTCAAATGATGACCCTTCCTCCAGGTCAGTTTGTGATTACAGACAGTGGTGTGGCCACTCCTGTCACCTCTGGCCAAGTAAAGGCAGTTACACCGGTAAGTGATCTGCTCGGGAGGGCTTTCCTGTCCATTGTACCTCTGTTTTCTGCTCCTCAGTTTTCCTTATCTGAGTTAGAAGTACATCCTGTGTATTCCCGTAACTCCTTATGGAGCTGTATTATAATTAATTATTATAGTTTATTTTAATTACTGATTTACTGTCTATCTTTTCCTAGCAGACAATGAATTCCTTGAAAGCTGGGTCTTGGTCTTTATCTCTTTATTCTCAGTGCCTTGCTCAGGAGGCTGGACTATAACAAATGGTCGATAAATACCTGTGCAATTAATAACTATAATGAACCTCCTAGATCCAAATATGTACCAATTCATAATTGATCACCTTTTTTATGTGCTTTGTGGAGAGTATTCATGACTATTGGTCCTCAGCTGGATTGGGAGAGAATAATTGAATGAATATGTTACAGAGCTCTTTTAAGCTATTTTAAACGTTCAACCCTCCTCCTCCGCAGAACATTGCTGTGAATTATCTTGTTATATTTAGATTGGGCAGGTCAATTTTGGTTGTACCTGCTACCTCTGTTTTTATCTTCACTGGTTTGTTCTGGTCTGCCTCTAAGTAATTAGAAAACAGAGTATCTTAAGTTTAAATTACGAAACATACTCCTAAGTGACTAGGGATATTGGGATGTTCCCAGGGGAAGACTATTTCCCAAGAAGTCTCAAAGAGTAGCAGGGTAGTCTAGTGGCCTCAAAACCTGATTTTTCCCTCCGAAAGCATACTGAGAGCTTACCCATTTCTTAGCGCGCAAACTCACATTAATTAGACTTAGGAGAGATTTGTAAATCCAGGGTAACACTATTATCAGTGAAGACAATAGCTAATGTAAAATGGAATAGTCTCGTTGGCATAATCAGTGAAATTTTTACTCCTGGTGGGACCCACTGACTCTTTACCTTTTTTTGGCCAGGAATTCATTTGAGAACCTGATTACAGTCAAGGACATTCCTCTCCCCCTGCCACAACACACACACACACACACACACACACACGCACACACACACGCACACACAAATTTAATGTACATTTTCCAGGGTTCATAGAATCTCTAGCCCACCTGTGACTACCTAGTTGTTCATGGACAGTAGGCTGAGAACCAGCCCCCTCCTCCTAGAAAAAGACCCACATGGAGAACCAAATCGTAATCCGAGATTGAATGAGTATGGACTCAGAGCACATGGCCCTAGATAAATCAAATGGGTATTTGGCTATGGCTTTTTCTCTGGACAGAGCTTGGAAGGCAGAGGGCTTTCCTCTGTGACGTTTCTTTTCTTAGCCTATAGAGGAAACCAATCACCTAGTCAATGGACACATTCTTTCTTTAAAAATGTTAACTTAAGGAAATAGCTACTCCAAGTCTGTGAAGTCTTCATGATCAGAGGAAAAATAATGACAATGCATCTTTTCATAAAGCTAAATTGATTCAGTGTAAGGGACTTTATTCTAAGATTGTACTCTTCTTATACTTTTGAGTGTTAAAATTTCTCTCATTTGAGAGTATCATCCTAAAATCTACTCTACTTGGCAAAATAAAATTTGGGGATACTTATTATTACTTTTAATTTGCTGATCTGTGAGACTCTGAAGTCTAGGAACCACTGATCTTGACTACCTGACTTGGGAGTCTTTCTGCCTTTTTATGGGAACTTTAAATATCTCTTTTGTGTTCTATTTTGTATTACTCTTAAATATTAATTGACAGACAGCAATCTTATTTTATGAATTTCTAAATTCTTAGGATCAGTACAATAGCTCATGTTTCCTTTGCCACATAGATTACTATTATAATGCAAATTTCTGTACATGAAGGTCTTCGCTATATTATTTGGTAGAACACCTAAGGCAGTCCCTTAAATTACCTTTGTAGTCTATTACTGTGACTGATCCATCCCCTCTAAAGTACTTACATAAAAGATCTCACAAAGGTGCCTATTTTGGTGTCATGTTATAACATTTCCTTTCCAATTACTTTTTATCTCCACCAAGAGCGTCCCCCTCCCCCATGTTAGACTTCAGATTTCTAAAGATCTTTTTTTTTTCCCCCTAGGGTCATTATGTATTATCAGAAAGTCAACCAGAATTGGAAGAAAAGCAAGCTTCTGCTCTCTCAGCAGGAGTCCAGGTTCCAGCAGCTACACACAGTGACTTGGACCCCCAGACCACCAGCCAACAACAGCCCACACAGTACATCATTACAACCACCACCAATGGGAATGGGAGCAGTGAAGTGCATATCACTAAACCTTAACTTCTTCTACCCTTGAGCTTGAATCCAGCGGTCACATCACGTCTTTTCTCATCCATAAGTCCAAAAGCTTCCAATACTTGGAACTCTTTTTTAAGCTTTATCATTCACTCAAGAATTTGGAAACCACAGTTTTGACACTCTACACACACTTGGGCTTCTTTTATTAACGTCGTCTTTACCAAATTGACTCTAGGAGCTTCTGCCATGGAATGGAGATCTTTCAGGGGAAAGTGGATTTCAAGGTGGAGAAACTTCACCTTGTACTTGAGTTGTGTTTTTTTTTTTTTTTTTTTAACACATTGATAGGCCTTACTTTTCCTTTGTGGAAATATTAAGTGGTGTATCACGTTTGTACCAAAGGTGGAGAAAGGATGTGCCAAGTCCATGGCCACTGGACTGCTTCATTCCAAGCCATGGCACCAAAGGAGAGGGGCATTTTATTCCGTCGGAACTGCTTCATCTACTGAATTTGCATTTTCAGTAATTTAACAAAGGGAGCCTATTGAATATAAAAATAAAGATGATGAAATAGAGGCTTGATAGTGATGTTCTGAAGGAAAAACTGTTGTCTAGATTTTTCTTATTGCTGATTTAAAACAACAACAACTTGCCTCTTTGGGAAAAACTATTGTTGGGCTACTATTATTGGTAGTGCTTTGCACAGATGCTGGCCTTCAGCCACTTAGACGAGAACCTCCTGGTCTGAGAGATCTTACTTTATTACTCCACAATGGTAGACTCCCTGTAAGAGAAAAGGTTTGTTTGATGTCAGCAGATTTTAAACTCCTACACTAAAATTTTGCCTCCCCCTTCTCTGGTTGTGGTGTATTAAAAAGGAGGTGTTTGAAATCTCGATACCAAGAAAAATTACTCAGATAATTACATATCTATAAAGTGAAAAGCACTGAAACATTGTCCTGCCTTGCAGGATCCATTTACCATTCATTGGTAAAGGATAAGTTCCTTGCTCTTATCAGGTGTACATTCAACTCTCACATCATCCAGTGTATTTTAGTACTTCTTATGCTGTCTTAAAATGAACATTCTTTAAGGTTAGGTGGAAAGGTGGCCCTCATTTTTTTTTTTTTAACATTTTTAACTTATACATATTGTAACTCATCTGGACCTTTTGGAAAGATGACCAACTTCACACTTAGGGGAAAAATTAAAATGTGGGGACCATTTATATGTCAAGGTAATTATAATGGATGTGGGAGAAATCCAATCTTTATGCATCTTACACTGTCATTTGGGAGGGAAAAAAATCTGCCTCAGTGACAGTTTTTCTTGTATGTGTTCCTGTTTGCTGTCTTGTTGGCTATGAATTCAACGGGGGGAAAAGATTTCCCTCCTTTTTACTCTGCATTCCAATTGTACACATAAATCATCACAGAAATCAGTACATATTTTAGCAACTTTTTATGACATACCAACACATTTTTAGAGTAATTATCATGTGATAGAACTTATCACTCCTGAACAGAAAGACCTAACTTCTATTTCAAATGAAGTTAACTAATGTATTTTATTTACATTTCTGGGTTAAAACTGGTTCTACAAACTAAAGTAGAATAGCTTCTTTATAGTACAGATACCTTTTTGAAAAGGAAATGATTCTGTTGAAATAACTAATATGTAGATTTTGCACTTTATTTCTGAGACCTCATTCATTTAGTTATCCCTGAAAATTTGGGCCCTAAAAGAACTTGAGAAAGTTACTTGGGTAATGTGTAGACCCTAGGGATTGGACTCTATCTTTGGTAACAAAGATGTCACGTTGATGTTTTCAGTAGAAAATATTGAACGTGAGTCACAAAGCAGAGACTCTGGATCCCAACATCCCACAATGTAACGATTGTAAATATTCTCGTGTCCAGTCTAGATGGACTTGCTAGACGAAGAATATTAGACTTTGCTAAAGGTCCAGTTTTAATTTTCACACCTTAAATCTGGCCCTTTTGGGTCCTTCTTAATTTGAACCAGCAAAGTACCCCCCCTTCCTCAGGAGTAACTTACTGATGAAAAGAGAAAACTGTCACTGAACAGAATGTTCATTTCATGCCAGTTATTTCAAGTTGTAAAATACACAGACGGAAATGGTTTGGAAGGACCTCTTTGTTTTTTTTCCCATTTAAGTTTTTTTTTTTTCTTTTTCTCTTTTTGTACTTATGTGGAATAGGCAAAGGATCTAAAACTAGTTTGTATGTTATCAACCAGAGATGCAGGTGGCAGTCAAGCCAAACTACACTTCTTTAAGATCAGGTATTCTCCATGTTCATTCCAAGTTAATAGATTTTTCAAAAGGACTTGGATTTGAAGAGATGGTGGGTTATGAGCCATCTGAAGACCAATATGGAAAAAAATGTATGTAGCCAATGTTTATATTGTGGCCTCTCTTAGGACATATCGGCACGCTAGACTTCAATCAGTGCAGTGTGAAAATTTTGGAATAGGTTACATACAGATTTTACATTTTTATTGTTTGATTTGTGTCCGCATAAATAGCCATTTCATCATGTAAAATTCCTATTGTTCTGGAAAAACCTATTATTTTGATCTTCTTGAATTGTTTTCTGATTTGGAATTATCCTTTCAAAAAACTTTCAAGATATCTAGGGCTAAAAAGCACTTCATGAGATGCTAAGGCTGACCCGCAGGTTGAAAATATTGACCCTATCCTGTTATTTAAATGTGAACATTTATTGTACATTCAGTGAGTTATAGTGTTAATAGTCTTGTGCTACTCAGCAGGTGTAAAAATCAATAAATATTTTTTTTAATAAACATCTTCCTTGTTTGTATCGTGAAGCTGCAAGAACTACTGAGATTGTTAGTTTTTTTAAAAAGGATTTTTTATTTATTTGAGAGAGAGAAAGAGCGATTGCTGGAGGGGGAGGGACAGAGGGAAAGAGTCTCAAACTGACTCCTGGAGGACCAGAGAGCCTGCTAGGGCTCAATCTCACAGCCTTGAGATCGACCTGAGCTGAAATCAAGAGTCGTGGCTTAACCGACTAAACCACCCAGGCAACCCTCCCTTTTTTTTTTTTTTTTTTTTTTTTTTTAATATTTCAATTCACAGTGTTTTGACTGGATCACGCTGGTCTGGTCAGCACACAATGTAAGTGAAGTTAGGGATGACAACTATGGGCTGGTGTTCCCCTGCCCTTTTACGTGGTGGTTTCTAACTCAAGAACCTCCCCGCGGTCTAACAGGCAGGGACTAGGGCAGGTGGGCAGCCAGCAGGGGAGCGAAGACTGGGCTTTCTCTGGAAACCACTATTTTCCAACAAGGCAGGAAGGCTCGTTTTCGCCTGGCAGCTTCCCAGACGTGTTTCCATCCAGTGGAGGGACCAAAGGATGGTCTCTGCACGGCTGCAGGGAGTGGCTGTGCATCAAGTCGCCTGAAGCTGTTCTAGTAAGACCCCGTGAACGAGAAAGGGGCCGGCCTGGACTGTCAACAGGAGGAACGTTTTTAACCGCATTTCTTCGACGTGCGTATGCTTCCTTTCCGAACACCGGGGCCCGGGACAGGCGCACAGGCTCCGGGCCTGCGTTCTCCTCCCTGAAACTCGACGAAGCTGCAGTTTCCTCAGCCGTGAAATAGGAACAGTGCCCGGGAACGTGCGGGGGCTGGAGAGCGCTCAGCACAGCGGCTGGACGGGGCGCGCCCTGCAAACAAGCCTCAGCTCCCGGCCAGGGAGGATG
The DNA here is from genome assembly GCF_048418805.1 of Vulpes vulpes. Lineage (NCBI taxonomy): Eukaryota > Metazoa > Chordata > Mammalia > Carnivora > Canidae > Vulpes > Vulpes vulpes. Next base: position 106,159,922 of record NC_132791.1, read on the forward strand.
CACTTTATGTTTTCTTTAAATAGGTACCTTTATTATTCGGCACAGTGAGATCCTTCTTTTTTCATAAATATTTTATTTATTTATGAGAGACACAGAGAGACAGAGGCAGAGGCAGAAGCAGGCTCCATGCACGGAGCCCGCTGTGGGGCTCGATCTCGGGTCTCCAGGATCACGCCCTGGGCCGAAGGCAGCGCTGAGCCGCTGCGCCGCCCGGGCTGCCCCTAAAGCCGCGCTCCGCAAGCTTCTGCGGCAGGTGAGACCGAGAGGCCGCGCGCAGCCTGCAGCCCAACCCAAACCCAGCCGCGCGGCCCCGCCCGGCCCCCGGCCCCGCCCGGCCCCCAGGCCCCGCCCCGCCCCGCGCGGCCCCCGGCCCCGCCCCTCCAGGCCCCGCCCCTTCCGCCGCCCGAGCCCGGAGCGTGCACGCACTGAGACGCCTTGCGGGAGCGAGCGCGTCCCGGAGCCCGCGGGCCGAGAAGCGCTGCGGGTTGGGGGACCCACGCCTGCGGCTCAGGTGAGGGCGGGCCCGGGACGGCGGGAGGGTCGGCGTGTGGCCGGGCAGCGGGGAGAGCGAGCGGCCGGGCCCCGAGGGTCGCGGCTGCCGTAGGCCCGGGGCAGGGCGGCGGGCGAGGGGCAGCCGGGCGGCCGGGGGCGGGGTTAGGGTTAGGCGCGGCGTGGGGGAGGGGCCGAGCGCGCGGAGGGGCCTCTCGGGGGGGCGGGGCCGCGGGCGGGCGGGGGCGGGGTTAGGGTTAGGCGCGGCGTGGGGGAGGGGCCGAGCGCGCGGAGGGGCCTCTCGGGGGGGCGGGGCCGGGCCGCGGGCGGGGCGGGGCCGCGGGCGGGCGGGGGCGGGGTTAGGGTTAGGCGCGGCGTGGGGGAGGGGCCGAGCGCGCGGAGGGGCCTCTTGGAGGGGCGGGGCGGGGCCGCGGGCGGGGCGGGGCCACGGGCGGGCGGGGGCGGGGTTAGGGTTAGGCGCGGCGGGGCAGCCTGGAGGGCGGGGCCTCGGCGGGGAGGGGCGTGGCCACGGGCGGGCGGGGGCGGGGTTAGGGCTAGGCGCCCCCATGGGGGAGGGGCCGAGCGCGCGGCGGGGCAGCCCGGAGGGGCGGGGCCTCGGCGGGGCGGGCGGGGCGGGGTTAGCTGCAGGCCCGCGGGTTGGGAGCGGGCGTTTGCTGCGGAAGCAGCCCGGGGTGGAGCTTGGGCGTTGGGGACCTTGGGGAGGGTCCCGGGGGCAAGGCTGGCCCGGGTGCGGGAGCCACCCCGCTGGGCCGGTACGCAGGTCCCAGCTGCCGCAAGGCCCAGAAATCCTTGGCTTCCGGGGTTCCGACCCTCCGGCTAGCCCCCTGCTTTTTTGTATTTTGAGATCCTATTCAGAATAGTAGCAGGGCCGAGGTGGCCACTCGAATAGATTAAATTCAGCTACACGTCTGTCGTAGTCGAAGAAACTTGCGAACAAGTTGTGGAGGAGGGCGATCCTCCTCCTCCAAGAGTCCCTGGAACCCTGGCTTTGCCCTTTTTACCCTTTTCTGCATCAGTTTGTAAAGAGGACCTTGCTCTAAGCATCAGGTTGCTTCTGCAAATCTCGCTATTTTAAAGTTTTCTTAGACTCCCGCACCGTGCGCTTTCTCACCTGCTTCAGTTCCTTAGGCACCAAGAATGTTGAGGATGCTGCAAATCCCCAGGTACTGAAAGGTGACGGAGCACAGTCGTTTGGAGACCCATCTGCTTTACCCAGCAGTAATCTTGCTGCAGAATCTTTACATAAATCTGAAATCTCTAAAATAGAACTTGAAATAATTTGAGGGAACATACTTATTTTAGTAGTAGTATTACAGCTCTGCTTTTTATCTTTTAAAAGAGTTTTGGAATCAGAAGTCGTTAACATTACGATGCTTATATGAGTGCATTAAGTCATATAAAGTGTCCTCCATCTGGAGATTATTTATTGTAGGATTCCAAGGTTGGAAATAACAGAAGACCTGGTGCAGCTCCCCTTTGTCGTGCAAGTAAGGAAATCGACACCTGTCAAGGTAAGGTTTGCCTTAGGTCACCGAGATTGGGCTAGAAGTTTGGCATCTTGACTCTTAAGTCTTTTTTTTTTTTCTTTCCATTTTATCGTGCTTGTTAGTCCATTTGGTAGGACTAGGAGATAGAATTGACTTAGCAGAGTGGTAGAGTGACTGAGTTCATGCTCTCTGTGTTCAATCCTATGGCCTCAGCTTTAACAGATGATACTTGCCATTAGCCTAACAAGATGCTCTCTGAAGATTTTTTTTAAAGATTTATTTATTTATTTGAAAGAGAGCACAAGTGGAAGGGGCAGTGGGAGAGGGAGAGTCTCAAGAAGACTCCTCACTGAGCGTGGAGCCTGACTTGGGGCTTGATCTCACCACCCTGAGATCACGACTTGAGTCAAAACCAGAGTTGGATGCTCCCAGGCACCCCTGTAAAGTTGTTTTGATATGTCTATTTCTAAAGATGACCGGCAGTGTTCAGTTATTACAGGAAGGAGAAAAGTAGCATTACATTTACGTGGTTATAAATACCAGATGGACCTTTATTTTTACTTATTTATTTAAAGATTTTATTTATTTATTCATGAGAGACACAGAGAGAGAGAGAGGCAGAGACACAGGCAGAAGGAGAAGCAGGCTCCCTGCAGGGAACCCGATGTGGGTCTCAATTCCTGGGTCTCCAGGATCATGCCCTGGGCCAAAGACGGTGCTAAACTATTGAGCCATCTGGGCTGCCCTCAGATGGACCTTTAGTTGGTAGATTGGCTACTACGTTTACTGGCTGTTGTGGTCAGTCAGGTGCTTGGAAACCCCAGAGTTTATGTGGACTAAAGTCATATTAACATACTCCTCTTTCATAATTCCAACTGAGAGTTTATACAAGAGGTGTAGTGTTAAAAATGTGTGTGTATAGTCAGGCAGACTTGAGTTTCATTCATTCATTCATTACCCCGAGATTGGGTAAGTTATATATCTACTTTGATCCTCAGTTTTAATGTCTGTGGAATAGATCTGAAGATCCTGTCTTGCACAGTTGTAGGAATTAAATGAGATGCGTGAAAAGGCCCGGCACTTAATAGGCCCGCATTAAAAAACTTACTGTTAGTGTCTGACCTTTACTAGTCTATATGAGTGATGTTTCTTTGTGCAAGCACAACAGGGGATTACTAAAAAGACCAACAGTAATAGTTAAATTCTTTTATGAAAAAAATTTTTTAAAAGATTTTTATCTATTTGAGAGAGAGAGTGCACAAGTATGAGCAGAGGAAGGATCAGAGGGAGAGGGAGAAGCAGGAGCAGGCTACCCGCTGAGCAGGGAGCCCGATGTAGGGCTCAATCCCAGGACCTGGGGGTTATGACCTGAGTTGAAGGCAGATGCCACCCAGGTGCCCCAAGAAATTATTTTATGGTAGATTATTGGCCTGAGAAGTCAAAGTTATGAACTCTGATCTGCTTATCATTTAATCTCCAAGTCTCATTTTGCTTCAGTGTGAAATGAACGTATAAGAAATTCTGTAAATTTGGGAGTTACTCTAGGAGCATTCTGAGCAACAAGAGGCCGAACTAGAAAAGATTTGAAGATTGAGATGAGAATGCCGTGATAGAAGAGAGAAGAGGTGTGTAGCTGTAGTGAGCGTATGAGGATAAGGTATAAAACTAGATTTGAGTTTGACTACCATCTGAGTCAGAATACTTTCTGAAGGAGCATGGGTATCAATCAGATCCCTGGGAATCCTGCCTTTCTATCTGGAGGTATGACTGCGTGTATTTGTCTAGATTATCTGTGGCACATAAACAATGGATTCCTTGGACCATATGCTGACGGATCCCCTGGAACTGGGTCCATGTGGAGATGGCCATGGCACACGTATTATGGAGGACTGCCTCCTGGGGGGCACCAGGGTTAGTCTGCCCGAGGACCTTCTGGAGGACGTAAGTAGTAGCAGCGCCACCGTCTTTTCTCTGGCACCTTGCCCCTAACCATAATCCTAAGCCTTTTTCACACTTTACAAGTTTTCAGTCTTTTATGCTTCTTTTGGTTTCATTTTCTATATTGCAGCCAGAGTGATCTCTCTCTCTTTCTCTTTTAATGTAACATCTTTAATATTGTGACTCGAGAAGAAAGTGTAAGGTATATACTTAAGCCTTATTTTGAACCAGATAGTTTTGAGCAGTTAACAAGAAATTATATATTTTAAGAACAAAATTATGAATGTTTATGTTAAATTGGTTACTCACATTGTGGATCATGAAACAAAACCCAACATACTGTATCTGTCCATAAAGTAACCCTCTGGTCAGTTAATAGGACATGTCCTGGGTTGGGATTTTGTGCTTTTGGCTCCTTTCACAGGTAGGCTGTGTAATCATCATTATCATTAAGGTAGCTATCACCTACTAAGTGCTTATTGTGTGCCAGACACTATGTGTGCCAAAGCCCGTATTTAGTTATCTTGTTCACTTTGCTGTGTTCCACATATACAGACAGGTGTAGAGTGTCCTATAGCAAGCACTCATTTGTGCATCATCCAGTTTTAGAGATAATTGCATTTAGTCATACCTGGTTCAGATTTTTTTCCCTAATATATCAAACATAGATAAAATTAAAGCCACTACTTGTTCTCTCTGCCTTCTGAAGTAATAAGTACTGACGTTGACAGATTCTTCTCATCCACGTTTTCTTTGCACACTCTTTCAGATAAGTCTTTTTATGTTATTCATTTAGTCAGCAAACACTTGTTTTATTAAGTGCCTAATTGTGGCAGACACTGAGATACTAGGAATAAAGTAGTGTCCAAAAAATAGCTTTGCAGGGGAAGATCTTTGACACTGAGGTACTCTAGTACATGCGTGCACAGATGCCTGGTACGTGGTTGGATTTCTGGTTGTCTTCTGCTGAAGCCGTTTGGTGGCTCTCCATTGTCCTTAGATAACGTCGCAAGTGCTTAACATGTTTATAGGTCCCTTGCTCTTCTGTCTTCTGTCCGCAGCTCCCTCTCCCTTTGTATCCTTGCACTAGCCGTACGTTGCCTCAACTCTCATCGTTACTAGAAAAGTGAACTTTATCACATGTAAGAAGAGTATATAAATATGGTGTATATACAGTTTAAGGAGTGATAAAACAGCCATGTAGCTCCTACTTGGGTTAAGAAGTAGAATGCTAATACCATTCAAACACCCACAGGTAATTGCTATCCTTTCTTTTATAGTAATTCTTCCATTTTTATGATTTTGCTCTATAGATTTTTAAATTTTTGTTTATCTGTAAGTAATCTCTATGCCCAGTGTGGGGCTTGAACTTTATGACTTGCATACTCTACTGACTGAGCCAGACGCCTCTGCTCTGTGGAGTTTTAACTCTCCTGCTTCAACTTTTTTTTTTCTTTTTTCTTTATTTTATCCCTTAACTCTTTTATTTTTATTTTTTTATTTTTTTAAGATTTTATTTATTTATTCATGAGAGACAGAGAGAGTGAGGCAGAGGGAGAAGCAGGCTCCATGCAGGGAGCCCAACGTGGGACTCGATCCCGGGTCTCCAGGATCAGGCGCTGGGCGGAAGGCGACACTAAGCCGCTGAGCCCCCCAGGCTGCCCCCTTAACTCTTTTAAATGTTACTTCCTCTGTTCTCCAATACCTTGGGTCTGGGACATGGGCTGCTCCTGTGTACATACATCAGTGCTTCTCAGGCTACATTGTAATTGCTTGTTTCCCCCTCTGACAGTGTGTATGCCAGTCTAGCTTAGTACTCAGCACATACAAGACAGATAAACGGTATATAGTTGAGCTGAAAATGAACTCCATCCTGCTGCTTGTCACTCTTCACAGGTGACTCAACCCCTCGTGTTCTTTCCTCCGTAGCTTTTTCTTTCCTCTCGTCTTAAATTAAATTCAGTTGTCTATCCTACCTATTCCTTATTGGTAGAAATGGTTTCCAAATGAGATTCTCTCTACTGAGGTCATTTTTCCTTTGGATTATTAATTACTGTTGGGTGTAAGATAGTGGTTTTTATATGTAGTTATTGCTAATCTCTAAGATTTGTGAATTGAATAAAGATCAGTGATGTTTTGGTTTAAACAAACTTAAAAATTTGGATATAGTGATGGTTGCGCAATAGTGCGAATGTACTTAATACCACTGAACTGAACAGTTAAAAATGGATAAATGGTAAACTTTATGTTGTGTATATTTTGCCACTCACAGAAAAATTTAAAGCTTGCTTTTCTGTTGTTTATTTTTCTCTTGCTTTTCCTGATTGTCCTAGCCTGAGATATTCTTTGATGTAGTCAGCCTCTCAACATGGCAAGAAGTATTAAGTGACTCTCAACGTGAACACCTCCAGCAGTTTCTGCCTCACTTTCCTGAAGACAGTTTTGAGCAGCAAAATCAGCTCATCCTAGCCCTGTTCAGTGGGGAGAACTTCCGCTTTGGGAACCCTCTGCACATTGCCCAGAAACTTTTCCGAGGTACGTAGCTTGGCATTCTGTCTTTGAGAGCAGTGGAAGAGTAAGAGCGTGTTCACTTATGTGAATGCTTCTTTCTTCGTATATTGTATTTATTTTCATGTACTGATTGATACTCAGACCATGTGGGACCCTTTGCCTAGATTGCCTAGACTGTTTTGTTTTTTTTTTTTAATAAAAAATTTTAACTTACACAAGAAATACATTGATTTATTGTAAAATGAACTTAACTGTGTAACCACCACCCAGATCAAGAAATAAAGCATTACTAGCGTCGTATAAGCACTCTTTATGACTAGTCTTTAAAAATTTTTCAAAATAGTTGTTTACCGTTTGCTTTATCACACGTACATATGTATGTGTATATGTGTATTTGTATGTCACACATATACTTTTTTTTCCTGCAGAAAACATGATACTTTACTGCCAAGCACTTCAGTATGTATGTATCTCCTAACAAGGACATTCTACTATATCATCACGTCTTACTATCACACCCAAGAAATTTTATAATGATCAAATATCATAGGAGAGCTCATATTCAAATATTCTCACGTCTTCCCTAAATCTTGTTTATAGTGGCTCTTTTATTTTTTCCTTTTGAATTTAGGATCTATTCAAGGTTCATGCATTGTGTTTGGGTTACACATCTCTTGGCTTCCTGAACCTCTGCCTTTTTTTCTTTTGTCTTTCAAAAACAATGACTTTTTTTAAAATTTAAGTGTAGTTGACATGCAATATCATATTATCTTCAGGTGTACATCCTGATTCTCAGGTATATTCTCAAGTGATCACCATGATCACCATGATACATTTAGCTACTATCCGTAACCGTACAAGTTCTTCCATGTTAACTCTGTGGAAGAGTAAGCATATCCTCTAACTATTTATATGGATAAATAGTTTATGTATATATCCCTTTTCATCCATTCATCTATTGATGGATGCTTAGTTGCTCCATGGCTTGACTTGTGTACATAATAATACATAATACATAGGGATGCATATATGTGGTTTTTGAATTAGTGTATTTGGTTTCTTCAGATAAATACCTAGAAGTGGGATTGCTATAGTAACTCTGTTTTTAATATTTTAAGGAACTCCATACTGTTTTCCAGAGCTGCTACATTTCTTATCCCGCCAACAGTGCACGAGGGTTCCATTTTCTCCACATCCTCATCAATACTTACTTTATCTTGTCTTTTTGGTGATAACCATTCTCATAGGTTAAGGTGATATCTTGTGGCTTTGATTGGCATTTCATTGGTGATGAGCATCTTTTCATGTGTCTGTTGGTCACATGAAACCATATCCTTTGCCCATTTTTGATTGGATTATTAGGAATTTTTTGGTGTTGAGTTGGAGTTCTTTATATAATTTAGATAATAACTCCTCATTGGATATATCATTTGCAGATGTTTTCTCCTGTTCAACAGGTTGCCTTTTTGTTTTGTTGATGGTTTCCTTTGCTTTCCTTGGTTCTCTAGTTTGATGTAATTCCATTTGGTTTTGGTTTTTGTTGCCTTTGTTTGAGGAGAGAGCCAAAAAAAATAATGCTTTATTACCTATATTGATGTCCCAAGGGTTTACGTCTGTGATTTCTTCTAGGAATTCTATGATTTTCAGCCTTACATTTAAGTGTTTAATCCATTTTGAGTTTTTGTGTCTGATGTAAGAAAGTGGTCCAGTTTTCCCAGCACCAGTTATTGAAGAGACTTTTTTCCTTATTGTATGTGCTTGTCTCCTTTGTTGTAAATTAATTGAGTGTATTAAAAGTGTAGGTTTATTTCTGGACTCTATTTTGTTTCATTGATCTGTGTGTCTCTTTGTGCTACTACCGTTGTGTTGTGATTGCTGTAGCTTTATGGTGTAGTTTTAAATAAAGGAACATGGACTCTCCAGCTTTGTTTTACTTTCCCAAGATTGCCTTGGCTGTTTGGGATCTTCTGTGGTTCCATACAAAACACACTGATACTTTTGAAGAGCCCAGGACACTTGTAAAATATCTCGCTTTCTGGGGAATTGTTCTTGTTTCCTCATCATCAGATTTGGGTCAAACATTTTGCCAAGAAAACTAGATGGACGTGTTACTTCTTTCCCACCATTACCTTAGGAGGTATGCAATGTCGTTGTTTCCAGTGTTGATGATGTGTTTGATCACTTGGTTAAGTGGTGTCTGCCGGGCATACTGATTGTAACAGTACCTTTTTACCTTCATAATTAAGGAAAAATGTAGGATGATATTTGGGACCATGTGATAGTTTTCTTTCCCAAAAGCCTTGGTTTTGCTCAGTGGTTTAACATCCATTACTATCCTTGCCCTGAATCAGTTACTACATTGGAGACTGCAGAATGGTTTGGGGCCACTATTAAGCCACAGATTTCCTCTCTGTTCAGTTGAGAGGATCAGAGGAAGCCTCTTCTCCCCTTTCTGGAGTGACTTTGCCTTGGCAGGAGGCTCTGAAAGTAGAGTGCATCTCCTTGAGTTTTGTTAAACTGGATACCATGATAGCTACAAAAGCCTGGAGTGGACAGGCTTATCATTGCAAAACTTTATTATCTCAGCTCATTTAAAACTAGCATTCCCTCCTTTGGTGAGTTACTGGTTTAAAGAGGAATTCTCTGTCGTTGGCAAAGGTTTACTTCCCTGCAGCCAGGGGCCTCAGGTGGGCATAAACCATCTTTTCCAATAGAGCTTGCCTGGATTTAGAGGGGTTATGTCAGGGACCTTGTGTACTGTTTGCACTGTCTGTCGTGCTGGCCTGTTTCTCTCTGACACAGTATGATGGTGATGTGAAGATGCAAACAAGGAATGTCAAAGAAGGATTCCTGCGGGTTTCACTCTGTCAGCATTTGGCAGTCTTATTTCAGTTCTAGTGTTGCTGCAGACAGGTGCATTACCATGGTTATCAGTCTGCTTTCTGATAACCTTTGGTTATCCTTTCTTTTTTTTAAGATTTATATATTCACGAGACACACAGAGAGGGGGAGGGGGCAGAGACAAAAGCAGAGGGAGAAGCAGGTTCCATGCAGGGAGCCTGATGTGGGACTCGATCCCTGGACCCCAGGATCACACCCTGGGCCAAAGGCAGACGCTGAACCACTGAGCCACGCAGGCGTCCCTGGTTATCTTTTCTGATTCTGTTTTAAGTATTTACCTTAAGTTCCACATGCTAATCAAATTCTTGCTTCCTGCTTCATACCTTTATCTTCTGTCATAAACTTCCCGCTTCTTGTTTCCAGTTGGCACCCCAGCTCATTGTATTCATTCCAGTCTGACCTACTTCACATGTCTCAGAGGAAGAAGGAGTTTTGTCTTCTGTTTAAGATTAACCTCTGCTCTTGATCCTTTATCCTTCACCTCCTCTGGAACCGTTTTCCTCAGTGAACCATCCCTTCCGTCCTGTGTATTCACTCTAGATTATTCCTCACTCCACTTGTTCTTCAGAACAAAGACCCCCTTCAGGGGTCTCACACTAAAAAAAAAAAAGTTCTTGACCATATGTCTCCTCTGTTGTCCTCTGTCATTTGCCTTTTTATCTCCAGGCTTATTGAAAGACCTGCATACTTGTCCCTTTTATTCATTCTGCCCCTGTTCCCTGGTGGCTCTTTGATTATCTCACAGGGAGCGCTCCAATGCCACCCTGACCTCTTGTCTCCCTCGACTTTGTTACTTTGAAATCTGAGCTACATACAGAAAAGTCATAAGACTTTATCATGGACACCTATATACAGTTGACCCTTGAGCAGTGCAGGGGTGAAGGGTGCCTGCTTCCTGCTTGGTCACAAATCCATGTGAAACTTTTGACTCCTCCAAAACTTAATAGCCTAGTATTGACTGGAAGTCTTAGCTATAACGGTTGATTAACACATACTTTATATGTCATGAGCATTACATATTGTATTTTTAAAGTAAAAAATGCTATTAAAATCAGAAGGATGATACATTTACAGTGTGGACTGTAAAAAATTCAAGTGTAAGTTGACCCACACAGTTTGAACTCATGTTGTTCAAGGGTCAGCTGTACTCTTCACCAGACTCACCAACTGTTAACGTTTTGCCACATTTACCCTCTTTATTTCTGTACATGTTATTGCTGTCATTTTTTGCTGAACCAGTTGAGAGTGTTGGAGATGTTGCACCCCTAAATTTTTCAGCATTTATCTCTAAAGAATAAGAACACATGGTCAAATTCAGAAATACAGAATTTTTCTGTATTTAAATTTTGTATATAAATATAAAATGTAACATTGACAGTCTGTTATCTGATATATAGTCCGTATACATATTTCACCAGTTATTTCAGTGAGCATTTTCCATGTCTCTTTTGTGACCATGTAATTTCCAAACCAGCCTATGCTTTTTATTTATTTTTATTTTTTTAAAAAAAGATTTATTTGAGAGCAAGAGAGAGTATGAGAGCACACAGTATGAGAGCTGAGAGAGAGGAAGAATCCCAAGCCGACTCCCCACTGAGTGTGGAGCCTGTCTGGGGACTTGGTCCCACGACCCTGAGATCATGACCTGAGCTGAAATCAAGAGTTGGATGTTTAACCAACTGAGTGAGCCATCCAGGCGCCTCCCCCCCCCCCGCCCCCCGCCCAGTAGATGGTTTTTAGTTCTTTACTTGGTATTTGCACAGCATGTACAGTTCTTTTTTCCTTTTAATTTTATTATCTTTATCTTTAATGAGCTCTGCACCCAACATGGGACTTGAACCCATGACCCCAAGATCAATAGTTGCATGTTCTACTGACTGAGGCAGTCAGGTGCTCCCATAGGTCCCAATATCTACTGTCTTTACCACTTTCTTCATCTTGAGACTTTCCCCCACTTTGTGTCAGTGACTCTTCCCTGGCCTGTGTTTCCTCCTCTGTCTTTGACACCCTCCCCTCTCCCCGCCCCTACTTCCTTTGCTAACCCCTCTTCCACTCATTGTTCCTGTCTGTGTTACCGCTGTTGAGGCTCTGTTCTTACGTCTGTACTTGCCTGCTTTCAGTCGTCATCTCTTCACTGATGATTCTTGCCCGGGCTGCTTTAGTAGCCACCTCCACATAGCTACCAGAGCGAGTTTCTTAAAACCTCACTTTTCAGAATATTTTACAGTTGCTGTCATTTGAAATAAAATTCATTGCCTATGAGGCTGTATGTGACCTGGCCCCTGCCCACTTACCCAACTTCATCTGGTACTACTCTCTTCTTTTCTCACCGTTACCTAGCCCAGTGCAGGCCAGTAGAAATATTACATGGGCTGGGGCTCCTGGGTGGCTCAGTTGATGAAGCGTCGGACTCTTGTTTTTTTGGCTCAGGTGATCTCAGGGCTGTGAGACTAAGCTCTGTGTGAGGCTCCCTCCTCAGCAGGGAATCTGCTTCTCTCCCTCACTCTACCCCATACACACACACACACACACACACACACACACACTAAAATAAATCCTTAAAAAAATTACATGAGTTGTGTGTTCAAATTAAAATTTTCCAGTAGCCATAATAAGAATTGTAAAGGCAGGGGCGCCTGGGTGGCTCAGTCGGTTAAGTGTCTCCCTTTGGCTCAGGTCATGATCCCAGGGTCCTGGGATAGAGCCTGGTGTCAGCTGTCTACTCAGAGGGGAGCCTGCCCCTCCTACCCCAACCTTGTGTGCGTGTGCTCTCTTTCTCTCAAATAAATAAAATCTTTAACAAAAAAAAGAATTGTAACAGCAGTTAATTTTAAGATTCTTTGTTGTAATTATTAATTCCAATAATATTTTTCTTAATATATCCAAAATAACGTTTTACTTTTTAAATTTTGTAAAAAATTTTATTTATTTATTCATGAGAGACACAGAGAGGGAGACAGAGAGGCAGAGACACAGGCAGAGGGAGATGCAGGCTCCTCGCAGGGAGCCCGATGTGGGACTTGATCCCTTGTCTCCAGGATCACGCCCTGGGCTGAAGGCGGCGCTAAACCGCTGAGCCACCCAGGCGCCCCTGCCTTTACAATTCTTATTATGCCCCAAAATAATGTTTTAGCAGAGATGTAGCATTTAATGGCTTTCAAACAGTGGAGGAAGCTAAAGACTGAAGGAACATGATTTGAAGAAGTATAGAGACTAAGACGTTAGTCCAGTTTGTATATATCAAACAGCATCAGCAGCATTGAACCCTAGGCTCGTTTCTTGATTGTCGCAGCTCCTGTTTCTCTACAGTAGGCAGCATAGCATGGTGGGTAAGAGCTTGGACTCTGGAGCTGGACTACCTGGGCTCAAACCTGCTTTCCTCTCTTACTAGTTCTGTGACTTTGTACAAGTTACTAACTTCTCGCTGCCTCAGTTTTTCCAGCCGTAAAATGAGGATTTAGTAGTGTCCTCATTTTATGGGCTTGTTACAGGATTAAATGAATTAATATATGCAAGGTTCTTACATAGTGGGAACTGTCAGGGACTGTCCTAAATGAGCATTTGCTGTTATTAGTTACCTTGGGCAGTGCTAGGGTGGTGTACTTTGACCCCTCATTTTAGCTTTCTGAAATTAGCTTTTCAGTCTTTCTGTCTCAGTTTTCATTATGGCCTGGCTGCTCAAATCTGATATGTCCGAAAAGGACCTCTCTTTTACCTTTTTATCTCGTGATGGATGATATTAGTTGCTCATGTCCAGCAATCAGGGTACCATGCTCAGTTGACCTCTGCATGACCTCCCCATCCTTCCCCGATATCTGAACTATCAGCTGGTTTATCCCTTCTCCCTCAGAAATGTATCTCAAGTCTGCATACTTCTGTGCACGTAACCACTGTTTTGCTTACTAGTCAGCTAATACGTGCCAGACATTCTTCGAGGTTCTGAGAATATGGTAATGGTCTTACGTTCTGATAGGGAAAAACAGATGACGAACAAGCAAATACTTATGGGCATTTGGTACTTCAGAGAAATGAGGAGGGTGATGGGACTAGAGTGACAGGAGGGAGCTGGTGTAGGTGTGGTAGTTGGCCAAGGCTTCTCTGACGAGCTGATACCAGGATAGGGCCTTAATGAGGGTAGGGGGAGCAAGCCGTGAGAATACTGGGCATTGGTAGGAAGCATCACAGGTAGATGGAACTTTTAAGTGCAAAGGCCTTGAGAAAGCGCCTGAACACAGGTGCACAGCCTGTTCAGGAAACAGCATGGAGGCAAGTGGGCCTGGGCTAGAGGGAGCACATTGGGGACTGGTGGACGATGAGGCCAGAGGTAGCCCAGGACAGATCTTGAGGGGCCTGACAGGCCGTCTTTTGGACCTGAGCTTCTGTTCTGAGTGTGGAGGGAAGCTGCCATCCCCTCTCACCTGGAGCCTCTGTGAGAGTTTTCCTTCATCCTCTTCTGCTCTCCGCCACATCATTCTCCTGCTTTAAACTCTTCAAATGATTTCCATTGCACTTAGGGTAGAATCCAGCTCCACTCGTGACCTGTAGGTGTCTGTGTGGTTGAATCTTCCCGCCTCCTGGGATGTCATCCTCTCCCCTCAGCTCCAGCCCACTCTGCGTCAGTCGTACAGACATTTCCTCAAGGTTTGGGACATGCAGAGTTCTTGCTTCAGATCCTGCCTTAGCCACAGGCTGTTTCTACTGCCTTCTCCCCATTTTTACTTCTTATTTTTAAATTCCCATTGATTTTCCTCCCCATTGTTTGTTTTGAAAAAAAAATTTTTTTTTTACAGATTTTATTTATCTGTTCATGAGGGACAGAGAGAGGCAGAGACACAGGCAGAGGGAGAAGCAGGCTCCCTGTGGGGAGCTCGATGGGGAACTCGATCCCTGGACCCTGGGATCATGCCCTAAGCCAAAGGCAGACACTGAACCACTGAGCCACCCAGGCACCCCTTGTTTTGAAAATTTTTAAACATAGGAAAAGTTGGTAAATAGTATAACAAACATCTGTATAACTTCTACCAATATTTTGTTAATGTTTTGCCACAATTGCTTTAATCAGGCTTCATTTTGTGTTACTCTTTAGAGATCCCTTTTCTGAATATACCCCTCCTTTCTACGGTTGTTTCAAATTGATTTCATGTAGTACTTTTTTTTTTTTTTTTATTTCATATAGTACTTAAGAAAAAGTGTCTGTTTACCTGTTTATCTTTTGTCTCCATTGGATTGTTGGCTCCACATTCACGTAGACTGTTCTTTTTTTCTTCTGTACTATATTCCAGTTTAATACCAGATTTTAAGTACATATTAAATATTTGTTGGCCTGTGAACGTATATGTATGTATGTGTTATATATATATATGTATATACATACACACACACACACACAAAGTGCCTCTGTTCTTTTAAGATGGACACTTTAACCCAGAAGTCGTCAAGTACCGGCAGCTGTGCTTCAAATCCCAGTACAAGCGCTACCTCACCTCCCAGCAGCAGTATTTCCATAGGCTGCTGAAGCAGATCCTGGCTTCCCGGAGTGTAAGTAATGCTGGGAACTGGATATGAGACATGGACAGTGAACTCACAGATCTCATGACATCAAGAAGTGGTTCAGGTACCAAATACAAAAGGTAGCACTAGGAAGAAAATGTTATCAGTTAAGCCATGACGCAGTTAGGCTGTATCATCCTTTCCTATTTATTGGAAGATGTAACCTGATTTCAGAGATGAGAAAATGTGAGAAAGATGTCTCTTAAAACCGATGAAATACCGTAGTTTCAGTATTTAGCAAGGTAAACAAATGGGGTCTTTGAGACCCCATCATGGGTTGTTAAGGAGAAGCAGGTGGCTCTGCAATTGATGTATGAGAGCACACAGGCCTCCACATACCCTGATGGATGAATAGTGCACCAGGCTTCACGGCCCTGAGATCTGTCCCAGTGTGGTAATCTTTGAGGCATGATTGTTGTGGTTTTAAGTGGATTTTAAGCTTGGCTGTGGAAGTAGTTGGGTGTCCAGTATGATAAGTATTCATTCTTGAGGGAGCAGTTTGCTAATCAGATTTAAGATGTTTTGCCATGTGGTAACCAATAGAGACTCTATTTGGACACGTTTTCACATGTGCATCTCTGGTGATCTAAAGGGAGAGGATTGAGCTTGTTAAACAGTGAAGAGAAGAAAACGTAGACTTGGGGAATGCACCAGAGCAAGCTTTGGATGACAGTGTGTATCCTCATCTGATCTCTTACTAGGACCTACTGGAGATGGCCCGACGAAGTGGCCCAGCCCTGCCCTTCCGCCAGAAGCGCCCTTCGCCATCCCGCACACCTGAGGAGCGGGAGTGGCGGACCCAGCAGCGCTACTTGAAGGTCTTGAGGGAAGTGAAGGAGGAGTGTGGTGACACAGACCTGTCATCTGATGAGGAGGGTGAGTGTCTGTGGGCACGTGGGGTGCCAGGCAGCTTGTTGTTCAGTTGGAGCCAGTGGTAGCCATTTATCTCCCAGGAAAGAAGTCATCCCAGTTGTCTCTCTTGGGGGGTGGATAATGGGACTCAGAACTCCACAGTCTTTGGGCTCTGAGATGTTCCCGTTAGGTGGGGTGTGACTGTATACCTTTTTTACCCTTGATGCCTAAGTGGCAAATGAGTTTAGTTGAGTTGACTCCCTGCATGGCAGGGCTCTCCACAGTAGGCCTTCTGGTCCTATTGTGCCACTTGAGAGAACTGCTTTTCCCCTTACAGGAGAGTAGTAGTGACTGTTGGCCTGCTGCAATGCGACCCCATCACTCTGTTGAAGTCTCTCTTCCTGGAAGAGCCGTTTAAATGACCTAAGTGTGCTCCAGTTCGTCTGGAGAAGGGTCAGAAAGGAATGGTGGAACCCTGGCCTCCATGTTGTTGGCTTAACCTTGTTGAACCCAAATGGCCACTTACCCAATCTCCCCTATTGGAGTCCACAGCCACGTTGGATTTACAAGAAAAATTTTCTTTTGAAGATCTCAGCTCATGGCTTCCGAGCTCTCCAGCGCGTTCTCCTAGCCCTGCGGTGCCCCTGAGGGTGGTGCCCACGCTTTCAACTACGGATATGAAAACTGCAGGTGAGAATTGAGTGATGTTGTGGACGTTTTGGGAGATCAGGACATAGATCTGAGAGCTCCCTTAGAGGGAGGTGGGCACTGGATTCTTACCTGCCAGGGAATTGGAGCACTGTTCCCTAGAAGTAGGAGATGGGGTGAAGTTTCTGTACACTTCCACTTTTGTACAAGTAGCTAGGCCTTCATTCCTTCCTTCCTTTGTTTTGAAACTTTTCCTTAGGAGCTGCTCAGGTGGTATTTTGGGCTAAAGAAAGTAGATTGATAAAATAGCAATACATAGGGACAGTTCAATAATAGAACAAGAGAGATAATCAGAACCATAATAATTTTTTAGAAGGTCTGTGAAATTAGAGAAGAACTTTTAATTGGATAGGAATAGCATAGAGATCAAAGAAGAACATTAAGAACTTTTGAGGTGGGGATCCCTGGGTGACTCAGCGGTTTAGCGCTACCTTTGGTCCAGGGTGTGATCCTGGAGTCCCGGGATCGAGTCCCACATCAGGCTCCCTGTATGGAGCCTGTTTCTCCCTCTGCTTGTGTCTCTGCCTCTCTCTCTCTCAGTGTCTCTCACGAATAAATAAAATCCTTTTTTTTTTTTTTAAATAAAATCTTTAAAAAAAAATACTTTTGAGGTTTTTTGGGAGCAGCTATATAACTGAGGTCATTGTTATTTACTGGTGTAGACAGAAGCTGAAGCATTGATCCTGTGACGGTTTCAAGATTGTGCGTGCTTGTGGTACATGGGAGTCAGAAGGGAAACTCAGAAACATGTTACTTTTGAGTGTCATGAGTAACCAGAAAGACTTGAATTTGAGCACTGTTAGTGAATGACCTCGTCCATGTGGTTTGGTTCATTTTCTCTCAGATAAAATAGAACTGGGGGACAGTGACCTGAAGATAATGTTAAAGAAGCACCATGAGAAGCGGAAACACCAACCAGTAAGATTGGCTGGGGTGGCTCATTAGTGGTTTTAAGTTCAGTGTCTTTGGATTGGCTATCGGGAGATGAAGGGAGTCACCGTATCATTTATGCTTCCTTTTCTATCGCTGTTAGGGGGCAGGAGCAACCGTAGGGCTAGTTAACACCAAAGATGTGAGAGGAAGACAAATGTTTTACATAGCACCTGATTTAATCTTTATAGCAAGACTGGTCCATGGATCCTTATATCCATTTTGCATTCAGAGAAGTTAAGGAGCTTGTTCTCGGCACCACAGCTAGGAGGTCAGGACTCCAATCTCGTGCGCTTCCCACTTTTTACTCTTTGTTACGTCACCAATCAAGGTGATGCAATGCAGCCAAGCCAGAGAGCATAGGAGAGGAAGAAAGGTCAGTCCATCTAAGGCCAGATGGGGAGATGGGAAGAGTCTTGCATTGGAAATCAGCAAATCCCTGACCTCCTCTGAACCCCATTTTCAGACTGTAAAGTATAGTGATACTTAACAAGACTGTTTGAAGAGCACAAAAGATCAGGAATGCGCAAGAGCTTTATAAACTTTCTGTCTACCATACGATAGAAGGTTTGGAAGTGGGTTCTATGCCTCTTTATGAAGGGCAGTAGTTTTTTATCTCCATATATTTTCAATTCACCTGAGTTCCTCAAGTGCATTCAATGCCTGACTGTATCTACGTAAATTGGCAAAATCAGTTTTAGCTTCCTTTTGGGGCCTCTGTAACAATCTCTGAATATCACATCCAGGATCATCCGGACCTTTTGACAGGGGACCTGACTCTCAATGACATCATGACTCGAGTAAACGCTGGCAGGAAGGGCTCTCTAGCAGGTAAATGATGTCCGCTGTAGGTAGATGTCATCTGACTGTGGTATTAACGTTATATGGGCCTGTAAATAAATGAGACCACAGCTTCCTTCCTGCTGATAACCTGTGTTTTCTTATTGCTTCTTGGGGATTTATAGGTGCAAAATGAATATAAAATCAGTACAGCAGATCTTTGACTCTTTAATAGGTGTTAAAATTAATCTGTAAGATCTCTCAGTGGGTCTGGTAAAAACAAAGCAAAAAATAACTAAATGTTTTATGACTTAAGACTCCTCTTCTACTGGTGGGTGTTAGGAAAATAATATGCAGATAAGACCCTCACTTCCTGATAGAAAATGTAGTTCTGTGATTTGTGTGTCTTTTCTTCCTAGCTCTGTATGACTTGGCTGTCCTTAAAAAAAAGGTTAAGGAAAAAGAGGAGAAAAAGAAGAAAAAAATAAAACTGATCAAATCAGAGGCAGAGGATTTGGCCGAACCATTAAGCAGTGCCGACGGGATCCCACCTCTCTCTCAGGCCCCTTCTCCGCTGGCTATACCTGCTATCAAGGAGGAGTAAGTGAGCAACAGAGTCTCCTGCTTGAGGGTGAACGGTTAACCTGTGGTGTGCCCAGCACTGGTGCTTGGAATGAACCCCTGGGTGTTGAACCTGCAAGACCAGAGTCCCAGGGCACCTGTTAGGGAATGTGTATAGTGTGGTCCTTTATTGAATTTTCATGTGACTGTTAGAAGTTTTAGAGGGCCTAAACCATCTGGGGATGTGTTAAACCATCTTTTTGATAGTTCTTACATATTTTTTCCTTCATTAGGCCTCTTGAAGACCTCAAGCCTTGCCTTGGAATCAATGAAATATCTTCCAGTTTCTTCTCCCTTCTATTAGAGATCTTGCTGCTAGAGGGGCAGGCTAGTCTTCCTATGGTAAGAGTTTTGGAAAACTCAGATGTACGTCAATTTTCAAATTGTAGAAAACTTTTTAACAATCTATAGTTGGAGAAGAATTCTGGGTCCCTTCCAAAGCTCTGCAGCTAACTTACTTTGTGACTATGCTGTGGCATGGCCGCGGCATTGCTGGTGTGGAACAGAGCTCTAACTGGGTTCTGGCTTTATTTTCCCTTAGCTGGAGGAACGGGTTTTGGATTGGCAGTCCTCTCCAGCCAGCTCCCTTAACAGCTGGTTCTCTGCGGCGCCCAACTGGGCAGAGTTGGTGTTACCAGCCCTGCAGTATCTTGCTGGGGAAAGTCGTGGTAAGGTACTTTTTTCCTTAGGGTCAAGTGTTTTCCCCCTTTGATTCATTCTCCTTGTAAACTGCAGCATTCTTGGTTAAATCCATTATGGTTTTGCCTAACGCTGTGCCTTGGGTGGGGAGGGCCTCTGCTGTCCTCATCCACTATGAAACATTCACAAGTTCTCTCAGAGCTTAGGGATAGCAGTTACTCTGAGTTTTGCACTCTCTCTGACCTGTGTGACTTGTTCATGTGGTCCATGTCTTGCAGCTGTACCTTCCAGTTTCTCTCCGTTTGTTGAATTCAAAGAGAAAACCCAGCAGTGGAAATTGCTCGGTGAGTAATTCATTCTGCCCACATGTTGCAGTGTTTCTCATTGTCTCACTTCCCCTGCTCAGCTGCCTTTGCCTTTTAGTCCTTACAGTCCAGTAGGATGTTGAAAACAATATTATGCCTTATTTTGTTCAGTAAAAAGAAGTCCTTTGTGACTCTTTTGGTATCTCAGAATCGATCCCTCCCCTGGATTTTGGCTCTCCCGAGCTGGGGTGGGATGGCCTTCCTATGATGATGCCCTGTGGTGCGGATTGGATTGCAGTCTGGGGGGGTACTTTACAGTGGCACCCAGAGTTATGTTAATCGTGCGTAAGCTTTTAGATTAATGTTTCATAGTATAATTATTTTCTTTCCTAACAATGGGATTTCTGTTAAGGATAACGTGCAACAAGATGTCAGACGGCACTGAATGTGCTGTTTCCAAGAAGCAAGATTCTTATTTTTGTTTTAAATTTACAAAGTTCCTCTCACTAAGTTGTAGTGTTATATACCTGACGTAACTCGGTGACTATTAACCGATGATGGTGATAAGAGGAAAATGCCATCTTGATTTCCTACTGAAATTCACTAACCTTTCTCTTTACTCCCTTGAGTGATCTGTGAAGAGAGAGATGGACAGAAGGTTGTGAATGCAGTAGGTTCATTTATTCCTTATAAAGCATATTTAGCATTTAGGGGTCAGGCATCACGTTAGGTGCTAGAGTATATAATGAACAAACATTCAGGTGAAGTAACAAACATACACGTTCTGTAAAAGGAAAGTACCAGAAAGGATGGAAGTTTATGATGAGGTGTTGGTATATTCTGCAGAGTCGGGAGGACCTTCCTGAGGAACGTTTTAGCAGAGATGTTAACGGAGCCTAGGAAGGAGCTCGGGAGGCTGAGGGGAAGATCACTCCATGTGGAGCAAGCAGTGTGGGTCAGCAGGGCCAGAGAACATTCGATTCGAAAAGATCACATAAGCCCACTTAGAGATGAGGATACTCAGGACCTATGGAGCGAGAATGGACAAGTTTGATAAAGTCCATAACCGTAGGACTTGGTTATGACTGGCTGTGGGGAGTGAAGGGAGGGTGCCGTCAAGCATCACTTGTGTTAGATTTGCACCTCGTGGTGAAGATGCCATTCATTGTGGTGGCACCTGTGGAGGATGTCTCTCCTCGGGTGAGGGCGGAGACCTTGAGTTTAGTTTTGGGCATGCTGAGCGTGAGCTGCCTTCGAGGTATTTAAGTGTCGACGTTGAGTAGGCAGTAGGGTGTGTGGGTTTAGAATCCAGATGGGAGAGTCAAGGCAGAGAGTTTGTTGGCATGTCTACAGTAATGGCAGCCAAAGGCATAGGGAGGAAGCATGACATGAGGGGAAATGAGGGCCTTGACTAAGCCTTGAGAAGCTCAGAGGCCGAGCAGGCTGAGCAGGAGAGCGTATGCAGAGGTGGCTACAGGCTTGGGAGGAAACCATGAAATAGTCATGGAATCTTGGAAGCCAGGGAAGGACACAGTCAGGAAGTGGGGAGCGGTTGTTAGCCTTGTTTGTTCCTGAAAGGTCCAGTGAGGTGAAGCCGTGGATTTGAGGACATGGAAGAAATGGTGAACTTCTTAAAAGAGTGACTCCTCACCAGGGTGGGCATCAGGGGCAGTGGCTAGCTGAAGGTGACCCGTGATCGCTGACTGTGCCAGGCTGCTGGCTCGGAGTCAGCCTGGAGGGGGACCTCCCCCCGGGCTGGCAGAGCTTGTCGGACCAGATAATAAGGATTTTAAGCTTGTGGCCATTTTGCTGATCCCTTGCCATACTGTATCCCTTGGAAATCTGCAGATGCTCCCAGTCAGGTCCTGCTTTCCTGTGGTCAGTTAAACATTTACCTTCACACCTCTGGGTAAAGAGACCATAAATCTAAACACATCTTTTTAGAGGTTTAGCAGGGGATAGGATGATAGTGGCCAAGAGAGGCATTTTCTTTTTCTTCATTGAGAGAAACTGAGTGAGTTTAAATGTTGATGTTAAGAGTACAGTGATAAGAAGATTGGAAATAATGGAGAGAAAGGAAAATTCACCATAAATAACCCTGAGGAAAGGGGAAGGGATTGGCCTTGGTTAGCAGGAGACAGCGCAGTTCTTACTATAGGAGGAAGTGGTGGGCGCCCAGCGCTGGGCTGTTGAGTGTGTTGAGGGGGTTTGGTCTGATGCCTTTTCTGTAAAAAATCGGAGGCGAGAGAGGTGCAGTTGTGAGAGGGAAGGGAGGTTGAGAGGGTGGGGACGTAGTCCTTACAGCCCTTACAGTGGGAGACTAGCCTGACCAGAGATCACGTTAGATGGCCGGCTGGTGTCGAGGCCCAGCGGAGGCTGCTCTGTGGCCCTTTATAGAGGTATTCTTGGCCTTTTGGTGTGTTTCCTCTTTGTCAGCCCTCAGCTGTCTTGAGTTAAAGCTTGGAGAACGTGGACAGCTTAGAATTTGAGTGGAGCTGCAGGGGCAGCAGCAGAAGTAGGAGGTATTAGTGCCACTGAAGGGATGGGCACTCCCTGAACCCAGGAGAGAGCGAAGTGTGATGGAAGGGGCAGGCCTTGGAGAAGTGCAGGCGCCCATGGACTCTCAGTCCTCTTGAGTCAGAGGGATGTGTTGGTGGGAGAAGTTGAGCAAGCAAGAAGCCTGGCTGGTGGTGGTCAGGGAGCAGAAGGTGGGGGTTATGCCGAGGCTCAGCTCTGTGTCTTGCAGGCAGTTGGGGAACTAAAAACACTGATGCCTGGGTTTTACCCACAGAGGTTTTGGTTGATGGCTTGGGTGGGACTGGACCCTCAGTGTTTTTAAAAGTTCCCAGGTGATTTAAAAGTTCCCAGGTGATTATTATGTGTGCGTAGTCAGGGTTGAGGAACAGTGGATTAGGCATGTTGAGGATGGGTTACGTAATGGCAGTGTCCAGAGGTGGTTGCGGGAGTGGGGCTGGGGTAGAGAGGAGGGAGGACGTCGTGAGGACAGAACCAAGAGGTTTGGACGCTGGCTGTACTGTATATGACACACCAGTTGCCCAGTGTGGTGGCAGGAAGTGGATGGTGAGGGGCCAGGTGGGCCAGTGCTCCGTGAGGAGTGACTAGGTAAGTAGCTGCGAGAAGCAGGGGACAGGGTGGAACAGGTGGATCGATGATGGTAAGAGCCTTAGGGACCAGGCTTTTGTTTTACTTTGATTTTCAGAAGAGCTGGGGAGAAATAGTATGGTATCAGTGATGGGATGCAAAGGGGAGCTCCACGCTGAAGGATGTGGCTGTGAGAGAATAGGTAGCCAGCGCATCCCAAGGTAGGGCTGTGGAGAAGCGGGCTTCACACCGACCGAGGATGTGGAAGGAGTGATGGGAGAAGAGGATTAGGCTGTAGGGAAACTGATGATGAAGGAGCATTTCTAGAAGGCAGAGCAGGAATAGGAAGCTTCCAGGATAAGAAAGTTCAGCTCTTTCTGGGGATGGTGGTAACGTGCCTGACTAGTGGGAGCAGGTAGGAGGGTCCCGAAGTGCCGTCGCAGCTGCTTTTGAAAAGGGTAAGCCCTGGGGGGCTGCATTCTCCCTCTATGCAGACCTGAGTATTGGTAGGGTCTGTGGCTTCTGGTCTGGGCAGGAGACACAGGTAGGGACCGTCATGTGATGGAAGATGCCGCAGGAGCCAGAACAAACTAATGGGGAGGGGGCCGCAGAGGGGGGTGCTCATCTCTGTAAGCAGGTCAAGGGGGTCAAGCCTTTCTCCTGCCTGGGGGCCACCACTGCTGTGCCAGTTGGTACAGTGCCTGTATTGCCCCACTAACAAGAGGAAGCCTTTTCTGGCCCCCCCCCACCCCCCAAGCATAGGATAACGTCCTAGGGTATGCTTCTGTGATACCCTTTGTGACCCCTACTCCTTTGAGATTTTATTAATGTGTATTCTTTTCTCACCTGACTGTAAATTCCGTGAGAACAGAGACTGAGTCCCTGCGTAACCCTGCCTAGCGTGCAGTGCTTGGCACATGGTGGCTACTCCGCGAATACCTAGGGAATGAGTGATTTGCTTAGGGAACATCCAGATGCCGGTCAAGGCCGTACAGGCTGACGGGATAGTAAGTGCAAAGAACCATTGCCCTGTAGGTCCTGATGGCAGCAAGTAAGGAGAAGGTGAGATTTTCAGTAACATCTTAGATTGTTTTTTTATCTCCATTATTGTTATTTGCCTTTTTGTTTTTCTGATAGGTCAGTCTCAAGATAATGAAAAGGAATTAGCTGCACTCTTCCAGCTGTGGCTAGAAACCAAAGACCAGGCTTTCTGTAAGGTACAGTTTTTAAGAAATAACCAGATCTTTCTTGCTGGGCTTCTGGAGTCCTTAACTTTAAAGCCAAAATTTATTTACCTGTTAATGTTTTCCTTTTCCAGCAAGAAAATGAAGACAGCTCAGATGCCACAACACCTGTTCCTCGGGTGTGAGTATAATACTCTAATGATGGCTGGTAATCCATGAAATGACAGTTTAAGGTAGTTCCTTGTTTTGCTGACATTTTTAAGTATGGTAGAGCCATAGTGAACTTCAGAGTTCCTAGTTGTCCGCTGATTCTTCCCGGCCATAAAGTACCTGAGAAGGGTAACGCTCCCATCAGTAAAAGTGGCTTCCGAGCATAGTGTCCTGAATTGGGGAGAGGACTGCATAGTAGAGTCTCTGAGGGGGTTGTGATCCACCTTGTAGGAGGGCACACTCCTTTCCCTGAATTGTTCAGTTCCCATTTCAGAACTGTCTCATTCTGCCCATGAGGAAATTGAGGCATGAGGTTAAGTGACTTGCTGAAGGTTAGTGACAGGACCTGGTCTAGAATGTAGGCCTCTTGACCACTAATCCTGAGCTGTTTATATCACATCATTTCATGTGGCCGTTTTCAGTCTGATGTGCACCCCCGCCCCCAGCATTGTTGTGATACGGTTGACATAGGCTGTTGTGTAAGTTTGAGGTTGTCCCGCATGGTGATTTGATACACGTATGTATTATGAACCAATGACTGTAGTATTAGTTACGTTCATCATGTCACATAATTATCAGCTCTTTTTTTGTGGTGAGAGCATTTAAGATCTCTCTTAGCAACCTGTCCGTTTATGAAACAGTATTGATAACTGTAGTCATCATGCTGTGCGTCAGATCCCCAGAACTTACTGATCTTCTGACTGGAAGTTTGTACCCTTTGATCAGCCTCCCCCCATCTCCCCCACCCACCAGCCCTTGATAACTACCGTTCTACACCGTTTCTGTGACTTTGGCATTTTTTAGATTCCACGTATGTGAGGTCATTGTATTGTCTTCCTCGCCTGATTTTTTTCACTTGGCGTAATGGGCCTGTCAGTACTGTTGGCAAATAGCAGGATTGCCGCCTTTTCTTTATGGCTGCATAATATTCTGTCTTATGGATGACATACCACATTTTCTTTGTTCATCCATTGATGGGCAGTTAGGTTGCCTCTGTATTGAAGCTGTTGTAAATAAGGCTGCAATGAACACAAAGGTGCGCCTGTCTTCTCGAGGTAGCGATTTCGTTTCCTTCAGAAGTACACCCAGAAGTAGGATGGCTGGATCATATGATAGTTCTAATTTTTTTCAATCTAATTTTTTGGAGAATCTCCGTATACCTTCAGTAGCAGCTGAAGCAGTTTGCATTCCTACCAGCAGTGCACAGCAGTTCTCTTTCCCCTGCATCCTTGCTAACACTTGTTATTTTGTATCTTTTTGGTAAAAGCTATTCTAACATGTGTGAGGGTGGTATCTCATGGTGGTTTTGATGTATGATTTGCAACTTTTTCTCTCATTTGGTAGGTTGCTTTTTCATTTTGTTGTTTCCTTTGCTGTGTGGAAGATGTTATTTGGAATAGTCTCACTTGTTTATTTTTACTTTCATTGCTTGCGTGTTTGTGTCATATCTAAAAAATTGTTGCTGAAACCAATGTCTAGGAGCCTCTGTCATAGTGTTTCCTTCTAGGGGTTTTACAGTTTTAGGTGTTGGTTTAAGTCTCTAATTCATTTTGAGTTAATTTTTGTGAGTAGTATAGGATAGAGGTCCAAATTCAGTCTTTCCCATGTGGTTATCCAGGTTCCCCAATGCCACTTATTGAAGAGACTGTCCTTTCCCTGTTGAGTATTCTTGGCTACATTGTCAAATATGGAGCCTTTGGATTGACCATATACATGATGGTTCATTTTTGATTTTTAATTCTGTTTCATTGGCTTATGTGTCCGTTTTTATGCCAG
The DNA here is from genome assembly GCF_048418805.1 of Vulpes vulpes. Classification (NCBI taxonomy): domain Eukaryota; kingdom Metazoa; phylum Chordata; class Mammalia; order Carnivora; family Canidae; genus Vulpes; species Vulpes vulpes. The sequence continues at coordinate 106,185,926 of NC_132791.1, forward strand.
TGCTGTCCGATTTTGACTATTACAATTTTCTAATAAAGTCTGAAATCAGCAAGTGTGATGCTTCGCAAGATGGCATTAGCTGTTTGGGGTTGTTTGTGGTTCCATATAAATTTTAGGATTTTTTTTTTCTATTTCTGTGAAAAATGATATTGGGCTTTTGTTAGAGATTACACTGAATTGGTGGGTGATTTTTGGGTAATTGGACTTTTTGTTTTAAGATTTAGAGAAGAGCAGCAGAGAGGAGGGAAAGTCCCAAGCAGACTCCCTGTTGAGTGCAGACCCCAACACAGGGCTCGGTCTCACAACCCTGAGATCATGACCCCAGCCCAAAACAAGAGTCAGATGCTTAACTGACTACGCTGCCCAGGCACCCCAGTAATATGTACATTTTAACAGTATTTTTCCAATCCACGAAATAGGCAATCTTCATTTATTGTGTCTCTGTGTGTGTTTTCAGTTTCTTTAGTCAAATTCTTAGTTTCTAGTGTACCCACACATCTTTCACCTCCTTTGCTAAATTTATTTCTAGATTAGTTTATTGCTTTGATGCTGTGGTGTGGTTCTTTAGGACCCTGAACACCAGCACAGAGGGCCAGCTGAATGTGGCAGGACCGTTGCCTTACGTAACAGGGGTGTAGCACTCCGTTTCTCTTGGGAGGAGAAAAACCATCCTTGTCATGTTACAGTTTGAAGTCCTTTGTTCCTCTAAGGCTGAATTTTTTTTTTTTTTTTTTGCCATTCAGTGGGGTTTATTTAGCAGTAGTACTGAAAACGTAAAAATATCAGCCTCTTTCTCACCTATGTAGTAACTTTCTGGATGTCTAAGACTCGAGTAATTTTCAGAAATCTAGGACTTACTTGGTAGGATTTGGAAAGTGGACTTTTGACCTTTGCAGGAACAGAGTACTAATGAAGGGACATTTTTTTCATGGTGCAAAGGACTGGTTCTGGGTACTGGAGAAAAGGTGATGGAGGGTGATGATGCAAAATCCTTTATGTTTCAGAAGAACAGACTATGTGGTGCGGCCCAGCACGGGGGAGGAGAAACGAGTTTTTCAGGAGCAGGTAAGAGATCACTAGCACCCAGTGAAAATCACTTCATCTGTGGGGCCATGCAGAGAAAGCTCTGAGCCTGAGTCTCCTTGACCACAAATTCTTCGAGGAAACTCACACCCTTAACCTTAGATAGTCTGTTGGTTGAGCTTCTTTGCTGGGGGGTGGAATTGGTATGAGGAAAGGGAATGTGAAATGTTTCGATGGGCTTTTCTTCCAGACAGTAAAATACACTTATATTTTTCTCTGTGTCTCTTTGCTAGTGATTAGGGCTCGAGATGATCCTTTTCCCACTCTGGTTGGCTGTGGTATTCCTAGTGGAATACCCTGTTTTCTTGTCTTAGTCTCTCCAGGCTGACCCTTTACTGTATGAGAACATTAGAAAGAACCCCACTGATTGTGACTTAAGGGCCTTCTCTGGTTTCTCTTGGTAGGAGCGTTACAGATACAGCCAACCCCATAAGGCGTTCACCTTTCGCATGCATGGCTTCGAGTCTGTAGTAGGGCCTGTGAAGGGTGTTTTTGACAAAGAGACCTCACTCAACAAGGCTCGGGAGCACTCCCTGCTGCGTTCTGACCGGCCTGCCTATGTCACCATCCTGTCTCTTGGTATGTGTCATCTGTCCCTTGTCAGGGATCCCTTCTTTCTCCAACCAGCTCTCTCTCCCTCACCCCCTGGAAGAGCTCTAAGGGTCCAATGTAGTTTTAGGAGGCCTTAGAATTTGGGAAACGAAGGGAGGATTCTATCCCCAGAGACTGATGCCAGGAATCAGTGTTTTTTCCCTGATGTCTGAGCTCACATTTATTTTATGCAGGAATTTTTCACAGGCCAGTGAAATAGCTTGTTTGGGAATTTGCTTTCTCCAGGCTGATTGTTTAAGATGAGATTTTTAACCTTTTTTGTGCCATGAAGCTTTTTGGTAGTGTAGTGAATCCTGTACACTCCATCTCAGGATTTTGTCTTTAAATTCATAAAATGAAATGTGTAGGGTTACAAAAACCAGTCTTTATTAAAGTATTTATCAGAATGTTAAATTTATGATGCAGAAATACATGTTTTTTATTACGATATGAAATGACAGCCTCCAGCAGGAGGTCTTATATCTCTGTAATTTTCAAATAGTGATGAGTAGAAATGACACTGTGATGGGAAATTGTCCACAGCAGCTACGATGTGATATGAAAATATTTGACTTCTGATCACGTCGCTGCCAGTAGATTTGTTACCTTTGCTCATACCTGAAGGAAATACTAAATTTCAGTCAGATGTTTTTCCCACCCGAGCTGATGGACCTTAGTGTCAGCTGCAGGTGTGAAGAATACAGGACACCTGCCCCGTTACTGTCATAATAGATGATAACGCTGAGTCTGATTAAAGCAAAGAGACACCTATTCAGCAAGCTACTCCCCATGAGAGCAGGCTAGAGGGACAGTGCTCGTCACTGGCAGCCTTGCTTGACTCTTGGACTCATTTCCCGATGCTATCAGTTCGAGACGCTGCGGCCCGGCTGCCTAACGGGGAAGGTACCCGGGCAGAGATCTGCGAACTGCTCAAGGACTCCCAGTTCCTCGCACCAGATGTCACCAGCACTCAGGTAAGATGGAAAAGAGATCGTGACTGTTTTGTTCCAGGATGGATTTAAGGAAACTTACAAGGAAGTATAAAGTGTAATAATTTTTTTCAACTGAATGAAGAAGAGGAAAGGAGAAGATGCTGAGAAATGTGACTGGTGATGATCTAAGACCTGTAGTCAGCAGAGCACAGATTTGACTCTGCACTTCAGCTTCTTCTACAGCTGCTTAGTTCCCGGCTCCTGCAGGGGACCGCTCAGTCTCTCAGGAATCTTGTTTTGCCAAGAGACACAGTGAGCCATTGGCAGTACTGCCACCAGGCTGAGATAGGATGTGTGTGTCGGCTGCGACTTACACCCAGCGATTTTTTTCTGGTGTCCAAATCTGACTTGTCTCTTTTCCCCTTTGGTCTGGTTCTCAGGTGAACACAGTAGTGAGTGGGGCACTGGATCGGCTGCATTATGAAAAAGACCCGTGTGTGAAATACGACATTGGGCGAAAGCTGTGGATCTACCTGCATCGAGACCGGAGCGAGGAGGAGTTCGGTGTGTGAGGCTCTGAGTTGACTAGGGGTGCTTCTTACTCCCTGCCCCAGTTTCGTTTTGCTTTTCAGTGATGTTCAGGCAGGATGGGAGTGATGTACAGGCAGCTATCTAGCCCACTGGTGAGGCCACCAGCAAGGTCATGGAACCCTCATCCTTGCTATGCTGAGGTTAAACTCTTGCTGAACCTTAACCACTCTTGTTGACAGAGCGGATTCACCAAGCACAAGCAGCTGCAGCTAAAGCCAGAAAAGCCCTTCAGCAAAAACCCAAGCCCCCATCCAAGGTGGTAAGTGACCTCTGGGAGCCTTACTGGTGTCAGAGTTGGTGGCAGCTAGGCCTTCTGTGACCTCAGTGCATCGGAAACCGCAGGGCTGTGCCATCGCTTGGGGACTCTGTTAAACTGCACCCGGATTTCTCTTCTGCCTGTAGAAATCCGGTAGCAAGGAGAGTTCCCTGAAGGTCCTCGGCAGCGGCCCCTCCGAGCAGAGCCAGATGAGCCTCAGTGACTCCAGCATGCCCCCCACCCCAGTCACACCCGTGACCCCCACCACTCCAGCTTTGCCTGCCACTCCGATCTCCCCTCCCCCCGTGTCATCTGTGAACAAAAGTGGTCCTACTACTGTCTCAGAACCAGCTAAGTCTAGCTCAGGGTAAGCTCTTCCATTTTTTTCTCCAGCTTTCTCTTTTTCCAGTAAAGGCCTTTTGGGTATGTGGCTTAAGTTTGTTTTTTGTCACCCCCGCCCATTTCCTTGTTTCCTTATAGTGTCCTCTTGGTGTCTTCACCAACAATGCCACAGCTGGGAACCATGCTTTCCCCGGCTTCCAACCAGACTCCACCAAACTCTCAGGCCGCCACCCGCGTTGTGAGCCACTCTGGCTCGGCTGGACTACCCCAGGTGCGGGTGGTGGCGCAGCCTGGCCTTCCTACTGTGACTCAGCAGTCTGCAGGGCCAGCACAGACGCTGCCGCAGATGCCAGCGGGACCACAGATTCGTGTTCCAGCCACTGCTACTCAGACCAAAGTCGTGCCCCAGGTAAACAGGGACAGTGAACCAGGACCACAAGGTGGTCTAATGAGTCCCGTGGCAGGCTGTGGAGGGACCGAGGAGCCTTAGATCATTGTTGCTGCTACTCTTTATCACAGCAGCCCAGTTAATGTCCACAGCCGGGTAAGCATGACTAATAAGTTGTATTTTACGTGCTGGGAATCAGAACTTCTGAGAAGTTCAGTGACTTACCCAGCATTGTAACGTCAGGACCTTTATGGAGGTGGGATGGGATTCTAAATCTCAGGCTCCTTCTGTTGTGCCTTGAGTCTTAGCTGTACTGCTAACTAGTTGGGTAACTTTAGAGAAGGGTCTTAGCTCCTGTGGACTCAGTTTCCTTTACTGTGAAAGGGGCATAATGCTTATTCTCATTGTGGAGGAATAAAATGGGATGTGCAGTGTAAAGCTTTCTGAAAATTAAGATGCTCCACACAGATACAAGAACTTTACAGTGTGCACTTAAGAGTCTAGTGAGCTTGGGCAGCCCTGGTGGCGCAGCGGTTTGGCGCCGCCTACAGCCCAGGGCGTGATCCTGGAGACCCGGGATCGCATCCCATGTCGGGCTCCCTGCATGGAGCCTGCTTCTCCCTCTGCCTGTGTCTCTGCCTGTCTCTCTCTCTCTCTGAATGAATAAATAAATCTTTAAAAAAAAAAAAAGTCTAGTGAGCCTTAGCACTGATAGAGTAGAAGTACTCTCAGGGACACGTCCTGGGTGGTGGCTGGCTGGAGACGGCTTGGTGTGCTGGGCTGCACCTCGGTGTCTAATCAAGCTCTTGGCTTCACACTTGAACTAGACAGTAATGGCCACCGTTCCAGTCAAAGCCCAGACCGCGGCGGCCACTGTGCAGCGGCCCGGACCCGGGCAGACGGGGCTCACGATGACAAGTCTCCCTGCCACGGCCAGCCCCGCGAGCAAGCCAGCCACAAGTTCTCCCGGGAGCTCTGCTCCGAGTGCTTCCACAGCTGCTGTCATTCAGAATGTCACAGGACAGAACATCATCAAGCAGGTTGGTGGAAATCTCTCTGGGTGGATTTGACTCCTTCATCCTAAAGCTGGGGACAGTTGGAGGTCTTAATGATTTGTCTTCTTGATCCTTAGTTCGTGGGTATTTCAAAGTTGAATTCCTGCTGACGACAGTACAGGCTTCACAGATACCAAAGATTTCTTTCCTGTATAATTTAGCATTTAGTAGTTTCTGGATTTGGTGTAGACATTCCATGAATTTATTTAGTGAAAATTTTGCAGTATAACATTATATACCTTTGTGGTGTTTTGCCTTATCTCTGGTAACAGTAGGATACACCTGCACTTGCCTGGCTGTGAATATGCAAGGATGATCACTGAATTCTGAAGAATTGTTAGGCATTGGGGCTCCTGGCTGGCTTAGGAGAGCTTGTGACTCTTGACCCTAGAGTTGTGAGTTCGAGTTCCACTCACAATGGGTGCAGAGGTTACTTAAAAATAAAATCTTCAAAAAATAAAAAAAACCTAAGAATTGTTAGGCACAGTAGCAGTGATAGATGTGGTTTTTATGTGCTGATGCCATGGAGTATTGAAAGAAGGGAGTTGAAAGTGTGTCCTACAGCTTTCTTTGGGCTTGAGTGATTAGATAGACTGTGATATTATTTACTGAGATAGAAGAAAATACCAAGGTGCAGACATGGGAATGCAGTCCGAGAGAACGGTGTGTTCATGAAGCCGGTACCTGTGTCAAGGGTATGAAAGTGGGAGTGACATGAGGCTGAATATTGATGACTCATTGGTTACAGGTAATGAGTGTACTTGACTGGCCACCACTGGATTGGTAGCTGTTTGGGAATGGGTTCAAAAGAGAATGTAAGGTGAGGAAGTGGAGACCAGCAATGTAGGCAATTTTTAAGCAATTCTGCTTTTGACAAGAGCAGAGAACGGGCTGGAGGGAGGTGTGGAGTAAATGAGGGTCGTCTTCTTTGTAGGTTGAGAAATGTTAAAGCAGGTTTGCATTCTGATGGCAGTGGTCCAGCAGAGAGGGGGAATTGCTCACGCAACAGAGAGAAGGTCCCTGAGGCTAGAAGAGTTGCATGTATTACACATGGGACATCGGCCTTGGATAGGAGTCAGGGTATGAATCCAGCAGGTCTGGCTCCAGAGCCCATGTCGTGACCACATGCCATTCGGCTGCTCTCAAAATTAAGGGTCACCATAACTTGACTTTTTAAAATTTACCTTATGTTAAAGGAAACACATTTTTTGAAACAGTTGGGAAATATAAATATATATTATTAGATACTATTTACAGATGATTATTAGGTAATAACAGGTGGGGGCTTTATGTGTGACCTAACATGTGATCTCTCTTGGAAAATGTTCTGTGTACACTTAAAAAGAATGCATATTTTGCTACTTTTGGCTGGAATGTTCCATATATATATCTGTTAAGCTCATCTGGTCTAATGTGTAGGTGATTATATTTTTTACTTTAAAAAGTCCTTTTCCAAGTGAGAAATGTGTACAGAAGTATTGATCAGCAAAATGATATATATTGGTTTACTTTAAAGTATTCCAACTCCTCTATCTACCCCTTCCCCCTAAAAAAGCAGGGAAGGACATAAAACAAGATTGGCAAAATGATCACTTTGAAGCTGGGTGAGAGTGAGTACATGGATTTGTTATACACTGTTCTCTATTTTTGTAAATGGTTACCAGTTTTCAAAACAAAAAGAAAACTGTCTGAAACACACATACCCAAGACATGGAGGTTTGTCTCATTACACTGCACAACCAGCTTAGCTCTGTGGACCCCCTTATCATTGCTGTTTCTTCTCCATCCAGGTGGCAATCACTGGGCAGCTCGGTGTGAAGCCCCAGGCGGGCAACAGCATTCCGCTCACGGCCACTAACTTCCGCATCCAGGGTAAGGATGTCTTGCGGCTGCCGCCCTCTTCCATCACGACAGATGCCAAAGGCCAGACGGTTCTGCGAATCACTCCGGACATGATGGCCACGTTGGCCAAGTCCCAGGTCACCACTGTCAAATTGACTCAGGACCTCTTTGGGACAGGAAGTGGCGCCGGGGGCAAGGGCATTTCTGCTACCTTGCACGTCACCTCCAATCCAGTCCATGCCACGGACAGCCCTGCCAAGGCCAGCTCAGCCAGTGCCCCTTCATCCACTCCAACAGGTACCACCGTGGTTAAAGTGACTCCTGACCTCAAGCCAACAGAAGCCTCAAGTTCAGCTTTTCGCTTGATGCCAGCACTTGGTGTGAGTGTGGCAGACCAGAAGGGGAAAAACACAGTGGCTTCTTCAGAAGCAAAACCAGCTGCCACGATCCGCATCGTGCAGGGCCTGGGAGTGATGCCCCCCAAAGCAGGTCAGACCATCACAGTCGCAACCCATGCCAAGCAGGGGTCCTCAGTGGCCAGTGGGTCTGGAACTGTCCATACTTCTGCGGTGTCCTTGCCCAGTATGAATGCTGCTGTGTCCAAGACTGTGGCCGTGGCCTCCGGGGCCGCAAGCACCCCCATCAGCATCGGGACAGGCGCCTCTGCCGTGCGGCAGGTCCCGGTCAGCACCACGGTTGTTTCCACGTCCCAGGCTGTGAGTAACAGGTGGGGGGAAGAGTAGCCCTCACGCTTAGGGTAACAGAAAATGCACCCTGTCTGTATCTCTTTGTTTGACCCCAACGGCTTAACTTTCTAATGAGCTTTTTTGTTTAATTTCAAAACAAATTTATGAAGTAGTGTATGCATACATTCTTATAAAGATTAAAACAGTACAGAAGTACATAGAATAAAAGATAACATTTCTTTCACTAGTCTCTACTTCTCCCTTCATGAGAGCTGATTACTATTGGTATCTTGGCATTTATCCTTCCGGTCCTTTTCCTGAGCATTCCCATACCGTGTGTATACATAGTTTAAAAAGAGAGCCCCGTGAGAGACCTTAAATCCGTATACTGTTCTGTGATTTGCTTTATTTATTAAAAAATCTGTTTGGGGGATTATTCTAGATCTGACGTGGATATTGACAGCTTTCTTTTTTTTAACAATACATGGTAATCCATAGAGGGGATAAGCTTGAACCTTTCTTCTTTTAAAGACCAAGGTTGCGGTGAACGAACATGTATAAATATTTCTGGAGCGGAGGTTCCTAGAATGGGTCAGGGATACATGTATTGAAAGTTTTGTTAAGTCCAGTTGTGCACCCAAAAAGACCATAGCACCTTACACTCCCATCAGCAGCTCTCCTTTCTCCCCCTACCCTAACCAGTGCTGGATATCACAGGTTTGTTGTTTGTTAACTTTAATTAACTGGTGAAAAAAGTTCTTTTTCTGTTTAATTTCCCTGATCTTGAGAGGGGTTGAGCATCCATTTTGGGATGTGCTGTCCAGTGGTGAATAAATCTTAGCCAATTTTCTTCTGGGGTATTTAGCTTTTTTACGTTGTTTGAGGTGGCTCTTTGTATCTTCTGTCGGTTAATTCTTGGTATGTGTAGAAAATCTTTCCTTCCAGTCTGTCATTTTTTAACCTTCCATATGGAGTCTTTGCTCTACAGGTATTTTATCGGACTAGATCTATCAACATTTTCTTTTATGGTTCCTGGGTTTTGTGTCTTATGCTTTTCTGACTTCAGATTAGCTTTCATTTTTATAAGATATTTTTAGGGTTTTAGGAAAAAGTATGATGGATAATCCATTTAAAACATATTTCCTGAATGACATGTTGTAGAGATGCCATCTTATATTTCTTTATCTCAACATCATTGACTAGTTTATTCCTTACCTAGTAATTTGAAATGCTACAGTTACAAAGTAAATTCCCATATCAACATCGGTATGTTTCTGGGTGCCTGTGGATAAGAGCGCTGTTCTATAGAGTGGGGTGCATATAGACATTAATGAGCCCAGTTTTACTTTTCAAAGCAAGCTGTGTAGTAAAACCTCAGTAATTTGGGTAAAAGCCAGAGCAGTGGAGGAAGGAGGACATTAGTAAAACCAGCCGGCCAACAAACCTTGAAACACAGTGGCTTACAAGGAAATATTTATTTAGGTTCTCATATCACAAAAGTTAAATTACGGAAGCAAGGAAACTGTGTGTACTCGCACCACTTTTGTTTCTCTTGAGTTCTCTTCTAACGCAGAAAGGTAGTAAGCCCATGGCATCTCCTCTCCATCACAGTCTAGACAAATACAACCCGAGAGCGTGTGAGGGGCACGAAGTCTGGGGCAGTGATTCTTTTCCTGGTCTAGTCAGCTACCTAGGCTAGTTCACAGAGGGACAATTCTAGCTGGAGTTCCTGTGGTCTGAAATGTTGGAAGCAACTGAGGCATTTTTAAGAAAATAAAACCATAAATAAATCCACCCGGAGGTACCATCTCAAGGTATTCGGTGGCCTGTTGACATCTTTGAGTGCTTTCTGATGGGCTGCACATTGTGAGTAAACTGGAGAGAGGGATGAGTAGCTGTGACACGGTTTCACACCCGCGTGCCTGGCTTCTTTAGAAATAGCTTGCCCTTGGGAAATGTCGATGCCTCCTCTTAGTATCCTAGCAACCACTCCTCTTGAATCATTTTTAAAAATCAGATTTACACAAGATGTAACTGTGTATAAATTCTGTTACCAACCAAAGGTTCAAAAGCAGGCAGCCTAAAAACAGGTGGTGCAGTGAGCTAATCTTTGCCATTGAAATCCCAAAGACTCTAGGCCTCTTCAGCTTCTCTTTTCCTTTTAGGCCTTATTGGCTCTGGAGTTGGACTTTTCACTTGGTTGAGTTTATTATTAATGCCCCTTACCTAATAACCTCTCTTATCTGTGGGAGAGACGGAAAGCACCTGGAAAATGTGACCTGTTCCTAATCTAGCCTGCCCTGCTGTATGCTCCCCACCAGTGAGCCTGCGTTCCAGGGAAGCAGTGGTTGTGCACTTTATTAACTCTTGAGTGCCTCTGTCCTTCTTACATGGACTCCAGATAGTGATTGTGTGCCAAGTGTTGGGAGGTACACAGCTGACTTCAGGCCCTACCCACTCGGGCTCAGACTCTTACTGCGCCTAAGTGAACACACGCTTTCCTTTTCGATCTAGTGCATATTCTTATCCCGATAGTAGCATATATCCCGATATATGGTTATTGCTGCTCTGGGTGGTGTGAAGGAGGATGGTTAATAGATCAGATGATACCTAAATGTAGTATGTGAGCATGTAACTGCAGCCTCTTGGCAGCTCCCTGAGGGTAGCTTGGGCCCACACCTCAGAAAGATTGGGCCCCTGCAGAGTCACCGAAATGAGAGCATCTGAGTGCTTGTGTCTCCGTTCTGGGGCCCTGGAGGTGACCCTTGGTAGTTTTCCTTACCACCGATCCCATAAGCCTGATTTCCTTTTTCTTTTTAGGGGAAGCTGCCTACGCGAATCACGGTTCCACTGTCTGTCATCAGCCAGCCTATGAAGGGCAAAAGCGTGGTCACGGCCCCCATCATCAAAGGCAGCCTTGGAGCCAAGTAAGTGCCCTGGTGCTGGGCAGGCAGGGCTTCCAGGCGACTCCTTGCTCCACGGTGGAAAGGCAGCTCATTTTTCTGGGGCTCTCCTTGGATATTTCTCCTTTCTTGTGCTCTTGTGTATTTCTTGAGGACCTAGTATTGTTTTAGGTGCTGGGGACACAGAGCAGGGATTAAAACAGACAGAAATCTGTGCTGTCCTCAAGCTTACGTTGTAGGGTGAGGAAAGAAATCATAGAGTAGATACCACGTGGGGTGGTGATATGTACTATGGGGAGAAAAGCAAGAATGGGGACGGGAAGTGCTGGGATGGGGTGGGTTGGTGATGTGGCTCAGATGGCAGTTTCCAGTGGGTGTTAGGGAAGGCCTCACTTTGACATTGAGCCCTGGGCCATGATAGTTCAGAAGAGGAGGACTTACTGGGGAGCCTAGGCTTTGTGTGCTCCTGACCTAAACAGGGATAAAGGGGCTTGATGAGATCAGCCTGGTGGTCTCAAGGCAGCTATTTTGGGGGACATGTCTTGTCTGGAATACACACTTCCCTGGGGTCCTGTCCCTTATTTGGCTGATGAGAGTATGGTGTCAGAGCCATTGTATCCAGAGCACTGAGGGCCTTGGGGCTTTGTGAGAAGCCTAGAAGCCAAGAGAAAGGTGGTCTCACCGGCTGGTTTCCATTTCAGTCCAGAATACAGGAGTCTTCACTGGCCTGCAGATTTCACTGTTTTCCTTAAGCACATGGCCTGGTTCTGGGCCAGAGGTAACACCCCTCTTGTCCTGACGCCTCACTCCTGCTTTCCCTCCACAGCCTCAGTGGGTTGGGCCGCAATATCATCCTCACCACCATGCCCGCGGGTACTAAGCTCATTGCTGGCAATAAGCCCGTTAGTTTCCTCACTGCCCAGCAGTTGCAGCAGCTTCAGCAACAAGGTCAGGCCACACAGGTAAGGGCCGAGGCAAACTGTTGGCCACATCAGGCTTCTCTCTCCTTTGCTATTTGTTCGCAATTGAGGAGCTCATTTGCAACCTCCTGACCAGACCTCCTCTCTTTGCAAACAGGTGCGCATCCAGACTGTCCCCGCATCCCATCTTCAACAGGGAACAGCTTCTGGTTCCTCCAAAGCAGTCTCCACTGTCGTCGTGACTACAGCTCCATCTCCTAAACAGGCACCTGAACAGCAGTGATTCAGGGAGAGAGAGAGAGAGAGAGAGAGAGAGAGAGAGAAAGAGCGAGAGATGGCGTCCGTGAAAGAGCGCGCCTGGTCTGCCCTCCTGGCCGAGAGGAGGGGAGCAGGGAGGTGGCATCGTTCTCCTCAGCTTGTCTGTTTAGGAAAGAACAGCAGTGGGATGATGGCAGCGGTGGCCTGGATCTCCACCGCACTCCACAGCGGAGCACGCCGAGGAGTCCCCCCGGGCTTCCAAGGGCTGTTCGTTCTGAGCCGGGAGAAGCTCCTCTGTTAGGGTCGGGTGAGGTCATCGTTGTGCCACGTGAGCCACAGTTCTCTCCTGAGAGTCAGACACCGGGGAAGGCTTACAGCCGCCAAGTGTGCCAAGTGGCCAGAAGCCTCGTTCTGTATGGGGATTGGATTTTTTAGCTTCTGCTCTTCTCCGTGACTAGTGGTCTAGATAGGAGTTTTGTGTCCAGAAATTTTTATGTAACTTATTTTTTTAAAGAACCTGTTGTATATCCTTATCCAATAGAAACCTGGGCCGTAGCCCTCCCACCCTGTCCTCCAAACTGATTGCTGCTATTCTTTTGACCAGAAGAAAATAGCAGAATTCTTAGTAAGTTGGTGGCTGACTTGATCACTACATAGTAACGGGGAGGCTGAAAGGTGGGCAGGAAACCTAGGGAGTGAGAGAACGTGGGTTCCCCCAAGTGGGATGAGTCTGGCACTGCTTCATGAAGAGGTTTCGAGATCTTGAGTGTGGGCCATAGCTTCACCTGCTGACTACGTCCTGCTTGTCAGGCCTGTTCACACCAAAGTCCAGAGCCGGCGGACAGAGTAGGCCAGCGCCAGCAGAAATGTTGCTTTTGCAGCTCAGACATTACTGCAGTTCAGAGGTTACACGTTCTGCTTTGCTCCAGAGCAAGAGTCTGCAAACCACAGCCCTGGGGCTGGCTACTTGTTTTTGTAAATAAAGTCTTATTGGAACACAGCCCACGGCCATTTGTCTGTGTGTTACCATGGCTGCTTTCAGTTAGAAGGCAGACCCGAGTAACTGGCTTGGAGTCCATAGGCCCTCAGGCCCCTTGGGTAAAACTTTGCTGACTTCTCTGGAGTAGAGACGGCACGAAGAGCGGGGTGTGTGCACTAGGAGCAGCATGGTCACGGGAGAGGTCAGTCGGGATTTATCGGTCCTGTCATCCCGGCTGTGTCACACTTCTCAGCCTCCACCAAGCTCTAGGCAGAGCTCTGAACAATGTTTTAAGATGTATTAAGTAATTAAAGCACTGGTTGTGAACAATATGTGCCTCTTTTGTATGGGAGCAAGGGTTGGATGGTAAAGCTTTTGTGCAGTGTCAGGGCTCCCCTGCATCTCTTGAGAGTATCCAAGTTATTAAAAATGTGTCTTTAATCTGTGGAAATGTAGTGATGTTTTATGGGGACTGGTGAGGAAGTGGACTTAAGGGGCAGGGAATTTCCCTGGCCTACTTGAGAGGGGGTCTCCAGGTGGAAGCTGAGTGATGAGATAGGTTGCGGAGGAACAGAGAAGGCCAGAGGAGCTGGTGGCTTTCTAGACCTCACATTTGAGGCAGTCCTGTAAAATAGACATTGTTATCCCTCTTCTGGCTTCTCACCCCTGTGACAGATTGCAAGTCTGAGTTGAGGTTAAAGAGGAGCAACATAAAAATCCAGTTTTCTAAGTCACCTGTCCTTACTGCTGCCTTCCTCAGGGAGGATGGCTGTGACGTGTCATGCTGAGAGGCGCTGGGGTAAGCCCAAGTTACAGAGGGCAGAGGTGAATTGGCTGAGGGGTGAGCGAGCATTTGCTGGTAGTGGGGGGCTGGCACAGAGGTCGGACTGGGAAGGGGCAGAGGTAGGGACTGCCAGGATGGAGAAACAGGGCCTTTAGTGAGTGGAGGAGAGAGCACCTGTGTTTTCCAGTACTTTGATATTTGCATGTCATTGCTTCCTAGAGTCACATTTCACGTGAAGAGCCCACGTGACCGTTTCTAAATGAGAAAACGGTAGAAATGTGAGGGATCCTGTCTCAGATATTTATTGCTGGTTAAAACAAACCCCTCATGAAGTTACTTAACATGATTTCCTGAAAGTAGTTTTGGCATTCAACCCCAGCCCTGCCCCACCCTTGTGTTTCCTGAAGTCACCTGGCTCCATCTGTCCACCCAGTGCCTGGAGACATTTATCTGCGTGCTCGGGGAACAGGGGTGTCACAGGTGACGCCCCGGTGAGCATGGTTTGTACCGCCCGGGTTTTCTGGGGTGCTGGGGAATGGTAACCCCCTGCTGTTGTCCAAGCGATGTACCGTTATCTGCATCGAGCGTGGTTTCTCAGATACAGACCTCAGGGGTCTTGTGGAGATGCGGTGGCTGCGGTGGATGTTTTGGGGAGAACAAGTCCAGAAGAACTCAGTGGCGGCCGTTGAGCCCCCGCACCCAAGGTTCGGAGGTTGGTAAAATTGATTGAGACCGCGTGCCTAAGAGTGGATTTGGTGAATAGCATTGTGGTGGGTTTGTGCTTTCATACCACATCTAAGAATGTTTTTTTCCAGGGTCGATCAGTTCCGTGGTTTCCCAAACTGTTTGTCAAAGAGGTGTCCAATAAGTTCCTGGGTGGTCGTCACACCTCAACCCCTCACTCTGGAGGAAATACTGCATTTCCTACCCCTGGCCCTTCAATCTGAGATGGAGATCCTTAACTGTGAAGGTAAAACGGGGAATAGGTTCCTGACACCCAGCTCCAGTCCCTAAGGAAAGAACTTATGTTTTATGTTAACCGCCCACAACAGGTCCTCCGGTGCTTACTGAATGGAGGTTTGGGTTCCTACTTAGCAGGCATACGAAAGTGGATCCTGAAAGGGGACCCACAGGTTCTCTGCTCATGATTAAATCGCATTTTCAGAGAGCTGCTTCTTAACCCCGGGGATGTGACTTCAGCACTGAAGTGCCGGCTAACCATGGGAGGTCAGCTTTCACTTAAGTGCAGCATTTCCGCCAAAGAGCACACGGTGCTTCACGGAAAAGATCTCTCCTCTATTTGTGTGAAATAGCAAGGAGGCTCTAACGAGAAGTGAGCTGGCTTTTGAGTCCGGAAGGCTGGCTTTAGCTGTGTGGCCTTCGGCTGATCAGCTTCTCTGCAGAACCCCATGTGCTTCCATTAGGGGCGGCTGTGTGAATCACGTGGGATACGGTGCATTTCAGAGTGCGGGAAGCGCCGTACTGTTTGTCCAGAAAGCCTTTCAGATTTGTCCTGGCCCACACTGTTGTCAGTGTGTAGAACTTAATTCACTCTCCGTGTTCTTTCGTGATTTCATGGCCTTTGTTTTCTCCGCCTGGAGCGTGCTGTCTCTACCGGGCACGCTCCCCATCTCCTCCCCTCCCAGGCGTCTCATGGGAGTTGTACTTACCCTTATGGCACCAGTCACCCTGCATGCAACTGCTTACATTTCTTCCCCATTAGACTGAATTCCTTGCTGGACAGGGATCTCATCAATCCTTCCCACCATTTCAGTGCTGGTGCAAAGCAGATGTCTAATAAACACTTGTTGAAGGACGTTTTAAAAAAAGAAAAAAAAAATCCAGAACCAAGATTAGAGTGTCAAGACTTTATATTACTAGTTCAAGGTCCACATTCTTTGCAGGATTCTTACCCTTTACAGGATTCTTACCCTTTGCTTTCAGCTGTATTTAAATTCAAGGTCTTTATAACCTGCCACTTTTTCCCCTACCTCATTACACAGACTTTCTGTTAGCATCTTCTGATTAGGGTACTTCTGAGGACCCAGAATATCTGTATTCCAGCTCTCAGCTGGGCCATTAACTAGCTTCCTGATTTAAAAACAAAACAAAAGTCACCTTTGGCCCAGTGTCATCACTTATCAGTGGTATTGCAGTACTCTGGAGTATTACTGGTTAATTAGGAAATGCTTAACAGATAACATTTAAAGTACCAAATCTTGTGAACTTTTTTACTTACAATTCCAGCACAGATTTTTTTTTTTTTATCTTTAAAATAAAGGCAGTCTCATTTACTTACTTTCTGATAAGAAAGTACCCGTATTCTTGAGAGAAAAAAAGGGGATAGGTTACCAAAAGCGGTATTTTCTGCTGGATTCATATCCTGGATTCCTCCATGAGGCCACATCCTGTTCTGAAACTTCTAGAGTCTTTGATCTGTCTTCATACTGAGACACAAGTGAAGGCTTGCTTCATTTTTCTTTATGAAGGACACCGCAGCAACACAGACTTTAGTTAAACGAGAAGGTGCAAATATATAGAACCTTAATCTATAAAACCTTAAGAGCAGACCAGAGCAAGCATTGAAAGGGAGATGAGCCTCCCCTTTGCACACGCCAGCTGTTCGGACTCAGAGGGGCATGTGCGCCCCACGTCGATGCTGGTGGCCTCTCATTCCTCATCTGAGCCACCCAAGAGGGATGTCTGGTAAGTGGGATCTGACTTCAGCTTCTGAATGCCAATGATTTCTCCTCCATGCCTCTTAAACCGAGTCAGATGGCTGTAACAGAGCAACAGTAGGAGCCCATGAAATTAGGCCCCCAGATTCGTTTATTCTCTCAACCAAAGGATGTTACGGCATCTACTGGTTCTTAAAGCGTTTTCTTTGTATGTCTGTCAACTACTGTGGTTGTCTGCACATCTCACTTCTGGACAGTACTCATTGGTAGATAGAGACTCATGACTAACAATATTTAATAGTTAATGTTGTAACAGGCTAAACATAGGGCTCCTGTCTCTATTTGTTGTCTCACTGACCAGGCAGTAGAACTAAAGGAAACTGATTTTAAGTTCCCTTCTGTTTGGTCTGCATGGAGCTCTGTGTGGGGGAAGTATATCTGCTTTGGGTAGGGGAATCAGAAACTAGAAAAAACGAGGGGTAGCTACAACAGAACTAATCACTAGCATATCCGGAAACGTCACTCGCATTGCAGTTCAAGGCCGAGTCTACCATTGACTCAGAGGGTGACCTTGATCAGGTTACTCAGTCTTTGAAGCCTTGGTTTCCCCATCCGTAAAACGTTACAGCACATACTTCATAAAATAATGAGGATTCAGTGGGGTAGTAGACTTGAGTGCTTACCACAGTGCCGGGGACCGTGAGTGCCTGGAAAGATCAGCTATTACAGTGGCCTGTGACGAGCACTGGAAGGAGCACTCACCGTGACAGCGTCCTGATTGCCACATCCCTGCGAGGGACGTGGGGCAGATCCAGGAATAAGGTGGTGGGTTCAGAAGGATGGACAGAGCAGGGGCCTGCAGTCCAGTACCAAGCCTAATTCAGAGTTTCTCCCTTCACACGGCAGGCATCCAGTCCATCAGCACTGCCTTTGAAACCCGGGTCTGTCAGGTTACTGTGACCAGACAGTCCTTTAACGTCTCAGAATCTCATCACCCTCATTTGCAGGTGTAGAGTACCTTGTGCAAAACTGGGCATAGAGTTGGCACTCAAGTGGTAGACATTAGAACTGCTTAGTTACGGAAGGTGGGAATAAATACTTCACTGGAAATAAAAATGATGCAGTGTAATAGACTTTGGGGACAAGCTGTGGTTAGGAGGAAAAAGCTAGACAGAAGTTGTCTCCCCTTGGACTTACCAGTATACCAGAGAATAGCTGATGGCCACAATGCAGAGGGCAGCCAAGTAGTGCCAGCAGAAGCACATGGTAACGAACATGATGTTTGCATCATCTTTCTGGTCCCATTCGGGTTCTCCAGAAGGTGGGAACAGCACGAACCCGATCTGGTGGGTTTAATACAGAGAAGCCGGCCTTCATTGGTCCTGAGAAGGAAGCTCGCTGCCTTCCCGTGGCTACCCAAGTTGTCCATACGTCCCCCACTCCCTCATCCTTCCCATACCTCCGTCAGCATAGAAAGACCTTTCTACGCAGGAGAATTGCTCTAAGTTAATTCTGGTTTTAGTACAGGCTTATCTAAAACAACATTTCAGGGCCTGTATCTCAAGTGGGCAGTTTAGCAGGTGGAGCCTGTAACAAACTATAGAAATGATCCTTGAAAGCAGTCTTGCAAGTGGAGCCTGTAAACCGATGGTATCAGTTCCTCCACTGCGGAGAGCGGATGGGGAATTTTGGGAATATGCTCCCTACGTATGCTCTGCGGGTTCAGCAGGTTCAGCAGTCAGTTTCTCAGCACGCTACTCATGGATAAAATGACCTAAGTCAAGAGGGGAGCACGGGGAGGACCAGTGGCCACCTAACCCTCTTCACGAGCGTGTCCGTGCTGCACTGCCGGATGTGCCTTGGGCGAGCCCAGTGGGGCTCCCCGAGTCCACACAACGTGAAGAGCATTGTTTTTGCATGATTACCTGCCAGAACCAGGTGCCCTGAAGAATCACAAGGCTGGTTCGGAAAAGTTGCAGCACAATATTGTCCCGGAGGATCACTTCTAGGAAGATGCTGAAAGCCCCTCCGAACACTGCACACAGCAGCAGGGAGTGGATGTGCTGGTCCAAGGGCGGCCGGTTATGGACGTGGTAGTAGAAGAGAAAACCTGCACAAAGCAATTTCAGCCATCACAGAGGAACTTGGGCAAGTCCATCTGGAACTTCTTCCGTTGCTAGAAAGCCTTCCTACCCCTGTCTCACAGCTAGATTTTTCAGCAGTTGGGGAATCAGTTCATAGAACATTGCAGGGCAACCAGCACAGATGAGGTTTATTTTGCGTATGTATGAAGTGGATGTAAGCTGCAAAGGCTGGATCTTTTAAAATCTCTCTCTACTCGATACAGGACGTGTAGGTGAGGCATGTTGCTGACCTGTGACGGATTGTGCATGCATGTACTTGAAATTCAGTTTTGCTCTCATTCAGCCAACCTTTTTATTTTTTATTTTTTATTTTTTCTGACTCTTCCTGAGGTGCAGGAGTAAGTGAGGTTGTTGGGTTACAGAATGCTCCTGTAGGAGTTCCTATTGGGAGCTCTGTCCTAGCTGCTGGGTGGGCCTCCTGAGGTTTGTGATGATGGGGTCCAGACAGCAACGCTCCAGGGTAGGAGGTGGAGTTCGGTTTCTCTTCTCCCAGCAGAGGGAGCGACCTTCTGGGACGGTGGCATCCAGCCAGAGCTTGGAGAGTTACTGTGCGTCTCACTGTGATGTGTACACGTGCACTTGTACACATGAGCGTAAGGGGAGGGGGGCAGCCAGTGTCTGTGCCCCGAGAGCCAGGGACTTCGGCTGCACATCTTATGTTTTCATGTGCTGCTTTCTGGAACACGTCACCTGTATCCAGAGCACAGGGCCAAGCCCTGTTCAGGTGTTCTGAAATTCAGAGATTTGGGTTTTCTGGGGGAAAGTTACTGTATTGGCAGTATTCCTCATCTTTCTGCCCTGATCCCCCATAATCACAATTTATCTGTGTTGTTTTGTCCATTTCTACCCGAATCCCTACGTTACCTTCCGTGAATGTTGCCACAGCCATAACCAATCTGTCCAGCCCCAGGGGGACGTGGGTGATGAGATAGGTGAGCATATCCATGATTCCCGAGACGGCAAAGAACAAATACATGGTGCTGTGCTGCCAATTCATTAGCTTTACCCACTGGTTTTCATGGTACAGGTGGAGGTGGGGCCCGTCTGGAACGAACTGCTCCGCCAGGATCCCTGCAGGGGGATGAGAGTGCAAAATGAGGAGGGCAGAGGGGCTCCAGCACGGGCAGGAGACCGTACCCCTGCGGCCTGAGTGACGCTGAGCCCGGGGTGGAGATGGCCTTGGGTCACGAGGCCTGCTCTGCTCCCTCAGATGCAGCTACCTGAGTGCAAGGTGAGGCATTTGCCGAGGAACCTGCATAGACCCCTGGCCTTTGTCGTTCCTTCGGGGGTTGGGGTGTGAGGGAGGCAGCCATAGCAACAGCCACCTGGGTCGACAAGATATTTGCCTAGTCGCTAAGCGGAAAGCAAGGCACTTACCACGTAAGTGAGAAGGTAGCTGATACATTAGTCTTTGGGCTAAGTGAGCAAAAACCCTGGAAAGAAACCATTAGGTTGAAAATAATGGAATCCCAGCCGAGATACCCTGGTGGTAGAGATACTTGTGCATGCACAAAGGGGTGAAAAGCCCTTCTGAAAGCCCTTTTTGAAAGAAAATGCCCAGGTGTGTGGTCCTCAGGGAGACCTCAAGCGAGTGGTTTTCCTGAGCACAGAGTGAGCTCTATGAGTCCTTCCCATGGCTTCAGGGCCCCGTGTCCTAAACACTGGGGGAACCGGGAGGCTCGCAGTTCTTAGCTCTTCTGCTCCATCACCTGTTTTGGAAGGCAAGAGATTGGCCTTTATGCCTGGTACCCAACATGTCCTTGGGGCCTAGAATAATCCTCCATGACAACCTTCTGGACCCTGTTCCCCAAACAGTTTTTTCTTAAACCCAGCCTCTCCCTGATTTATGTGTGAAGGATCAAGGAGTTGGTGGAGAGGAGCCCAGAGAAGGAAGTCCCACTGCACCAGAACAGAAGCCCTGTGAGGGCAGGGACTCTGGTTCCCCCAGCTGTGTCTCCCAAACCTGGAAGAGTGTACTGGGTGGGAGCTCAGGGAGATACTGTTGAATGAGTAGTATTTGCACCCAGCAAAGAGGCCAGATACTTTGCCAGCTCTCGTTTTCTCGGCAGCATTGATGCTATCCTCACCACTGAAGCTGTGTAGTTCCTGTCACTTCTCGACTCCAGAAAGAGGAGATGCCCGAATGACTGGCAGATGGGAAAATTCAGCAGGACTGGGCAAACAAAGCTAAGTGCCTTTGCATGCTCCAGAAGGAGCTCCTGGTATTACTTCAGTTCCTCCTGAGACACTGTGGGCCTAAGATGACAAGTGGCTAGGTGCAGTTGCAGAATGAAGCCCCCCTGCCCCATGACGGGCTGGTGCGGACGAAGAACACTTTGTGCTGTTGGCATGGCGGGCACCTTCTCACGTGGCCACTAGTGGGGCGGAATGGATGGCGAGTCAGTGGGAGTGTGGGTTTTGTTGGAACGGGGCACAGTAAAGGGAGATCCCTTCCAGAAAGCCCTCTGTTGGTTCCTTCAGTCCCTGCCCCTGCCTCTCTTACCGGCCGTCTAGCATACAGTCCCCATTTTTGTGATTGCTTGAGATGTGGGGGTGGAGGGTATGAATTAGGTGGTTACTACTCTTAAGATTCTAGTGGAGGAACAACTGGAAACATGATGACTTTTCTGAAACCAAATTCCACTTAGTACTTTCCCTTAGCTCATGTACATGAGCTTGCTCTTACTATTTTTTCTAACTTGTGTTTTATCTTTTTCCTTAAGTATGTCTTCTGTTCCTACAACTTACACCTACATCCTTCTAGGGCAAAGAATGTAGTTCATTTGGTAGTTTTTCATGGTGCACTATGATGCCAGGTGCTGTTAACAGTCACAAAGCTCAGGACACAACAGACTCTATAAAATATGTCGTGGCCAACTGAAAACCCTTGTTCTATTATCTGCCCATGGAAACAGCCATTTCACAGGGTCCAGAAAGTGGGTTAAAGTTTCGGGGTGTGATGGGGCGATCCCCTGGACTATACGGCCCCCTTCTTACCAACAACTGAAAACAAAGTTCTGATTGCGGCTTCGATGATCTCAAGACGCTGATGGTAATGAGTCAGTTGGCTGCTCTTCCCCTTCTGGTGGAAGTACATCAGTGGGTACTTCACCGACCACCACAGTCCAACTATCAAGAAGAAACTCCCTGGGAGAGCATGGCCCTTGAAGTTTGCCATCACTGTTCTTGAGCACCTGAGAAAACAGGGGACAGCTGTCAGGTGGCTGCATGAAGAGAACATAAATAGATACATTGGCAGGAAACACCGTATGTGACTGAGGATTCTAAATCATAAACCATATTAAGAAGGATCCACTCATTCTCATAAGCCTTCGCGTTATGTCATTGAAGTCTTATCTGCTGAGTAAGCGCCCAAAAGAATACCTCTAGCCCTTAGGCTTTAAAAACATGGGTAAAATAGGAGCACCTGGGTGGCTCAGGGTCCTGGGATCGAGCCTGATGGCAGGCACCCTGCTCAGTGGGGGGCCTGCTTCTCCCCCTCCCCTCTGCCTCCTCCCTGCTCGTTCTATCTCTTTCCAATAGAATCTTAAAAAAAAAATGGATAAAATAAAAGGAGGTGTTGGGGAAGAAGATAGATATTTACTGATCACAGGGTAGGAAAGCCTAAAAATATTTACCTACATAAATATTTTATGTATCAAATACATCAGAAGGCAAACAGGTCAGGAAGACGTTTGTAATAGTTACGATAAATGGCTAATGTGTTAGTCTTTTGCAAATTAGTAAGAAAAAGACCAGAAAAATGGGCAAAAAGACAGGAATGTGCAATTCACAAAATGATGCAAATAGATAAGTCTCCTTTTAATTGAAGGTGTGCAAATGAAAGCACAGTATCATTTTCCACCTATTTTTTTAAGGACTTATTTGAGAGAGACCTGGAGTGAGCAGGAGTGGGAGGAGCAGAGGGACAGAGAGAACCTCAGGCAGGCTCCCTGCTGAGAGCCTCCCCCGGGGGGGCTCAATCTCATGAGCCTAAGATCATGATCCGAGCTGAAATCAAGAGTAAGGCGCTTAACTGAGCCACCCAGGCGCCCCTTCCACCTAAATTTGAAAGCAATTTGAAAAATTAGAGTTCTGATGTAGTCTTCTAGTTTAGGAATATGGTCAATATGATTCAAATTTGGTGGAAGTAAAAATAATTCTATAAACACTGTCTTACTCCAAAAAAGACGTCAGGCATGATTTATTTTTATCCCATTGTGTTCCCGGGAGGAGCATCAAGTGCCTGTGATCTGCACAGACTAGTCCAACCCTGGCCATCAGGGCTACCACTCTCCTATCACTGGCTCCAAGGTCCGGGCTATTTCACATCCGACGCATTTACAGTTGAGGTTTCCACCCTTCAGCAAGAATTTTCACAAGCTTTAAAAAAAAAAACCCTTAGAGTTAAGAAGTCAAATCATATTTAAAAGGCCTGCAGTGAGAAGCAGCAGCCTCGTGCTCTGACTTCCTCACCCACCAGTGAAGCCACTTTTACACCCTTTCCACGGTTTCATCTGGTATTTACGTGCATGGTTTCTCATGAGTTTGTGAACGCTGCCATTTGTCCGTTTATCCTTATGAGGCATCATCTACCCGGGGTCCTCGGGCTCTCTGCCAGCCTCTCCCTCCTCTTCACGTTCACCGTGGTCACCTGATGGTCATTTGCCTAAATCATCTTTAGATTCAGAGTCCTTACCAGGGCCGCTAAGCCCTCTGCGATCCTGAGCTATCTCGTTGACCTCTCCTGCCCCTCCAGCCTGCACCTTGGGGTCCCGTCCATTGCCTCCCATTCCCAAGTACAGGCAGCTCGGGCTTTGGGGCTCTGTGTTTTTCCTACCCAGTTTCCCACAGACAGCCAACAGGCCTCGCCTTCATTTGACTCAGGTCTCTGTCCAGATGTTCCTTTATTCCCTGACTACGTTGTGTAAAGATGTAGGCATGTCCCATGTTTCAATTCAGGTCTACTTTTTTTTTTTTTTTTTTAGAGAGTTTATCATATGTTTATTATTCACAGTTAATCACTACCTACCAAATGGCATCTAGGTCTACTTCTTAATGTTCTTTAAAGTTTGCATGGGTCACTATCTGATATTACATACTGATTTTTTTTTTTTAAGCATCCAGCTCTACCCACTGGAATATATATATATATATAAAGTAAGGATTTGATCTGTTGTGTTATTGTTGTTAGTTCAGTGCTTACTGCAGGGCCTGACATAGTAAGCATTCAAATATTTGTGGAAGGAATACATGCTCATCCATGTAGTATATTGTGTTGTTTTCACCATTTTTTTTAGAGCTCTTTTAGGTACAACAAAATTCAGAGTAAGGTACAGAGATTTTTCATATACCCCTTGCCTGCATACATGCGTGGTCTCCCTCATTGATGTCACTCACCAGATTAGTGTTTTTCTTTTTTTTAAACCACAGATGAATCCACATTGACATGTCATAACCACTCCAAAGTCACAGTTTACCTTAGGATTCACTCTTTTTACTTTTAAAGATTTTATTTATTAAAGAGAGAGAGAAACTATGTGAACATGGTGGCGGGGAGCCTGACACGAGGCTGGATCCAGGACCTGGGGACCATGACCTGGCTGAAGACAGATGCTTAACGGACTGAGCCACCCAGGCACCCCTAGGGCTCACTCTTGATGTGCATTCTATGGACTTGGACAAAATTATAATGACTTGTATCTGTCATTATAAATATCACACAGTATTTTCAGTGCCCTAAAAATTGTCTGTGCTCTGTCCATTCATCTCTCCCCCTCCCACTCCCCTGATACCATCCCTTTTTACTGCCGCCATAGTTTTGCTTTTTCCAGAATGTCAGACATTGGATTCCTACATTATGTAGCCTTTTCAGATTGGCTTCTCATTTAGTAATATGCACTTCAGTTTCCTCTGTGGCTTGATTGCTCTTTTTTTTTTTTAAGATTTATTTGAGAGAGAGAGAGAGAGAGAGAACTAGCACAAGGGGGAGAGGGGCAGAGGGAGAGAGAGAAGCAGATTCCCTGCTGAGCAGAGAGCCCAACATGGGACTCGATCCCAGGACCCAGAGATCATGACCTGAGCTGAGGGCAGACGCTTAATCGACTGAGCCACCCAGGTGCCCCTTCCATATAAACTTTAGAATCCATATGTCCGTAGCCATGAAATAACTTGCTAGGAGCTTGATTGAGATTGCATTTAATCTCTGGATCTAGTTGGGAAGAACTGATCATGACCTGAGCTGAAAGCAGATGCTTAACCGACTGAGCCACCCAGGTGTTCTAAAACTTTATTAGGTTTTTAATTTTAATTCCAGTGTAGTTAACATATGTGTAATATTAGTTTTAGACACACTATATAGTAATTCAAAAAAAATATGGAACACTTCACAAATTTGCATGTCATGCTTGTGCAGGAGCCTTGTTAATCTATATCATTCTAATTTTAGTACTTGTGCTAAACAGTCTTACATTTTTCAGGAAGTAGAGACAGATATATAGTTTTATATTTAATTACATATTTACCATTTCTTGGGTTCTTCATTCCTTCCTGTGCATTTGAATAACCCTCTGATCTCATTTAATTCCAACATGAAGGATATCCTTTAATATTTCTTATAAAGCAGTTCTGTTACCAATGAATTCTTTCAGTTTTATTTGGAATTATCTTATTTCACCTTCATTTTTGAAGAATAGTTAGGCTGGATATAGAATTCTTAGTTGGCAGTTTTTCCTTTCAACACTTTGATCATGTCATTCCACTGGCTTCTGGCTGATGAGAAGTCAGCTATTAATGATCTTGTTATTTATTCCCCAGTGAGTTACGGTCACTTCTTTCCCTGCTTTCAAGATTTTCCTGTTATCTTTGGCTTTCAGCAGTTTGACTATGATACATCTTTGTGTGATTCTTTTGTGTTTCGTTGGTGTTTTTGATCTTGGCTGAGCTTCTTGAGTCCATAGTTTAATATTTTTCATCAGACTTGGGAAGTGTCCAGCCATTATTTCTTCAATTATGTTTTCTGACTCCCCTTCTCTCTCTCTATACCCCTTCTTCCCTGCTCATTTCCTTGTTAAACCCATAGACCCAAGGATTTTCAGCCACTCAGTTACCACCCTGAATTGCATGTTTCCCCTGGCAGCAAAACGCCTTGTTTTCAGAGCTGGCAGCTCTCTCTCAAATAAATCTTAAAAAAAAAAAAAAAGAGCAATCAAGCCACAGAGGAAACTGAAGTGCATATTACTTTTTTTTTTTTTGAAGTGCATATTACTAAATGAGAAGCCAATCTGAAGAGGCTACATAATGTAGGAATCCAATGTCTGACATTACTTAAAAGTCATTGAGTGAGTAAAGGCAGCAGCCTCAGGGAAAAGGCCATGGCCTCCAGCTGCTTCTACCTGAAGATCTAGGAGCTTTTCAGAAATAAAAGCTTCTTTTGAGAGTTGAGCTGAACTACTCCATAGTATTGTGTGGCCAGGTGGCCTGCGGGGGGCCTTGAACTGCTGTGAGCTCTCTTGGGATCATTGCCCAGAGAACACAGCAGACTCCTGAGTAAACCTAAGTTCCTGATACGGCCCCCAGTGGCCCTTGAGGTGAGCAGTCTCCCCCCACCTCCTAGGGCCTTCCCCTTGTGCATCCTTACATAAGACCCCTGGGAAGCTTATCAAACTCCTGTTGTTTCTGGTTTGAACTAACCAATCCAGGCTCAGCCTGGGAATCCCAAGGGTTCCACTTGACCCTATAAAGGTATGTGCCCCAGGTCCTGTCACACTCTCTACCAAGGCGCTCTGCTTTGACTTCCCCAGATGGCCCCTTGCAGCGTGACTTGAATCTTCTCCAGAACCTGTAAGAAATAAAATTCTCTATTTCGATAGTAATCCCTTTTTGCACAGAGACTTACCAACAGACACCCTGTGACTCTACTTAACAAATATTCGTGTTTGTTTTTTTTTTTAAGATTTTATTTATTCATGACAGAGAGGCAGAGAGAGAGGCAGAGACACAGGCAGAGGGAGAAGCAGGCTCCATGCAGGGAGCCTGATGTGGGACTCCATCCCGGGTTTCCAGAATCAGGCCCTAGGCTGAAGGTGGCGCTAAACTGCCGAGCCATCCGGGCTGCCCCAACAAATATTCGTTTAACTGAGTCACAACAGCTTCTTAATTTGTTGTTTGACTTTGGTTAAATTCCAGTTCCTGGAAATGGCTGGTTTTAACAATTTCGCCTAGTTTTATACATTTTTTTTGTTTTGTTTTTGCAGAAAGAAATTGCCTATCTATTCATGCTGCCATAACTGGAAGGCCCTCTTCTCATTCCTTTAAAACCGTATATTGATCAACATTAAAAAAAAAAAAGGGTCTCCATTTTCGTTTAATGTTTAACACAGGTCCCTTTTATGATCAAGCCTGTTACAGCCAGAGGTGCAGAAAAACCAGCTTTGCAAATCCTTCCTGTCCTTCCCCATTTTTCTGAGGAGCAATACCCTGAATAAAAGCAGAGTCCTTGTCTGTTCATACCAAGTTGTCAAGCCCCACCCTTCCCTTTTGCCTGGTTTCAGATTCATGTTAGTGGATGGCAGTATATCGTAGAAACTATTTCTAAACTTATGCTACTTGGAAGGCTGAGGACCTTGATTTGGTGAAGGAGAGGAGCAGGGAGAGAGATTCCTTGCAATAACCAATTATTAGATTAGTTTATTTGATTAGGACATGTGGTAGAGATAGAGGACGGGTCAGTTCTAACAAGGAGGAACAAGGCAGTAACTCACTTTGAATAGAAAAATAAAGACTTCTAATAATTTGGATAACACCATTCAAATAGGCTAAGTCCCTGAGAGTCTAGCTTTAAAAAAATTTTTATTAAAGATTTTATTTATTTATTTATTTATTTATTTATTTATTTATTTTTAAAAAGATTTTATTTATTTATTCATGAGAGACACAGACACAGGCAGAGGGAGAAGCAGGCTCCATGTAAGGAGCCCGACTCGGGACTGGATCCCAGGTCTCCAGGATCACACCCTGGGCCAAAGGTCGCGCTAAACCGCTGAGCCCCTGGGGCTGCCCCAAGATTTTATTTATTTATTCATGAGAGACATAGACAGGCAGAGAGAGAAGCAGCCTCCCGGGATCACACCCTAAGCTAAAGGGAGATGCTCAACCATTGAGCCACCCAGGTGTCCCTTTATAAAACAATTTAAAAATAAACATTAAAAAAGCAAATGTTTAAGGGATAAACTCTTTAGAATTACACTATAAAATACTTCAGAGGTGCCTGGGAGGCTCAGTCCGATAAGCATCCAACTCTTGATTTGAGGTCAGCTTTTTTTTTTTTTTTTTGGAAGACTCCATAGGGCTTGAACTCACAACTCTGAGATTTATATATTTACTTTAAAAAAGATTTTATTTATTTATTCATGAGACACAGAGAGAGGCAGAGACACAGGCAGAAGGAGAAGCAGGCTTCCTGCGGGGAGCCCAATGCGGGACTCATCACGCCCTGAGCTGAAGGCAGATGCTTAACTGCGGAGCCCCCATGCCGTCCCACAACCCCGGGATTTAAAAAAATCTAAGGAAGACCCACAGAGTGGAAAACATCAGAAAGTGCTTCTGCAAAGACAAGCTTCCTAACTTTCTTATTTTAATATATTTGCTCTTTTTTTTTTATATTGCCTGAGATAGAATGGGAATGTAGAGGGAGGACTGAGTGTTCTGGAGAGGTAGTAGCTTTAAGTGAAAGCTGGCAACTGAGAAGTTTGGGCAATTTTTCTGGTCCTAAGATCACTGGAAAAGGAACATAATTTGCATAAGAGTTTGACATGCTTTTTCTTGTCCTCCTATCTTTAACCATTTCCCCTTCTACATTCTCTGTTTTTAATTTGAGATAAGTGAAACGGAAGACCAGTTGAAGGTGTCCAGAAGAGAAAAAGGAAGGGAAGAGTAAGGAAGAGTGGAGGACAGGGAATAAAGGACAGAAGAGTCACAGAAGTAGAGAGAGGCAGTGAGTGGAGGTGAGGAGAAATTATGGTTGGTGCCGTTTGCCTGTACTTAAAAATAAAACTTGATATGGTGCCCTTTGTTCTTAAACGTAGTCCACATTTTCCCTTATTTTAGACAAAAAAAAAGTAGTGAAAGGATGTATGTAAATGAGCGAGAGAATTAGAAAAACAAGAAAATCAAATTTTATTTTCTTCTTGAGTGCCTGGGCTTAGCACCCAGCACTCTCTAACATCAGAACAAAGGACTTGGCAGTCACGACGGGGGCAGGAATTAAAGCCAATTTCTCCCAGTCTGAGATGACAAGATACAAAATTTATAGATTACCAAATATCCCAGAGAACCTGGACCTCTTCTTAGTTCTAGCCATACATTTGACCTAATTATGGCTTATCTTCACCTTGAGATATTATGTAATCATTAAAAAGAATGACTTAGAGCTATACCAGCTGCCCTGGAAGGTTTCCCATGAGATAGTCGGCCTAGACAAGCAAGATGGAAAAGACTACTTATAAGAGGCCCCTATTTTGAGCACCAATGGTAACGTCCTGCATATATGTATTCCAGATGTATTCAGCTAGATGATATGAAGTGGGAAGGCAATACGGACAAGTACTTTAAGGGTATTTAACACTATTCATTAAGTATTTCTGGCTCTCTGTCTTCTAATCACATGGTATGACTGCACTTTCGGGCCTTCCTGTGCTTGGGTGGGGTCTTCTGACTTCTGGGCAGAAGTGACACGTGTTAGGGATGGGCAGAAACACATAATTGGCAGCTCAAGACCCCAGAACACACTTCCCTTTACCACATTCTGTCAATGTTCATGACAGTAGCTCTTCCATCAGCCTAGATCCCAGAGTGAGGAGACAGGGAGCAGAGCCCCACACAAGCCATGATGAGCACGTGGCCTGAGAAAAATGAACAGGTGTAATGAGCCACTAAACTTTGCAGTTTGTTCTTATCCAGCATAACCTAAGTTGTTATGAGTCCTACAGAAATATCCCGGGTCAACAGTTATGGGTAGGGCACTGAGGCTTTGTAGTTGTGTTTCTTTTTTCTCTTCTCTTCTCTTCTTCTCTTCTCTTCTCTTCTCTTCTCTTCTCTTCTCTTCTCTTCTCTTCTCTTCTCTTCTCTCTCTCTTCTCTCTCTCTTCCTCTCTTTTCTCTCTTCTCTTCCTTCTCTTTTTCTTTCCCTTTCCCTTTCCCTTTCCCTTTCCTTTCCTTCTTGATTATATTCGAGAGAGAGAGAGAGCACAGCAGAGTAAGGAAGAGTGGAGGACAGGAGGAGCGATAAACAGGGGAGAAGCAGGCTCCCAGCTGAGCAGGGAGCCTGACAAGGGAGCCTGGGATCATGACCTGAGCCAAAGGGAGATGCTTAACCAATTGAGCTGCCCAGGTGCTCACTTTTATAGTTTCTATAAAAAAATATTGGAAACCTTTACTATATCCAGGGAGGAAGTTATGGGGCCATAAAGAATGGCAGAATTTGTACCAAAAAGGTGCCAAATACTATTTTGGCAAATTTTATCTAAAACTGTCCAGACTCCCCCCTTTTCTTTCTGATATCAGACACATATTCTCTTTCAAAATGGTGCCTATGTTCTTCTACTCACACCCTACTGCCCTGCCTTAAGAGACCCCAAAATTAAAATTCAGGCAAGCAGGGGTCTGTTTGTTACATTGTAAGGTTAACCTTTATTTCCATTTCTCCAGGTCCCCCCCATTCTCAATAGGGGGCTGACACTTTTGGTTGTTGTCACAACTGGGGATGATGGTGGCATTGTGCACATCTAGTGGGTAAAGACTGGAAGTGCTGCTGAGCATCTTGTAATGGGCAGGATACCCCCCACAACAATTCTGCAGCTCAACTCTCAATAATGCTGGGGCCATGAAACCCTGTTCTGTTTGAGGCCAGTTTCCTATCCTGCTTTTTTTCTGAAGGAAGCAGAGGTCAGGCTGCCTTTATTTCTTTGTTTCTTATGTTACCACTTACTAGAGTGTTCTACATTCAGAACTGTTAATGGAGCATGAGCCTACTTCCCTAGCAATTTTCTCCCTTGCTTTCCATATGCTCTTTTTTTTAAAATGGATTTTTATCTATTTATTTCTAAAGATTTTATTTATTCATGAGAGACTCACAGAGAGAGGCAGAGACACAGGCAGAGGGAGAAGCAGGCTCCATGCAGGGAGCCTGATGTGGGACTCGATCCCCAGACCCCAGGATCACGCTCTGGGTTGAAGGCAGACCCTCAACCACTTGAGCCACCCAGCTGCCCCTGCTCTTTTTTTTTTTTTTCTAAGTAACAGCTTTATTGAGATCTATAATTCACATACCATTTTCACTGACAGTGTAAACTTCAATGGTTTTGAGTATATTCATGGAGTTGTACAACCAATAACCACAGTCAGTTTTAGAACATTTTCATTACCCACAGAAAGATTCTCCTGACCCATGAGTGACTTTCCTAAGTCTCCCTACCTCCAAAGCCCTAGAGAACCACTAATCTTTTTTATATCTCTCTTGATTTACCTATTGTGGACATTTTATATAAACTGAATCATACAACATGGAGTCATTTGAGACTGGCTTTTTTTTTTTTTTTATGTAGTTTAGTCATTCATTTACTTCTTTAAATAATCACTACACCCAGCATGGGGCTCGAACTTACAACCCCAAAGATCAAGAGCCACGTGTTCCCCTGACTGAGCTAGCAAGGTGCCCCGAGACTGGCTTCTGTCTTTTTTTTTTTTTCAAAGTTACTTTTTTTTTTTTTTTTTAAGATTTTATTCATTTATTCATGAGAGATAGAGAGAGAGAGAGAGAGGCAGAGACACAGACAGAGGGAGAAGCAGGCTCCATGCGGGGAGCCTGACATGGGGCTTGATTCCGGGTCTCCAGGATCACACCCTGGGCCGAAGGCAGCACTAAACCACCTGGGCTGCCCTGGCTTCTGTCTTTCAGCCTAAGTTTCCAAGGCTCATCTAAGTTGCAGTGTGCATCACTACTTACTCCTTTCCATGGCTAACTCTCACATTGCAGCCATATACTGCAGTTATTGGTTTGCTAGGGCTGTTGTAACAAAGCAGCCCACACTGGGTGGTTTAAAAAACAGAATTTATTTTCTCATGGTCCCGGATGTTAGAAGTCTGAGATCAAGCTGTCTGCAGGGTTGGCTTCTTCTGAGGCCTCTGTCCTGGCCTTGGAGATGGCTGTCTCCTCTCAGTGTCTTCACACACATCTTCCCTTGGTGTGTCCCTGTGGCATCTTCTTATAAGGGTAACAGATTAGATCAGAGCCCTCCATAATGGCCTCATTTTAACTTAATTACTTCTTTAAAAACCATATCTTCAAATAGTCACCTTCTGAAGTACTGGAGTTAGGACTTCAACAACATATGAATTGGGGGGCAGGGAGCATAATCTAGCCCATAACACCACATTTTATTTATTGTTCATCACTTAATTGACAGTTCCATATAGTTTTATAGATTTAATTACTAAATCATTATAGGGGCACTTGGGTGGCTCAGTCCGTTAAGCATCTGCCTTTGCCTCAGGTCATGATCCTGAGGTCCTGGGATCAAGCACTGTGTTGGGCTCCCTGTTCCATGGGGAGCCTGCTTTCTCTCTCTCTCTCTCTTTCTCTCTCTTTCTCATGAATAAATAAATCACTATAAAAGACAACTCATATGTATCAAAGAAGTCACTATGAAGATTTCAGCAACCTTACTAAGTATTCCTGCTTTGTGTTCCTGGGAGTTTTTCCTAATGAATCTGAAAGTCACCCTCCTGTGGTTCTAGAAGTCTCAGTGCTTTCTTGTTAATTCTCTTTTTCTTTTTCAAATAACAGCCTTGTTGACATATAATTCATATATCATGAAATTCACTCCTTTAAAGTGTATAATTTAGTGATTTCTGGTATATTCACAGTAGTGCAACCATTACCACTTTCTGATTTTAGAACATTTTCATCAACCCCAAAAGAAATCCCATACCCCTAGCAGTCATTCCCCATTTCCTCCCAACCCCACTGACCCTTGCAATCACTAGTCTACTTTCTGTCTCCATGGGGTTGCCTATTCTAGATATTTTGTATAAGTGCAATCATATATCTCTGCCTCTTTCACTTAGCATGGTTTCCAGGTGCATCCATCTTGCAGCATGCATCAGTGCTTCATTCCTTTTTATTGTTGTTGCTTTTAGAGGGAGAGAGAGAGAGAGTGCAAGCAGGAGGAGGGGCAAAGGCAGAGGGAGAGAGAGAATCCTCGAGCAGACTCCCCACTGAGCATGGAGCCCAGCTTGGAGGGCTCCATCTCATAACACAGGGATCATCACCTGAACTGAAACTAAGAGTTCAATGCTTACCACCGGAGCCACCCAGATGACCTCATTCCTTTTTATTATTGAATAATACTTCATTGTACAGATCTGTCACATTTTGTCCATTCATCTAGTTTTTAAATTTTTAAAAAAAATTTTAAGATTCTATTCATTTATTCACGAGAGTCATGCAAACAGAGAGAGAAACAGAGAGAGAAGCAGAGGGAGAAGCAGGCTCCATGCAGGGAACCCGATGTGGGATTCGATCCCAGGACTCGAGGACTGTGCCCTAGGCGGAAGGCAGGTGCTAAACTGCTGAGCCACCCAGGTATCCCTCATCTAGTTTTTAAATTTTAATCTTAAAAACTTTTAATTGACATATAGTTGACATAATATCCATTCATTTGTGGATGGATATTTGGGTTGTTATGAATAATGATGCTATGAATATTGGTGTACATATTTTTGTGTGTACCTATGTTTTCATTTCT
Source organism: Vulpes vulpes (assembly GCF_048418805.1). NCBI lineage: Eukaryota > Metazoa > Chordata > Mammalia > Carnivora > Canidae > Vulpes > Vulpes vulpes. The sequence goes on from NC_132791.1 coordinate 106,219,161, forward strand.
CTTGGGCATATACCTAGGAGTGGAATTGCTTGGTCATATGATAACTTTATGTTCAACATTTTGAGGAATGACCAGATTCTTTTCCAAAGTGGCTGCACCACTTTCCAATCTCACCAGCAGTGTATGAGGTTACCAATTTCTCCACATCCTTGTTAACACTTACTATGTTCATCTTTTTTGTTTTAGCCATTCTCATAAAGTATATCTCATCATTTTGTTTTGTTTTGCTTCCCTAATAATTAGTGATGTGAAGCATCTTTTTGTGACCTTATTGGGCATTTGTATATATTCTTTGGAGAAATGCCTATTCAAATTCATTGCCCATTTAAATTTTTTTAAATTGAGTTGTAATAGTTCTTTATATTATTGTAGATACAAGTCCCATATCAGATATATGATTTGAAAATACTTTCTCTGTTTTTGTGGGTTGTCTTTTTACTTTATTGTGTCCTTTGCAGCATAGAAGCTTCTGATTTTGATGAAGTCCAGTTTATCTGTTTTTTTCTTTTGTTATTTATGCTTTTGGTGTCATACCTAAGAAATCATTGCTTAACTCAAGGGCATGAAGATTCACTCCTCTGTTTTCTTGTAAGATTTTTACAGTTTTAGCTTTTACATTTATGTCTATGATCCATTTTATGATGGATACAATAACTTTTGTATATGGTGTGAGGTAGTGATCCAACTTCATTTTTTGCATATCCAACTGTCCCAGCCATCTGTTAAAAAGATTCTTCTTTCCCCCACTGAATTCTGTTGGTGCCTTTGTCTGTCTACCCTTCTACTCTTGAAAATGGATTACAGGGCAGCCCAGGTGGCTCAGTCGCCACAGCCCAGGGTATGATCCTGGAGTCCTGGGATCAAGTCCCACGTCAGGCTCCCTGGATGGAGCCTGTTTCTCCCTCTGCCTGTGTCTCTGCCTCTCTCTCTCTCTCTCTGTGTGTGTGTGTGTCTCATGAATAAATAAATAAAATCTTAAAAAAAGAAAATGGATTTCATCAATCTTCAGAGAAGGACCTTGCCTAAATAAGGTGAAACTCTGGTGAAGAAAGAATAATTCAACTATCATGACACATACATTAAATATTTTAATAGCGTATGCAGAGTAATGACAATGAAAGGAGGATTCTGACTCACCTTGGAGTCAGAAATAGAACGATTATAGAGGGAAGTGTCCCTAAAACTTCCTTGAAAAACAGGTAAGTGTAAGTAGTGTGGGTACAGTGCCAGGTAGAGCAAATAGTACGTGCAGACTAAGAAGCAGGTGCAACCAATCATCCATATAGTAAGAATGGAGCTAGGTCACATTGCTTACTCTCTTTACCCTATCATTCCCACCTTCGTTACCAAGAATGACCAAATGTCAGTGTCTTCCATGGGTGGAATGCATTAAACCTTGAAATAATCTCAGATTGAGAATGAACAAAACAGTATACTTAAAAGTCAAATCAACCAAACATTGTGGTCCTGTGTGCCCAAGAGTCTCTGGAAAGCATATGAACTCACAAATGGGCCTGAGGAAAGTCAAGTTAGAGAAGACACAAGTCAAGTTTTATATTGGTTCAGATGTATTCTATGTCCTAGATTTGCCTAAAGGAAACTGAGTTCCTACATGTTTCTTTAAGGGGAAATATAGTCGCATAAGAGAAAGAACATGAACTATGGAGTGTCAGTCCTTGCTTTGCTACTTCTACTGGTAGGACCTTCCACAAGTTCCCCAACATCTCTGAATTTCAGTACCCCACTTCTTCCAAAACAGGTTCCTTAACAGAAGCATCTTATGAGGGTTAATGGAGAGCATCTAGCAACTACCTAGAGTAAGTATTTAACAAATGTTAGTTTCTTCTCTTCTCTAGAGTTCTTACACTTATTCCCACAATTAATGGGGGGAGAAACCTGGGTTTCTCTCTTGTGGGAAGTATAATTATTGAACTAAGACTGCTGTCCTTTGCTTTTAGTACCTAATTCCAAGTAGGGAGAGGGGAATCATGTTGAACCTTTATCTGACTCTGGAGAGGGTAGTTGTTGAATATCTTTTTAATAGGAATGGGATGTGTTTTTAGTCAGTAGGCAAGTAGTTATGGGGAGAATATAGTGTATTATTTTACTCCATGACATGGTTTTTATACTTTTTGAATCTGTCCTTGCCAACAGAAACACTCAGGTGGCTTCTGGTCTGAGTTTACTTTGGCATACAACCAGTCCTACCTGACTCAGCTTTCTGTTACTCTGCAAATAACAAGCTTAAAACCCCTCCTTCTATGAGCTGCTTAGTCGTAAAATGCAGAGGAAGTACAAGGTACAGAGTTGAAAGTTCTTTGTTGCCTACAGCTGATGTGGATGGTGCTTTAGTCCTGAACTTCAGCCAGAGTGTATCCCTGCTCTATAGTAGTCTGAGAGCCTTTAAGTCACTTCGGAGCCCATCATTCTTTTTAAAATTTTATACCTACTACTGTCATTTTTACTTTGTCGATGGGTAGGTGGGTCCTTGGAACAACTGGTCAGAAGGCATAAGACCAAACTAAGAATCTTAACCTCATTCTGGCATGAGTTCATGAGCTATGGAACAAAATTCTATGAACAAGAGCTCAGTTACTGCCCAGCAGTATTTCATTTCTAAGCAAAATATGGTCTTATTCCTGCTTTCTTTTTTTAAAATTTTTTTTCCTATGATCCTATTAAATACAAGACTCTATGCTGAGTACTGAGGAAATAATAAAATAAGTAAGAAATGACCCCTCCTGAAATTGTGTGGAACCACCAAAGACCCCGAATAACTGAAGGAATCTTAAAAAAGAACAAAGCTGGAAGCATCACAATTCTGGACTTCAAGTTACATTAAAAAGTTGTATTCATCAAAACAGTATGGTATAGCCATAAAAATAGACACACAGATCAATGGAACAGAATAGAAAATCCGGAAATAAACCCACAGTTATATGGTCAATTAATCTCTGACAAAGCAGAAAAGAGTATCTACTGGGAGAAATACAATCTCTTCAACAAATGGCATTGCGAAAGCTAGACAACAACATGCAAAAGAATGGAACTGGACCACTTTCTTATATACATAAAAATAAATTCAAAATGGATTAAACACTTAAATGTCAGAACTGAAGCCATAAAAATCCTAGAAGAGAGGACAGGTAGTAATTTTGCTGACATTAGCCATAGCAACTTTTTTTCTAGATAGGTCCCCTGAGGCAAGGGAAATGAAAGCAAAAATAAACTATTGGGACTACCTCAAAATAAAGTTTCTGCACAGTGAAGGAAATAATCAGAAAAACGAAACAGCAACCTATGGAATGGGAGAAGATATTTGCAAATGACATATTCAATATACTGAATAACTTACAAAACTCAACACTCAAAGACCAAATAATCCAATTAAAAATGAGCAGAAGATCTGAGCAGACATTTCTTGAAAGAAGACATCCAGATTTCCAACACATGGAAAGATGATCAACATCACTAATCACCAGGGAAATGAAAATCAAGACTATAAGATATCACCTCACACCCGTCAGAATGGCTAAAATCAACAACATAAGAAACAACAGTTGTTGGTGAGGATGTGGAAAGAAAGGAACCCTCATGCACTGTTGATGGGAATAGACTGGTGCAGCCACTGTGGAAGACAGTATGGAAGTTCCTCAAAAAGTTAAAAATAGAACTACCATATGATCCAGCAATCACACTACTGAATGTTTACCCAAAGAATACAAAGATGCCAGTTCAAAGGGATTCATGCACCCCTATATTTATAGCAGCATTAAATAAATACAATAGCCAAAATATGGTAGCAGCCCAAGTGTCCATTGATTGATGAATGGATAAAGAAGAGTGGTTCACACACACACACACACACACACACACACACACACACACACACACAGACATGCATACATACAATGGAATATTACTCAGCCATAAAAAGAATGAAATCGGGATCCCTGGGTGGCGCAGCGGTTTGGCGCCTGCCTTTGGCCCAGGGCGCGATCCTGGAGACCCAGGATCGAATCCCACGTCGGGCTCCCGGTGCATGGAGCCTGCTTCTCCCTCTGCCTGTGACTCTGTCTCTATCTCTCTCTCTCTGTGACTATCATAAATAAATAAAAATTAAAAAAAAAAAAAAAGAATGAAATCTTGCCATTCTCCATGACATGGGTGGGACTGGAGAGTATTATGCTAAGTGAAATAAGTCAGAAAAAAAGACAAATACTGTATGATATATTATTCATATGTGGAATTTAAGAAACAAAGGGGAAAAATGAAGAGAGACAAATCAAGAAACTATCAACCCTTAACTCTAGAGAACAAATTGATGGTTACCAGAAGGGAGGTGGGGGGAGGGTGAAATAGATGATGGGGATTAAGGAGTACACTTGTCAAGATGAGCGCTGGGTGATTAAAATAAAAACTTAAAAAAGAATTGACTCTTATCCATAAAGAGTTTATAATCTAGTGAGGAGCTTGTGAAAGGTTGAATGTCACGATATCCGGATTGCGATCCTGTATTCACAGAGGGGACTGGCACTTGACCTGGGTCTTTCTTGATTGCCACTTTCAAACTGTCATGAAAATTAGGCAGTCTTACTGGAATCCTAAATTAAAGACTGAAGAAGAAATCTGGGCTAAGTTCCATGATTTCTCAAGAACTAATAAAGAACACTGACCTCTGAGTCAGCTGACCTGGGTTCTAGCCCACATTTTGCTATGAATTTACTTTGTGATCTTGAGCAAGATATGTGACTTCTCAGGATCATAAGTTCCTTGTTACAGGATAGTTTGGAGGAGGTAATCTCCACGGCTTCTCCTAATTCTAAAATAACTTTTTGTGTTTGCTCCTAACACATCACAAAAATGAAATGAAAAATTAAAAGGACAGAGTAGGTTCAGACATAGGAGAGAAGTTAAATGGAGCTAAAGTAGTGGAGTCACCAAGGAGGACCAGCAGTCACTTCAGCATACATTAGAGCAAGAGGAGCATCTCTGGACTTGAAAAGTTGGCTTATTTTTTAAGCAAGAAGGAAAAAAATTTTAATATGTTTTTCCTTCCTTCTGTACTATCTGTGACCAAGATGGATGCCAGGCCTCCTACTTCACTGGGCAGTGCTTCTTGTCACATGCAAGGTCTTGCTTCCATTTCCTATAGACTGGTTTTGAAAACTCATCACTTCCCTCAAAACTGAGTTCACTCAACTCTGAGCAAACCTCCCTTCTCATTCCATGAACATAATTGAGACTATAAGGCACCAATCACATCAATTTCCTCTTCTTCACCTCAAATTCATATACATCCACACCTGTTGTTCTCAAATTCACCCCTCTGATAGGCCAATCTTCCATCTGTGTCCTCTAGGTCTACTCCTATTACTCATGAACTTTTCTCTTTGTTGCCTTCTCCTCCTTGAAATGTTTTTTTATTTTATTTTTTATTTTATTTTTTTTTATTTTTTATTTTTATTTTTTTAATTTTTATTTATGATAGTCACACACAGAGAGAGAGAGAGAGGCAGAGACACAGGCAGAGGGAGAAGCAGGCTCCATGCACCGGGAGCCTGACATGGGATTCGATCCCGGGTCTCCAGGATCGCGCCCTGGGCCAAAGGCAGGCGCCAAACTGCTGCGTCACCCAGGGATCCCTGTTTTTTTATTTTTTTATTTTTTTATTTATGATAGTCACACACAGAGAGAGAGACAGGCAGAGACACAGGCAGAGGGAGAAGCAGGCTCCATGCACCGGGAGCCCGATGTGGGATTCGATCCCGGGTCTCCAGGATCGCGCCCTGGGCCAAAGGCAGGCGCCAAACCACTGCGCCACCCAGGGATCCCGCCTTCTCCTCTTTGCCTATAACCAGGCCCAAGACTTTTTCCACACAAAATAATAGAAGAAAAAGAAATAAAAATCTGCTCTGAACCTGGATCTCTGAAGAACCACTGTTTATCTCGCTTCCTATTTACTATAGGAATAGGAATAATAAAAATAACATACCTAATGTATGTAAAAATTATGAAGAATAACTGTGTCCCATGACCCAGCTTAAGAAAGAGAACGTTACTAATATCCTTGGAACTTCCTGTTGACACCTTCTTGATGGCTTCCCCCTTTCTTCCCTCTTGAGTAGTAAGTATCATTTTGAATTCTGTGTTTAGTGTTCACTCACTTTTGTTTTACTATATACTACATACGTTTGCTATGTATGTTATCTTCAAATAACATATAGTTTTGCAAACTTTTAAACTATATATATATATATATATATATATAGTTATATATATATATATATTCTCAAAATATGTGGATCTTTTCTAACCATCTCCCCTAGTCCAGAGCCCAAATGCCTTTGGCACTAGGTTTATTTATTTTTTTAAAAAAGATTTTATTTATTTATTTATTCATGAGAGAGGCAGAGACATAGGCAGAGGGAGAAGTAGGCTCCCCGTAGGGAACCCAGTGCGGAACTCGATCCCTGGACCAGGATCATGCCCTGAGCCGAAGACCGACGATCAACTGCGGAGCCACCCAGGCATCCTGATACTGTTTATTTACAGATAATTAGAAACAATTTCTAATATTAAAATTTTTGGAAAGTCAGTAATTATTGAACTAAATTACCACTTAAATGAAATTTTCTTTGGATAGAAAGGAATTTGATGGTTTTGTGTAATGCAATCAAACATTGTCAAAATCAGTTAAATTTCTTGGAGGAAACCTGGAAAGACAATTGCTTTCTCCATTTACTTCTCTTCCTTCACCACCACAACACTGAAAGTGTGTTTGTAGGTGTCACCAAATGATCTCCATATTGTTTCACCAATGGAAATCTTTAAAATATTATCTGAATAGACCTTTCTTGTTCTTGTGATACCTTCTTTAGTTGACACTGTCACTTAGTCACTATTTTTGGAATTTATTATTTTTGGCTTTCATGATACTATTCTGTCCTCGTTCTCTTCATCTTCTGTAATTTTCCTCCCCTTTGAAGGGTACTTTTCTTTTCCCTATCTCTTAAACACTAGTAGACTTTGGTCCACTCTTCTTCAGTATATCTCCTCCTTGCAAGAACTCTACACACCCATAGTTCAATTACCACTTGCACGCTCATGACTCTTATCTCTAGTCTTGACCTCTTCCCTGAGTTTCAAACTCACGTATCTAACAACCTGCTGAGCTGACAGACACACACATAAACACACAGATTCTTCATAGGCACCTCAAAGTTAACATGTTCCAAACTGAATTCATCATCTTCCTTCCGCACCTAATTGGCTTCTCTTCTGTATCTCAGACTCGGGTAATGGCTTAGCACCCAGTCACTCCTAATGTCAGATTCCTACGACTCATCCTAGATACCCCTTCATCTCTCATTCTGCCCCGCAGTGTCCCAATTTCCAAGAGACTAAGATATTCTGCTTATTTTGCTTCCCCAATTTTTCTGTTTCCTACAATATGACCTCACTTAGGCTCTCATTGTCTTTTGCCTCAGCTACTGCAAAGCCTATAAGTCTGCCATCTATAAATCTTTCTTCCACTCTGCCACCAGAGTCATCTACCTAAAATGTAAATCTGACCACACCACTATGAAATTTAAAATATTTCATTGAGTAACCAACCACCACACAGATGTAGTCTGCCCCTTTGCATGGCATATGCCCAGAGACTGCCTCTTGGCCCTGTGTCTCTTGAGCCTCATTTCTCCCCATCACAAACCTTACAGTGTACATTTTGTTCATCCTATTCCCTCCACTTTCTTTTCATTTTTCTTTGCTTGGCTTAACTTTACTCAGTTTTCAGTAGGTGAGCCTTTTCTCCTCTAGAAAGCCTTCTGTGAACCTCGAGGCTGGGCTACTGCCTCACTCCTGCGCTACCTTATACATATGTTGATTTTTTTTTTATCACTTAGCCTGTCATATGAAAATTATACATTTACATGTCTTACTCACTAGACCATAGGTTCTTCAACAGCAGAGATCTTATCTACTTCATCTTAAACTTCCCATGACTTAGCACTAAGTTTGTCATATAATAATAGTTCTTGATCTAAACTGAACTGATTCAACTTAGCTGTAATTTTGAACCATGAGGAAATCCAGTCATTAGTAAGGTTGCTGCTAACATTACTTTTTCCATATAATTTTTAGAGCTAGATGAGTCCTTCACAGATCATCTCATACTGTGCCTCTTAGACTGGTGTATGGGTAAGCTGCAAATATCTGGACTCACATTACCAGCATTAGTTATCATCCTGGAATATCAATTTTGCCTCAAGATTTTGGGGAAAATGATTTTCATATTAAAACAGAGATGTATTTTGGGGTACCATACTCTTTTTAGCATTAAGAAAGACTGTAGCTTATGCCATGCTGTTTCCAGCCAAGCCTCCATGCTATGAGAGTACAAGTTCCGTGGTGGGTGGTAGCATTTGAGAAACACTAATCTACAGACTACTGTTTTACGATGATCTTGTAGTTTAGCTCTTTTTCTAGAGTCTTCCATATAAAAATAAATCCCAGTGGGAACAAAGCATAGACACAAACTCAACCACAGAAGAGAGAGCGCGATTTTTCATTCTGGGCCTGGATTAGTTTAAAAAGATGTCTACATGATAGGCAGGGTAAGTCTTCTAAAATGGGTACATCACTGTGCTGTGTGCAAAATATACCAGATGGCAGGTGAAGGTGGGGATGTGGGGGGGTGGCGCAGAAAAACATTGTTAGAACAGAACAAAGAGAAGGTTTGGGTCAAAGTAGGGGCCAGATCAAAGAGAGTGGAAGGAAGCAAAGGACAGGACAAGTGAAGCATGAAATACGGGGGAAAGAAGCATTCAAATAGAACTGTGGGTCAAGATAGCACCAGATGTAGGTAGGGTGTGTGGTGATGACCCAAGAAATCATTATATCTTCAGTAAGATGATACAGGGAGTTTTCACCCCTGGCAATTCTACCTGAAGTCCTGGTGGAAGATCTTCCCAGTCTCTTTTCCAACACATCCACACATCAAATTCAATGAAGTATCATCTTCCAGAAAAATGACATAAAAAATGCGAAAGAAGCAGAGAAAACAGCAAAGGGACCGGTAGGAAGGGTTAATTTAAAATGAATAATGGAGCCAATTTGATTCAAGCAACATTTATCCAGGGCCTCTTGTGTATCAGCATGGTTCTAGGTGCTAGAGAAACTGAGATTCCAAGGCTCCCTGTTCAGAGGGGGGTCTGCTTCTCCCTCTCCCTCTGCTGCTCCTTTCTGCTCATTCTCCCCTTCTTAGTATATACTGAGAGAGAGTCAGTATATATTACACTGAGCCACCCAGGTGTCCCTAGAATGTAAAAATTTAATATGAGGGTTGGAGGATTAACCAGAACTAAAAGATGAGAGGTTTTTAAAAAATAGCAAAGATAAAGTAAGAGGGCAGATTCAAGAGCTCCAGCATCTAAGGAATACAGAGGAAACTATGTAACAGAAGAAAGCAGAGAACTGAAAAATATGATTTTCAGATTGGAAAGGACTTTAAAGTATCTAAAACAATGACGGGGGGGAGGGGAAGCCAAAGCCAATATCAACTAACAACATCATGAAATAGCAAAACATGAGGAATAAACAAAAGAAAACCCTACAAACTTTCAGAGATTAAACAAACAAAATACAAGGGATCAGAAATCAGGATGACATGAGCCTCTCAACTGAGCGATCAAGAGGTAGAAGAAAGTGGGGCAAAACTTTCAATATTCTCAGGGGAAGTTAATTCCAATTAATATCCTATAACCAGCCAAACCACTAATCAAAAGTGAAGGATGAAAAATGGCATCTCGAATGTACAAAGTCTGAAAAACCAGCCAGGTCCTGTGGGGCCTGCATCTTAGATAATTTGGGGAGCCCTCTTTAAGAAAAAGTCATAAAATTAGGGGATCCCTGGGTGGCGCAGCCGTTTGGCGCCTGCCTTTGGCCCAGGGTGCTATCCTGGAGACCCAGGATCGAGTCCCACGTCGGGCTCCCGGTGCATGGAGCCTGCTTCTCCCTCTGCCTGTGTCTCTGCCTCTCTCTCTCTCTGTGTGACTATCATAAATAAATAAAATAAAAAAAAAAAGAAAGAAAAAGTCATAAAATTACAAACACAAACTTGGGTGTAGACGTGAATATTTATTTAGAATGAGAAAAGAAATCACAACAAATGGGAGCCTTAGAGGTTCGTGGATCTTGCTTCTAAAATCTCTTTAGAGGGACGCCTGGGTTGAGCGTCTGCCTTTGGCTCCGGTCATGATCCCGAGGTCCTGGGATTGAGTCCCACATCAGGCTTCCTGCATGGAATCTGCTTCTCCCTTTGCCTGTGTCTCTGCCTCCCTCACTGCATCTCTCAGGAATAAATAAAATCTTAAAAAAATAAATAAATATAAAATCTCTTTAGAAAATGTGCCAAAGGGGGATCCCTGGGTGGCGCAGCGGTTTGGCGCCTGCCTTTGGCCCAGGGCGCGATCCTGGAGACCTGGGATCGAATCCCACGTCGGGCTCCCGGTGCATGGAGCCTGCTCCTCCCTCTGCTTGTGTCTCTGCCTGTGTCTCTGGCTCTGTCTCTCCTTCTATCTCTCAAGAATAAATAAATAAAATCTTTAAAAAAAAAAAAAAAAGAAAATGTGCCAAAAATGCTTCATGGTGGTGACCTGGCTTTTCTTCCCTCCTAGAGGCCCCGTGGGCTTCAGCAGCTTCAGGATAAATTTACCTCTGCCTCCACGTACACTTTCTCAGAAAGCTGTGCTCTGGCAAAACTGAACCGAGTGAGAAGGCATGCAATCCAGGAAACAGGAATCCAGTGCAGGTGACAAGGTGGCAGCCAGGGGAGCTCCCAGTGCCACAAGGGCCTCAGAAGTACCAGTCCCAGAGAATGGGGGGCTGAGCCAGAGATGCCTCCAAGAAAAGCGAATCAAACTGACTACTTAGTGGAAGCTTTATTGAGAGGAATTTTCCCATCCTGTCAAAACTTGAGGCAGAATTGTAATGAACGCTCAAACAAACAAACAAACAAACAAACAAACAAAAAAAACAAAACAGAAAAACGAAGTGACTGAAAGAGGTAGCAATGACTGAGTCCAGGGGATAGAAAAAGGCTGTATGAGAAAGGAAGTGTAGAAGTCATGGTTATCACAAGGCTGGGGTGTGAATGACCTTTACAGGGTCATAATAATGTAAACACGAAACACGGTTATATCAGAAAAAATTAGGATGTAACTATATTGGGACCTTGCAAGAAAGAGAAGCAAATATGGGGCAAGGATAATGAAGGTATGAGAGAGCTACATCCTTATCCTCCCAGGCAGGAGGTCAATAGATATTATCCAGAACTGGGAAGAGAAAGAGAATTAGCCAGGTCTAGCATGTTACTGGGGAGTATGGTGGTAAATATGAGAGAAACGAGGCTGAGAGCATTGAGAATAGCCGCCTCTTGGGAGATAGCTCAGTACAGACTTAGTAAAAACCTTGTTGAACTCGTGACTTTTAAGACTATACATTTATTTCTGTTGACCAACATAGAAAATTAAAAAAGAAAGTAAGAGCCTCAGAGGAATGAGGCAGGAAAGCTTTGGAAGCACAGTGGAGGTGCCTCTGCTACACCACTCCCCGATTCAATGTTTTTCAAATTGTGACCCTGCGACCACCTGCATGCAAATGATCTGGAGTGCTGGTTTGTATAATTCAGATTTATAGACTCAGACCTAAATAATCAGCATTTCTTGGTTTGGATCTCAGAATTTATAATTTAAAACATTTCCTCTACACCCACTGCATGATCTATCCCTCCCCCCGCCTTTTTTAGTAAACCAAAGAACAACAACAAAAAGTAAAAATAAAGCAACAGCAACAACCCATGTAGAAAGAAACAAGGAGTCAGGGACTCATGAAACACACTACGACAGGTAACGCTAGTTGTTTACCTGGTATCCATTCCCTCCCTTTTCCTTAAAAGAATCCCTATTTTGTTATAGTGGCAACATGGTCATTAAGACAATAGATTTGCTCAGGCTCTCCTACAGTTAGGACTGGCTACGCGACGTAATTCTTATATGAATGAGGTATACGAAGTCTAGTAGGCGGAGCTTTCAAGAACGATATTATTATAAAAACACAGATTCACCTGGCACATGCCTTCTGCCCTTTGTTCTGTCTTTTTCTTCGGCTAAGCCCTCCCTGGGAAGAAGAGGTTCCCGCCCTTCAGGGAGGAGGCAAGCCCCACGCTAAGGATGGTAGTTCGGGAAGACAGAGGCATCTGGCCCAGCCCTGGACCTGCCACCTCTAGACGTCTAGCTATTTGAGAAAAACAAACTCCTCACTTATTAAGTTACCGTAGTAGGGGTTTCTGTTACTTGTGGCTGAGTGAAGTCCTTAACGACATCTTATACTTGTTCAAATGTTTATTTGATGGGTATTGAACACATTCTATTGAGTGCCTACTACAGGCTCGGTGCTCAGAATAACACAACGCGCCAGACCAAGAGGCTCTTTCCCTCGTAGAAGGTGGAATCCAATCAGAGTCGAAGAATCTATGGTTATTTGGGTCCAGAGGTTCAGGGAGGCTATGGTTTGGGGTCACAGACCCCAAAGGAAAAGAGTACATCAAATGGAACCACTTACTTTATATAAGCAGGTCTTATGTAGAGCACCCCAGCCCCCCTTAGGGACCTCATGCTGGAAGGAGCAGTGGTCTGAACACTGGGAGGCCTGGGTTTGAGCAAAGTAGGTCTGGGTACCTGCTTAGTTTTCCTGTACCCCCCCCCCCCTTGTTCTTTGGAAAGCCAGAAAGATTGGGCTTGACAATATTTCAGGCTATCTTCAGCTCTAAGGTATTCTTGTAGTAACACTGAACAAAGGTGCGTATGACGTCTACCAAACAAGAAGGCTTCTAAATTTAGATTCTAGGAGTTCAACTCAGAGACTATAGTCAATAAGCGCTCAGGAGAAACAAATCACAAACACCTCCCATCCCCAGATTAAACGAACAAACAAAAAAAAGACACCCTGTAGGGAGCTGAGGTAGGGAAGCAGCTTTGGTCTGAGTCCTGCCCCGGCCACTTAACAGCGGGATAACCCCAGCCCTCAGAGGAGGTGACACTCAGTCTTTCTAAGTTTCAGTTTCCCCGTTTATGAAATAAGTAATCGCTCTGCTCACAGTGCTGTGTGGAAATCGCCTTGTACTCTCTGTAAGGCCCCCGATGAGCAATACCAGCGAGACATCAATAATGGCTTATGATACCCAAATCCTGCAAGGGACACACGAGTGCGCTTTGGCACCTTCAGCTGAAATTCCTCCTCCCCTAAGGCTGATAGATCTTTTGAGTTTTGTCCTTTCAGGAGTGCAGCCATGACCCATTTTCTTTTCACACAGAGAAATCATCTCTGTTTATTCCTAGCCCCCCTCCACCCCCCAGTAAAGGTTTGGGGGAGAAGACCGGTTAAAAGGGTTAAGGCCAAGTTCAAAGGAAGTGTGGGGATTACAGGATTTACTCGTTGCTTCTAATTGTCCACACTGGATATGGTGAAGTGTTGTGCATGATCTAGTTTTTGTCTCGCAACCCGTCTCTAGAAATAAATACAGATTTGAACTATGTCTCATAGGCACCTATTATTCGATGACACAGTGGTGACTTCCATTCTCCTACTTATAATTATAAAAAGTTTTGCAATAACAGGAACTTTGGCTATGGGAGTGGTTCTACAGATGGTAAAACTGCCCTTATCCGTTTCCAACAGGCAAATGCGTTTGAGGAAAAGAGATAGTCCTTGGATCATAATCAACCTAAGTAGTATCTGTACTTTGACCAACGAAGCATGGCAGCCGATGTCACCTTGATGACAAGGTGGGGGGGGGGGATAAGAAAGCAGAAGTCTTTCTTTCTCTTCACCCATTTTCTCTCCCTATCTCAAAGTGCCATTTGCTAAGATTAGGCAAGAAACACAAGCAGCGACTGTAGAGAAACACCCCAAACAGAATCACTGGTGTCACCCTTGAGCTTTAGTAGATGCACCTGGGTGGTCGCAGCCATGGCCCAGCGCAAGGGTGAGGGGGGGACCCACGGGACATAAGGAAGAGTGCGCGGGCGAGGCAGGTGTGTGGTGCTGCCAAGTCCTTTGCGGGGAGGTGGGGGCTCCCGCGCCCCGCAGCGGTGCTTCCCGTCGCTCCGCCCGCGCCCTCCCCAAGGCCTCCACTCCCACCCCGAGCGTCTCCCACGGAGTCCAGGGGCGGGGGGGCCGGCGGCCTCGGTCGGGAGGGGGGCCATCGCCTGGCAGAAGAGGGCGACCACCCGCAAGTTCTTGGGCCACGTTAGGAGCCAGGCAGGGCGGGGGGGCGATGGGGGCGCAGGGCCCGGGGCACAGGCGGACGGCCAGGGGCGGTGGCTGCTCACGTGTTCCAGGGGCGCGTGTCTCGACGGTGCCCCGAGTGGGCGCGCATCCCTCCCCGTCCAGGGGGTCCTCCCCAGGGGCTCACCTTCTGGACCCAGGCGGGGTCGCCTCAGACGGTTTTGAGGTCCAGGGGAACCTCCCCCGACCTACCCCGCTGCTCCTCCCGCGCCCCCCCGGGAGCCGCGGAGGCTCCACCCCGGCGCGGGGGGCTCCAGCAGCCGCTGCTCCAGGGCGTCGCTCGGCCTCCTGCCCCGACACGGCTGCGGCGTCGGCGTCAGCCCCGGGCTCGGCCGACCGACGGCGGCGCCTTCACACCCGAGGTCCCCACCCGCGGGGCACGGCCGCCGCCGCTGCCCCCGGCCCCCCCGCCCTGGCCAAGTCCCCGCTCCGAGCCCCCCCCCCCGCCCCCCGATCCAGGGCCTCCTACCTTGGCCGGGACCCCCTGCGGGACCCGCCCCGGAGCCCCGAGCCCTCAGCCCGCGGCGGCGTCTCACCTGCGCCCAGCGACGCGCCTTCCGCAGCCCGCGCGCCGACTGTTGCGGCCGCCCCGGCAGGTGCGAGCGCCCCGCCCCGCCCCGCCCCGCCCGCCCCTCCACGCCCCTGCCGGGCCTCCGGGACCTCCTGGCCTCCCCGCCTCCCGGCCTCCTGCTCCCGGCATCCTGGCACCCGCTCCCGGTTCCCGCTCCTACTCCCGGCTCCTGCTCCCGTCTCCCGCTCCCGCTCCCTACTCCCTGCTCCCGCTCCCGGCCTCCGCTCCCTGCCTCCCAGACTCCTACTCCCAGCCTCCAAGCCTCCCAGCCTCTCCTGCTCCCGGCATCCTGGCACCCGCTCCCGGCTCCCGCTCCTACTCCCGGCTCCTGCTCCCGTCTCCCGCTCCCGCTCCCTACTCCCTGCTCCCGCTCCCGGCCTCCGCTCCCGGCCTCCCAGACTCCTACTCCCAGCCTCTCCTGCTCCCGGCATCCTGGCACCCGCTCCCGGCTCCCGCTCCTACTCCCGGCTCCTGCTCCCGTCTCCTGCTCCCGCTCCCGGCACGCTCCCGGCCTCCACTCGCGGCCTCCCAGCCTCCCAGCCTCCCAGCCTCCCAGCACCCGGCTCCCGGCTCTCGCTCCTGCTCCTGGCTCCCAGGCTCCCAGGCTCCCAGGCTCCCAGCCTCCAAGCCTCCCAGCCTCTCCGGCTCCCGCTCCCAGCCCCCGCTCCCGGCTCCCAGCCTTCTGGCCTCCCAGCCTCCCACTCCCGGCTCCCATTCCCAGCTCCCACTCCCACCTCCAAGCCTCCTGGCCTCCCAGCCTCCTGGCCACCCAGCCTTCCAGCCTCCCTGGCTCCCGCTCCTGCTCCCGCTCCCAGCCTCCCAGCCTCCTGCTCCCCACCTCCACTCCTGGCCTCCGCTCCTGCTCCCAGCTCCTGGCCTCCCGGCCTCACAGCCTCCCACTCCAGGCTCCCATTCCCAGATCCTGCTCCTGCTCCCAGTGCCCGGCTCCTGGCTCTCGCTCCCTCTCCCAGCTCCTGGCCTCCACTCCCTGCTCCCACTCCCGGCCTCCCAGCCTCCTGCTCCCGGCCTACGCTCCCAGCTACTGGCCTCCTGACACCTGCTCCTGGCTCCTGCTCCTACTCCCGGCTCCTGTTCCCTGCTCCCAGCTCCCACTCCCGGCTCCCAGCCTCCTGGCCTCCCAGCTCCTGCTCCCAGCTCCTGGCTCCTGGCTCTTGCTCCCATTCCCGGCTCCCAGCCTCCTGGCACCTGGCTCACCTCCTGGCTCCCACTCCCAGCCTCCCACTCCAGGGTCCCACTCCTGGCTCCCACTCCTGCTCCCAGCTCCCACCCCTGACTCCCACTACCAGCTCCCGTTCCTGGCTCCCAGACTCCTGGCCTCCCAGCCTCCTGCTCCCAGCCTCTGCTCCTGGCTACTGGCCTCCTGGCACCCGCTCCCAGCTCCTGCCCCTACTCCCGGCTCCTGCTCCTATCTCCTGCTCCCTGCTCCTGCTCCCAGCTCCCGCACCCGGCTCCCACTCCAGCTCCTATTCCTGCCTCCTGGCTCCCGCTCCCAGCATCCTGCTCCCGGCCTCTGCTCTGGGCTCCTGCTCCTGCTCCAGCTCCCACACCTGTTTCCTGACTCCTGGCTCCCATTCCTGCTCCCAGCTCCTGCCCCCGGCTCTGTTCCCAGCTCCCAGCCCCCCAGCCTCCTGCTCCCGGCCTCCAGGCTCCCACTCCCAGCTCCCATCCCGTTCCAGCTCTAGCTCCAGCTCCAGCTCCGGGCTCCCAGCATCCCGCTCCCGGCTCCTGTTCTCGGCTCCCTCCCGGCCTCCCTCCCCCTCCCCCTCCCCCTCCCCCGCTTCCCCGCACCTGGCTCAGCTCCCGCTCCCCCTCCCGCTCCCGCCCCGCCCGCCCCGCCGCCGAGCCCGGCCCCACACGCGCCCTGAGCCCTGCTCCGCCCGGGGTAGGGTCCCGGCACCCAGGGCGGGCGGCGCCCAGCGTGACCCCCGGGAGGCAAGGCCGGGCCGGAGCCTGGGCGGCTGGAGCCCCGGGGCGCAGGGGCTGTTCGGGGGACGCCGCAGCGGCGGCGGCGAGCGGTCCCGGGGTCCGTGGGGCGGAGGCCGGCGGGTGTCCCTGCAGCCCGGGCCTTTCCCGCCGCCTCCGTCCCGCGGTCCCAAGCCGTATCGCCACTGCGGACTCCGGTTGTTTGAAACATGGAGTTCGCGTGTCAATCAATGAAGATAAATACAGGCTTGATTTCGCACCCCCCCCCCCCCCCCCGCCCCCAAACAAAAACCATACAAAAGCTCAGGGTCACGTAGGTCCTTCCTCCGCGCATCCTCCAGGTGTGGCGCCCGCGGGCCGCAGGCTCTGGGTGCTGGGGACCCAGCGCGAGGAAGTCCCTGCGGGGGGTGGGGGGGGTGGCCCCCGCGAAGACACCCCAGCTCGGGTTGTAGACCCTGGGCCTCGGCGCCCCCACCTGCGAGTTACGGGGCTGCCCCGCTCTTAGTCCCCCTGGAAGTTACAGGCCCCCCCTTAGCGGGAGCCAGGGCCCCGCTTCGCACCTACTGACCGGAGTCTGGGGAGGACCGAGGGCAGAAGGACCTGCTGCTCAGGGTACCTCGGTGCGCAGAGAAGTCAGGGTCCAGGACCTCCCTTCCAGAGCCCACAGGCCTTCCAGCTTATTCCATCGTGGTCCCTGCTGGAGAACAAGAGAGGCTTCAGGGAAGATGCTCTATGTGGGTCTGAAAGAAAGGCAACAGATATGCAGGATACAGGAGCAGCCGGGCAGGGCAGGGATCCCAAATACAGCTCCTTTGATCACATAGCTTTTCTTTCCTATAAAGTCGAAGGGAGGCACTTTCGAGGATAAAGCATCTTTCCTCTGTAACAGCAGGGCGAATGAGGCCTGGAAGAGCAGGGTGAGAGCGCTGCGGCAGCCGGAGGGTAAGGGCCCCGCACCCCTGCCGGAGCACCACTTTGATTTCCTATCAACTTGGGAGTTTATTTAACCACCAGGCCTCATCTTGGCACTTGCTCATGTCCACTGTTTTTGAGAAGGTGGAGTCCTGGATGTCTGTTACCCAGGGAGACTGTCCCCTGTCGCTAGCTCCCTGCAAGGGCCAGGCTCTCTCTTGAGTGACGTTTTCCTCTAAGGCTTTGAGGATGAGACAGGCCTGTGATCTCTCAGTTGTAGTTACTGGTGGGTAGAGATTCTTCTTCTTCTTCTTCTTCTTCTTCTTCTTCTTCTTCTTCTTCTTCTTCTTCTTCTTCTTTCTTCTTCTTCTTCTTCTTCTTCTTCTTCTTCTTCTTCTTTTCTTCTCCTTCTCCTTCTTCTTCTTCTTCTTCTTCTTCTTCTTCTTCTTCTTCTTCTTCTTCTTTAAAACCCTTTTATTTATGTATTTGAGAGAAAGAGAGAGTGAGAGAGCGAGCACAAGCAGGGGGGAGGGAGATGCAGTGGGAGAAGCAGACTCCCCGATGAGCAGGGAGCTGGATGCCAGGCTGATTCCAGGACCCCGGGGTCAGGGCTTGAGCGGAAGGCGGCCCCTGAACCCACTGAGCCACCCAGGTGCCTGCCCTGAGATGCTTCTTAACACTGAAAAATTGGAACTGGGAAAATTATGTATGCCTCAAATGATAATATCCAAGTGCCAGGACAAACTAGTTTTTACAAAGTAAGTTAGACTGTCTTTAATTTGGTCTGTGAGAATAACACAAATCAAGCAGCTTAAACAGTTAACAAAAGATAAATTACTAATATATCAACAGCCACAAATGAATACCAAACAGCTACCAATTATGAGAAAGCCGTTTAATATAACAATGAAACAGATTAGTGTCTAGAAACAGATCCAAGTGTATGTGGGTCTTGATAAACACAAAGATGTCTTCTTCTTTTTTTATTTATTTTTTATTTATTTTATTTTATTTTATTTTATTTTATTTTATTTGACAGAGAGAGAGAGAGAGAGAGAGAGAGAGAGAGAGAGAGAGAGAGACAGCACAAGCAGGGGGAGCTGCAGGAGAGGGAGAGGAAGAAGCAGGGTCCCCTCGCAGTAGGAAGCCAGATGCAGGCCTCCATCCCAGGACCCTGGGACCATGACCTGAGCCGAAGGCAGATGCCAACCTGACTGAGCCACCCAGGTGCCCCCACAAGGATGGCTTTTAATTCAATGGGAAATTGTTTACTTTATAAGTATTGCTGGCATAATGGACTATTCTTTTGGAAGATCTTACAGGCTTGCTCATTATCCAATCTTTTGCTCTGTTAGTGTCTATGGATGCAAAAAGTTTTAATTTTGATAAAATTCAATTTTTCTAAAAAAAAATTCAATATTCTATTTTTGCTTTTGTTGCCTATGCTCTTGATGTCATTCCGAAGAAATCACTGCCAAATTCAATGTCATGAAGATTTCCCCTTACGTTCTCTTTTAAGATTTGTATAGTATTAACTCTTATGTTTGAATCTTTTATTCATGTTGACTTAATTTTTGTATATGGTGTTAGATAAGGATATAACTTCATTTTTTAAAAAGATTTCATTTATTCATGTGAGACACAGAGAGAGGCAGAGGGAGAAGCAGGCTCCCTGCATGGAGCCCAATGCAGGACTTGAGCCTGGGACCCCGGGACCCCTGTCCTGAGCCGAAGGCAGATGCTCAACTGCTGAGCCCCCAGGTGTCCTTAACTTCATTCTTTTACGTGTAGATATCTAGTTTTCCCAGCACCATTTGTTGAAAAGATTGTCCTTTACCCATTGAATCATTTTGCCAGTCTTGTAAGAAAAAAAAGATCACTTGACCTTATATGCAAGGGTTTATTTCTGGGATCTCTGTTTTTACACTGAATGCTTGTCTTTGTGCCAGTACCACACTGTTTTGATTACTGTCACTTTGTAGTGAATTTCAGGTCAGGAAGTATGAGTCTTTCAAATTTGTCCTTTTCAAGATTGTTTTGGTTATTTGGGATCCTTGAGATTCCATATGAGTTGTAGGATGAATTTTTCTATGCCTACAAAAAAAAAAGAAAAAATCTTTGGGATTTTATTAGGGATTGCACTGACTCTGTAGGTTGTTTTGGGTAGTGTTAAAATTGTCTTCCAATCCATGAACACAGTATGTCTTTCCACTTTATGCTTTATTTAATTCCTTTCAGGGATTCTTTGTAGTTTTCAGTGACACAGCTGTCACCTTCTTGTTTTTTGTGAAGGGGTGTTGAGGTGGTTTCTTTCTATTCCCAGTTTGTTGAGTGTTTCTTGTGAAGGCATGTTGAATTTTCTGCATTCATTAAGATGATCCTATCACGTTTTTTCACCTTTCCTTCTGTTATTGTGGTGTATTACATCGACTGGTTTTCATATGTTGAACTATCCTTGCATTTCAGGAATAAGTTCCGTTTGGTTACGCCATATAATCCTTTTGATATGCTGTTGAAGTCTATTTGTTAGTATTTTTAAAATTTTTATTTATTCATGAGAGATACACACACACACACACACAGAGAGAGGCAGAGACACAGGCAGAGGGAGAAGCAGGCCTCATACAGGAAGCCCAATGTGGGACTCAATCCCGGGACTCCAGACTCACACCCTGAGCCGAAAGCAGGCACTCAACCACTGAGCCACCCAGGTGTTCCCCCGACCTCTTTTTAAAATAGATTTTATTTATTTGAGAGAGAGAGAGATAGCGAGAGAGCACAAATAGGGGGTGGGGAGAGAAGGAGCAGACTCTCCGTTGAGCAGGGAGCCCGACGTGGGGCTCCATCCCAGTACCCTGAGATCATGACCTGAGCTGAAGGCAGACACTTAACCCACTGAACCACTTAACCCCACTGCAATTGTTCTCTTATAATCCTTTTTATTTCTGTAGACTGGGTAGTAATGCCCCCACTTGCATTTCAGATTTTAGTGATTTGAGGCTTCTCTTTTTTCTCTTAATCTAGCTAAAGATTTGTCAATTTTGTTAATCTTTTTGAAAAACTAACTTTCGATCTCCTTAATTTCCTGGTCTCTATTTTACTTATCTCTGCTGTGATTTTTATTACTTTCTTCCTTCTGCTACCACCGGGCTTATTTTCTTGTCTTTCTAGTTCCTTGAGTGGTTAAGCTAGATGGTTTTTTTTTTTTTTTAAACTAGATTGTTAATTTGAGATCTTGATTTTAGTGTAAGCATTCCCAGCTGTAAATTTCCCACTTAGGACCATTTTTGTTGCATCCCCTAAGTTTTAGTGTGTTGTTTTCATTCTCATTCATCTCTAAGTATTTCCTAACTTCCCTTGTGATTTCTTCTTCGGCCCATGGAGAGTTTAAGGCTGTGTTGCTCATTTTCCCACAAATTGGTGAATTTTCGAATTTTCTCCCTTTACTGGAATTCCAACTTCACCCTGTTGCATTCAGAGAAGCTACTTTTTACGTGCGGATATCTAGTTTTCCCAGCACCATTTGTTGAAAAGATTGTCCTTTCCCCATTGAATCATCTTGGCAGTCTTGTAAGAAAAAAAAAAAAAACCACTTGACCTTATATGCAAAGGTTTATTTCTGGGATCTCTGTTATTACACTGATCTGAATGTTTGTCTTTGTGCCAGTACCACACTGTTTTGATTATTGTAACTTTGTAGTAAATTTCAGGTCAGGAAGTATGAGTCTTCCAAATTTGTCCTTTTCAAGATTGTTTTAGTTATTAGGGATCCTTGAGGTTCCATATGAGTTATAGGATGAATTTTTCTATGCCTACAAAAAGAAAAATCTTTGGGATTTTGTTAGGGATTGCACTGACTCTGTATGTCAGAGTTGTATGATCTCTTTCTTTCTGAATCCTGGAGAACGTCCTATTTGCCCTTGAGAAGAATGTGTATTGTGCCCTGCTGGGTGAAGCATTCTGTCTATGTCTGCTAGATCCAGTTTATTTTTTCTTTTCTTTTTGTTTGTTGCTTTGTTTCACAATGGTGTGGTCATGCAGACTCACAAGCACAGGGTGTGTGTGTTGCATGTGTGAGTAGAAAGGAAGGTGTGGAGGGCTACTTTGGTTACCTGGTGAGAATAACACTGGTGGGGAGAGAGAACTTCTTTTCAGAAGGGTGCTCCAAGCTGAAGGCTGGTGAGGCCAAGGGAACCTGGGTTGGGTGCTATGTGATGACCATCCCTGGCATGGCCTCAGAGGCAGCTGAGCAGTGGAGACTGTTGTTTTCCACTAATCCTCTTGCAGAAATTGCGACTGGCCAGTGCATGAAAGGAAGCTCTGTGCTGGATGGGACTTGAGCCCGAGTGGCTCCAAGTGAGCAGCACTAGCCCTCTCCTGTGCGAGCCTCCAAAATCATCTCCGTCGCACTTCTCAGTTTCGTGGAGGTGGCTGTGAGCCTTGTCAGGCTTGAGCAGCCCCAGAGTGCTTCCCTGCCTGTTTGTGCTCTCATCTCTGGCTTCCTGCCTGGGCCTTCCTTGAGGCTCGCAGGCTGTGGAACACTGGCAGGACTCCACTTGGTGGTTGGAAGGTACGACTGGGAACTTGGGAAGAATAAATGCCCGTGAAGCCACTCCCCATCGGTGGGGAATGGTATCTAAGCAATGAATGCGTTCCCCTTTCATCCCATGAGTAACGGTTGGTTCTGATACATACATTGAAAAACTCCAGAAATACCAGTCAGGAAAGAAGTCCCAGTGGCCAACTTGTCCCTCCTTCCTGTGCCACTCCACTCATCTTTCACTCCTGCGTCTGGAATCACCTACCCTAACACATCCAAATCACCAACACAAATGTTTTTCTCTGGTTCTGACTTGGGGAAATCTAGGTGAAAAGAGGAGCTTTGTCAAAAGGACACAGAGGCCAGCTTGAGGGAACACTCTGAAGGTGGGGCCATTTGGAGAATCCGATAGGCTGCCAACAATTCATAGGAACATATGGAAAACATGAATGCATAGTGATGTTTAAAAGAGAAAGAGAAATCACACTTGGGTAGAACACAGTGCGTTGGGTACGAGTCCCAGGAGGGGACCCTCAAGGCACAGAGGGCAGTGCTCATCACGCCGTCAGCTCCCCGGGGAGAGATCCAACGTCCTGCCCACTGTGTCTTGGTCTCAGAGTCAGCCAGGACCCCACAGCACAGCACTGGGTGAAATGAGGCTTTACTTGTGCAGAGAAGAGCAGAGCGAGCTCAGGTCTAACAGTCCTGGGTCCCCTCCAGCCCCGGCGGCCCATGTAGGGCAGCTGGTCAATCCGCACCCCTCTCATGCCAGTGAAGAAGGACCCCAGCTCCTCTGCCAGAGAGGGGGGGAATGGAAGGGTGGGGATGCCTGGGGGGCACCGATGCACAGTCTTAAGCAGAACAAAGGGGCACAGGCTGCGTTTGGAGCAGGGAAACGTTTCCACACAAGGCTGTAAGCCCAGCACGTTTGTGTGGGCCCTCTGTCTCTTGTTCCATCTTTATGGGGCCTTGTGGGGTTGGAAGGCTGCACGTGAGAGTGCCTTTCCTAGCCTCCCCCCCTTGGTCCTCACCCGGCCACTGAAACAGCAGATGAAACCTATCAAATCCAGCAGGACTATTGCCTATCTTGAATTTGGAGGTGAAGTTGGGTCCCCTGAGGTCCCTAAATCGCCTATTATGTGGCTGTGCTTTGCTGCCTCTCTGTCATTTTGAGACAGCATCTTACTAGGGTCATTAGGAGGACCAGACCCAAGAGGGTGGCCAGACCTTAACCAGGATGGTCCTCAACTGGGACCTTAGGTGCTTGTGTTATTTCAACTAAAGATGTGAAAGAGTTAGTCTGGGGGGACCTGCGAGCTGGTAACCATTCCATCTGCGCCTGGATTTTCTACAGTGTGGTTTCCGCCTTCCCTGAATTATTGATATTACGCAGCCAGAGGCCTTGGCGATCGCACAGCCACGCCCTGTTCCATCACCACCGGGCCGAGTGAGCTCCCTGAGCGGAGCGTGGGGAGTAGAGCTGACTGTCTCTGCCGGAGCTAACGGCAGCTGCAGACCATTTTTTTCAGGACATAATTGCCTGTGCCAGGTATGAGGACACAGCAGAATGGCACTAGCTGTCTCATTGATTTCCTTGTAGTGTCTCTGGCAACCCTGCAATGTGTCCCAATCATGGGGCCCTTCCAAGTTAGAGTATCATTTTTTACCAACACCCGAGAACCCTGAAATCCCAACGCCCCATCTGAGGGTGACAAGCACTTCATAGGCCAGTGTAACCCCTCAGAGAACATCTAACTCAGAGGAGCGCACGTCAGTCTGGTTGGGGAGCGCTCGTCAGAAGAGTCTCCAGGCCAATTGTATGAAGCTTATGTCTGGTTTAACTACAAGGTTAGGTGGCGAAGTTGCATGACGTCTGACGGTCCCATACCATCGGTGACATTTAAAGTCAGCCTCTCGCTTGATGTCTCTGGTCCAGGAAAGCTTCATGCATGGGGTACTAGGTGCCCTAGGGATCTGAACCTGCACTGAGGGTGTCAGTCTCTGATCAAAACCATTGATGGCTTGGGACTCCTGTCAGATTAGCAATAGGCCACATGTGGACTGTTGGAGTCTGGGGGGGAAATGCTCCAAATATGTGGGTGGCAGTTCCAGCAGCACTTCAGACCTTTCTCTTCTTTGGATGATTTGTGCCCATTGACAAGAATCCCAAGATTGTACTACCTCCTTAGTCTTGACATCTTCCAGGATCACTCCTTGGGCCTTGGCATTTTCTTGCATCTGAAGTGGACTTTCATGTCCAGTTTATTGGTGTATCCATTGGGCTACTGCTGTTACCCATTGGGCATAAGCCTAATGGGCATGAGAGTTCATTCATGTTCCCTTTTAAAAAGTCCTTTGCCATGAACATTAACATGGGCATTAGCATATATTTTTCCTTTCCAGGCAGCAAGCTGCTGGCATAGTTCATGTCCCCACACTTGGTTTCCATTCTTCTCACCAGGTGGCTAGGCCACTGGCAATGACCCACAAATTGGTGAAAATGTAGCAAGATTTGGTGGCCTGAGTGGCCTTCGCAACCATCACCCCTGCACGGAGCTCAGGCCACTGAGCATAATGCCCATGCCCAGTCCCAGCCAAAAGAGGGAAAAGTGAGTGGGAGGCACGTTCTAAGGACAGGGAAGGGGTGAGGAGTCACCCACTGCCGGAGTCCAGCTTGGAAGTCAACCAGCAGTCATGTTGTCTCAGTGAACACCAACAGACTGTTGCAATACCATGGGAGTTGGCTGGTGGTGTGGCAATGCCAGGGTGGCCAAGAGCCAAGGAATAGGTTTTCTTCTTAGGACCCACTTCTTGTATATCTGCCCTCATCCATTGCACCAGCATATTCCTACTGACACAGAGTTTATCTACATCCCTACAAGGCAGAAGAAAGCAGCCCATGATTCTTGGGGGGCTGGCATCACCCTGGGGTGCTGGGGCTGACAAGCACTTGTGCTTCCACCACGCCAGAGATGGCGAGCCTGCTCACTGTGCTCTACTGCCGAGCAGAAGACAGTGACCCAGTTACCAATCCAAGGGGAGGACTTCAGCTACTGAGAGGACAGCGAAGCTCCTCACAACACAAGTCACCTGGAGTGAAAGTCCAACCACTCTGCTCACTGCCTCCCGGTATCAGAGTCAGCAAGGAAGACAGCGCAGTAGAGCGCCGGATGGCACAGGCAGCAGGTCAGCTCCGATAGTGTTCATCAGTCCCCCATGGCCACCAAGGTCCCCCTCCACTCCTGACAGCCACTGCAGGGCAATGGGTATGTATGTGCCCTTCTTGTCCAGAGTGGAAAGACCCCAACTCCTCCCATGGGGTCTGAAATACTGAATGCTCGGGGTGTGCTTGAGGCAGTCGACACGCATGTTTAAACAGAGGAAGGCTGTGAGCCTGGCACTGGTGTGTGGGCTCTGTGTCTCTTGGTAAGGAAGTGTTCCAGGCCCAAGGCCCATTCTCCGGGTGCTGGCTGGGGACTGAAAGACTGCACATGAGATGTCCTTTACCAACAAGGGCAAAACTAGTCAGATAGTTTTGGGGGTCGCTGAGGGCACCAACTTATTAGTAACTAAAGGAAAAGAATTAAGTATTTATCCTGCCCCCCTCCTCCTCCTCTTTCTTCCTCTTCTTTCTCTCTTCCTCCTCCTCCTCTTCTTTCTCCTTCTTCAAAACATCTTATTTATTTTAGAGAGAGAGCTTGAACAGGAGGGGCAAAGGGAGAGAGAGAGAGAGAGAGAATTCCAGGCAGACTCCGTGCTGGTCTTCCCATGTGGAACTGGATCTCATGACCCTGAGATCAGGCCTGAGCAGGAGTCAGATGCCCGACTAGCTGTGCCATCCAGGTGCCCTTATCTTGGTTTTCTTCAATGAACTATATAGCAGAGAAATTAGATAGTTTCAGAGAATATTTGTAGAAAAATTCTAGCTAATAAGTTCAGAATGAATGATAGAATTAGAAAATCACCATTTGGCATTTTTTTTTTTTTTTTTTTTTGAGAGAGAGAGCAAGCGCAGGAGGGGCAGAGAGAGAGAATCTTAAGCAGGCTTCATGCCCAGAACAGGGAGAGTTGGGATGGGGGGCTCCATCTCACGGCCCTGAGATCATGACCTGAGCTGAAATTAAGAGTCAGAGGCTCAACCAACTGAGCCACCCAGGCGCCCCACCATTTGGCAATTTCTAATGAGATAATTGACATTAATAAAATCTAACACTGCATGGCCAAGACTTCTACCCCAAAACCTGTAAAACTATATTGAAAGAATTTAAAGACCTATGAAAAAGAGAGATACACCATGTTCATATTTTGAAAGACTCCGTATAATAATGATCTAATCATCTGTAAATTGATCTATAGATTCAATGCCATCTCAGTCAATCACTGGAAGGTGTGTGTGTGTGTGTGTGTGTGTGTGTGTGTGTGTGTAAGAGAGAGAGAGTGAAAAACAAACTGATTTTAAAACAAATACAAAATTGAACACCAATAAAAAATAAATTTATTATTAATAAAAAAATAAAAATAATAAAAAATAAGACAAATACAGAAATGCAAAAAGGGTAAGAAGAGCTAAGACAAACTTGAAGAACAAAGCTGAAGGATTAACATGATCAGATATCAAGACTTACTATGAAGTTGCAGTAAACACAATAGTATGGAAATAGGCCCAAGAATAGACTAATTATCAAAAAGAGCAGGAAACGGAGTCCAGAAGCTGGCCCATCCACATACAGTCATTGCTTTATGCCAGAGTGTGCAGTGCAATACACCGCTGGAAAGGGTCACCTTTCGATAAACAGAGCCGGGTCAATTGTACCTCGATACAGAAGTTCTTATACACTGATCCCTCCCTCTCACCGGTACACACAATCGATTACAGTGGATTGTAGATCTAGTTGTGAAAGGCAAAACAAAAAAGGCTTTAGAAGACAATATAGAAAAAATTATCTTTACAACCTGGGGAATAAGAAAATATTCCTACAAAGTTGCATAAAAAAAGCACCAATCATAAAAGAAAAGATTCATAGATGAGACCTTATTAAGAACTTGTGTTTTGAAAAGGACGGTGTTAAGAAACTGAAAAGGACAGCCACAGACTGGGAGAAAATATTTGCAACGTGTATCTGATGAGGGATGCATACACAAAATATACAAATAATGTCTACAAGCCGGTGAGAAGTAGACACACAACACATTTAAACATAAACAAAGGAGTTAAATAGCCACTTTAAAAAAAAGAGGAATAATAGCCAGTTAAATAAGTAAAAATGCTCAATTTTTTTCAGCTTTATTGGGTTATGAATGAGGTGATAGCTCATTATGATTCTGATTTGCACTTCCTTGATGATGAGTGATGTGGAGCATCTTCAACAGGTAGATCTCATGTACCTGTTGGCCATGTGTATGCCTTCTTTGAAAAACAAATGTCTTTTCAAGTCTTTTGCCCACGTAAAAGCCAGATTATTGTCTTGTTTTTTGTTTTCGTTATTGAGTTGTGTGTTTCTCAACTATTTTGGATATTAATCCCTTACCAGATACACAATTTACAAATATTTGCTGATTCCATAGGTTTTGTTTTCATTTTGTTGATTCTTTCTTTTGCTGTGCAGAACTTTTCAGTTTGACACAGTCCCACTTATTAATTTTTGCTTGTGTTGCTTGTACTTTTGGTGTCATATCCAAAAAATCATTGCCAAGACCAATGTCAAGGGGCTTTTCCTCTATGCCTTCCTCTAGGAGTTTTATGATTTCAGTTCTTATGTTTAAGTCTCATTTTGAGTTAATTCCTTTTTCTCATTTCCAGTTAATTTTTGTGAGTGGTGTAGGATGGTGTCCGATTTCATTCTTTTTCGTGAGAATATTCAGGTTTCCCCAGCACCATTTCTTGAAGACACTGTCTTTTCTCCATTAAGTGTTCTTGGCTCCTTTGTCAAATATTAGTTGACCATACATGCAATGCTTTATTTCTGGGCTTTTGATTCTGTTCCATTGGTCTGTGTGTCTATTTTTAAGCCAGGGTCATAGTATTTTGATTATTATAGCTTTGCCGTATAGTTTGAAATCAGAAATTGAGATGCATACAACTTTGTTCTTCTTTCTCAAGATTTCCTTGGTTACTCATGGTCTTCTTTGATTCCATACATATTTTAAAATTGTTTTTTTCTATTTGTGTGGGAAAAACCCATTGGACAGAGATAGAAAGAGATAGACTTGATCAAATCTATGGATGACTTTAGATAGTATAGGCATTTTAGTAATATTAAATCTTCTAATCCATAAAAATTAGATCTCTTTCTTCTTATTCATGTATTCAGTTTCTTTAATCAAAGTCCTATAGTTTTACAGACCTTTGAGCTCTTTGGTTAAGTTTACGCCTGAGAATTTTTTTTTTTTTTGGATGCTATTTTGAATGACATTGTTTTCTTGACTATTTTTTTCTTGATATTTTGTTGGTCTTGGCAATGATTTTTTTTTTGTAATAAACTGACTTTTTGTGACTTTCTGCACAGAAAGAAACACAACTGCTATGTATATGTTGACTTGTATCCTGCAATTTAAATGAATTTGTTTATTAGTTTCAACAGTTTCTTGGTAGAGTCTTTAGGGTTTTCCATAAGACCATATTATCTACAAATGAAGCTTGACTTCTTCTTTTCTGGTTTTGATACCTTTTATTTATTTTACTTGTCTGATTACTGTGGCTATGACTTCTGGTACTTTGTGAGTGGGAGTGGTGAGAGTAGGCACCCTTGTCTTGTTCCAAGTCTTGGAGGAAAAGTGTCATTTTGCCTGCATTATTCTATCTCCCAAACCAGTATTGCTCAGGGCCAAGAAGGAATTCCTCAGCAAATTCTCTCCTCCAAAGTTAATCACAAAACTGGACTAAATTGTCAAAATAATCATTCTAGGGCTCTGGAAATAGACCAAAGGCATATGACTACTTTAGAGGCAGTTATTAATAAAATATTAAACTTTGAATAAAAACAGTTCTGGGGCTCAGTTGGTTAAGCATCTACCTTCAGCTGAGGTCACAGTCCCAGTGTCCTGGCATGGAGCCCTGTGTAGGGCTCCCCATTCAATGGGAAGTCTGCTTGTCCCTCTCCCTCTGTCCCCCTGACCCCTGCTCATGCTCTCTCTTTCAAATAAATAAAATCTTAAAAAAAAACCCAACAAACAAAAAAACCCAGTAAATTCTGTGACTATCTTACCTGAGACTGCTCCCATTTCTGCTGCCTCAGATTGTGGGATATTGTACCAGGATGTTCAAGCTGTGAAAACCCAGAGCTTCACTGCCAGAGGGATCTCCCTTGGTTCTGAATAAGCATAGAAAAACTTACTCCTAGCAGTACTGGAAGTAATAGTTATGATCTTAGGAGCAAACAAGCAGGTAAAACCAGTGGCTCAGCTAGACTGAGGTTGCAGTCCTGCAACAATTAACTGGGGGACTGACCAAAAAAATTAACAGGAATATCAAGAACATGAGACAGCCATAAGGTCTGGATAAGTTCCCACATGTCTGCACAGGATAGACCAGAGAGGACCCGAGATATCCATACCAACAGCATGATCAATGAAAGAAAAATTTGATAAATTGGGCATTGGCAAAATTAAAAACTCAAAAGACACCAGTGTGAAAATGAAGTTAAGCCACAGGCTAGGGGAAACTTTCCCAGTTGTATATCTGATAAAGGATTTTTATCTAGGATGTACTAGGAAGTCTTATAATTTAATAGTAAGGAGGCCCAATTAAAAAACAGGCAAAGTGCTTAAACAGACATTTCCCCGACAAAGATATGTGAATATCTAAAAGCCCATAAAAAGAGGGGCGCATGGATGGTTTAGTTGATTGAGCATCCAATTCTTGGTTTTAGCTCAGGTCATGATCCCTGGGTACTGGGATCGAGCCCTGTGTCAGGCTCTGCACTCAGTGGGAAGTCTGCTTGAGATTCTCTCTCCCTCTCCTTCTGCCCCCACCCCTCCACTTGTGTGTGTGCTCTCTATCTCTCAAATAACTAAATAATCTTTAAAAAAAAAAAAAAAAGCCCAGAAAGGAAAATGGAAATTACTAAGAAAATGCAAATTAAACCATAATGAGATATCAATACACTCACTAAGATGATTAGAATAAAAAAATACAGAATCCCCTGCAAAAAACCCAAGATGATATTAATCAAGAACAATTATGGAAATAAAAATAAAAAAACCCCAGAAAATAGTAAGAGTTGAGGAGGATGTGGAGAAACTGGAGCCTTCATATATTGCTTATAGCAGTGTAAAATGGTACAGCCACTCTAGATTACAATTTGGCAGTTTTTTATAAAGTTAAACTATCATGTGACCCAGAAATTTCACTCTTAGCTCTATATCCAAGAGAAATGAAAACATGTAAAAGACTTACAAGCAAATTTTCATACTAGCATTATATATAATATTCAAAACTGGAAACAATTCAAATGTCAGTCCACTGGTTGAATGGATGACGTATTACATCTATGAAGTGGAATCCTACTCAACAGCAGAAATAAATGAACACTAATAGAAGTTTCAACATGTATGACTGTAAAAACTATGTAAAAAACTAAGTGAAAAACGCTAGATAGAAAAGACCACAGGACCCCTAGGTGGCTCAGTGGTTGAGCATCTGCCTTCGGTACAGGTCATGATCCTGGGGTCTGGGATCGAGTCCCACATCGGGCTCTCCACAGGGAGCCTGCTTCTTCCTCTGCCTATGTCTCTCTGTGTCTCTCATGGATAAATAAATAAAATCTTAAAAAAAAAAAGAAAAGACCACATACAAAATGATTTCATTTATAAGAAGTGTTCAGAGAAGACAAATGTATAGAGATTGAAAAGCAGATGAATGGTTGCCTGGGCCTGGGGTGGGAGATGGGGTAGGGACTGATGGCAGTTGGGCAAGATGGAATACTGTGGGACAATGGAAGTTTTCTACAACTCAGCTTGGTGATATTTGCACATCTTCAAAAATTAACTAAAAATCATTAAATTGTGCCCATTAGAATGGGTGAATTTTTTTGGTAAGTTATAGCTCAGTAAAGGTATCAAAAACCAGGGGCATCTGGGTGGCTCAGCAGTTGAGCATCTGCCTTTGGCTCAGGGTGTGATCCTGGGGTCCTGGGATCGAATCCCACATAGGGCTCCCTGCATGGAGCCTGCTTCTCCCTCTGCCTGTGTCTCTACCTCTCTCTCTCTGTGTCTCTCATGAATAAATAAATAAAATCTTTAAGAAAAAATTAAGGATTCATGTGTTCCAGAGAAATTCACACACAGGCTCACAGCAAGACATGTCTAGAAATGGTCATTGTAGTTGGAGACGATTAGACAAATGCAGTTGCTGCATGCGAGGGAATGCTGTGCGCATTAGAAGCAGCAATGAAATTTATATAACAACATGGATATATTGTAAAAACAGTGCTGAGTAAAAATAATAAGGAATAATACAAGGTCTATGTAGTAAAATGCCCTTTATATAAATTTAAAGCTCACATCACCACCACCACCACCACGAACATGGGTGAAATACAGAATTTAGAAGCTACATACAAAACACACTGAATCATAGTTAACGATGGCGGTGGAGGCTGGGTAATGGGATTCACTCTATCATCGTCATCTGAGATCCATAGGTGGGAAGAGGTGAGGGGGAGACCGTGTGTGGGAACCCCTGCAGATTAGTGGTTTCTTGGAGGGACGTGGGGAAG
The DNA here is from genome assembly GCF_048418805.1 of Vulpes vulpes. Lineage (NCBI taxonomy): Eukaryota > Metazoa > Chordata > Mammalia > Carnivora > Canidae > Vulpes > Vulpes vulpes. Next base: position 106,251,193 of record NC_132791.1, read on the forward strand.
GAAAAGAATGAGAGGGATCTGTGCTGGTTACGTCTGTGTAGTTTAATTTTTAAAAAATAGGCGTTCTGCTCTATAGCCTCTGTACTTCAGTTACAGGCAGTAGAGTTTATGATGGAAATCGTGGGCTCTGGTTGTTGATTATCTGAGCCCAAACCCAAAGCTGCCAGTTATCAGCCGTGTGACTTAGTGCAGCCTTCTGAACCTCCCCGTGCCTCAATTTCTACAACTGTAGGATAGGAATGAGGATGATACCTATTACACGGGGCTGATCTAATTGCCGAAACATGTATTTCATATGAGAATATATACAGGGATCCCTGGGTGGTGCAGCGGTTTGGCGCCTGCCTTTGGCCCAGGGCGCGATCCTGGAGACCCGGGATCGAATCCCACATCAGGCTCCCGGTGCATGGAGCCTGCTTCTCCCTCTGCCTGTGTCTCTGCCTCTCTCTCTCTCTCTGTGACTATCATAAATAAAAATTAAAAAAAAAAAAGAGAGAATATATACAGATTTGCGTGGCACTTACTGTGCTTGGCACATAACAGTGTAATATAAATGTTTTCTATTATTTGAAAGATCTGAAGCAAAAAGGACAACCTAGAACCATTCGTTTAATAGTGGCCGTGCCTAAGTTGGTGTGTGTATATATAAAAAATATATATATATATACATACATAAATATATATATATATATTTGAGTTTTTGTTTTCGATTTTTTTTTTTTTTTTTTTTTTTTTTTGTGAAAAACAAAAACAGGAATGCGCTTACCAGGAGAAGGAAGGACGAACGATGGAAGGCAGGAAGAATGGAACGCAGCCGAGCGAAGCAGGACTGGAAAACTTGAAGCTTAGAGAATTCCTCAGAAATAACCTAGGTCGGTCCGGCTTTGGTTTCTCTTCCCCTTTAACAACTTTTTGGTTTGTTAGCACCAAAAATCAGGGAGAGGAAATCTGCCAATTCTGTAATTTTGAGGTGGCATCTGGTGCTAACAGCTCTGATGAGGCAAGAGTGTGAAATCTTGGCTAAAATATAGTTAATGGGTGTTCTCCTGAATTGTGGTTTGTTTGTTTTTTTTTGGATCAATGGATAGATTTTTCCCTCCGGTTACAGGTCATAGTTCCTGCTTATTTGCATACCTGGTAATGTTTGATCGGATACCTGACATTGTACTTGTACATTATCAGGCTCTGGCTTTTTAAAATTCCTTTAGATTTTTATGGGCTGGGTTAAAAATGCAGTAAATTACTTGCAATGGGTTTGATTTTTTTTGAGGCTTGCTTTTAAGGGTCTGATAGGACAGGTCTAAGCCAACTTTTCTTTTTCTTTCTTTCTTTTAAAAGATGTTATTTATTCATGAGACACACAGACAGAGGCAGAGACCCAGGCAGAGGGAGAAGCAGGCTCCGTGCAGGGAGCCCGATGTGGGACTTGATCCCAGGACCCCGGGGTCACGCCCTGAGCCCGAGGCAGATGCCCAACCACTGAGCCACCCGGCATCTCTAAGCCAACTTTTCATCAAGGGCCAATTCGGTCCCACTGAGGCACTGTGCTTCTGAGCCCTGTGTCTGAGGTTCAGGGAAGAGGCAGTTGTCCCCACCCGGCTAGTGGGGGGGGGGGCACGATCCCTGCCCTGGGTGAGTGCCCCAGCTTGATCTGCCTCCCCCTCCCTGGTGTTGGCTCCAGGCCCTGGAGGCTTCCTTCCACCTGCCATACACCGTGGGCCACAGCCGGAGACTGCGGGGAGCCCTCTGCCATCTCCGGAGCGCTCGCTCTCTCGCTCTCTCGCTCTCTCGATCTCTCACTCTCTCTCTCCATCTCCCCCTCTGATCCTTTGCTAACAATTTTCATCACCTTGCGCTCCGCTCCTCGAGCTCTGAAACTGTCTCCTTAGCTGGGTGAGAATCCTGGGCTCTGTGTTGGTTTCCCCCTCCCCATCCAGCCTGGAGACTCGGGGACACTTTTTGGGGTCACCTCCCTTGTTTTCCTTCTCTCCAGGGTCACTGACCTGCCCTGGTGGAGGTGCAATGTCCGAAAACTCCTGTTTCACATATTCTGTCCAGCATTTGGTTGTTTAAGGAGGGAGGGTAACTCCAGTCTCTATTATTCCATCGTGATTGAAAGCTGAAGTTGAACGTTTTTGATGAACAGTTTCACCATGTTTAACTCATTTCTTTCTATCCTTATTTTAATTAGTATTTCTATTAGAGATGCTCTTAAATATTAGGACACAGGGGTGCCTGGGTGGTCCAGTCCGTTAAGCCTCCGACTTGTGGTTTTGGCTCAGGCCCTGATCTCAGGGTCGTGGGCTCAAGCCCCACAGCAGGATTCGCACTGGGCATGGAACCTACTCAGGATTCTCTCTCTTTCCCTCCCCTATTGCCCCTCCCCTGCTTCTTAAAAATATTTTAAAAATTAAAAAAGAATTGTAGCGTTATTGTCAGAAGTTCAACCTGGGTCTTCTTGTACCTTCCACGTCTCTCCTGGCATGTCCAATCTCCCCTCTAACTTCTTGAACATGTAGGCATGTAGGCATGTTACACGCAGCGGTTGCAGGGAACATGCCATGTTCTTATCCACTAATTGTACATAATCTGTGTTGTTTCTGGATGTGGCTTCATGTTTGCTTTTTCTCTTCATTATGGATGGTATTTTTCTGTTGTTGTTTTTTCTTTTCACGCCTGCTAATTTTGGGTGAGATGCAAAACCCTGTAAATTGGGCTTCCTGGAGGCTGTACCTGAGAGAGGCGAGGACCAAGTGTCTGGCTGGAGAAGCAGGCGTGAGCTCCCCCGTGTGGGAGGGGAAGAAGGAAGGGACGTGGGGCATTGTCTTCTGGAGCAGCAGGCTCCGGTCCCCACTGCGGCCTGTGGCATCCACTCTCACGTCGTGGATTCGCTGGGTGTCTGCGCTCAGGCCCGAAGCAGTTAATGGTGCCTTGGAGAGTCCCAGGGGGAGAGTTAGTGGGCTCAGCCTCGGGACCCAATAGGGCTCCAGGGTGGGCAAAGGGAGAGATTTTAGTACCAGTAAAGAGAGTCATTAGGAAAGCAGCTCTAGCAAAGAGAGGGAGAACCACCTGATCAGAGGAGGGGAGCTGCTTGAGCAGAAGGCTGTTGGTAGAGTCTGGAGGCTACAGGGGGGCTACATGCCCCATGTCCCTTTCTTCTCCTGCTGGGTCCAGTAAGTACAGTTTACAGGGTTTTGCATCTCACCAAAAATTCTTAAACCACCCAGGTGCCCTGAGAGCGAGAGCCGAGACTGAAGGGGAACTGCCTCCCCCTGGCTTTGCTGGGGTGAGCTCGAGGCAGAGACTCTGCTGTTACTTAAATGCCATTATTCTGGTCAACCATAGTCTTTGGCTCTAACTCTCTAAGGTTCATGAACTTAGAGAATATCTGTTATGGATGAAATGAAATTGTGAAATGTTAATACATACACATGGTATCTAACAACCTATCTATCGTTCGTATCTAACAACCAGGGTGTGAGATATATAGCTTGAAACAAAATGATGGTAGGTGGTAGGTAACTTACCTATGCCTGAAAGTTCTTTGTTCACACAAGAGGTCCCTGATTGTTGTTTTAGGATGTACTTATTCTTATCTATCTACCATCTATCTATCATCTGTCTATTTATTTATTTATGTAATCTCTACCCCCAAGGGGGCTTGAACTCATGACCACAGGAGGCACACGCTTTTCTGACTAAGCCAGCCAGGTACCCCAGTATATACTTATTTTTTGACTGAGATCAAAGAAGTAAAAAAAAAAAAATTTTTTTTTAAAGATTTTGTTTTTATTTATTTGTTAGAGAGAGAGAGAGAGAGAGTGAGCATGCACACAAGTAGGGTGAGTGCAGGCAGAGGGAGAAGCAAGCTCCGGGCTGAGCAAGGAGCCCCACAAAGGACTCAATCCCAGGACCCTGGATCATGACTGGAGCGGAAGCCAGACGCTCAACCATCAGAGCCACCCTGGGACCCTGCGATCAAAGGAGTGTTCATGCGTAATGCTTGAAGGTCACATGTGAAGGCAACGTTAGTTTTGGTGTTTGTCTACATGGATTGAATATTCATAAAAGGTTTGTATTTCTTTTTTTTTTAAATATTTTTATTTATTTATTTATTCATGAGAGACACACAGAGAGAGGCAGAGACACAGGCAGAGAAAGAAGCAGGCTCCACACAGGGGGCCCAACGTGGGACTCAATCCTGGGACTCCGGGACTATGCCCTGGGCCGAAGACAGGCACTAAACCTCTGAGCCACCAGGGATCCCCCAAGGTTTGTATTTCTTATTCATTACTTGTCATGTATTTTCTATGTTGCACTTACACGCCCACCTCCCCCATGAGACTATCAACTCTTCAAGGGAACATGCTTTGTGGTTACCACGTATGGAGTGATTACCACGTGGACAAACATTCTGTGTGCCTTCTATTGCTTAACTTGCATACTCCTCTGAGAAACTGAGTTTCTTGCTTTTATCTCCATTTTCAGGTTTTGGAAACTGAGGCACAATGAGGTCAAAATAAGCTGCCCAAAGCCATATGGCAGTTAAAACCAGAACTCTAAAGCTATCTTCCCAATCTCTGAATGCCCTGCACTTCATGTTAGGGGTGAGGAGGCATAGTACCCAATACCAAGGAAGTAAAACTTGCTAGAACGTCTGCAACGGGTGGCTGCCTCACTGTGGACGCAAGATGGCGCCGTAGGCCCAGCCATGGTGCCTCACGGCGAGCGCCCAGGAGCCTGGCTTAGTCTGGTTCACAGGCCAGGCCACTAAGGTTACTAAGGACAGAACTTCCAAAAGCATTGACTGCAACTGAAATTAGAAAATGCAGACTCCGCTGGGACTTCGTTTTTCTGTTTTAGAAATGGGAAGATTAATTTTGTCACTTGCCTTCAAAGAGGGGAAATGACATAACATTGTTCAGAAATATTTTGTATATATTGGTGAGGGGATCTTATGGTCCCATGCAGTGAGGACCCAAGACAGAGAATGGTGACATGCAACCTTCTTTCCTTAAGGTAACACCTGCCTCCTCACCCCCATCCAGGGTTATAAATAGCTCCCAGTGCAGATTTTTTAGGGCCCACATACACATATGGCATCCTCCCCGTCTTCTGCTTGTCTCCTTTCCCCAGTGGTTCTAGCTCTCTTCATCAGAGAGTTCTGCGTATAAGAATGAAGAATAACTATATGATCTTATGCAGATTCTCTAAAGATAGATATTGGCCTCACCCATCAGCCTTATTTATCTGGGTGATTCTGTGATCTTTTCCCAAGGCTCTTTCCCATCATTTAAAAGAAATCTGGTGCTTCTCTGAACAATCTCCTTGAAATTTGTACATGTGTCACAATATTATAGCTGTGCTTTCACAAGCACGCTCCCTCTGCTGCTCATGGCCACCTTGGGTGTGCTATGATCATGGACTTCTTTTTTTTTTAATTTTTAATTTTTTATTGGAGTTCAATTTGCCAACATATAGCATAACACCCATCAAGTGCTCATCCAATCAAGTGCCCCCCTCAGTGCCCATCACCCAGTCACCCCCCCCACCTCCCTTTCTACCACCCCTTGTTCGTTTCCCATGATCATGGACTTCATTTCTTGCTACGGTCAAGTCTGTATCAAACTTGAGTTTGCTTCTTTACCTTTGAAATCTATTTCTCGAAACTGTAATTCCACTCCAAAATATGTACCCAACAGATTTGCATGCCTATGTTTACCAAAAGATGTGTTCTAGAAGGTTCACAACATCCCTGTTACCAATGTCTCCAATCTGGAAACTACCCAAATGCCCAACAGTGGAATGGATGAATAGACTGTAGGACACTTATCCCCGAAATACCGTACAACAGTGAGAATGAGTTCAACCACACACAGGAAGAATGAATCTCACAAACTCACGCTGAGTGAGACAAGCCAGTCACTAAGGTGTACGGAGTCTATGATTTTCCTATATAAATTTTAAAAACCCAGGAAAGTTAATCTACAGTATTAGAATAGCAATTGCCCTGGGGCTGGGGGCAATTCTGACGGGGGGGTGGGGGGGGTGGGGAGTGACCTGGGGGATGGAGTTCTGACCGGAAGTAGGCCTAGGGGACTCTTGGGATTTTGTAATATTCTGTTTAAAAAAACAAATTTTTTTTTTAGATTTTTAAAAAAAATCATTGATTCATGAGAGACACAGAGAGAGGCAGAGACACAGGCAGAGGGAGAAGCAGGCTCCCTGTGGGGAGCCCAATGCAGGACTCAATCCCAGGACTCCGGGATCGCACCCTGAGCCTAAGGCAGACACGCAACCACTGAGCCACCCAGATGTCCCCTGTAATGTTCTGTGTTTTGATCTGGGTGCTGGTTTCACAGTTGGGTCCACTTGGTGAACATTCATCAGGCTGTAAGTTTAATGACCTATGTATGTTCCTGATATGCATGTTTTATAAAATTCACAAATGTCAAGAAGAAAACCACAGGCCCCCAGTGGAGTCACTTACTGTTAAGGCCCCTGCGTACCAAGCTAAAGGAAAGCCTGATGCGGCAAAAAAGGGAGTTGTCAAGGCTGAAAAGAGCAAGAAAAAGAAAGAAGAGGAGGAAGACGAGGAGGATGAAGAGGATGAGGAGGAGGAAGAAGATGAAGAAGAAGATGATGATGATGAATAAGTTGGTTCTAGAGCAGTTTTTTTTCTTATCTATAAAGCACTTAACTCCCCTGTATACAACTCACTCCTTTTAAAGAAAAAAATTGAAATGTAAGGCTGTGTAAGATTTGTTTTTAAACTGTACAGTGTCTTTTTTTGTATAGTTAACACACTACCGAATGTGTCTTTAGATAGCCCTGTCCTGGTGGTATTTTCAATAGCCACTAACCTTGCCTGGTACAGTATGGGAGCTGTAAATTGGCATGGAAATTTAAAGCAGGTTCTTGTTGGTGCACAGCACAAATTATTTCTATATGGGGATGGTAGTTTTTTCATCTTCAATTGTCTCTGATGCAGCTTCTACGAAATAATTGTTCTGTTAACTGAATACCACTCTGTAATTGCAAAAAGAAAAAAAAAAGTTGCAGCTGTTTTGTTGACATTCTGAATGCTTCTAAGTAAATACAATTAAAAAAAGAAAAAGAAAAAAGAAAAATCTTAGGCCTCACCACAGGCCCCATGTCAGCACACCCACACCTAACACCCACCCTACCCTAAGTACAGATTCAGCCGCTCCTCCCCGAGTCACCTTTGGCCAGCCAATGTGGAATGGCTGGGCCAGCACCAGGAGATTTACTGGTAGACCCCTTGCGTTCCCCTAGGAGAGCGACCTTGCCTAAAACCAGGGATCCTCTGCTAATAATTTCCTCTCTTCCTTTCCTGCAGCTTGATGGGGGCTCCTTTCTACTTGCTAGATGGGAGGCTGGCTGACTCATGAATCGTTCAAAAAAGCCAATTGAATCTTTTAAATTTCTCAGTTGAATTTTTGTTTGACATACAGAATAAATATATCGTCCGATGTAATTGGACTCCGCTCAGGGCTAGTTTGAAATTGCACTTTGAAGGGAGCAAGTGCTTAGCGTGGACCCTAATGTGTAAGGCTCCAGGCCCTGGTTCTGGTCATCCTGTGAGAATAAGGAAGCCAATTTTCAAGGAAGCTGTTTCTATGTCTTTACTGTTGTTGAAAAGAAAACCACAGGCCCAAGATGGTGTCACTTGGGCCAAGTCAGCAAACCCAGACTTAATGCCTAACCCAAGGGCAGCTTCAGCCTCCTAGGAATGCAGGCTTTAACCAGTCAGCACGAGAAATGTCCTGGCCAGCACTAGGAAATTTCCAGAGAGGCCCCTTCCACTCCCCTTAGGAGGGCAAACTTGCTTAAACAACGCATTCCTTGCTAATAAATTCCTTTCTTCTTCTTTTTTCTTTCAAAGATTTTATTTGAGAGAGAGACAGAGACAGAGATAGTGAGAGAGAGAGAGAGAGAGAGAGAGAGAATGGGATCCCCAATGCAGGGCTCAATCCTAGGACCCTGGGATCATGACCTGAGACCAAGGTGGACGCTCAACCACCCAAGGGCTTCTGCTTTTTTTTTTTTTTAATATGCTTTTTTGCCTTTAAACACCTTTCTTTTGTTTCAATCAGTGGAGCCCCCCTCTACTTGCCAGATGGGATGCTGTCCGATTCAGAAGTCATTTAATAAACCCAATTAAATCTTCAAAAGCACCCCACTGAAATTTTTATTTTTATTTATTTTTATGTTTTAAAGACCGTCCTTGTGTGTTTAAGGGATGGAAGCTTTGGGATCTGCTCATAGTTGTCCGTGGTGCTCCTGGTGCTGGGCACCCGCACAGGCTGCGACCCGGGCCACCGCCCTGCAAACAGCTGGCCGCTGCCTCCCAGCGGTGGCCGGTGACCCCAGCACTACTGTCGTGGCCGCATTGTTCCCGGGCTCGGCCCTGCAGACCTTCCAAAATAACCGTGCAGTTGTCATCGGTGTCGGGAGGCTATTTTGGAACCTGGCTCAGCTCGGTGGTGCGAGGGGACCCAGGAAGGGCCCAGCTGTCGGAGGCCCCGGGGGGCGTCGGGGAGGGGGAGGACAGAGGAAGTCCCCGAGGCTGGGGCTTGGGGCGCAGGAGGGTGGGGGGCAGCAGGCTCTCGGCGCGGGGAAGGGAAGGGGGGCCCGGGGCTCCAGGGGCACTAATGGTGTTTTGACATTGCTGCCCCAGGGGAGATCTCTGCGGCCTGGGAGCGCTTGGGGACAGCTGTTAGGAACTTTCCATGGGATGATAGAAGAGTGAGCGGGAGCAGGGCGGCGTGATGATTAACAGGCGGCCCCAGGGCCAATGACATCCTGCCACCTTCCGCCACTTCATAGGTGGCCCGCCGCTCTCAGCTCCAGCTCTGCGGAGATGGCAAAAGCAGATCTCCAAGGTGTGGCGACGGAGGAGGGGGCTCGGCTTCGGGGGGACACGGGTGCCAGTCCCCTGTTTCGGCCTGGACAGAGGAGGGGGCTTGGGTTCTGGGGGATACAGGTGCCAGTCCCCTGTATCAGCCTGGACAGAGGAGGGGGCTTGGCTTCGGGGGGACACGGGTACCAGTCCCCTGTTTCTCGCCACCTGAAGCACAGAGCCGCAGCTGAAAACCCGGGCTTGGCATCCTGGCTCCTGTGCCTTCCCCCGGGCCCAGACCCTCCACATGTGCACCCGGCGGTGGGGCCCTGCGACCTGCCATTTAGACTAGGAAACACCTATTTGGCCTTCGTCCACTCTCGGACTGTCCTGTGATGAGAGCGAGGAAGGTGTCTTTAGTTATGGTAGTGAGGTGACTTTTGGAAAGCCCCCAAAGGACCTAAGGATGGGAGGATGGTCGCTGGGGGACCAACCAGGTGCCCCCGGGCGCTGGAAGTTTCCATGCCCCCCACCCCTTGCCCCTGCAGGGAGAGGGGCTGGAGATAGGGCTCAATCACCAGGAGTCAGCGATTTAATCAGTCCTGCCTGTGTGATGAAGCTTCTAGAAAACCTCAACAGGACAAGGTTCAGAGAGCTCCTGGTTGGTGAGCTGGTGGTGGTGCTGGGGACAGCCTGGAAGCCCCGAGCCCCTTCCACACACCTGGCCTCTGCTGCTCACCCGTGGGCTGTGCTGAGTTACCTGGTAATCTAGTAACCAAGATGTTTCCCTGGGTTCCGTGAGCTGCTCTAGCCTATTAACTGAACCCAGGGAGAGGCTTGTGGGCACCTCTGATCTGCAGATGGTGTTGGGGAGCACAGTTGACTACCTGGATTTATGATTGGCGTCTGAAAGGGAGTGTGGTGAGGGGCAGTCTTGTAGGACTGAACCCTTAACCTGTGGGATCTGATGCTACTCCGAGGAGATGCTGTTTCTGTGTAGACACTATTTCTGTGTAGACGCTGTCCTGGTGTAGACACCATGCTGGTGTAGATTGCGTCAGAATTGAGTTGAACTGTAAGACACCCAGCTGGTGTGTAAGAATTGCTTGGTGGTGTCGCAATCTCCACCCCCACATTGAAATTAGGTGCAGACTCCAAGTTGGAAATGGTGACCAGACTCTTAGATCCTACAGGAGCAGTGCTCACATGCAGATCGTCTCCCACAGGACAGCGGCTCTGGGTCTGGGTGCGTCCCCACCCACTGAGCCTGAGTTGTGCAGAGCCGTTCCACCTTTGGCCTGCTGGGCACAGCCGCCAATGTGTCATGTTGGTGTGTGGGGAGCTTCTGTGGACCTGGAGTCACAGTTTAAGGGAAGGGCTCCCAAGGAGGGGATGCTTATGCCCCAGAATTCTGGAGACTTTTAATGAAATTTCTCCTGCTGTCTCAGAATGCTCTAAGGCTCTAAGGCTCTGTTCTGGGGTAGTTTCTAGGGCCCATTTCTTCTTTTCCCATGATGAGTTCTAGCCCCGAAAACTTCTTAGCGGCTCCGCCCCCCACCCCCTCACAGAGACTTCCCCTGAGCACCCCCCGCGGTGCACCAGCCCTACCTGGATCCCTGGGATGCACCCAGCCTCACTTGAAGCCCAGATCCCTGCTTCATCTAAAGGCCTGGACCTATTGAGGAACAGGCTACGGTTATCTTTCAACTTCGTTCTTCTGCTTGTCTCCGGCCCCGCTGTCTGGGCCTGTTCTTTGTAACCTAGGGTTTGAGTCACCACCCTTCACCGCCTCACAGTTGAGAAAACTTTGTCCTCTGTTGCTTTCTCTCAGAATTTTCATGCTTTCAAAAAGGCCAGGCACATTCCCTGCTCTCATAAGCTAACCTAATAAAGGGGATGCTACGCTCTTAACCCCGGGCTCTCCAGCCCTGCCCAGGTAAAAGGGGCGTTTATATTTATAGTTGACATGATTGTGTCTGTAGGAAATCCCAAGGAGTCTGTAAAAATCTTCCTAGAACTGGTAAGTGAATTTAATGTGATTCCAGGACATAAAGTCAATATACAATAAAATCTGTTATATTTCTATATGCCAGTGTATTAATCGGGATTCTCCAGAGAAACACAACCAATGGGATGTGTGTGTACGTGTGTGTGTAAAGAAGGAATATAGGGAATGTGTGTGTGTGTGTATATATATATATATACTCTCTCTCTAGTCTCTCTTCTCCATGTATGTGTATATATGAGAAAGAGTGAGAAAAAGATTTATTTTAAGGTGTTGGCTCCCACAACCATGGGGCTGGCAAGTCTGAATCTGCAGGCTGGAGACCCAGGGAAGACTTGCTGTTGCAGCTCAAGCCAAAGACTCGCTGGAGGCAGAAATCCTTTTTCCTGGGGTGGGTGGGGGGGAATCTATGGGTTTTCTCTAATTGGAAGAAGCCTACTCACACTATAAAAGGTGATCTGTTTTACTCAAGCTCTAGGGATTTAAATGTTAGGCACATCTAAAAACGACCTCACTGCAACGTGGAGACTGGTGTTTTTACCCAAAACTGGGCACCAAGGGCTAGCCAGTTTCATATAAAATGAACTATCACAATCAGAAATGATGATTGGAAAGCAAAATTAAAAAACAACATGGCTTAAAAAAGCTCCACAAAATGAAATAGTGAGATAGCAATCTCACTGAAATGTTGGTGAAAGAACTCACAAAGGCCTAAACACATAAAGGGACATACTATGTTAACGGATGGGAAGATGTAACATAAAAACGTCAATTCTGCCGAAATTGACCTATAGATGGAGCACAATTCCATTCTGAATCTCACCAGGACGTCCTGTTGGTATAGGTTTAAAAAAATTTTTTTTAAAGATTTTATTTATTTATCCATGAGAGACACAGAGACAGAGAGGCAGAGACACAGGCAGAGGGAGAAGCAAGCTCCCAGCAGGGAGCCCGATGTGGGACTGGATCCCAGGACCCTGGGATCATGCCCTGAGCTGAAGGCAGATGCTCAACCACCGAGATGCCCTGGTATAGGTTTTAAAATTTATAGAGAAAGACAGAGGATCAGAAGAGCTAAAACAGTTTTGAAAAATATGAATAATGTTTCAGGAATCACACTATGCGATTTTAGGACACACCACGAAGCTACCATCATCAAGACAGTGGAATTACAGAGGGATACACATTGATCCATGGAAAGAATAGAGAGTCCAGAAATAGAGCCGAACAAACGTGGCCAATTGATTTTTGACAAACGTACAAAAACAGTTCAGGAGAGAAAGGATCATCTTTTCAATAAATAATGTCAGAACGACTGGACATCCAAATGCCAAAGAAATGTTACGTAGAAAAAGAACACTGGACTCCATAGCTTTTACAAAAATGAATGCAGTGTAGATTATATATATATAATCAGGCTGTGGGCTGAAGGCAGATGCTCAACGGCTGAGCCCCCTGTGGTCCCCCATGTTAAATATTTTATGTTACATTTTTGAAGCCTATTTATCATGCATAGCATCTGATTTACCTAATGCACATTTCATTTTTAACTTATGTCCATCCTCTCATTTAATTTTTGCCGTAACACGCTGCGGGGACCCTGCCTTTTAAGATACGGAAAGCTAAAGCTGAGAGATGTTAAGTGACTTTCCCGAGTTCACAAAGCTAATGGGCATTTGGTCTCGGTTGTCCGGCTGCAAAGTGCAGGCCTCTTCATGGCGCGTGCTTGTGCCCTGTGCTCACAGCTCGGGGTGGAAAGTCAGCCCTGTTATTGAAATAGTGGCCACGTGGTCTTCTGGAATCCCACTGTTCCAGGAAGCAAACCACCTTGCATCTTCCCATGTCTCCAGCACGCTCTTGACAAGCCCAGTACCCCAGACATCAAGGTACCTCCGAACAGTTGGAGCGGACAAAGCAGCATCTTAGAGAATGTTCAGCAGGTGTCGCTGTTTCCACGACAGTGCAGTGGCCTCGCACACCTCCCGTCCCTTGGGTGCCGTCCTGCTCCTGGGGACCAATTTCTGCGAAGGGCGCTCCCTCCCAGCGGCCAGAGCCACTGAGCCAACCTCAGTCCTGTTCCTCAGTGCGTCCCTGCGGCCAGAGCTCTTGTGTCCGTAGCCCCCTGGACCAGATTTACTCCAGGGACGGTCTGGGGTCAGCTCTTCTAGGACAGTAGGCGACTGTGCAGGGCTCCCCACGCAGCCCCTGGGCCCAAGTCCGTCCCCCTCCTTCGCTCTTTCCTTCCAGGACACATCTCCAGCCCCACGGCCAGGCGTTCTCTCCGGGCTGCCCAGGCTCCTGGCTCTCTGAAAGGCGAGAGGACGCCAAGCTGTGAGGAAGTCGAGGCGTGAAAAGGTGTCCTGAACAATCCGTACAAAATGATCGAGAGACGTGTGTGTCCCAGATCCACCCTGGCATTTGTGTGTCCGCAGAAGCCAGGCGCTGAGACCCCAAACTGGATCCTAGGGGTCTGCTATCACTTGGCACAAATAGGAGTTTCTTTGGCAGATCTTTCCATTCAAGGGCGCAAGGGGCACACCTCCTTGTCCCTGTTCTTGCACCTGTTAGCACCCTGGCGGGCTCAGCAGCGACGGTGGGAACGGGAGACAGTGAGGCCGGGTGGCCTCCATCACAGGCAGGTGCTGCGAGCCTAGGTTACCCCTTCTGGAACCATCTTCTCCAACCGGCCCTGGGCAGGGGGTAAAAGGCTGCGGGCTTACCAGCACCTTACGTCCTTCAGTTATTCTAGCTGTGAGGTCAGCAATTTCATGGAGTCCAAAATCTCTTTCACTTATGCCCTGAGGTTCTCGGCTTCCAGAAGTTCCATCTCTTAGGTAGGGGCAGGAGGGAAGAGGGGAAAACCCAATATTGAAAATGAAAGCATGTGAATCTGGTTGGGATGGAGACCGTCTGCCCGCCAGAGAAGGACTGGGTAAAATTGCGGATGGAGAGGAACCGGAGAAAACGCTCCCTTCCCTGAACCTTTGCCCTGTTTGCGGAGGTTATGTAAGAGGATGAGAGGGGAAAACCACCCCATCCACGGAGCTCACTTCTTAGATGTTGACTGCAGTCCTCCGTGTCCTGTGTGAGTCCCAGTGCCAGCCCGGATGCCAGTGACCGGGCGGGAAGACCAGAGTCTGAGTCCCCAACCTGCCACTTCTGTGTGGTTCGAGCACAGTCTGAGGCTGGTTTTCTCCTCTGTGGAACATGGACAGTGGTTCTACCTGTAAGTGTGCTGTGTCAAAGGAGCCATCTCTGGATTCTCTAGAGGTCTCTAAAAGCCATCAGGACGGGGCCCGGCAGTTAGCTGATGCACCAGAAATAGTGGGGATCGTTGTATTTCACTGTCCTCAGTTGAGCACCTTTGTTCAACCTTCTAGAGTGAATTCACAGACAACACACTTCCTGCTGCCCGAAAGCAGTCACATGAAAGAGATCGCCGTGATTTGGGCCAGTTCATATTTCTGGTATGAAAAACATGGGGCGAGGAACTGTGGGCAGAGAGGAAGAGCCTCCGCGAGCTGTAGGCAAGGTCAGGTGTGTGAAGCAGCCCACAGGGTGAGGGGACCCTGCTCTGCACTTCCCTGCGGGGGGTCCGGGTGCCTGGCTCTAGCCCCTTGGCCTTCACCCTGGGCCAGTCTCCGGAGGGCCCGGGCTGCAGGGCCAGGCATTCCCTTTGTGAGGGGGGGAAGCCTTATGTCCTCCCTCGAAGAATTCCAGATAATTTGCACCAAAGAAAGGACTTTGAATCAAGTTCTTGGCTTCTTCAGAAGGAAGTGCTTACAGGAACCTGGTTAGTGGAATCATTCTTTGACTCCATGGTCTGACTCTCCTGCTCAGCTCCTCGGTATTATTTTTCACTCTATTTCTCCATTTTCACCTTTGCTGTGCAGCTCACAGTGCCCTGAGCCCTTGGTGTGAATATCTACATTCTCTTCAGGATTTCCATTCGGTCCGTGATGCCTTTCCTGAGCCCCTTGGTAGATCTAACCATTCCCTCGTCATCGATTCCCTTTATGGTTGCCCATCCCAGAAACCTGAAACTTCTATTGCACATGATGATTTGCCTACCTGTCTGTGTCTTCTGGGGTCTCCCCACCCGGAAGGCATGTTCACCTTCACATCTCCGGCGGGCAGCCTGGGGAAGAGCCCGGCACTTGGTAGACATTCAGCACCAGTTTATGGAGTGAATGAATGAAGGAAAAACAAGCACCTTCCACTGTAGAAAGAAGTTACGTAAGGTAGAGATTTCCCTAAAAACCCGACCAAGCCAGTGTCTCTTTCAACCACACTGACCTTTTAGGCCTTGGACAGTTGGTCTGGTGCTTTATTCATTGTTGCTCTATGATCCATGAATATGTTAACATTTTAAAACAATCGCCAGAGCAAGGAGTTTACTTTTACTTCATATATGAAGTCCTTTATCTTTTTTTTTAATTTCATTTTTTTAAAAAGATTTTTTATTTATTTATTCATGAGAGACAGAGAGAGAGAGAAAGAGAGGCAGAGACACAAGCAGGCTCCATTCAGGAAGCCTGATGTGGGACTTGATCCTGGGACTCCAGGATCACACCCTGGGCCAAAGGCAGCTGCCTAACCGCTGAGCCCCCAGGGATCCCATATATGAAGTCCTTTAAATAGTTGCTACCTTCACAGGAAAGACTTTCTCCCCACCTCCTGGAAAGTGTCTTCCCAGGTTACAGGTGGCAACGTCCTTTCCTGTGAGTGGCAGATGCCACCATGTATCCTGGCCTGGACTGGAGTTGGGAGTGCCCCCAGTGGCTTTGGGCCTGGCCAACTGGGATTGGGCTTCAGCAGTGGGGCTCAGGATGTCAAGTAATCTTATTTTTTTTTTTTTTTTGTTTTTTTTCAAGTAATCTTATTATTTCGCATTAGAAGGTTTGGACAAAAAGTGGTGTGAGGGATTGTTTTAATTTTCAGGGTGCTTTTCTAGGGTAGTGAGAATTGTCTTGCCAGTTTTGGTTGGATGCACCCAGTTGGGGGTTGTCCCCAACAGGAGACTTTGAGGCTCCAGTTGAGGCTCTCTGATCTGGGGCTACTCTCCATTGGCAAATCCCTTTCTCCCCAGCTCCCCCAATCCACGCAGAGGCAGGATCTGGAAGGGGAGGCCTGCAGTTGGTGTTGCAGAGGGAAAAGTTGACTTGTCAGGAGCCAAACCCAGAGCTGAGACACAGGGAAAAAGCTCATTGCCTTTTGCTGCTGGTCATGGTGGATCGAACCGGGATAAAGATTCTGGGGCCTAGTTTCCTTTTGCTGAGAAGGGTTTCCTCCATTTCTCTGACCTCATCTACCCCTCCCATGTCCATAGGGGATCTGTCTTCTGCAGAATTAGGTTGTGTATAGAGCCTGGGCTCTGAAACTAGACTCCCTGGATTCAAATCGTGGCTTTGCTTCTCAGTAGCTGTGTGACCTCAGGCAATTCACTCAACTTCCCTGTAACTAAATTGTCTCTTCTATAACGTGGGGTTCACCTCAAAAGGTGGTTGTGAAAATTAAGTAGATTAATACATGTTAAATGCTTCTGGTATGAAAAACATGGGGCGAGGCGCTGTGGGCAGAGAGGAAGAGCCTCCGCGAGCTGTAGGCAAGGTCAGGTGTGTGAAGCAGCCCGCAGGGCGAGGGGACCCTGCTCTGCACTTCCCTGCGGGGGGTCCGGGTGCCTGGCTCTAGCCCCTTGGCCCGGCATGTAATTGGTACTCAGGAAACTTGAGCTATTATTACTACCTTCCCCTTTCCCAACCTCTCCCTTTGATGTGGTCTCTCTGTTCAGAAGGTACCCAGTGATGCTCATGTACAAAATACTCTGGCGGATGCTGAGGGAGAAACTGAGATGGGATGTGGTCTCTGCCCTCAAGGGCTTATGCTGTGGAGACGTGGGGGCAAAAACAAGATGCTGAAAGGAAAGAATAAGTTTGTGCTAAAATATGTTCTGCTGATAGAGGTGTTCAGGATTCAAAAGAAAGAGGTGCAGGTTGAGGAAGGGCTGCATGAAAGAAGCAGAACTTGATTTGGATCTAAAAATATGAAGAATTGATTTTATGACTTCCTGCCATTTACAGCTCTGGGTCGTTCTGGCTTCTACGTCAGGATGGCAGAAACAACTTCGACCATGTAGCTCAGGAACATCCCCGGAGGCCAGTTTGCCTGGTAGCTCACACATAGGCTTAGCCACTGCTGTTTTTTTTTAAACTGGGAAAAAAGGGAAAGGTTTAGGGACTCTCCCATTCCACTGAATGTCGCAAGAGCAAATGGTCCACCTCCGGGGTTCAGCTGCCCCCCGGCTCCCCCCAGCCCCCGACCCAAGGCTGCAGATGACTGAGTTCCAGGTTAGTAAGTTGCACACCTCTTGAGCTGCCCTTGTTCCCTTCCAGAAGTCGGCAAAGCATGAGGCACTGTATTCAAAGAAAAACACCTGTCACCGTGCATCCCGACCGGAGAAAGAGGATTGTCACCTCAGAGGACACTCAGTTATTGTTCACCTCAGAGCCGTGGACACACAGTCCTGCAATTTTCATCTCCTTTGGCTCTGTCTTTAGCTTTTGAATAGGTTCAAGAGAAGCTGAGTCTGTTTTGGTGACTTCGGTAGTTAGGGCCTTGCTGCCCAGGCCCTATGGTAGACCCCAAATTAGAGCACTTGAGAATTATGGGAAGAGCTTGGTGAAGTTACATGTGATGGGGCCTCAAGCCTAGTGATTCTTTTTTTTTTTTTAAGATTTTATTTATTCATGAGAGACACAGAGACAGAGGCAAAGACACAGGCAGAGGGAGAAGCAGGCTCCCTGTGGGGAGCGCAATGTGGGACTCGATCCCAGGACCCTGGGGTCATGCCCTGAGCTGGAGGCAGACGCTCAACTGCTGAGCCACCCAGGTGCCAAAGACCAGTGATTCTGAGTCCGTAGGCCTGGGGTGATGCCCATGAGTCTGCATCTTTAACAAGCACATCAGGTAATTCTGCTGAAGGCGCATCATGGATTGCACTTGGTGAAAAACATTTAGAGACTTCAGCTCATGGGGCTTTGGCAAAGGACACAAAGGACGTGAAATAGAAGTGGAGCGGAGGGAGTGATTTAGAATGGTTCATGAACTGAGTGAAAGGATGTCAGTTAAGGAAAACTGTCAGATCACAGGCTCGAGAATCCTTGGTGTAGGGATTTGCAGCCATAATCCGGGGAGTCCTCTGGAGTTGCCAATGCGGGAATGCTGAGGTTGGGGATGATGAGGGAATGGTGGTGTGAGATCAACCCTACTCCACCCAGAACACCTTCACTTTCATCTACTTTTATATATGTGGCTTTTCATGTAGGAGATCATTTGGAAAGTGGGTTCTGCTACAAGAAGTTGAAAAATCAGTAACCTAGAGACAAAGTTTCAGTCCTTGGAAATACCATCATCTCCTTGGGTAGCTTTAGGCGCAATAACCCATCAGGTCTAGGGTGCTCTATTTGCACAAGGAGGACAAGGTTGGGCAGGATCCTTCTGTGTTTCCTTTCTCCTTTTAAGCTACTTGTTTTCGTATTTTTTGTGTGTTCTAGACCCATGTGAGAATTGTCTGGAAGCTTTGGGTTTTACGAAAATGTGCACATATGCTCATACCTATGAACTTCAGCGTTCCATTTCGGTGGGTCTCTTGGGCTCCTTGAAGCCCATCCATGAGCTCAGAGATCACTTCCCACTCTGAAATTTTATTTTATTATTATTTGTTTTTAACCAGAAGTTCCAGTGGTTATTTTTGTTTTCAAGTCTTCTCAAGTAGACCCTAAGTCTCTTGAGTGTAGAAATTGTGTGTTCTCCACAACAGTGATCTCTAAAGTGGCAGGGCAAGATGATCCATTGCAGTATAAGAAGAAAATCTTAGAACTTCTGCTTATTTTTAATCGTGCCCAATTTTCTGTATCACTTTCTCCTGTTCTGTATGTCCTGTAAATGCTCATCATGTTACTGGGTCATATTATTTAAATAAACATAGCTACATTGGGGGTGCCTGTTCAAAACTCACTGACAAAAGGATACTTGATTTTAAAAGTTTGGAGTACCCTGCCTTACAGAACTTGCATGTTTTTTTGATGCTTGCTCAGAGCATTGTGTCAGGTGATGAAGATAAACAAAAAATTTGTGTCGGGCCTCCTTTCTGGGAGCTTGTAGTTTAATCTTGTACATAGTAGGTGTTTCGTTGTGAACGGAGGAGCTGAGGTTGTATGTGGTTCATTTGACTCCAAGTCAGTGACTATATAATGAGTTCAGGAGTTTGACAAGGGTCTCCTGATGAGTGCTTAGAAAGTACCTCTTCATACCCTTTGCTTATATTGCTGAGATTCTTGGCCACTGCTCCTAGGAAAATCACCCCAGAGGAATGCCTAAGCTGGTATGAAATGTGAAAGAGGGTGAGCGTCAGATTCTGTAATCATATTAGGTAGAGAGGTGCTATTGGTAAGAGTTCTAGAATTTTTACATAGCGAGAGCTCAGGTACTGGCAGTCTCTTTGGAAGCACAGAGCTCAGGGTCTTATGCAACAAATCCAGTCCTGTTATTTGGGTTTTATGTTGGGGGAAATGATGGAGATGAGGGGGTGAAGATGGAGCAAAGCCGCTGTTCCTACTGCTGCCTTGAGATCTTAATGGGAAACTGAAATAAAGTTTTGAGGGAAAGGTAGCAAACTGGCGACACAGGGGCAGAGGAATCGGGTGAGAAGTCGGCTGAAGAGCGAGCACACCAGCCCTTCCGGGGACCTCGCCGTGGGGGAACCAGACCCCCAAAGAGCATATTTCTCATAGCAACTGCCAGACCGGACCTATCTCTCAACAGCTGTCAACCATTTATTAGTGGGGCTCAGCCGAAGCCAGGGAGGGGGACGGAGAGCAGACAAAAGGGGAAAATGAAGTTGTGTTAATTACCAGTCCATTTCCATGATGCAAAGGTGACCTAGTCTGTCATCTCCTCCCCGTGGCTGGTGTTTTGTCGGGTCTGACATTTGCGGCGAGGGCTCCCAGCCGGGCATCTGTTGCCCCCATTGCCATGGAGACAGCAGCTGCGGCGACGTGTCCTCTGAGAATGTGCTGCCCGAGGTCTCAGGAACCAGTTTGGAAGCATTTGTCCTGACAGTGCCTGCTAATCTCCCTTTCATTTGTAATTATTTTATCGCCTCGATTCCCTGCTTTGGCATTGTTCCCAAAGCTAACTCTGCTCCCCGACACCGGGGTCCGCGGGGAGGTGTCAGCCGCCCGGGCCCCGTCTGGGTGGAGATGAAAAGGAAGTGGAAGGGAGAGACTCGCGAGGAGCGTGGTGTCTTCAAACGCGCCCCGGCTCCTGTGGGCAGCCCTGGGAGGGCCCCGGCTGATTGAAGTAGCCCGAAGTATGAAGCCCGAAGCCTTTGAGGCCGGCCGCCCCATCGAGGCCAAGAATAATTGAACAAATAGTTTATCTGGCTAACCAACAGCTGTAGAGCCTAGGCGATTTGGAGAGGATTAGGAGCGAGCAGTGAAAGGATACTCCCACAGGGTCCTTCAAATCCTCATCCTGAAGTCTACCAACGGAGAACACATGTTGAAACCCGGGAGCTGTGTTTTAAGTCCCCTTTGCTCCCTTTCCACGGGACTCTGTTCAGCGCTTCCAAGAATTTTAAGTGGCCGTGGCAACCGACTTTGGGGTCCCCGCTCTTTGGGGTCCCATCCAGTCACCTCCTCCGGGTCCCCCCGAAACCTCGCCTCACCCGAGACAGCTCAGATGCGCGTGGAAATTCTGATCACTCTGGGAGGTGCCTTACGGTTGCTGCCTTTTCCTAAAGTCTACATTGCTGGCAGCTGTTGTAATGTCTAAGTACGGTGCCAGGGCCAAGTTCAGGTTAGGATGAAAGGGAGTTATGAGGGTGGCTGGATGGAGAGAGAGGACGCAGGAATCCCCTACCCCGTGTGAGAAAGAGCTGGAAAGAAAAAAAAGAAGGTCCAAAGAGACCAAAGATCAAAAAAAATTTTTTTTTCTTTTATATAGCCATGTAGATACTTGGATGGAAATTTGGGAGAATTTCTATGTTAAAACCTTTGTTAGCGTTGAAGTGCGTAATGGGTTTCCAACTATGATTCAAAATCCAGAAATCACACGAGCCCCAAGAAAATTGAGAAATTAAACAATATAAAAAAATGCTGCATGACAAACACACCACTTGCAAAAATGATTAACTGGGAGAAATATTTGTAATTGGGATCCTGGGAAAGGGCTAATCTACTAACAGATAAAAAAACAAAAAACAAAAAACAACCTCATAGATGCCAATTGGCAAAAGACTAAGAATGTGAAAAAAGGAAATGGGTGAAGGATGTGAACAGATCGTTCACAGGATAGAAGACAGAAAGGGCCTCTTAGATATATTAAAAAAAAAAAAAGTTCAACTTCACCCATAATGGGAGCAATGCAAATTAAAATCACTCTCAGATACCATTTTTCACCTATCAGATTGGAAAAAGTCCAAAAATTTAACAACACACTGTGGGGGTGTATCTGTGAGGGAACAGAAATCTCTTGCATTAATGTTGGCAGGTAAAACGGAGAGAAATTCGGCAATATCAGAATTGCGTGTGACCTTTGACCCCACACTCTTGGGGATTTGCCTTCTAGAAAACTGCCTACTTGCAAAATGACCTGCAAAATTACACCCCTGGTTTTTGGTTGCCACGGATTGGAATCAATCCACATACCCATCGAGAGGGGAATGGCTAAATAAATTATGGAACCGCCCCGCAAGGGAATGCTATACAGCTGTGAAAAAGAACGAGGAAGCTCCCCAAGAACTGACGTCCAAGGTGTATTTGGTGAAAAAAGCCAAAGTGTAGCCGGGCGCATACAATACACGGTTCCTCCTGTCAAGAGAGAGACACCACCACATGCATTTGGTTTACCTTAAAGAGACTCCGGGGAGGCACGCAGAGGCTGCTAGTGAGGTCAGCTGTGGGGTGGGAGCACGTGGATAACAAGCGGGGTGGGGGCTACTTTATATCTTTTTGGGTGAATGGATTTGGGGCTCATGTAATACTCATCCCCCAACAAAATAAAAACACTTCATGTAAAAGACAAAAACAAAACCCAGGGAAAACCTGATGCCCAAGCAACAGTAAGGTCACATTTACAACAGCCGAGCTTGGGCGGAGTGCAGCAGGGAACGCGCCTCCAGCCTCCTCGCAGGTGCAGGCACCCCACTTGGGTGCAGTGGGGCCAGCACCCGGGGCCAGTGTAGCTCCAGGGCCCTCACTATTTCTGCTCTCCCCATCCTGATCGGCCTTGGAAGTGGGCGGGGGGGCGGAGGGTGCAGGGGCTGGCACCAGAGACCTCCAGCCTTGTGGATGAGAGCCCGGGCGGTCTTGTGCAGCTTCCCCAGAGGTCTCCAAGTTCTCTCTTCTTTACAGGAATCTCAAAAGTCCTTAGAAACAAGTCTCCGCCCACAATATATAGGTCCTACACCCTAAGGCATGTGAGAATTGGGGTCCCAGGCCCGAAGCTCCTGTTCATTCCTGTTGCATGAGATCTTTAAAAGTGGAGCAGTGGGGCACCCGGGGGGCTCAGTGGTTGAGCATCTGCCTTCGGCTCAGGGCGTGACCCCGGGGTCCCGGGATCCAGTCCCGCATCGGGCTCTCCGCAGGGATCCTGCTTCTCCCTTTGCCTCTCTCTCTCTCTCTCTCTCTCTGTGTGTGTCTCATGAATAAATAAATAAAATCTTACAAAAAAAAAGTGGAGCAGTGTCCCCAGCTGAGCTCAGCAGCCCCCTGTGGCATCTGGCTCCTTAGGGAGGCCATGCGGTGGCACCAAGAACCACAGACCTGGAGAGATCCATCGGGGGGCTGCACGGCCTGCTTGGGGTGGGCGAGGGGGCTCACGTATCCCTGAAAACACGTTGATATGGTGCTTAGACAACGGGAGCACTGGCCGAGGTGCTCTGTGAGCATGAACGCATTTAGTCCTTGTGATGACTGTATGAGGAAAGTATTCCCCCCCCCCCCCATGTAGGATGAGGAAACTGAGGCTCAGGGAGCTGAAGCAACTTGCCCCATGGCGCACGACTGGCATATGACAGAGCCAGGATCCCACACCAGGCGGTCAGCGCCTACCCAACATGCTCTACTGACTTGCCTCTTCAAAGTTGAGGCAAAGCTCCCTTAACATAAAATTAACTGTTTAAAAACGTACAGTTCGGTGGCATTTAGTCCCTCTGCGATGTTGAACTCCCATCTCCTCTGCTTACAAAGCAGCCACACCCCAAAGGCAACCCGCACCCACCTGTTCACGGTCACCCCCTGCTCTGCTCTGGCCGCAGCCTCAGCCCCCCCTCATCTGCTTCCTGATGGTCAGGGTTTGCCCTTGTAGACGTCTTACATGAGTGGGCTCATCCAGCAGGTGCCCCCCGTGTCTGACTCCTTCCACTTAGAAGAGTTGACGAGGCCCGTCCATGTGTGTAGCACGTGTCAGCCCTTTGTCGCTGTTCACAACTGAATAATTTCCACGGCCTGGCTGTGCCACATTTTGTTGTCATGCATCAGCGATGGACATTTGGGTGATTTCCAGTTTTTGGTGAGATGGAAGAGTGCAGTGGTGGACCTTTTCTTGAGCACCTGCTTTCAAAGCTTTTGGGTTTTGTGCTGCAGGTAAGGGTGCTCCCACCTTCCTGAGTCCCTGTTCCTTGGGGCTCCTGTCTCTGCCCACGCTCCTCATCCTTGACCCTGGACGCAAGCAACACGAGCAGCAGAAGAGTTGTCAGGTCCCTGAGTGGGGAAAGCCTCCTCTGGGGACAAAAGTGGGAAGTTCACGTTGATAACGGAGACGACGCTCACTCTTATAACCCAAGTTGTTTTCCAGGGGCTGTTTGGGTTCCAGTTGCCAGAGAGGCATGAGGGGGTAGGAGGCCTTGCCCTGGGGCCCTGCGGGATGGCAGGACGAGCTCGCCCAGGCTGCTCAGTTGGTTGTCAGGGCTGTGCAGGCCTCCCTCGGCAGCCCTGAGTGCCACCTCCTGGTCTCCCCCCGGCCTGGAGCTGCAGAGGCAGAGCTGTATTGGAAGATTGGCAGCGGAGGGCGCCTGGGGTGCAGCCAGCTGAGCGTGGGACTCTTGATTTTGGCTCAGTCATGGTCTCAGGGTCATGGGATCGAGCCCCGAGTTGGGCTCCGTGCTCAGCAGCGGAGTCTGCTGGTGGATTCTCTCTCTACCCCTCCTCCCCTGCTTGTGCTCTCTCTCTCTCTCTCTAAAAAAATAAATAAGTAAATAAACGTTTAAAAATTTTTTTAAAAGATTGGCAGCAAAAAGCTAGCTTCTGAATGCATGGAAGTCCCCTCCCCGGCCCCCCGACCGCCTCTGGAGTCTGGGGAATCAAGACACCTCCTTCCATGGTCCTCAAAGTTCAATGGCTATTCTTTCTACGTTTCCAGCATTTTTGAAGTTTGTCATTAAATCATCTTTCGGATTGTTTTTTTGCTCTCCTCACCCATCCTTTGGGGCTGACCCACCAATTTCACTTTCTCGGATCGGTCTCCACTTTGTCCTGTCAAGTTCCTCACACCCTCTTTCTACCAAGTGGCCCAAGAAAGACCTGGTTGCGGTTTGATCAGGTTGGAATGAAGTCAGAGACAATCACACTGTCCCTGAGGCCAGCCAGTCTCTCTGCTCTTGAAATTTCAAATCTTTGCTAAAAGCTTGTTTCTCCTTTGTCTTCACCACACCCCCCGGCCCTGCCCCCATGGTTCTTGTCCTCTGTCTTTTTCTCTGAATCTTTAGAACAAAAGTCATAAACTGGCGACCTTCAGATTGAATCTGACCTACAGATTTAAAAAAAAAATATTTTAATTTATTTGACAGAGAGAGAGAGAACATGCGCACAAGTAGGCAGAGTGTAGGTAGAGGGAGATGGAGAAGCAGGCTCCCCACTGAACAGGGAGCCCGATGTGGGGATTCAAACCCACAACCCTGAAATCATGACCTGAGCTGAAATCAAGAGTCAGATGCTTAAGCAACTGAGCCATCCACGTGTCCCTACAGATATTTTTTTTCAGATATGTTTTTAAACATAAAAAGTGCTTTTAAAGAATATGAGCTACCATTGAACAATTGGGGGAATTTTGCATAGAAAATCCAATTATCTAGCTTCTCATAAAAAATTGGCAGCTCTGGCCATACAGGGCTTGTGTTCCACCTGGGAGTGAGCGGCTGCCTCTGCAGGATCTTGAGTTCATCAGACACCCACGATTCACACGATATATGCCTAGGACCCTCTCCTGGCCCAGTGCCCCTCATTTATATTCCTTTCCCGACGCCCCGTCTACTGTTATATGCAGAACAGAATCATATTACTTTAAAGATTCAAGTAAAGAATTGCCATCTACTCTGGGCACATGCCTCTACTTTGGGTGAGTTCCCAGATCCAGCCAGGACTTCAATCAGTGATCGCTTCCCTCAGTGATTTATTATGGCGGGAGGATGGTGGAAGCCAAGGAAGCACGGTTGGGGTTTTAATGATCTCCACCTTAATTTTTGTATCTTTTGTTAACTTTGCAAGATATTCAGTGAGAAGTTGCATCAATGTGTAGATTGCTTTAGAAAATTGAGCCAGGTGTTACTGTTCTTGGAGGGAAGACACCTTTTTGCAGATGCAGGGTTGCTTCGCTGGAATATCGAGAGGAGAGAAGAGAAGAGAAAAGAAGAGAAGACAAGAGAAGAGAGAGAAGATAAGAGAGAGAGGAGAAGAGAAGGAAGAGAAGAGAAAGTAGAGATGGGAGAGAAGAGAAGAGAAAGACGAGAAGAGAAAAGAAAGAAGAGAGGAGAAAGAAGAGAAATAAAAGAGAAGAGAAAGAAGAGAAAGGAGAGAAGAGAAGAGAGAGAAGGAAGAGAAGAGAAGAGAAGAGAAGAGAAGAGAAGAGAAGAGAAGAGAAGAGAAAAGAGAAGAGAAGAGAAGAGAAAAGAGAAGAGAAAGCATTGCCTGACCCTTTCAGCGTCCACCCTGTCATGAACTCGATGCCTGGAACACCCAGGGAATTAAGAAAATCCTTAATTATAAACATAAAGTCATAAGTCATAAACGAAAGGAAGAGGAAGAATTTTAAAAGGAAGAATCTTCGTGAGTGTAGGTGCCTGTCGGTGTGAGCAAATTAGCCAGAGCGTCTGTGTGAACGTGTGTAGACAGGACATTGGGCCCTGGGAGTTTGCACACGAGAAAGGGAGATTATACGCCCGTGTGTCAGAGTAAGGAGGTTTCTCTTGTGTTCATTCCCCCCACCCTTTTTTTGGGGGGGGCAGAAAAGCAAGGTTTATTGAGAAATATTGAATAATAGAGTACAAAGCTCCCAAAGAGGGAGGGGACCCAAGAAGGTTGTCCGGTTCATTCCCCTTTTAAGATGTTTCCAGAAGGCAGAGCATTTATGAAGCTTCCACCGCTGTTGACAACCAACTCGATTCCTGACTGACCTGTCTGTCCGGGGTCCCCTCGCTCCTTCCCTCTTCCTCCCTTTCCAACATGTCTGTTAACACGGCGGAGACGTATTCATTCAAAAGCATTTATTAGGGGCGCCTGGGTGGCTCAGCGGTTGAGCGTCTGCCTTTTAGCTCATGATCTTGAGGTCCTGGGATCAAGTCCCGCATCAGGCTCCCTGCAGGGAGCCTCCTTCTCCCTCTGCTTGTGTCTCTGTCTCTCTCTCTGGGTCTCTTATGAATAAATAAATAAATAAATAAATAAATAAATAAATAAATAATCTTTTTTTAAAAAAGCATTTATTAAGTGCCTTGTCTGCAATGGTTCTACAAGCTGGGCCCTTGGGACCAAATAGGGCACTGCTCTCATGAAGCTTTTGTTTCTGGTCCAGGAAGACAGACAGTAAAAATTGATGTAAAAACAGAAATAAGTAGGATGACTGCAGGGAGCGTAAGTGCCACACATACAGGCTGGTTGGATGGGGGTCGGTGGAGGTGCCTGCAGGATTCCCCGGCCGCCAGGCAAGGCTCTGGGGCTGCAGTAGTTGCCAAGGCCTGAACAGAGAGGGCCAGCGGCGTGAGCTCCGCTGCTCTGACCAGCAAGCCCCCCGCCTGCACTGGAGCCCCCGGCAGCAGCAGGTTAGGGGTCTATTCTAACCTCAAATGCGAATCCACTAAAACTTTCAAGTAGCAAGTGAGAGAGCCTGATTTATATCCCAGCTACTGTGGAGATGAGCACTAGACAGAGTGGGAAAAAAGTATACCTTTATTTATGTAAGTTAAAAGTCAAAACTGACATGTTTCGAAAAGTGCTAATTAAAAAATATTCATAAACCTATTGTATAGCAACGTACATCATTATAAACCATTATAAAATGATTTTTAAGAAAAAAATAACTACATTTTCCAAAGGAAGTATATATTTTTAAAAAAGATTATATTTATTTGCCAGAGAGAGAGAAAAAGTGTGGGTGGCAGGCAGAGGGAGAAGCAGGCTCCCCACTGAGCAAGGAGCCCAACGAGGGGCTCGATACCAGGACCCCGGGATCACGACCTGAGCAGAAGGCAGATGCTTAACCTACTGAGCCACTGAGCCACGGAGGCCCTACCCTAACCCTAACCCTAACCCTAACCCTAACCCTAACCCTAACCCTAACCCTAACCCAAAGCAGAGACATTTCAATGAGAAGAGCAGCATTGTTTTACATGTTTGCAACTCACTCTAATGTTTGGCCTAAAAGAAGGCTGTTGGTTTTTCATGCTTGCTTCTGAATAAGATGTTTTGTAATGTGTGGTTTCAGGGGACATATAGGGAGAAAATACGACTTCACAAAGATATGTAATTATACAGACTAGAAGTATTCAACAGATAATTATGGACACTTTCTACATCAAAAATCGATGAGTGGTAATTTCTGAAGGGGTAGTTGCGGTGTGGAATCTGAAACCGTGTCCATGAACTTCACCTTCTGCTACGTATAAATCCATTGGCCAATCATGCACTTGAGTGGATCTTACCCATGCGTGATTTTGCAACATCATGCATGGGTCATTCGGAAAATAACGACTCACTGACTTATTGCAGATCTTCCAAGTGTTGACAAATTTCGTCACGCAAGATTAAAAAAAAAGTCACATTTGTTAATAACGTACTGACTTCACTGGAAAAGTCTTTACGGGCAGGGAAGCTGTCAGGTTTACAGTGGCAGATAGAAGTTTTCCAGAATTGCAATTTTTTTGTTTGAAAGGTCACATGTTATCATTGGCAATGAATATTGTCAACTGCTTTCATCGAAGCGACTGGCTCATTTTATTTGTCTTTTACGAAAACGCCTCTAAATACCCACATCTGAGTAAGTGTAATTTGCTCGCCAGTCACTCAAGCAAAAATAGCATTCCATGAAAAAAGCAGCTAGTTCCTCTTACAATTCCAAGAACCCTCAATTGCTTATCCTCTACACAGGGTTGGACCTCACTGTGCTACAAAAATGCTGTATGTACAGTGTGTAACATTTTAGAAGGTGTGCGTACTCAAGGATAGAGATTTAATAAAATCAATATTTTCTTTTTACTGTTTCCTCAAGGACATTCTTAAGTGAAACTAGCATTCCCCCTCCCCCCCCGGAACACATAGCAAACAAGGATGCGATGATACTAGGAACATTGGATGTTACCACCTTTGATTTGTGCTAAGTCACCAGCACTTTTGCCCACCCATGCAACTATGAACATAGTGGAAAAGACAAAATAGTATTATTTGGAGAGGAGTTCTGACCTCACAGACCCCCAGAAGAGTTTTGGAGACCCCTTAGGGGTCTACAGCTCATACTTGGGGGAAATACTGTTCTACATGACTGCCTGTTCAAACTACATAAACATTTGATGCCTTCCTTACAGTTGCATTGTATTAGAAAACCAATCTGAGAAATTTAGCATGTGCCACATGTGATAAAGAGAAAGTACCCTTTCTAAAAAAAGATTTTATTTATTTATTCAGGAGACACACACAGAGAGAGGCAGAGACACAGGCAGAGGGAGAAGCAGGCTCCATGCAGGGAGCCCGATGCAGGACTTTCCAGGACCCTGGGATCACGACCTGGGCAGATGCTCAACCACTGAGCCACCCAGGCCTCCCAAGAAAGTCACCTTATGGCAAAATCTCTTGCTCATGAAAAACCATGTCTGCTCTTTTTTTTTTTTTAAAGAATTTATTTATTTATTTATTTATTTGAGAGAGCAGAGTGGGGACGTGGGGATGGGAAAGTGGGGGAAGAGGAAGAGGAACAACCAGATTCCGCATTGAGTGAGGAGTCGGACCCGGGGCTGGATCCCAGGACTCTGAGGTCATGACCTGAGCTGAAGTCAGAGGCTTAGCTGACTGAGCCCCCCAGGCGCCCCTCTACTCTTCTCATTGTATGGTTACCATTTGCTGCACATTAATAGATAGTAGATTCACACACACCCCCGTATACCTTTCTCAAGCCCTAATATCTCCTTAGGGTATTGACAGTGAAATAAATTTGTCTTATTTCAGACTCAGCAGACGTGGAGTAGAGCTGCATCTGACTTGAGGACAGTCTCTGAAAACCTCATGCATTTCATTACGTATGTAGGTGCCAGAAAATGTGTGTAAGTAAATCTTTCTCATCTCATACGATGACTAAGTTCGACTAGACTATTTCAGGTGTTTCATTATATGGATGATCGACGTCTGTTAAGAGTGAGGTTTTGCAGGGCTATTCCAACTTGCACGGTTTTGGGAAAGAGATTCAGGAAGGCCTCCCTGGTGGTCCCCCACACAAAGGACATTGGCTCTCATTTGATACTTCAGAGCTCTGTTTCCTCGCTGTGAAACAAACTCTCATTAATTGCAATTAATGAGACTAGTGTCCGCCCCCAGGGGCTTTGCCTTTGCTGCCTCTCCCTGAATTAGCAGCGGGGTGGGTTAGAAAGCTGGGGGCAGTGGTGCTGGGAGCGAGAAGGGACCAGGCCAACGTTTTCCCCACCATGTTCCCTCTTCAGGATGCTCTGGTTAGTTTTTCATCTGCAAGTGCAGGTGTCTGGGCTAGGTACCTCCTAACAGTCCTTCCAGAATTACAGCCCGTGGTTTGGGGAGATCCCGGAGGACGCGACGATTGTTACAGAAGTACTCACTGTCGTCTCCAGGGGGCGCGCCAGACCTCTCTACGGCCTTGAATCCTTAGGGGCGGGTTGGCCCGCATTTCTCAAGGCTCCTGAGTTCCTTGGCCGCACGGAATTCCCTGCTGGGGCAGAAACAGCAGGCTGGTGAGGGGACAAGAAACAGAGACAATAGCAGGTGTTTCATAGGGAAGTACAACAGGTGCATCGACTGCGAGAATCCCAGATATGAAATAAACTGAAGGGTAACGTTGGGCAAGAGTGTTGGGGAGGAGGCAGAGACGCAGAGCTTCAAAGCTGTTCTGAGATGGGTGTGTGTTTCCGTCTCCAGCATCTTTAGGGATCTAGGACCGTCCTGGGCGGTGGTGAAGCGGTGGTGGGCAGATGGGACAGACCAGGCTGGCTTTCGTCACGTGGGAAGCCGGCCGTTCCAAGGTGTTTATGAAGGTTAGGACGGGCTACGTACTCAGACGGATAGTGATAGAGAGCAGGGGTGTGTAAGCTGGTCTGCGGGGCAGCCGGCAGTGGGGACATGCAGGGGCGTCGAGGTTAGGTTAGAAGCAGTGGGGAGGGATGGGTCGGGGGTGTCAGAACTCGCATCCTGAAAGACCTGGAAGTGGTGGAGACACGGTGTCTAGGGGGGAAAGTGCAAGGGGGTAGAGCATGACTCTTCTGCTGAGTGGGAGATGGAGGCGTGGGTAAGAGAGGAGGCTGTTGGGTCTGGGAGGGCTCAGATCATGATAAGGAGACGGAACTCAAGCCTAGGGACACTGGAAACCTTTGGAGGGTTTTAAGCAAGAGATTCAGGCAAGATCTTTCTAGCCAGAGTGGCCAGTGGGTGGAGAGGGAGCAAGACTGCAGGCTGGGGTATCATCCACATGAGATGTGAGGTGGGCTGGAGTCCTACGGGGAGAAGGGGAGGGAATGGAGACATATCAGGAAGGCAGGTATGCTGAAGAGCTTAGGGGGGTTGGTCCCCTACAACTTCTGGCTTCGTTGACAAACAGAATTAATAATGCTCTGTTCCCTTGGAGCAGTACAGACAACGTGGAGAGACGCTTGCTTCCAGGGGAGCCTCCCGCCCCCCAAGGACTCAGACGGCTGCCTCTGTGCAGACAGGTGAGTGGACAGGCCTGTCACTCTGCTTGAGGGGCCCTATTTGCCTCACAGCTAAAATATTCTGGCGCTTTCCACCCTCGAGAAGAAAATGACACTCAGGTTGGCCAGTGACCAGAGCCCCGGGTTAACGTGATGGAGTCTGTTACCGGGGGATGGTTGCAAAAGGCCCTCGACTCCATTTAAGACACACTTCCTCCTCCTGCGATGTCCATACGGTGCAGCCCAGGGGTCTCCGCCGGAGACAGCGGCAGGGCTGGGGCACCCCTGGGGCCTTCGCTCGCGAGGAGGGAGGGTGCACCTCTTGCAGCCGGTTCACCAGAAGCCTGGGGCGCTCAGAGGCCCGGGGACCAGGTGCCGGGAACCAGGATTCTAGCAAAGTGGTTTCCGTCGGGGGCCGAGTGAGCTGCTCCTTGCCTTCTGGCAAGGCAACATTAGCAGGCTTGTGCAGGAACGTCGGGGGCCCGAGCTAGAGCACCCTTGAGCTTGCTGGACAGGTGGTCCTAGCCGCCACGGGCAGGGCATGTGCACTCCGGGCCTCCAGAACTCTCGGTGTGGCCACACACACTCGGACGTGCCCGGTGGCCTGTCCTGTCTCCTCACAGCCTCCGACAGGTTCACAGGGACCTCCAGGAGCCTCACGGGTTGGGATCGTGCAAAGGCTGCTCTGGCCTCTTGTGTCCTTCCTCCCCGCCGGTTCCGGGGCAGCAGGTGTACAGGGTTGCGCGGGGGAAACAGCAGGCCGCTGCAATCGGGTGCTCTTTCATTCTGGGAATTCTTTTTTTTTTTTTTTAAGATTTATTTATTTATTTGTGATAGATAAAGAGAGAGAGAGACAGAGAGAGAGAGAGAGAGAGAGAGAGAGTCAGAGACACAGGAGGAGGGAGAAGCAGGCTCCATGCCAGGAGCCCGACACGGGACTCGATCCTGGGACCCCAGGATGGCGTCCTGGGCCAAAGGCAGGCGCCAAACCGCTGCGCCACCCAGGGATCCCCTCATTCCGGGAATTCTGCTGAGCGTATGCAGTATGGCCCTGAAAAGTTACCGTAGTGATCTTATTCACTGAGTTATCCAAGAAAGTATTCATTGAGTGCGTACTGTGTGCCAGGCCCTGTTCGAGCTTCACGGACCTCGTCCGTCAGTAAAACCATGGCACTTTGGCAATACAGCTCCGGCTCTTTCATTATAGAGGGTAAGCAACACTAAATACAACGTTCTGACCCCCTTTGGAGGGTGTAAACCTCAAATCCGGTTCAATCTGTTCAGGAGGATGCATCGCCTTTCTTTGGACATCGGGTGTGGGGAGAGGGCCGATGCCTGTCAGGTTCTCAGTGCTCGTCCAGAAACCTGACTTGGTGGACGTGCTGTGATAGCTGCTGAGCTGGGAGGATCACTTCTGTGGGTGACGTAGGGACAGAGAGCAGAGTGAGGCAAGTAACTGTAGGAGGGCTGACATTGCTGACTCCATCTGCGGCCTCCACGTTGCTCACACTCAGCCGCGCGGTGACCTTTCTTGGGGCTACACGTTGCAGGCCCCTTGGAGGTTAACACACATATTTTTGGAATGCCTGCCGAGGCCAGGGCGCGGAGGAGGCTGGTTTTGGCCTCCCGTGCATCCTAGAGAGGACATAGTCTCTCCCCTTCCTGGTGCTCAGGTGATGCCATCAAAGCTAGCTGTCAACTGGGTGCATGCAAGCCTTGCGAGGTGTGCGTGAGCCCTTTGATCTTACTCCAGTGTCCTTCTGAGTGTGCCCCTCGCTCTAGAAAATCTGCAGACTAAGGTCTGGCCTTTGCACAGGATGACCTCACAGCTGCATGGATCATGCTCGTCCCCATCCCCGCCCTCGTCAGTAAGGACCCCGAATAAAACTCTGTAAACTGTATGGAGCGGCCTGCTTCGCTCTCTGGCCTCAACGTGCCCTCTCAGTTTGGGGGGAGGGAGATCCTTTACCGCCCCTCCTCCACCTCCTAACAGCAGTTCGTGTAGTAAATGAGCAGGTGAGTCAGGTGGTAACGGAGAGAAAAAGAGTCAATTGAGTGCACGTTAGATATAGTCCCTGGTTCCGATCACCTATAACGCTCCACCCACAGGCCCTGCAAACTTGTGGTTGGGCGTCGGGGAGCTGGGGGTCATTGCCTCGCAGCTAGAAGGTGCTGCGGCTGGGGCAGGTGGGGAGGGCAACCGCTGTAGGGACCTGGCTTGGCTACTCTAGGATTAATGCTCCCTTGTGTCTGCTTTCTTAGAAATGTAGGGAGAGGCCTGTGGTTCTTTCACCCGAGGGCTGGGACGGTAACTGACCGAGGGACACAGGTGCTCAGGAGATCCTTGAATGGGTGGAAGGATCGTGCAAAGGGCTGAGCATGGAGGGACTGTCACCTTGTAGGTCTCAGTCACGCGGACTCTGCTGTGCTTCCTCCGACTCTCGGAGGAAACGGGAGGCACGACTTCAGGGTTTGGTTTATGGTCCATGAAGCGAGAGTCAGGGGCACTTAGTAAACCTCTTCCTGTGTTTGCTAATAGTTATCCCCCGGTTCATAATGGGCTCTGCAATGTTCCCACTTCCTTTAATTAATTTGTCCTGTATTAATTATCGGGGTACTTTATTTTATAGGGGTGATGACTAACCCAGCCTGGCAGGTTCGGAACTGCCCTGTTGGCACTTGAACGACAAGGGCTTGGTCTTCCAATTCAGCCCAAATCCACTCGGGAGGATGCATCATTTTCCTCTGACATCAGGCGGGGCCGGGGAGCGGGTGCCTGCCAGGGAACCTGGCCTCCTGGGGCGGAGATCTTGTCAGAGCTCAAGCTGCTGAGTTGGGAAGTCAGTCCTGTTTGTGACTCCCCCAGGGAGCGAGCAGGGCCAGCCAGCGAAGAAAAGCCCATGGGCCGAGGGTCCCACCGAGGAGCGTCTTCCAAGGCGGCGAATCGGAAGCCCTTGCACCTCGGATGCTTGACGATCCTAAAGCATTCTTTTGGAATTTAAATTCAAGTGCTCCTCATGGGATGGGAGGCTCTTCCTCCCCACGGCTTGGTTGTCCTAAGTACTTTCCTGTCGCCGTTCTTCATCCCCTGGAGTCTATCTTGCAGTAGTTAGGGTCCACCCGCACCCCCATGGGTTCCGCATGTCTTTATTCCAGTTTTAGTCTCAACTCCTATTTGAAAGGTGATGTCCTTGAATCCACAGTTGTGGTGGACGATGCAGATGCGTGACGCAGAGTCTGTCTCCGACGTGGAGCATGTTCCAAGTGCACAGACCTCTCCCACCCAGGTGATGGCAGTGGTCTCCTGATTGCTCTGGAACATGTGGTGACGGTTCACATGTTTTGTTTGCTCCATGGCCTCTCAGACACATCCTCAGACTTGTCCTCTGCTTGAGCCCCTCGTTCGTCATGAACGGACTCAAATGTTTCTGCTCCCATGAAGCCTTCCTACCTCATGCCAGGCCTGCTGAATTCCCCCCTCCTCTTCCCAGGGTACCCTACCCACCCCCTTCAGGACCTACCCAAGTGGCAATTATTTCCTCTCCTGCCAGCTCCCTCTGTTACAGGAGGCCCGCCTTGAGGCTGGGAACTCGGCCTTATTTGTCTATATAATCCCAGGCCTGAAGTAGGAAATGAGCTCCTACGTCTGTAGAACAAGTGAAGGAATAAAGCTGGAATCTCCATCCTTCCTTTGCTTTGATAAAGACGTATGTTGTCCCAGAATGAAGTTTCTCATTTCTTAAAAACCTGTGCCCTCTTTTGAGAAACACAAAAATCTTTTATCTTTAATGCCATGAATATTTCAAAACAAGTCGGATGTGGTTATGAAAGCAAAACAAGGCAATGGCATCTTGAAGATGCTTGTCCCATCTGCACGCACCGTGCTCTGCAGGGACTGCAGTCGTCCCGTCTGCCTCGACCGTCACTGCCCTGCTTAGGCCTCGGGTCAATTCCATGAAAGTTTGCTGAAAGTCAATTGGTTTTTGGCACTTTGGCCATTTGGCGGTTGGCTCTCAGCGAGGTGGCCCGCTGGTGACAGGAAGACCTTATCCATCTGCCAAGCAAGGCTCTTTCCCAGCTTTCCTAGACCTGAAAAGTCTCTTCCACAGTCGCTTGGAAAAGGTACTTTCAGAACTTCTTCTTCCTTTTTTTTAGACTTTAAGGATTTTATTTATTTATTTGACAGAGAGAGAGAGAGAGAGAGAGAGCATACAAGCAGGGGGAGCGGCAGAGGGAGAAAGAAGCGGACTCCATGCTGAGCAAGGAGTCTGATGTGGGGGCTTGATCTCAGAACCCCAAGATCACGACCTGAGCTGAAGGCAGATGATTAATGGACTGAGCCCCCCAGATGCCCTGCTTTCAGGACTTCTTCAAGCTGAACTACACAATCTCATATCAACCTTAATTCCTTCATCCTATGCTTCCAATCATTTCCCTCCTGTTCTGCTTGAGAAGATGAAAGAAAAATGAGCATCATTTTGTGCCAGATAGGTGGTCCCTTCAGAGAATGAACACTGCAGAGTGAAGTTGCTTTCACAGTTGGGCCACATGACAAGTGTGTGTGTGTGTGTGTGTGTGTATGTGTGTGTGTGTGTGTGTGTGTGTATGTGTGTTTGGGGCGAGATACAGGTGGAGGACCCATCGACCAAGGGTTGCTCCATGGCCTGTCAGGTCTCAGACGCATCCTCAGTCTTGTCCTCTGCTTGAGCCCCTCATTCATCATGAACTGACTCAAATGTCAAACAAGGGTTGTTTTCCTTGTCCAGATTTATGGGGGAGAGATTAGAAGGAAGGGAGAGTGTGAGCCCTGATATCAAAGTTAATTAAGAGAGTTAAGATCATGAGATTTGAAGTCCACGTGTTGGACAAAGCATAGACCATGTGAGAAGGAGGCGGGAGCCATTGGCTGAGTGTGGAGCTCATCACGATGGTGACAGGTGGGGATGGCACTCAGCCGCCCTCCTAGACCAGGGGCCAGAGGCTCACTTGTCGGAAGGGAGCTGAGGATGCCCTGTTGGAGGCAGAACCCAGGTCTGGGAATTTGGGTGGAGAATGGGGACAAGTGGACATGAGCAAATGCATAATGCCACCTGGTATGAGTGTACGTCCTTAGGCCCAAGACGAGTTGCACCAGGCTGGGTCCAAATGGATGATTCAGTATCTGGCAGAGTAGGCTTCATATCCTGTATTAGAAAATGTTCTAGAGAATCCTTAGCCTGGGTCAGATATTGTGTGTCTGGTCCTCCCGCCATCCATCCATCCCTCACCTGATGGCCTCCGAGGAGCCCTGGTCTCTGGGTGATCTTGCAGCCCATTCGCCCCACCTTCCACTTGCCTGATTTTCTCCGGGGTGCTGCGCTCAGAATCAATTAACCTGAGTGGGCTCCAAGCAAGGTGGGTGAGAGGATCCGGAACTGCTGGGTCTGGTCACCGGCTCTGCCTTGCTAACTCTGCAGTTGTGCTGGGCCTCGATGTCTCCCTCCTGTCATGTGGGCAGCAGCCGTCTCACCTCCCTTGAGCTGCCTGGTTAACGATCACGCTGAGTTCCCAGGGAGTGCAATACCCTGCAGCTCTCCAGGATGCAAATTTGTAATTTTTATTTTTTGCCAAGCCTCTCGCATCAGCTCCAGTTTCATAACCTCAGTCAACCCCCTTCCTCCCCTCCCTTCCTGCACGTACAGAATCCTCTCCAGCCCAGATGCACACCTGCGGGAAAACTTGGCATGGACTCCTTTCCATCTGTCACCGCTTCGAATAGCTTGAGTGTGCTGATGACAGATAAAGTAATTGCGCAGCATACGAATGACTTAATATTTGATGTGTTAAAATAATTTTTTAATGCCAAGCATTTGTATAATTTATAGCTGGAATCCACAGTTTTTATCTCGCTTCCCACTTTTCACTCGGTTGCTCCCCCGTGGGGGTGGCAGGTACATTGGCTTCGTGGATCTTGTTTTCACTTAGTGTATTTATTACAAGAGGAAGTGGAGAATCTTCTGTGGCATCTACAGTGCTTGTTGACTTCTGAATCTCAAAGCCCTGGTTCCGTTCTTAGTACGTTGAGGTGCTTTAACGATACTTGATGAGTATTGTTATTGAACAAAAGTTGGGGGTGCATTTCACAACTCTTTGCTGAGTACTTACAGGTGCCCAATGTCACGCTAGGCAGTAGGACACAACAGACAAGACGGACAAGGCCCTGCCCCAAGGGGTCTATAGTTTGGTGGGGAAGATAGATGAACGAGGGATAGTAGCCATGCATGCTGGCTGCTTCAGTGGAGAGAATGCAGGATCTTGTAAGTTGGGACGTCAAGCGCTCACCAATGCTGGAAGTAAGGGATGAGCCTCCTCGGGGAAGTGAGTTAACTGGAAGAACCAGTGCGGAGTTTGGGCCAGTTGAGTAGAAAGGTCGAGACAGCCCATGCGAAGGGAGGAAGCCAAGGAAGAGAATGGTTAGTTTGAGTGGCCAGAAGATGCTCATTATGTCTAGAACTTGGGTCAAAATAGAGAAATGAGGCTGTTGTACTGGACAGAGGACACTCCACAGGTGTCCTATTTATGGGCTGTCAAGAGGTGGAGGGGCTTTTCAGCAGCAGAGTGACATAATTAGTACAGTTCCTATGCTGAGACCATCAGAGAAGGGTGGTCCGGGAATAAAGCCAGCCAAGGAGGTGGTGGTCTTCATCGCCTTGACTCTTAGAGGACATCCAGGCTCAGATTTGGGGCTTGGAGGTTGGGAGAGACAATAAAAGAAGTCAGCTCACTCTGTTTAAAAAAAAAACAAAAACTTTTCCTCCCCAAACAACGGAATATTCTCAGCTAGCCCCCCTTCTTGCTCTCTCTTTATTTCTATTTTCTTAAGTGCTTCGTCGCCTATGGGTGTATATGACGTACAGCGAAGAGGGACAGATGAGAAGACTAGGGCCCCGGCGGGCAAGGTGCGAATTCCCCATCTCTCTGGCGCCCTCCCCCTCTGGGGCCCTGGAGGAAGGGCTCCCCAGACTCCAGGGCCGGGGCCAGCGAAGGGCTCGCCAGACCTGAGAGCTGGTCCTGAACCTCTTCCCAGATCCTCCACCACCAGTCACTTACTACTATTCAAGTTTGACGGAGGCTACAGGGCTTGGTGGGAGTTAGAGCATTGGAATCCAGCAGGGGCTGCTACCGCTCAGGACTCCTGTGCCCCGCGGAGCTGCCCCGAACACCTGCCAGCACCCACCACCTGCTCCTCATGGCAGGGCCGCAGGCCCAGCACCACTGGATGGTGAGGGACTCGGGGGTCACTGTGTGTGGCATGAGGTGGCCGACCCTGCTCCCCCGACACACGCCCTTTCTCCCACCCCAGCCTGGCTGCTGTTGAACACATCTATGAGTTTGAATGAGTTGCTCTTTTCCACCCACCTCTGCTGTCTGGGGGTGTCGCCGATTCCGAAGGTGGCACAAGGGCGCTGGGGAGGGGGTGGCAGGTGTCTGCTCACACAGCCTCCCTTTCGTCCACGCTCCCGACCGTGGGCGGGCGGCCTGCACTGGCACATGCGTGGCTCCTTCTGTCCGGGCCATTCCTCAGCCCAGGGCTGACTTCCCCATCCTTCCTCCGATTCCTGTCTCCCGTGCCCACTTGGGATGGGGATTTATGTGAACAGAGAGATGGGGAAAGGGTAATAAACGAGTTTTGCTCACTATGGTGCCCTTGGAAGATGGTTAATGAATGATGCAATCAGCTTGGTGTGATGCGAGCAGTTCTGCACGAGGGGTGGGAGGAGCTGGGCTCCAATCCTCGCCTTCCCT
The DNA here is from genome assembly GCF_048418805.1 of Vulpes vulpes. Taxonomy (NCBI): domain Eukaryota; kingdom Metazoa; phylum Chordata; class Mammalia; order Carnivora; family Canidae; genus Vulpes; species Vulpes vulpes. The sequence continues at coordinate 106,290,037 of NC_132791.1, forward strand.
CTGACCAGCCATGGGACCTGGGCAAGACCCCCAATGCCTCTGAAGTTCACTTTCCTTGTCTGTTGAGGGGGCTGATGCTCATACCCAACATGGAATGTTACTCTGAGGATGGCACGTGGAAACTCACCACTATATATATTGATATATTCCTCTTCCTCTTCAAAGCTTTTCTAGAACTAGGGTGGCTTTTTAATGTATGCGATTCCCATGTTTACTCTGAAGAGATAATAGAGTGCCAGCCTTGAGGACACACAATCCCGAATGTGCCCACACTGGCCCAGGAGCAATGCCAAGGCCACTGTCCAAGTGCCAGCCTTGGCCAGAGTCCAAGGACAGTTGGTCACTCAATGCAAGAGCCCGTCCCGTGTTCTCTGGGAAGGTACTGAGCAGAGGGGACACACAGGACTGGATGCCACCAGAGGTTGAGTTTGTGTGGTGGGTCTATAGGGATTTCCTTGTTGCTCAATTCTTATTGTTTTACTTGTGTAGTGGGGGCCCTTCTGTCCTGCACAAGGTTGTCCTTTCCCAGCTTCTGGTGGGGCGCAAGGGGTGGATTGGGGCCTACGGGGGGTCGTCATCTCTGCTGCAGGAGAAGGGCTGACACTTGCTCAGGTTGGGTATTGTCCCCTTGTCCCAAATGCCACCAGACCTGTCCTCCAAGGTCAAGTGTCTCCCAAGGTCAAGTGTATCATTTCCTACAGGGTTCCAAGAATATCACAGAGCAACACATCCTCTGAGAATTATTTTCTGGTGAAGTTATTTAGCTCAGCCATCGCGTTCTGCCTCCTAGTGAGGGGTGAGGGAAGAAGGGATGGGATAAACCTCATCACTCGGAGCTTTGTGACATGTCCCGTGATGGAACTCACTGCTCCCGGGACATCTGGGTGGCCCAGTGGTTGAGTGTCTGCCTTCGGCTCAGGGCATGACCCGGGGGTCCTGGGATCGAGTCCCACTTTGGGATCCCCTGCAGTGAGCCTGCTTCTCCCTCTGCCTCTGTCTCTGCCTCTCTCATGTGACTCTCATGAATAAATACATAACATCTTTTAAAAACTCCAACTCACTGCTCTCATTCTCAACATCTTTCCAATCCCTCATCATGTTCCTCCGCAGCCCCCTCCTGAACCTTCATCTTCCACTTGGGTGCTCATCCCCAAGTGATAATGTCTCTCCTTGAGGCTTCCAGAGCCGACTGCCTCCGCCATCAGCTGGGTGACAGTGGAGTCTGCTTTGACTCAGGCTCTGCATGGTTCTGAAGGGCAGTACGGTTGAGCAAGAGGATGCTGGGTCCTTCAGTCTCCATTTGGGAAGCTTTATGAAAGGTGTATGCTTTTTTTTTTTTAAGATTTTATTTATTTATTGGACACAGAGAGAGAGAGCGAGCACAAGCAGGAGGAGTAGCAGGCAGAGGGAGAGGGAGAAGCAGGAGCCCCATGGTGGATCCCTGGGGGCTGGATCCCAGGGCCCCAGGATCATGACCCGAGCCGAAGGCAGATGCCCAACTGACTGAGCCACCCAGGTGCTCTGAGATGTGTGCTTTTACTATCATCCTGTTAGAGCCAAACCAGGCATGAGGAATGCAGATCCACTACCACCTCCCCCCACCCCCCGCCTCCCCAGGCTGATAGAACAGAAGGTCAGAGTCAGTGGTGGTGGAGACAGTGGGATTGCTGTGAAAGTGAAAAGCCTGGAGCATCAGAGCACGTGGGCAAGAAATTCACAGCAGGAATACAAAGGGCCAACCCACAGGGGAAAACACACCGACCTCACTAGTCACCCAGGAACGCAAAATGACACAGAGTAACACGAATTCTTCGAAACTAACCTGTGGACAAACAGAAAACAGAAGTACAGAAAGACGTACGCACAAAGACGTGTGTGGCAGCGAGTGGTTTGTACACAGACAGGGGGCTGACTTAACCCGTTATGGGACTTCCCTGCAATGGATTCTATGGCTGCCCCAAAAGCAGCAAGTTGGCTTTCCGTGTCCTGACTGGGAAAGTGTCCTGCTGCATTAAAAACAGACAAGTGCAGAACAATTTGTATAATATTTCTGTTTGTGCAAAAGAATCTATGTGGACCCCGTGTATGTGTGTGTGTGTGTGTGTGTGTGTGTGTGTGTGTGTGTAAGAGTGGAGGGATACACACCAAACTGTTAAGACTGAATATTTCTGGGGATTGAGATCAAGGAGGAAGTGTGGGGGAGGCTATTAATGGTTTTTATTGAGATATAATTGACATATAACATTATATTAGTTTCGGGGGTGCAAATTAATGATTCGGTATTTGTATATATCATGAAACGATCACCCCGATAAACCGAGTTGACATCACCGGAGGTAGTCACAGAGCTTTTTTGCCTTGTGCTGGGAACTTTAAAGATCTATTTTCTTAGCGACTTTCCAACTGTGCCACAGGATTAATAGCTATGGTCACCGTGCTGGACATTATATTCTCGTGAACTATTTATTTTATACATGAAATTCTACACCATTTGACCCCCTTCACGCGTTTCGGAGCTGCTCATTTTGACTTTGCGCACATTTTGTTGTTTGAATTTTTGCCCTAAAGCTAAAAAAAATATGTTTAGAAAAAGATTCAGATGTAATGAAACGCCGGGACACCTGCACCCCGAAGTTTCTAGCAGCAATGTCCACAATAGCCAAACTGTGGAAGGAGCCTCGGTGTCCATCGAAAGATGATGAATAAAGAAGATGTGGTTTATGTATACAATGGAATATTCCTCAGCCATTAGAAACGACAAATACCCACCATTTGCTTCAACGTGGATGGAACTGGAGGGTATTATGCTGAGTGAAGTAAGTCAATCGGAGAAGGACAAACAGTCTATGTCCTCATTCATTTGGGGAATATGAATAATAGTGAAAGGGAATATAAAGGAAAGGAGAAGAAATGTGTGGGAAATATCAGGAAGGGAGACAGAACAGAAAGACTCCTAACTCTGGGAATCAAACTAGGGGTGGTGGAAGGGGAGGAGGGCGGGGGGTGAGGGTGAATGGGTGACGGGCACTGAGGGGGACACTTGACGGGATGAGCACTGGGTGTTAGTCTGTATGTTGGTAAATTGAGCACCAATAAAAAAATAATTTATTAAAAAAAAAGGAGGGTAAAAAAAAAAAAAAAGAAAACTGAATAGGTAATACCGTCTTCGCACTGCTCTGAGAGCTCGGAAATGCAGACCTTACCACGTGCCTTGGAACATGCCCGGCAGGGCCAGTTAGGGGCAGGGGTACATGATGCAGGCCCTGGAGCAGATCCCGGCCAGGCGGAGACGACACGGGGTGGGTGGACCTCTGCAGTGCGCACGCTGGGGTCACCCGATGTGGGGCCCAGCCGGTGCGTCAGCCACGCTGCTGTTACTCCAAGACCTAAAAGCGGGGGCAGGTGGCATCTGGAAGCTTGTCAAGATGTCACAGAGTCTTGTCAAGATGACAGGTTGACACTCGAATGAATGGCAGAGGAGTCTGGAGAGAGCACGGCTGCAGACCCGGGGACTCCCTGCAAGGGTCAGCGAGCTGGCACTGCCGGAGAAGGGCAGAGCCATCACCAGGAGTGCAGGCCCGAGGGACAGGTCGCTGCCGGGCGGGTGTCCCTGGTGCTGATGCCTGGGGACTCGCGGCTTCCTCTGGGGCCTTGGGATTAATCCCAGGGGCAGCGGGGCTGGGGGGAGCTGGGCTGGAAGTGTCGGGGTGAGGCCCCACACAGCTGGGCCCGCCTGGCCCTCCAGCCTCCACCTCCCCCGTGGAGCCCGTTGGGGCTGTGGGCCGGTGGGTGCCTCCTGGAGCGCGCGCCCGGGGTGTCCCCTTCTGCCTGCAGCGGGAGACCCAGGGGACAGACATCCTGCAGGGGCGGCCCAGCCCTTCTGTTCGCTGTCTTCTAACCTCAGGTCTGGAGGACTCAACTGAGGCGCACGTCAGTACAATCAGCTGCTGTTTGTCCCCTTGGCACCCTGACAACCTCCACGCCGTGGGAACCCTTCTCTAGGGGGCTCGGTCGGGAACAGGCCTCCTGCGGGGTGCGCAGCCTCACCACCCCACCGAGTGTCCTGCTAGGTGGGTTCTGGAGGCTTCCCGGGCGGGGAGGTGAAGGGTGGTCGGAGCTGCGGGGACAGTAGCTTCCCTGCAGATGAGTCCCCAGCCAGCGTCCCCGCTCCTGGCCTCACCAGCTTCTCCCCCCAGAAGAGGCAGGGATAGAGCACTGGAGTGGGAGTCAGAAGGCCGACTCTGTGTCCTGGCCTGGCTGTGGCTGGCTCCGCGGCCCGGGGGGGGGGGGTCATCAGCCTCCGAGGCTCAGGGGCGCACCGTAAGACGTAAGTCGGCAGCCCGACGATGACCTAGGGTGGCTGCAGACTGGGGTGTGAGGCTCTGGGGCCCCGCTCTGAGCGTCCGTGGTTTGCTCACCCCCGTATACAACACAGCACGGTCATCGGTTATGCCAACTTTGTCCGTCTCCCCCACTGGGGACAGTGCTTCGCAGAGAGAAGGCCCTTGCGTGGTCTGTCCTGCGCTTAGAGCAGCGTGGGGCCGAGGGCCGCCGCTCAGGGCCACCTGCCCAACGCACCAACCGCTTTCCCTTTGAGGCCTCAGGGCGGCCCACAGACACCAGCTCCATTTAGCGTCTCTGCTGTATGGTGGGGGACCCGAGACACAGGGTGGTGGGGGAAAGATCGTTTTCCCCAAGTCCCATTACAGCGTGTCGTGGGGCTGACGTTCAAAGGAGGCTGCTCAACGCTGGAGTCTGGACGGCGCAGTTCCCTAACTAGAACGGGGCACGTGAAGTCGGGGGCTACACCGCGACGGGCGGTAGAAAGGTGAGGTCAGAGTCCCTGCGCCCTTCGTCGACTTGATGATCTAAGGATCCACCGCGCTCTCCCCCGCCTCCCCCGCGCCCCCCGTTTTAGGTAGCAGGGTCAACTGTGGCCTTTCTGTTGGTATTTATTTTGTATATCATCCATAGCCAATCTTTAATCCAAGGCTGACTTACCCAGACCACACAGCTCATTTCTCCGCCACCTCCCGCCACCGTCAGCTGGTGGGGAGCGTGCTCAGGAGGTTACGACTGCATTTTTATTGCCAACCGCAGCAGCCTTGGTCGGAGAGTGAAGCCCCCAAGGAGGCACGTGCAGTCTGGAGCCAGATTGCTGAGGTGCGTTCTGCGAAGCGACGGCCCCACCTCGTCTCCCCGTTATCCTCGTTACCGGAGGATCCATTGTCCATCTTTAAGATGCTTCTGCATGCAGTAGTCGTTAGGGTGCCCTGTTCCGACCGTGTCACCAACCTCGCTCTGGTCGGGGCCTGGGTTCTATCTCCAGAACCCGATTCCGACTTGCCCTGTCAAGCCTTCTTCCTGTCGAGCTTACCCAGACTGTGGGCCCCCCAGCACATCCTACAGGCTTCCCCCTGCTGTCAGGGCATGGGCGTCCCGGTTGGGAATGGAGCGGTGGGAGGGGAGGGCGCGAGGGGGCAGTCAGGGAGGTGGAGGGGAGAGGACAGGAGGCAGAGAAGCCAGAGTGACCTTGTCCTGCCCCGCCTGGGCTCTCAATTAAGTCGCTTGCTTCCTTGGTGGAGGGTGTGGTGCACAAGTAGCGTCTCCTGCCCTCCTGGCCGGGAGGGGGTGGCAGGCCAGCATCTTCCTGGGAGCAGGTGTTCATCCTGGCGGGTCCCAAAACCCAGAGCATCGGAAACCCAGAGCAGGTGATGGAAGGAGAAGCATAGGCTTTGGAGTCAGCCTGGCATTCAATCCAGGCCCAGCCTTTCCTGGGTGTGCCATGTTGGTGGCCACTTAACGTCTCTGAGCCTCAGTTTCCCCATCTGTAAAACTACATTCTCAGGGTTGTCACAGGCCTTGCATGAATAGTCTGTAAAGATAGAGTCCGTCTGTCCGTTATTGGAACTGTAGCCACATGGGGGGGAAGTGTACTTAACAGCATTTCCCTTAGAAGGAGGAGCCGTGCTTTGGAATAGAAGCTGGAGTTTAGGGGCCTGGGGTGTGGGCAGAATGTGCTACACAGGCATGGGGAGGGCTGGTGCTTCAGGCTAGGGGGGGCCGGGGGAGGAGCGTGAAGGGACCCCACTCCATGGCCGCCTCCTCCAAAATGGGTTTCTCTGAATGCAGGACGTGCTCACATGTAAGTGCATTTTTCATGGCATTCAGGGGTTTCGCTCACATCTGGGTTGACGGGGGCAGAACAGGGGTCACATGCACCTGCGAGGGGCCCGGGGGGCAGGACAGCCTTGGAAGGGGAGGTACAGGAATGCACAGAAGCCGTGGAAAGGACTGGGGAGTCTTGCAGCCCAAGGCTGAGCTCAGGTTTAATGGACCGTTCGTGGGCTGGCAGTACCAGCGGACTTCTCGTAACCTCCTAGCCCGGCATAATCATTGTCCGTATTTAGTAGAGAGAGAAACAGGTTTAAATTAAGTGCTTTGCTCAGTCAAGGTCGCATAGCACCCATGGTGACAAAACCGGTCTTAGGTTCCCTGCTGCTTGCTTCCAACCGTGGCCGCGCCCTCTGAGCCAGACCACCTGTCCATCGTGAAAGGCTTGTGGTCTCAGGTAACAGATGAGGAAATTAATCTCAGGGGCTTGCACAATCCACCCAAGGTCAGCCCTGGGCTCAATGCAGGGCGCTCAGAGGGGGCCGCGGACGCCAGCAGGGAGCAGGCCACTGCCTGGGAACTTCAGGGCTACGAGGAGCTGTGTTCCTTTTGGACAAATTACTTCACTTAGGCGGGATGATCGCTCCCACTAATCCTGTCTGCTGACTGTACTCCAGCTTCCCTGGGTGCAAGCGGATTAGGACTTCCGCAGGCCCCGGAGTCCTGCTCCCACACTCCTGCTTTGACTTCACGGCCGTACCCGTCTTGGTCTTGTGAGCCCCGGTCATACTTCAGAGCATAATCTCATAAATTGAGCTCTACTCAAATAACTGCTGAACACAAAATCGTCAAACGATCGCAGCCAAGTCCAATTATTGATGACTAAGAAAGAATGCTCTGGGAAGAGACGAATCAGTTACATAATCGAATCCCCGTGGAGGTTTTAGAAAAATAATCCGGTGTGTACGTACAATTGTCTTCTTATTTCAGAAAGCTTGACACCTCTGTTAGGTGTCCTCCCAGAAGCCATGGAAACCTTATGGGCCCTGGAGATCAAGAGGGTGTTTGATCCCAGAATGGTTACAGGGGAGCTGAGAGGTAAGGGGTTGGGGATCTTCTCCTGCCTTCTAGATCCATATTTATCTAAATTATGCTGTCAAATGGTCACCAAATAAATTCTTCAACTAGGGCTGGACAAACGAGGAAGGGTGAAGGGGGAAAAGAGGACAAGGAGGTTCCCCCAAATAGCTCTCTTTATAAGGAGGTGAACAACAGAGAGAGACGTACAGGGTAGCAAGTTCTTGGTGGCATGAACCTTTTTAGATGACTTGGGGCACAATTCTGTAGAGATTGGAAGACCTGTGGGAGCACCAAGCATTGATAAGGAATGACTGAGTGATTGCCAAACACCCACCAGCTACTTTTAGCATCTTTGTCCTGAAGATAGAAGTTGGCCTAGCTAAGCCTGCATCCCATAGAGGACGCTGCCTACAGGGTTTTCCCGCCTCTGAGTCCCAGGACACCAGCCCCCCCCCCCCCCACACCCTCTGCCACGGAGTAGTGACCAACCAGTCTGAGAAGGTGACGGATTTGTTGAGAATGGCTAAGCCTGCTCGCTGGCCTTGGCATTTGTACAGGCAATGGTGTGCCCGAGCCGGCGCCCACCCCTGCGCATCCCAGCCTGACTCTTCAGTGATGTCGCGTTGGTCGCTTACACTGGCCATCGTGGGGGTATTTCCGTCAGGAAAATGGGCAACATTTCAGGGTTTCCCTTTTGCTAGAGAGCTGATTGAAAAATTTGCTAGCAAAACATTGAGAATGGCTAACATTAAAAAACATAATAATCTACTAGCAGACATCTACGGGAATGGCCACGATCAAAGGCACTGGTAAGACCAGATGAGGGTTTGAAACCAGACGAGCTCTCATCCAAGGGCCCAGCCAGTTTGGAAGACGGCTCGGCAATTTCTTACAAAGCTTGACAAGGTCTTACCCTGTGATCCCCCCGTGAGGCTCCCAGTTATTTACCTGAATGAGCTGAAAACTTAGATCCGCACAGAAACCTGTGCACAAGTGTTTAGAGCGGCTTTATTCATGACGCCCCAAACTTGGACTCGACCGAGATGTCCTTTGACAGGTAAATGGATAAACCAACCATGGAACCCAGAGTTTGGAATCCATACAATGGAATATTATTCAGTGATAAGAAGAGGTGAGCAGACCAGGCCGTGAAAAGGCAGGGAGGGGGGCGCCCGGGTGGCTCAGGGATTGAGCATCTGCCCTCGGTTCAGGGCGTGATCCCGGGGTCCTGGAATCGAGTCCCACATCAGGTCCCTGCATGGAGCCTGCTTCTCCCTCTGCTTCTCTCTCTGTCTCTCTCACAAATAAATACATAAAAATCTTAAAAAAAAAAAAAAGGTGGGGAGGAACTTTTCATGCGCGTTGCTAAGTGTAAGAAGTCAGTCCAAAAAGACCGCGTACGGGAGGATTCCAACTGCATGACATTTTGGAGGATGCCAAAGTTAGGGAAAATATAAACATTGGTGATTGCAAGGGCTTCTCCCCAGGGGAGGGGTGAAGAGATAGAGCTTGGCGGGGGTCTTAGGGCGGTGAAACTCACCCGAATGACACAGAGGAAGCATCGGCGTACACACCCTTGCAAGCTCATCACACAGCTGCGAGGTGTTGATGAGGGAACCGTGGGTGTTTGGGTGGGAGGCGGAGGGGAGTGTGTGGGAATCCTCTGCATTCCCTGCTCCATTTTTCCCTGTAAACCCCAAACTGCACCCCCCACCTAAGTCTATCCATTAAAAAAAAAAAAACGCACCAGCACGTCCCCGTGTATAGGCCGCGACGTACCGAGCAAGCCCACGTGTTGGGTGTAAGCAGAAGGCAACTCTGCTCTTTGACGCTGTTGCTTCTGTCTGAATCTCTCACCCCTCTCCTTTCTGAGGTCATTGGTAGATTCTGTAGCTTTCCCAGTCCTTCTGCAATATTAAAATTTCTTATTTCGGGGATACTAGGGAGCCTGGTCCCTTGAATTCTTCACGCGTCAGTCTCTGGCCTGACCCAGAACTTGTCCCCCCCTTCGTGGGCCCGTCTTGGGCTGGGTGACGGGGGAGGAAGGAGGCAGGGGGTGGGGGGGCTTCCTCACTATTTTACTTCTTTTCCCTTCTCCTCTGTCTTCTCCACCCAGATGTCTGCTTTTGACTTCCCTGGACACGGAGGAGGGAATAGGATGCGATCTGGTTTTGGTGGCCCCGGATGGCAGCTGTCCCCATCTGGCTCTCTGCGAGGTGGCTGCTGTGGTTCCCCGGGGGTCTCTGTGCTGGGCTCCTGGGTCCCGGGCAGCCCCCTGTGTCTTTGGGCACCTCTCATCCCCTGGCTCCCAGGGGGCCCTCTCTGCAGTCGACAGTGTGTGTTGGGGTCCCTTTGCCCCAAACCTGGTGGTACCTCTCCCAGTCTCCCTCCCTGCCCTTCCCCACAGCTGGGTGCTACAGCCTCTCTCTCCCCTTTAGAGATTCCTGTGGTTCTCACCTTTGGACATATTTATGGTTTGTGGGTGAGGGGAAGCACTCTTGCCTCTGTGAGCCATATTCTAGCAAACTCCTGGCTCCCATCTCTGCCTACTGATCGCCTCAAGCAGGTGATGGGCCAAGGGTTCCTGGACTGGCATTGGGGTGACACCCATCAAGTTCTGTACCGATGCTGTCACCCCCTCTTTAGAATAGTGGGGCCTCTGGCACCTGTTTGCCACAGCTCTGGGCCTCAGCTGACGCTGAGATGAGAAAGAAAAAAAAAGCACAGCCCCTGAGGTTCAGGAGCCGGCCTGGCACCGGAGGCTGGGCCATGTTATCTCCCACTGGCCGTGACCCCCAAGCTCAGGGTGCTTGACACCGTGATAAAACGAGACCCAGCAAGGTGGCCTCAGAACCACGTCTAAGCACAGACCCAAACAAGTCACGGCGTGTCGTGCAAATGCCAAACACAGCCTGCCCTGGCTGAAGCAGATGACGGCTTCTTCACCCATTGCAGCTCTACCCTCCTTCTTGTGTCCCCTGCAGTAGGTAAGATTTATCCAGATACCCGGTCCTAGAATTGCACCCACTCTCTGAAAATACCCACTCTAGAGTGAACCCTCCTCCCTTAGATCCTCCCCCAAATCAAGAAATAAAAACCTAAATCTATGACACGTTCTAACTCCCCCTTCCTGAAACGTCCTGAGGATCCCCCCCGCGCATGTGTGCACCCTGCCTGCACAGGTGACCCGCCCGACTTGTTCTGGTGGCCTTTGGCTGAAGAACTTTGGCAGAATAGGCAGCCAAGGTTACATTTTAACCTCTTCTTACATGTAATGTGCCCTCGACACCCCTTCCGGGACTTTTTTTTCACCCACCCAGATTAGAAATGTTTCCTTTCTTTTCCTCCAGCCCCCTTTCCTTCCCTCTTCCCCTAATCATAAAATATTGTCCGTAATACCTTGTCAGAAATCCTTGGGGACAGATGCTTTGGAGTTTGGAGCCTTTGGAGTATTAGAGTGCTACCTATACGAATATTCTGTAGCACCTCCAGGAGTCTGGGGGCAGTGGCCTTTTTGCAGCAAATGCAAGCGTTCACACAGATGGGGTAAATACAGATTATGCAAGACTAATGCTTATAAAGTACGTCAAGTCTCATGTCGGTTCAGGCCAGGTTTTTGTTGCTAAATGAGTTTGTGCCCAATTTACTAAAAACTTTCATCGTGAAAGCTTTTTTGGATTTCTGAATTATAGATAAGGGATGATGAGCTCATACACACGCACGCATATGTACGTACATGCAGTTGGATAAAAGTTGGAAAATACAGAAAAACACCAAGAAAAATATTCACAGCTCTACCTTCAGAAGTAACAACCATCAACATTTTGTGATTAACTGAGAGCCACCCAGGTGCCCCCACTCATTACTGTTCTTTAAGTAATACTTCAGCAGCCAGGGTGTTAGACACCCATTGAATACTGCTTTCCTTATATGGTGAATCCAGGGATGTCAAAGTTTTTTTGACAGGCTCCCTGCATGGAGGGAGCCTGTTTAAACCAGTTTATCAAAGTATAATTTACATATAATTAAGTGTATATATTTAAAATGTACACTTTGCTGAAATTTGACACATGAATCTATCCGTCACCTCAGGAGTTTCCTTGCATCCCTTTATAATTCCTCTTTTCTATCCCTGTGGACCACCCTTGTGCAGCCACTGATCTGCTTTCTGTCATAATAGGTTAAATGTGTGTACTGTGTGGTATGTGGGGTGTGTGTGTGCATCCTCACCACCGAGAGGTCCTGAGAACAGTGACACCCCAACAGCAGTAAAAGCAAACTTAGAGCTCAGATCTTAGAGCCTAAATTCCATTCTCCACTAAAATGAGCCAGGCTTCTTGGGGAAAATGACAAATCTCATGGGAGTGGCAGAGAAAGGACATAATGGTCCTGGAATATTTTGTTGCACTAGAAAGTAAGGAAGCACTCAAAGTGTGATGGAGACAAGTAGAGGACATACGAGCCAGTCCGCAGGGGCTCCCCATGACCGAATCAGGCATGATTTGAATATGAAAATGAATGATGTTAGTAACCAATCATAATCCACTGAATGAAGCAGAATCCCTGAGTCTGTGTAAATATTTAAGTGAATAAATAAATGCAGGGAAGAGGAAGCTTTTCCTTACAGTGGAATGCCAACTAGTACACTTAGAAGGAATGATGAAATTAGAATATCACCATTTGGCAACCGTCAGAGCAATTAATTCAGCCAAGAAATATCAATGAACGTTAGAGCAAGTGGGTGAAAGTCTGATGAGGATTAGGGTTTTTTTTTTGTAGTCTCACATGGTCTCATAGCTGCAAAGGGAAAAGGAGCAACTTTATCGTGGAGACACCGGGCAGACAGCACCTGCACCAAGCGGTCAAAGTTAGCCTCAGCTGTAATAAGGTGCGCTGTAATCACGCACCATCTCGTAGAATGCAAGGAGAGCTCAAAATCACTTCTGCGTCTCTTTTGCCAAAAATGCATCACCTGAAAATTGTCATGAGGAAACATTTGACAAATCCTAATGGAGGGGGCATTCTACAGCATAACTGTCATGCAATCTTTAAAAGAGTCCCGGCCGTGAAAGTCAAGGGCAGTTGAAGAAATATTACAGGTTAAAGAGAAATCAAGAGACGTGACAACTAAAGCAGGGTGCCATCCTGGACATTATTGGGACAACTGGCAAAACTTGAACAGGTGTGGGAATTTAATGATAGTAATGGAAATGAGTTAATTTCCTGGTTTTTACACATGTTGTTATTATGTAGGGAAGTGTCCTTGTTTGTGGGAAATACATATCAAAATGTTAGTGCTATTCTTGGAATGGAACTGACCATTATTAGACTCAGTTGTCTCCTGGTTCTAGCACTCCATGATCTCCAGTTCTTTTTTTTATTATTATTTTTTAAACTTTTTTTTTTAAAAGATTTTATTCATTTATTCATGAGAATACACAGGGAGGAGAGAGAGAGAGACAGAGACACAGGCAAAGGGAGAGGGAGAAGCAGGCTCCATGCAGGGAGCCTGACGTGGGACTCGATCCTGGGTCTCCAGGATCACACCCTGGGCTGCAGGAGGCGCTAAACCACTAAGCCACCAGGTCTGCCCTTTATTTTCTTTAAATTCAGTTAATTAACATATAATGTATTCTTAGTTTCAGAGGTAGAGGTCAGGGATTCATCTGTTGTAAATAACACCTACTGCTCATTACATCCCGTCCCCTACTTACTGTCCATCACCCAGTTACCCCTCCCCCCGCCCACCTCCCCTCCAGCAGCCCTCTTTGTTTCCTAGAGTTAAGTGTCTCTTATGGTTTGTCTCCTTCTCTGATTTAATCTTATTTTATTTTTCCCTCCCTTCCCCTGTGCTCCTTTGTTATGTTTCTTAAGGGCCTGATCCTTTCCTTCCAATGAAGGTTTCTCTGCGGGTCCCCCGCTGGGAGCAAGCCTGAGTTCTCTTCTGGTACAGATGCCAAGGACCATTTGAAGAATAATATGAGAGTGGGAAGTAAAGCAACTGAACTTTGTTCTATGCCTGGGACTTCCCCTACTCTTGCTGGGGTGTTGAAACCAGGAAACTTATTAACACTATCTCTATTATATCAACATAGCATTAATATTAATGTGTGGAGGCTGGATTGAGTTAATTTTGGGAATTCCCCATTGTTATAGACATGATTCCCCAGAAGGATTTGGCCATAGGTTAGAGGGTGATTAAATCTATAATCTGCACAGGCAAATACTCGGCAATCAGATCCTTGCTTCTTAAAAATCTAGCTATATCAGTTTCATATTTACACATTTCTTCAGGATATTTTATAAAAATTGACCTGCCATCAGATACAAAAGGCAGAATGTGTTGGAACCTGGCAATCTTCACGTGGGCGAGGCAGTAAGGAGACAACTCTTCTTGCTCTTAGAGTCACTTGGCTTTGTTCCGTGTACTCAGGCTATCCTGTACCCACACAGCGCTCTCAGAACCCACTGCTACTGATGATCCTCCCTGTTACAGGGAAGCAGGCAGTGGCCTCATTCTTGACATGCCACCTCTTCTCTTGATTTTCTCATTAGTTAACTTCAGGCCATTTGAACTGGCCTCTAAACTGGGTGGACCAGTTATCTCCCAAATCATTTGCAGAAAATTGTTATCTTCCATCCCGTGCACCTGCCTCCCCCTCCAGCTCCACCTAGCCCTCCTTCAGTCACATTCCTGACCTCTCCTCTATGAATAGTAATGAAATGCTGGCTCCTGAAGAGTGGTTTAGGCTCCATGATGCTCAACTGTATTCTTCTCTTCAACCCAATCAGGCTGACTGTGGCAAGATGCCGTCTTTTCAGAGACTCATCTAACTATATGGAACTTGGCAGATCATTCTGGGGCTACCTCCAGATCCTGTGAGAGAGCTGTTGATCCATGACAGAGCTGGAGCCAGAACTCCCAGAGTCATGTTTATTACATGGCATTGCACCATCCTCTCCCAGTCAAATGATCCTGTCCTGGGGGTGCCCACGTCCTGTAAGAGATAACATTGTTTTCATCCCCAACCTTGGAGGGCTCCCTCTAGTCAAGACTGTGAAACAAGACAAAGGCAATCGCCAACTCAGCAAATCTCTTGTCAAGGGTCCTCTAAATACTTAAAGAGGGATGATGGCCAGAGACAGTCAGGAGGAGAGCCTAGTGTCTCAGGGCTGGGGACGAACCCTTTATAATACGGGGGAATGCAGAGCCAAGAGGGATGAATTGGGGGATTGTGCATCTCTCTGGCTATAAACCGCCTCCTCAGCCTCATCTCCCTATAAAAAGTGATTTGGGATAGATGCTGGAAAACAGCCTGTGTGTACTCGGGGAAAGAAACTTTTCATGACATAATGATTTTGGATATAATCCCATTAGGCTGGGGCCCTCCGGCTGTTTTTTCCATGAAGGCATTTCACAATTCATGATCTCCTCTTTGGGAGAAAGAGAGAAACTAGGTCATGGGGGCCTGAATGGGGGATAGATGAGAACTAGCTTCGTTTGCTTTCAGCACCTATGTGTAGTAAGGTGCTCCCTTAGTATGGGTTTTCCTTGAGTAAACACTAGGAAGTCCTGGGCTTGGCCCTGCCGTCTTTCTTTAGCAGTCCTGAGCTCCGACCAAGTCAGTTCTGGATGGAATACAAGAAAAATATCTTATGGAAAACAGAACCTTAATAGGCTGGATAAACAATAGCATAGGTGTAGCTCTGGTGTCAACCACTGTCAAAAGAATGGCAAAACCCGAATTCACCAAGCAGGACTTTCTTCCTACCATAGTTTGGTTGGTTCTGTGATTTGGGGCAAGAGCAAAATCTGTAAGACACGACAAAGGCATTTCCCCTAGAATGTGTGGTGGCCTCATGTGGGTGGGACTCAAGTGTTCTGGATTGGAGGCCTCTTCATGGTTGACTCAGACAGATGGGGGTGGTGAGCAGACACCACAGAAAAGAGAGACCATCCCTGACTCGGAGTGTCCCGTGGAAAGGAGCGGTGGTCAGTCTGCAAAGGACAAGAAGCAGAAAACAAGGGAGGATTATGTGGACCTAGAGTCATACAGTAGCTCATTATCTTTCACTGATGCTTAATAGTTGACAGAGCACTCTGGGCATTGCTTCATCTACAGAAATCTCGTGAGGTAAGCAGGGCAGATACTCTATCTGCAATTTGTGGCCGAAGAATTCAAGATTCACAGAAGTTAAGAGGTCTTTCCAAAGCCACGCAGCAAACAAATGGCACAGCCGGGTCTGGAACTCAGATCTCTCGACCCCACGTTCAGTAGGATTGACAAATGCAGGTACAATAGGCTGGCATGTGAGGGACATTAACAGGCTTACCTGTCTGGTAAACTTCCCCTCAACTGCTGTGTCTTGGGGCTCACCATTTCCACCATGGACTCATTCTTTTAGGTTAAGGCACTGTCTCCAGCAAAGTCCCTTTTAGAGATAAATGGAGGTATAAGAGATTATGAACTCCCTAAGTCTCTGGGTCATGGTAATGCCTTCAAAGGACGTCTCTATGACTTATGCTGGGTTGTGGTGGCGGGATCTCTCAGAGGTACAAATCTGCATTTAGCCTTTAGCTTCTTGATTCCTCATTGTGTTTTCTCTCGGAGCTGCATAGAAAAATCTTGCATGGGGGCATCTGGGTGGCTCAGGCCGTTGAATGTCAGACTCTTGTTTTTGGCTCAAGTCCTGTTCTCAGGTCTCAAGATCAAGTCCCACATCGGGACTCCAAGCTCAGCAAGGAGTCTGCTCGAAATTCTCCCTCTCCCTCTGCTCCTACCCCTGCTTGTGCTCTCTCTTTCTCTAAATAAAGAAATAAAATCTTAAAAAAAAAAAAGGAAAAGGAAAAATCTTGTGTGGTGCCCTGTTCTTGGGCCATCTTGGATTATTTATTTGTTGTTTCACGGATATGCCTTCACATTCATGCCTTTACTGAAGCACTTCTGTCTGCCTTCCTTCCCTCAGGTATACACTCAGGTATGATGAGTGTGTTGGGAGCCATCAAAGGCCTCTCAAAATCCCTCTTCGAATATTCTGAAACTCTCAATGCAGTTCCTGATGGTGACTGTGGATGGAAGTTTGGGTGGGACTTGTTGGAAACTTTCTATTCACTTTGGTACAACCTCTTAGTCCTTAGTAGCCTTGGGACATTGGTGACTTTCTTGGGGATGAGCAAATGTTTTACATGACACAGTTGAATTCTGCTAATGGTGTGGAATGATCGTATTAGGCCTTTAAAGGGCATCCAGAATTTCTGAATCATTCACTCCACTTTTTCTACACTAGAAACATATGATTCTGTGCTATAGCCTGGAGTCCTCTTGCCTTTAGGGTAGTGCCCAGCTCATAGTGAGAACCAGTGGAAGCTGGAAGAAGAATTTAGGCAAGATACTGTCTGTGAGGCTTAAAAGGGAGACGCCGTAATTATGTCAAGTTGTCATTATTTCCCCCCCCCTCTTTACCTTCCCTCCCCTCTCTTTTTTAAAGACTTATTTGAGGATGAAGGGCTTTCTATTCAGCACTACAAATACTGAAGTATCTACACCATTTTCTGAACTAGTGGGTCCCAATCCTAGTCCATAACCATGGGTTGACGGGACAAGAATTAACTGGGAGATTGTTATGAATACAACTGCCCAGGCCCCACCTGGAGATTCTCATTTGGTGGTTCTGGGAAGGCACCAGGACACTATTTTTAATAAGCTCCCCAGGTGCCTATCATGCTCGCTCAGGCTCAGGAACCGCAGATCTAAGAGCGGGACTGTAAGCCACTCCCAGGGACTAGCACACAGCCCCACCCAGAAGGAGGTGCTGGGTGAGCGTCCGATGATGGCACTGAGGTTTGAAGAAACAGCTGGTGTTGCTGCCCTGTCTGGAGAGCGTCTTCTCTGGAAGCAGGAAGAGCTGGGGGCCCACTGGTCTGGCATATTCTAGGCTAGACAGGTCACTTCCCCTGCACCTGGCCTTCCAACACCTCAGAGCAGACCAGGTTTCCCCCAAAGAAGCAGAACTATCCCACTTGGTCACAGACCCTTAAGCGAGGCCACCATGTCTGGAAATCCATGAATTCACACTGGTACCCCCAGCTCCCCCCCACGCTGCAAGGTTCCTTCTAATTTTTGTCCCGTTCTGTGGTTTTTAACTCCCTTTACTGATGGAGACTTGGCTCCCATTACCTTTAATATATTTACTTATTTGACCAATTGTCTGCATTATCAAATCTCCCATCAGCAACCCCAGCACCTCCACCCCCATGACGCCTTCCTTACCCCGGACAGGCTCTGGCATCCTCTTCTGGCTCGTCTCTCTGAGAAATCCCCCCTCTTTCTGCCTGGGTGCCCATGGTCCACGCTGGTCCACTGCGGCCTGGACACTCCCCTTAGGCGCTCAGCTGGGGGGTCCCCCGGGAATGCCTCCCTCATCTGTTTTGGCCTCTTATCACTGCCCTACAAGGATGCCCTCCTCGCCTTGCTTGTGCTCTGCCTCCCCCATTCTGGGCCATCACACCCCCATTCTCTGACCTGGAAGCCTATCTTGTTCAGCTCCACTAATGGATTTAAGACGGACGGACTTCTTCTGGAAAAGGAAGGAATGGAGACGAAGAAGAGAGTGACCCTAACTCTTTGATGGCTGAGATTCTACTTTATTCTTCAGTGAATCCTGTGACTAATAGGGTATTTTTCATGTAGTTTTCTTCCTAGAGAGAGTCAACCTCTGAGAAGATAGTCTATAGAGGCAGCAGAGTGTGGCCAAGAGCACTGGGCTCTGGAATCACTTAGGATCTGGCCTGGCTACTTTGAGGTGGTGACTGTTGGTGCCTCAGTTATCTCATCTATAGCATGAGGGGAGTAATGGTACTGAGCCCACGGGGTTGTATGAGGATTAAGTTAGATAATCCATTTAAGTGCTTAGCAGAGACCCTAGCACAAGCTAAGCAGGCAATAAAAGCGCTCTTAGGTCAAGCACTGTTGGAGTCACTTTTCCCACCTGAGAAACAAGTTGCTGGCTGATCTCAAGGGATCCTTCTAGCTCAATATTATAGAACACTAGCGTCAGGTCACCCTAAGAAACCAGGTGGTGAATCAGCATGTTGGAATTCATGCGGCTTCCAGGGTGGGCACAGGATGGTGTCTCTGAACAGGGTTCCGGGTTAGGGTATTGGAAGGGGAGGACCACACAGACAATGATAACAATACGTTGTCTACCACTGAGCACGCTACAGTGTGCGAACATCGTCTACATGCATCATCTCGTGGAATCCCTACAACTGCCTTATGAGCCTTATGGGGGGAGGCATTTTTCAGATGAGGTCCCGGGGCTGGAAAAGGTTAAGTGGCATGAGCCCGGGGCAGGCGAAGGAGCAGGGTTGGGACTCAGTGAGTGAGGGCCGGGCAGGGCTTGGGCCGCAGCCCCGAAGGCTAGCTGCACGACCTCCTTCCGGGGTTGGGGGCGGGGTGACAAGTCCAGGGGCTGCTACGTGGCCCGCCCTCATTGGCCTGCTCCTCAGCTACTCCCACCGATGCTCCCATCTCTCCTCTGGGACTCTTCACAGCCACACAAGGGCTTGGTGTATTTGATACAGAGCAAACATCACGACTGCCCTACCTACCAGGGCGTACGTTCTAATTTCAGGAAACAAACTCGTAATCAGCAGAACTCTATTTGGGATCATGGAAGGGCACTGAGGGGAAAGGGTGAGTCAGGCATTGGAGTGGGGACATCAGACTGTCATAATCTAGGAGAGCTTCCTGGAGGAGGTGCTACCATTGACTTATAATTTAAAAGAGGGGGAAAGGTAGTAGTTGAGGCTGGAGGAACCAAGCCATCTCGGGACCCTCTCCCTTTCACCTCTTAGGGATCTGATAGTCCTGCTCAAGTGTATGGGGTAACAGCTCAGCAGCAAAAGCTAGAAAGATCCCAGGACATCTGACGTCCCTAGACTGAGGCCTGGAGAGAAAGGGTGCTCCTCCCCCATCCCATCACTAATCTTGCTCAACGTCGTTTGCAAAATGAGAGTCTCAGCACCTAGGGAGGAGATGTGAGAAGCAGTGCTTGCAAACTCCCCGAGCTTTCTGGAAGAAAGAGCCAGTGTTTGTGCGAGGCTCCCCTGGAGGTGCCTGCCACAGCACCGTGCACTCCCATTCGCAGCCCTGGATCTGGGGGCTGGGCGTGACTGCAAGTGGGACTGCCGCTCACCAGTGAGCACGAGGTGGAGCTGGAGCATGTTTCAGCAGGTGGTGGACTGGGGCCAAATACGTCCAGGTTGCAATGCAATAGATGATGGAAGACCAATTAATTTTTTACAACGGGAGAAATAACTAGAAGATGAACAAGCATTAATTATTTATTGAATTGCTGCCTATGCAAAAAGGGGAAAAACTGCCCTGTATGGGGAAATTAATCTCTCCAATAATCTCAGCTGTTGCTTGCTCCCTGCCTGTGTGCGGAGGTCATGTCATCATCTCCAGGCAATGGGTGAGATCATTTAGGAAGCAAGGAGGAACTTTTACCAGTTTCTTTCAGGGTTGTCAAAAACCTTAGGGATCTAGGAGAAAGAGCTTTCTGATTTTCAGGCTTTGTAGCCCCTGTACAGAAAGAGCAGGCCCTAGACCTTGATCTCCCACCTGCAGTTCTGGCCCCCAACAGGCCGGTTGGGATGAACGAGTGCACATCACAGATGATGAGCCTGGGCAGCCAGCTGGGCCCAGATACATGGGCTCCAAATGGGGGGTCAGAGAGGCACAGGGGTTCCCCCTTTGACCAAGGACCAACCTGTTAGTCAGAGGCTGTTTCTGAACAGAGGTGGGGTTTCTGAAATATCCGTGTTGGTCAGAGGAAATGGCCGAGGTACCTGGAACGTGATCAGTGAGCTGGGTCTCTGCGTGCTCCCAGGCCCCGTGAATGAGGACGTGGGGTGAAGTTGTGGTAGGAAGAACTGGATTGCTTGGCTCCTGGTCCCTTTCACCCCATTTCCACCCACCTCCAAACTGCTCCAAGTCCTTTGCTCTACTATCTCTGGACTCCGTCTTCCTCACGCCAGCCCCACTGCCACATCCTACTCTAGGCCTCCACTGTTTCCCGCCTGGACGGTAGCACCAGTGTCCTGTAGCTTCGTGCCTCTGGATACTTCTCTCCAGTCCTCTCTGTCATGCTGTCATAAAGATCATCTCCCTAAGAAGTCTGATGGTCTCACATACTCTGCCTAAAGTCCTTCCACAGCCCCCCAACTTATCCCACGCTCCATAGTTGAGGGGGTCAGGAACCTCTGTTCTCCATCCTCTCTTGCACTGCCTAGCAGGTGCCCCGAGGTCCCCACGGTAAGCTCTGCACTTGCCCCCTGGGCCTCTGCACCTCTTCAAACCCGGCCCCGCTCTGCCCAGAACACCCACAGTCACCCTACTGCCTGAATTCCTACTTCTCTCTCAAGACTGTTCCAGTCCTGACCTTATGGCAGGGGTGGAGGCCATCTTCACGGCGGTGGACACTGGGTGACAAGGTCTCGGATAAGTATAGGATTACAGGTGGGGGGAATATGGTGAAGGAAGATGCCTGTGCTATACCCACAAAATCTGGCCAGAGCACGCCTCCCTAGGGAGTGACCATAATGCCACTTGGTGTCCTTCTGGCCATGGGTTCAATTCCCACGTGAGGGTAACTTGGATTAGTTCTTCAACCCCCCTGCCCCCATCTTGCAGAGGAAACCCTCTGATCACAAGGGGGCCTTGTTGAGCCTGGCCTGGCCCGAACTGTTCCCTCCCTGCCAAGTGTGGACCTCTGGTCATTCCTGGAGGAGTCAACATCTTCTCCAGGGGTCAAGGCCCCCTTGGGGTGACATGGCGCCTGGTGGCTCCACTTGGACCTTGGGAGGGAGGTCTGGCTGGGCTAGTCCTGGTGTTTTGGAGGTGACTCCTTGTGGGGTGGCCCCACCTGCTCTGGGACTTCTGCATTTAGTCTCATGATCTCCCCCAAGGCCACCGGGAACCATTTGCTCACAGACTCTCCAGCATTTAGGCCAAGTCTGAAGGTGCAAAGTGAGATAGAGAATTCATATCTGGAATAACAAACTCTTTGGGGCTCCATTTCCAGCTAACAGCCCCGCAATAAAGCACCGGGTCGGCCTCCCTCTCTGGCAGCTGCAGCCACCTCCTTTGCCAAGGCTGAGGGAGCCAGACACCCAAGCCCCCCGTAGGTTGGGAAGGGCCCCTTGTCCGGGGCTCCTGGAGGCTTACTCCCAGGGCCTGTCTCCCATGGGAAAGAACAGGATGGAGCAGTTTCCTCCCCACACATCTTCACCCCCAGGCAAAATGGGTGAGCAGGTGATGTGAAAGCCATCGAGGCGGTTGGTCCAACCAAAGTCTTTTCCTCACCAAGATTCAAGGACGTCGAAAATTCCATAGTTGGAAATTAATTCAAGACAGGCAGCGCCCTCTCTTCCGGGCATCCTGTAAACCTGACCAGTAACAGCTAACTTTTCTTTGCTGCTTCCTGGTCTCTAAGGTGCCTCTGCATCCAAGCCTCAGGAATCCTCGGGACGTTTCTGGAGGACAGGCACTATCATGCGACTCTTCATTTTATGGAGGAGACTTGCCCAAGGGCCTCAGCCCTCAGGTCCAGGTGCTCTGCGTCTCGGTTCCATGTGGTCCCCGTCACCTCGTAGCCCTCCAGGACCTTGATGGCACGAGTGTGTCTGGCTCTGGGGCTCCGCCGCAGTGGTGCTGGGCAGCCCAGCAGCAGCAGGGAGGAGGCGAGCAGTCCACCTGCAGGGAAGGGGACTGAGAGCTGCGGCCCGAAGACGGGAAAACCCAGAGGAAAGAAACCTGGCAATTCACGCCAGGCGGAGCCTCTGTTCTTGGGGCATTTCAGGCCCGGGGGGGCGGGGGGGGACTAAGGACACACGTATTAGTTCTTTGGGTTTGACGAGGGGCAGGCATATTTATTTCAAAGGATTTCCTGGGTCAGGGTGAGCTGTGGCATGTGAGCATTGCTCAGTGTTTTGGGGGCAATGTGCTAGCGCCCTACCAGGGTGGGATGCCCAGCCCCCTTCCCTGGCTATGGAGAGATCTAGGACCTTCCTTCCTTCCTTCCTTCCTTCCTTCCTTCCTTCCTTCCTTCCTTCCTTCCTTCCTTCCTTTCTTCTTTCTTTCTTTCTTTTTCTTTCTTTCTTTCTTTCTTTCTTTCTTTCTTTCTTTCTTCCTTCCTTCCTTCCTTCCTTCCTTCCTTCCTTCCTTCCTTCCTTTCTTTCTTTCTTTCTTCTTTCTTTCTTTCTTTCTTTCTTTCTTTCTTTCTTTCTTTCTTTTCTTTCTTCTTTCCTCTTTCCTCTCTTTCTCACTGAGGTATAGATGACATGTAACATTATATTAGTTTCAGGTGTACAACACAATGATTCAATATTCGCACATAATATAAAACCATCACAATGAGTCTAGTTAATATCCATCACCATACACAGTGGCCAAACATTTTTTTCTTGGGATGAGGACTTTAGATCTACTGCCTTGGCAACTTTCAAAAACGTGCAATATAGTATTACGAACTATAGACACCATGCTATACATTACATCCCCAGGACTTAATTATTTCATAACTGGAAGTTCATACCTTTTGACCACCTTTCCGTGTGTTTCCCACCCTCTGCTTGTGGCAACCACCAGACTGCTGTCTGTATCCATGTACCTGGTTTGTTATTTAAATTCCACATATCAGTAAGATCATATAGTATTTGTCTTTCTCTGATTTATTTCACTTAGCATAAGGCCTTCCAGGTTCTTCCATGTTGTTGCAAACATCCAGATTTCATTCTTTATTAGAGCTGAATAATATTCTGTTATATATATATATCTCACATCTTCTTTACCCACCTTTATCCATTGATGGACATTTAGGTAGATGCCATATCTGGCTACTGAAAATATAAACACACGGGGTGCTTATATAATGAACATGCTTTTCAATTAGTGTTTTTATTTTCCTTGGATAAATACACAGAAGTGGAATTGCTGGATCATGCTTTCTGAGGAATCTTCATGCTCTTTTCCATAGTGACTATATCAATTTACATTCCCACCAGCATTCCCCGAGGGCTTCTGTTCTCCACACCCGGGCCAGCATTTGTCATCTCCTGTCTTTTTGATACTAGCCATTCTGACAGGTGTGACGTGATATCTCATTGTGGTTTTGATTTGTATTTCCTTGATGATGAGTGATGTGGAGCATCTTTTCATGTGCTTGTTGGCCACCTGGATGTCTTCTTCGGAAAAATGCTTACTCAGATCCTCTGCCCATTTTTTAAATTAGGTTGTGTGGTTTTTTGTTTTTTTATTTTTTTATTTTTTTGCTCTTGAGTTGTATGAGTTCTTTGTGTATTTTGGATATGAACCCCCTTATCAGACATACGATTTGCAGACATTTGCTCCCATTCAGTAGGTTGTCATTGACTTTGATGGTGATGTTCTGTGCTGTGCAGAAGCTTTTCAATTTGATGTAGTCCTACTTGCTTACTTTTGCTTTTGTTGTCTTTGCCTTTGACCAAAGTCAAAGAGCTCACTGCCTGTGTTTTCTTCTGAGAGTTTTATGGTTTCTGGTCTTACATGCAAGTCTTTAATCCATTTTGAGTCTTGTATGGCATAAGATAGTGGTCTAGGTTCATTCTTTTTCATATGGCTGTTCAGTTTTCCCAACATTTATTGAAGATACTGTCCTTTCCCCATTGCATATTCTTGGCTTTATTGTCATAAATTAATTGACCATTTTGGGGTTAGTTAATTTTGGGGCTCTCTCTTCTGTTCCATTAATCTTCATATTTATTATGAATGCCAGTACCACACAATTTTTATTTCTATAGCTTTGTAATATAGTTAGTTAGCAATCAGGGAGCATGATGCCTCCAGCTTTGTTCTTTCTCAAGATTACTTTGGTGATTTGGGGTCCTTTGTGGTTCCATACACATTTTGGGATGTATTTCTGTGAAAAATGCCTTTGGAATTTTGATAAGGATTGCACTGAATCTGTAGATTGTTTTGGGTAGTATGGATATTTTAACAACACTAATTCTTCCAGTCTATGAATACAAATATCTTTCTATTTGTTTCTTCTTTGATTTCTTTCATTGATATCTTACATTTCTTTCATTGATATCTTACGTTTCTCTCTTTCATTTCTCTTTCATTGATATCTTACATTTCTCTCACCAGCAAGGGCTATTTTCTCCTACTTGGTACCTCTCTGAGGTGGTGCCAGCTTTTGGCTGGGGCTTGTTTCTTCCTGGGCTGTAGGGTGTTTCCAACAAGCTCCTAATCAAGGAGCTGGGAGTGGATGCTGCCTTCAGCAGTAGAGGGACTAGGTGCATAAATTTAAAAAGCGGGTGTATCATTTGTTAAGTTTGGTATCAAGCCTTTGGGGAAAATTTAGAAAGAGAAGTAACCATATAGTGCATGTGCACTTTAGAAAGCTCATTTAATCATTCAGTTAGCAAATACTGGTTGTATTAGGCTCCTCATAGATGTTGGGGTCACAGAAGTGAACAAAACAGATGGGGCCCTCCCTTGTGGAGCTGACATTCTCGTGGTAGAGGCAGGAAACATCATAAATAAGGACATTGGCAGGTATGTTAGGTGGGAAGAACTGAGGAGGAGGAAAAGTCGGGCTGGGTAGGAGGAATGGGAGTGGCGGAGGGGTGAGGGGACTGGTTGAACTGTTAAATGCAATTCCAGAAAGGACTTACTGAAAAGGTGAGATTTAGCCAAGAGTTGAAGGAGGCGAGGAGCTAGACACTGAGATTGGGGTAGGAGGTAGAGCAGGCCCAGGTGCTCAGGGAGCAGCTAGTGCAGTGGGGTGGAGGGAATCAGGAGAGAAGAAGGAGAGGAAGCCAGAGAAGTTTGGGCTTGGGGGAAGGAAGACAGATCATGTGGGGTCTTAGAGGCCACCATAAGGACTTCAGCTTTTGCTCTGGGAGAAAAGGGGAGCCCCTGGCAGGTTTGGGGGCAAGACAAGATCGGCCAGGAGAACTCATTCCAGTCCTGGTGCTGCCAGGCACCTGCCATGACACTTGGACAAATCAGGTAAGATCTTTGGGGTGTACGTGCATTAGGGGTGAGATAAGATGGTTGGATTGGGGGTGTTTCGAAGGTTTACTGTAAATCCTTTGGTGTTAGATGCAGACCACACCAAGCAAACTCTTCACCGGGTTTTCTGTCTGCTGCAGAGCGTGCCACGGTTCCCTGGCTAACACTTCATTTTCCTCACTCTCCTTTCCCAGTTTGCGCCACAGGCAAACCCAGGTCCCCAGGTGCATCTGGAAGGGAGAGCCAGGGGCCCTGGAAGAGAGGGTGAATTCCTTGCCTCGCCCATGGGAGCTGAGTACAGCTCTCTCCAAGGCAATTACTTTTCCTGGCTGGGACCAACAGTAGAGCAGTTTCCCATGGTGAGGCACGCCCATGGTCTGCCCCCAACAACCCCTACTGGGCTGGCAGGATTGCGACAGGCAGAGGAAACAAGAGACACGCCTGAACAGGTCCCTCTGGGAGGGGAGCGGGAGGCACAGGCAGGGTCCTTTCCTGGGCAGGGTGGCATTTTCGGGTGCAGCGTCAGTGAGAAGGCAGGGGCAGCCTGCGTGTCACCAGGAGTGCATCTGTTTTCCTCTGGGGGTATCGGAGACAAACATCTCAGCCAGGAGAGACCCTCCTTCCACGAGTGATGCCAGGAGCAGCTGCCCAAGACTCTTGATGCAGGATTATCAGAAGGGAGGAATCTCCCTCTTCTTGGCAGAGGGAGTATGAAAGGAAGAACAGAGGTGTTCAGAGCTCCCCCCCGCCCGCCCCACCACCTCCCTGCCCAGCTATGGCCTGCAATGGGCACAGGCCATCTCTGCCTTTGGTTCTGCATCCCTCCCGCCTGCAACAAACCCTCCCTTCTGCTTCTCCTCCATTGTCAGCTCGTAGGGAGCCCTCCATTAGCCAGGCTTCCAGAGCTGGAAGTAAAAAAATATCATCCAGCCAATGGTTTTGAAACTCATGGCTCTCACAGGCATGGCTGCTAGGCCTGTAGGAGAGGACAGTCAAACTGCAGGGACAGATGATCTGTTGAGTTTGGATTAGCAGACCCATTGTTTTCCAAAAGCACAGGCCAACATTTCTGCAAGGGTTTTTTTTTTTTTTCTTTAAAGATTTTATTTATTCATGAGAGACACAGAGAGAGAGGCAGAGGCACATGCAGAGGGAGAAGCAGGCTCCTGCAGGGAGCCCAATGTGGGACTCGATCCCAGGTCTCCAGGATCACGCCCTGGGCTGAAGGTGGCGCTAAACCACTCAGCCACGTGTGCTGCCCGGGGCTTTTTTTTTTATTATTATTTTTTTAAATCAGGTTTATTGAGGCATCATTTACATGAAGTAAAATTGAACTTCTTAGGTGTATAATTCAATGAATTTTTGCAAAGGTAAATCATCATGCAACTACCACCGCAGACAAAATATAGAATATTTCCATCACCCCCAACAGTTCCCTCATGCCTCTTTGTATTCATTCAGTCCCTCTTCACCCCTGCCTCTGCCAGGAGTGCTTTTCTGGAATCATATGGAATCATATGTTTCCTTTTCTCTAAATGTCTTAGTATCTGCCTTCTTTCAGTTAACTTTACGTTTTTTAGAATTGTCCAAATTGTTGGATAAGTAAGTCTTCCTTTCATTGCTATGGAGGACCATCACTTCATTTCTTTTTAATCTTTTATCAAAGATATAATATATATAAGATATAATATATAATGTTTTATATATATATATATATATATATATATATATATAACATAAAATTTGCCCTTTTAACCATTTTAAGGATACCATTCAGTGGTATAATTATATTCACATATTGTGCAACATTCACCACTATTCCAAAATATTTCTAAAACTTTTCCTCACCCCAAACAGAAACTCTGTACCCATTAGGTGATCACTCCTCATGGCCCTCATCATCTCAAACCCACACTCCATTTCTATGAATTTCCCTATTCTACATTTTATATAAGTGGAATACACAACACTTATTCTATTGTGTCTAGCTTATTTCCCTCAGCACAATGTCCTCATTCAAGTTGAAGCAGGTAGTAGAATGTCATTTTTTATGGCCAACTAATATTCCATTGTGTGTGTATATATATCACATTTTGTTGATCAGTTCATCAGTTGGTGGACATTTGGATCATTTCTACCTTTCAGCTATTATGAATAATGCTGCTGTGAACATTGTCATGCAAGTATCTGTTTGAATTCTTTTTAATTGCTTTTTAAAGTACATACATAGGAGTGGTACTGCCAGGTTATATCATGATTCTATGTGTAACTTTTGAGGAATTGCCAAATTTTGTCTACAGTGGCTGCACCATTTAATATTCCTCCCAGCAAAGCATGAGAGTTCCAATTTCCCCACATTCTTGCCAATCTTTTTAGTTTCTGTTAAAAAAAAATATATGGCCATTCTAGTAGATGCAAAGTGGTGTCTCATTGTGCTTTTAATTGCATCCTAGTGACTAATGGTGTTGAGCATGTTTTCATGTGCCTATTGGCCATCTGTGTATCTTCTTTGGAGAAACATTTGTTCAAGTCTTTTGCTCATTTCTGAATTGAGTTGCAGGGGTTCTTTATATATTTTGGATATTAAACCCTTTCCAGATGTCATTTGCAAATATTTTCTCCCTTTTTGTGGGTTGTTTTTTCATGCTCTTAATAGTATCCTTTGACATTCAAAAGTGTTTTAACTTTGATGAAGTTCAATATAATGTCCATGGTGAATAATATTTTTAAGATGCTGCTGAATTTGGTTTGATAGTATTTTGTGAAGAATTTTAGCATCTATATTAATAGGGGATATTGGGATGCAGTTTTTTTTCCTTGTGATGTCTCTACCTAGCTTGGTAATGCTGACCTCATAGAATTAGTCAGCAAGTGTCCCTTGCTTTCATTTCTTGGGGATGAATTTGAGAAGGATTGGATTTATTCATTTTAAAATGTATGATAGAATTCACTAGTGAAGCCATCTGCTTTTTTTTATTTATTTGGATGTTTTTAATTACTGATTCCATCTCCTTACTAGTTTTAGGCTTACTTAAGCTTTCTATTTCTTCATGATTCAGTTCTGGTAGAAATTTCTTTCTTTTTTTTTTTTTAAGATCTTATTTATTTATTTGGGAGAGAATGAGGGAGAGCACAAGAAAGAGGAGGGGCAGAGGAAGAGGGAGAAGCAGGGAGTTGGATAAAGGCTTGATCCCAGGGATCTGAAGGCAGACACTTTACTGACAGAACCACCCAGGTGTCCTGAAATTTATCTATTTCATCTGGTGAGAGTCCATTTACTAGTTCGTAATTGGCATGTTCTCACTGTGTCCTCCCATGGTGGAAGGGTTGAGAGAGCTCTCTGGGGTCTATTTTATAAGGTCTCTAAATTCATTCATGAAGGCTACATCTTCATGACCTAATTATCTTCCAAAGGCCACATCTGCTAATACCATCGCATTAGAGGTTAGATTTCAAAGTATGAATTTTGGGGGCACAGTGAGTCTATGGCCCTTTTGGTTAGGAAGTTTAATACATTTATCTTTAAAGTAATCCCTGACAAGAAAAGGACTTGCCCTCTGCCATTTAGTTGTTTTCTGTATGTTTTATATGCTTTCCCCCCTCAATTCTTCCATTACAGCCTTTTTTTGGTATTTAGTTTTTAATTTTTTCTAGTACACCATTTTTATTCCTTGTTCCCCCTTTTCTGTGTATTTTTTGCTTATCTTCTTTATGGCTGCCTTGGGGATTACAATTAACATTTTAAACCTTGACAACTTTTGAGTAATACCAACTCAGTTTCAATAATTTACAAACACTTGCTCTTATGCATCTTTGTCCCTCCCCCCTTTATATTCTTATTGTCACCTATTGTGTCTTTGTGCATTGTTTGCTCATTAACACAAATTTATAATTTTTAAGGCATTTGCCTTTTAAGTAATATAGAAAAAGAGATAAGTTACAGGAAAAATGTAAAATAGCACCCACTTTTATATTTACCTGTGTAGTACAAGTGTTCTTTATTTCTTCACATGGCTTTGAATTACTGCCAAGAGTTATTTAACTGATCTGGTAACTAAAGCTTCCTTAGTTTTTGTTTGTGGGTTTCTTAATTTTCCTTCATTCTTGAAGAATGGTTTTGCCAGGTATGAAATTTCTGATTGACAGTATTTTTCTTTCAGCCTTTTTTTTTTTTTTAAGATTTTATTTATTCATGAGACACAGAGAGAGAGAGAGAGAGAGAGAGAGAGAGAGAGGCAGACGGAGAAGCAGGCTCCATGCAGGGAGCCTGGCGTGGGACTCGATCCTGGGTCTCCAGGATCACACCCTGGGCTGAAGGCGGCACTAAATGGCTAAGCCACCTGGGCTGCCCCTTTCAGCCCACTTAAATACAAATAAATGTAAAAATAAATATATCATATGTAATATATAGTATATAAATAAATATACATATTATATGCATAAATATATATAAGGGCACCTGGGTGGCTCAGTTGGTTAAGTGTCTCCCTTTGGCTCAGGTCATGATCCTGGAGTCCCAAGATTGAGCCCCACATCAGGCTCTCTGATCAATGGGGAGTCTGTTTCAACTTTCCCCTCAGCCCCTGCCCTTGCTGTGCTCTTTCTCAAATAAATAAATAAATCTTAAAAAAAAAAAAAAATATATGTATATATATATATATATATATATATATATATATAATCTCAAAGTCTTCTGACTTCCATGGTTTCTGATGAGAAATCAACTATTACTCTTATTGAGGATCACTTGGATGTGATGAGTTGCTTACCCTTTGCTGATTTCGAGATTCTCTTTGTCTTTTGACAATTTGGCTGTAGTATTTTTTGGTGTGAAGATTTTTGATCTCATCCTGCTTGTGGTCTGTTGAGCCTCTTGGATGTGTAGATTTTTATGTCTTTCATCAAATTTGGGAAATTCTCAGCCATCATTTCTTCAAATATCCCCCCCTTCTCCTTCTAGGCTTCGATGATACAGATATTGGTATGTTTGATGGTGTTCCACAGCTTCTGCTCATTTTTATTTATTCTTTGAGCTCCTCAGACTGGATAGTTTCAACTGCTTTATCTTCAAGTTCACTGGCTCTTTATTATGACTGACCAAATCTGCTGTTAAATTCTTATAGTGAATTCTTGTTTCAGTTACTATACTTTTCAGCTCCTGAATCTCATTTGGTTCCTTTTTATAATATCCATCTCCTTGTTGACTTTCCCTACTTATTCCCACATTGCTCTCCTAATCTCCTTTAGTTTTTGATCCATGGCTTCCTTTAGCTCATTGAGTATAGTTACAAGGATTGATTTAATGTCTTTGACTAGTAATTTTGATATCTGGGCTTCTTCGGGTATAGTTTCTATCAAATTATTTTTTTCCATGAATGAGCCGTATTTTCCTGTTTCTTTGTATGCTTTGTAATTTTTTGTTGAGAAGTTGATATTTTGAGTGTGGTGACTCTGAAAATCAGTTTCTACTCCTCTTAGGATTGCTTTTGAGGCCTTGGCCCTCCATTTGTCCAGTGACTTTTCCATGCTATTTGCAATGACTGTATTTCTTATTGCATGTGGTCACTGGAGTTTCCATCCCATTATCTCTGTGGTCAGTCTGTGATATGATAGAAATTTCCTTACATGTCAAAGTTGAGTAGCCTATCCCTTTATCTGGCATCCTCTGGTTGCATGGGCATTGCTGCAGTTTTTTCCCTAGGTTATTCTTTATGTTAAGTTTTTATTTATTTTTAGTAACCTCTACAACCAGTGTGGGCTTGAACTCACAACCCCGAGAATATGTGACTCTTAAACAAGAGTTTAAACAGTAGTTAGTTTAAACAAGAGTCTTAAACAGTAGTTTCCTACTGAGCCAGCTGGGTGCCCCCTCCAGAGGTTATATTCTTTTGACAGAAATTAATAAAGACTGTAGTCACAAGTCAAGGGTATTTGATATTTCCAAATATCCTTCCCAAAATATTTTTTTATCAATTTAGACTCCCACCAGTAGATTATGAATACCCATCTTCCCATCTGGCAAATCTTTGCCAAAAAATTAAAAACACTAGAATAGGTTAGTTGGTTAATAGTGCTGGGAACATTTGCTCTTTATATAGTAAAGGTAAATTGGAGTTCCTACTTTATATATATAAGAAAGTAAGGATTCTACATGGAATAAATATCCAATAAAAAAGGTCTAACTACAAAACTAATGAGAGAAAATTTAAAATACATTTTTGACATTGGGATGAAGGAAGGACTCCCAAAACACAACACATTAAGAGAGAAATAGAGTTATTTGAACGCATTAAAATGAAATGGAAGATTTCTGTTCAACAAAGGATGCCATGAGACATTAACAGGAAGCTGATAAACTAGAAGATATTTTCTATGACTAAAAGTAACAAAAAATTAATATCTGGCATATAAACCAGAAAAATATGGACACCCAAAGAAAACTAGGAAAAGCATATGCATAGGTAATACACATAAAAGGAAACTTGACTCACCAATAGGTACAGATAGTTGACTTACGATGAAATAACATTTCAATAAACCCATTGTAACTTGAAAATATAAATCAAAGATACATTTAATGCACCTAACCTACTGAATATCATAGCTTAGCTCAGCCTACCTTAAACATAGCTAGAACACTTACAGCAGCCTACACTTGGGCAAAATCATCTAACACAGAACCTATTTTATAATAAAGTATTGAATCTCATGTACTTTATTGAAAATTCTACTAAAAGTGAAAAACAGAATGGCTCTAAGTGTATTGATTGTTGGCCCTTGTGGCTGACTGAGAGTTGCCCAGCATCTTGAGAGACTATCTTTACTATACTAGCATAGTAGTATATGGCACCATGGTCTCTATTGTTATATGATAATACATATGTAATTATTACATGAAGCTATGTAATAATAAGTGCTGGTAGGATGGAAACCCTACTGCACTGCTGGTAGAAGTGTAAATTGGTGCAGACATTTTGGAGAGCTAGCTTTCTTGAATTTAAGTGTACATATACCTATATCAAGCATATACCAAGCAATTCCATAGTAGAAAAGCTCACACATGAGTACAGAGCAGGAGACCTCAAGAGTAAGTTTGTCACAGTGCTGATTATGGTAGCAAGGAACTAGAGATGTCTTAAGGGCCCATCTAGGGGAAACTAGTAGCGATAAAATGCTTTATATGTATATAATGGAATACTGTCTAGTATTTGGAAAAAATAGACTTGACATATATGTAATAATGTGGATATTTCTCAAAAATATAATTTTGAGCAAAAAAGGGAACAGAATAAGACAAAATGGGGTCTTGAAAGAACCAATAATGATAGCATTTCATAAAAGGAAGAGTATGATCTATTTAAACATGTGCACTTGAGAAAAATACATACCTACATACCTTGAGAAAAATATTATACCTACATACAAACAGGGAAGTTTAAAATGTTGAGTGTATGGGTGTGTGGTTGCAATAGCTGGACAGAAAATATAGGAGGAAAAAAAGAGGATTTTATGTCCTAGCAATTTAAGTAATTTCAAATGGAGCATTTGACATCCACATGCTCAAATACCATTTTGCTGATTAACCATCAGGGAATTTCAACCAAATCAATTCCCATCTTAAAAGCATCTCACTGACTCTTAAATTTTTTAAAAGATTTTATTCTTTAAGTTATCTCCTCATCCAATGTGGGGCTCAAACTCATAACCCTGAGACCAAGAGTTGCACAGCTGTACGTGCCACTGACTGAGCCAGTCAGTTGTCCCCAAAGCATCTCACTGATGTTTTATCTGCTTTCCCACAGTAGTGCATTCAATAATGACCCCCCCAAGGGACATATGCATGCTCCAACCCTCTGAAACCTAAACATAGGACCACACTTGGAAAAAGGATCTTTGTATATGTAATTAAGCTAAGAATCTTGAGATGAGATCACCTGGCACTTAACGTGGGCCTCAATTCAATGACAAATGTCCTTATATAAAACACCCAGGAGAGAGACACAGAGGGAGAAAGAGAAGGTCACATAAAGACAGGCAGAGATAGATTGGAGTTATTGAGTCACAAGCCTAAGGAAAACTTGGAGTCTCCAGAAGCTGGACAAAGTGAGGAAGGAACCCCCTCTGGAGTCTTTGGAAGAAGCACAACCTTGCCAACTCCTTGATTCTTGGACTTCTGGCCTTCAGAACTGTGAGAACAAATATGTGTTATTGTAAGCGGCCAGGTTTGTGGTCATTCATTATGTGGTGATTTGTCCTAGAAAACTAAGACACGCATTGGGCTCATTTTCCCTTTATAGCATCTCAGCTCTCCCTGTAGGAGAGCAAAACCAGCTTCCTCTCATGGTCCTAAGCACAATGATTTTTCATTTGCTGTGTTTCCAGGGTCTCATCCTCCACCTGTGCTCCGCAAAAGCAGAGCCTGAAGGTGATAGAAGGACATGGCGTTCATTTAAATTGAATCACATACTGAAATGTCACACTCTGTTTATTAGTAAGGTGAGTTAGTCAAAAATAAAGTCTCAGTTTGGTGGGAATAGGCATGTAACCTGTAATGTAAATCTCCCTTTTATCAAAGAAAAAGCAGGATTTAGGCTCAGCTCTGAGAGCGGGCAATAGGATCCTGTGAGATAGTAATAACATTGGGCTTCACTGAATTTATTTTCATGCTTGGCTATCTTCTATTTATTGTAAGCAATGCCAATTTTTCTTTTAGGCCTATAATAGCAACTTTCCTTTATAAGCAAATGAATCTAAATTGAGTCATGAGTGATTTTAAAGAAACATATTAAATAAATACCGGTAGAGATAATATAGAGATATGGAAAAGTCTGTGAAGGTGGGAAATACTCTATTACCCCTGGAAGCTTATCAAAGTATTTTTTCCTTAGGGAAGTTCCCTCTGTAAGAAGAATTCCGATGGCAGTACTTTTCCATTTCTGAACTGATTTGATTCATCTCTTGGTTGAATGTGTTTCATTTTCATTTGTTTGCAAGAAGGGCTCATGGATATTATGTTCCCTGAGCTTCTTATGCTTCACATTTTCTCCTGGCTCTGATTCACATTAACCTGTCTGGTGAAAAGTTCTTGTATCCCATGTTCTTTTCCTCAGAGCCTTATGGACATTGTTTTACCATCTTCTTGCATTAAATGCTGCCAGATTCTCAATGCTCATTGCCCTCTCCCACCTTGCCTCCCACCAGTATCAGTAAATTACTTTTTGTTCTTGGGTACACAAGACCTTTTCCTCTTACTTCATTTGAAGTATAGCAGATGCATTAAGACATGCCTCAGAGTTGAGCATTTTCTATCACTTTTCCCCAGAACCCAATGTATCTCTTTCAATTTCCTGACACAGTTCTTTCTTCCTTTCTAAAAATATTAGTAAATAATTTTCCTGTTTAATGTGTTGTAGTACTTCCTCTGGGGACACGAATAACCATATATTGGAACGTTCTCCTTTACAAATTTATCTTCCTCCTAACCACTTCAATTTTGTTTTCTTTCGATGCATTTTCTGTGACTTATCGCAAGTTCTTCCAAACTGTGATGGATTTAGTATTTAGATATGTTAATTTTGTTTCTTGCTGTTCCAAAGTTGTTTATTAACTTCGTAATTGTTATTTTGCTCCTCGTTTTTTTTTTAGTTCTGTTATGACCATTTTTTCATCTTATTTCATTTTCTCATCTGATTACTTTGTCTCAAAGAATTTATTTTCCTTATTTTTTTCTAAGTACAAAACATTCATTGCAGATTTTCCCGCTGTTTCTTGGGGCTATATTATCTTCTAGAATGGATCCTCTGTTACCCATTTACATTATGTTTCTTCCTTTCTATTTTTGCTTTAACATCTTGGCATAGTTGCCATGAATTTCATTCTTTTTTTTTTCATGAATTTTATTCTTAAAAAGATGTAATATAAGCAGCCCTATCTGCACATCCCATTTGCCTGGATAGAGTGTGAATCAATTTTTCTCGGTGCTCATCTCTACATGTCTGAGTTCTTTGGTCTTTCTTCAATACTGTTTGTTTCTTTTCTTACAATATTTCTTATCTTTAGCAAGTTACTTAAACTTTGTCTCAATTTCAATAGTCTATAAAATGGGAATATTATTATAATAGTACTTTACAGGTTGAGCATTAAATGATCTAGAAGGTGCAAAGTGCTTGTCACAGTGTCCGGCATACACTAAGGACTAACATCCCAAGGAAGGGGGGCTTTCATCTCCCCGACTTCCAAGTGTTGGGTGCCCATGCAAGCAAGAGGTCCTTAGGCTTCTTCTCTGCCTACACTCTCTTGATGACCTTATCCTCCATTGTCATGTTAATATCATTTACTAGTTGATGACTGTCAAATTTCAGACTTTAGCTTGGACCTCTTGCCTACCTTCTGGACTTGTATTTCTTACACTTACTTAACATTTCCACTGAGTGTCCAATAGGCATCTCAAAGTTAAGATGTGCAAAATCGACTTCCTGATCTCTAGTACCTTCCCTTACCTAAACTCACTCCCCTGTAGTCTTCACCATCATTGTTAATGGTAGCACCATCCTTTCATTTGCTCAGGACAAAAACATGGGAATCATCCTTGACTCGACTCTTTTTTTAATGTACCTCACAGTCAACTCAATCCTTCAAAATAGAATCCAGAATCCTAACACTTCTCATCACCTCCACTACCCAACCACTGCCATCAATCACATGCATCATTGTAAATGCCTGCCAAATGGAGCCTCTACTGCTCAACTCTCACCCCCTTCCCCAAGTCTATCCCCAATACAGCAGTGAGTGTGATCTCATTGACATCTAAATAGAAACTATATTAGTCCTCTCCTGAAATACTTCCAATGGCATTTCTTGTCACTGGAACAAAGATAAAGCTGGAGTCTTTACAAGATCCTGTATGATCTAACCCTAGCCACCTCACTGAGGAATACATGTACAATAAATGTGCTCTTTTGCATATATTGAAATTATCATATGGTTTTAAAAAATCTATCAATACAGTAAATTATATTGATTCATTTTCAAATGTTAACCTAACTCTGCATTCCTGGTTTAAACTCCACATGATCATTATCTATTTTATTTATCTGTGGTTTCTACTTCCCAAAATGCTATTCTTCATTTTCTAGTTTATTAAGATAGCAGCTGAGATCATTAGAGAGCTTTATGTTTTCTAGCGTAGGCATTTAGTACTAAATATTTCCTGCCAAGTACTGCTTTAGCTGCCCTCCACTCATACTGTTTTTTTTCACTTTCGCCCAATGTTTTCTAATTTCCCTTTTGATCTATTTTACCCCACAGATTATTTAGGAGTTCATTAGTTAGTTTCCATATTTGGGGATTTTCCAGAGAACTTTCTGTTATTGACTTTGAATTTAATTCCACTGTAGTCAGAAAATTGTGACTTGAGTCCTTTTAAGTATATCAATGGCCCACTATATTATACATCAGGGTAAATGTCAACAAGAACATACGCTTCAGAATTGTTGGATGGTGTGTTCTATAAATGTTTAGGACAGCTTAGTTGAAAGTGTTGTCAAAACTATTCTTACTCGTCTCCTGGCTACTTCTTCCATCAATTTTTGAGAGAGGCGCTGAAATCTTCAAGTACAATTGTAAACTTTTTTATTGCTCTTGAAATTCAATCAGTTTTTTCTTCACATTTAAAGCTTTGTTATTAGGGGAATAAACATTTAGGATTTGATGTAATCTTTATAAATCTTTGTCGTTGTGAAATGACTTTCACTATCCTGGTACCATTCTTTGCTCTGAAATCAATTTTGTCTGATATTAATGTACTCACTTCAACTTTACTTTCATTAGTGTTAGTATGGTGTATCTTTTGTGATTCATTTACTTTTGACTTATTTGTGTCTTTATGTTTAAAGTAGGTTTCTTGCAGGCAGTGTATAGTTGGGTCTTCCTTTTTAATCCAATATGACAATCTTCTAACTGAATTGTTTGGACAAATTACACCTAATATATTTATTTACTTGGCTGGACTTACCTCTATCATATTGCTATTTGTTTTTTATTTACCCATCTGTTACTTCTTTCTTTTTTTCCCCTTATTTTCTGTCTTCTTATGAACTACTTTTCAAGATTACACCTTATTTTCTTTGTTGACTATCAGCTTCAACTCTCTGGTATTATTTAATTTCCAAATTATCAGCAACTATATATTCAAAGTTCTACCTTTTAAAAAATTCTCTCCTTTTTTTTTTAAAAAAGATTTTATTTATTTATCTATGAGAGACACAGAGAGAGGCAGAGACACAGGCAGAGGGAGAAGCAGGTTCCCTACAAGGAGCCTGATGTAGGACTTGATCCCAGGACCCTGGAACCACGAACTAAGCTGAAGGCAGATGCTCAACCACTGAGCCACCAGGTGTCCCTAATTCTTTCCTTCTGGGGCTCATCCACCAACTGTGGGTCTTCAGAAGTGTTTATTACTGGCCAGCATCATTAAATACATTGTTTAGTTCAGCTGACATTTTAAAATTAAGGCTTCCTCAGTAAAAGAAGTAGTACGTTGTCTTAAATTCTGGCACAAGCTCCTTACCTCATAGTGGACTGATCCTTTGTGCAGTACTGTTCTAGATATTGTAGAAATAAGCACGGGGGCAGTTCTGTCTTGGCAAGGCCAGAAAAGCCAGTAAAGCTGGTGTGACACAGACTGAGCCTCAAGATGACTGGCTGTTCATCAGCTGGATGAACAGGAAAGAACATTTCGGGTGTTACAAGCCTGTTGAGGGCACTTGTCCTCTTCATCTTGGTGGCTTCAGAACAGTCCCTGAGACATAATACATGCTGAATGAGTGCCTATAAAATTGAACTGAACATATACAGGGAAATAATGTCAGAAAAGGCCAGAGGAAGAGGGAAAGGTAGCTTAATGGAGGCTGCAATTATAGGGTCAGAGATAATGAGAGAGAAATAGAAAAGAACCAGATATGGAAGGCCTTGTCAGACATGTTATGAACTTCACACTTTCCCCTAAAACTTATATAAGGTTGTTTGAAGGGTTTCAAGTATGATATGACAAGATCCCTCGGAAGATCCCTCTGAGTACACTGTAATGGGTGGTTCAGAGTGGGCTACATTGCAAGCAGAGCAACTACATCACAAGCCCTCACAATAGTTCCTGGGGAATATGGTAGTAATCTGAGCAAAGACTGGCTTCTCACCAGGGATGGTTCATTTCTGCCTGTAGGCATTGATTTGGTGAGAACTCTCATAACCCTGACCCCATAGAACACTCAAAGGTTTAGGTAGCGACCAGTAGCTTGTTCTCTCCTTCTGGACCCAGTGAGCCCCTGCCTAACTTGATCTGCATGTTTGTGATGAAGGAGTGAACAACTCATGGGGCCATAGAGGAAGAGGCGGAGATGGTGTCTGCTAACTATGCACTATTGCCATTCCCTGCTCCCCAAAGAGTTTATGTTCACCCAAGACATTGTTTCTGAACAAACTGAAAGACAGCCAATACTTGCCATTCTAAGAGCTCTTTCTGGACACAGAAATCATACCCTGGGTCCCTACCCCACACCTCATCTCCCTCACATTCAACCTCCATAACACTTCAGGACGTAAATCTCCTTTACAGATTCCTTTTCTGCAAGCCTTGTTATTTCTGAAGCAGCAGCAGTGTGAGGGAAACAAGCATCTGATTCACAAAGTTTGCAAGAGACAAAAAGGGAAGGAGAGACAATACCAATGATAATAATAATAGAGAAAACACAACCAGGAGGAAAACTGCCTAATACTGATATACAACAGTCAATTAAATGTGTCATGTGTGTCTTTAACTTCAGCATAAGTGCAGATGGGGAAGCTATAGATGTATACAGGCTCATTTGCAATTCATTTTCTAGATGAACAACTGGCTCCTGGCCACATTTCCCTGTCCTAGATAACAAACAAACCTAAACTTCTCCAAAGGCTCAGTCTTTGCTATCATATCCAGCATCCTGCTATCATTCCCCACCCCCACCCCCCAGCCAATATCCAGGGATTTGAACAAGAAAAAAAAAATGAAATGATTTGTTCACGTTGTCTTTTTTTTTTTAATTTTATTTATTTATTTGAGAGAGAGAGAGAGAGAGAGAGAGGGAGAAACAAGCAGGGACAGCAGCAGGTAGAGGGAAAGGAAGAAGCAGACTCCCCATAGAGCAGGGACAGGCTCACTCTCAGGACCCTGGGATCAATGACCTGAGCCCAAGGCAGACGCTTAATCAACTGAGCCACCCAGGTGCTCTTATTCACTTTGTCTTGATCAATTTTCTTTTAATTCTATGGAAGAGAGGAATGAAAAAAAATCAATAGAGTTAGCTGAAGTTACATAATGGATAATGAGTGTCCAATTATAGGATATTTCCCTTTCTAAATAGATTTATTATTATCATTAAAAGCTATTAAATTTGATACTCTAGAGAGCAGTACTGTCCAATAGGAATCTAAAGTGAGCCATACTAATAGTTTAAAATTTTCTAGTAGCCTTATTTAAAAAGTAAAAAGAAACAGGAGAAATTAATTTTAATGCTATACTTTAACCTGATATATAAACAGTATTATCATTTCAACATGCTATTAATATAAGAATTACTAATGACATATCTTACATACTTTTTCATACTAATGGTCTAATATATCTGGTGTGTAGTTCATGTTTACAGGACATCTCAATTAGAACTAATGCCTACAATAGCATTCAGCCTTAGAAAAGGAGATCCTGTCATCGGTGACCACATGGATGAAACTGGAGGACGTTATGCTAAGTGAAACAAGCCACACACCAAAGGACAAATACTGCACGATATTGTGCACATAAGGAATCTAAAATAATCAGACTCATAGGAACAGAGACTACAATGGTGGTTGCCAGAGCCTGTGGGGGAGGGGGAGGAGGAAGCAAGCCGGTAGTAGTCAAAGGGCATAAAGTCTCACTTATATAAGGTGAACAGCACCTAGAGACCTACTATACAGCATAGAACCTACAGGTAATACTGTATACTTAGAATTTGCTTAGAGAGTAGATCTTAGGCTAAGTGTTCGTAAGAATACTGTAACAGAATAACAATAACGATAATGATAATGATAATAATAATAATAATGTAGAGGGCAGGAGGAAACCTGGAAGTGATAGATAGGTTTATGGCACAGACCAAGGTGATGGTTTCATAGGTATAAACTTCTGTCCAAAAGCATCAAGTCATATACATGAAATATATACAGCTTTTTATATGCCAGTCATAGCTCAATATAATGTTATTTTTAAAAAGGAGACACCTGAGTGGCTCAGTCAGTTGAGTGTCTGACTCTTGGTTTTGGCTCAGGTCGGGATCTCGGGGTCATGAGATGAAGCCCCGGCTAAGGCTCTGGGCTCAGGGAGGAGTCTGCTTGGGATTGATTCTCTCTCCCTCTCCTTCTACCTCTCCTCCTGCTCACTCATGCACACACTCTTTCTCTAAAATCAATAAATCAATCTTTAAAAAAAATAAAAAAGGAGGTTCAAACTAAAAGCCTGGAGAAATAGATCCCAGGCATGCATTCCTCATGGGGGGGCTGGGCTATTTATATTAATAACAGATGAAGTAGATTTCAGGACAAAGGACTATTACCAGAGATAAAAAGAGATGTTTCACAATTATAATGGTGCAAATTAGATTTTAAAAAGCATAATTCTAAATATCTATGCACCTCACGACAGAGTTTCAAGATACATTTGGCAAAACCTGACAGACTGAAGAGAGAAATGGTAAATCCACAATTATGGTTGGGGATTGGGAGCTCTTCTCTCAGTGACAGAACAAGTAAACAGAAAATCACTGAGCATGTGGGAGCCCTGAGAGGGCTAGCCATGAACTTGACTGGTTTGACATTTTAATTTTTTTATTTTTTATTTTTTTTCGGATTGACATTTTTAAAACAATACATCCAACAGTGGCAAGATACACATCCTTTTTTTAGTACACATGGAATATTCACCAAGATCAATTATATACTGGGCTATAAAACATTTCTTAATATATTTAAGAGGGCTGGAATTACACTATCTGAACACAGAATTGAAATTACAATTTGATAGCAAAGAGGTATTTGAAAAATCCCCCAAATACCTGAAAATTAAACAGCATATTTCTAAAGAATAGATGGGCCCAAAGACAAAATCACAGAAGAAATTAGAAAAAAATTTTTTTAATTAAATGAAAATGAAAACATCACATAAAAGTCTGTGGGAATGTTACTAAAGCAGCACTTACAAAGAAATTTAGCTTTAAATACTTATATTGGAAAAGAAGGCATGAATGGACCTATCCTTCCATTTTAAAAGCAAGCAAAGAGCAAATTAAACTCAAAGGGAATAGAAGAAAGGAAACAATAGAAAGTGGAAGTTAAATGGGGTGCCTGACCGGCAGTCAGAAGAGCATGTAACTCCTGATCTTGGGATCATGAGTTCAAACCCCAACTGGGTGTAGGAAAAAAAAAACATTAAAAAAAAGTAGAAGTTAATGAAGTACAAAAAAAAATCAAGTGAAACAAGGAGTGATTTGTTTGAAAAGATTAATAAATTGGTAAAATTATAAAATTGGTACACTTCTGGCTATAATGGTAAAGAAAAGACATAAATAACCAATATTGGGAATGAAAGAGAATATCATGAAAGTATTAGAGATGATACAAGGATAGTGAGATATAGTACAAATACTTTTATTGAGATAAATTTAATGACCTAATGACATTAACAAGTTCCTTAAAAAACACCAATCATCAAAATGGACACAAAAAGAAACAGAAAATCTGAATGACTCTGTAAATTTTTTTTTAATTTTTATTTATTTATGATAGTCACAGAGAGAGAGAGAGAGAGAGAGAGAGGCAGAGACATAAGCAGAGGGAGAAGCAGGCTCCATGCACCTGGAGCCCAACATGGGATTGGATCCCGGGTCTCCAGGATCGCGCCCTGGGCCAAAGGCAGGCGCTAAACTGCTGCCACCCAGGGATCCAGACTCTGTAACTTTTAAATAAGTTGAATGTGTCATTAAAAATCTTCCCGTAATGAAGACCCCAGGCCCCCAAAATTTCATCTAAGAATTCAAACAAACGGTTACAGGAAAAATACTATGAATTCAACACAAATTTTACAGGAAATACAAAAGGTAGGGAACACCTTTCACCTCATTTTAGTCTAATAAATTCAGAATCACCCTGATACCAAAGCCAAAGACAGTACAAGAAAACTGGAGCCGTATTCCTCATGAACATAAACTCAAAAATCCTTAACAAAATATTAGAAAATGAAATTCAGAAATGTGTGAAAGGAATAATACATCATTTGCCTGTCCAGACCTCAGTTCCTCTACCTGTAAACCAAAAAGGTTGAGCCAGAACAGATTCTTTCTGAAGTCTTTTCTAAGTCTTGGATTTTATGATGTGTTCA
Organism: Vulpes vulpes; assembly: GCF_048418805.1. Lineage (NCBI taxonomy): Eukaryota > Metazoa > Chordata > Mammalia > Carnivora > Canidae > Vulpes > Vulpes vulpes. Next base: position 106,332,739 of record NC_132791.1, read on the forward strand.
TCTCTTTTCTTTATTTCTTTATTGAGGTATAAACGACATACAACATTATATTTGTTGCAGGTATACAACGTAATGCTTGGATATTTGCACAATGAACACCACAATAAATCTCATTAACACCTGTCACCATACAGAATTACAGAACCTTTTTTTTCCTAGAATCATCTCTTCTAAAGGGGTTTAGGGGCCCCTGGGTGGTACAGTGGGTTAAGTGTCTGACTCTTGGTTTAGGCTCAGGTTATGATCTAAGGGTCGTGAGATCAAGCCTTGCTTCTGGCTCTGTCCTCAACATAGAGTCTGCTTGAAATTCTGGCTCCCTTCCCCCATGCTCTCTCTCTGTTTAAAATCAAATCAAATCAAATCAAATCAAATCAATCAATCAATCTTTAAAGGGGCTTAGAGTTGCTAAAACTCCAGCTTCTATCAGCCTTGGGGTAAAAGGCAAGTTTAAATGGCATCTAAGAAGGATTTAATACACAAACATATCTCATTTGACTGTGCTTCATTTTATTGCACTTTGCAGATACTGTGGGGTTTTTGTGTTGTTTTGTTTTGACAAATTGTAGGTCTGCAGCAACTCTGCATCGAGAGGGTCTATCAGTGCCATTTTCCCAATAGCATTTGCTCACTTCATGTCTCTGTGTCACATTTTGATAATTCTTGCAATATTCCCAACTTTTTCATCATGACTATATTTGTTATGGTGACCAGGGATCTTCGCTGTTGCTACTGTAATGGTTTGGGGGGCACCATAAATCACGCCCATGTCAGACGGTGAACTTAATCGACAAATGTTACCTTCTGACCGGCCCATCGAATGACTATTCTCGCATCTCTCTCCCTCTCCTTGGCCTTCCCTATTTCCTGAGACAACAATATTGAAATTCAGCCAATTAGTAACCCTCTCTTGGCCTCTAAGTGTTTGAGTGAAAAAAAAAAAAAAGAGTTACGTGTCTCTCACCTTAAATTGATACCTAGAAATGATTCAGTGTAGTGGGGAAAACATCTTAAAAGACAAGACAGGCTGAAAGCTAGGCCTGTTGTGTCCCATTGTGCAAGCTATAGAGAAATGGTTCATGAAAGGAAAAGTCAGTCGACAGGTCAGACTTCATTGTTGTCTTATTTTAAGAATTTGCCATGCTCCTCCCTCCCCAAACCTCCAGCAACCACCGCCCTGCAGTGTCAGCAGCTACCAGCATTGAGGCAAGACCCTCCACCAGCAAAGAGATTACAACTCACGGTGAGTTCAGATGATGGTTGCATTTTTTAGCAATAAAGTATTTTTTAATTAAGGTATTTACAATGGTTTTTAGACATAATGCTCTTGCGCCCTTAAGAGACTACAGTACAACGTAAACACAACTTTTATATGCACTGGGAAACCAAAAAAATTATTTGACTCACTTTATGGCAATATTCTATTTATTGCCACGGTCTGGAACAGACCCAGCAGTATCTCTGAGGTATACTTGTAAAGTTACAAGGTGGTCCTGTCCCCCATTGACTCAAGTAGCAGGGATTTTTGGTCAGAAGAAGCAGAGTAAAGGATATTGGATGGGAGGGATGTGTTGGGGCTGGGTCCTTGTGCCACACTACATAAGTAATTCCGCACCCCTTCTAGAGTTCTCCTGGTGCTGAGACAGTACATATATTAGTTGGAACAGCCAGTGACTGCTCTACAGTGGGGCTCAACCTGGGTGGTATTCAACTTGAGAGCCAATTATATCCCGACAGAAGTCAAGGGCACCTCCATAGAACTTATTCCACCAACACTTTGAAAATCAGGGGAGAAAGAAGCCATTTGTGGGGTCATACAAAGAACACACCAGAAGTTAAGTTTCCTATGTTCCAACACTGCACCTACGTGTGAAATTCCAAAATAGGATAACAAACTGGAGCTATAAAAATATAATTGTTATGTTTGTGTTTAAATTGAGGACTAAGGAATTGCAGACAGGAAAAGGGTCATTTTCTTGCAACTGGTCGACCATCTAATATAAGGAAATGCCAAGTCCAGTGCAGAGTACCCCCGAATAGGTTTACCAGGCAAGGCAATGCCAGGAGGAAGAAAGGAGAGGATCTTGACAAAGCTGGGAAACACCAGGCTGAGTTTCACCAGCTCCTTCATGAGCTCAATCCCAGGACCCCGAGATCATGACCTGAGCTGAAGGCAGATGCTTAACCCACTCAGCCACCCAAGTGTCCCGAGATAATCTTAATTTTTAAAGGATAGTATATTATATATAATTCTCTAGTTGTATGGAGCTAGTCATTTTCATCTAACCCTTTGTGCTGTATTTATAAAGCCTTGAGTAAAAGGCCCCCATAGGATATTCTGAGTCTTGGTCACATAGACCCCAAATCATTTATTGCAGTCAAGATTTTAGTGCTTTGAGAGGCACCTGGGTGGCTTAGTCAGTTTTCTCTTCATTTTTAAGTTTTCTCTTCATCTTTGGTGAGATTTTTTCATCTTTGATGCCCTTTAAAATCACTACTAAATGTTTTAGTATCTCCTTTTACTTACCCTGTTTGGAACTTGGTATATTTCTTTAATCCAGGGTCTTATGTTTATCTTCAATACTGGGAAATCCTCAGCCATTATGGCCTTGAACATTCCCTCCCTCCTTTTGTTCTCTACATCATGCTCTTGTATCTCTCCGTTTTGCTTTCTGGAATGCCTAATAGATGTGTATTTCACCTGTTCATCCTAGTCTCCAAATCCCAACTGTCCTTTTGTATTTCATTCTTCAAAAAAAAATTATTTGAGAGAGAGAAAGAGAGAGACAGGGCATGACTGGGGCGGGGAGGGGCAGAGGAAGAGGGAGAATCAGACTCCCTGCTGAGCAGGGAGCCCTGATGATGTGGGGCTGGATCCCAGGACCCCGGGATCATGACCTGAGCTGACGGCAGACACTTAACCAACTGAGCACCCAGGTGCCCTGTTGTATCTCCCTGCTGATCCCTATTCCATCTCTTATCTCTGTCTCTGTAATTTCAATTACCCTTCTGTTCTCCAGGCATCTTTAGCTGTGTCTCATTGACTATGGATTTTAAAAATCTCAGGCACACAGAATTAGATTGATGTTAATCCTTGGCTCATTACATACTGTCTTCATTTGTTAATACACAGCCCTCCTTGGCTTGTTGAGGTATGTATCTTTTCATTAATAACATACAAAAAAACCCCAAAGGCATTAAAATGTCAGCAATAACTTAAATCTACTTCCATCTACTTTTGTCCCAGTGCGTTTCCTCTCCTCCAAGGAAATCACCACCCTGAACCTTGTGCTTATTAGTTCTCTACCTACAACTTTTTAAAATCATATTTTAAGAATATATGGATTCCTAGAAAGCACATTATTCCTTTTTTTTTAAAGGGTGTAACTTTATAAAAATGGTTCTATGCTAAAATTGTCTTCTGGGACTTACTTTGTCACAATTGTGTTGTTGAGATTCATGCGTACTGCTGCATGTAGCTTCATTTGTTTTGACTGCACCATAATGTCCCATTGTGTCATCAGGTGATTATGTCATAGTTTATTTATCCACTCTTTGGTCAACAAGCATTTGGGCTGTTTCCAGGTTTTTGCTATTACAAACAGCACTATGGTAAACATCACCATTCACATCTCTTGCATTTCTCCTGCTTATGTTCCAAGAAATGGAATTACTGAGACATAAAATATGGGAATGCTCAGCTTTCAAGATAATGGCACAGTCTTTCCTACGTGATTGTACCAAACAAATCTACTTTTTAACCTGCCCATTGAGTTGTTTTTAGTTTTCAGAGACCATATTTTTTACTTGTAAAAGTATCATGTGGTTCTTTATTGAATTTATCTTTATGTTTCCAAACTGTCTTCTGCTGTGATTATAGCCTCCATTTCTTCATTGATCTATCTGATCAGTTTAAACAACCATATAGGGATCCCTGGGTGGCGGAGCGGTTTAGCGCCTGCCTTTGGCCCAGGGCACGATCCTGGAGACCCGGGATCAAATCCCACGTCCGGCTCCCGGTGCATGGAGCCTGCTTCTCCCTCTGCCTGTGTCTCTGCCTCTCTCTCTCTGTGACTATCATAAGTAAATAAAAATAAATTAAAAAAAAATAAACAACCATATATCATCATCTTTTTCAAGCTGTGTAATTATTCCAGTTCTTGAGTCAACACCCCTATACATTCCCTCACCCCATGGTTGTTTGTTTCTTCATGTGCTTTATAAATTTTGATTATGAACTTATCATTAGCATAGCTTTTTTTCCCCCTGGGGGAATCCTGTCTAATCTGGCTTCAGTGCTTCTACAAAGTGGCTTTTTAATTACTTCTACTGGAGCCACAGGGATTTCAATGGTGTAGAATGTAGTTTTTGTTTGTTTAGAGACAGAGAGCATGAGCATGCGCATGGGTGAGGGTGGGGTGCAGAGGGGGAGGGAAGGAGAGCATACCAAGCAGGCTCCACGCCCAGCACAGAGCTGGATGTTGGGCTTGATCCCAGGACCCTGACATCATGACCTGAACTGACATCAAGAGTTGGAGGCCTAACTGACTGAGACACCCTGGTGCCCTGAAAGTATGTTTTATGTTATGCTAATATCTAGGTTTGGGGTTTCCATCTGTATATATAGCACACATCTAGATCTCACACCTGTCACGGCACAGGCCTGGAGTTTTGCCTTCTCATGGATGACTGTTTGTTTGTTTGAACTCCAGGAAGCCTCCACAGGATGACAAAGTTCCTTGCTACTTCCAAGGTTGATGGATGAAATTTCCCTAGTTCCCTTTCCAAGGAACTAGCCCTTCAGGTCACTGAGGCCTTTATGGTGTGTGTGTGTGTGGGGGGGGGGGGGGGGAATTCAATTGTAGTTTCCAAATGCATGCATGCTCAAGACCAGTTAATCAATACAAGTGTAAACATGAAAAACTGGTCCACAGTTCCTCGAGCCTAAATGCAGGCCTGAAGAACCTCTTGGGCCATTATGACAGCAGCTCCTACTTTCCCCTCTCTCTGGGTTTGAGTTCCTTCTCTTCGTTTGTTTAGCTAGCATTTCCATGCATAGAGGAAATAAGAGGGAGTGCCCAAGTCAGGGTAGGCAAGCTTGTTGCTAGAAATTCTACTGGTATATTTTATTCAAGTACTCATATCATTCGTCCTTGAACTGTTGCTAATTGATTAACTTTAGGTCTCTCACGCTGAGGGCAAACGCCTCGAAGGGCAGGCACATTTTATTCATCTTTGTCTTCTGCACGCCCATGACTTTTGCACCAACATGTTACCACAGAATACACACCCAAATATAATTGTGAAATGCAGACATAACGAACAAGGTAATGAATGAATGCCACCTGGCATCATCACCTTCATGCACTCCACGTTCGCTTTCCAATAAATTCCCATTTCTACATTTTATTCAAAGGAGCTTTAAGGTCTAATAAGGCAGAGGCTTGTGAAGGTCACAGAAGAGCAGTCAAGGAGTGGGGCCGAGAATCTGGGAATCCTGAGCCCTAGAGAGCTGACAACCTGTTGTCTCTGTGCTCCAGGGAGTGTGAGAGAATAAGACGGCTGCCACCTGGAGGTGTGAGCTATGCATTTTACAGGATTTGTACACTCACTTTTTTGTTTCGGACTGAGCCAGGGCTTGTGAAATTTGGGGAGTGGGAACATCTCCAAGAAAGTGGCAGAACACAGGTGGCTTTTGTGCAAACTCTCCTTCTCAGTCCTGCCAGAACTTAACTTGCTCCACCTGCATTATTCCTGCATTTCCAGTCACAATGGGGACATTTAGCAGCACAGAGTTGATGTTGCGAGGGAGTGCTGTGTGGTGTCCACTTGCGTGCACATGTGCCCGTCTGCATGATGGGCTACAGCCCTTGTCCTTGGGAAAGGAAGCCCAGCAGCCCCTGAGTAAGCTTGCCTCCGCGCTTACCCCGCATACGGAAGCTGTTCTGTGTCCGCCTCCCCCACTGAATGTGGGCTGCCTGAAAATGGGAATTTTGTCGACATCGTCTTTTACCCTCTGTGCCAAGAGAGGAAATGTGTCCTGAATCAGACGATCAAAGAGAAACATGAGACAAGATGCCCCCAGAGTCCAGCTGCTTTTCTGGGCCAGGATCTGTATCTCTCGTGTCGGCCCAAATCTCTGAGGATGAAGGGTCCCCTTGCCCCCTCTTTCCGGCAACAAGGGCAGACACCAAGGCAACCCGTGTCCCTCCTCGCCTGGCCCAATTCTCTTATCAGCTTTGGCTTCTACTTATGAATGTCATAACAAAAACATTTCCTTGCATGATGACAAATTATTACTTTGACTACAGAAGGGATGTTCCTTCAGAGTTTTAGCAATGAGAAGAAATATAAAATTATTTTAACATGTCCATTAAAGATGTGTAAGTGTCCAAAAGAAAAGTCTTCGGTAGGCCTGTCCCCACCTTTGAGAGCTAGAACCAGTTTGTGGCTTCTTCACCAAGTGTGTGGCAATGGTGTCCCCAAATAGCTTGGGGTGATGAAAGAAATCGGTGTGGAGAGACACCTCCCTATTTGTCTTCTCAGCCTTGGGAGTGGGCCCCAGTAGGGCTTTGCCCCAACCCTGGCCTCTCTCTGCCCAGGGCTATGAGGTACTCAGAGTTGTTACATTCTGAGTGTGTGAAAAGCGCAAAGGGAATATGAGTCAGAGAAATAATTCCTAGGGCCAACCTCACCCTAGAATTGTTTCATTCGAATGGGGAGCTAGAGATGGGGGAACAAGCCCTTTGCCAAAGTCTCCACACTGTTCCGACTTGCCTTTGACTTCAGGCCTCAGCAAACACTGACACAGGGCTGACAAACTGAGAAGGGCTTGATTCACAGAGCACTCCTCCGTCCCAAGGACCGCGAACACTGTACGTGGAGGTTCCAAAGCGCTTACACACACTGTGAGCTGACCCTGAGCCTCTCACCGCCTAGGACCCTGGAGGAAATTTCCAATGGGCAATGTGCCCTATTAAGAGGCAGGACCGAGAAAAAGCTTCTTCTGTACAGATGCCATTAGGAAAGTCGGATGCAGGGCCAAGTCGGGTGCTGTGTTCTTCAAGGCAGGAATCTTGAGGTCACTGGGGGAATTTCATAATAGCTGCTGCTCGCCGTCAACCAGCTTCAGGGGGCTCCCATCACTAGCGGGGTTATATCGTTTGATGACACGAGCATGGAGAGTCCCTCTGATTTTGATAGCCTGGCCCTGATGGCACAAACATCTGGAGTTTTTATGACTGTTTCTCAGACAGTCTGGCTAAACGAGTACAGCCCTCGCCCACTTCCCTGGAACACCACGGTGGGCCACATGTTTTCCTCTCGGTGGCGACTCCAGACTTTCTACAGAAGAGGGTCATAGGGGCACCAACTTTGGAAGCGGAGGCTGGGGAATCTGTCCCAAACCTGGGCTTTCATGAACCACGTGATCAGCTGGCTGGAAGTGATCACCAGAAAGGAAACAAACATAAAAGCACAATTAGAGAAAAAAATATATACTTTGTTTACACCAGTGAGATACTCTTTGGTTTATGCGAACATAAAATCTGGAATTTATTTTTTCTTTCTTAATTTTTTTTATTTTTAATTTTTTAAAATTTATTTATTTATGATAGTCACAGAGAGAGAGAGAGAGAGAGAGAGAGGCAGAGACACAGGCAGAGGGAGAAACAGGCTCCACGCACCGGGAGCCCGACGTGGGACTCGATCCCGGGTCTCCAGGATCGCGCCCTGGGCCAAAGGCAGGTGCCAAACCGCTGCGCCACCCAGGGATCCCAATTTTTTCTTTCTTATATTTAGCCAATTATTCCAGTTGTATAGCATTTGTTTCTGTTTAGTTTCTTTCTTCTAGATTATTCCGTGACCTTTCTGGCCTGGTAATTTAAAATATATACATTGTGATTATTTATTTAGCTGAAATTTATTTATTTATTTATTTGTTTATTTATTTATTTATTTGCTGACCTAACTTGTTGGGACTTTGGACAGGGTTGATGCAGATGGGTGTGGGGTAGGTAATACTGGCCCTGCCCACATTCCTTGGCTCCTTGGGACCCTAGAAGAAATGCTGTTGCTTTGGAATTAGACTGACTATATACCTGTAGTAAAACACAAAGATCAGATGGAATCCAAACATGGAGACTTTCACTAGCAAAGGAGCAAGTCACTACTCCTCTCTGAGTTTCAAGATCCTATAAAAGGAAGAGGTTGGGCCATATGACTCAGGTCTCTTGTTGCTGGTTCTATCTAGCTATCCACCATCCATCCTCAGCAGATTGGGTTACGGGGCCTATTTTCATCTCTCCCATCTATTTACTATAATCCCAGAATGAGTTCTTTCATGCTTCCCTGATCTCACCTTTCCCAGTTGCAAAATAGGGACTCGTATTAGCCTCTCTTCTACTCACAAGCATCTCAAGGAATCTCAGCCTGTCTGACAAGAAAGGTGATTTGGCTCATCCCTTCCCAAAGAAACTCCAGAGGTCAACCAAATCTAGGGAGAAAGACCCACACAAACACAGCCAGATACTTCCTCTCTTGGAACGAGGAATACAAAGGAGAGGAGAATAGCTCAAATATGGGACCACCTAAGACAGCCTGGACCACAACACTGGCACCAGGGCTCCAATCCCTGTCCACGGGACTTGGTCACTCTCACATTTACAGAGGGTTAGAGCAGGAAGGCCTGCAGTGATCATCTCACAGCCACAATTCTGAAGGATGATATGAGCTGTGATCAACCTTTATTAAGCCCGAGAACATCTTTTTCATTCAACAGTTAATCCAAAGAGAACCCGTAATGTGCACAAATTCAGAGCCAAATCGGATGAAATAAACTCTTCCTTCTAAGAGTTTATAGTCTAAATTAAGCAGCACAGACTCACATGGGGAAACAAAGCCTTCAGGAGCAACGAGTCCAATACTGACACCAATGACATCCTGGTCCCAGGCCAGGGGGTCTGATGTACTCAGGATGGGGTAAGGGCTTTGAGTTTTAGATACGGGGACGTGCTTTCTGCAGGAAAAACCACTATGTCCTGGCAGTCAGGACTTTCCAGTTAGGAGGTTTCCATACTGGAGAGAATTCCAGGAAGTCAATGGGGTCGATGTGACATGACCCTGGGAGGACAAGAGATGGTGCGAGGAAGATGTTGAATGCAGAGTGAGCCAGCTCTTCTAAGGAGGACCAACATTTTCTAGAGCTTTAAAGTACATGATCACCTGAATTAGAAGCTTTTAAGTTGACTTGTTTTCTCTCATTATTCAGTTGTCTCTAGAAATCCCACCTCCTGCCCGACCCCTTCCCAGGATGTGTCCAACCCGACCCAGTATCTTCATCTTCTACCTATGGTGTTAGAACTCAAATGGATGTTTGCTCTCTCCATCTATGTTCACACTGGCCTGTGGCACATATTTTCATGGTGTAGTAAATTATGCCACTGTGTTCTCTCAGCAGGCAGACAATACACATCACATAGCCGAAGCATGTCAGAGTGGGAAGAAGGGCTCACTACTGTAGCCCACTCATTTCACAGATGAGAACCTGGAAGTTACTGGAGACTCTATAAAACTCGCCTCGTCAGTGACTTTGGGGAACGCAAAGTGCAGTGCTGTCATTCTGTGGCTTGGGTTTGGGACCTGCCTTCCTGCTGCTCTCCGTCTTGGCCTCCACTACCACCACCCCCCACCCTGAGGGCGCCCAGACCCTTCCTTTTTGGCTCCAGCATGAAGGCAGCAGAGTAGGAGGAAAGACTGGACTCCAGCAGAGAAAGTGGGGGCTGTGGGGGGGGGAGGGAGAGAGAAAGAAGAAGAAAAGAAAGGCTACAGACCAATGAAAATCACCCTGTGCACACAGAGTGGGAGTGATCACCTTGATTACACCACTTCTACAGACAATTCACGATTCAGAAGTGCTTCAACCAAGGCAGCCACCTTGGGAGACCACCATGCATTTGGATCTCTGTGTTGCAGCATGCTTAGGTAGGAAGGAAGAAGCTCTTTAACTCAAACATATTCTAACTACTTAGTCTCTTAGAGCTCCCCCCTTCTCTTAATGGAAAGTACATTTCTCCCCTAGAGGCTTCTATTCAACTGTAGCTGCAAAAGAATGAGTTCTGGACTCAGGACCAGCCTAATGATGCCTATTAATGAGTCTAGCTATAATTCCAGGCCAGGTAAGGAGAGTTCTTGACACTGTGAAATGATAGGATAGGAGAGAAAGTGGTGGAAATTTCAGTGCAAAGTTAGGTTGTGTGTCCTAAAAGCAAAGTTTTTAAAGAAAGCATGCCTAGCATAAGATTGGGTGTGAGGGAGCAGCTAGTGCTTACGGGGCGGCAGCTCAGAAAACAAAACACAGAATTCAAATTTGAAATGGTCAATTTTATTTGTGCACTAGCAACTCAAAGTTCTATTTAAAGATTCTTTAAAAAAAAAAAAAGATTGTATTTATTTATCCATGAGAGACACACAGAGAGAGAGAGAGAGGCAGATACACAGGCAGAGGGAAAAGCAGGCTCCATGTGGGGAGCCCGAAGCGGGACTCGATCCCAGGACCCTAGGATCACGACCCGAGCCAAAGGCAGTTGACACTCAACTGCTGAGCCACCCAGGCACCCCTCTATTTAAAGATTCTTACGACAATGTAAGATTCCCTAGAAAAAATGCAATTTCATTTTCTAGTCATTGTGGCAAATATAACAGAAATCATTAAAAAGATATTAAAGGTTTAACGTTATTACGCTACAGCGATTGGCTTCTACGTTGCCCTGGTTGGTGTCTATGCATTTCGTGAAGTGTTGTACTGACTCGTGTACAGATACATAATTTGTATTTAGTTCGTTGTTGCACTTGTGATTGTTTGCTATAAGAAGTTGGTCATTTGGTGGTTGGCAATGCATGTGGCTTAGTTTCTACTGGAAAATCTGATTCAGCTTACATCATTTTGACTTGTAGCACCTTTGCCAGGAATGAATTCTAGGAGTGCAAGACAGCCCTGTTTTTTCCCCAGGTCTGTAGAGGCCTGTTGGTTTTAATGGGTTATGTGCAGGACACAAGGATGTGACTCATCTATCCACTTAACAGTCATAGAAAAGTACACAAACAACTCAGCCTCAGCCATAATACTCATTGTATGGACCATAGTGAATGTGCACTCCCACTGAGTTTTTGTGATTTTACAGGAACTGGGGCATGGGTGCCCCGTGAACAAACAAAATATCCATTAGGTTCAATATCATTGATGTCGTTAACGTGACTGTAGTGAACTGTTTCCAGAGGATGAGTGTGCTGAACCATGTATTGTGACCTTGAACATCACTGTCACCCCATTCTGATGTCTTCCTGCCTTGGAGAAGAGAAGCTGGTAGCTCCATTTCCCAGAATCTTCTCTACATGGTTCCAAGAGAGATCTTCCAGGGAGAGGCTCTTAGGTGAGGAAGGGGGAAGACTGAGATCTTTATTCCTCAGAGGCAGACGTGAACAGATGCACAGAGAAGTGTAAACAGCTTTCAGATGGACTTTTTTGAGAATGGTCTATACTGTGATACCGGCTTAAATGGTGGGAGCCCCTAATAGACTCACAGTTTTTGGAGTTTCCCAGGTGACATTACCAATAGCTCCTTGATCTTTGCTTCCCCGATGGTTGTGGAATTTTTTTTTTTTATCTTAAAACTCTTAATACTCATAATACACAGAGTAGCTTCCATTTTCCTGATAAACTGCAGACCGCTATAGTCAAGTAATTATTAAGTAATTTAATACATGATGAGGAAAACAGGATGGAGAGAAGTATACTGTGTTATGGGAATGCCTGTGAAGGGATGAAAAAAATGAAATGAAAAAAAAATAATGAAAAAAACCTCAAAATTGGAGGGCAGGAGAAGAGAGACTCCCTGAGTGGTCTCCAAGCTGAGGCTGGATGGATAAAAGGGAGTTAGGTGGTCAAAGTGCATGGAGTGGAGGAGACGGGGGTATGTTCAACCTGTGCAAAGACCCAGAGGCCAGAGGGAGTTCAGGGAGGGTTTTGATAGGTGCCCCATTGTGGGGGCAGGAGGGAGGCGGGTGGGAAGCCCTACGAGCAGTGGGCAGATAATGCAGACTTTCAAATCGTCAAGTGACATGATCAGGTTTATGTTTTTATTTTTTTTAAGATTTATTTATTTATTTATTTATTTATCCATGAGAGAGAGAGGCAGAGACACAGGCAGCGGGAGAAGCAGGCTCCATGGAGGGAGCCCGACGTGGGACTCAATCCCAGGACCCCAGAATCACACCCTGGGCCGAAGGGAGGCTCTGAACCGCTGAGCCACCCAGGCATCCCCAGGATCAGGCTTAGTATTCCAAGCAATCATTCTGGCTACAGGATCCAGAATGGATTTCAAGAGAGCAAGACTGAAGGCAGGGACACCAAACTAGGAGGCCATGCAGCTTTCCCTAGCCTGGACCTGGCCACGGGCAGGGGAGCTGGAGAGAAGGTCACAGATGCAAGAAATGTTTAGTACATGACCGGTGGAGGGCTTAGGGGATGGAAGAAGTTGAGGATGACTCATTTCACACATAGGGAGACTGAAGCTCAGAGGGGTCACGCAGCTTACCTAAGGTCACACAGCTTGGAAGCAGAGGAGTCAAGATCCAAGCCTCAATGTGTCTAGCTCTGGAGCTTTGGCTTTTAGCTCTAGGCTCCATAGCATACAAATCAGAACACAGTCACAGACATTCAACTGAAAAAAAAAATTAGCACGAGGTACTTGTGGCACACACAATTACTGTTCTATATTCATATGCCAGTGGTTCCGCTGGGCTCTCTTCATCTCTTCTTTGATACTGTATTATTTCCTAGGTGCTTTAATGTATTTTCATGTTTTTTCCTCTACATTTGTGTAAACGTTGTTGTAGTTAAAGGAAAAGGAAGGGTTAAATAGGATTTCTTCCCCCTCCCTACAATTTTAGTTTCCGTTTAAAGTAAAACCAAAAGGCACTTCTGTTTTACTTTTGGAAGTATATAAATCTGCAACTCTGAAAGTTCTAGGGGCTAAAAGCCATGACCAGCTGTCGTATTTTGTTTGCCAAAATGACTAAGATGATGCATAAGGTTGGGAAAGCTGTAAAATAATTATCGCATATTGCTCCCAAACACCCACCTCTTCTATTATATTTTAGGTGTTCTAAACGAGTCCGAAACAGTCGGAAACAAATACTGACTTGCCCACGATTCTCCCTTCTGTTCACGGCTGTCTCAAGTCTCCATCTCCAGAACAAACCTCTCTGCTGAGTTCCAGACACCAGAGGACATCCCCAGACTAATGACTCAGGCTCCTTAGATTTTCTACACTCCAACAATCTCGATTCCCCATTGTGCTTTTCTTTCTCAAATCCGCATCAATCAAGTCGACAAAACCAGACACTGGGAAGTTATTCTAGATTCCTTTCTCCCCAATTCCCCACATCGGCTCAGCCACTAAAGCCTGATGATTCCAACTCTACAGTATCTTTCCTTTCCACTTCCACGACGGCTGCCTTAGCACAGGCCAGCATTTCCAAATATCTGGCATGATGATTTTTGTGGTGCAGACACAAGAAATCCGAATTTCTGAAATCATTTTAGTCTATAGTTTTCATACCCCTTAAGTATTTTTAAATAATAAAGATTGGCCACCATAATAAACAATGTGTAGTTTTTCTGTCATAGGGTTAGAATAAGCATTTGAAAGGTTTTCTGTAAAGAAGAACAAGATATAATAATAAATGCTTGGTTATTACTATTATGAGCCAAAATATTGAGATCAAATTACATAATTCAATAACATGAAAAACAACTTCTGCTTAATATAGACACTTGATGATGACTAGAAGATAAAATAATGAGAAGATAAAATTAGAAGGGAATATTAACTCCAAAGAAATGCTGAGTAATGATTTTATGTTTTTTTAAAGTTATTTAAATTCCAGCTAGTTAACACACAGTGTAATACTAGTTGCAGGTGTACAATATAATGATTCATCACTTCCATACAACACCCGGTGCTCATCACAAGTGCCGTCTTCACTCCCCATCACCTACTTTGCCCATCCTCCCACCACCTCCCACCTCCCCTCTGGTGACCATCAGTTTGTTTTCTACAGTTAAAAGTCAGTTTTATGGTTTGCCTCTCTCTCTCTTTTTTTCACCTATGTTCACCTGTTTTGTTTCTTAAATTCCACATAGGAATGAAATCATATGGTATTTGTCTCTCTCTGATTTATTTCACTTAGCATAATACTCTTTAGCTCCATCCATGTCATTGCAAATCGCAAGATTCCATTCTTTTTGTTGGCCAAGTAATATTCCATTGTATGTAGATACATCACCTCTTTTATGAAGATACATTCATCAATCGATGGACATTTGGGCTCTTTCTATAGTTTGGCTATTGTTGATAACGCTGCTATAAACATTGGGATGCATCTATCCCTTCGAATCAGTATGCTTTTATGTTTTGGGTAAATACCCAGTAGTGCAATTGCTGCGTCATAGGGTAGTTCTATTTTAACTTTTTGTGGAACCTCCATACTGACTTCCAGAGTGGCTGCACCAGTTTGCATTCCCACCAACAATGTAAGACGGTTCCCCTTTCTCCACAACTGTTGTTTCCTGTGTTGTTAATTTTAGCTATGAGTAATAATTTTAAATCATTGATTTTAGAATCATTTTAAAAATTGGAAGATAGAATTGCAAATATTTAATATATTAAAATTATTCTTAAAATAAAATTATAAATCACACAAGCATGAATCTCCTTGATCAGTAATCTAACTTTGTTTCAGGACAAACATTCCAGGTGTCAAAAAATGTCTTTTATCTTGTGTTGAGGTTAGTTGAATTGGTTGGTTGAAGACGTGTTAAAAACATCTTCAGATTGGGTGTTAATGAACATGTTGCTTCGAATAAGCTCATTTTCTCTTTTTAACAATGAAAATATTTTGTCTGCTTGGCTTGGTTTTTGTTTTGCCATTTAAATAGATATTGCTTTTCTTTTTTTTTTTTTTTTTTTAAAAGCAAACATACATGCTTTATTTTTTTTTTTTTAATTTTTATTTATTTATGATAGTCACACACAGAGAGAGAGAGAGAGAGAGGGGCAGAGACACAGGCAGAGGGAGAAGCAGGCTCCATGCACCGGGAGCCTGACGTGGGATTCGATCCCGGGTCTCCAGGATCGCGCCCTGGGCCAAAGGCAGGCACCAAACCGCTGCGCCACCCAGGGATCCCTAGATATTGCTTTTCTAAATTCAAATTTTAGATTAGCTTCTGGTCTCTTATTTTAGAGCATTCTATAACATTAGTCTGTTTTTCTCTGTATATTTCTTTTGTCAAAATACTTGCAAAGACCTATAGCTTCTGGTGAATATTTACACATGGGAAATGCTAATTAGAGCTTGGTAATATTTGAACAACACAGCATTTTGATCTTCTAACAAGCTCAACAGCGCCCCATGCCCAAATTGCCCATTCGGGACTTATTTTGCTTCCAAAAACTTGTTAATTTCTTAGCACACCACTGAGAATTTGTATGAAGTATACTATGTGTCTAAACTTATTAATATTTATTTTATTTGCAAGAATGACATCATTATTAGCAGATAGAGCCACAGAAACACACCTATAGCATGTCAACAACCATAAGCAAGACCAACTGATTATATTGTGACTGCTTCCCTCTTACATGCTTCTGCTCCAGCTTCCGGAATGTCAGCTTCAATATTTGACTCTGTGGCTCCATGGTTCCTGCTCTTGTTTTTGACTTGATGTTGAATGGATTTCTTTGAGCCATTAATGCCTCTAATGTTAATAGTTAAGCTCTAATTCTCACAGGCAAATTATACTTTCTCTCATTTTTCTGATTATTATTATTGTTAGGATTTAGATAAACATAAAATTCTTCAAGAAATGTCAGGAAGGAATTCCTACATGAAAACAGTAGTACAGATTCCCATAATCTCGTAGTCAAAGAATCACTCTATTGGTCCCTGGTCTCATGCCATGTATCCTTCAATCTATCCTCTCCACTGCTTATTCTGTAAAATGGAATGTGCTTACCACATTGTATTATAATTTTTAAAGATGCTTGTAGTTCCCACTTGATGGCAAATTTCCTAAAAGCAGCGACTAAGTCTTATTTAGTTCTTTATTTCTAATGTCTAGCAGTGAATTAACATGTTTTAGATTCTCAATCAATTCTTGATGAACTTAGATGAGTCAAATTAAATTTATTTGAAATAGAAAGACAGTGAGGACTTCTGATTCTGGAAACCTGTGGGCTGAGACAACAAGACACCTCCCCACTACAGATTTCTAGAAATGGTAGATAACATATAACTAAAAACTCTAAAATAGAGCTGAGCTCCAGAGGAAAAACAAGAAACATTTTAGGTGCCACAAACAAAAAGAGACCGGCAAACAGAAAATCCAATGGGACGTGAAAGTCAGTCATATGAGCTAGAAGCTGACATCGCAATGGCAGGGGTTGGGATTGGGTAGAGGATGAGGGCTAGGTAGAGAATGGTAAGGGAATCCAAAAGATTGGTATAGTTTCAGACCAGGAATAAAGCTTAGGTTTTTATAATCATACAATGAAAGAAGGCCATCTATGAAGGTGACAAGAACTTAAAACTCTCAAGAATGCTGAGTGGAAGGAACATGACTTTTATGAGAAATTAAAGGCCAAGCCTCCACCCTGCATAGGACTGGCATCTAAGTGTTATTGAATCATGTGGCTCAGGAATTCCAAGCCTGAGAAATTAACATAAAATTTGGAGCTTGGCCAATAATAGCTCTAACCCATTTGGCAAAGCAAATGCAGGACCACTCTGGAGGGAATACCTCCATAACTCAGGTCATACAGACTTTGCATAGAAAGTACAACCCCACTAAAAATGAACTCACAATTAAAAATGGTGAAACATGCAAGAAAGTCATTCATCATGAATAAGAGCCAGGAAACAAATTATTTAAAAAAGTCACCTAAGAACTGCTTTCTATTTTAAAAAAATCAAATATTTAGAATTAAAAGGAAGAATAGAAACTACAAAAAACACTATTTTTAAAAGAAAGGTAAAAAATAGAATTTCTGTAAATGAAAATAAGTTACTGAAATGAAAAACTCAAATGGACTATTTAAGCAACAGATTAAGTAGTCAGAGAATTAGTGAGCCAGAATATAGAGCTGAGAAAATGATCCAGCATATCTACAAAGGAACAATTCAACTGAAATCAATTTATTAGCAGTAATAGAAATGAAAAGACAATGGACTAAAGGGATGAATAAAAATAATTGTCCATCTATGTGCTAGATATTTTCAGTTTGCCTCTCTGGACTACTTCCACCTTTCTGCTCATTGCTTCTTGTCCCAGGAGGCTGACGTTTATTACTTAAGTCACTTGCTTTTTGGCTTCAGGTTGGGTTCAGTCACTGTAAGGGTAGAGGGTGGTAAGATAGCTCAAAAGAGAGGACAGAGTATTTATTCCCCAAACCAGTACTACCTGAGGATCCAGACAAGTAGGACCCCTGCTCTGGGCCCTGCACTATAAGGTGTGTGGGGGCTGGGGGATGGAGTAGAGACATGTTCTGGAATGCCTTCCTCAAAATTATCTAGGCCCCTGTCTGGTACGTGGGACAGCTAGGACCAGCAGTACTGAACAGGTGGGACACCATAGCCTGCACATGGTTCTGCATGATTTTGGGTTAATTGAATCATAATTTTCTAACTCTTCCTTCAGGGGCTGGAACTCTTCCTTCTGTGGTTGGTAGTGCTGTCCAGGCAAGGTGCTCCAGGCCATATTGGGTCCTCCAAGGGCCCTTAAAGGTAAGTATCTTACTCAAAATTTTCCAAGTCCTCTTCCAGTGCCTGGGACCAGCTGGAATCAAGGGTGCAATCTGAGCAGGAGCTCTGAGCTTGGGCTGGGACCTGCGTGGGCCCCAGGCCCTATTTATCACCTTTGAGGCATATTTTGACCCTGTAACCCACTTAGAATTGGGCCAAAAGAACAGAATGGTGCTGATATGTGGATTTGGGGTGACTCACATCAGGGAGATGAGTTCAGAACTCCAGGCTACTGGACTGTTGACCTTTGGGCTTATGCCTTTTATGTAGACTCATTATACTACTCTTGCCTAAATGTGTTTTGTCAGTGGTACTGACTCTAATCAGTAGTACCCAAAGGCAGTGGTGACAACAGCGGGTGTCCTTTATCCTGTGTACACTTCACTGCTGGCTCACTGGGTGGCCACCACTCTCTTCACAGGCTCTGTGCCATGTGCCAGGCAATCCTCTGGGAGTGGCCATGCTTGTATCCTCTGAAGGCTTTCAAGACTGCTACCCATGTCTTAATCCACACCCTCTGTTGCTCCTGACTGATGTGGTATCAATTTGCTTTCCCAGGTCAGCCTTGAATGGAATGTTTAACATGACCAGAAAACAAATTATCATTCTCATTCTGCATACTCTGGATCAATTTGACCAACAGTCATTGTGAGTAAAACACAATTACCACTTTTGAGAGAGTTCCTGGAATCCAGTGTGCATGAGCAGCACGATGGATAATGCAACATCATGAGTAATGATGTCAGGAGCATGAGATAAATGGCTCTAGAAAATGGCAGTCGCAAAGAGACATATTTGTGTCAAAACGTACAAGTTCGAAAGAGTTGTGCATATATCGTAAATCACTTTGGCTCACATGTGTCCTTGAACTTTGCAGAACATTTTTACAATTAAATCATTTATATAGAAAAGAGCCCTACTGTCTCTGCTCAGGGCCCAGCATACCACAGGGGCGGCTCTGTCTCAGGCTCTCTTTCTCTGCCAGGGCATATTTTAAAGTGTTCCTTTATAGGCAGAATGTATGAGAATGGGTTCTGAAGGTGTGAGATACAGGAATATAGAATAGAAAATTAGGCAGAATTTATTGATACTGGAGCACTCACCTGGTATTCTAGATTTATTTATGTATTTATTATTATTTTTTTAAAGATTGTATTTATTCATGAGAGACACAGGGAGAGGGAGGCAGAGACATAGGCAGAGGGAGAAGCAGGCTCCCTACAGGGGGCCCGACATGGGACTCAATCCCGGGACCCTGGGATCGAGCCCCAAACCAAATGTAGATGCTCAACCGCTGCCGAGCTACCCAAGCACCCCTGGTATTCTAGGTTTAATATGTTGACTCAAACACCTAGAAGAGTCACATAATTGAAGCCAGGACTCAGTAATAGTGCATAGCAAGGTTTTTCAAAGTTCAATATGCAGAAAACCACTGGGCAATTTTGTGAAAATGTAGACTCTGATTCTGTAGGTTCAGGCTAGGCCCGGGATTATGCATTTAGAACAAGTTCTGATTCATTGATCATATTCAAATAGCAAAAACCTGTAACCAATAATGTGGAGAAAAGGGTCTAAAGGCTCAGAAGATGAGAAGGTTGGAATGGACTCACCATTAGCTCAGCCACTGCTTAACTATCCCCCTGGAGGTCCTAGGGGATATCCCCTTCATCAAAATATAATAACTGCATTGCTCAGGAAAGCACAGGAATTATGGAAAAAGTGTGGTAATCTGACATGGGCCAGAGATCATGGTAGTAGATGATGTAGTGGAACTGGAAAGAAATGACGGTAGAAATGATGGATTCCGGCATAGGAGAGATCTGGTGGTAGTGCTCAGCCATCAGAGACATGCTGGACAAACTGGGGTAGAGGGCAAATTATATTTTTACTCACATGGATCTCTATGGTTGGAAATTCATCAGGCTTACAAAGAAAGAGAATGGAGAGTCAATCTGCAATGGTGCTAACTGGAATATATACATGGAACTATTCTAGATCTGGGCAACATGATTCAAGATACCTTAGTGGGGTTTCATAGCCTCTTTCCTAATTCTCAGACATAGCTTAGTTCAAAAAGTCTTGGAGTCTCTTGATTGAGGAGCAAGTTGAGTCCCTGTGGCAAAGGGACTTCGATGTTGTTACAACATACATTCCATGACTATTTCTGCAAATCTTTTCCTGAGAAGCTGGTACCCATTTACCAGGGTGACTGTGCATGGTGAAAGGTAAATATGCAGAATTTCTAGGTGTTCTTCGATACTGGCTTTGAGCTGATTCTAATTCCTGGATTTGAAAATGCCTCCAGAGGTCACTGTTAAGATTGGAGACTTATGGATGTGAGGTGATAGAAGGGATTTTGACTCAGGCTCGCTCATGGTGGGTCCAGTGAAATAAAGAACCCAATTGATAGTGATTTCCCAAACCCCTGAATGTGTGGTGGAACTTAAACATGCTTAGTAAATAATAAAATCTCCACATTGGTTATGTAATCTATGGATTGAAAGCTATTAGGGTGCAATAGGCCAAAAAGAAGTGCTCAGAACTGCCCTTCCATAAGGGAATATGAGATATATTTCTCCTACTGAGGACTTTTAAGTGCAGGGGGTGTGATTCCTAGACCAGCTGCTTTTTTTTTTTTAAGATTTTATTTATTTATTCATGAGAGTTACAGAGAGAGAGAGAGAGGCAGAGGCAGAGACTTAGGCAGAAGGAGAAGCAGGCTCCTCAGGGAGCCTGATGCAGGACTCCATCCCAGAACTCTGGGATCACACCTTGAGCCGAAAGCAGATGCTCAACCACTGAGCCACCGAGGGGTCCCCCATCTGCCTTTAATGTTCATGTTTGGCTGGTGAAAAAGTTAAGTGGGTCTTTGAGAATGAAACTTAATGATCTGGTAACTCTAAGTTGCTGCCCTGATGTATTTACTAGAGAAAGGAGATGGATCTCCTGATCTTTGGTATGCAGCGTGGACCTAGCAGAGGTTTTCTGTTCTATTCCCATCAATAAGGATGATCAGAAGCAGTTTGCATTCTTGTGGTAGGATCAGCAGTGCACTTTCACTGTTTTTTCTCAGAGTTTTGCTCTCTGTCCTCATCTAGTATGAAGGGATCTTGAGCATTTTGATATTCCTTAGAGCATTACTTTGGCCACTACATTGGTGATATTATGCTAATTAGATCTGGTGAACAGGAAATATTGCATACCTTAAACGTCTTAATAAAGCATATACATGCCTGAAGATGGGAGATAAACCCCATGAAACTCCAGGACACACAAAACCAGTTAAAAAATAAAAAAGGTCATTGACCTAGATAATGTCAGGATATGCTCTTATAAAGTGAGTCAAATTGCTGTATCTCACACTGCCTACTATGCAGAAAGAGGCATACTATGTGATGGACCTCTTTAGGTGTTGGAAGCAGACATATTTAAGTGTAGCACTGGGTTTGGGGAGCCTGGTTGGCCCAGTCAATAGAGTGTGCAAGTCTTGGCTTAAGGGTTGTGAGTTTGAGCCCCACTCTGGGTGTAGAGATTACTTAAAAAAAATAAAATAAAATCTTTAAAAAAATGCAGGGCAACTAAATGTACCAATAGATCTATTCCCAAATAATTTATAAAGCTATCAGTTCTGAGTAAGTCCCAGAGCGAGAAACTCTAAAACAGATCCAGACCACAGTGCAAGTTTCCCCACTGCTTGGATCTTATGCCCTAGCAGTTCCAGTGGTAATTAGTGTCTGGTAGCTGGAGACTCGAGTAAGACTCAATGAGAGAATCATGGTATCGACTCCTAAGAATTTGGAGTAAGGTTGTTTTTTGCTAATAAAATGACAAAAGCAAAAATAATGACTGGCTTGCTAGCACGCTCTGGTAGAACCTGAGTGCCTGAGCCAGAGACACCAAGTCACTATGTGATCTGAAACATCCACCAATAGCTGGGTATTGTCTGCTCCATTGAATCATAAAATTGGACATGTGTGGCATGTTAAATGGAAGTGGTGGGTCCGGAATGCACAAATAAATTACATGAACAGGTGGCCTCAACTCCCATGGTATCTAGTCCTTCTCCTTTGCCACCATACCCTTGACCCATGGTTACAACCTCGTGGAGTGTTTTTTTTATTTTATTTTTTTAATGATCAGTTAACAGAATTTAACAGTTAACAGGCCCAACTTTAGAACAAGTCTGCACAGTATACAGTATACTGGCGCTGGCTAGAAACGGACTGGCAATGCAATCACTCAAGAATGCCCTCAAAAACCATGGTGAAGGAAAATCCCCTCAGTGGGCAGGATAACTGGAAATATATCTGATTGCTCTCTGTATGGAAAGAAAGATGGCTTGAGGTATGACTCTACACTAATTTATGGGTAGTTACTAATAGGTTGGCTGACTGATCAGGGACTTGGAAAGATAAGATTGGAAGATTGATAACTGAGAGTTTTGGGAAAGGGGAATGTGGATGGCTCTTCTGTACTCAAGCATGAAGAGAGCTGCCCACTAGAGGGCATCCACTGGAAAGGAGGTACTCAACAATCAAGTGGATTAGAAGACCCATCTTGTGATCATTCGGCTTCTTTCTTCAGCTACCCTGGTGCTTGCTCAATGAACCCATAAAAAAATCGTTACCTCTGTGTCAAGATGGACATCATTCGTGGGTGCGACAACATACCTCTTCCTCACCAAAGATGCTCTGGCTACCTCTATTGCCGAAAGACACCTGTCAACAGGAAAAAGCAACATGCAGTCCCCAAATGGCAGGATTCCCTGGGGATTGCAGCCTCCTCCCTGATGGCAGGTTCACTGTGTTAGATATGTTACATCACTGAAGGGCAGTGGTTTATTTTCATGAGAATAGACACAGATTTATCTTCTTTGCCAGTAAAGTTGGTGCCAGCATCATCATCCATGGACATAAAGAAAACCCTATTTGTTGTCGTGGCATTACACTCAATATACTCTCCAATCAGAAAAAAATATTTTTCAGTGAAGAGAGAGTGTCGGTGGACGCATGGTCTCAGATTTCAAAGGCCTTACCTCATGGCTCATTACCTACAAGCTTAGGAGAATGACGAAATAGCCCGCTAAAGGGTCATTTACGAAACCAAATGGGGACAGCATTTTGCAAGGCTAGGATGTTGTCCAAGAGCACGAGCAGAAAGCACTGTAGAGTGCTATAAATAACCTACTTAAGACTTTTCACTTTCTATCCATGCATCATTAGGCTCAATGGAATTGAGATCATAATGCCCAAGGTAGTAATACTTTCACCATGAAAAATGGTTAAGTTAGAAGCTGAGACTTTCCATTGGCCATCTGGGGCCTTTCAGGTCTCAGAGGAGAGAGAGTCACTCTACTGCTGGATAAATGGTTTGAATTAGCAAAGGAAAATATGGCTTTTTTCCCTTCTATATAATGGGGACAAGGAAGACTATGTCTGGAACCCAGAGTATTCACTAGGGTGCTTTTCACTATTTCCATGCACAAACATATTTGTCATGTGGGATGCAATAACCCAGTAAAAATATAATATTTAGGATAGAGTAAAGATACTATGTTTGGGGAAAACATGTTTTGTGGTAGGAGGGAGAATCAAACATGGGATAAGGGAAGGTAAAGAACCGTGTACTATTGGATTTTATTTGGAGTTATTAATATAAACTGTGTGTGTGTGTGTGTGTGTGTGTGTGTGTGTGTGTATTAGCTCTGTCTTCTGAAAGTATCTAGAAGCAATGGCATCTAAGGTAACAATGAATATGCTTAGCCACCCACCTCTTGGTTTCTAAGTATCATTCTCACTAAAAGAAGTTACAGTTGCTCAAGAAAGTGGTGCAAAGAAAGCACAAGGTGAACCTGACAGATTTATTGTACCATTTAGTGAGGAAGGGCTTAAAGAGTAGTAGATCTATTAAAAGGACATAGGAAGTGACATGAAAAGATGCCCAGCAGCCAAAATTGGGATAATTTGAGCATCAGAGAGAGGAGGATGGATTACAACAAATGGAACAAAATAATTTACAATTTAATAGTCATTTTTTTTTCTTTTTGGAAAAGGAACAGTTGAGGAAGAAGTATAGGGAAAGGGAATATTTTTCTTTGTAAAAGAATACTGGCTTGTAAATTCTGAGAAAGTGTTTAAAACTCAGGAAACTATGGAACTTTCTCCGTTTCATAAAAGGCAGCTACAAAAAACATACAGCTAACATCAACTTAATGATGAATTAAAGACTAAATTGACCTTAAGTTTGGGCAAGACAAAGACCTCAGTTTCCTTACTTCTATTCAGCCTTGTACTGAATGTCTTAGCCATTGCAATAAGATAATAAACATTTTAAAAAGGCATCAAGATAGGAAAGGAAGAGGTAAAACTGTCCCTGTTTTCACATAATATGACTGTTTGCAAAGAAAACTCCATGAAATCTACAAAACAACTCCTAGAACTAATAAGTGAATTTAACAAAGTCTCAAGTCATAAGGTTAATATGCAGAAGTCGATTGTAGCAAACCAGTGGAAGATAAAAATTTTAAATAGTTTCATTTACAGCAGCACCAAAGAACCTGAAATATATAGGAATAAGTATGAAAAAGCTGGAAGAAATTTAAAAAGACTAACATGCAAATAGGAAGGGTTACCCTGTTCATGTACCATAAGGCTCAATATTGTTAATATTGCAATTCTACCCAAATAGATCTCCAGAGTCCACAGAATCTCAATTAAAATCCCAGCAGGATGGGGATCCCTGGGTAGCGCAGTGGTTTAGTGTCTGCCTTTGGCCCAGGGCACGATCCTGGAGACCCGGGATCGAATCCCACATCGGGCTCCCTGCATGGAGGCTGCTCCTCCCTCTGCCTGTGTCTCTGCCTCTCTCTCTCTCTCTCTCTCTCTCTGTGTCTATCATGAATAAATAAATAAAATCTTAAAAAAAAATCCCAGCAGGCTATTTTGCAGAAATTGGTAATCTGATTTTAAATTGTATATGAAAATACAAAGGGCCTAGGACAATAAAAGAAATGTTTAAAATGAACAAAGTTGGAAGACTTATAGCACCTAATTTCAAGAGTTACAATAAACCTTCAATAATCAAGATAGTTTGGTATTAGCAAAATGGTAAGCATATAGATCAATAAGACAGATAGCGCCCAGGAATAGAGACACAAATATAAATTCGGTTGACTTCCAACACAAATTTAAAGGAAATTCAACAGGAAAAAGGAAGTCTTTTAAAGAAATGATACTGTAATAACTGAATGTCCCTATGAGAAAAATGAATACTAACCCGTTACTTCTCACCATACATGAAAATAAATTTTAAATGAACCATATATCTAAATACATAACCTAAAACAAAACAAAACAAAAAAACCTCTTGAGAGAAAATATATGAGAAAAATCTTCGTAACCTTAGGTCAGACAAATATTTCTTAGATACTAAAGGACATAGAGACATAACTTGTAAAAGAAAAAAAACTGATAAACTGGGCTTTATAAAAATTAAAAAAAAAACTTTTGCTTTTTGAAAGAGCAAACAAAATAAGGCCAGACTGGGAGAAAATATTTACAGTATCTAGGTATGACACAAAGGACCTTTATCCAGAATATAAAAATGAAAAATTTAAAATCTGATAGAAGAGAAGCAGTGTGGGGAAAAAAGGTGAAAGATTTGAACGGCGACTTCACAAAAGAAGGCATACGTATGGGCAATAATCACATGGGAAGATACTCAACACCAAGCCTCAGCAGGGAAACTCAAGTTAAAATCACCATTAGATACCAGCACACACCCATCCATAATGAAGAGGACTGACCATACCACGTGCGACGCGGTGTGGGGCAGTTGGATCTTGTATACACCACTACTGGTGATGTAAGAAGGTACATCCATATCGGAAAGTTTTTATTTATTTATTTTAGAGAGGAGGGGGGAGAGGGGCAGAGGGAGATGGAGAATCTGAAGCAGACTCCTCACTGAGCACAGACCCCGACATGGGACTCGATTCCATGATTGCAAGATCATGAGCTGAAACCAAGAGCTGGACGCTCAACCAACTGAGCCAGCCAGAGTTTGCAGATTTTTAATAGTGTAAACATATACCTACCGTATGACCTAGTCATTCCATTCCAAGGTATTTTCCCAAGAGAAATAGCAACTTACGCTGAGACAAAGGCTTGTATAAAATACTCTCAACAGGGACACCTGGGTGGCTCAGGTTGGGTATCTGCCTTTGGCTGTGGGTGTGACCCTGGATCCAGGGATGGAGTCCTGCATTGGGTTCCCTGCAGGGAGCCTGCTTCTCCCTCTGTCTGAGTCTCTGCCTCTGTGTGTGTGTCTCTCATGAATAGATAAATAAAATATTTTTTAAAAATACCCTCAACAGATTTATCTGCAATAGCTCCAAATTGGAAATAACCCAAATGCTCATCCACAGATGAACTGATGAACTGTGGCACATTCACACAAGAGAATACTACCCAGCAATAAAAAGGAATAATGATGAATCTCAAAATCATTATGCTAAATAAAAGAAGCCAGGCAAAAGAATAATCAGTGTCTAGAGCATGATTCCATTTGTGTATAACTTTGGAAAATGCAAACTAATCTGTAGGGACAGAAGACAGGAAGCAGAGCAGTGGTTACCTGGAGCTGGAAAATGAGAAAACTTTTGGGGATGGTGAAAATCTTAGTGTGGTGATGGTTTCATCAGGGTATGCACATGTCAAAAGTCACCAAAGTACATCCTTCAAATATGTGCAATTTATGGTGTGGAAAGCTATGCCTCAATAAAGTTGGAAGGAGAGGAAGAGAGCAAAAGTGGGAGAAAGAGAAGAAGAGAAAGAAAGAATGGGCATGATGGAAATTTCTTCCTTTGTGGAGGAATGCCTGCTGACAAATACAGAAGGAAAGATGGAATCACAAAATCACTATTTTGTAACTCCTCAATGTAACCATTCATGCAGGCAAGGATGATCAATCAATGGTCAAAAAAACTGAGTGAAACATATTTACTGGCTCTAAGGTATAACTACACAGACTGCTTTTTAGATAGGAGAAAATGTGCCTTTCCAAAGGAACAAATTGGCAGCTACTAATTTAATCAAAGAGTCAAGCTTAGCATTACCCAAGATATACACCATCTCCTATGTGGTGTCCTTATCCAGAATGTTTAAGATGAATGTCATGATGGGGAAACAAACAAATCTAAAATGTGGAATTTATTATAGTACCATGGGCCTGGACTCTCTACAGAGTTCAATATAATGGAGAACAGAAGGAAATGGTAAGGATTAACTAGGTTGATGGAAATTAGACATATGGCCAGATGCAATACATGGATTTTGAATGGACCCTCAATCAAAGATGAAAAAACAGCTTGGAAAATATGAATATCACAAGATATTACTGAATTAATGTTGATTTTCCTAGCTGTGGTAATGGCGATGGAGTTGTATAAAAAATGTTTTTGCTCTTTGGAAACATGTGTTGAAATACTTAGGAGTGAAGTGTTGTAAAGAGTGTGGTGTAGATACACATGCGTGCGCACACATATGCGAGAGAACATGAGCTTTGCAAGACTTTTAACTCCTTAGTTGAGGGGAATAGTGGTGTTCCATGCATAGGTTTAAACATTTTCAAGAGAAAAACAAAATAAATTTATTTATTCAATAATTCCAATCACCACCACCAGCTGATGTTATTTGAAGATGACACAACTTGAGAGCACCTGGGTGGCTCAGTTGGTTAAGTATCTGCCTTCGGCTCAGGTCATGATCTCAGGGTCCTGGGGTCGAGCCCCACATTGGGCTCCCTACTTAGCGAGGAGTCTGCTTGTCCCTCTCCCTCTGCCCTGCCCCCTGCTTGTGCTTTATCTCGCTCTCAAATAAATAAATAAAATCTTTTTTAAAAAGTTATGAAAATGACACAATTTAAATGTCATGACACAGAAAGTTTCAAAGGGTTGAAGATAAATGAGGCATAAACTAATTTTTTAAATTTGCCATGTAACTTCTTTAATGTCACACAAAATAGGTATTTTTAAATGAAAAGGTCATATTAGTCATAAAGTCAATACACAGTGGTAGAAAAAGCAATTCACCAGGAAGATGAAACCATTATAACGTGTAGGCGTATGCTAAAGGAAACACTATTTGCTCCTGGCTTCCACGAGCAGAGAGCTTCCTGAAACAAGTTCTACTTCTCTCTGTCACCTGACTCTCTAAGCCCTTGGGAATAACTTATCCAATGGGTACGTGGGCACCGAAAATGGCATGTGTAGGTCACTTTGCCATTGCCTTCGCCCTCTTGGAAGTAAGCTGTCCTCAGGGGCTGTTCCTCTCAGGTGGGGTTGCCCTGACCTAGAGCTGCCTGCACCTGGGGGTATGGATGCCTGCCCTTTTTGGTAGGTATGCAGGCCCATTTGGTTCTCAACCAACATATGTCTAAGCCTTATCAGCCATGACGGTGATAGTTTGTCCTACATCTTTACTTTTCATTTTATTTCTCAATATAATCAGACTCAGGCAGGGAAGAGTGTGTTATTTATTGGAGACCTCCTCAAAAATCCCAGTAGCACCCAACCACATAGCCTTAAATATATATAGAAAGAGCAAAAATGTGAAACTATGAGGAAAAATTGAGAAATCCATAGTTATGTTGGAAAGCTTAGAATAGTACAGATAGTAAGTTTGATCTAAATGAAGAATACTGGACTTGGCTACCAATAATCAGAGAACATAGTCTTTTAAGCATTCTAGAATATTTATAAAATTTTGTCATGTACTAGGTCACAAAGCAAGTTGCAATAGATAAAAAAAAATCCTGTTTATTTCATTAAACCAGATTCTCCAAGTTCAATGTAATTAAATATGAAGTTAATAACTAATGAGCACACAAACCTCACTACTCCCTTATATCTGGACAAGTTAAGCACACTTCTAAATAATCCATAGTTCAAGCAAATCATAATTGGTGTTAGAAAATATTTGTAAAAACAACAGTGAAAATACAGCAAGCAAGCCAAGCCTGTGAGATACAGATAGACAACAGCTAAAGGACAATGTGTAACAAGAAGAAAGACCAAAAAAAATCAAGAGTTAACTGTTTAGGTTGAGAAGTTAGGAAAGTAAAATAGAAGAAACTCCTCTTCCCTTCAAATCAGAGATTTTGATGGAATTCTGAAGGTGATCCTATCTATGTGGAAAGATAAAGGGCCAAGGAAAGCTTTGACAATTTTAGAGTAGAATAAGGAGGGGAAATGGACTCTACCAAACAGAAAGATAAAAGATCAAAGCTTTCCACATCATTGAAACAGTGTCCTGATGGTGCAACAGTAGATAAGTAGACCAGAGTCAGACTAAGGCCTGCCTGCCAAATCCAGCCTATTACCTATTTTGTAAATAAAGTTTTATTGGAGCACAACCCCCACCTGCTAGCTGCTTCTGCACCACAACAGCGGAGGTGAGTAATGTGACAGTCTCTGGGGCTCACAAACCATAAAACATTTATTATCTGGCTCTACAGAAAAATTATGCTGACCCTTGAAATAGGCCGACAGAATAAAAGACTAGTGGCAAATGGCATTTCAATACAATTGGGAAAGGATAAAATATTCAGTTAGTGGATTTGGACCAATTGATTATGCAAGATGGGAAAAAAATAAAAGTAGACCTCTTTGTTACACATTACCAAAAAAAATATTGTAGGAAGATTAACGACCTAAATACGAAAAGTAAAAGTCTCAAAGTTTTAGGCAAAAATATATGCAAAATCTTCTGAACTTATGATGGGGAAGCCTTGTTAAATAATAATAAAATGCTTCATCTGTACAGGAAAAGATGGGTAAATTTGATTGTATTACACATGGAAATTTCTGTACAATAAAAAAACTTCATACACCAACTTAAAAGATCAGCCACACACAAGGAAGAGAGAGTCTCAATGCATATAGCAGAAAAATTGTTAGTATCCAGAAGATGTAAAGAATTACAAGTCGGGGACACCTGGGTGGCTCAGTGGGTTAAGGATCTGCCTTTGCTCAGGTCACGATCCCAGGATTGTGGGATGGAGCCCGACATGAGCTCTCCACTCAGTAGGGAGTCTGCTTCTCCCTCTCCCTCTACCGTTCACCCTGCTTGTGCTCTCTCTCTGTGTCAAATAAATAAAATCTTCAAAAAAAAAAAAAAAAAGAATTACACATCAGTAAGGAAAAGACAAAAATAGCAGAAAAACAGACAAAGGATATTTCTGAACAGACAATTCACAAAAGAGGAATCCTGGGTGGGTGACAGAAAGATTTTCTTTTATCTCATTAGTAATTAGGAAAAAAACATTAAGATATTTCATTTAACTATTTCATTAGTTAAAAAAAATTAGTCTGATTACTTGGAGTGTTGACAAAAAGTGTGGGTAAATCAGCAGGTTTTATGTGTTGCTGGTGGTAGTACGTACCAGGATGATGGCTTTGGAGAACAACTTAGCAATTCTCTGTAAAGGTGAAGAGGTACAAACCCTGTGACACCATAATCCCCCTTCCAGGAATCTCCTCTTGAGAGCCGCTTGCACAAGTGCCCAAGGAGACGTGTGCAAGCATGTCCAGGGCAGCTTCGTTAGGAACAGAAGAAATGAGAAACAATCCATTGCCTAACATTGGGGATCTGTGCACCATTCTACGGAGCGTGAGGCCTAGAGGTTAAAGTGGAGAACCAGCACTGAAGCATTATGTGCTCGGATAGCAGTACCTCGGGGACACAAAACAGGGAGTGATCTAGTGTTCCTGAGGGAGTCCAAGGTGTCTCATTAAAGGTGACAACAGTGCATTCTCAAGTGTGCATAGGAGTCTGAAAGTCGGGAAAAAAGAAGACAAAACAAGAGGGTGGACCAGGCTGAGGGTAAGCGAAGGCATACCCTGGCTGGAGCCAGCCCGGCACATGGTGGAGATTCGCAAGCTCCTTGTAGCTTCTGGATGAAATCTGAAACTGGGGCAGGAAGACAGCGAAAAAAAGAGGCAGGTCACCCCGGGTTGGTAGGTGGCAGGTTTAGTAAGCAAAGGAACTCACACATGAGGCTTGTCTAGGGTGCCTGCAAGTTGAGTAGCTCCCTGCATGCATGACCTGCCAAATCCTGAAGTTTATTGGGAGGCCTTAACCGAGCTCGGCCACACCTACAGTCCAGGTGGCCTCAGGACCACATCACTACCTCAAGGTTAGGTTCTTGGCCGGCTTCTGCGAATAGAGAACACAAGCCGGATGCACAGTCCAAGGACAGGGAGGGGGGTAGAGAGCCTCTGATTGCTGAGGTCCAGCCTGTAAGTCAACCAGAGGTCACATCCTCTTGATAACCACCCCCAACCCATGCGGATGGGGTAAGTGCCACCACAGAAAGAGTGGGAAGGGTGACAACGGCAGGCTGGTGACAGCACAGGCCCGAGAGGTCGGTGGAGGCCAAATAACAAATGATCCAATATGTTATGCAAAGAATTTGGGGCCTTCATATACCATAAACATTAGCTAAATGTGGATCAAAGACTTAAATGTAAGAGTTGACGTTATAAAACTCTTGGAAGAACAGATAGAGGAAAGGTTTTGTGACACCAATTTAGCAATGTTTTCATGGATGCAACAGCAAAGCATAGGCAACAAAAGAAAAAAAATAGGTTAACGGGACTATCAAGAGCTTTTTTTTTTTTTTTGTCATTAAAGTAAATCATCATTTAAGTATGAACATTTCTCAATTTCAGAGATTTCAGTTCTGTTGTACGCACTTCCCAAGCTACTGTCACTTATCTGCTATCTGTATTTTATTCCTGAACATTGTCAAATTAATCTGTAAAATTAACATAAATCTTAATAATAAAAATGCCCAGAAGATTTTTGTTTAAATTGGATCCTTAATCCTGTCGGTCAACAGTTCTCAAACTTTTTGGCTTTAAGACCCCTTTACAGTTTTATTTTTTAAATTTTTTTCTTTAAGATTTATTTACTTATTTGAGAGACAGAGAGAGAGGGAGAGAGAGAGAATGCAAAAACATGGGGAGGGGCAAAGGAAGGGGAGAGAGAGAATCTCCAGCAGACCCCCCGTCCCAAGCACAGAGCCCCATGTAGGGCTCAATCCCAGGACCCTGAGATCATGACCTGAGCTGAAATCAAGAGTCGGCTACTTACCTGACTGAGCCACTCAGGTACCCCTCCTTTATACCTTTAAAAATTACTGAGGATTCAAAAAAAAGTGAGTGATGATTCAAAGGATTTTGTATTTATGTGGAATAGATAGATAGATATTTATTATATTCAAAATGGAAACTAAGAATATGCAATATTTTGTTAATCATTTAAAAATAATAATAAACTCATTACATGTTAATACAAATGACATATTTGTATTGTCCAAGATGAAAATATTGTAAGAAATGTTCAGTTTAATAGAAGATAGTTGGATTTTCATACCTGCATCCAATTTTTCACAATATGTTGTCTTAGCTGAAGTATATGAAGAAAATCTTGCTTCACATAGATATGTAGTTGGGGAGGGAGAAATATTTTAACAGCCTTTTTATATAATTATGGATATTCTTTAATTTTACACTAAAATTCTATAAGTGGTAGATTCTTTCATTTTTGATGAGAGAGGGGAAAGAGAGACAGAGAGAATCCCAAGCAAGCTTCATACTGAGCACAGAGCCCCACATGGAGCTCGATCCCAGGGCCCTGAGATCATGACCTGAGCCAAAATCAAGAGTCAGCCACTTAAGGGATTGAGCCACCCAGGCACCCTAGTAAGTGGTAGTTTCTCAAAGGTTAGTTGCAGTGTAGAACCTGAAGCTGTGTTAATGAACACTTTAGACTGTTCCATCAAAACCCATTGGTCCATCTTGCACCCAAACAGATCTTTTTTTGTTTTTCTTACTTATGCATGATTTTGTAACATTAACTATTGACCATTGGAAAATACTGACTCACTGAGTTATTCAAATCTTCCAAATGTTGGCATATCTCATTAGGGAAGATCCAAAACAAACCCCACACGTTTAATATCACCACCGATCTCATAACAAAAGTCATTAAGTATTGGGAAGCTTACATGCTTATAGTGGCAGATGCATGTATTTTAAAATCCTGTCTTTAGCTTGAAAGATCAAATCTTACATTGGCAACAAACACCGTTCAATGTTTTCCTTAAAGTGACAGGCTATCACTTAATTTTTAAGAACATGCCTGCCAAATACCCAGGCCTATGTAACCAGTTTAGCTATCAGTCATGCTTTCAAGTAAAAATGGTGTTGGGGTGGGGTGGGGGTGAGAATGGCTAGTTTAGCTTGCAACTCGAATGATCACGCAAATGCTTTTCCCCGAGACAACCATCATATTTTGACACACAGCAGAAGATTGCTTTATGTGTATTTTGCACGTTAACATACAGAATTTTTTTAAAAAAGATTTTATTTACTTATTCATGAGAGACACACAGAGAGAGGCAGAGACACAGGCAGAGGGAGAAGCAGGCTCCCTGAGGGAGCCCGATGTGGGACTTGATCCTAGGACTCCAGGATCATGCTCTGGGTCAAAGGCAGACACTCAACCACTGAGTCACCCAAGTGCCCCAATACACAGAATATTTTTAAAAGATGCTTATTTAGGACTGAGACTTAATAAAATTAGTAATTTTTACTGTTTCATCAGGGACATTAAGTGAACTGCTTTTATACTTTCTTTGCGTGCATAAGAAGAGAACTGCTAGGGCATAGTGCCACTTGATTCTATGGTCTTAATTTGTGCTAAGGCACCTACTGTTTTCCCACCATTGCGTTTGCTCCATTAGTGTAAATGTCACCACAAGGAAGAAAGTGAATAATGTCTTATTGTGACGAAAATAGTTTAGACCATGTGCACCTCCTGAAACTGTCGTGGGGTCTTGCACTTTGAGAACCGTTGTCGCCATGAGGGACATGGTCAGATTTGCAATTTAGAAAGACTGCTCTGATAGTATCGTGGAACATGGGCTAGATAGGATCCATCTGGAGGCAGGGAGACTATGGTCGTGTTCCAGGAGAGATGATGTGGGCCCTGGACAAGAAGAGAGGCTGTAGGCGTAGAGAGCACAAGGATAAGAAAACTCATGAGTCCGGGATACATTTGAGCTTCCATGATTGCATGGCAGGATCCACTAACATCTGGGAAATGCCTGGGGGCACGGCACACGGTGTTCAATTGGAGTTATGTCGACACTGAGGTGCCATCCATGGGGAGATGTCTGGAGGGAGCTGATAATACGATTACTGAGATACATGTTTGTGAGCTGAAATCAGAAAAAAGGATCTATTCTTGGAGGGTAAGTCTAGAGGCCAGAACACAACCTACCTTATGTCAGGTTTTAATGAGTAGGGAGAGAAAAAGGAATCCACAGAGGAGACTGAGGAGGAATGATAGGAAAGATAGGAGAACGATCAGAGATTAGTGTCACAGAAAGCAAGCCAGGGCTTCCAGAGGCAACAAAGGCAAATGCTCCAGGGACCTAAGAACGGAAAGGAGTCCACTGATGTGTAAACTCCAACAGAGGCTTTACGGCATCATAGCCTAGGGTTTGCAACAGTGCCTAGTTCAGAGGAGATGCGTAATTAAATCGTGTTGAACAAATAAACGAATGTGTTGGAATATGGCCACTGAGGGCCACGGATAAGCTCCTGCAGGGGTTCTGTGGGGTACAGAGATGCAAGCCTGGCAGCTGGGTAAGGAAAAGTGAATGAAGGGAGGAGGTGAAGCTGGTTAACATAGGAAGAGAAGAGGTGAAGAGCTTGCAACTGTCACAGGGGAGGGGAGGGCTTACACTGAGTGAGGTCAATGTTTCTTTTCAGGACAAAAGAGACTTTTGAGCATGTTTTTTAAGCTGTGGGGAGAGGGGCCATCTGGAAGAGAAATGTTGACAATCGTGATGAATTGGAAACCTTTTATTCACATCTCTGTCTCCACAACCTCCTTAAGGGACTTGAAGGAATGGATTCTCCTTGATGCAAGGAACAAACTGTAGGCTCACTCGAGGTGTGTGGCCATGAATGAATGAACCAATGGGTATATTCTTTATCCTTTTTCATCCCGATTCTCTTCGTGAGGAAAGAAGACCCAAGCAAAGCTGGCTTGGAAACAGAATTCTAAGAGTCACTTTAGGTCAGGTGCAGTTTCTCTCTAGAAGGTAATCCTTAGCTGGAGACCTGGGCTGCGAGCAACCTGCAGACTTGGAGGCAGTGAAGACTACGCCATAATAACCATCCATTAAACTTCAAAGGGAGAAAAATTAAAAACAGGCATAGAGCTAATTGCCGGCTGCCACAAATTGGTTCCTGGGCATTATAAATGGTTTAATAGTTGATCTAGATACCATTGCGATAGGTCAGTGCCATATATAAAGACAAACAGACAGATGCAGAGATACTGACAGCCTGTGACCTCATGCAGTCACAGCTCCATAGCCTAAAGGGAAGAATTTTACCAGTTCTGTGTGTTTGGCATAATTATTTGTGACGAAGTAACCAAAAATGATTCTCTTGTCTAACAATTACATTACCTAAAGACGCCGAGTCTAGGTCAGACAAACGACACACTTGCCATCCTGGGCTGGGAGTCAGGATGCCTGGGGTCAGATCGGGCTCTGAAGCAACTGGCTGTGTGCCCACAGGCCAGTTACCTGTCTCTGTTACTCAATACACTTGTTATAATACTGGGGATTGTGCACTCACTTATTCATTTATTCAATACATACTTATTAAGCACCTACTCCATCCCTGGCACAGTGCTGGGTGCTGGGGATACCGAGAGGAATAAGATGAAATCCCAGACATTATCGCAGTCCACTCTAAAGGTATGCAGAGAAACCAAAGGAACACAATATGACAAGGCTGTGGGGTATGTATGGTGCTTTAGCGGGACAGGGAGGGATGCACAGGTGCTGTAGGGAGACGGGAGATGCACAGGTGCTCTGGGGGAACAGGGAGGTATGCACAGGTACTGCAGGGGGACAGGGAGGTGTGAACACGTGCTCTAGGGGGCAGTGGAAGTATGCACAGGTGCTCTAGAGGAGAAGAGGAGGTATATATAGGTGCTGGGGGGGCAGGGAGGGACACAGGTGTTGTAGGGGGGAGGGGAGGTATGAACAGATGTTGTGGGGGATAGAGAGGGATGCACAGATGCTCTAAGGGGACAGGGAGGGATGCACAGGTGCCGTAGGGAGACAGGGTGCACAGGTGCTCTGGGGGGGAAGAGGAGGTATGCACAGGTGCTCTAGGGGGACAGGGAGGTAAGCACAGGTGCTGTAGGGGGCAGTGGAGGTATGAACAGGTGTTGTGGGCGGGGGAGGGGAGGTATAAACAGGTGTTGCAGGGGGATAGAGAGGGATGCACAGATGCTCTAGGGGGACAGGGAGGGATGTACAGGTGCTGCAGGGGGACAGGAGAATGTGTGAAACTTTACTGAGAGAAAACAGGTGAAGTCTTGCGGGGGCAGGGGGATCTTCAAATTGGGCTTCAAGTGATTAGCAGGGGTTTCCCAGGCCAAGAAGAAAGCAAGCCCACTCAAAATCACAGGCACAGGCGTCAGAGATAGCATGAAACAGAAACGTTGAGGGAGCCGGAGTGCCTGGGGAGCATAGTGCATCCGTAAGGGACCTACCGGGGTCCCTTGACACCTGGGCGAGGTGTCTGCGTCTCTCAGAGGCTCTAAGGCAGCATCTCAAGCCTGAGCGGGCAGCAGCATTAGCAGGCGGCTTGTTAGAGCACCCCTGCTGCGTCCCTCCCCCAGGGCTTCTGCTCGAGTGGGTCTGAGGCAGGGCTGGGGATGTGCATCCCTAACAAACTTTCAGGCCCGAAAAACACAGCTAGTCCTGGGCACACACTTAGGAGGAGCACTGTACGAGGGAGTCCGCCCTCCGCAGCTGGTACCACACACAGCAGGTTGGAGCGAGAGCAGAGAGGCATCCAGGAGGCTTGTAGAGCTCCCGGGAATAAAACGTCTGTCTACGTTCCCAAGTCAAGAGACTCCAGTTCATCCCGAGCCCCTATGTTTATTTCTTTTACTAGCCTGGCCCCTGAAATTTTTACCATGAGAGCTCTCTTCATTTGGATCATGAATTGCTTCCTACCTCAATGCAAATAGTTCTGGAAGGGCCACACGTGAGATTGCTAGCAGCCAGTTAGCGTACAGTTTGGTTTAACTGTGAGATCCTTTCTACACCTGCATCGGATGAGCTGATGATCAATGCTGATGCCCCAGGAGGGTACATCCGCGCCGGTGCTGGCCGTGTCACACACCCTGATGGCATGACACCACCCAAGTCACCTGACCTCCCTGTCTTAGTCTCAGGTTCCTCCTTGGTGAAATGCGGGTAGTAACAACACCTGCCACAGAGCATCGTTTTGTTTGTTTTGCCGTGTTTTTTTTAATGATTGCATTAAGTGAGAGAATGTGTGAGAACTCCCGGAGTATGTCAAGGGCTCAACAGAAGTGCTAAAAGATATGTGCACGCACACACACACACACACACACACACACACACACACATGCTTTTTAGTACTTCTTTTAGCATACTGAAAACTCCAGAAGATTCTTAATGGATCCAAGAGACTTGTCAAGCCTGTTGGTTGTTGCTCTGTGTGCGGGCATGCATGCGTGTGCATGAGTGTGCATGTGTGTGTGTGTGAGAGAGAGAGAGAGAAGATGAGAAGGTGGAGAGGTGGGGAGTGAGAATATGTCAAAGTGGAAGGAGGAGGCTGATATTAATTCCATTTTAACCCTTGGGCTTCTGGTCTTTTTTCCAGTAACATCACAAATCTCTAAACAGGTTAGGACTTAGAAATTTCACAGTTGGGGATTTCTCCTTGCTATCAAATGAGACTTCTTCCTGGGGCCTGTAGGGACTTCCTGGGCTCTCCTTCGGGATAGTTATAGTTTCCCAACAAGCCCAGGAACAGTCAGTATTGATTAGGCTCAGACTGGATGCACCCGATCCCTTCAAACAAATTCACGTCTAGCCAGTTCTACAAAACCTTTCCCTAACCTTGGTGTAATTCTCCACCTCCGGGGCATTGACAGGCCAGGTGTAAAGACCTCCCTAAATTAAATATGATGGAAAGTTTTCCTTTCATCAGGAAGGGCTGCCCAGAGGATGTGGCGTGTTATTCCGGAGTGTGCTGGCAGGCGTGCCCTGAAAGGCAGGCTATCGGCTTTCCCCCAAGCGAACAGTTCCTGGGGGCCTGTTTAATCACAGCAGCTTCACAGGGGAGAAGAAAACCCACCCCCGTGTCCCAAGGAAAAGAAAGGAGGCCTCTACCAATTTGTACGAGGATCATTTCCTAATTACCCGGTGGAGGTTGTCATTTCTGGTGGGTCCTTAAATCAGGTGGAGAAGGGTGAAAGCTGATCCTTCCTTTAGCGATGAAAAATGTTATTGCAGGATTAGATTTTCCCACCGCATCTCCCTCCACAGCCGAAGGAAGGATTTGGTCATCCCCCCCAAGCTGGCTGTGGAGGCAGCCCCCCCAGGGCAGGAGGGGACCGGGGTGCAGAGGGAGGCCGGAGCCCAGGGCGCTGCAGGTGGGTCGCACCGTGAAGGTTTAATGACCCGGAAAGCCTCCCTCCTGAGTGTGAGGAGGCCGCAGGACACACACTCGGAGCAGAGAACCTCTGAAGGTTTTAGAAATGAAGGCTGCCTCGGTGTTTAACAACCACTGAATTGCCCTCAAGGCAGCTCTTGGAGAAAGGAGGGGTGTTCTGGGGGTGATTAGCAAACCCTAACCCATCCCCAGCCACACGCAGCCGCTCCCAGATTGCTGCCTACTACTCAGGAAAAGGAAGCACCAGTTCTGTGAGACCTACCGGGTGTTCCAGAACTTTTCCTTCTAGTGTCTCCTTGACTTTGCAACAGCTCTGTGGGGCAACTGGAACAGCCACATCTGAAAGTGGAGAAGCTGAAGCTCCAAGTCGAAGCTCCCTGATGAAGGGAGCAAATGAAGGAGCAAAGAAGAGGGCCGGGTCCCACTGCCCCGATCTTACCAGATGCTTCCAGAAGGAGGAGGCCGCCTGGGTAGCTCTCCATAGGCAGAGCCCTGCTCCTCGGGCTAACAGGTGGGGGACAGGGAGGCAGGGGGCCCAGGGGAGACGGTGAACCGCTGGGAGCAGGGAAGCAAACGGGGTACCACCTGCCAGGGCGCAAGGGCTGACCCTGGACACAGAGCCACCGGTACCAAGAACACCCAGAAGGGTGAAATGCGGCTTTGCTCTGCATCCTCTCTGGTCCCAGAGCGGCCTCCCTCTGCTTCTGGGAGCCACTCACTAACTCAACAACTATTTATTAAGCACCTCCTATGTACCAAGTACCCTAAGAGGCACTGGGGATATAGCAGCGAATAATCAAACTCCAATCCTCCCTGACCAAGCTTACATTCTAGAGGTTTCCATCCAGCGGCTTGGGCCGTCTTCAGGCTGCTTGGAATTCTCCGTGGGGGTGTGCCCTTGGGATTTCTGTTCACGCGCACACGGGCACGCGCCACTCACGGGCACGACGGGAGCCTGTGCATGCACACGCCTTCCCGAGGCCAGTGCCCTGCAGCACATGCATGTCTTGTCCCCCCCCTGCCCTGCGCCCCCCTCTCGCCAGGTGTCCGTGCAGAGGTGCGGGTGCTGCCCCGGATGGCAGGGATCCAGAGGAGGTCTCACGGCACCCCGGGCAGGGGAGGGGAGGGGAGGGCAGGACAGGGCAGGGCAGGGGAAGGGAGGGGAGGGGAGGGCAGGGGAAGGGAGTGGAGGGCAGGGCAGGGGAAGGGAGTGGAGGGCAGGGCAGGGGAAGGCAGGGCAGGGGAAGGGAGTGGAGGGCAGGGCAGGGGAAGGCAGGGCAGGGGAAGGGAGGGGAGGGCAGGGCAGGGGAAGGCAGGGCAGGGGAAGGGAGGGGAGGGCAGGGCAGAGCAGGGGAAGGGAGGGGAGGAGAGGGCAGGGGAAGGGAGTGGAGGGCAGGGCAGGGGAAGGCAGGGGAGGGCAGGGCAGAGCAGGGGAAGGGAGGGGAGGAGAGGGCAGGACAGGGGAAAGGAGAGGAGGGGAGGGCAGGACAGGGCAGGGGAGGGAGAGGAGGATGGAGGAGGGCACGAAGCCCCCGCATGCAGAGCCCCTGAGCTGATGCCCGGGCAGCGGGCCGGGTGCCTGCAGGGCTGTGGGGATCCCTCCCACCCGGGGGGGCGGCCCCCTGCGGCCCCCCATCCTCCCCCCACCCCCTCCACAGTGACAGCGGCTTCCCCAATGGGTCGAAGGCGCGCTGGGGGGTGGGGTGGGGGGCGGCCTGGGGACGGCACAGATGGGACACCGCCACCGGGCTCTTGGGGACCAGCCTCGGCCCTGGTCTGCGGCAGGAGCTTGGGCCCCTCGGCCCGTGTTGGGAGGTGCGGATGCTCCGTCGCCCAAGGCGGTTCACCCTTCCCTGCCTCCGCTTCCCCGGGGAGCCCTCTGGGGCAGCTGTGCTCCAGGCCGCTTGGCTTCCTCCTGAGCATTTCTGAGAAGTTCCTCTAAGGCCACTTCCACCTTCCCGGCTTCTCCAGGAAGAGAAAGAGGGTTCCCTCTTTCCCCAAACCAGAAGCCCCCCCCCCAGTCCCCTGCAGACAGCTTGCTGCCTTCAGAGAGGCCTAGCTCCGAGGCCCCCCCCCAAGTTGAAGGGCATCTGCTAGGTTCCCTGGGGTGCAGGCTGCTTTGCAGGTAGGCGGCCCCAGGCAGGATCCTCCTGCACCCCGTGTGCATCAGTGTCAACAGCAGACGCTCCCGCAAACCTGGCTCGCCCTCCCCTGCAGGCAGGAGTGAGTTCCAAGAGCAGAGAACTCGGTCTTTATCCTCTGCCCCTAACTTGGGTGAAGAAGTGGGGAGACCAACAACTCGCAGCTCTGCATGGAGAGATGGGCTCCGGCTCCTGGGACGGCCTGCAGGGCTTTTCTCCTCCAGCGAACTTGTGCTCGGAGCAACCGAGCCCCGAGTGCCAGGGGAGGGTCGTCCTCCTCACCTGGCTGCTGCCACTTGGCGCCCGGGGCCTCCACACACCCTCCCCGTGAAGTCCCCCTCGGCCCAGCAGCTCTCATCATCCCATTTCCAGAGGATGGGATCGAGGGCACCTTCGCCCCGCCCCATAAACAGTCCTTGGTCTTTTTTTTTTTTTTTAATATTTTATTGGAATCCTTTTAATCAAAACAAATATTCATATTAAATAAGTCTAATTGGTCTGAAAGTATTTAAGTCCTTGGTCTTCTCAGCCTCTTAGATTTTGCTCGTGGTCCCCGGACTGGGAATGCCTTCCCCCAGGGAGACTCCTACACACCCATCGAGGCCCAGCTAACAAACCTCTTCCTTCTTCTTTTTTAAATTTTATTTATTTATTCATGAGACACGCACACAGAGAGAGAGGCAGAGACCCAGGCAGAGGGAGAAGCAGGCTCCATGCAGGGAGCCAGATGCGGGACTCGATCCCGGGTCTCCAGGATCACGCCATGAGCCTAAGGCAGGCACTCAACTACAGATGCCCCAATAAATAAATCTTTAAAACAAACAAAAACCAAAAAAAAAAAAAAAAAAAAAAAACCCCAAAAACAAAAAAAAAAACAGAACAAAAATCCTTGGCAGGGTTGATGTCAGGATCGAGTGGGGATAGAGTGAGGATAAAGCACTTGTGACAAACTTCCCCTGCTGTCCCTCCTCCTGGACAGATGCTGGGGTGCTATGGTTTCCTCCAGAGTGTGAGGAGGCCGAGACCTGGTTATCATGGGGGAGAGGCCTGTCTTCAGACTCGGAAGCGGGAACTGCAAAAGTAGGTCTGGGGTGGGAGAGAGAGTTCGCACCTCAACCTCCATCTCTTCAGCCTGGACCCTGAGGGCCCTACTCAGGCCAACGGGGCCCCCGGAGCCCGCTGGGACTGCACAGAGAGCCCTCCCCATAGTGCACCCCAAGGAGCACGAGTGACCCCGTGGCTTGCTCGCACACTCTTCTGGCTCTATGCGCCCCTGGCTGTTCCCTGCTTGAGTCACGTCGTGACACAAAGCTCCAGCCTGGCCAGGCCTGCCACGGCGGGCAGCAGCGGCCAGAGCCTGGGCGTCGTGCGGGTGGGGGGCATGTCCCCGGGGTGGCGGTGAATCTCGATTCTTCAGCCAGGAGAGCCCCACAGCAAGGAAGAGATGCATCGAGTGAGGGGACCCACCCCGAGCCCCTGCCCTGCCAGGCGGGGAGCTCTGTGGGCATTTTCTCACCTACTCTGACAACCACCTGCAAGGTGGGCGTCTGGGGAAAGTCGGCCTCGCCGGGGTCCGCTGGCCCGCCCCAGGCACCTGCTAGCGTGGCTGAGCCAGGACCCAGGGCGAGGTCCGCAGAGCTCACATGCCCAGGCCGTCCACACAGGGCGCTCAGAGCCCAGGATCCCTTCGCCTTCTGTGGCTCTTTGTTTCTCCTCCAGAGAAGGGGGCAGTGTTGATTTCGCTGGCTGGAAGGTGAGATCTTTATCATCCTCAGAAAACATGTATTAAATCCTTAATTGTACATGGCACCGAGGAAGGCCCTGAATAATTTCAAGTACAGAGATGATTAAGTAGAGTACACAGGCTGTCTGCCCTCTGGGAAGCAAGGATCTCTGGCATGTGAAGATGGCACAATGGCCCCAAAGCCCCATTCCCTGAGGCCAGGGAGCCTCTCAGCTCAGTGACCGATGGCACCTGTCCCCTTCGCAAAGGTGTGCCCTGGCTGGCTCGGAGGCAGGAGGGTCTTCTCGGATGCATCCCCCTTGTGAGAAGTGCTTCTGGGAGGCTAAGACTGTAGAGGCAGGTCGAGGTGGGTGTGAAGCCGCCTTCCGAGCTGTGTAGCCCTGGACAGGCTCCTTAGCCTCTCCAAGGTTCAGTTTCTCGTCTGTGGGATTGGACGGGTGGGGATACCATTCTGTTAAGTGAGATGGTATGTGCAAAATGTGCAAAAGCACTAGCACGACGTCCAGCATACAGTAAGTTCTCGATCATTAGTAGCTATTATTACGGCGGTTGGGTAGGTGGCTTGTGCTCAAAAATGGATCTTAGGGATGAAGGAAAGGATTGTGGTGAGGAGGGG
The DNA here is from genome assembly GCF_048418805.1 of Vulpes vulpes. Lineage (NCBI taxonomy): Eukaryota > Metazoa > Chordata > Mammalia > Carnivora > Canidae > Vulpes > Vulpes vulpes. Next base: position 106,375,683 of record NC_132791.1, read on the forward strand.
TGGGGGATGTTTGGTGGCACAGCCCGGAGACACCCCTTGACTACCCCCATTGCTCCGTGGCTGTCCCAAGGCAGCAAGGCCCTTGGTGTCTCGTACCTACTCCTCTTCCTGAGAGCCTTTCTGGAGCAGTCCCTCAAATGTCTGTCTCTTAGTGGATGATTGAGCCTCAATTTCTATTCCAGAGAGAATAGAAACTTCCTTCAGGCAAGAGGCACAAAGGAAAATGGAAAGACGCACCCCAGAGCATCTACTGAACCTCGCACAGTAGGAATTCAATCAGTGCGGACCGACTGGGATGGCTGGGGCCCCTGTCTCCCCACACGCACACTGGGGGCCACTGCCCTGCCCATGGTTGCCTGAAGAGGTCAAGAAAAGAGCCGTAAAGAGCCTCGGGTAAGACCTCTGGGGCGCTGAGGGGCGTGTTCCTCGTAGCCTACGAGAGTCCCCAGAACGCACAGCCCTGGCTCACCCAGAGCTGGACAGGGAGGGAGTGACCAGAGGCACAGGCTGCCAAGAATCTCTTTGTTTCTTCTTGGCAGAGGCCCCGTACAACCCTGGCTTCATGCTTAATGGCCTGTCCCGGGGAACCAAACCCACAGAACCAAGGGAGAAAAAGATTAAACTCATAATAAAACCAAACCCAAACATCACCGCCCTCCCTGTCCTACCCAGCCCTCACTTGACACTGTGAGCTGTCTGCCAGCCAGTTCCCCTCCCAGGCAAATAATATTTATTCCATGAGGCCCTGACACACGGGGCCAGAACAAGACAATGCTTGATTGTTTCTTCCTTCCCCCTGCGGCAAACGATGGGTTGGAGCGAAGGCCGCCAAAAGAGAAAGGAGCAATATTGATGTGTTCTTCTCGTGGGACCCGGCTCTGTGAGCTGTCAAAACAAGCCTGAGATAAGGGCGGGGGGGTGGTGGGGTGGTTAGGGAGGGGGGCGGCTCGGGGATTAGGGCTGCTACTCCCTGACCTGCTCGGAAAGTCTCGCTCGTTCACCAAAGTTCCTGGCAGCTGTGACCACTTACAGGGCTTTTGCTTCCATTAACCAGGAGAGTCATTAAGTCATGGGGCTTAATGAGGCTCTAAAGGGCCCAATCGTCATTCCTTGGGTGGAAAGTGCCAATTCATTGCTTGCAGATAAAAACCCTGGAGATCGTGACTAAGTCGGAGGAGAGCTTTTCTAGCATTAGGGATTGACAGCTGACCCTAACGTGACCCCAGGCTCAAAACTAGGCCCGTGTGAGTCAAAGGCTCCAATGCCTCTGACAGGTCAGAGGAAGGAAGGTGGGTGACTGCTCATGATGGGTTGGATGGCCGGTGTCCCCAGGTTCTCAGCTGGTGTGCAGGCCTGAAAGGTCCAGAAAGATCTCTTGGCATCATTGGCACTCATCAATGAGGTGCCTGTTGAAGGCTGAGGCAGCTTGTAAGCTTGGATTATCCCGATCAAAGTTGAGTCCCTCCTGGATCCTGGATCAGACCATGGCCTAGGACTAGGGGGTGGGTTCTCCTGCCCTTCCTTGGAATTAGGGGTATTGTCCATTTGTTTCTCTGAGCAGTATGGGCACAGGGCTTGTAGATTATTTCTAGGAAGGAGAGAGGCAAACGAGAACCCCAGGGTTCACCAACCTTACCCTCCCTTGGGTGGGAAGCCACCTGGGGAACTGAGCCACAGCTGGGAGTGGCTCGCCCAGCCAGGGTGCGACGCCACGACTGCTCAAAGGGAGCACAATGAGGACTCACAATACCCATCAGCGATTCCGAAGCTTTAATTTATCCTAACCCACTTAATTTTCACAATTATGTGAAGCGAGGAGGAGAGCTATTACTTTCCCCATTTTGCAGGTGAAGAGCTCCCAGGTGTAGGAAGGTTCACAGGCCCCTATCAGGTATCCGACCCCAGGAGTCCTAAGGCTCTTTCCATGTTCCCTCCACGAGCTCTTGCCCTTGTAGGTGGCGGGAAGGCAGGCACCGTGGAACTCAAGGACTTGGCTTCTGATCTGGTCTTGGCCCCCCTGGCAGTGTCCCCTTTCACTTGTCAGGACCTAGCCAGACCGCCCCTCTGGCTCAGAGGCCTGGCTTTGGAAGGCAATCAAAAGAAAGAAGAGAATGGGAACATCTCAGTGGTTGAGCCTCTGCCTTTGCCTCATGTCGTGATCCTGGGGTCCTGGGATCGAGTCCCGCATCAGGCTCCCTGCAGGGAGCCTGCTTCTTCCTCTGCCTTTGTCCCTGCCTCTCTCTGTGTGTCTCTCATGAATAAATAAATAAAAATCTTAAAAGGAAGAGGAGAATGGCCCAGGAGCCCATCTCCTGGTCTCTGGCTGAAGTCGGGCAGTGGTGAGGAGCACGACGAGGTTGAGGCTGATGCCATTCTCCGCGAGGAAGTGTTTTCCTTCCTTAAGTCCATCTCCTCAGCAATCCCACGCCTGTCTCTCAGGGCTGAATGGGAGGGATCCACTGCACCTGCACAGAAGCATGAGCGTGAAGACGAAGCTGGAGCCGGACGTTTGACAAACGGGGAGGGGGGTGGATTTAAAGGATGAGTGGAAGCTCAGGGGAAGACTCGGCTCCCCAGAGCTCAAGGGGGCAGCCTCACTGCTGCTGCCCAGGGCATGGCCAGCATTCTAGAAACGTCGCTCCTTGCAGAAATCGTGAGGGGCTCTGGGACCCAGCACTGGGGTAGGGGGATGGGGGGTGGGGGGGAGGGTAGACCCTGGCTGGAAAACCTGGGATAAGTGACAGACTGGCTTATCCCCTGTGGGATTACTCAGCTATAAAAGTCCTATTTGTTTGTTAAGGGAAGGGCAGATCCATATCCCATCTGTTGACACCTGGGCCGTAAAGGGGAGGGAGCTGCACCTCTTTGCCCTCCCATAGCCCTGGATGGGGCCTTCCCTGCCAAGTGGATGTGGTCGCTGGGAAGCACACGCACGTGGTGGGTGAGTGATGGGAGAGCCTCCGCGACATGGCCACCTCTGCCGAGCTCCGAGGGTCACTCAGTGGCCCACGAGGCCAAGGCAAGGAGCCTGAGAACGCTGTTCCAGACACGTGGTGTTTTGTTGTTTGTTTTTTTGGGTGCTTTTCTGATACATGCCGCAGAGTGGGCCTGACCTCACCAGCGAGAAGCTTCACCAGCTCCGAGAGCCTCTCTGAACGTACCACCATTTCTTGCCAGGGCTCAGTTCATTTTCTCCAAGACTAAATGAGTAGAAGATTCATTCAGGAAGGTTCTATGTCTTAGATTGCGGGTCTGGGCAGTGCACAGCCCCCCTTCGCCTCTGGTTTCTCTGTGCCATTTCAGTTCAGAGAGCAGGAGAGCGCAGGGGCAGACTAGCTCCTGTTTGCGGCGGTGATTTACTTGGTTTGTTGGGTGCTGTCAAAGAGCAGGTGATTATTAAGAACTTCAGGCATTTAGAAAGAACACAGGGTCAAGGCTCAAGATACATGGGCTCCAGGCCTCGCTCTGGCCTGGGCCAACTCTGTGCCCTTGAGCAGCGAGCTGGGCTTTCTGGATCTCCATCTTCTCACCAGGAAACAGAAGAAATTGGATTGATACTCTCTCAGTGCTTCTTTCAACTCCAATATTTTATGATTATACACCCACTAATCTCAACACCGAGGTCCTTATTTACAAAGAAAATGCCACTGATACACCTCAGGTAGAGGCTGCGTGTTCTGTGTCATTTCCTGCTGTTGGATCTGTGGGGCTCCCCCTCCATACCGGCCCCGTTCCCTTAGTCTGCCACAGTTTCCATGCAAGAGGGCCTCCCCCGCGGCCTCTGTTGTCCTCTGGAGTCCCTCAGAGGGTGCCTTCCGATGGCCCCAATAAGGCTGGGAGCCCTGGATCTCAATTCCTACCTCAGGAACTGACTTGCTGGTTGGCTTCGGGCAAGATTTGGCTTCTCTGAGCCTTATCCACCCCCACGGGATAAATAATCCACCCTGGGAAAGCACTTTGGGATGCTTCAGTGGAAGAAGCCAGAGGAGCATGAAGCAGCCTCATTGTGGAGGCTGAGTATCTAAATCCCAGAGCCTTTGGGAGCCAGTGGCCCTTTACTAATGGGTGGCACACTCTACTGAACTTTAATTTCCCAGTTTGCATGGAACCGAGGCCTCCTGGCAGATCCTGGGTGACCGGTTCGCATGCATTGTGAATTTGGATCGAGACACCCTCTTTTTGGATTAGTTCTGAGCCCGGTTCTGAAGCATCTTGCTGGGAGAGTGGATGGCTTGGAAATGCATTTCAGTGAGCTCTTTATAACCTCACTCATCAAGCCTTGAGTTGCTGTGCTTCCTTGGACCGACTCAGCTTGGCTGCCATGCTGGAGGCTGCTGAGTCACACAGGCAAGGCCCGTTACCTGCCAAACATGGCTTTCCCAGACCCACCTTTCCGGTGTAATGAACCTACTGGATTTATGTGAGGGCTCCTCCCTGCTCTCTACCCATCCTCCCCGCTCCGCCCCACACCCCAACCTCTGCTCCTCCACTGGGGGCTCCTAAGCCAAGAAGGAAGAGCAGTTAGGTCAACTCCAAGACTTTATCTGGTGAAATGACTTACCACCTACAGGATAGGCACGGTATGGGTCATAATCTCTTACGGTGATCTGTCAATAAGGACGTTGCATCAAGGAACTATTTAAATATTCTTCAGGTCTCTAGAGTTGAGTGCCAGATTCTTGATCTTTCTGTGATATTTACACAGTGGCTAACCCGACATATACATTAGTGAGAACACATGCAAATGTCTGGTCGTGTATTACATACTTGAGATGAATTCAAGAAGAATGCAATAGGAACCCACAACATCAATACCATAAATAATGTTAGAATGGAAATGGTTGACTCATGTTGGAGTTGATTGGGGCTGATTTTTTTTTCTCATAGCAGGGTACATGGTTTCCTTTTAGAACCACTTAGTAGCGATACAGAAATACACACTGTTCTCCCCTTGATGTCTTGGTAATTTAGAAAAATATAGTGAGCTTCGAGGTCAGTCAGATGATATTGTAATCCCTATTTTGCTAATTGTGAATTGTGAACAGACTGTGAACGAGTTACTTCTGTAAAATGTTTTATCTTCCTTGACTGTAAAATGGGAATATAATAATCCTACCTCATGGGTAAGTGAAGTTCAATCGAAATGAAACTACCTGGTATGATATCTGGCATGGAATAGACAATAATAGCAATTAGTATAGTTAGCAGTACTAGTATGGTAGTGGAGGAAGTGGTAGCGACAGATGCAATAGTCTTCCTAAGGGTTTGAAGTGGGAGGAACTGACCTCTAGCCTTCTCTCCTTGCTTTAAATTCTGTTGGTAGATGGGAACAGGTTTTTTTGACAACACTTATCATTGGTCCATATTGGGTTCATGCATTCATTCAATAATTTTTTTATTAAGTGCTCTCTAAGTTCCAAGCAACATGATCTCTGTCCTCATGGGGCTTATGCATTAGTGACTTTGGGGAAAAGAAGAAAAAAAAAACAACCTCTGGAGTCCCCACTCTCCTGGAAATAGATCATGAAATAATTCAATTAAAATATCAACCGTATTCAGGGGCCTGGGTGGCTCAGTCAGTTGAATGTCTGACTCTTGATTTTGGCTCAGGTCATGATCCCAGCCAGGGTCATGGGATGGAGCCCCAGGTGGGGCTCTGAGCTCAGGAGGGAGTCTGCTGGAGATACTCTCTCTCTTTCTCCCTCTCCTTCTGTCCCTGCTCACATGTGCACGCTCTCTCTTTCACTCAAATAAATAAATCTTAAAAAAAAAATTAACTGTATTAAAAAAAAAAAACTGTAGTTGCAGGTAATCAGAGCCAGGTGTTTCTTTCTTCAAATCTCAAGCATGAACACTTGTCTTCTGGCTGTCGTGTGAATGTAGGGAAACGGTTGTCCTGTCAAGGGTGGACAGTGATGAGATGGCGGGAACGCGTTTGACACCACTATGAACCCTTCACCTAGAACTCAACTCAACCCCAGGGATTTCTGAGCTGTCGAAGAAAGTTTGATGACTTTCCTTGCTTAATCAGGCTCTGCTAAGCTCCCTTGAGGCAAAATAAAGAAGAAGGGGCGGTGAATTTTGTGTCTTTCTGTGAGAACGTACAATTTCCAAAAGCAACAGCCCTTCCTCCAAAGAAATGTGTAACCAGAGATAAAAAGGTTCTCTGCTTTATAAAATGAGTGCAAAAATACCCTCCTGAGTATCCCCTTCCAACAAAAATACCGATCCCTTCTTCATAGATATTTGAGGATCTCTGTGGCCTAGCAGAGTAACAATATACACAGTAGTTTAAATATATGTGGGTTTAAAAAAAAAGATGTTATTTATTTATTCATGAGGCACACAGTGAGAGACAGAGACACAGGCAGAGGGAGAAGCAGGTTTCTGGCCAGAAGCCCAATGCGGGACTCGATCCCAGGACCCCGGGATCATGTCCTGAGCGGAAGGCAGATGCTCAACCACTGAGCCACCCAGACACCCCTAAATATATGTGTTAAATCAAATTGGGTTTAACTGGTTTCCCCCATCTCCTTTCTTTGTTATCTGTTATTTATTTCCAATATGCACTGGTTGCTGCTAGACACTCAGAGAAAATCTGTCCCAATGCCCAGAGCAGGGCAGCTTCTGTTTCTCTGACTTGATGTTCACAGGAACAGCAGAACAGGAAATGCATCCTTAACTGAGCCCCGATAATTAAGGACTTAGCGAGCTCTTTATGTTTTACCAACCCTTAAGTCACAGTCTACGACTCATACATTGGTACATTTTCTCTCGGGTGATAATCACTGCTCTTCCCACAAGTGAGTTTTTCTAGAAAAAAAAAAAAAAGAAGTCCAATATTGGATAGTTTTAGTCAAGAGTACCTCAAGCCCTTGACCCAACTTATTCTAACGGGAGCTGCAGATTAACTTCAGTAGAACAAAAACGTCGTTGTATAAAAATTAAGCTAATTACACCATTCTCCCCACAACACGCTGTCATATACACAGGCATTCCTGGGTAGTGAAGGTCCTGGAGCCAGGCTGGGATATGGCTTCTTGCTTTGAATCCGTAACTACTCATGGGACCTTGACCGAGCGACTTGGCTTCTCCACCCCTCCTTCTACACAGGACATTGTTAGACTTGTGTTGAATAAGACAACATCGTGTAGTGGCTACATGACACATAGTGCTCAGTCATTTAGAAGAAAGTTATTCTGATGGTCATGATGACAGTGAACACTTATATGGGCAGCCAAACTAGATTTACAGGCCAACAGGATCCACATAGCTATACCTGAAGAATTTCCGCTGTAGGCAAAGATAAAAATACTAGCTCCATCACAAAAGACCATGTGTTGTATGATTCCATTTATATGAACGATCCAGAACAGACAAATCCGTAGAGACAGAGAGGAGATTAGTGGTTGCCTAGGGCTGGATAGTGCGTTATGGGGGGCTCTGGGGAGTGACTGCTAATGGAAACAGAGTTTCTTTCTAGAGTGATAAAAATGTTCTAAAACTGATTGTGGTGATGGTTGTCCAACCCTAAATATCTAAAAACCGCTGAATTGTAGACTTTAAGTGGGTGAATTGTGTGGGATGTGAATTATATCTCAATAAAGCTGCTATAAAAATATATTAGCGCCCCTTGTTGTTAGGTTAATCCTTATAATAGCCCATGGTTTTTAGTTCCCCAGAGTCAAGAAAAATGAGATTAAGATACGGTAAGCAACATCTGGCCTATATAATTAGCATGTGATCGGTCCAGGATTTCCTCTTTATTGATTGACTGATGGGATCTTAGGTTCACAGAATTGAATTAATCATAATCATTGGTTCATTATCCCCATTTGTCCCTCGAAGGCTATCTTTTATTTTACCTTATTTTAGGTATTTATGCACACTAAGTAATATCATAAATACTTCTGGACCCACTGCCCAAACCAAGGCTAGAATATTACCAATAGTTCCTGTTATGTTCCTTTAATCCTACTCCCTGTCTCCTTCCAAAGGATAAGCACTATCCCAAATATTGGGTTTAGTGTTTCCTTACCTCTTTTAAAAAGTTTTTTTTTTTTCACAGCAAAATGGGTATCTAAATGGGGGTATTGTTTAGCTTGGCTTAGTTTTCTTTTAATTTTGAATAGTTTCCAAACTTTATAACAAGACTGTCATGTTGTACGTGGTCTTCTGGGACTTACATTTTTTAAATGTATTTAGCATGATGCTATTTAGATTCGTCCACGTGGAAGAGTACCCCTGCAGCTCTTTTATTTTCATGCTGCAGAACATTCCATTTTATAAGGATGGAAATTATTTATAAGCATGTAAATAAATAACAATTTATTTATGCACTCTTCTTTCAATGAGTATTTAGTTGTTTCCAGTATTTCTGCTGTTTTGATGAGTTCAACTGTGATAGTTTTTTGTGTATGGGTCTCTTGGTATACATGTGCTGAATTTTCTCTTGGGTATGTACTTATGGAAGTTGGATCTGTGCATAATACATAATAGATGTGCCGGGTGTGCAAGCATTCAACTTTACAAGATAATGCTAACTGGTTTTCCAATTTCCCACCAATAACATGTATGAAACCCTGTTGATATCCAACATTTGGTATTGTTAGACTTCTTAGCTTTGTCAATTAGATGGGTGGAAGCTGGCGTTTCATGGTGATGAAGTGTGATCTGTCTCTTCCTGATGACGGGTGAGGTGAGCATCTCTTTATAGTTTTGTGTATTTCTCAAAAAACAATATGAAACTCAATTTTTACTTAAAACTTGAAGCAAATCATGGGATGCCCGGATGCCTCAGCGGTTGAGCGTCTGTCTTCTGCCTGGGGCATGACCCCAGGGTCGCAGGATTGAGTCCCACATCAGGCTCCCTGCATGGAGCCTGCTTCTCCCTCTGCCTGTGTCTCTGCCTCTTTCTGTGTCTCTCATGAATAAATAAATAAAATCTTAAAAAAAAAAAAAAACTCGAAGGAAATCCAAAGCAGTTCCTTTATTTTCACCTCATTAAGTCCTCCATAGACACAATCTGCACTGATTGGTTCCTTGTTTTGTGTGTTTCTTGTTTTGTGAAATCCTTCTTTATGGTTATTGCCCATTTTTTGAGTTGTTTTTTCTTATTTGTAGGAGTGCTTTACACATTTTTGAAACTAATCTTTTGTTGGTTATATGTATTTCCAATACTGCCTTCAAGTTTGTTTGGAGACTTTGTTGACAAACAGGAATTCTTAGTTTTACTGTAGTCATATTTACGTGTCTTCTCTTTTATAGTTAGCAATGTTGATGTTCAGATAAAGAAATCGGTACCTTTCCCAGGGTCATAAAGACATTCACCTATGTACATCTTCTGAAAGTTTTCCAATTTTGCTTTGTATTCTTAATCCATTTGGTATTGATTTACAATGGTGTGAGACAGCGATCTATTTTGAATTATTTCCAAGTTAAAAAAAAAACTACCTTTTTCCAGGGAAGGGAGGACTTAAATCCAGATCTATCCACCTGGGAAAGCCTGTGTTTTTAATTAGGATTGTCCCTTGCTGTTGCAGGGAAATGGTTGCACGGCCTGAGGCTGTTTAATAAACACATGCTAGGCACTGAGAAAAAAGAGGAATATGGCACAGTTTCTAACCTCAGTCTACTGCCCGTTAGCAGGAGCCCAGGGCTACAGTGGGTCCTTCTTTTCAAAGGATTTCTCTGCCTTCTAAGTTTCATGACCACATATTTCCAGTTCCTCTTTGGCATTGGTGGTTCCACAGAGAAAGTTTGCCATGGTAAGCTCTGGGTTCCACTTCTTTATTTCTTGTCTCCTTCATTTCCTGGAGGAGATAGCGACATTGTGGAGAAGAACGTGGGCTCAGAGCCTCTGCTCTACCACACAGCAACCTTGGGGACATCAGACATTTTCTGTGTCCCTCTGTGTCCCCACTCAAAACACATGTCCTCAGTAGAAAAGGGACTTAGCTCACTCATTTACTCTTCTGGTAGAAGCTGGGCCACAGGGATGGCGGGCATGGTGGAAGGATGGCTCCCCCAAAAGCTGGCAAAAATGACAAATGTCCACTACAGCCTCCTAGCATATTATCCTATCTTGTCTTTTTCCCTCGACTTGGTCTGAAGATCTTGTCACTTCAACTGGCCTGTGAGCTCCTGGTGGGCAGCCATAGTACCTCAGTTTCTTCCAGAGATTTCACACATGGTACAACCTTAATCGCTGATTTTTTGAATGCCTGAGTGAGAGAAAGAGTCCCTGTTCTCAGGGTCTTGTACTTAAGAGCTAGCCTTTTGGTTTTGTTTGAATTTGGTTTCCCAGTAAGAAAACAAACAACAAACAACAAAAGCCAGTCATCAAAACAGAGAGGAGAGAAAGGCCTTTCTCCACATGCTTTCCCAGGTGCCTAGAGCTGGCTTGAGAAGCTTGGGTGTGACAGACAAACTCCCACTCCGTCCCTAATTGATCACTACCACCTGGCGGGAATGTTTACTGCTCATCCCTCTTATCCCTTGGCAGGGAGGGTTCTCTAGCTCAGCAAGCACAGCAGGAGAAAGAGAACAGCCACCTCCTTGCACACACAGCACCACCTTTGACTCCACAACTGACGCAACTCTATATATAGCCTCGGCGTTAATCAACGAGTGATGAGGACCCATCGCTGGGTCCTGTTGCTGCCCAGGGCACTTTGCATTGTCACCGCGTACATTTTTCATCCAAGCTAAATAGAGCACTGGGTGGGGTGCTATTTCTTGCACTATTTACAGGCCCCTGGGATTTTTCCTTATCCCAAAGGACTGAAGGGAACAGGCTGACTTCAGCAATCTCTGTGGTGAGGTCATAGGCGCTAGCAGGGTTACCTGAGTCTGGGAGACTGCGCACAAGGCCACTGGGCTTTAAACATAGGTCTGGGGCTAGAGAGAAAAGAGAGGCAGGAAGGGGGGATTTGTTTCAACAAATTCTAGAAGGCATTTAAAATTTTGGGGGGAAGATTCCAACTAGTGTTTCTCAACAGAGCAAAATGTTATAGTGTTTCAAACGTTGGAGAGAGGCAACAAATGAAAACAATCAGGTGACATCTCAAGTAAAAAATAAACCAAAATTGATCTTAATAATTGAAGCACCTCAGGCTAGCTGGAGTTTGAATGATGTGCATGCTAGAATCTAAACCAACCTTCCTTTGTCTTATGCAGAAAAGTCCAGAACTTGACAGTAGGGCAACTGGGCTTACATCCCAGATGTACCACCTGCTAGTTATGTGGTCCTGGGCCAGTAGCTTAACCTGTCGGTGCCTGACTGTGGTCATCTGTAAAATGGGCCTGGCTCTCTCAAAGGTTTGTGTCGAGATTCAAAATGAATTCATGAGGGCAGCCCGGGTGGCTCAGCAGTTTAGTGCTGCCTTTGGCCCAGGGTGTGATCCTGGAGACCCGGGATCAAGTCCCATGTCAGGCTCCCTGAATGGAGCCTGCTTCTCCCTCTGCCTGTGTCTCTGCCTCTCTCTCTGGGTCTCTCATGAATAAATAAATAAAATCTTAAAAAAACAAAACAAAACAAAACAAAACAACAACAAAAACCAAAATGAGTTCATGAGAATAAACACTCCCCAGAAGCTGGGATTATACTGGACACTCAGACCTCAAGGTGGGGTCCAGGTGGCTCCAATGCACACCATCATCCATATCTCCTCTCTTCCGGTCCTTTAGTTTTACTCCTTCCTCAAATGTCCTACTCATCACTTCTCACCTTGGACGTCTTTTCCAGATTCCTTTGCTCCCATTCTAGACCTTGGTTACGATTTCCCAAGGTATTTCATGGAGCGCTAGTCCTCCAAATGGCCTACAACCGAAGGGGGTTCTAAGGACAAATCGATTTGAGAAATAATGAACCTCCTCTTAGATATATAATATAACCTCCTTTTAAAAAGTCACAATTCGGGATCCCTGGGTGGCGCAGCGGTTTGGCGCCTGCCTTTGGCCCAGGGCGCGATCCTGGAGACCCGGGATCGAATCCCACATCAGGCTCCCGGTGCATGGAGCCTGCTTCTCCCTCTGCCTGTGTCTCTGCCTCTCTCTCTCTCTCTCTGTGACTATCATAAAAAAAAAAAAAATAAATAAAAAAAAATAAAAAGTCACAATTCTCATTAGGGTTTTGAGAAGTCTTGCAGAAAGGAAGCTTGTTGACCTCTGCTGCCTAATTAGTTAGCAATTTCCTAATTAACTTGACCACAAACCCATTTTTCAAAGCTGCCTATTAACGTGCTTCCCCATAAATACAGCTTGGGAAACATCCTGGATGATGCCGATACCATAATGACAAGGCCCATTGATGGAGTGCTTGCTACATGTCAGGCTCTGTGGTGGTTGTTTATGAATAGTTAACTCCCAAACACCCCAATGAGATGGGTGCCTTACACATAACTGGAAAGTGAGACTCACTAAAACTCCCATCTGCCTACCTCTGTTTTACAAATGAGAAAGGTGAGACTTAAAGAAGGAGAGTATCTTACCAAAGCTGTAGAACTAGTAAGTGGTGGAGTTGGCCATGACCTAGGCCTTGCACTCAGGTCTGTCTGACTTTAAAGGCCTTGCCTAATCACTGCACAGCGGGCCTATGGTCTGTGGGCCCCAACTGATGCAGGGCCTTTGGACTAGGGAGGCTGCTGAGGCATGGCCTCTGAACTAGAGTCCATGTGAAGGAAGATGGAATTGGGTGAGTGAGCAGCCAACCTAGTGGATGGCCCATAGCAGCCCTAGAACCCATGACATAGGACAGACACACCCTCTCCCTGGACAGATAGGAAACCTGGACTCAGGAGATGGAGTGGCTTTGACTCGTGTGGTTTGGCCAGACAGCAGCCATGTTTAGCCCGGAAAACTCCAGAATCTGTCCTTGCGACACGTCTAGCCCCGCCCTCCTCTCTTAGGGGCTGTCCTCCTGCATTCAGGTACTCAAAGCTGCTTAGGTTGCCTGGCTGCTTCTCACTAATTGAAACCTCAGGGTGCTGTTGTGGTGCCGTTGCTATAAACACTTTGCCAATTTGCATAAGTATGTGACATTATAAAAGTTCCTCAAAGATCTTATCCACAGTGCTGGCACAAGGCCCAAATGAAAAGCCAGGTAGAAAGACAATGTGTGTGTTATTTAAAAATAAGGGGGGGGGGGGGGTTGATGTTTTCTTGTTTTTGTTCCCTGTGCAGAAGGGCAAGAAATGGAAAATGTATCCAATCCAGAGGCAGTGCCTGTCACTTGCTTTGTTTGGTTTTGAAATGGTTTGAGAGGGATTTTTCTTGTACCTCCTAAGCTGCCTGTCAGATTTGAAAAGCCAGAATGGGACTGTGGGGATTATATAAATGAATTTATGTTTTGGAACACCAGGTTCTTCTCAGGGCGGAAAGGAACTTCAGAGATCACTGGGTCCAGCTGTGCCACTTCACAGATGTGGAACTCAGGGCCTGGGGCCTGGACGAGGTGGTCACTGGCCAGCTGCCCGCGGAGCCCTGCACCCCTGACCTCCATTCCAGGGCTCCCTCACCTTCCCAGCACACTCCAGAGTCAGCCCAATGGCCCGCTCTCCTTTTCAACAGGATAAAGCTCAATGGGAAGCAACAAGACAAAATCCTTCCCAAGCTTTAGAGCCTAGACTTAGCGAGTGCCCCTCGCCCCCTGCCCTCATTCCCAGAGACCTCTGCTGCCTCTCTCGCCAACAGTCCCTGAGGCACCAGCTCCGAGTCAGGGGTGCTGTGTTCTTCACTATACAATCTTTGGACCTCTGGGACTCCTCCATGTGATGGGCACTGCTTTTCATATGTGGGAATTAGGGATGTTCCTTAGTCACACACCTAGAAAGTGGGACTGACTAACACCCAGAACTGGCCAACTGACTTTCAGCAGTTTTGTGAGGTTGCCAGGAAGATTAAGCAAGACGACATAAACCAAGTGCTCATACGGTGCCTTGCACACAGTGGGTGCTTCCAAAATGTTAGGTCCCATCCCCAGTGTCTTCTAGGAGCTCTTTTTTACCTTCATTTAAATCCAAAGATATGTAGATATTTAGGACTATAATATATCCTCCTTCTAGAAATAGAGTCCATACAGTATGCAGACTTAGGAACTCCTGACTCACCTAAAATGGCCTTTTCTTCAGAGTGACTTGATCACACAGTTAATTCACTTTGATAGCCACCAAACACTCATTTCCAGATGTGCTCAAACTTACTGACACTAGAGAGGTTAGAAGATGGCGCTTCACAACCAGGAGGCCAAGACGCTGTTAGATGATGGAAACTTAACATTTCCAGGGAGGAATGTTCATCTTATCCCATCTCTTACCCAGGAATGAAGATGGACATCTTATCTCTCAATCTCAGGCATCCCTGTTTGAGCAAAGTTCTTGTTACAGTTGCTTGGCTCCCACCAATTGGTCTCCTCCTACATGTTTTTGGAGGCCTTCTATTGAACAACTGAGCAGCACAACTCAGCATGTAGGAAAGGTTGAGTAGAGGAAGTGGAGAGGGAATAAGGAACTCAAGAAACCCAAGAGGCCAAGGGCTTGGGCCAGGAAAAAATCACCTGATGAAAGGGTTGGCCTGTGTCTTCCCACTGGTTCATGACGGACTTCCCATGCCCCACCCCAAGCAGGAGAGCAGATTTGTTCTGCCATCCGTGATGCTAACCTCACCAGAACTAGATGAGAATGCTATCCATCTATCCAGGAAAACCAGATTCTTCCTCCCCACAGCTACCTCCAGTGCAGGAAACTGTGGTCTGGAAGACCAGTGTCCAGAGGTGAAGGGGGGAACACACAGAGGTGGGGGCAGAGTCACAGCCGTAGGACCACAGAGGTGGTATCAAGGCTCCTGGAAGGAAGGCAATGGGGAGGGGAGGAAACTAGTGTTTATTGAGCACATACTATGTGCCAAGAGCTTGACGCATATAATCTTATTTAATCCCCACAGAAATCCTGTGGGGTAGGAACTATTATCTGCTTTGTACCAACGAGGAAACAGAGGATTGGTGAGGTTAGGTAACTTGCCTGAGGTCACATGACTACTGGGGCGGAGCCAGAATCACAACCCATGTCCTCTGATTCCAAATCCCGTGTTCTTTCCACTAGCACTAACGCCCTATGTGATCAATTCCAGAATGTTGACTCCGCCATTTGTCCATGTTACCTTGTGAACTTGAGCAGACTGCTTGAACTTCTCAGCTTTCTCATCTGCAAACTGGAGACAAGTCCAGGGCCTACCTTACAGGATGGTGGTAAGGCTGAAATGAGGGATGCATCTAAAGTGCTTGGCGCATTGCTCGGCGCGTCATAAGGATTCTACTCAAGTCAGCCCTTGCATTTGTTTTTACTATTGGTGCTGCTGTTCCTACTACTTTGGAAAAGGCACGCTTCGTCTCTGTGCCTTGGTCTTTTCTTCTGTGAAATGGTGGATTGGACTTGAGGATGCCCAATGTCTCCGATAAAAATTAATAAACTTTAATTTCCAGCGATAAAATTCTATTACTCTGCCCGGTATTTCGTTTCCCCGTTGGCGAATCCAAGTCTATCCACCCAACCTGCCTCCCTCTCAGAACTGCCCTGCTGGGTGCTCAGGACTCACCATCATGCTCTAACCCTGGCACCCAGCTTGGTCTTCGCCAGTGCCAAACCCCTCCGAGCCTTCACTCCTACTCTTCACCCTTCCTTGATCATCCTTGCTTTCCTCTGCCAACTTAAATTCTATACTTCTTTCAAGGCTCAGCTTAAAACTCATCTCTTCCATGAAACCATCTCTGGCAAGCCCCACCCTGAGATGACTTTCCCTTCACTTAAAATTCCCTCGGCTATTATGCCCATAATCTGAGTCACACTGATTCCAAATGGTTTATATTGTTTCGTTTAAGTCTGTTTGATTTACCCAATTCCCTCAAAGTAAACTCCCCAAGGGCAAGTTTGTTTTCTACTCCTGTGTAGCCTCAGCCGGGCCAGCGCGGTCCTGGGTCCCGGGCTGGTGAATGTGAATGTGCGGCCCATGTGTCAGTCACCCCTTCTGCTGGGGAAAGGGACTTTCTGCAGAATGCTCAGGACTGGAGGAGGGGAGGTGGCCCTCTGCCTGCAGAGCTGGGGAGGCTCCTGAAGAAGAGGAGTCATCAGAGAGGGAGACAAACCACGAGAGACTCTAGGAGACAAACTGAGGGTCCCTGGAGGGAAGGTGGGTGGTGGGATGAGGTGACTGGGTGACGGGCACTAAGGAGGGTCCGTGATGTGATGAACACTGGGTGTTTTACACAACTGATTAATTATTTTTTAAAAGATTTTTATTATTTATTTGAGAGAGAGAGAGAGAGAGAGAACACAAGCAGGAGGGAGGACCAGGCTCCCCACTGAGCAGAGAGCTCACCGTGGGGCTCAACCCCAGGACCCTTGGGATCATGACCTGAGCCAAAGGCAGATGCTTAACTGACTGCACCACCCAGGAGTCCCAACTGGTGAATTATTATTCAGAAATTAATGAGGTACTATACGTTGGCTAATTGGATTTAATTTAAAAGAAGGAGGAGGAGGAGGGGAAGAGGAGCTCAGGGTGAGCAAGAATTACCGAATGAGAAAGACATAGTATCCTCTGGTTTGTCAGGAAGGATTAAAGGGCATATATTAGGAGGGAAACAGATTGGGGATAGTGATAGGAACTGAAGTTGGAAACGTGCTTTTCGGTTATCCAATGGCATTAGGTTCCTTGGCATCTATTCCCAAATGCTAAGGACCATGTCAGAGTGAGGAAGTTAAAAGCTCTGTGAAGGGCGCCTGGGTGGCTCAGTCGGTTGGGCGTCTGCCTTCCACTAGGGTCATGATCCCAGGCTCCCTGCTCCGGGAGTCTGCTTCTCCCTCTGCCCTCCTACTAGTGCTCCCCCTCTTCCTCTCTCTCTCCCTCTCAAATAAATTTTTTAAAAGCACCATATGAAGAGCTTTATTTATTTATTTGGTATTAAAATACCTTTGGCGGGATGCCTGCATGGCTCAGGGGTTGAGCATCTGCTTTTGGCTCAGGATGTGATCCTGGGGTCCTGGGATCAAGTCCCTCATCAGGCTCCCTGCAGGGAGCCTGCTTCTCCCTCTGCCTGTGTCTCTGCCCCTCTTTCTCTCTCTCTCTCTGTCTCTTAGGAATAAATAAATAAAATCTTGAAAAAAATACCTTTACAAAAAAAGAAATCATGGTGATAACTGCTTTTCACTTCATTTTGTTCTGTGCCAGCATCTTGACTGGACAAAATCAAGATCCCACAACGTCCCATCCGAAGGAAAGTTTCCAGGCCCACATTCTGGGGGCTACTGCTGGCGAGTCGTGCAGAGAATAGGGATTCAAGGACCAAGCACAAGGTGGATGCAACTGAGGGGGACGAGCAGAGATTGAGAACTTCTAGGTCATTTGCACCATCGAGGCAGGCAGAGGCTTCAGGGCAGCGGAAGGGAGGGCGCTTGGATTTGTAGTGATGGCTCTAATCCCTGTCCTCCGCTGTCAGAGGTGTGAAGCCCTGGAGATGCCTCCTCCGTCTCCCTCTTCCTTTGTGATCCTCGCCTGTGCTGGCAGCTTCCATCCGCTGCCCCTCCCTCCCAGGGAAGGAATGGAATGCGTCCTTTCTCTGGGCGCAACTCTGACTTTATCACCAATCTTCCTGTCTTTCAAAAGCAGGGCTGTCAGCTGTGATTTCTCATCTGCAGGTGCGAAGGAAATTGCCCCTTGTAAGTGTTTACACGTCTCGCCCCCCCCCCCCCGCCCCCCAGGGTGGCTTCAGCGCCTGTCAGTTGAATTTGCGCTAATGAGATTAAAGTAGGTATGTTGGAACTTTCAGACATTTTTGCCCAGATGGCTCCAAAAATTCCTAAGGTAGGAACTTGCCTGAGTCAATCGGGGCGTAATTTCAAATCTTGAACCGTCCCTGGTAGGGCATTTCAGTCATCCCGGGGCAACAAGAGGGCAGTTGAGGGACCCTAGGGACAAAGGGCGGGGGCTGGGCTCTCAGGTGGAAAGGGTATTTCAAGACCTATGTGGCAACTTCCAGTTTGTTCAACAGGGGCTTGTTCTCGGGATTTACTCCACAGATGGTCTGCCCCAGGCCTCACGGGACTTTTGGTTGAAAAAGTAAGCAATCATAACAAAAGAAGGGGGGTCCCTGGAAGGCAAGGGGGAAGGCCTAATGGGGAGCCAGAGGGAGTGAGCAGGGCTGATGACAGAGGCTGCTTCTGGAGATGCGGGCAGGGACACTGAGTCAATGGGAGGGGCCTAGAGCCTAAGAAGGAGAAGGAGAATTGGTTGTTGCCATCTCAACTTAGAAGGAACTGAGGCTCGGCTAACAGCAGAGTCCTGAATGTCTTTGGTCCGCTGTGTGACTTTGGGCAAGTGACTCCACCCTCCTGGGCCTCAGTTTCCTCAGAATCACGTGAGGACATGGCCCTGCGGAGGTTCCTTCTTGCTCTGGAGTCTCATTCCGAGACACTCCCCACTTGTTTGTTCCCTCCTGAGATGTGGACCCCTGGAGTCTGGGCTCAAACTCTGCCCTGGGCTTGGGGCACAGAAGGGAGTCAGGAGGGGCTGAGCCGGCTGGAGGTGGCAATGACCCCACTGCCAAGACACTGGCGATGGCCCACCAGAAAGCTCAGCACTGCCTGAGTGACAGATGACATTCTGCACACCCGTGCCCTCGAACCCGGGCGCTGCCCAGAGGCAGCCCCAGCCTTGGCATCTAAGCAGGGGGAATGCAGGCAGCTGAGCTCGCTGGGCGAGGGTCTTTCCCATAACATGCAGGCAGGCACCTCATGCCCTCCTCTGGCCTTTGTTCCCTTCTCCTATTTAGGGACTCCTTGCATCTCCCCCTCAACGTTTTCCAACCACACTCACAGAGGAAGGCACTGGCCCCTCCAGGAGCCACTCCCTTGTGTGGATTGCTGTGGCTAATGGAGCAGAGATGAGCCGCATGGCTCCCTGTGTCCGCTCCCGCGACACAGAATGACCTCGTCTAGAGAGGCGATCGTTCGCTGTCTTCTAGAGCTCCAAGATGGGAGTAGGAATCAGAAGGGAACTCTGGCACATGCTGTGGTATGGGTAAACCTTGGAGACTTTAAGCTCAGTGAAGCACACCAGTCACAAAAAGACAAATATTACATGGTTTCATTCACATGAAGTACCTAGAGTAGTCAAACTCATAGGCACAGAGAATATAATGGGGCTTTCTAGGGCCTGGGAGGACGGGGGATGGGGAATTCGTGTTTAATGGGTGCAGAGTTTCAATTTGGGGAGATGAAAACTTTCTGGGGATGGATGATGGTGGTAGTTGCACACAATGTCTATATATTTATGCCACAGAACTGGACACTTGAAGATAGTTAAGATGGAAATTCTTTAAAAAAAAAAAGAAATTCTTATGTATGTGTATTTCTTTTTTTTTTTTAAGATTTTATTTATTTATTCATGAGAGACACAGAGAGAGAGAGGTAGAGACACAGGGAGAAGCAGGCTCCCTGCAGGGAGCCCGATGCTGCACTCGACCCCAGAACCCTGGGATCACGCCCTGAGCCAAAGGCAGACCCTCAACCTCTGGGCCACCCAGGTGCCTCATGTGTGTGTGTATTTTACCATAATTTTTTTAAAAAATGTGAATGACTGGGGCTCCTGAGTGGCTCAGTCAGTGAAGCGTCCGACTCTTGATTTCAGCTCAGGTCGTGATCTCAGGGTCGTGAGATCAAGTCCCTCGTTGAGGGAAAAACTCTGCTCTCAATCTCTCTGTCTGCTTCTCCCTACCCTCATCCCCCTCTCAGGAAATGTGCTAGAGGTGCTTTATTTAGTCTTGTATCGAACTCCTAAAAAAACAAAAGTGGAGGGTGGAGGCCTACCTCCCTACACAAAGGAGCCTGGCTTTGTCCTCCACTGGGCTTCTTCAGCCAGGTTGTCCAGTTCTAGAAGCCTACCAACCTTTTGTTGATTGAGTTTATACCAGGTCCGATGGGGTTCTATTTGCATAGTTAGTAGGATATGTCGACACTTGAGTTGGTTTTGAATTTTTGAGCCTCTTCTGAATGGCGGCCGTCCCTCCGTCCTGATAGCTATCGCCGCACAGAACGGTGCCTTGCTCGTCAGCATGTGAAGGAGGTAAGTGACTCAGTGATGAAGAAACTCAGATTAAGGGCAGGTGGGCCTGGAGGGTGAAGCAAGAGGACGGAAGTGATCGGGCTTGGTAGGAGTGCGAAGCTGGGCTCTAATGGCTGAGGAAGGGACAGAGAAGAGTGGGGGGCGAGATACAGTAAGTAGGAGATCAGGGTTCCTGTGCAAGTGGGTGAGCGCATCTCTGGAGCCTGCCAGTTCTGACTACGAATGGGTCACGTGAACCATCATCCCCAACACTGGAATCTCGTCAAAACCAAAGTTCACCGAGACCTCTGGAAACTGGAGTTATCTTACCTCCTCCACCCTCTGTCTTTGGTCCCTATCAATCTATGTCACTTCTTCTCATCCCTTTCCATTGGCATCAGAAGCCTGAGTGCCAGGGGCACCCTGCTAATTAATTACCCTTGGTCTCTGAGCACAGGTGTGCTTTTGTCAAGATTTCCATGCCTGGGGGAAAATCGGTTTTTGGCTCTGATGACATCCTTGCTGGTCCAGGTTCCAAAAGTCTCTCTGCCTCGGACTTTTCTGGGGCTTCACCTAACTATGCCATTATCCACATAACTAAACCATTTAGCACTTATTAGACGCCTACCTTGGAGCAAGAAGTGACCTTGAAAGGTCATCGGATCCGGTGCTTTCTCAGACCTCAAAGTGTACATGAATCTCCAGGTGGTCATGTTAAGAGGAAACTTCTGATTCCGTAGGGGTCCAGGCAAGGCCCAGGCGAGGCCCAGACTCTGCATTTCCCGCACGCCCCCGTGGTGCTGCTGCTGATCCCTCAACCAGACTTTAAGTGGGAAGAATCCAGTCCAGGGATTCTCAGCTCATGCTATATATTAGTTTCGCCTGGTGAGTTTTTGAAAAATATGACAGCCTGGGCTTTGCTCCCAGATATTATCATTTAATTGATCTGGACACAGCCAGCCTTTATTTGTCTAAAAAGCTCTTCAGTTGATTCTACTGAAGAATAGCAACTGTTGAAAACTATAGCTTTGCTCAAATACCTTGATTTTGCCTCTTTCTCACTGAAACTATCAGAAAGAAATCCCACCTTCACTGCCCTACCTGTCCCACCAGTCGACCTGGGATTTAATTTCCTATTGTAATAATATTAACTGTTGTAACTTATTAAGAAAAAAATTACATTGAGTATATACTACGTGATAGATATCACTGAAAGTACTTTACATTCAAATCTTACAATCCCTCATGAGGTTGATCCTATTATTGTCATCCTCATCTTTTTTTATAGATGTGAGAACTAAAGCACAGAGAGGTAAAGTACCTTGCTACGGATCACACAGCCAATAAGTGACAGAGACAGGATTGAGACTCAGGAAGTCTGGGTCCTCTTAACCATTGCATCATTCAGCTTCCCTCTGCAGGGCCGTAGCTAGCAGCAATGCTGGGCAAAGATGAAGGAAAGAGGCTCTTTTCTATTAAAAGCTTTTTTATCGATAGGCTGATTTTTAAGTTTTTTTATTGTTGTTGTTTTTTAATGGTACACCTTTTTTTTTTTTTAAAAGACTTATCTGCTCATTTTAGAAAGAGAGAGAGAGAGAAGTGTAAATGTGAGCTGGAGGTGGGACAGAGGGAGAGAATCTTCAAGTGGACTCCTTGTTGAGTGTGGAGCATGAAACAGGTCTTGATCCCATGACCCTGAGACCATGGACCGAGACCATGATCTGAGCTGAAACCAAGAGCCGATGCTTCACCGCCTGAGCCATCGAGGCTCCCCTTTCATTGTTTTTATGGAGCAAGTTCATTTCACTTTCAAAGTCACCCGATGATACAAGTTGTGTGTGTGCATGCCTTACTTCCCTACTTTCCATTCCGTCTGTCCACTCAGCAGCTCTTTGCACTGGTGTGCAGTAGAAGTATTTATTCTTCATAAATGGAGCCTGACCCGGGTCTGGGACAAGGTTCTGAGACGTGTTTCAAGTTGTATCTCCCCACTCCCACAGGGTCGAAGAATCCCACAGGTTCCAATCTGGCAAGACTTATTTCAAGAGTAATCTCCAGCATAATGGGGCTCATTCGTGCCAATGATCCTTTAGCATATACTTCTCCAAAACAGAGACATTCCCCTTCAGTCATCATTCAGCCCAGCACAGGCCCATCTAAGACTCTGAGATAGATGGTTTAGTTGCCAGAAATGCCAGGATGTCTTGTTATGAATGGATAGCAACACCATTACATGGTGTGGGATCCACTGGAGTAAGAGGAACCTCCAAACTATTAGTCTGAATAAAGCATCATGAGATGGCCCCAAATCAAACACACTGTAAGATCAAATCCAATTGGTCTGATGAGTTGCTATTAGTTTGGATGTTGTGTGCTATGGTGTTCTCCTTTGCTGCAGATGCCAAAGAATGGACTAGACTATTCTCAAGCCAGTGAGGTCTAACAAGCTAGAGAGAGGAACAGTGGCAAATTTACATGGTTCAACCCAAATAGATTCAGAGAATTTCAGAGTTGGAAGTTTCGTGAGACTCCATCAGGCCCTCTTTCAAATGTCTGACTGCTCTTCATGTCATCGCCTATAAACAGGTCTCCAAACTCTGCTTTAAGCACCCCTGGTGCCCGAAAACTCACAACTTTAACAAAGTGGTCAATTCCGCCGTCAGAAAGCTCATGTTGTTGAAGTTCTTGCTTAGAACGAGTTCAAACCATGTCCATGTAACTTCTGCAAATGGGTTCTGGTTCTGCTCCCTAGAGTCACACATGCAAAAACTAATTCCTCTTCCGTTTAGCAGCTTTGCTTTAGGCAATTTCAAACAGTTATTACAACTTCCTATACCTTATACCTTTTTCTCCTAATGGAATATCCTTCGTAAGATCCCTATGATCATGACAAGCCTTTCACCACCTGGTCTCTCCCATGTGAGCACCTACCTTGCTGCTAAGGTCAGTTTAAAGCCCAGTCTCCTCCAGCATGGCATTTGGTGGCCGCTGCCTCCTTTTCCCTGGACACCCACTTTCTATTCATGATGCATATCCAAGAGCATGCAAATCAAGAACATTGAGCGTGGGGTCAACCCTAGCAAGTGACACCCCCAGCTTCCCTCTGAGCCTCATGACATTTTCAAGCAGAGACGGGGATGAAGAGTTGTTTATTCTTTACCTCTTCCCGTAGCTGGTCTTGGCTGGGACACAGCACTGACTGATGCTATCCAAGGGACTTCATGACTGGCGCGTAGTCTGTGTAGCCTCATCCTGGGGCTCTGAGAGAGGAGCAGGACCTCTTTACCAGCAGAACCCTCAGGACGCCCAGCAAATGGCCAAGCATTCAGATGCCTCCTTGCTGTGCTCCCTGACACCCACGAGGCAGTACTGATTCTCTGAACCACTCTCTCCTCTTTCTGACAAAGCCCAGGTCAGAAAGACCAATGGCTCCTGCCGGAATCTCCACAGATGCCACCCTTTTGTCACTTATTTGTCTTCCTCAAGATTTCAGAGATCTTGAGCTTCCATATGCTATCTGTTTTAAACTTAAGGAAACAGGCAGATGCCTTTGGAAGCAGCTGAGCAAATAGCTGGGCTCAGAATGAGGCACTGCTTCTTTCAAAATCTTTCTACCACCTACCATGCTGGGATTACTTGCTGCCCTGTGACCACCAAGAGCTGCCCTGGGCATATCACACTATACTTCCAGTGCTCAGGGCAGCGAATCACACAAGAGAGGCAGTGGGCATTGCTCACTGTACTTGGATACCCATGCCCCAGGTACTCTGAGTTGCCCATGGTTCCTCATTGCCCTTAAAATCTTTGAATTAAGGGAGGGGGATAGATAATAAATACATGAAAAGAGTCTTTAACATCATTAGCCATTAGGGAAATGCAAATCGCAACCAAAATGATATACTGCTTCACACCCACTAGGATGGCTAAAACTGGTCATAACAAATGTTAGTTAGGATGTGGAGAAATTGGAACTCTCATGCATTGCTGAGAACATAAAAATAGTGAATGTAAAATAGTGCAGCTACTTTGGAAAACAGTCTGGCGGTTCCTCAAAATGTTAGACAAAGAGTTACCATATGACCCAGCGAGCCAATCCCAGGCGTATGCCCCTCAAAAATGAAGACATACATCTATGCAAAAACATGTGCAAAAACATTCACAGCAATGATCTTCAGAATAGCCTCAAAGAGAAAACAATCCAAATGTCCAAATATCCAGATGGATACATAAAAAATGTGGTATCTATACAAGGCAGTATTATTAGGCAACAGAGAGGGATGAGGTACAGAAAGCATCTCATCTTTGTAAATCAGAAGACAATATTATCAGATGGCAATAACCCTCTAAGTGGTCTGTAAATGCTATACAATCCCTATCAAAATCCCAGATGGCATGATGGCATGTTGACAGAAATTGACAGTGTGGTTTTAGAATTCATATAGAAATGCAGTGGAAATTGGGGAATGAGGGAAACAGCCTTAAACAAGAACAAAGTTGAAAGACTTAACATTTCCTGATTTTGAACTCACTGCAAAACTACAGACAAGACAAGGTGGCCCAGGCATAAGGCAAGACTTACAGATTAATGGAATAGAATTGAGAGTCCAGAAATAAACTTATACATTTATGGAAAATTGATATTAAATAAGAATGTCAAGAAAATTCGATGGGGGAAAATATAGTTTTTTCAAGAAATGATGCTGGTAGGCAACCTACTGAGTGGAGGAAGATATTCACAAATGACATATCTGACAAAGGGTTAGTATCCAAAATATATAAAGTATTTATACAACTCAACACCCAAAAACCAAACAATCCAATTTAAAAGATGGGCAGAAGACATAAATAGACATTTCTCCAGAGAAGATATCCAGATGGCCCACAGACACGTGGAAAGATGGTCAACATCACTCATCATCAGAGAAATGTAAATCAAAACTACAATGAGATATCACCTCACACCTGTCAGAATGGCTAAAGTCAACAACACAAGAAACAACAGGTGTTGGCCAGGATGTGGAGAAAAAGGAACCCTCGTGCACTGTTGGGGATAATGCAAACCGGTGCAGCCACTCTTGGAAAACAGTATGAAGCTTTCTCAAGAGCTTAAAAATAGAACTACTCTACGATCCAGTAATTGCAGTACTAGGTATTTACCCCTGAAATAAAAAAACACTAATTCCAAGGGATACATGCATCCCTATGTTTATTGCAACATTATTTACAATAATCAAACTGTGGAAGCAGCCCAAGTGTCATCTATTGATAGATGAATGGATACATGAATGGATAAAGAATATGTTGATAGATAGATAGATAGATATAGATAGATATAGATATATACAATAGAGTATTACTCAGCCATAAAAAAGAATAAAATCTTGCCATTTGCAATGACATGGTTGGAGATAGCTAAATGAAATAAATCAGTCTGTGAAAAAGAAGTACCATCTGTGTAATTTAAGAAACAAAACAAGTGAAAAAAAGGGGAAAAGACAGAGCGAGAGGCAAACCAAGAAACAGACTCTTAATCGTAGAGAACAAACTGAAGGTTCCTGGAGGCAATGTGGGTAAGGGAATGGGGGGAAATAAGGGATGGGGGTACAGAGTACACTTATCACGATGAAAAAATAAAATAAAATAAAATAAAATAAAATAAAATAAAATAAAATAAAATATAAAATAAAATAAAATGATTTTAAAAAGGAAAGAAATTATGCTGGTTATTCATATGCAAGAGAATGAAGTTGGGCCGCTACCTCTTTGTAAGCTTAGATTAGTCCATGTTTCCTTAGATCTGACACCAAAGCACAGGCAACAAAAGAAAAAAAATAGCAAATTGGACTTCACCAAAATTAAAAGATAATTCTGTGCTTTAAGAATGCCATCAAGAAAGTGAAAAGGATGAGCACTGGGTGTTATGCTAAATGTTGGCAAATCGAACTCCAAAAAAAATATACACAAAATAAGTAAATAAATAAATGGATAAATTTCTACCCCCCCCCTCAAAATAAAGAAAGTGAAAAGGCAACCCACATAATGGGAGGAAATATTAATATATCCTGAATCCCATAAGGGACTTATTTATAGAATATGTAAAGAATTCATACAGATCAATAAGGAGACAGCCAAATTTAAAATCTGGCAAAGGATCTGAATAGACATTCCTCTAAGGCAAATGTACAAATAAGCACATGAAAAGATGTCCAACATCGTCAGTCATTAGGGAAATGCAAATCAAAAGCACTTCACGCTCACTAGCATGGCTAAAATAAAAAAGGCAAATGATAGCAAGTGTCGGGGAGAATGTGGAGGAATCGAATCCTTATATGCTGTAGGGACGGTAAAGGGGTGCAGCTGCCTTGGAAAACAGTCTGGCAGTTTCTCAAAATGTTAAACATAGTTACCATCTGATCCAACAAGCCCACTCCTAGGTATATACCCAAGGAAATAAAACCACCTGTTTGCACAAAAGTGTGTACGTGGATATTTATAGCAGCATTGTTCCTGAAAGCCAAGAGGCAGAAACAACTCAAGTGTTCGTCGACTCATGAGTGGATAAAGAAAATGGACTACAACTGTTCACTGGAATATTATTTGTGCAAAAAAGGGAATGAAGTCCTGATACACGCCTCTCAACAGGGATGAACCTTGAAAAACATTAGGCTAAGTGAAAAAATGCAGTCACAAAATCCAGATCATACGATAGCGTTAACATGAAACATCCAAATAGGAAAATGTACAGAAACAGAAAGTAGATTTGCAGGTGCTTAGGACAGGAGGGTATGGAGAAATAGGGAAATGACAGCTAAAGGGTACAGGTTTCCTTCTTTCTTTTTTTCTAAGATTTATTTATTTATTTGAGAGAGAGGGAGAGAAGGAACACAATTAGGAAGGGGCAGAGGGAGAGGGGAGAGAGAATCTCAAGCAGACACCGTGCGGAGCGCCCCATAAAGGATAAAGGTTTCTTTTTAAGAGGATTGATGCCTGTGTCTGTGAATCTATGTGGGGCATTGCCCGCATCCTTTAAGTGGATGGACCGTGTGGTATGGGACATACATCACACGTATATGAATAAAGCTGTTAGGAACAAAAAAAATCTAACAAATCATTATAAGAATCAAGATGAGGGGCCCCTGGGGGGCTCAGTCGGTTGAGTGTCCGACTCTTGGTTTCAGCTCAGGTCATGATCCTGGGGTCGTGAGATGGAGCCCCACTCGGCGGGGAGCCTGCTGGAAATTGTCTCCCTCCCTCTCCTTCTTCCCCCCACGCCCCACTCGCAAGGGAGCTCACTCTCTCTCTCAAAATAAATACATTAATTAAAAAAAACAAAAACCAGAGTAAATCACCATCAAGGGAACAATTTGTTGGCGCTGCTTGGGGCTGGCTATGTGACACCGAGCTGGCTGCCCTGTGCTCCCGGCCTGCATCCCCTCCTCCGGGAACCTTAGGAGCAACCCTATCAGGCCCGCAGTGCCTCTCCCCTGCTTTCATTCCCTGCCTCTCGTCTCTCTTCTCTTGGCCCTTCCAACCTGCACGCAGTTTCACTCAAGTCCTCCTAAGGCACAGGTCCGATCATCCGTCCTCCTTGCCCCAAACCTTCAGTGGCTCCCTGCTGCTGAATAAGCAACAGCACCCCCTACCCCCTACCCCCCACCCGTACCCCGGGCCATCCCTCTGCCGGGCTCACCATCTTCCTAGCTCCTCGGGCACTTTCCGGAGGGCGAGCAGGCCTGGCCGTCTTTCTCCACAGGAGGGGTGGCTTCCCTGCCTCCAAGCCTTGACTCACACAGGCCGCAGGGCCTGTCACAATCTGCCCATCCTCCACGGTTCTGATCCGTGCCAGTCCAGCCCCGACTCTCGTCTTGCTGGGAACCCGAGCCCGGCACTTACCCGCTCTGGTCTTGTTTCTCTTTGCCGGTAAAATCATGGGATTGAGATACCCCGATATTCTGAGGAATAGGAGTTCCTTGGGATGTGCATCAGGGTTTTTCAAAAGAGGGTGGCATGATCAAGTGGGTTCTCGAAACCCTGGGTTGAACAGAGTTCCCTCCCACAGGACTTTTCAGAGCCTTTAATTTGCTAATGGGCATTGGTGGGTCACCAAGAGTGGGATATGATTTGCAACGTTTCCCAGGCTTTTAAAACTATGCACATATATACCCATCCCCACCCATCCCTCCCCACCACACACACTTTATTTTTTTTTTAAGATTATTTATTTATTCATGAGAGACACAGAGAGAGAGGCAGAGGCACCGGCAGAGGGAGAAGCAGGCTCCCTACGGGGAGCCCAATGTGGGACTTGATCCCAGGACCCCGGGGGGTCACGTCCTGAGCCAAAGGCAGATGCTCAACCGCTAAGCCACCCAGGCACCCACCACACACACCTTAAAGGAACACACCCAGGAAATGCTGAACTAGCTGACCTTTAAGGATCTTTCTGGATCCAAAAAATAAAAGTTAATATCTAAAAAATCGCTACCTTCATATGAGACCTTTGCTAACACTCTGCTTTCGAGCCACCTGACCTCCTCTGCATTCCCATGACACCTTCTGTAAGGAGCACTTATGTTATTCTACTTTATGAAGTGAAAAAAATCCCCTTCAATCTGTGGTCAGCATGCTGTCGTGAAAAAACACAGGCCGTGGAGCTACACCAAGTAGCTGGGTTCAGATCCTGGCTCTGCAGCTGGCCTCTACGGCTCTGGGCAAGGTAGAACTCAGTCCCCTCACCCTCAGTATGGGTACTAATACCGTACCTGGAGGATTGAGGTGGAGGGGCCCTCGGGACCCGGGACCCCAGAGATGTGCACCCTCTGGAAACCGTCATCATTATGATTATCTCCGAATGGGTTTGTTTTCTGGCTCACCTGTGAGGTCCTTGAGGGGCTCCACAGCCCAGGCACCCGTGCACCCTCCCAGAGCCTACACATTCCTCACACGGAGTCTGGTTTTAGGAACACCGAGCGACATTAATTTTTATTTAAGCGCAGACTTCTTCGGGAAGAAAGGCAGGATTTCTGCCCTCTGCTCGGCCGCTGGACTTAGTGAGGGTCCTGGCGCTCTTCTGCTGAGTAATGTCCTGCAGGCCCGTGCAGGACGCACATTCGCTTGTTACCTGGGGTTGGAATTCCCGCGGGGCCCCTGCCGGGCAGCTCCAAGAGAGGACGCTAAGGGAACAGGGCCAAGGAATCGGGGTGGCCAAGTTTACATAGACCTTTCCTTCCTTGGGAAGCCCCCAATTGTCCTAAATGCTACTTTTGGGGCAGCCAGTGAGAATAAGGGAATGAAGACGTGGGCTAAGGTGGGGACATCAGGGGAGGCTCAGGGGCAAGTTCCCTGCAGACGTTGCTCACATGGGTCTTGTTCAAACTGGCCAGTGTTCTCTGATGAGTTCTCGTGGACTCACAATTAGGAAGGACACGAGGGCTAAACCACACAAGGTTACCGGTCTTGAAGCAGATGATAGAGAAGACAAGACTTAAATTCACAAATCGTCTAAGGAGTAAGAAAATTTGCAATCCGGCAGCCTTTCCTTGAGGATTCCTCTGGTTCCAGAAAGTTCGTTGGTTCTCTGCACCCAGATGGTCTTTACCTCCCCCGTCTCACCCAGCATACTGGCGATTCTTTAATTTGTCCTCTGCACTAGATTGTAAAGCCCTTGAGGCAGGAGTCACTCCGTCCCCGGCCCCATCACCGGCTCCTGGCACAACACCTGTCAGGACACTTACAGATACCACACCTGCCGAATAGCTGCCTTGCACCTGGACGGCAAGGTCCAGCCTCTGTTAGACCCTGCGCCAGAGGTGAATTGGAGAATTCTCGGAGGGGAGCAGCTCACTCACAGGGGGGCTGAGACTCCAGAGGCTCCTGTAGGGTTTGGGCTGGTGTAGACGGAGGGAGAAGCTTAGCTAGCGGGGAACCGGGCAGCATGGAGGGAGCCCCCCGTGGAAGGTCCCCGCGGGGGACCCAGCCCCCCAGCCCAGATGCTGCGCTCTGTGCGTGCCCCCGGCCCCCACAGCGCAGATGACCCAGGTGAGAGCAGCCCGCCAGCGGCCACCACTGGACGGGTGGCCGTGGGCAGGTCACCACCATTAGTCCTGTGTCCGGAGCAGAGTAAGCACCCAACCATGTGGTTACTGTTATTAATAATATCATGATCATTGGTGCAGACAAGTCTAGAAAAAAAAAAAAGACAGTAGAGGTTTATGGCAGATAGCTTGTGCTCAGGTTTTATAACCTGATGCAAGATTGCTGGATCAGAGACTTTTTAAAAAGGAAGGCACTTGACGGGATGAGCACCGGGTGTTATACTATATGTTGGCAAATCAAACTTCAATAAAAATATATATAAATATATACATATATGTATAATAAAAAGACTTTATTTATTTGAGAGAGACACACAGAGAGAGAGCGGGCACAGGCAGGGGAAGGGGCAGAGGAGGAGGGAGAAGCAGACCCCCACTGAGCAGGGAGCCCCACAGCGGGGCTCGATCCCAGGACCCTGGGATCACGACCTGGGCCGAAGGCAGACACTTAGCTGACCAAGCCACCCAGGAGCCCCCGGATCCAAGACTTTACTCACTCACAGAGCATCTTAGTAGCACACCTGTTCCCCGTGCCCAGTTCCACGTGGGACGATGCATGAGGGTCAGGTGTTTCCCTGTTTGTGCCACAGGAGGGAACCTCAAAACTACATGACTCAGAGCTTCTATGAGGCATCTGGAAAAGGAGAGAGGGAAAGGGGGAAAGGAGGATGGGGAGGGGGCTACAGGAGAGAGGCCTTTGGCCTGGAATATGAACGAGTTCCCTCTAGGAGAAGGGTAGGTACCCATATGTGTATGGGTGTGTGCATATATCTGTGCCCAAGTGTGTGCGTGCAAATATGCGCTCATCTTTGCACACATGAGGGTACGTATTTTGTGGGGAACTTGCCTATGTACGATGCCTGGAGAGGTGCCCGGGTTTCTCTGCGGAAGAAAGGCTGTGAAAACCAACCGGAGCAGAGAGGATGGGAGGGCAGGTTTGCTGGAGCAGGATTCCAGAGCCCCGCCTTCAACACGACCACTAGCACGACTCCGTGTAGCCCCCTTCTCTGGACACCAGTCCCCGTCGCTCTGAAACGTGGATGATTCTATCTGCCATGCCTACGCCACCCAGGTTCTTGAAATCTAAGTGAGACTAGAGATGGGAAAGCACTTTGAACACTATGAGAAGCATACAAGTCAAATTCAAGATATTATTGAGTAAAGCTTTGCCACCAAACTCTGATAAAAATGCACATAAAATGCACAGCACAGTATCTGACGCATAGGAGGTGCTCTAGAAATATCACTTCTTCTGTCATCCTCTGCACTTAGTAGGTGCCAGTAAGACTGGATGGATAGATGGACGGATGGACGGATGGGAGCCTTTCCCAGTGCCCCTCCCTCAAAATTATATTCAACAGCCTTACACAGAACATCTGGCTTCTACAGCTGTGGGAGGGGAGGAAATGCCCCCTAGTTGCCCCAGGTCAGAAAACTCAGTCTACCATCGCAGAGGGGGACACCGGAGTACCGGGAGATAGCATGATGGGACAGCGAGGGAGGCTCTTCCTGCTAGAATAATAAGAGTAATTAGAGGCTAGGAGAGCGGTGTCAGTTGTTTGAACTGAAAGGCAGCCAAGGGTTGTCTCTTGGGTGTCTACTCTGCACTAGGACTGGGGTACAGACACCCTCCGCCATCAGGGGTTGAGTCTAGTGAGGAAGGCAGGCACTAAACAAACCACCCCAGTGAAGGTGGCAGGATCGCTCCATGGGGTTTTATTTTAACCTAGTCTCCTTCCTTCTGGGGAAGTTCCTGTTGCTGAGTCAAAAGCAGACGCTCCTGACCCCTTTTTAAGTTTTGTTTATTTATTTGAGAGAGAGAGAGACAGCAAGAGAGCACAAATGGTTGAGAGGGAGAGCAGGGAGCCCAATGGTGGGCTCGATCCCAGGACTGTGAGATCATGACCTGAGCCAAAGGCAGATGCTTAACCAACTGAGCCACCCAGGAGCCCCTCAAAAGCAGACCCTTTCCTGTCTTCTATTTTCCAAAAGCTGGAGTGTACGTGGATGGGATGACTCAGCTGAAGGTTAGGGAGAGGGTCCACGTGGGAGATGGGATGGTGTCCCCAAGACAGGGAAGCTGATGGACTCCTGTGGGAATGGAAGAGCTGGGAAGTTGGAGAACCTCCGAGGCAAATGGCTTCGGGGTCCACCAGGGAGGTTCGCGGACTCCCAGCCTCCACAGGGATTCGTGGGCTCAGTCATGGTGCGGAAGCTGCCTGGCGTCAAGGACCATGTGGACTTCCGTGATGAACATACCAGTAACTGTGTCACGTGGCAAAAGGGACTTTGCAGTTGAGATTAAATTAGGGACCTTGAGATAGGGAGGTTTTCCTGGATTATCCAGGTGGGCGGAAGATAACCAGGATCCTTTAAAGTAAAAGGGCCAAGTAGAAGAGCCGTAGTCACAGAGGGACTTGAAGATGCCACCGTGCTGCTGGCTTTGAACAGGGAGGACGGGACGCTGAGCAGGGTGGCCTCCTGAAGCTGGTGGCCTCTAGAATGCAGGTGGCTTCTAGAAGCTGACAAAGTATGGACAATGGTTTCACCCCAGAGTCTCCAGAGAGGAGGCCTGTTTACACCTTGATTTTAGCCCGAGTGAGACCCGTGTTAGATGACTGACTTCTAGAACTGGGGAATCATCGATTTGTGTCCTAAGTCCCTACATTGTGGTAATTTGTCACAATGCTCCTGGGAAGGGGATGTCACGGTGTGAGTCCTCTTGCCCTCTGACCCTGAGCCATAATCAGCTTGTGAATTCGTCATTACTGAGAACTTTCTCCCTACCAAGCATAATAGAGTTTTTAAAAAGTGCTGTCCTGACCCAGTTTTGAGGCCCTGACTAGGAGCCATCAGCTCTCCTGCCTGAGTGCTCAGAGTTAAGTCCAACCAGCAAGCACGTCTTTGATCGGGCTCGCACGTTCCAGAGCACCCTCCCGCCACCCTCACTGCCCAGGGCCAGTACTAGGGTGACTCCGATGCCACAGAGCCCCGTGGAATTATTCAAACTACCCAATCCTAAGCCTGCTTGCCCTGCCCTGCCTGTTCTTGCCCTCAGAAGCCACAATAAAGGGACCTGCCCATAGCTCCCACCTCTGTCCCACGACCCACCCTGGTGGTGCCCCTGCGTGGTGTGCCATGTCCCACACAGAGAGCTGTGAGCACCGCCACACTTCAAAATTCTTTCCAAGTTCTCTGGCTTGGTGTGTGTCTGGCCTCACCCCATCTTACCCCAGGTAACGTGGTTAACACACCAGGCGGTGTTCTAAAGCTCTACACATATTTACACATTTAATCCTCACCATGAGCCAACAGAGCCAACGGGGTAGATGCTTCTCGTGTCAAGTGGGGATAATCATAGCGAGTAGACAATAATGAGAAGCAACTTGCTCATAAGTGGCAGAGCTGGAATTCGGACCCAAATAGGCCTCAGAAGCTGGGCTCGTCACCATCACGGTGGTGGGCCCAGTGACAGAGATGGCATTTGCCACCATCCTATCAGGGTGCGGTGCTCAAAACTGGGTTTATTTGGACTTAGAGGCGGTAAGGTGGTATGACGTGCCTAGCAGACCACACTCACGACATCAAATTTCTGCTCCCCCCAAGCATCGTTAGGTAGGGCCTAGACCAAGCCAAAGCTGGGAAGACTCATCCATCCATTCTGGGGTCCCTGCAGCAATTAGGTGATTTAAAGCACCTCATGTACATGCAATTCCCAGTATAAGCCCACGTCTCCACGCAGCTAGCTGGCTTAATGCAACCTCGAATGTGGGGCCTCATTTGCCTACTCTTTTTTTTTTTTAAGATTTTATTTATTTATTTGATAGAGAGAGGGAGAGAGAGCATGAGCAGGGGGAGGGGAAGAGGGCAAGGGAGAAGCAGACTCCCCGCAGAGCAAGGATCTCGACACGGGGCTCGATCTCAGGACCCCAGGATCATGACCTGAGCTGAAGGCAGTGGCTTAACCAATCGAGCCACCCAGGTGCCCTGACTGTTCTGACCAGTAAGTGCTCCAGGGTTGGAGCTGCACGTGCCAGCCCGGCAGGATATTTCACCAACGGTGAGACAGGCTGATTCACCAACGATGTTTGGCTTTAGGAGGAGGGGACAGAGAATATTCTGGACACACTGTGTTTCTGCGATGCTGCAGCGGGAGTTAAAGCAGGTCTACTGGCCCCCATGCACACAGCAGTGATGCTCTCGGGGTAAACGGAGCCCTTCTGTCTCAGCCTGGGGCCCCCCCCAAAGCAGAGCCTGAAGCCACAGCTGGCATGCAGGTGGTTGGGAACATGATCCCAGCAAGCACCGGTGTATCTGTGTGAGAACCTACTGTTTGCCTCTAGCTCGGTCCACCTTCAACACGCAAATCCTCTCTTCAACTGTGCGCAATCTGATTTTTGAACTATTGAGGTCATAATTTCGATCATTGTATTTTTCAGTTTTAGGATTCTATTTGATATTTTTAAAGCTTCTGTTTCTAGGGTGAGAATTTTTGTTTTGTCATCTATTTTTTCTTAATACAGTAGGGTAAAATCTGTGCCAGATAATTGCTACCCGGATCACCTATGTGTAAAAGTCCCCTTTTCTGATTTTTTTCCCATTCATTCTATTTCTCCATATGTCAGGTAATCATTTATTGGATATCATGGATTGAATATTGTAGAGGTTCTGAAAGATGCTTCTCCGCTCTACAAAAGCTTCAGTTTATCCTCTGGCAGGTAACTGGGCATCAGATCTGCTGAACCCAACATGAATTAAGTTGCCTTGAAATGTATTCAGAGTCTTCTTAAGACTCTACCTCCAGCTGGTTTGCTCTAGCTCTTCAGGGGTCCCCACTGAGAACCCAAGGTGTGTTCTAGGACCCCCTCACCCACATCCTGGAGGAGATACTGAACCTTGATTTTTGTTCTTGTAAAAACTTTGCCTTGCTTCTCAGCCTCTTCCACTTGCCTTCTTAGTCCCTTGCTTTGCCCAGCTTCATTAGTAAAGGCCGCGGGAATCAGTGCTGGGTGTCAGGCTCACTCCTCTCCAGGGTCTTAGCCCTCAAGTCCTGGCCACCTTGGAGAGGCTTCCCTTCGTACCTCTCTAGCTCATGAGATTGCCCAAGCTCTTCTGATTCTCTCCCTCCTCTCACCTCTCGCCCCACGCCAACGATTAACAAATGCTCGGTATGTAGAAGGTTGGGCTCAACTCAAATCTCAATAAGCTTCCCCTCCTTATGAGATGTGGCCCCTCAGGTCCTAGCTGCTTGCCATATCCCCAGGCCCTTTCGGAGAGAAAATCTGCAAGAAGATATTGAGAGAGAGAGAGATTGTGTGAGGGAATCTGCACCTTGCCTGGCTTTTCTAGTTGTTCTTAGCAGCTGTGTTGGCCTGCTGCAAGCTAGTCCACCATAGCTGGGAAAGAATGTGCTGACTCTTAAAGATTTCTAGGGGCGCCTGGGTGGCTTAGTTGGCTGAGCACCTGACTCTTGATTTCAGCCCAGGTCGTGATCTCAGGGACATGAGATGGAGCCCCACGTTGGTTCAGCGGGGAGTCTGCTTGAGGTTCTCTCTCTCCCTCTGTTCCTCCCCGACTCAGGCTCTTTCTTTCTCTCTCAAATAAATAAATAAATAAATAAATAAATAAATAAATAAATACATAAAATTTTTTAAAAAATAAAAAAGATTTCTAAAACATCACTTTAGGGGCACCTGGGTGACTCAGTGGTTGAGCGTGTGCCTTGGGTTCAGGTTGTGATCCTGTGGTCATGGGACTGAGTCCTGCATTGGGCTCCCTGTGGGGAGCCTGCTTCTCCCTCTGCCTGTGTCTCTGCCTCTCTCTGTGTGTCTCTCATTAATAAATAAAATCTTTAAGAAATAATAAAATAAATAAATAAAATAAAACATCACTTTACTGAGTTAGTCTCAGTGGCCTTCACCCTTTTCTCTAGTTCTCATCACTGTAAATTCAAACACACTGTCCTCCCATGTCAGGCCCTTCTTTGCCTCTCAGGAACCACCTCCCAGTCACCATGAGCAGCATGCCTGGTTTGGGGTTCCTCTGGGAGGAAACCTCTCAGGCATCACACAAAACCCCACATGGCCCTTTGCTCTGCCCACCCAACCTCTCCCCCTCCTTCACTGATACCATCTTGCACATCTCACTATTTCTTGTCATTTGCAGAGTCATACCCTTGATACACTGGTAGTCATCTCCCCACGGGGACAATCATGGCCCCCCTACCCACCCAGTGTTCCTTCCCCCTTTAGCATCAAGCCTTCCCTCAAACTCAGACACAGACACTACTGACATCTGTTCTTTCCTTAGACATTTGGGGATAGGAAGACAGCTTCCCCTGCCCTATTACTATCAGCATGAGCTTTCAGACTTTCCTGGGGATTCCTAGGTTACTCGAACCCCACTCCTGGCCTCCTTTTCAGTCTCCCCCACCTGGTAACCCACTTAACAGCATCCCTTCAGTTGACTTTCCACTCTATTCTTGTTCTTCTCCCTTGCAACCTGTTGTCCTGGAAAAGTATGTTTTTTGGAGTCAGACAGACTAGAGTGTGAATCCTTGCTTGGCCATTTCCTTGGGAACTCACCCAGGGTTTTTGTTTTTTGGGTTTTTATTTTATTTAATTTATTTATTCATGAGAGACACACAGAGAGAGCAGAGACACAGGCAGAGGGAGAAGCAGGCTCCCTGCAGGGAGTCCGATGCAGCACTCGATCCCAGGGATCACGCCCTGAGCTGAAGGCAGATGCCTAACCACTGAGCCCCCCCAGGTGCCCCTCACCCAGTGTTTCTTAGTTCACCATCATAGATGATAAAATGAAGATAGTAGCTACTGCCTCACATCATTGTTGTAGAGAATAAATGATATCATCTGTCCAGAGCACTTAGCCGGAGCCTGATTATTTTCTTCCCTCTT
This sequence comes from Vulpes vulpes, assembly GCF_048418805.1. Classification (NCBI taxonomy): domain Eukaryota; kingdom Metazoa; phylum Chordata; class Mammalia; order Carnivora; family Canidae; genus Vulpes; species Vulpes vulpes. The sequence goes on from NC_132791.1 coordinate 106,412,785, forward strand.
CATATGTTAAACCCTGTTCATTTTGCCAGGATCTCCTCCCTCCCTCACCTCCTTCTTCTCTCCTTTCATTCCTTTCTTCCTACGACCCATTAGGATTTATTGGACAGACACCCGGTTTCTAGCCTCTCCTCTGCCACTGAGCTACTCGCAGAACCATGAGCAAATCACCTGCTCCTTCTGAGCTTCAGTTTGTTCACCTATACAAGAAGGCCCTGCAGGAGATGACCCCAGGATCCCGCTCCCCTGAGACAGGCTGCAGTGCAAAGCCGTTCTGGAATCCCATCTCTTTCACAGAGACTTTTCAACTGTTGAGAATCGTGGCAATTCTTTCTCCTCCACTCACATTCCATTGCCTTGTTTGAACATGTCCCTCCTGTTTTATTTCTGCTCTTTACACTAAAAACATTTATCTGTAAGGATTTATGTCAGAATGGCTGGGGGCAGGGTGGTGAAATTATTTCTGCATGTTGATAGGGAGAGTCTTAGCTCTGCAGGAACAAAAATGTTGCCCTCGAGGGGGAAAAGCTATCCTCTGTGGAGGCTGTGTCCTCTCCATTCCCACCCTCAAAAGAGCCTGATGGCAACGCTTGGCTGAGCTCATGACAAGCAAGCAACAATCAATCACTCTTCCTCCCTCCTCCCTCCCTTCCTTCCTTCCTTCTTTCCTTCTTTCCTTTCTTCTTTCCTCGGTGTAGGCTCACAAGAGATACCCAAAAGCATTTCACCAGAATTCATTTCAATCTATAGATTCAATTCATCCTACGTCCACGGGCAGGCATTCTTTGTGTCACTTAGCAAATTGTTATTGAACGTGTGTTTTGCGCGAGACACCGTGCTAGGTTCTGAGATCGTAAACATGAACAAGACGTAATTCTTGCCTTTCAGGAACTCCCTGTCTACTTAACCAACTCATTTAACAAAGCTCTTATTATAGTCGTGTCACTCCGGGCTCTCTGGAGGCTGTGAGACCGAGCGTGGAGTGGGAGATGCTCGTTAGGGATGGAAATCTGTTCAGGGAGGCAGCGCGAAAGTAAGAGTGGGAAGAAGAAAAAGTTGGATGTGACGCAGGCCTGTCGGAACCTCAAGGCCCCACAGCGAACTGTGGAGTGGGGGCTGTTCCTCGGTCTCACCGCCGAGGCCCGGACGCAGGTCTTTATGCCCCTGGGGGCCAATGTCCTCTAACAAGGCACAACAACAGAGTGTATGCCCTCATGGTCCTGGAGCCTGAAGTCTGACATCGAGGTACCTGCAGGGCAGGTCCCCCGCCAAAGGCGCCGGGGAGATTCCTTCCTCGCCTCTTCCAGCTCCTGGTGGCTCCTGGCGCTCCTTGACTGGTGGCAGCAGCACTCTAGTGTCTGCCTCTGTCCCAACAGACCTTCTCTTCTGTGTGCCCGAGTCTCAAATCTCCATCTGTCTTTTTCTTCTGAGGACATCTGTCACTGGATTTGGGGCCCACTCTAAATCCAGAATGATCTCATCTTGAGAGCCTTAATTTAATGGCATTCACAGAGACTCTTTTTCCAACTAAGCTCTCATTCAAAGATTCAGGGAGTTAGGATCTGGACTTATCGTTCGGGGACCCACCACACCCTGCCTCACTCAATCACTGAATCCAGACTGTCCTCAAAAGGGTCCAGGCTGCAGAGATGCTGCTGTCTGTGACTGAGGCAGACCCTACAGTGGCTGACATTTGGAGGCTGTCTGCTGGCTGTGCTCCCCACAGATGGACAGCAAGTTCTTCCTTGAAGGTGGTCCGGGTGGCACGTCTTGTCTACCACACAGAGCCAAGCTCCACGCTAGGAATCAGGACAACGTGGCAATAGAATTGGAGAGTACCCATCCTCACCACACTTGTAGTGCAGCGGGGGAAGACAGATATGAGTCATGTCACCCCACAGCTCCAGGCAAAAGCACTTCAGTGGCTTGTGCTGCCAAGAAGAGGTACAGGTCACCATAGGAATATGTGGAGGGGAGACCCGAGGGCGCTTGATTGGAGAGTGGAGAACAATATTCAGCATAGAGAGAATGGCTTAGGCAGAGGTTGCGTCATGAGCCTTCAAGAGAGTGAAAGGAAACCAGTGAGGCTAGAGTCAGAGTGGAGAGGGAGAAGGTGTGGCATGAGTTTGGGGAGGGGAGGTGCCGCGGAGAATGTGAAGGATCTGACCTCTAGCCTTAGATGAACATTACTCCACTGAAGAGTTTCAAGAAAGAGTATGATGGTGCGTCAGGAGTTGGGTGGTGACCAGATTAAGTCGCATTTGAAGGTGAGATGCTTAACGCCACGATGGCCGTGCAGAGACCAGATGTCGGCAGAGAGGCCAACAGGGGCCCATGGGATCTCAGCCCTTGGTGATGATAGTGGTGATGCAGAGAAGCCAGTGGATTCCAGAGAGATTTAAGAGACATTTAACAAAAGTTGGAGATGGATGGGGAGAGAAGTGAGGGAGGGAAAGATGTTCAGGATGAATGCTAGGTTTCTGCAAGTGGATGAGGATTGGTGGTCCTCACTGAAATCGGGAGCATTAGAAAGACCCTCCCTTATCACTGACAGGTACTGACTCATCTCTTGGCCCCTCCCCACATTTGTTAAGAATTTTGGCTTGTGGCCCAGGCTTTCTACTTCATGTCCAACTGTCATTCTGGGTGACGTCTGCATTTATATAGACGTCTGGATCTCACTGACTCTACCTGACTACTCACCCCCAAGCACTTGTCCTTCTCAGCCCCCAAACTGTACCATGTCGGATCCGAAACATCATATCCCGCTATCTGAATACAATCTTCTATCCTTCCAGCTTGCTTGGAAGGATAACTGTTTACTCCCATAACTGCTGTTCTCGGTCCCTTCCTTTTCTCCTGGTCAGCCACCCCTGTCCTCACTCCTTCCTTTCCAGCTTAGAGTATCTCCACATTGCACTGCCCCGTCTGAGCATGACCTTGAATTTTGTGTCTTCGTTTCCACCTTCACCAATACTCTCAATTCCCCTCTGGGTTTGTCCCTCCTTATATTAGGCAAAGTCCAAACCAAGATGAATCCTAACTGTTCCTCTACTTTTCTCAAGCTGCTCACACTGCTGGAAAAAGTTATTAGGTTGTATAGACTGGTCTTCAACCTCAGCCTAGCCCTCAGACCCCCGGACTATTCTTTGGAGAAGTCTGGGTATGGGGCTTCAGCAAATATGGTACTTGTGACATGTACATGGATGAGGCTGCTCAAGCTAAGTGGGAAACAGGATCGAAGGAACTAGATTGCAGCAGATCGAGGCATGAATGACTAATGGAGACTCTAAGCAGGAATATTTATTCAGAAAACCTGACAGAAAATGGAAGGAGAAAGATAGGGGAGTAGGTTTAGTACTTTAATTGTAGGATAGGAGAGATGAGAGTGTATTATATGCTCAGAGGAAAGGGCTAATTAAGAGGGAGAGGTTGAGGTTATGGGAGAGGGAGTGATTGCAACTAAATGGCCAACAAGAAAGGAATAATGAAGCAAATAATGGACCTCAACTCAGTGGAGTATTTTATGCATACAGAAGGGAGACACATGAAGTTGTTATGCTATATTATTACAAGTCTGTAAACAGGGCGTCCATTTGCATAAAGTTTGGACAGGGACAAAGAAAATTAAGGAGTTCTTATGTTAATGGAGTAGATTCAAGGCTGGGTATTCAAGGCCAGGAATTCTAGCCCTATAATGTGGAGACAGATGAATCTGGGTTCATAGCTTGCTTTGCCACTTGCTTTCTCTGTTAAACATTTAAAGCATCTAAGCCTTGTTTTTCTCAAATATGTAAAATGGAGATAATAATAACTCTTCTTTCATAATAGTGAAGATTAAAGAGACAAAGCATGTCCTTATGGTCTGTGGTATATAGTAAGTGCTTAGTAAATGTTACTGATTATTATCATTGTTGTTATTAGCTCCGCCAATGTTCTGAGTCAGACACTCTGTCTTCAGATGTCTTCATAGCAATTACAGCATGGCACAGTGGAATGAGGAAAAGCTTTGGAACTGAACATACCTTATAGTTCTATCTCTGATTTAGCAGAATAAATGTAAATGAGTTAGTTAACTTCTGAGGCTCAATTTCCACAATTTTTAGAAAGGAATATTTCATTTGGAGCACCTGGGTGGCTTAGTCCAACTAAGCCAAGCGTCCAACTCTTGGATTTGGTTCTGGTCGTGGTCTTCAGGTTAGGGGACTGAGCCTCATGTCAGGCTCTGGGCTCAGCAAAGAGTCTGCTTAGGATTCTCTCTTCCCTCCCTCTTTCCACCTTTGCCCTTTCCCCCACTCATGCTTTCTCTCCATATAAAATAAATAAATAAAAATTAAAATCTTAAAAAGAAGACTATCTACTTCTAAAATCAAAATCAAAATCAAAATTCTTAATCTACTGTACAAGATCTGGGCTATGCCTGTCTCTTCAACCTCACCTTATCTTTCTTCCCCATACCCCTACACCCTAAACTGACTCCTACTCACCCTTCATCTGTGTCCTCATTTCCTGCCATCTATTGGATTGCTTCAAGTTTCTTTATTTTCTCCCTATCACTCTGTTGATTTATAAATTATATGCTCTAATTCCATTAGCATTTTATGTGAATGTTTTAGCTACCATTAGCACTTTTCATACTACATATGAAATATATAATGCCCAGTATTGCCTAGTGTTTTAGTTTCACTGTTTTTACATCCCACCTAATGAACCATCATTATTTTTCCTGTTTAGTGGTCAATTCATGTATTTACCTACAGATTTATCAATTTCTTGGCTCAATTTTCCTTTTGATACTTTTTGATTTAGTTTCTTTTAAAATATATACACAATTTAATAGTTCTTCCAGTGAGTTTCTGTTCATGAAAATTCTCAGTTTTCATTTATCCAAAGATGTCTTAATTTCACTGTCATTATTGCATGATACTTTAACTGAGTATAGGATTCTAGGTTTATGATGTTATTCTCTTATCACTTTGAAGATAGTATTCTATTGCCAATGGTTAGTGCTGTAAGTCAGCTGTCAATCTGCATGCTTTTTCTCTGAAGGTATCTTACCTTTCTCTGTTTAAAAACATTTCTTGGGCAGCCCCAGTGGCACAGCAGTTTAGGGCTGCCTGTAGCCTGGGGTGTGATCCTGGAGACCTGGGATTGAGTCCCACATCGGGCTCCCTGCATGGAGCCTGCTTCTCCCTCTGCCTCTCTCTCTCTCTCTCTCTCTCTCTGAATAAATAAATAAATAATCTTTTAAAAAGATAAAAATAAAAATAAATAAATAAATAAACGTTTCTTTATGTCTTTCTCTTTGGTTAAAAAATATTTTTCTTCATCTTAAAAAGATTTTTTCTTTGTAGTTTAGTTACATTGCATCTGGGTATGGATTTTCTTTATCATGCTAAATATTCAGTATGTTCCCTGTATCTGAGGATTCATTTCTCTATTGATTCTAGGAAATTTTTTTGAACATTCTCTCTTTCTTATTTTCTCAATTCTCTCATTTTAAAACTTGTAATAGATATAACTTGGCATCTTAGTCTATTCTCTGTCTGTTGATCTCACTTCCCATTTTCCATTATTATCTTTCTGAGCTTTGTTTTCTTTATTTTTTTACCTTAACTTCCAGTTTATTTTTTTTTAACTTCCAGTTTATTAATTCTCTCTTCAGCAGCCTCTAATCTACTTAATTCATTTTAATCTGAGTAACTGTATTTTTTTTCTTCTAAAAACTTTATTTAGTTTTTTTTTTTTACAATTATCTAGTTTTTTAAAGCATTTTTGGTCCCTTTTTTCTATCCTAATTTTGTGTCTTTAATGATTTTTAAATATATTTATCTTAGGGGCTTTTTCATCTCATTACATTACTGAAGTTCTTGGGGGTCTAATTTTGTTAGTATGATTTTGTTTTTTGAATGCTCCTGATGACTTGGTTCTTTCTTTGTCTGATAATGACAAGATAGTGGTTTGATAGTGGTTTATTTGTGGCTTTATTTGTGAGGCTGCATTACATCTGTATTTATGTAGATATGAAAGGAGGGGTCTCTGTCTCTTCAGGGAATTTCTGTTTTTGCTTTTGCCTAAGATATCAGCATAGGACCACCTTTTATGCTACTTCCTCCCCAAGGTCATGTACATTTAAACCCCCAATTCTTTGAAGTTCTAAAATTATAAGGTTTTAGGGGAACTTACTTTCCTCTATCAGAATCCAGACTAAGACAATACACATTTTCATCTCCCTTTGCCTGCTGGCAGTTGTTTTTGTGTGTTTGTTTGTTTGTTTGTTTGTTTTAAGTCTATCCTTTCACTAATACTGTGGGTGTCGAAGATTGCATTGAGGGTCTCAGGGTCTCAGTTTTATCTACTCATCTTTAGGGAAGTGCCAAAGGTCTTCTTTCTTGAATGAATATAAGTATTTTTATCTAAGCTCCATAGTTACTAAGATAATAACCTGTGTTCTTTCTACCCTCTGTACCTTACTCATGCCCCACCAACTGTTAGTTTATACTTTCCAATCTTGTTTATATTTTATTCTTTGCTTTGAGGGCCTGGGGATTTCTCTAACTCTATGCAAGCTCAACTATACATTTAAAAGGATGTTTGTAAGGCCCCTGGGTGGTTCAGTTAGCTAAGTATCTGCCTTTGTCTCAGGCCATGATCCCAGCGACCTGGGATCAAGCCCTACACTCAACTCCCTGCTCAGTAGGGAGCCTGCTTCTCCCTCTCCGTCTCCCTCTGCCATTCATTCCCCTCACTTGTGTCCTCTGGTTTTCTCTATGTCTCTGTTAAATAGATAAATAAATAAATAAATAAATAAATAAACCTTTAAAAAAAAGAAAAGAATGGATGTTTGCTATATTTTGTTGAATATTTCTCTTTAATGGCCCCAGCTCTATTATCGTTAATTAATTAACCAATCACATAATTTAATTTTGTATTTATGCTACCCACTGGATCAGGAACTCCTTAAAGGCAAGTATTAGCATATTTTGCTTAACAGTAAATCTCAGGGCCCCACCCAGTGCTCGATACATAGTAGGTCACAAACAAATGTGTGTGGAATGGATGGAGTTGCTTTGAGACTTAAATGAGAAATGGTATGGAGTTAACATAAAATAAGTAGGTGCACAATTACTAGAAGGCATTTGTTCATGGTGTCTTTTCTTTTCTTCTTCATTTATATGGATTTTCAATTCTGAAAAAAATAAAAAGCATTGATGGGGCCACATTATCTTATTGTGAGTCTACAATTTCCCTACCATTCTCATTAGCCTGTTTGATTTGAAACAGCCCCTGATATGGAGGTTTAAAGGCTCCTCCTCACACTTGGGTTTACTTATATTTTTTTGAAATGCATTGTGGGAAAGGTATGGATGGAAAACAGAGATGGGCATTTGATCCTACTCGGCTACATATTTTCTTCTGGTTTTTCTCTTCAATCTGCTGCATTCTCCAGCACCCAGGTAGGCTCTTATTGGACTAGCACAGAATTAAGCAGAAGAAGACCAAAGTTCTATCCAAAGTCTGTCACTGACAACCTATATGATCTTAGGCAGTTCACTCAACATTCTCATTTTTGTTCCTAATAAGGACAACTAAAAATGTGGGCTCCACTGATAAATCTTCCTTACTATGAATAGTTTATGACTTACTACAAAATTGCTTGCCTGTCAGACTATCTTCAACCTTCAATCACTACAAAAGCAGATGCTTTCTTTCTCCAGCTTGCTTGTCTACCTCTGTCGTTCACTGTGCCAGTTGCTTCCTCCTTCCAATCCATAACTTCATTACTGGCTTATCCCCTATTATAACAGGTAAGCTACTTGAAGGTGGAGTAATATCTGTATAAATCTACAGATTAATAATGATTATCATTATTATAATAATAATTACACTATATTTTTACCCTGATCCTTTGAGCTCAAATTAATCCTGCCTTACCTTCCTAAATTGACAAGTAAATAATTGCTTGGAATCTCCTAATAGAAGGATTTGTATTTTCCAAGTGTCTCACTCCCATGACACCTTGTCAATATCCTCCCTCATTTACCAAGGAGATGACAGTGGCACAAATGAAGAAAGAGTTTCTTTCAGAGCCTTGTAGGGATTCAGTAACTCCCCACTTCCTCTCTGATTATGATAGCAATGAATGATCTACAAGGAGAATATAACAGGTTTGGCCATCCTAGGATTGGTTTTACTGGAATATCTTGGTGTCCTAAGGCAAGTTACTTCACCTCTCAAAGTCTCATTGTCTTCACCTGTCATAAGACAGGATTAGACCAGATGATTGGTAAGCATGGACCTTAAAGTCACATAGATCGCAATTCAAATCTGGGCTCTGCTGCTTTAGCAGCTGTATGGCTTTGAGGTCATTAAGCTCTCTGAGGCACAATTATCTCCATACCCTAATTATTCAGTCTAGGTTGCTATTAAGGTCAATATTTCTATCTTAATTCACTCTACTTCATTTCCTGTCTGAACTAGCTCAGTTATCTCCCATCCTCACTCACTGTTCTTCCTTTAACCTTTTTCTCCCTCCCAAGGCAGCTGTCATTCTTCACATTTATAGGCCACTACCTATTCTCATACCCCTTAGAATCACCAGACTCATGGTTAAAATTCATCAGGGTTTTCCATCCTTCCTCATATGCCTAAGATCAGCACCCAGGAAGCATATACCCGGTTAATATTCTCCCTGTCTCCACTACCACTACTACCACCTAGCACTTGCTTATGACTCTCCAGCAATAAGGAGCACACACCTGCTGAATCAGCCTTTGCAATTTTAGGTTACCTCTCTCTCCATCCCATCTATTCCTTTCAACAGACTAGCTTTTTCCATGTGCTGAAAAATAGGACCCTTTTGCTTTTCATCTTATCACTTCACTCACAAGAGAGAACAGGCTTTAATTATCTGGATCTCAAATATACTCATCTTGGAGAAGATATTTGTTGGCCTATCTCAGGTCAGATGAAAGCACAATAACTCCTATAATAGCCATATAAATGGGGCAAGGAGACAAGCTTAGCTGATAGAGCAGAGTTATATTATATAAGGTGTTGTTCTAAAAGCATACAAAAAGCAAAAATTAAATGTAGCATGGATCACCCTTGAAAGTCCCTTAGGGATGCACTGTATTAGGGACTGAAATGCAATGTCTCAGTAAGTCCAAAGTCACCAGTGTCTCTTCCAGTGTTGGAACATATTGTTGCTCCCTCACTAGAGGATCCCTGTGGATTATGTTTAGTCGCTATGTGATACAAAACAAAACAAATACAAATAAACAAAACCTTTGAGCAGACATTACATTCATCCCCCTAAGATTTATTATGTGGGGGCCCATGAGTGCTGTTGGTGCTGAGTGGAAATTACTCAGGATTGCTTGAGTACTTTTGAAATAGCAGTTGCTTACTCCCTCCATCATTCTTTCTCTCTTTTTTTAATACAGTCATACAGGTGAGTTCATGTGAATTAAAACCATGGAGATGCCCTTTCCACCCTATTTCTACAATCCCCTTTAAAAACCTTACAGCTTAATCTGAAGAACAAACAGGTAATGGGCAAAGAGGATAGCTGCCACAATAGAGACAAGTAAAAAGTCATGGGAATCCATTGAAGAAATACCTAATCCAGTACAGAAGGGGTCAGGAAAGCTGCCCACAAGACAGGACAACCAACTCAAGACATGAAGAACAGATAAGAGTTAGCCAGTGTGAGGAAAAAGATGATCCAGGCAGAATGTACCAGGTTTAGGGAGGCAAGTAGAGCATATCATACTAATTCAGGGTAGGCTTTGAATACTGTGGATATAGGACAGGAGAAGCAGATCTTGAGGACCAAGGAGAGCCTTGAATACTGTACTAGGGAGTTTGGAAATTATTCTGAAAACAGTAGAAAGCCATTGAAGCAGAAGAGAAATATGGTCAAATTGCATAGTACAAAGAAAATTCTGATTGTGCTTTGCAAGTGAGAGTGAAAAACAACAATGTATTAGAACAGCAGCTCAACTTAGAACATTCCAATAATGAAGGCAAAAGATGATAGGGGCCTAGACCGTTGGCTGTGGAGGTATAGGAGAAAGGAATTGGTAATGCTTTCCAAAGTGTCTGGCTTTAACAACTATAACAACTAAGTGGATGCTGGTGCAGTTTGCTTAAAGAATAATAAGAGTATCTTCTTGTTTTCCAATTGGCTTTAAATTGCTTTAAATTGCTTTTCATATTTCCTATCCAGTTATCTCTTTTCTTCCTTCCAGACAGTGAAGACCTGGATAGCAAGGGCTTTCCTATCTTCATTGTGTAGGAGTCTAAACAAAAAGACTTTAGAAAAAACCTTCTAACTTCAAGATTTCTGATTTCTTAGTCCTTAAATGATGACTGGATGGAAACAGAGAAAATGGGATATGGAGTAAGATCTATCCACGGGGTAAAGAGTGATTTGGATGGCAGTCGGAAGACAATTGTAGTCCTTCCCTTTCCCTTAGTAACTCAAGTTCTGGGATACCAATTTCCCTGCAGTTCCCAATCTCTCCATGTCAAAGCTTTCCTGGTGATGGCTAACCTTGGCTAAGGTTGCCCCATCTTACTCAGAGTCTAGAAGGTCTATTTCACCTCAGGAGACTGCCACACAAAGAGCCATTGAGAAAAGGAAATCTAACAGGTGAAACCTTGAACATGATGGATTCTTCCTTCCCTTCCCTTTTGGTTATAGACCAAAGGGCACACATGAATCCCAGTTCTTAGGATTAAGAGATTACCTTAGAAAAAGAAAGAAAAATAGATAGTGTTAATTAATTTTTATTTGAGGCCTCCACCCTTTTCCTGCTCTCTATTCCTCTTTTGTCTAGTCCCAGGGAAAACCTGTGGGAGAGGCCCAGCCTGTCAGCAGAGTTGGCTCTCCTGCAGCAGGGGACTAACTGTGGCCACTGTGAGCCACCCTGCCCTTGCCACTCCTCTTCCCCTTCCAGCTCTTACACAACAGCCAAGCAGGCAGATGGAGAGTCCAGTTTGTGCTTTTCTTTCTGGGCTCCCAGGCTTTTCAAAGAATCTCTTTGTTGGTTAATGTCAACCTTTCCCCAAAGGCCTGAAGTGGGAGCCAAGGAGGCTGAGCCCAGATGAGGTGGAGGCTTCGGTGAGGGGTGCCAGCAGGATGGGGATTTGCTGGTTGCCTCTGGGATAACCTTGGCATCTGCATGTTTTCCAGGGTCAAAGTGGTCTAGGACTTTCAAAGTCTTCCATAAGTCTCAACTATTAAAGGAAGCCCTCTTAATTATTCCCATTCCTGCTCCAGTTGGTCTTTGTTGGGCATTCTCTCAGGCTGGTATGCGTGTAATACCTCTTCCTGAGTGAGGTATTTCACAGGCCGCTGAATATACACAAAAAAGGTACATGCTTGGGTCAGAGACAAATTCAGAGCCAAGACTCAATCAAAATTCTGTGCTCTTTCTACCACACTAACTTCTCTGGTCCATTCAATATCTAGAATCAATTAGGTTAGTTTCAGGTGCCCAGTGGAGACCTTGAGTCCTTTTGTAGGACTTCTACTACTCCCTTGCACTGGTCAGTGCTCACTCATGGCCTGAAGTTGCTCAAATACAGTGGACTCTGTCTTTCTGGAAGAGTGGGCATTTTAGGGGTATTTAAAAGGAGGCCCTCACTACCACTTTAGGCCACAGCACTCCTCTTTTCCAAGCAGGCCCATTCAAGGACTCCTGATGAGGCAATATTGGGTTGAGGGTACAAAATAAATGGCCCTAAGAAAGACAATGGGACAGGAAGCTTCCACAGCTTGTATAATATTCTCCATCTTTGGTGAGTTCTCACTGACAGCAGTAAAGAAAGAGGCCACTAATGTTGGAGAGGCCACACAGAGGGGCATTTCAGAGCGTGAACTTGAAACCAGATGGCCCAAGTGGCCCAAATACTATACATTCATTGGATGGACTTAGAAAAATTTACTTCTCTCTCTCTCTCTCTCTCTCTAAACTTTATTTCTTCCTCCTTAAAATGAGATTTGTAATATCTACCTAAGTAAGCTGTCATGAGGGTTAAATGCAGTAAGGTAATTAGAAAGTACTTAGCACACGGTACTTCTTCAATAAGTGGAAGGTGGTATAGTGAAAGAAGTCTGTACTCACCAGCCCAGAGCTAAATCTGAATTCTGTCTCTTTTGGATCTGTGACCTCGAGCAAGTCACTTAACCTCTTTGGGACTCAGTATCCTCTCCTTTAGTGAGAGATTGGACTGATGACTCCCAAGTCCCTCCCAGCTGTAAAATTCTTTGATTCTGTATGTCTACCTGCCTCATCTCCATGTCTGACTCCAACTCACCCATAAGCCTCCCAATGACAGGGACCATTTCACTTTTAACCCTAGAGCCAAGAGCCAAAGCAAGCCTTACTGGATATTTGTTTTTTTGTTTTGTTTTGTTTTGTTTTGTTTTTGTTTTGTTTTGTTTTTTTCTCGTAGGAAAAACCCTAGTGCTAGGAGTTGGGATTATCTCTCTTGGTGCCTTAGGGACCAAGAGTAAGCTTGGATCAGCTGAGGGAGGCTTGTCAGCTACCCTGAGCTTAAGGCCACAGAGGCATCCTGTCAAGGCGAAAGCATCAAACATGTGAGTAGAAAGGCTGGCTGAGGGCTGGTGACTTGGTGCCTGGAGGGCCCAATCTCATCTAACTGGGATTGATTCTAGCCAAAGTGAAGGAACACAAGCTCATGTTGTGCTGGGAACATCACGGGGTCTGCTCCTCCTCCCTTTACTTTCCAGGCAGGGCTAAGCATGACAGATCTTTGACCAACTTAACTCTGCCAGGTGGATGGCATGAGATAGTTAAATGCTCATCCTGTGCTCTCTCCTCAAACAAAACCCGGAAACTCTTCCAAATTCAGATCTACTGGAATTATAATTCCTCCTTCTTTCTTTTTCAGACCCTGATAAAAATTTTAGTTAGACTATCTCTGTTGGCTGGAGAAGAAAAGATTTATCTTCAGTTTGATTCCTGACTACCTCTCCTTGGGGAAGATGAGTTTGCAGAGGTGGAATCAGTAGATTATAGCAGAAGCCAGCAAGGGGGCTTGGTTCTGGAAATGAGGCCCACTCAATACAAAAAAGGGACAACAAGTGACAACCCTAGAAGCATAACAGCCTGAAGCACTGACAGCCATGACCACTAATCATGGGACACATGCATGTGTGTACACTGTAGACACAGCTTTGAGATCTTCAGCTTTGTCTAGATAATAGGTACATTTGACTGGTCACTAAGCCTTGTGGGCTCCACCTTTAAAATATTTCATGGTTCACTCCCCACTTTCCATTCCTTACTGCCACTCCCCAGTGACCTGCCCCAATTTCACAGGCCTATGAATGCAAGTGGGAACACATATACATACACACTGCTCTTCTCAGATCTGAATGCTTACCTGCCACAAGAAAATCCAGCCCTTCTTGAAGTCTTCCTGGGTGTCTGGGATGCTTCAGGTCTCTCATGGATACTCATAACAAATACAATCTTCTGATTAATATCTACACACACACACACACACACACATACACACACACACACCCCACACAGGTCCATCACCACCAGCTCTGTTACTAACACTTTTTATAGGATGGCCATATTTGATCTTGACTGAGTTCTAGACCAATCAGAGAGAAGTGCCTCTGCCCATTGTGCTTTACTTGGTCACAGCTTGTACCTGAAGATCCACAAAGACCCTTGTGGAAATGGCTCCTTTACTTTTTAGCTCTGCAACTTTCTCTCTAGCGTCTCCGAACCAGTCAACAGGCAGCTGTCAGGCCACTCAACCATCCTCCTCAAGGTTCTCTCTTCTTTCCCCAAACTTCTGGATTATTTTCTTTCTTTTTTTTTTTTCAAGAACTGTAAGAATCAGCATTGTTTATTTTTATTTATTTTAAAGATTTTATTTATTCATTATATATATATATAGATATATAGAAAGATAGATAGAGAGAGAGAGAGAGGCAGAGACACAGGCAGAGGGAGAAGCAGGCTCCACGCAAGGAGCCCGACATGGGACTCAATCCCGGGACCCCAGGATCATGCCTAAGTCGAAGGCAGGTGCTAAATTGCAGGAAAGAGCCCTATGCACATTGGCACATTCGGTCAAGAACTTAAGAGTAAGGAGGAGAGGCCTAATTTCCTTTCTCAGAAGCATCTAAGTCCACCATGGCCAAGCAAAGATGTCCCTTTCGAACCAGCAGTATCTTCTGCTTGAATTATTGATTACCAAAGCCTCGTGGTTACCCAGTCTCTCTTTCTTCTAGCACACCCTCCACGCTGCTTCCAGAATGATTTACTTCTAATCTGGCAACCATTATTTTTCAAGGATCTCCCAGATCTAATGATTGACCTTACCCCCAGCACCACCTCCTTTACACCCCAGAATCCAGCCACTTGGTTCTTTTTCCAATTCCCTAAATAAGCCGGTTGTTGTGTCTTGATCTTTTGCTGATACTGTTTTGTTCCAACTCATCTCCCAGCTAACTATCCATGACTCTAGTTGACTAAATCTTACTGAAATCTCAAAACTCAGCCTGTATAGCATTTACATGAAGAACGTCCTCTTTCCTCCTTCCCCTCCTGCTCCAGAATTCTTGGAAAGGGTTGAGGCTTAGAATTGGAGAATCCCACGTTCACATCTCAGTTCTTCTGTTGACTAGCTATGTGAAATAGCTGGTTATAAGCTCTGGAAGCTTCACTTTCTCATCTGCAAAAGAGGCTAATAACCCTTCCTTCATGGTATTATTTTAAAGATTATATGAGATGTTGTATGCTCAGTGTTGGCACAAATTCATATGATTGCTATTTATGAGTTACCTTCTCTGAGCTTCAGTTCCTCATCAATTACAGTGCAATTAAAATGCCAAATGTGAACATATTTTTTTAAAGTGATCTATCAAGTGTTAAATGTAATTCACTAATTTCAGTATTTTTTTACTTATAGCTATCGGTGGTTTATCCTCACCTGCCTGTATTTTTGTGGTTTGTTGAATGATGTATACTTCGCTCTGCAGTTAAATGTTGTCCCTGGGTTTTTAATTTGTGTTCTATAGTTTTGTCTACTTTGGGGGGCAGATTCAAAGGTATTCAAACTATAGTGTCACTATTGCCACCTTCCCCATTACTCTGATACTCCATTTTTTCCAGGTTTATTGAAGTGTAATTGACAAAATTATAAGAAGTTTAAAACATACATCATGGTGATAGATAGAATCTACATATACATGGTGAGAGAATTCCCACCATCCTACATCCATCACCTCACATATTTTATCTTTTTCTTTTTCGTGAGAACACTTATGTTCTACTTTCTCAACAAATTATAATTAAAATGCAGTGTTATTAACTACAGTCAACATGTTTTACATTAGATCTTCAGACTTTATTTATCTTAGAAATGAAAGTTTGTACCCTCCGTTTTACTAACCTTTCCCCACTCCACCATCTCTCAGCCCCTGAAAACCACTTTTCTTCTCTGTTTCTACAAGTTTGATTTTTTAAAATTCCACATTTAAGTGATGCTAGGAAGTACTTGTCCTTCTCTCTCTGGCTTATCTCACTTAGCAAAATGCCCTGAAGTTCCATCCATGTTGTAAAAAATGTCAAGATTTCCTTCTTTCCTGTGCCTGAATAATATTCCATGTGTATATATATCCCGCTTGTTTTTCCATGCATCCATCAAGAGATACTTAGCTAATGTAAATGTAAATAATGTTTCAATAAACACAGGCGTGCAACTATCTCTTTGATATATTGTTGTAATTTCTTTTAGGTGGATACCCAGAAATGGCTTGTTGAATCATTTGGTAGTTCCATTTTTTATGTTTTCAGGAACTGTTATCCTATTTTCCGTAGTGGTTGCACCGATTTACATTCCCACCAACAATGCACAAGTGTTACCTTTTCTTCACATCCTTGCCAACACTTGTTAGCTCTTGTCTTTTTGATGACAGCCATTCTAATAGGTGTGAGGTGATATCGCATTGTGGTTTTGATTTGCATTTCCCTGATGATTAGTGATGTTAAGCAACTTTTTGTGTAGCTGTTGGCCATCTATATGTCTTCTTTGGAAAAATGTCTATGCAGATCCTGTGCCCACTTTTCAACAGATTGTTTGCTTGCTATTGAGTTGCTGGAGTTCCTTATACATTTTAGATATTAACCCCTTATCAGATATATGATTTGCAAGTATTTCTCCCATTTAGTAAATTGCCTATTCATTTCATTGATGTTGATCTACTACTAATATTACACTTAATGGTGAAGTATTGAACACATTGCCCTTAAGATCAAACAAGGGGAGGATGTCTACTTGTACCACTTCTATTCAACATTGTATAGGAATCCTATCCAATGTAATAAGGAGAGGAAAAAAAACCAGGCATAGGTTAGGAAATAAGAAATAGAATGGTCTCCATTTGCAAATGATAATTGTTTATATATAAAATTCTTTAAAAATCTAGTAAAAAAAATCTAGTAAAAAAAACCTTAGTAGAACTAACAAGTAAATTTTTTAAATTTGCAGGATACAAGAAAAACATAAAGAACAGTTGTGTTTTTATACATTACTGCAAAATCTGGCAATGAATTTTTTGAAATACCATTAATAATAATGTGAAAAATCATAAATATTTAGGCATATATTTAACAAAGAGCATTCAAAACCTATTAATGAGAATTACATAACACTGCTGAGAGCAATTTTAAAAGACCTATATAAATGGAGAGATATACCATGTTTATAGACTTGGAAGACTCAGTATTGTTGAAATAGCAATACTCTAGATTGATCCGTAAATTTAATGCAATCTCAGCCTAAATTGATCTAGGGCTTTTGTATAAACTGAGCAGCTGCTTCTAAAATGAAAAAAGTCACTTCTAAATGACTCAATTTGAGATTGAGTCTCAAACATTTACACATACGATATGATCCTGTTTATATGACATATTCTAAAAGACAAAGCTATAATGACAAAGAACAGATCAGTGATTATCAGATTTCAGGAGTGGGGAAAAGGTGCAAGTGTTCTGTATTCTGAGTGTGGTGATGGTTATATAAATGTATACATGTGTTAAAATTAATAGAACGATACATCTTAAAATTTGCTTTTACTAGAATGTTCATCTTAAAAATCAAATTTTAAAAAGGGAACAAAGTTGAAAGACAAAATATCTGACTTCAGAATGTATTATAATTATAATCAAGACTAATGTTATTGGCATAAGGATAAACAAATAGGTCAATAAAATTATTTAGACAAGTCTGCTGGAGACCCACATTTATATGGCAGTTTGATTTTCAAAAAGACGCTAAGTCAAGCCAATGGGAGAAAAAAGTCTTTCAACAAATGATGCTGGAACAAATACATATCCATGTGGAAAATGATGAACTCCCACTGCATTTTCTATACAGTGATTAATTCTAAATCAACTAGAGATCTAAACATAAAAAGGTAAAACTATGAAACATGTAGAAGAAAACTTAAGAGAATATCTCTACGACCAAAAGGTAGGGGAAGACTTCAGCAAAATTCCGGAAGAATGGTCATAAAAGAAATACTTGAGGGATCCCTGGGTGGCGCTGCGGTTTGGCGCCTGCCTTTGGCCCGGGGCGCGATCCTGGAGACCCGGGATCGAGTCCCACGTCGGGCTCCCGGTGCATGGAGCCTGCTTCTCCCTCTGCCTGTGTCTCTGCCTCTCTCTCTCTCTCTGTGTGACTATCATGAATAAATAAATAAAATCTTTAAAAAAAAAAAAAAGAAATACTTGATAAATTAGACTTGACCAAAATTAAACACTTCCCTCGACAAAAAATACCATGTAGAAAATGAATAAGCAAGCCACAGGCCAGGAGGAAATGTTTGCAAGGGACATGTATCTGACTAAAGAATTATAGCTGGGATTTCTTTAATGGTGGAGGAGCTTTCAGAGACTCAGTGAATGTCTGTTTTCACTGTAAGCCCAGTTGGTATAGATGGCCTGAAAAATTATGTGAAGCGTCTACAGAACCCAGAACATATCCTGAAAACTCCTTCTTGCCTAATCCCTACTGTGTATTTATTTTCCGAGATTAATTCTCTCTCTCTCTCTCTCTCTCTCTTTTTCCTTACTAGGAAAGCCATAAACTCCACACCCCTCCACTGAGATGCCTGATTAAAATGCATACCAGAAGGTTTGTTGTTGCACCAGTCAGATTTGTGTTTGCAAACAACAGGGTCTGGCCTGGCTAGTTTATTAAAAAAAAAAGTGTGGAATTGTTAAGGGATATTATGAGCTAACTGAACTTCCAGGGGAGCCAGAGAGCCAGAATCCTAGTCTGGTCAGCAACCATACTCAATGGCTTCCCTAGTAGAAACATCTCCACAAAATGCTGTTTGGTACCAATAATGCCTGGAACCAGATGTCAGAGATTCTACCAAAATTATAAGAAATTTAAATCATTCATCATGGTGATAGGATCTACCATCCTACCCGTGAAAGACTCAGCTAGCCTCACCAAGCATGCTCTGCAGACATCATTCCCCCACTTCGAGCTACCTCCTCCCATGGCCTACTTCTAAATTCAAGTCCCAGTAGAATCTATCTGATGGGTAGAACCTAGATCACATTTTTGCATTTTAGTGGGCTTTTTAGAATATGAGGTCTTAGAATATAGGAAATTAGGGGATGCCTGGCTGGCTCAGTCAGAAGAACATGCAACTCTTGATCTAGGGATTGTAAGTTCAAGCCCCACATTGGGCCTGGAACCTACTTTAAATACATACATACATAAAATATAGGAAATTAGCAAAACAAAAGGATACTCAAAAATGCTGACTACCAAGATAATCTTTCTACGCATACCAACCAACCAGGTGAGTTAAATGAGGGACATGATAAGATTCACTACAACTGCATCTTTTAAGTCTTTAAAATCATTACATCTGTAATGTCCTTGAGGTTGTAGAATCGTCTGTGTTCCAAACTGTAAGAACTGGGAATTCGGTGAGCGCCCAGACACTCTATTGTAGTTGCTAGAGACACACCTCTGCTCATCAGACCAGGATTTCTTCTTCTCTCTTTTAGAGTTGAAATAAAACACTAATGAGTTGACCAACTATTTCAGTCCTTGAGTCCTTAGGAGCAACTACTAACGCTAACGATCATTCTAGTTACCACTTCAGACCTATGTGATCATGGTAGTTATTATGGTGGCCATCCTTTCACCCTCTTTCTCGTACAACAGAGGCTGGAAAATGGAAAGCCACATTTCTTGGATACCTTTGAAGCTGTGACTCTAGATGTAATTTGGGTTCCACCAACCTGATGTTTTTGCATAAGATTTGGAAGGCTAAATTGAGGTAGAAACCATGCATTTGCTTCTTCCATTGATTCCCCTAGCAAGCATAGCTACATAGCATTTGTATGGCTGTATTGAATTTTTCTTTGTCAGGGTTGACTGGATTCCCAATATCCAATCTTTAAATTTATGGTCATTAAGAGGCAGGATTGGGGGAGCATTTGTGTTTTGCTAGTATGGGTTTAGTGCACATAATTTGATTCTGGAGTTAGCTGCTACATGATGGTGGCTTGTTGTTCCATGGGTGGTGGATATTGGTGGTATGTTTCTAGAGCTATCATTTATAGAGCTGATTCCTGATTCCCTATCTTCCTGATTGTTGAAAGTGCAGAAGCTCAACTGCTTGCCCTAAAAGTCAATCCCTCAGCTCTTCCAGGGATTTTTGTGAGCACTAAATCACTGTGTTCAACCTCTTTCTGGTAGAGAGGTTTCTGTTATTTGTCACTAAGCCTTTTCTAATACAGATGCTAGATAAAGTTCCCTTTACATCCTGCTTTAGCTGCGTAAAGGGATACGTTTGGATCAAATTTAGACACATTGTATTTTTATACAGTTCAAAATACTTTCTAACTT
Source organism: Vulpes vulpes (assembly GCF_048418805.1). NCBI lineage: Eukaryota > Metazoa > Chordata > Mammalia > Carnivora > Canidae > Vulpes > Vulpes vulpes. The sequence continues at coordinate 106,432,717 of NC_132791.1, forward strand.
GGACTTTTTTTTTTTTTAAGCCCATGGGTTAGTTATGTGTTATTTAGTTTCTACATACTTGGAAATTCTCCTAGTAGTCTTTTTGTTTTTGATATCTAATTTAATCCCATTGTAGAGAGAAAACAAATTTGATCTCAATCCTTTAAAATTTATAGAGACTTGTTTTATTGCCTAAAATATACTTTATCTAGGTAAAGGAAGTTGTTGTATATTTTTACTGATTTTATGTCTACTTGTTCTATCAATTATTGAAGGAAGCATCCCCAACCATAATTATGGATTTGTCTATCTCCCCTTACAGTTCTATCAGTTTTTGTTTCATATATTTATAAAGATTTTATTTATTAATTTGAGAGACCATGTGTGCATGTGCATGAGAGGGTGAGAGAGACAGAGAGAGAGGGAAAAGCAGACTCCCTGCTGAGCAGGAAGCCCGATGTAGGGCTTGATCCCAAGACCCTGAGATCATGATCTGAGCCAAAGGCAGATGCTTAACTGATTGAGACAGACAGGTGCCCCTGCTTCATATATTTTAAACCCATGTTATTAACTGCATTAACCTTAAGGATTGGCACATCCTCTGATACAATGACCCCTTTACCACTATGAACATACTTTCTTTTTATCCCTGGTACTATTCTTTGTTCTGAAATCTACCTCATCTGATATTAAAATACCCATTCTCTCTTTTAGCTAGTGTTAGCACGATGTATCTTTATCCACCCTTTTGCTCTTTTTTTTCTTTAAAGATTTTATTTATTTGAGAAAGAGTATGAGAGTATGAACAGGGAGGGTAGGGGTAGAGGGAGAGGGAGAAGCAGACTCCCCACTGAGCAGAGAGCCCAATGCAGGGCTCAATTCCAGGACCCTAAGATCATGACCTGAGCCAGAGGCAGTGGCTTAACCAACTGATGCGCACAGTCACCCTCTTTTTACTTTTAACTTAGTTGTGTCTATATTTGAAGGGGGTTTCTTGAAGGCAGAACATAGTGGGATCTTGGCATTTTATCCAACTCACAATCTCTGCTTTCTCATTGGGGTGCTGTGACCATTTATATTCAATTGAGTCATCTTACTATTTGTTTTCTATTTGTTCCACCTGTTTTTTGGTTCATTTTTCCTCTTTTGATGCTCAGTTGGATCCCAATTTTAGATTATCTTTATAAATTCACTTGAGAGTCATCTCATAAGGATTAAAAGGGTCAATTCATCAGAGGACATGAGAATGCTATACGTTCATGTGAGGACATGAGAATGCTATACGTTCATGTGCCTATACGTTCATAACTGATCTCTCTCTCTCACTCATTTTCTCTCTTTCTGTCTATGTAGATAGATATAGATATATAAAATAATGTACACAGATAGAAAGAGATAGCTATATAGATACTTAGGTAATAGATATTGGTCTATAACAATTTATTGACTACCTTAGAGGTTGCTTTCAGGTTTATAGTATACGTCTTTAAGTTATCACAGTTTATCTTCAAATAAAATCATACTACTTCACATAAAGTATAGGAGCCTTACTACAATATACTTCTATTTCTCTCCTCTTGGCTTTTGTACTATTGTCATACATTTTTCCTTTCTGTATCTTGTAAATTCCACAATGTGTTGTTATTTTTGCTTAGTCGCTTTTATTTATTTTTTAATTTTTCAAAAATATTTTATTTATTTATCTTGAGAGAGAGAGCATGTGTATGTATGTGTGTGTGTGTGTGTGAGAGAGAGAGAGAGAGAAAGTGGGGGGAGAGGTGGAGGGAGAGAATCTCAAGCAGACTCCACAAGTGCAGAGCCCCACAAAGGGCTCAATCTTATGATCTTGAAATGATGACCTGAGCCAAAATCAACAATTGGACACTTAACCAACTGAGCCACCCACACACTCCACTTAGTTACTTTTAAAAAAGGTTTTCTTAAAAAAAGAAAAAAGTCTTGTATGTTTATCCACATGGTTACCATTTCCAGTCCTCTTGAAGCATATGTAGAGATTCAAATTTTCAGCTGGTATTTGTATTTTTATTTAAACACATATAATAAAAAAAATAAAGTAAACACATATAATAAACCCCATAATAATTGTGATTAGTCTTATTGGCACTGTCAGTTATCTTTTTGGAAAGTTAAATAATAGACAAAGATACATGTTATTGATCCATGTAGTTATCATTTCCAGTGCCCTTTTTCATTCTTTTGTCTGGATATTAATTTCCAACAGGTTTAATTTTCTTTCTGCCTGGAGGACTTTCTTTAACATTTATTGTAAGATAGGCCTCTATCTTACAATGATAAATTATGATAAATGCTTTCAGATTCTGGATGTCTGAAAAAGTCTATTTTACTTTCATTTTTGGAGAACTGCTAGGTATATAGGCTGATTTTCCCCCCTTTATTTCAATAATGTTACTCCACTGTCTTTGGCTTGTATGGTTTACAGCAAGGAATTTGCAGTCAATGTTATTTTGTTCTTCTGTACATGGTTTTGTTTTTATTTTTTCTGGCTACTTTTGTTTTCCTTTCTATCATGTTTTAAGTAAGTGATTATGATATGCCTTGGTGTAGTTTTCTTTATGTATCTTGTGTTTAAGATTTATTGAACTTGGAGCAACTGGGTGGGTCAATAGTTTGGGTGTCTGACTCTTGATTTCAGCTCAGGTCATGATCTCAGGGTCAAGGGACCCTGAGTCAGGTTCTACCCTGGGCATGGAGCCTGCTTGGGGATCTCTTTCTCCCTCTCCTTATGCCCCTTCCCCATCTCTCTCTCTCTCTCAAATTAAAAAAAAAAAGAATTATTGAACTTTCTGGATCTGGGAACTTAAAGTTTTCATCAAATTTGGAAAATGTCCAGCCATTATTTCTTCAAATATTTTTTTCTGCCATTCACCTTTTCTTTCCTTTTGGGGCTCTAATTACACGTATATTGTGCTGCTTAAAATTTTCCTACAGCTCACTGACATTCTATGGGTTTGCTCTAAATGTTTCATTTTGGATAGTTTCTATTCTAAATGTTTACTAACCTTTTCTTCTGTAATACCTAATCTGCTGTTAATCTGATCCAGCAAATTTTTCATCTCAGGCATTATAACTATTTTAATGATCTTGTTTTCTAAGGGTGCCTGGGTGGCTCAATTTGTTAAGGGTCTGACTCTTGATTTCAGCTAGGTCATGATCTAAGGGTTGGGAGATCAAACCCCATGTTGAGGTCCATGCTCAGTGCAGAGTCTGCTTGACATTCTCTCCTTCTCTCTGCCCTCCCTCCCATTTATGCTCTCTCTCTCTGCAAAATAAATAAAATCTTTTTTTAAAAAAATCTTATTTTCTAATTCCATCATCTGTATCATTTCTGAGTCAGTTTCATTTAATTAACTCTGCTTTCCTCATTACAGGCTATGTTTTCCAGCTGATCGGTATATCTATACGTTTTGATTGGATGTTAGGTATTGTATATTTTACTATGTTTGCTGTTGAATATTTTATTTTTCTGTAAATATGCTGTATCTTTTTTTGCAATCCAGTTAAATTGCTTGGAAATAATCTGATCCTCTCTAGTGTTGTGTTTGTGTTTATTTTGTTGGTGTCAGAGCAACATTTAAGACTAATACTTCCCCACTACTCAAGCAAAAACCTTCTGAAGACTATATCTGATGCTTCATGAATTATGAAGTTTGGCACCCTGACAGGTGAGAACAGGAACTATCCTGAGCTCTGTGTGAGTTCCAAACATTCTTCATTCTAATTCTTTAATGTGGTTCTTTCCCTGGCCTAGGATAGTCTCCTCACATATATTTGCTAATCTTTATTCTTATTTACACTCGAGGGGGGGATCTTCTATAGCCCTGCAGAGCTCTCTCTTGATGCAAGTGTTTCCTCTTGGTACTTTGCTCTGCAAACTCTAATCATTTTGTTCTTCTTACAGTCCCAGCTTTGTCTTCTCAGTTCAGAGGTGTTACAAAATTCTGCCTGGGTCTGCTTCCTTGCATTAAAGGAGAGTTCCTCAGAAACTGCCTCCTGAATGTAAGTTGGTATCATCATAAGAGTTCCCTTGTTTCTTATGTCTCGGAGATAATTTTCCTTTATTACCTGATTTTTAATTTTTAAAACCATGGTCTTTTATTTTTTTCTCTCATTTTTAAATATTTCAGAAGAAGGGCAAATCTGGTTCTGGCTCTTTCATCTTGGCCAGGAGCCAAAGTCCTTGTTATTTCCCATTGAACCTTGACTTATATATTATATGCACCAATCTTGCCTTGCCTCTTGTTGGATAAATGCTGCTACCTCTGCTACTATACTACTCTGTAATCTTCATTCAAAGAGCTGATTTCAACAGAAATATCTTCCATATATAACCCCAGACTGCAGAAAACCACAGCCACAATACAACACTGATCCATTGGTGTTCTCTTCACTAAGGTTATATCTCAAGGTCTTAGAGAATAGAGTGTCTTCTGGGTTATTTCAAAAACATAGTTATGTGTTAATGAGTGGGTCACAATGATAAATCGACTCCAAGATTCCTTTTCTTTTGGTAGTCTTGGGATTTCTTTCTCTCCACATTTTCCCTAACAATGTCTAACATCTCAAGTTTTATTTGGCATAAATCTTTGGTGAGTCTAAGTTTTAACCAACTGAATGAGAAACCATTAAAGTTGCTCTCAACTATTTGAGCTGACACATTCAATTCAAAATCTCCACTAAATGAACCTACATTAATCAGCTTATCCTTATCTAAGATTACATTTCTACTCTTATCTCATCCAGCCTCTTATCATCTATTGCCATGTGTACTTCCCAGTTTTTAACCATAGAAATTAGGAAAATCTAATCATTTTTGTAACTTCCACAAATTGACTTTGTAATCGCCTCCCTGGTATATCCAAGGACTTGACTTTAGTTATAGATCTGAAGGCAGTACGAAGTGGTTAGCATAGCCCATAAGGACCAAATGTTACCTCTACGATAGCATTATGCAGAAACAATAGACAATGAGGAAGGGAGACAATCCTCTCCTGATGAGACTGTGAGAATTGAGATGTATCAAATGTCCTCATACCAATTCTTCATGCCTGACTCCTTCCCAGGCAGTGTCCTAACTTCCATATAAGAATTCTCTTAGAGCAATGAGTTCAACCTATTATTAGAATTTGGTGTCCCATTGTGAATTTTATTTTCAGTTCCTTTAGCCCTATGGCTGTAAGAGATAGTGTAGAAGCTACCTGGTTACAGGATAGTCTCATGTGCTAAAAAATTTAACTCTTGACTAAACATTTCTTTTCTTTAAAACTTCCAACAGAATTAAAAGCACCAAAGATCAGCCCACAGGACTCACATTCCTCAGGCCCTCCAACATGGAGGCCACCAACGCCTTGGGTAGGTAGGTCATATGATAATATATGTAATTGTTTCATCACTGTCCCTTGTGGGCTACCAGCATCCCCTCCTCTAACCCCAGCTAAACAAGCATTGCCTTGCCTTCAAATCCAAGCACTTCGGATAACCAACCAGTGGGTTCCCATTTCCTTGAGCATTCATTGCCAGTAACCATTCCAAGTACCAATCAGTGCATCTGTCAGGTCTTTAGATGCAAAGAGTAGAAGTTATTCTGGCTCTTTAAGTTAAAGGGAAAAAAAGGTTTAAGAATATTAGGTAATTCATCGAATCTCCTGGAGGCCAAGAGAGCTAGACCCTGAAAGTAAGCAGCCAAAAAATGTCCATCTACTTAGTCTCACAATAGTTTATAACCAGAAACTCTACCACTCCCGAAGATCCAGAGACTTCTGCTACTATACGTGCTTGAGGATTGCTCACTCGTGTGTGGCTATCTTCTCATATTTCTTACTTCTGAATCCAGGCCTCGTGAGGGCATGCCTGATTGCCAGAACCTAGATCATGTGACTGTACCATAGTTGGGTGAGGTCTGTAATTGTATGGATTTTCTGGTTTCTGCCTTGGGAAGAGGGGATTCATAATATGGTAAGTTGCCAAAATGTAAGGAGGAATGGAGAGTTGTAGGACGATCACAAATAATTAATGTCCACTGTACAATATTGTGATTTATAACCATTTGTACCCATAGTGCACAATTATGGGTTAATATACACAGATACACAATTTCCGTTGCCCAAAGATCTCTGAGATTTAGGGATCAATGAAAGCCTCAGTCTAGATTTTGTATCCATATACTGCTTTCCTCCACTAAAACGGAAGTGCAGGTGATACAGAAAAAAGCCCAATCAGCCCACAGTGCAGTCTTGCCTAAGACAAGAAAGCTCGATCTAGTGCCAAGAATGCCCCTCTGTCCTGGAAATCCCATCACTCTATCACCATGCAATATGCTTCAGTGACCCTCGCTACAATCCTGCAGACTAGTTCCTCTATTTATAAAGCAGAATTTCTGGGTGGAAGAGCCTTGGCGAATGTCAGGTTGCTTCTGTGCCAAGATAGGATTAGGGTTCTCTGCATCTTGGTCACACCAATCGCTCCCAGAAAAGACAGAGGCAGGCTGTGGCTAAAATTAAGTGTTCAGCCCCACCTGACCCCCAGTAGCCAGCCCATCATGCCCACTTTTGGAACGGCTAATGTTCCCTGCCTCTTCTGCGGATCAGGTGGCTGGGGAGCGCAGCCAGGGCTCTTCTGTATGGTGGTGTGGACACCAGGGTTTGCAGCAGAAGCAATATCACCTGGAATTAAAGGATTGCCTCCTCTTTAAATCTGATCTCTCTCAGAATTATTAGTAGGCTCTTCTTTGGCCCCATTTCTCTATCATCATTCATTTAGAACAATAATTTGGTCCAGAGAAATAGATCTCTGGGTTCAGGGGGATCTTTTCAGGCCAGAAGGGCTATGTGGGAAGATCATTATAAGTGGACACATTCATCAAATACCTTATTTCCAGCTGCTCTGCCTGGACTCTGTAGAAAGTGAAGAGGCACCTCCCCTGCTTCTGGGGAGCATGTAACTCAGCCTAGATATGGGTGCTCAGTCGGCTTGGTAAAGGACAAACATGCAACAACAAAGAGCAGGGAGCAAATGACTCACAGCCAGACCACAAAATAAGGAGCTGACGTCAAAGCCACTGGTGTTCACCTCCATGCAGGTCCTCATTAGCCCCCTCTGGAGCTCTGTGAGCAGCCTCCTCACTGATTTCTCTACCTTCAACAGCTCCCTTCCCCATCACACTCTGAGCTCCTGTAGCTCTTCTCGAAAACCTCCAGGGCCTGCCCCTGCTCCCACAAGCCCTTCTCAATCATTCTGTCAAAAAAATTTACAGCTTTCCACAACATGGAAATTGTACTGTATGATCTGCCTAAAACAGCCAAAAGCTACTTAGTATTCAGGAAATCTTTCGTATTAAGCTATATTTTATCAGTCCAAACAACATCCGCACTTGCTTCTCCACTTCCACACCTTTGCTCACACTTTTTTCTTGCTCTGAAGGCTGTTTCCCTCCATCATCATCTGCCCAAATGGTCTCAATTGTTTGAGGCATAATTTGAATGCCACCCACCATCAGAATAATCTGCAGGTCTTTTTAAAAATTTAAAAAACATGGAGTCCCCAAGGCCCTCATTTTCTAGTTCCTTAGTTCTGGGACAAAGACCAAGAATCTATTTTTTATTGTCCCAAACGATTCTTACATCCCTCAGATTTAGGAACCACCCACTAGGGCAATGGATCCTAAACTTTTGGATTTCACAGAGCAATAGGATTTACACGTGCACGTGTACATGCAGACACAGATGCAATTGAAGGACTCAATGTAGGCTGCCAACTTTTTATTTTACCCAATAAGGATATTCTAAAACATCAGGAGAAAAGCACATTGCTTTTTATGTCTCCCTAATAAAACCATCAACCTTTGCCCAAATACTAGGAGGCTGGAGACACTGTAGGTCCTGGCCTGAGGGGCCTACAGCCTGGGAGGCACGGCAGGGGGGGAGGGCACAGGGTAAGACTCATCAGCTGAAGAACAATTCAAGTCCATGTCAATCAGTACTAGAGAAGGTCAGAGCAGGAGCTGACTCCTTGGGGCCAGGGTAGGACTTCAGAGCCAGGGTAAAATGGTGAAATACAGCTGAAGTCCCATGAATGGGAACCTGAGGGGTGTGTGGGGGGGGGGGGGGCAAGGGCAGGGATATGATGGTGATGGGGAGGCCTGCATGAGAATTTCCAGCCACAAAGGATTTGTCTCCTCAAAACAGAACTTCACTAGCCTTGTCCCAAAAAAAGAACTTAACCTAATGAGGGGGGAAATAAAGGCAGATATTAGTGTTATCAGCTGAGCTTTAAAACTGGGCCCTATAACTCTGCTGTGTCTCTATAATTTAGCAACCTATATATAGTTTGTATAAGTGTGATGGGGCAAAAAGGGCAAGGGACCTAGAATCAACTCCCAACTCTGCTTAGACAAGTTATATGACTACACAGAGCCTCAATCTCTTCATCTGAATGAAGGGAATAGTATCTACCTGCCTGGGAAGTTGTCATTAGGTAAGAGGAGTGATTCAGCTCAATCATTACCCTCTCTATGAAATTTCTCTGTTCTTAGCCTCCTGATCCCATAGTTGGAAATAATCACTTCATGTTTTATGCCCTGTTGTACTTTGTAGAGATTTCCAACACATTTTCCCCCATGCTTAGATCCCTCTACTAGACTAAGAGCTCCTGGTGAAAAGAACTAATTCTTACTCTTGTTAAGTTCCAGTGCCCTATACACTTAGTACAACTAAAAACTCAGTCAATAGTCTTTTGATGATGGGAAAAAAACAAGTGTGCTTTATAATATAAATAGATAAATATAAAATATATAAATATAAAATATATTTTTAAAGGTGTAGTGTAAAACACTATAGAAGGTAGCAACTCCTTCTATTCCTTTTAGGAACTTCCTGCATTTGCCATATTTTCTTGTGCTTATAATGACCAAGTTTTCATATGACAGAGGTAGTTGGCTAGAAAAGAATTCAGAACAATAAAGCCTCCCTTTAAAGAAAACTGCTCCCCAAATTCTTAGACTGGTGAAATCTTTTTATGAGACCCCTTGATATTTTGTGATCATAGGTCAAAGACTGCTTTATTAAGGCAGCTCCCACTCATAGGATGGTGTTAACTCCATAGCTAAGGGTTCAACAGAGGCTGGCAATTAGTAAATGTATTCACTGTGGTTTGGTTTATATTTTAATTCCCAGAGGCAATTATTAAGTAAATATTTTGGCCTGTTTATAGATAATAATAAACCAAAGTGCACTCACATTTCCTCAAGTATGTCTGAAATTCAGAAATCTAGCCAGGATCACTAGACATTTGTTATTACCTCTCATCACAGTGAGAACCTTATGTAAACAGCTAATTGGCTTTAAGAATATAAGGTCAAATGGGACCATGATTTGTGAACATATTAATTATCTTTTGTTGCTGTGGTTATTAGTTGACTTTTTGTCTTCTCTGATCAGGAAGCTGGTAGAGACCTCCAAGATTATCTAGTCCAACTTGCTCCCAACACGTAACTGCCTTTGGTCTATTGGATAGATGGTTATCCACCACCAAGAACTTTCAGGGACAATGTGCTCTCATTTTCAGGTATCTGTAATAATAATGAAAATTGTTCTTGAGGGGCACATGGGTGGCTCAGTCAACCAAGCATCTACCTTCAGCTCAGGTCATGATCCCAGGATCCCTACTCAATCTACTTCTCCCTCTTCCTCTGTAGCTCCCCACTACTCATGCTCTCTCTCTTGATCTCTCTTTGAAATAAATAAATAAATAAATAAATAAATAAATAAATAAATAAATCTTTTTTTAAAAAAGAAAATTGTTCTTGCTTTGGTAGATTCTGGCTAGATGTTCAGCAAACCCATTTCTTCTTCCTAGGAACACAGCAAGACTATATCTGCTCGATTTACTCCAACGAGATGCAGCATGTAAATAAGTCCCAGCTACTCTTGACAGAAGCATGTATCCCACCTCTGAGCCTGGGCCACTGAAACCTTTACTGTATTCCTTGCCAGGTGGATGCAGAAGATTCAGAGAGACATTAAGAGATAGCAGGGCCCCAAGAGACATGAGCAGACAGTTCTCCAAAGAAGACATCCAGATGGCCAACAGATACATGGAAAGACGCTCAACATCACTAATCAGTAGGGAAATGCAAACCCAAACTACAATGAGATATCACCTCACTCCTGTCAGAATGGCTAAAATCAACAACATAAGAAACAACAGGTGTTGGCCAGGATGTGGAGAAAAAGGAACCCTCGTGCACTGTTGGGGATAATGCAAACCGGTGCAGCCACTCTTGGAAAACAGTATGAAGCTTTCTCAAGAGCTTAAAAATAGAACTACTCTATGATCCAGTAATTGCAGTACTAGGTATTTACCTCCAAAATAAAAAAACACTAATTCCAAGGGATACATGCATCCCTATGTTTATTGCAACATTATTTACAATGATCAAACTATGGAAGCAGCCCAAGTGTCATCTATTGATAGATGAATGGATACATGAATGGATAAAGACAGTGTAGTGTGTATACATACAATGAAATATTACTCAGCAATAAAAAAGAATGAAATGTCGTTTCAGAACTGGCATATAACAGTGACTAAAAGAGTGTTGTTGCCAATTGCAACGACATGGATGGAGCTAGAGGGTATAATGCTAAATGAAATAAGTCAGTCAGAGAAAGACAAATATATGTTCTCACTCATTGGAATTTAAGAAATAAAACAACGGAGCAAAGAAAAAAAAAGAAACCAAGGAACAGACTCTTAGAGAATAAACTGATGGTTTTCAGAGAGGAGGTGAGGCAGGGGGAGGGGGGGATAGGTGATGGGGATTAAAGAGTATACTTACCATGATGAAACAAAATTTTTAATTTATTTGAATAAGATAATAAAACCATGTGAAAAATCAAGAGAGAGAGAGAGAGAGAGAAAGTGAGAATTGGTAGAGCCTCTAGAATGAGGTCCCTAATGCTCAGTTTGGAGAAAGGCCATGCAGGAGAAGCACGGGACTAGGACTATTCACGTTGGGCCACTACAGGAGCAACAAGTGAATTTCACTGTGCTATGAGACAGAAATTTTGGGGACTGTCTTATAGAGCAATTAGCATACCTTGACTTGCACAAGATTTTGGACCTTGAAATAGAGTGTTGCCATCTCAAAAAAAAAATAATAACCCTGCTAGGACACATGATATTGGCTTAGCAGTGCAATGACAAGAGAACTGGTAATGAAGGCTGGGAAAGGTATTTACATTTGGATTTGGATTACATTTGGATTATTTGGAGTAATCCAAAGGCAAAGTACTTGGCACACACTTGCCTGTGCTAACTCAGAAGGCAGCCCCATGAAGACCGAGAGTACAGCTCGAGGGGTGAGGCCCAGAAAGAGCCCGGATGTTAGTGTGTGCTGGTTACTGTGGGCTGCCTTCAACAAATATTGTAAGAAAGAGAGAAGCTCAGGAAAGAAATTGACCTTTAGGAAAGATGGGATGAAGGGTTGTGGCCTTTTCACCCAACCCTATTAGCACAGCTCACTTCAAAGGAACTCATAAACTTGGTGAGGAAGCACAGTAAGTAATCAAGGTAGAGAATTACTCTTACTGAAGAGATTTACATATAGTTACTGGCATATAACACTGACTAGAAGAAACAGAATGAAGGCCAGGAAACTTGTAAAGTTATCATATTAGCAAAGAAGCCACAAAACCGTACAAAAAATTTTTAACTGTTCCAGATCAAAACAATCCTTGGGACTCAAAACTTACACAAGCAAGAATGAGGTACCAAGGCTATACAGGAAGTGAAGTCACAACTTCTTTGTCACTTGAATAAAAGGAATTATTTGCCTTCCACTTATCTCCTTCCCTTACCCCCCGTCCCAGGAATATTAAAATTTGAGTTCTGTATAGTAGCCATCCCCCCCCCCCCTTTTCTGCAGGAGATATATTTCAAGACTTCTGGTGGATTCCTGAAACCATGGATAGTATCAAACCCTATATATACTAGATTTTTTTAAAGCATACATACCTATGGTAAAATGCAATTTACAATTAGATACAGTAAGAGATTAACAACAATAAATAAGAAAAATAATAATTAAAACAATATACTGTAAGAAAAATGATATAAATGTGGTTTCTTTCTTTCCCTCCAAATATTATATCATTGTTTTAATTTTTAAACCATATTAAAAAAAATAAAAATAAACTATATTGAAGCAAACAACCCCTAGGAGAGATAGCAAAATGAACCTCTTCAGTAATGAGTCAGTACAATTCACTAATAGGAAATGATAGTTTGCCACAAAGTGGTAGGATAGAGGTAATATATGAAATAAGGAGCTTGAGGTGGTAGAAAGGACCAAGAATGCTCTCTGGGCTTCTGACCTATATAACTAGATGGATGATAATGCCACTCACAGAAACACAGCATAATCTACCTTTACTGTCTTTTTTTTTTTTTTTTTCCAAGAAGAAAGGAAGACCACATTTGGGAGAATATCGTGAGTTTAATTTTAATATGTTGAGTTTATGACGCATTTTTCAGCAACTATGTGTAGATGTTGAGTAGGCAACTGAATTATATTTGAAGTTGTGAATTTTCATGAGATGAACTGTAGCCAAGTGCAGGGGTACAAGGACACCCGGTTCCAGGGGTCCCAAACAGACCAGGTTCAGCCACTTGCTGCTGACAAAATCTACAGTCAGAGAAATGAGTGACAATGAAACAAGATAGGAATTTATTTCACCGAGTCCAACATGGGGGAAAGATAGCTGATGGAGCATCTCAATGACTGTCTCCAAAATGCCAAAAACAGTTCCAGGTTTACAGGAAAATATGGGTCAAAGTTGGCTGGGTATGCACAAGTGAGCAAGAAAGGTCAGGTCAATCATTGCCTTGGGGTCAGTCACACAGAGTATTGTGTCTTACTGGCTCAGGGCAATCCTTATGCTTGAGGGGTTAGTTTTGGCTCCCATCATGGGATGCTTTTCCCGCAGGGTCTTACACCTGAGCCAAGAGACCCTCTGGAAAGTAGAACCCAACTAGAAAGTTTAAGGTCAAAAGAGAGACAGCCAAAGTCTTTAAGGACCAGGGAGGCAATATAGATCATAGAGAAAATAGGAGGTCTATGTAGAACCTAGAGAGATGCAAGAATTTACTGGCCTTGATAGATGAGGATGAACCTACAAAGGAACCCATGAAAGAGATGTCAAAAGAGGGAGAGTGGAAGAGCATGGTGTTATCAAATCCAGACAGAGAGGATCCAAGGATGAGGGAATGGTCAAATAGATGGAAAGGCCAAGTAAGATGAATCCTGACTTGTTCACCAGCTTTAGAGACATAAAAGTCTTAGCTCTTCTTAATTTAAAAACTGCTTCGGGGCACCTGGCTACCTTAGTGGGAAGAGCATGCTGCTCCTGATCTCGGGGCTGAGTTGGAGTCCCACAATGGGTGTCGAGATTACTTAAATAAACTTAAAAACAAAACAAAACAAACATTTGCTTTAGTGAAGGGAGAACAAAAGCTAGATTGGAGTCAACTGAGTAAAGAAATGGAATACAGACAACTTTTCCAGGAAACATGGCTGGAGGAGGAAAAAAGGCAGTAGCTGAGGATAAAGAAATATTTTTAAATGTTGATTGTTTCTTAAAATGGGAGAGTTGATATTTAAATATTTATGAGATAGATTTCTGCTTCTGCCCAAGATGGAGTCACAGTGACCAGATTGACCCTCTGCCTGAAACAACAACCACCGGATAAAATACTTGAAACAAATTATAGGAAACAAGGACAGAGATTGCCCTGAGAGATGGGAAATAAATGAACCAAGCCATAAGGTTGCCCCAGTTTACTGCCTTGAGAGAGTTTCCAGGCTGTGGCTCATGGACAGGGAATTCAGGCAACACTTGGTAGACTTCCTGTCTCCCTTTGAACAGACAAAGCCAAAGGTTCAGGGAGACCAAGGCCACTTTGCAGGACAGAGTACCAAAAAAGGAGAACACTGCCCACAGGGAGAATCCTGGGAAGTTGAAGATTATTCCCTTCGGTGTTTAGCAGAATGCTGACTTTTTACCATAGTATCAGATTATAAAATACTTAGGGAGAAATCCGACTAACAATAGGACAGACTTGCCCACTAAAAATGAGAAAACATTGCTGAAAGAAATTAAAGAAGACCTAAATAAATGGAGAAGTATGCCTTGGTCATGGGTGGGGATAGTAAATATTGTTAAATTGTTGGTTCTACCCAAGTTAAATGCATTTCTGATCAAAATCTCAACAGGCTTTTCTGTAGAAATTAATAAAGTGACTCTAACATTCATACAGAAATGCAGAGGACCTAAAACAGCAAAACAAATTTTGCAATAGAAGAAAAAAGTTGGAAGGTGAATGCTAACTGATTTCAAGACTTATTATGAAGCTACAGTAGTTAATATAGTTTGGTATTGGTATAAAGATAGAAAATACATCAACACAATAGAATAGTGAGTCCAGATGTATGTGAGTGAGACCAGACATATGTAGACAACTGTTTTTCACAAAAAAAAAATCAGAAATCTATCTCACTTATTCCACTTCAGTATAATTTTTTTTAATATGGCTGTGAAAATATTGGCTATCCATATGCAAAAGAGAAATAAAGATTAAAGAAATGACAAAGAACTTTGGTCCATTCTTCACATTTCACACAAAAATTGACCTATAATGGATTATAAATCTGAAGGTAAAAATCTAAAATGATAAAACTTCTCTAGAAGAACATAGGATAAAACATAAGATAGGAAAACATAGGATAAAACCTCTGTGACCTTGAGTTAGACAGAAATATCTTATATAAGACACAAAAAGAAAAATTCAAAAAGAACAAATTGACAAATTTGATATCAAAATTAAAAGTTTCTGGTTATCCAAATATTGTCAGAGAATAATGAAAAGACAAGGCAAAAAGTGGAGAAAAAATACTTGCAAAGGATACACCTGATAATGGACTTGTATGCAGAACATAAAAGAGATTAGAAGAAGAAGAAGAAGAAGAAGAAGAAGAAGAAGAAGAAGAAGAAGAAGAAGAAGGAAGAAGAAGAAGAAGAAGAAGAAGAAGAAGAAGAAGAAGAAGAAGAAGAAGAAGAAATAATCCAATTCAAATGGGTAAAATGTTTGTGTAGACATTCCACATAAGGAAATACGCGGACCACAAGCACAGGAAAAGATGCTCATCAGCATCTTTGCCTATTAGGGAAATACATATTAAAACCATGGTGAGAAACCACAACATATCTATTAGAATGACTATAAGTAAAAAGAGTGACCATCTTTTTAAAAAAAATATTTATTTAAAAAAATTATTTATTTATTCATTCATTCATTCATTCATTCATTCATGAGAGACACACAGAGAGAGGCAGGACATAGGAGAAGAAGCAGGTTCCCCGCAAGGAGCCCAATGCAGCACTCGATCCCAGGCCCCGGGAACGCCCTGAGCTGAAGACAGATGCTCAACTGTTGAGCCACCCAGTTGTCCCAAGAGTGACCATCTTAAGTGCTGGTGAGGGTATAGAGGAATTGGAACTCTTCCTCATTGCCGGTCGGAATGTAAAATGGTACAACCACTTTGGAAAATAGTTCGGCAGTTCCTTTAAAAATTAAACATAAAATAAAATAAAATAAAAATTAAACATAAAGGGGGATCCCTGGGTGGCTTAGTGGTTTAGCGCCTGCCTTCAACCCAGGGCGTGATTCTGAAGACCGGGGATCAAGTCCCACACTGGGCTCCCTGCATGGAGCCTGCTTCTCCCTCTGCCTGTGTCTCTGCCTCTCTCTGTCTATCATGAATAAATAAATAAAAGTAAAAAAAATTAAACATAAGTTTCCCTTATGATCCAGCCTTTCCTAGGTACTTACTCATGCGGAAGCAGATGTCCATACAAAGACTTGTGCATTAATATTCTTATCAGCTGTATTTGTAGTAGCCAAAAACTCAGAACAGCCCCAAAGTCCATCAATTAGTGAATGGATAAACAGTTTTGGGGTGATATATACTTTGGAATACTGCTTAGCAACAAAAAAGAACAAATTATTTATACACAACATGAATGAATCTCAAAACAAGTTATGCTGACTGAAAGCCAGATGGATGATACCATCTACCTAAATCTTCAGAAGAAACAAACTAATCTCCAGTGACAGAAGGCAGGTCAGGGGTTGCCTGGGGAAGTGGGGCAGGAGGAGATTAGCAAGGGGCATGTAGAAATCTTTTGGGTGGTGGATATGGTTACTATCTTGATTGCGGTAAATGGTTTTGCATGTATATACATACATCAGACTTGTCAAATTACACACTTCATGCGAAGCATATTGTACGTCAACTGGGCCTCCATAAAGCTATTTAAAATAATGCTTACGTGATAGATACAGAGGTTGAAGAGAGTCGAGAATGAGAAGGTATAATCAGTGTAGTAAAGTTCCAAAAGTTGGAGGTGGGCATCCCAAACACAGGTCCGAGATGTAATTGTGCATAAGTGGAGGGACATTTCTTCAGTGACAAGAGGAAGAAAAGAGAGGCTGGAGACAGAGGTATAGGTTCGTGGCTTTGGTAGCAGGGTGTTGAGGGAGTCCCTTCTAATGGCTTCCTTTTTTAGTGGAAAGTTGGAGGCATCACTGCAGATGCAACACTATATGTCTAGTAAAAAGAAGAATGGGGGGCACCTGAGGGGCTCAGTCGGTTGAGCACCGAACTCATGATTTCAACTCAGGCCATGATCTCAGGTTCATGAGATCGAGCCTCACATCTGGCTCCTTACTCATCGTGGAGCTGCTTCAGAGCCTCCTTCCCTCTGCCCCTCCCGCTCATGCTCTCTCTCTCTTTAAAATAACAAATAAATACATCTTTAGGAAAGAAGAATGGAAGTCGGCATCTGGGAATGGTTGTAGGGGAAATGGCTGAACTAAGTGGGAAACACTAAAAATCGTGATCAGAGAGCAGAGAGTACACTATTTCAGTTAGTCACTTTCAAGGTAGGTCAGATTGGGATGGCGACAAGGTTCATGATGTGACTGTTGAGGTAAGACAGTGAGGGTGACTTGGTGGGGGAAGTTAAGAAAGCCCATTTAGAAGTGTTTTTGGGGAAATTCTCTGGATTTTGCTGATTCCATCCCTGGGGCATCATTTACCATGTCCATTGTCCCTTTATTCCCTATAAATTGATACCGTTAAGAGGAGCTCAATCAGGTTCAGATTCATTTTTTTTCCTTTTGCAAGATTCCCTCATAGGTAGTGGTGTGCACTTTAATCAGGTTACGCACGCTGTCCACTTGTGTCTCTTTCGGTAATACAGCATGTGTTGGCAATCTTCGCTCAGATTCATTCATTCCACCAGGTTCTGAATAGTGATTTGAAACCAATAATTTCCTGCTCACTTTTTTTTTTCCAGAGAAATTTCCCTCATCAATTACTTCATTACCTGGAAGCACAGTTCATATTTGGTAAATGCTTGATGCTTTCTCTTTATTTACCCGTTTTCAAAATCGTGAGTTGGTTTCCGAACACCCCTTTTCAAAGGCGATGAATTTGTTTTATTTTTAAAATTCTGAACACATGGATTTATACATATTTGACATACTTCAATCCATTGCAATTATTGTTCATACTGACATTTGCATGGCCCCGGGTGTAGTCAATGGAAGCTTCTTCAAGTTAGCTCCTACAGCCTCTCAATCCTTTTGACATGACCCAGCAATGTTTGGTAGCTTCACTGCCTTCTAGCACAAGACATTCCAAATCAATCTTACGTAATCGCTGCCCCTGAAATGGAATGAATCATTTTTAAGGTGTCCCAGTTCCTTTTAACGGAAAATAAAATTTTGAGATCACCATCTAGGAGCCAAAAGCTTCCACTGGCACTGGTCTAACCATTGTTCTTGGTCTTTTTGAAAGGTAGAGCTAGCTAGGAAACACTCTTTTTTTTTTTTTTTCTTTTAAGATAATATACATCATGAGTTCATACTGATGGCAATATCTTTAACATTCATGGAAACAGTATGTCCAATTAGCTAATAAATTGGATGTGAGGAAAAAAGAGAGGGAGACCTATAGATAAAAAAGAGACTTAGGGCCACCCCAGCTCTTAAGTTCAGACTCCTGCTTATTACGCTAGAAAGGTGAAGAGCTGAGCATTTCCCTTTGTATAGTCCCATTCACCAAAAGGGAGTCAGATTCTTTTTTTTCTTTAAGATTTTATTTATTTATTCATGAGAGACACACACAGATACGCAGAGACACAGGCAGAGGGAGAAGCAGGCTCCCTGTGGGGAGCCCGATGCAGGACTCGATCCCAGGACCCCAGGATCACGCCCTGAGCTGAAGACAGACACTCAACTGCTGAACCACCCAGGGGCCCCAAGAATCAGATTCCTTGAGCTACAAGATGACCCCATATAACTTCAAATTAGTATTTTTTTCAGCAGATGTAAAGTAATATGTAAAAATTGAAAAGATCCATTTTGAGCACATATTTATAAATCTTGAAAGATATAAAATATAAGGCAAATAGACCACTGGAGACTCAAGTGAATTAAACTCACAAAAATTCTCTTCTGCTATTTCTGTAAATACTTTTTTCCCCACCATTATGAATTACAACTAGCTGCTTGTGGAGCACGTTCTGTATCAGCCAGTGTTTTCAAATAGTTAGAACCTAACAGCCTAAAACCAGTTTGAGGGATGCCTGGGTGGCTCAGTGGTTGAGCTCAGGGCCTTTGGCTCAGGGCGTGATCCCGGGGTCCTGGGATCGAGTCCCATATCAGATTCCCCACGGGGAGCCTACTTCTCCCTCTGCCTGTGTCTCTGCTTCCCTCTGTGTCTCTCATGAATAAATAAATAAAATCTTTTTAAAAATAAATAAGACCAGGGATCCCTGGGTGGCGCAGCGGTTTGGCACCTGCCTTTGGCCCAGGGCGCGATCCTGGAGACCCGGGATCGAATCCCACGTCGGGCTCCCGGTGCATGGAGCCTGCTTCTCCCTCTGCCTGTGTCTCTGCCGCTCTCTCTCTCTCTCTCTCTCTCTCTGTGTGTGTGTGTGTGTGTGTGTGTGACTATCATAAATAAATAAATAAATAAATAAATAAATAAATAAATATTAAAAAAATAAAAATAAATAAATAAATAAGACCAGCCTGATTCTGGCAAGTAAGTCTTGTAGAGCTGCATCTACGTGCAGATGTGTTTTTTAGAAATATGCACTCATTGAATTGATTGCCATGACCACACACGTGTTCCAGCGTCCAAACAGGCACAACAGCCTCGTTATTTAATAATAGCACATGTTTGCCATCCTTAGAAAGCAACACAAAACAACCAGCTCCAACACATCTCAAGCTTTTGTATGTGTAAATGAACACCACTTCTTGCTTCATATTTGCACGCTGAACATCTGCTTTGATTGTGCGTCGTATCCGTGCAACCATGCTGTGACTCATGGTGACTTGGTTATATGGAATTTCTTTGCGTTGCGCACAAACTTCAAATTAAAAAAAGTAATAATTGGCTTAGAGAGAAGCCAAGACGAAGAAGAGGAGGACGGCGAGGAGCAGGAAGAGGAAGGCTGGCTGGCTCTAGGGTCTCTTGGGGTGGAAGCGTGATGATCTGGCTGTGACCTCCGAGGTCACTCGGGGAGCTGCTGAGAAAGAGCAGCGTCCGCACTCAGAGCTAGAACAGAGGACTCAGCACTCTGAGCAGCTACTACCAAGCACCCTCCAGCTTCTACTTGTGCCGCTCCCGTTCTGGGCTGGGGGCCAGTAGCCTCTAGCGCTGCGTGTCATCCGGCAGTGAGGATGCTGTCCTGTGAGTGTGCTTCAGACGCGCCCCTTCCATCCTCTGGGCTTCCTCCTGGCGCTAGCATTCCGCCCCACAGTCACTGCGAAGGCCAACACGGAAGGACATGAAGGACAACTATCTCCAAGCCTCTGGATCCACGATAGAAAGGGTGGGAGGGTGGGAGGGGGCCTGGCCCCATTGCTGGTACGAGAGGGGAGATGGAGGGCTTGGTCATTCACATCCAAGGGGCAGACTGACGTCTACTGTCTGCACGTGAGGTCATGCTGTGGAAGGTACCCCAGGTTACAACAGCAGGAGAATAGGGTTGGGGGGGGAGAGGTACCTGTGGGGGAAGCCGAGGGGCGAAGGGGTTGGCCTACCTCCTTGCTCTGCCCTTAGATCAGGCTCAGTCAACTCAGCCTTGACAGAACTGAGACAGGCCCAGGTCAGGGATGACAAGTCCTCCCAGCTCTGTTGGCCAACTTTGTGTGGGGACTTACCTCCCCACGTTGTGTCAGCCTCTCCTTGTCTGACATGGGGCTGGTGATAGTGCCTATTTCACAGGGTAAGGAGATGATGCC
Source organism: Vulpes vulpes (assembly GCF_048418805.1). Classification (NCBI taxonomy): domain Eukaryota; kingdom Metazoa; phylum Chordata; class Mammalia; order Carnivora; family Canidae; genus Vulpes; species Vulpes vulpes. The sequence continues at coordinate 106,453,111 of NC_132791.1, forward strand.
ATGTGACTGTGTGGACAGTCCTTGTGACTATACGCCAGGGCGTGTGAGGACACCACACACAGCCCTACTACTTCCAGCAGAGCTCTGGGTGTGTGTGTGTGAGAGAGAGAGAGAGAGAGAGGATCCAGGGGCTTGGGAAGACATGCCACCTGGAGGGAAGGCCTCATGGACCAGGAGGGCTCGGGTCAAGGCCATTGTCTACAGATCCCAAAATGGCGAGCACACAGCCAGACGCATCTTGAGGTCCTTGGCAACCACCTTGAGCAGGTGCACGGCCCGAGCGCTCTGCTCTCAGGCAGCCGAGACAAAGGGAAGAACCCCAGACCCCGGAGTCCTGCGGGGCGGATGACGCCCGTCTTGACGGACGGGGTGAATTCAAGGCAAACCTGAGCGCCCAGGTTACATTCTTGAGCTCTGGAGAGGCTGCGGCTTGGGTTTCGGTTGTTCTTGGCCTCCCCGCTGACCTAGGGCACTATTTCCTCCTCTACCCCAGGCCTCCCCACCTGCTTTAAAAAAAAAAAAGTTTAAAGGGTTTTGTCAGTGAATGATCTTATTCATAAAGCAGGCGTGATGACAGTTTGCAGAGCTAAATGGGCACTTAGCTGCGTGTCTAATAAATCTGCAACAAAAATAAACAGAAGGGAAGCGGGTTTGGGAAAGAAAGGAGGTCAGGTATGAAAGGAGCCTGTCACGGTGATTTACCACCACCCCCTGAGCGGGCAGCGGCCGCCTGGTCCCTCCTGGCCCGTCGACCTGCCTCTCTCGGCTGTGACAGGCTGACAGAGCTGGGCGGTGGGTAGGGCCTGGGGGGAGAGGCCGTGGGAGAGGCCACCGCGTCCCTGGGTGGGGGGCGGGGGCTGGGGGGGACCGGGGCGGCCGAGCCCAGATCCCAGAGGGCACGGCCGGCGCTTTCGGTCTGTCCCATCCCACCCAGGATTTAGGTGACAATCGGGGATTAGGGGCATAGGCAGGGAGAACTCGTGAACACCTGTTGTTCCAGGGCCAACCCCCCCTCCCAGGTAAACAAGGGGCCTTCTTAAGATATTAACCCTGCCTCAGTGGGTCAAGCCTGGTGAGACGCTGAAGGAGGCATCGTCCACAGGTCACCTTCCTCGCCCTGAAAAGAACCTTCTCGCAGGGAAGGCCAGCTGGAAATACCTCAGAAACCTAGCTGGAGGGGGGGGGGTGTTACCGGGAGGGGGGCTGCTCAGCAGTTGAGCGTCTGCCTTTGGCCTAGGCCATGACCTCAGGGTCTCGGGATCGAGTCCTGCATCGGACTCCCTGCAGGGAGCCTGCTTCTCCCTCTGCCTGTGTCTCTGCCTCTCTCTGTGTGTCTCTCATGAATAAATACAATCTTTAAAAGAAAGAACCAACTGAGCTGGGGTCCCTGTGGCTCCTCCACACTCACTAGAGTAGTTTCTCTAGCAAGATTGTAGCTGACTTGCGGGTGGGGCAGAGCTACCTGCCCCCTCCCTACCCCCAGCCCCCCCCCTCCCCCCGCCAGCAGCACAGTTCTAGGCACAGGACAGGTGCTCAGGAAGCACCTGTGGGTCTGAATTGGGGCTCATGCTGCTTCTGGAGGTAGAAGCCTGGAGGGCTTCCTGAGGGCAGAGGACCAGCCCAGGGGCTGCCCCCTGGCCAGCTGGGGTCCCCTCTGAAGTCCATGCCGTCTTCCCAGTCTCCCCCTCTGTGGGTAGAAAGGATGTCTATAGCTCCTGCCCATCCCAAGGTTTCCGAGCTGGCCGCGGTCCTCAAAGCTGGGTCCCGCAGTATGCCACAACGTCCGGGCCGCGGCCCCCCGAGCCGTTCCTTTAGGATGCGTTCACCTCCCTCGGCCACTTCATGTCACCTTGTGAATTAGGTCACACAGCTTCACCAACCCACCGCCAGCTGCCGGCTGTGATTTTGGTCTGGACATTTCGGATGTTAATTTTTGCTTAGACTAATGTGTTTAGGCCCCATCTTCCTCCCCAACTGCCCCCTGCGACACTGCCTGTGAGCTCCTCCAGGAGAAATCTCCCGGGGGCATCCTCTTTGGAGCCCCGTCAATACTTTTTCCAAAAGGAATCAGCAAACTGGAGCGAGAGGGGGGCTTGATCCTGGGTCTGGGCTCCCGGGGAAATGAGCCCAGTATTGCTTCCCCTGGGTGAAGGGATGTCTCCCCAGCAGCAAGGGCCTCTGGCTCTGCCCTCCGTCTTGCCTGCAAAGCGCCAGCAGCCCCAGGCCCCGGAGCCAAGGAGCGGGGCTCTAACAGGGGCCGACCACCAGGAGAGCTGCTTCAAGATCTGGGGCCTCAAGGCTTCAACGAGGGTGGGCTGTACCCACCAACCTGCTGAGAACCCAAGACCCCTGAGCCCCCAGGACAGATGTCCACAGGGCCCAGGCGCATCCAGATCCTCTTGTGTACCCACCGATGGATGGGCCTTTGGAGCCCTGAGCGGAGGAAAAGGAACACAGAAACCGAAAAACAGCCTCGGGGCCTTTAGGCTCTTAATAGGAAAACAGAACGAGTCCACAGTGTTCATGACAAAGGGAGCATTAAGAGGAAGAGGTGGAGAAGAATGAACAGGTTGGACTGGAGAGGAGGTGAGGTTACTAAGGAACAGGAGGAGGTGAAGGGGAGAGGAGCCCAGGCGGGTCGGGGGCAGGACCTTGTCAGCGGGGTGCGGGCCCGGCTGGGGCTGCGGCCCCTCAGAGCAGATCTGAGAGGCAGAGGGGAGGCTCAGGCCCCCGTGGGGGATGCGACACGAGGCCACGCGGTGCAGAAGAGTGCGGGGAAGGGGGTGAGCGGGTGACGGCGGGGGGCCGATCCACGGGCAGAGCCTCAGCAGCTCCTCAGGGCTTCAGGCAAACAGGAGCTAAAACTCAGCACACAGAAATCCTGAGAAACAAGTTTGCTTTTTCTGTTTGTTCGTTTCTAGTTGCAAAGCACATTTCGACCCTGGAACCCAGTCGTTCCTGCCGCTCAGAGATCCTTTGGACGTGATAGGGGGTCCGATTCCAGTGGCACCTACAGAAGATGGCCTGAGGGTCAGCCGGTGACCCGGGGACTGGCCCGGGCAGGACAGGGATGGGGGCGGGGGACCCCCTTGGGACGCGCTGCAATCTGGTCCTGCAAGGGCCCTGCGCGATTTCTGCTGAGTGGACAGCCCGTGACCCGGCTGACGCAGCACAGCCCACTGAGGAAAGCACCTCCTACCCCGCAGCGCGCTGTAGGCCCGGCCCAGGCCGTGGGGCAAGGCCGGGTGGCAGGGAGTTGAAAGGTCGTGCAGAGGGCAGGGAACTGGAAGCTTCTGAGGAAGGGGACAGGGGCTCACAGAGGGCCCCAGACCTCTTCGCTAGGACAGCTCTGGAACGCACGAGTCCGAGAAAAACTTCGAACCGGCCTAGTGAGGGCTGGTGGCTGATGGATCTGTTGAGACTGGTCTGAGGACTACAGGCTCACAGCCGCAGCCCCGTCTGGGTATTGTCTGAGTCAAGCGAGGGCTGAGTGTTGTGTCTCAACCAACCCTCAGCAAATCGGAGGGCCCGGTGACCCGGAACACAAGCCCAGGGTTAGGCTCGCACACTTGGACCCGTCCCGAGTCGAGAACCTGCTCCAGAGATCCTTGCTCTCTAACGTGGACAATGCAGGGGGTGGGAGCAGAGGCGGTGGCTCACGGTGGCCTCACCTTCTGCAGCCAGGAACGCCCTACCCCATCCCAGTCCCAGCATAGGACACAGCTGACCTGTGGGGCACCCTGATGCTGCAAGCCCCCCACCCCCAGCACCTCAGCTCCTTGAGGGGAACAATGTGCTACTGCTAACCCTGAAGGTCCCGGCTGGGAATCTGGCCCCCAGCTTGGTTCCCGGCAAGGCTCCTGACCCGGGGACAGACAGCTTAACCTCTCCCTGGTTAACAGGCATCCTATAAAACTGGAAGAAACAGTCCACTTCGCAGCCCGAGGGGGCGGCATCTGCTCAAAGTGCCTGTAAACTCATTCCCCAGGCCCAGAGCAGAGACGCTGCAGAAAAACAAAACAAAACAAAAAACAAGCCGAGGTCTCCCAGCTTCCTTGCGCAGGCAGGTGGCTTCGGCTCTCTCCCTTCCCCGGGAAAACTGCAGAAAGCGTCAGGTGACCAGACCCTCCAAGAGGACCCCGAACCCTCACGGGCTCGCCACCCTGGAGGCCAGGCAAGGGAGAGGATGCCTTTGAGTAGCAAGGCCCACGAGGTGGAGGACTCTGGGGGGGCCACGGTCCAGAGGCAGGCCTCCTAGGAAGCCGCCGAGAGCGAGCAGGCCAGGCTCTGTGCAGGGAAAGCTGGAGGTCAGAGGTCGCTGGACAGCCCCGCTCCGGGCTGCACCGAGCACGGCCTCCTGTTCACACCCCAGACACCTCGAGGAGCTGGGTGTCCGGGTGCCATCAGGCGCCCTGGGAAGCGGAGGGCAAAGGGGAAGGTGGAGGAAGAGCAGGCCAAGGCCCCACGGAGCTGAGGCCAGAGGCCAAGCCCAGGGCTCCCGAGCGGAGGTGACCTCGGGCTCAGAGTTCCCGACGCAGGAGAGACCGTCCACCGAAATACCTCCGACCCCTAGAAACAACAGCGATGACAGGCCACGACACCGGGCCGGAGTCAGGCTCAGGAACATCCTGTGCGCACGTGTGTCCAAGCGACAACAGTCACCGTTGGGGACACCTCCAGGAAGGACAGCAGAGCCCGTGACAAGACGAGAAAACCACCTGGGGAAGCAGCATCCACAGGCCGAGTCCCTCCGGGCCGGGCTCAACGGGACACAGCAGTCGCCCAGGAGCGAGACCAGTCGGTCACCCGCCTGTAGCCAGGGGTGGGCTCTGGCTCCTGGGACCCCCCTGTAGGGCTGTCCCCGGGGGGCGGGGGGGCTCGAGGCGCCGCACCGGAGCCTCACCCGCGGCCTTGCATGCTCCTGAGTGGCGGGACGACGCTTGCTTTCCGCTGAGCTCAGCAGCGACGGGGAGGACGTGCGAGGCGCACCACTGCTGCGGCCACCCCGGGTGAGCGTCCAGGGCATGACTTAGTCTGTTCTCCAGGGCTAGCAACCGGCTTTGCCCCGGGGTCCAGGCCACGGCGGGAGCCGGTCGGTGGCCCCCGAGCCCACAACCACGTAGTTTGCTGGGTGATTGCTCACAGTCAGCAGGTGGGCGCTGTGCCCTGCAGGACATTGCGGGGATGCTGGCAAAGGGGGCCTCGGTGGGACCCGGGCCCTGGGCCAGCGGGCACGACACGGCACAGTCAGAGTTCTTGCTTTGGCGAGTCTGGAGCCCACCTCTTTCCTGGTCTTACTGAAAGCAGGACATGGTTTTAAATTTAAAATGGCAGGGGCACTGGGCGGTCAGGAGTTGAGCACCTGCCTTCAGTCCCGGGGTCCCGGGATCGAGTCCCGCATCAGGCTCCCTGCAGGGAGCCTGCTTCTCCCTCTGCCTATGTCTCTGCTTCTCTCTACCTCTGTCATGAATAAATAAAATCGCAGAGCACATCTAGCCAAGCGGCTCTCAAATCTTTTGTTCAGAGTTGCAGAGCCCATCATCCAAATGCATACTTAACAAAGAAAAAAAAAAACAAGAAACCCATAAAAATTGGTAGTCCTGCGGGATGGGGGAGAGGAGGGGGAGGGAAGGCACGAGGCGGGGGGGTGGATGCAAGACTTCTTTTTGTTTTCGACTTTGGAAGCACATAACATCTATTATGTCTTCAAAAAAGTAAAGCAGTTTTTCAGGCTGGAAGCCCACGATGTAAAGTGGCTGAGAGCAGAGCTGCTTTGGCAGAAGGCGGTGGGAGGGGTGGTGGGCAGAGACTAAGCTCTTATTTTATAGCGGGGGGGGGGGGGGGGGGGGGGGGGGGGGGGTGTAAGCCCAGGGAGCCCGGCTACCTCTCCGGCCCTTTCTTTCCATAAGACGTATTCAGAAAGGGCTAAATATACTCCCCTGAAGAAATGAAACAGCCAATCCTTTTGAAAGATTTATTTTTAATTAAAAAATAAAAGTTATCTTAACATGTCTGCTTTGCAGCTTCAGAGATGGCAACTCAATAAAGCAAGAAAAACCAGGCTTCTCAGTTCTCGGGTCACCTGACTGTCTTATAGTGGGTACAAAGGCACACGTGTCTTCAAACAAACTTTATTCAGGAACAATTCTAGTAACTCAGAACGCCCTTCCCTCAACTCTTCTTTGCCCACCCTCACCGGCCCCAACCTCCCCACCCTCCCACCCCCAGCAAAAAAAAAAAAAAAAACAACCAAAAAACATTAAATTCTCTTTTAAAACTACTAAATAAGTGCTGAGTCAGCAAGGAAGCCAGGCCCGCTGCCCAAGCTCCTCCACCATCTCTCTGCTGCGATGCCTGGCTGCCCAGAGGCTGGCAGGGAGAGGGCCTGGCAGTCCTCCGCCACCCCAGAGCCAGGGTGGGGCTGGCCACACGGCCGGGTGCTGGTACCCAGCCCCGCAGCCCTCACCTGGGGGTAGAGGGGGAGCAGGCAGTTCCAAGGCACTGTCTCCCTTCATCAAGGGCATCTCGTGGCTAAAGCAGCCTTTTGGGAAGAGAAAGGCCTGTAAGGCAAGCAAAAGTCTTCGTCAAACGCTTGGGATGAAACCACTGAGCACCCAGGAAGATGCTCATCTCTTCTCCCCGAGTTTGCCAGGCTTTGGGAAGCGGATCTCTTTCTAGCCTCCCTGACTCCCCTCTTTCCATTTCCTCCCCGTCTCCCCCTTCCCTCCCCCACAAAGAGTTTTTATTTTAGCTTGATGGTGGGGGTTCCGAAGAGGCTACTGGCAACTCCTGGGGCTGGCCGGGGGGCTCTGCTCCGTCCACGGGGACATCGCATGCTTTTGGTTCCTGGGCGTCACAGAGCTCCTCCTGTCCCTGGGAGGGTGCGAGGTGCTCCTGGCTCTGGGCCTGGCTGTTCATCTTCTCCTCAGCCTCAATCTCTTCCGATGTGGGGATGGAGTTCTTCTTGGGGCGACCTTTGGGTTTTGTGGGTGCTTCCTGTCCACCTTTCAGAACCTGTGTGGGAGGAAAAAGCATCCTTAAATGCAAGAAATACCGTCCTCCCTCTACTTTCCCATGCAACAGCGTCTAGGCCATTCCTTCCCAGCAGTGAGGGTCTGCAAGAAGTACTTTCAACCCAGCACTTCTAGAGTATAAAGACATTGTCATTCTTTATTATGATTATGATTTTAGAGCGACATTTTTTTTAGGATTTTATTCACTATTTCTATGAGGGAAAGAAAGAGAGTGAGTGAGCATGAGTGGGGGGAGGGACAGAGGGAGAAACAGACCCCCCGCCGAGCAGGGAGCCTACCACTGGGCCTTGACCCCAGGATCATGACCTGAGCCAAAGGCAGACGCTTCACTGACGGAGCCACCCAGGCGCCCCAAGACATCTTCATTCTTTAAATATTCAATGCACTTTCAGTAAGCATCACATATTTTGGCTTTAAATAAGATGACCACAAACATATTTTTAAAAATCCAACTTCAACAGTAAGGAAGGAAGTAAAAAAATATGAATGTAGTATCTATCAAGTTGACAAGTTAAAGAGACCATATTTGCAGCAAGCAGGAAAATACATACTCTAGTGTGGACGTGTAATTGGTACAACCTTCTGAAAAGGCAATCTGAGAATTCAGCTCAGACAACCCTGTTGGCCGTGTCAGGATCATGAATGATTTTTACATTTTTTTCTTTCTTTTTTTAAAATATTTTATTTATTTATTCAGGAGAGACGCAGAGAGTGAGAGAGGCAGAGACACAGGCAGAGGAAGAAGCAGGCTCCTCTCAGGGAGCCCAACGTGGAACTCGATCCCGGGTCTCCAGGATCACGCCCCAGGCTGCAGGCGGCACTAAACAGCTGAGCCACCTGGGCTGCCCTTACATTTTTTTTCTTTATGCATTTTCACATTCTCTAATTTTTTGGTACAATGATCACATGTACGTTATTTCCAGAATCAGAAAAAAAAATGTTACAAGAAATATACAAGTGAATCGCTCAAAGCCGTAGTAGAGACATAGAACGTTCCAGCTAGTTTTGACAGGAGAATAACTCAATTAAATTCTCACTCTGCTACTTAATCAGCTTTGTCTCTGGGAGAGTTCTTTAAAGGCTGAGCCTCAGTTTCCTCATCTACAAAACAGAGATAATAATACCTCATCTCACAGCCCAGAACAGGCCTCCCACATTCCTCGCCTGGTTAACTCAGCTTAGCGAATGCTTCTTCTCCTGGGAGCCTTCCTTGACCTCCCAAGACTACAGTCAAAGGCCCTCCACCAGATAGGCTGTGAGCTCTTACACTTCCCCCACTGACACACTTTTCATAAACCACAGTCACCGCCTGTTTACTGGCCTGTCCTTCCCACTCAGCCCCTGCACACAGGAGGCATCCAATAACTGGTGTTGAACAATGAGCCTTTCCCTCCAGAAGGATATAAAGCAAGAGAAATAACAGTGCCCCAAATAGCCTTTGCGGATCTCAAAGGACTTGCACATTGATTACCCCAGTGTGTGACATCCACAGGAATACCATGACATACAAAGGGAGAACTTTAAAAATGTGCATTATGTATTGCTTTAGAATGTAACGGACAGGCCCTTCTTCCACTGGCTCTGAACTCTGGGCTGGTGTAGCTGCTGATTTTCCAGGCAGCTCGTAAGAAGAGCCTCAGGAGAACCTGGATTGGCACAGATCATTGGGACCGAAACATATTTTTTGCTAGTTACACAACTAGCTGAGTCTTCTCGTCCGTAGTCAAACACAGGTTCCTTGAGGATAAACCCTGCATCTATCCCTTGCTTCATGCTCCAGACAAATAACTTACGACCAACTCGACACAGGCACTCAATACTATTCTCTTTCCTTTGAGAGAAGCACAGGACCTCCAGGTGTTGAATTGTAAGAATGAATGTAGTGACTCAATAAGCTGTAAGTTCCTTTTATCAAACAGCTTTATTGAGATACAATTCACGCGCCATACACGGCATCCATTCAGAGTGACAATCTGGTGATTTTTAGAACAGTCAGAATTGTACGACCATCACCAGATTCCAACTTTAGAACATCACCCCTGAAAAGAAACCCCACACCCATTAACAGCTGCCCCGTATTTCTCCCCAGCCCCTGCTCCCCAACCCTAGGCAACCACGAACCTGCCTTCTGTCTCTACAAATTTGCCTACTCAGGACATTTCATATGACTTGAGTCACACAGTACGTCATTCTCTGAGACTGGCTTCTTTTCACTCAGCATAATGCTTTCAAGGGTCATCCATGCCATAGCCTTTATCAATATTTCAATTCCCTTTTATGGCCAACTAATATCCTTTATAGGAATATACCGCATGCCATTCACCCATTCATCAGTCGATAGATACTTGGGTTGCTTCTACCTCGTGTCTTTTGTGAATAGTGCTGCTATGAAGACGAATATAGAAGCATCTGTTCACTTCTTTGGGGTGGATCCCTACAAGTGGAGTTACTGGGCCGTATGGTAACTCTATGTTTTTCTTGAGGAACTTCCAGACTGTTTTCCAAGGTGATTTCACCACGTTCCAATGAGCAGTTTATGAGGGTTCCAGTTCTCTGGACCCTCCGCAATACCTGATGGCTTGCCTCGCTGACTACAGCCATGCTAGTGGGTAGACCGTGCTATTCCACGTCTGTGAGTTGCATTTCCCTGATGACTAAGGGAGATGGGCATCTTTTCCTGTGTTTATGGGCCAGCCATACATCTTCTTTAGACAGATGCCTATTCAAATCCTTCACCCATTTGAAAATTTGGTTGTCTTTTAATTACCGAGCTGTAAGTGCTTTTTATACACGTTCTGGATACAAGTCCACTGTCAGATGCAAGATTAGCCAAGGTGTTCTCCCATTCTGTGCATTGTCTGTGCACCTTCTTGGTGATGTCCTTCACAGCACAAAGCTTCTCAGGTGTGAGGAAGTCCACTTTATTTTCTCTTTCCTTGCCCCCGCTTTTGGTGTGCTTGAAGGATCTTGCCAAATCCAAGGCCGTGAATATTTACTCTTGAATTTTCTTCTAAGGCTTTTACAATTTTAGCTTTTACATTTAGGTCCATGGTTCACTTTAAGTTATTTTTTTGTATAAGGTGTGAGGAAACCCATAAGTTCTCAATAAACACCTCCTTTTAGCTGGGAATCTACTCAGCCACTGCACTTTCCATGCACACAGCTAACGCACAAATACGAAGGGGACCTCTAACGAGGTACGGATGCTGACAGGATCCACCTCTGGGGAGAAGGCGTCCCTGTATTCCTTTTCACATAAGTCAGCATCTGATTTTTATTCCACTCTGAGTGCAGGCTGTTGAAAGTGCCCAGATGTGCCAAGACGGAGTTTACGTGTTGAAAGCCGCTCCACTTGGTATGAAAGAGGTTATACAAAATTAAGTTGCCCCATATAGTAATCAAGTTAAAAAAGGGCAGGTCTAAGGAAGCCACCTAATTGGCAAAAGAAAGTCCAGCCCAGCAATTAGAGAACACCACCCACACAGCTTGGATAGACCCCACCTGGCTGTTTTCCTACCGCATGAAAAAAAAAAAGAAAAAAGAAAAACAATCAGACCATTTTCTAAATGGAATAAAACATTCCAGCGCGAGCAATAATTAGGAGATAACTACGCTCTTGGCTGTTTCCCGCACTCGACCTCTGGCCCTTTGCCTCCCAGCACACCTGAGACGTGCAATTATCTCACACCGTCCCATGCCAGGAGCTGCGCATTCTCATGCACCCCGTGCCCCCACCCCCCGGGATCCCTCCTTCCAAATTATTCCTAAAGCCAATTTAGGCCCCCTTGGTTGAGGGAGTCCAGACATCCCACCACACCCGAGGTCACCCACCTCTCGGAAAAACAGCTCGACACCACCTGCTTACACTAGCTGTGCTGGCTGCCAGCTGCAGCTCCCCTCCTCCCCCCAAAACGCTTACACTAGATATTCAAATGCTCTGCTGCTGAAGATGTCAGGACAGGCCTGCTTCCTTCCCAAGGTGCTCGGGTGGGCGACGGGCAGTTTGAGAGCAGAGCATGGAAAGGCAGTGCAGGGAGGGACCTCCTGCCTCCCCTCATTGCTCAGACTGGAAACCGAGCAGGCGCAGGTAGTCATGGCCAAAGAGGAGGCCAAGGTCAGGGCTGAGTTTGAACACAAAACCCTGCCCACCCGAGTCCAAAGCTCTTACCAATAGCTCATGGTGCATCATGAGCAAGGGGGACGTAAGATGTGCTGCTGTCGTTCCTGACTTTGACATGTATCTGCAGCGACCTGGTCTCCCTGCAGACCCTGTAACCCCATGACCCAGTGTCACGGCCTCCTGAACTGCGGGGCTTCCTGCCCCTTTGCCTCTGCCTTCACCGGCAGCTCTCTGCAGCAGGGAGACTCCGACACACTGATGACCGTTTCCATGAAGCTGAAAAGCAAGTGCGGATTCTCCAGCACAGACCCCTTCCCGTCCAGCCTGAAGATGCAACACGACCTCAGAGGGGGCCCCATGCTATGGCTTTGGGTGGGAGCAGGCCCAGCAGGTGCGGAACAAGAAAAAGCAAACAGCCAGGGTCCCTCGCATCCAGAAGAAAGGTTCAGGGCCCCAGCAGCCCGCAGAATTCATTTTCGGCCTATGTTTTCCGGCCTCCAAAAGTGTGGGTTCTCTGGGGACATGGGTTACATGGCTAGGTCAATAATAATAATAATAATAATAATAATAATAATAATAAAGAAGAAGGAGGAGGAGGAGGAAGAGAGGATGGCAGCTAACGTTTCTCAGCTGCACACTGTGCAGCGAGCACTGCTGTCAGGCTTTTACAGGGAATAAAGGAGCTCACGCAGGACCACGACCCTACAAGGAACAGAGGTCCTGGGCATCTTACTCATGAGGAAACAGGCCCACAGAGGTTAAGTAACCTGCTCCAGATCACACAGAAAGTAACCAGCAGCCGCTTCATGGAACTGTCGACTGTCCGGAGACTGGCAGCAGAAGAGGATGGTGGTGTGTGGTCTGCGGCCCACCCGAGTCTGTGACGGGAAGTGGGGACCCACGGGGATCCTCTCGCAGAGTCGTGTCTGAGAGCTGAAAGAGATCCCTGAATGCTGAGGCGCGTTCAGCCTGTTGCGAAACACCCTGGGTCCTCCTGGAACCCCGGGCCGAACAGAAATGGAACAGGGGGTGAGCGTCCCACCTCATGTGCAAGACGAAATTTACCCAACCCGCTATAGGTTACACACGCTGACCGGTAAAAACTAGTCAGAGATGCTATCTGGCCGCTGGCAGCGCTCTCCTTGGCCGCCGTGGGAGGAACTCTTGAGAATCAAGTGCTAATCTTTTTCCAGTTCCAATTAGGTTACTAGCCTTGAGACATCTTTATTACCCAATTAGCTTTTTCTTTTCCTCCCAGTACTTGAAGAGATAGCCTTGAAAGAGTTCTAGCAGGAAAACATATGAGGCAATCGGGATCCCAACAATGCCCCGCTGTTCTGGGGGAGTCAGAAGGGGGGCCCACAACGGAAGCACCCCTGAGCTCCGGCCCTTCGGAAGTAGTTCCAGTGCCCCGGATGCTCCCGCCCGGGACACGCTTGCACCCTTGCCACCTGTGCTCACCACACTCCTATTCGGTCCACCAAAACCAGTTCCGACGGCACCTCTTCCAGGAAGCCCTCCCTTTCTCTACCCTGGTTCTGAACCCAGGAAACCCCACCGTGGCCCAGATCACTCTGAACACTTACTAGTTCCACAGGTCGGCCTCCTCCCACTTGACGGGAGTACTTTTTTCTAATTTTATTTTGTAGTGGACCGACTCGTGACTTATCGTGGCGTCTCCGCGGCCTGGTGCTCCATTCATAAGCTCAAGATGCAACTGCTGGAGTGAACGCAGAGCTCGGCGCTCCTGCCTCCGAAGGGGGCTGAATGTGGCCGGCCTGTGGCATGCTCTCTGGGCGTAAATCTGCTAAGTTGCTCCCATTTTGCTTTACGTGACATGGATGACCCTCCACAACCAGCTCACGCCTGTGCCAGCCGCGCGGCGGCTGGTGAACAACAAGTGACGTCAGAGGCCAAGGCACACGCTCGTCCCACAGGCATCGGGTGGTGCTGGCAGGGATGGCAAACCTTCAGTTCGTTAATCATCTGACTCACGAAGAGATTGCTGATAACCGATTTCAACAATGCCTCTGCCACTCAGGAGACACTGATTTCGATGATGATGATTGACGAGGAAGGAGGTGGGTGGCGGACTTGCCCAAAATCAGCCAGGGAGGGACAGGCATGGGAACTCGGCCCAGAGCTTCTGACTCCCAGATCTGGTTCTTTCCGAGATCAGCTCCCCGGGAGGTTTCTGCCATCGTGTTTATGCGTCTCAGCAATCCTCGAGGTGTTGGAATGACTACGTATTTAATCGAATCCCATTTATCCCTCAATTTCTCCCTGCACCCTTCTCAAATACCCAATAATCATAATTCACCATCAAGTGCTCCCTAACTGCTTTCTGGACCTTGATCCTCCAATGAGATCACAAAAGCCGTGGACGCAGGTTTGTATCTTATTTCATCACTTCCTACTGTGCCTGGGATGAGGCACAGTTCGCAAGAGATGCTAACACACATCTGTGGATTCATCCAGCATATGTGTGTTTGTACTGACATCTCGGCCCCACTCTGCGCGCCCTCCAGGAGCCACGCCACTTGCACCTGAACATCCTTCCCGCGCAGGCCCAGGTCCCCAAAGAGGAAATGATGAGATTTTCCCAGGAATTCCCTTCCAGGAACATAATAAATGCTGCCCTGTTGGCTTTCTAAAAAAAAAAAAAAAAAAATGTTCCCCAGTAATATTAATTTACAATGTATTTATTTTTCTCATCGTTAGCAGACAACGGCAAAAACGAAAGTTTTCAGAAAAAAAATTATTGGACAAAAGCACAAAGTTGAGAAAATGGCTCAGTATCTACTAGTTATTACAAATATCTATTAACTTACCACTTTCCCTAAACAACTAGGGGCGGGAGATGAACCTCAGTTTTAGTCATTGTTTAAAAAAAACAAAACGAAACCAAAAAACCCCATCATATTCCAGCCCCTGAACACCAGGAAAAAATGGCTTGTGACCAGATGGGTCTGCCAATGAGACTGTCACCCAAACAGGCCTGGCCCGCCTGGTCTGCACCAGTGAGGCACAGGTTCACAGGATACCTGGTCTCTCAAGAGAACAGGCCGCTTTCCACCCTCTTTTCCCAGCTCACCCCTTTTCTCTGGACTTTGACCTTTTCCCCTGTGGTTTACAAAACTGTCAATGAAACACTCAGCTACTTTGGGAAATTTGGATTTAACAGATTTTTCAGATTTGCTCTTTTTAAAAAAAAAAAAAGAATGATGATGAAGCAGAGTCTGTCAAATTTGGAGACATATATTTGGGGTTTTTTGGTTGGAGAGATGTTTATGCTAATAGGTCCGTTTAGAAACCAAAGATGGAATGATTCATTAGCTGGGCAGGGAAGCAGTGTTAGGGAAGCCATAGCCATTATACCTGAGCATCAGAGGAACCTGGGAGCTTGTTAACACACGTCTTCCCAGCCCTGTCACCGTCCTCTGCACTCGGGATCTTGGGAAGGCCTAGAGTTCTGCATTTTTACCTGCAATCCAGGTTACTCTGACACCCACTAAAGCTTGAGAATGCCTGCATTACAGCACGCAGAGCCGCAGGGACAGATGTGCCCTATATGTCATTATACACAAAGAGCACCGACTTCTATTCTTAGCTACTGGTGGGAGGGGGGAAGGAAGTTCTTTGAAAAGGCTAGCAGGTGGGGTTAAAACTAGCAACTGAGAAGCTTGTGGGCTTTCTTTTATTTCTAAGGAAACTCTGAAAAAGAATATCCTTCTGGTCAGGAAATGCAGGTCAGCAGGAATGGCTTATCTGACCGTTCCAACTGCCTGCCTCCCAGCCAGCAGCATGAAAGGTCTTCCACTCTCTGGAACCCAAACCACCAAATGGTCCCTCCTGCCTTCTTCCCAGCCCTGTAGTGAGACTTTTCCCCGTCATGATGGGTGCACGGGGACCCTCCCTCTCTCCCTTCTTACCATTTTCTTCCACTTCATCCTACGGTTCTGATACCAAGTCTTCACTTGCAGTTGAGTGAGGCCCAGAGACTGGGCCAAGTCCAACCTAGAAGGCGTGAGATACAAAGGAAGGATGAGTAGAGATGCGGTCCTGTGGACTAGCTCCATGCACTGCTATCAAAGCGTGGACTTCCCCCATTAAACTGGTTCTTCCCCAAAGAGCTTTACTTTCCTTCCAAGAATCTCATGGATGAAACTCTGGGAACCTAAGAAACAGGTGCCTACAACCCAATGACACCCGACTCCTGGGGCCGTCATCCTGGAAACATTCACTGTCTACCCTGGACCCAAAAAGGATTTCTCAGCCATGATTGCAAAGTCCCCTTTCTGACCTGACAAGAGTCTTTACTGGGATCCTGTACAAAATGAGGACTCTGACCCCAAATCCAAACTGGAAAGGAAAAGTAAAGACCTATCATCCTTGTCAAAATCCTGCTCATCACCCCAGATCCAGCACAAGCCCCCCTATCTTGCAGGCAAGCCTCCCTACTCCCATGACACCTCCCCAGGTTATGCCCTCTGGACCTTCCCACTGGTCAGCCAGCACCTGCGTGGCTCCACGTTCTCAAATGTTCTCTAACTGCTTCCCATGAGCCATTTCTGCCTCCCTGACTCAACTGCAAGGGCTTCCTTTCTGTCCACAAAAGTGCCTATCATGCTCTAAATCCAGACCAAGGGCTCAAAAATACTTTCTGATGGATGGGCTCATTCATTGTAGCTGCCCTAACCTGTCATAATGTGGGGTTCCAAAAGAAACCTTAAATCGGTGCCCCCTCCTGTTCCCCATTCTCCTGCTGGTTTAACCATGGTTCTGCATTTCTCTGTAGCCTTCTGGAAAGTCCTGAATGTCAAAGCCATTCCTGGGAAGTGTGAGGCTGGAGCTACTCCAGTAACACAGCAACCAATTCCCCAGTACCACGGCATCCCAGGCCCGATGCTCAGCCCCTGACGCACACTGTCTTATTTGTTCTTTTCACAACACTGTGAGGTGGGTATAATTATTCCCATGTTATGCATGAGAGACCTGAAGCTTGGAGAGATTAGGATCCCTCGGTGACCATGGCCAAATCCTGTCTGCTGCCCATTTTTGTGAAGAATATTTTTATCGGAACACAGACACCCAGTGGTCTGTGTACTGTCTGGGGCTGCTTTCAGGCTACGGCCTCAGAGTAGAGTGGTTGTGACAGAGACTGTAACGGCTCACAAAGCTGAAATTATTTTCTCTCTGGTCCTACACAAGGAAAATTTTGCTGACCCCTGGTCGATGATCCTAGCATGAGAGGCGGAGCCTCTCACCTACTTCCATCCGACTTGCCTGCCTCCTCCTGGACGGGGCTCCCCTCCACCCACCATATTTTTTGTACAAGTTAGATCTGTCCAGGGGAAGCTCTTGCTCTGGTTTTTGTGGAGCTAATGCACGGATGTCACATCACAAGGTGTTAGCAAACAACCCGACCGGAGCACATTAAATGAGACAGAGAACTCAGTCCTCAAGACTACTACTGTGGGCCGATCTTGAGAAGAACCCCAGACCTACCTGAGCACCGGCCGGAAGGACCACCTCCTCGAGCCAACATTAGCTGTCACCCTGTGGCTCTAACCCTGCTCAATGCAGCAGTATGGACTTCCAGAGCGGCAGCTTGGGATGGGCTCCCTAGACACAGGGAGCGGTGCTCACCACCACTTCCCAACTCCTGGATTTCTGAGGATTACAGTTCTGAGGCTTCTGAGGATTATAATTTGTGGCTCTGAGGTCCCTTATGTCACACAAATCTCTGCAGCCACTAAGCCTGAGGCATGGGGACTCCCAGGTGCCAGTTCTTGGTGGCAACTTTCTCTCCCCAGGGAGCACTGAGCAGTGTCACACCATGAGGAGGACCAACGGGCATCAGCAGTGAAGGTTCCAGGTGCTACCTGCTGGCACTGCCAGGTGCAGGGTCCCCTGCTCCAACCAGAGCCCACGATTTAAATCCCCAGTAATACAGACTTTCTTCAGAACCCTTCGGAACCTGTGTCACACGTGCATTCACACGGATCCGGCTGTCCCAGGGCAAGGGCTACTGGGAGCCAGCAGTTTCAGTGAAGGGGATTAGCAGACAGAAGGCGAACTCCCAGCGCCAACAGCACTGAGCTCTCCCCACCGAAGAAGCCTGCTTCCCAGGCAGCCGTTCATTAGGAACCAAACACCCAGGGGCTGTCCCCCAGGCTTCTGGCCTCCCGGGCGCCCACTGCACCTCCCAGCCCGGTTCACCTGAGGCCATCAGGTGCATTAGTCAAGGGCAGGCTCCGTGCACAGCTCTGCCTTAGCAAATGGGGTTAGCTCACTTGGGAAAAATGCACCCCTGACTCACTCTGGCTTCACTGTCATCAGCTTTCTCTCATTACCTGCCACCGTTACAAATTCTCACTTCCCTGCATATTCGCTTAAATGGGGTCACCTAGGGAACTGGAGAAACAAACAGGGCGGGGGGGGGGGGGGGGGGGGGGGGCGGGGGAGGAAGCTGTGGGAGGAGGCCGTGCTCATGGCCCTGGTCACGTAGGGAGGTGAGAAACATGGGAGAGGGAGGGTGAAGGCGGCAGCTTCCATGCCAGCCAGATGGTGTCCTTCTCCCCAGGCAAGTGAATCAATCCTGCGTAGGTCACCTGAGAGGTGCCTGGGCAGGTAGCAGGAAGTCCCAGGAGCTTGAGGAGGAATTAGCATTTCTGTTAGAATGTTCTCTGGCTTTTAGAAAGTAAGCCTAGAATGTTCCCCAGGCTGTGGAAGCCCTTTTGGTGGGCCCCCAGGCAAGTCCTAAACAAGGCCCCCGCCTCACCTGGCCGCCCACCTCTCCGAGGCTCCCCACTAGCCGCTGAGGGGGTCAGAAGAGCTGCTGATACCCGGGGAGCCCTCTGTCAATCCCCAGCTTCCAGCCGCATCTCCACCATCTGGCCAAAGGCTCCCCAGCTGCTCAAGTCCAAACAGAACTCCCTCTTTCCTCCACCAAACCCACACGGCCTTGGCCTTGCAACTTCGGTCACGCTATCCCTGTCCACGCAGTGGCCCATCCAGGAGACGCAGCCTTCCCAGCTGTCTCCTCTCTTCCTCAAGCCTCTTCAAGCCAACGTCAACTCTGTCCATTCCATCTTCAAAACTGTTCTCCAACCTATCCCCCCTTCCCTGTTCCCACTCTCACCACCTTCAGTGACGATCCCCAGACTCCCTCCCAGTCCCCTGCTCCATCCTCTCCCCCTGAGATCAACCACTTATGGTGCCACCAAGGTGGCGAGTCTAAAGTGTAAACCTGGCCATGTCCCTTCCAGCTCTCAGTGGCTGCCAGTGAAGACCAAGTCCGGGTTCTTTGGCCAGGTATCCGAGCCTTCCCACCTCCAGCCTCGTCTCCTGCCACGCTCCCGTGTGCGCCCCGGTCTGTAGACATCCCGACCACTTGCAGTTCCCTCCACAGGCCCGGTGAGACGGCCTCCGTGCCTGTGTGTGCCATTCCCCATGGAACCGGAGCTCCTCTGCCTCCTCTGAGAGGCCTTCCCAACCCCGGCCTGACACAGTCAGCACTGTCTCTATACTCCTCCAGGCCTTGGTAACATCCTGGCCCCGGGACCCGTGCCCTGTGTCATAGCTACCTGTTGTCCTTCCCTACGATCTCCTCCAGAGTAGGCCTCTTGTCTCCTGCTTTCTGGACTCACAGCCTCTGCCACAGCGCCCTGCACACAGTAAAGTCCCCACCACACAGCTGATGAGCACTCGAGGAACTGAATCAGTAAGCGAGTGCCCTTTGGTCAGTGATTTGTATACTCCTCTCCCATTTAAATTTGGGTCAAACAGCTACTAACTAGCTTAGGAGATGCATCTGAGTTTTCTTCCCTTTCCCCTTAATGGGACTACGGTCAAACCTCATAGGGACAAGCAAGTGAGCAAAAGAACAGGAAAAGGGCCTAGAAAACCCTCCTGATAAATAGGATCACATATTAGCTCAGCCATCTCCAGATCCCCGGAGTTTGAAGGAACAAGGTAAGACATACATTCTTGCATATTTTGCAGCAAAGACACTAAATTAAAGAAATAAGGTGAGAGCGGACCGCTGGATGGCTCAGTGGTTTAGTGCCACCTTCGGCCAAGGGCATGATCCTGGGGTCCCAGGATCGAGTCCCACATCGGGCTCCCTGCATGGAGCCTGCTTCTCCCTCTGTCTGGGTCTCTGCCTCTCTCTCGGTGTCTCTCATGAATAAATAAATAAAATCTTTTTTTAAAAAAATAAGGTGAGATATTAAAGCCTCTGAGTAAAGCTGGGGTCACAGTCCCCTCACCTGGATCTCAAAGGGGTTTAAAGAAGGGACTTTCACCCAGGTCCTCCTCATCTCTCAGCCAAGGGGTTCTGACTTGCTGTCCATCGAATTTCTTCGAACAGCTCCTCAACCGAGGTCAAGAGCCTGGCCAGCTGGGGAGCTGGAGGGTGGGAGGAAGCCTCTGAGGCTCATGGGCCCCAGTCCCACATCGAACCCACTGCACCTGATCTTACGTGTAAGTGGCTTTAAAAACCAAACCTGGGACGCCTGGGTGGCTTCACGGTTAAGCATGTGTCTTTGGCCCAGGGCGTGATCCTGGAGTCCCAGGGTCGAGTCCCGCATTGGGCTCCCTGCGTGGAGCCTGCTTCTCCCTCTGCCTCTGTCTCTGCCCACCCTCCCCCGCCATTAATAAATAAAATCTTTAAAAAACCCACAAACAACCTGTTTTCCAGCTCACAGCCTGGGCAACCGTTCTCTAAACCCGACTGTGCCTCTCCCACTGGAGGAGCTCAACACGGGGATGGGGCAGGGGCAGGATGTCCAGCACCGGGCAGACTCCAGGGCTGCAGCGCCCAGTGCTGGCGGGCTGGGTTCTGCTGAGCAGGCCGGGCCCCGAGCCAGGACGACACCCCCACCGCACTGCGGGGCCTCCTAAAATAGTCCCGAGGCCACCCACCCCACAATGGGAGCCAAGGGCGTCTCCCCCTCCCCAGGGCCTCCCCTGCGGAAAGTCCTCTCCAGGTTCTCACCTGTCGGGGGTGGACAAGTACTTCTGCTTCTGGAATTTCTTCTCCAGGCCCATGAGCTGCAACTCGGTGAAGATGGTACGACTCCGGCGGGGCTTCTTCTGGCGCGGCGTGGGCTGCTCTGTCTCCGACTCGCTGCTGCCTAGGGCCTCACCCCCTGGGGCCTCAGCAGAGGCGGCCTCGGAGGCCGGGTGGCAGGACAGTGCCTGGGCGGCTCCCGGGGTGGCGGGGACCAGGTGGGAGATGACCGTAGGCTGTCGGGTGATCACTGAGAGGAGAGGGTATGCCCGAAGGGAAGCGGGGCCTAGAAAACACAGAGGGGGGCAGGTCATGAGAGGAGCCAGGGTGGAAGGAAGCCAGGGGCCCTCAGAGGACCACTCGCCCAGACCCATTTGATGAAGTGGGGGCGGGCCTCTGATCCTAAGGAGGGTCTCTCTCTAATGGGAGAAAGGGAAGAAGAAGAACTTCAAGACCTAGAAGTCCTGGGTGCACAGGTGAGAACACCCAAGCTCCCCATGGCCAAGAAGAGGCTCCTGCAACTCATCTGGTATTAAGAGGGCATTGCCCCCCTTTTAAACCTCTAAATTCTGATTTTATGGATATGGGTCAATAGTCTGAGCAGAAGTTGTAGAAAAAGCTAGAAACTTCAAAAAGCCAGAAAAAGCTAGAAACATGTACTGAAGAATACAGAATAGATTTGCGACATACAAACTGCCTGAGAGCCACCTCTGCTCTTTATAAAAATACATAGTTGCTAGGACGCCTGGGAGGCTCAGTGGGTTGAGCCTCTGCCTTCAGCTCAGGTCGTGACCCTGGGGTCCTGGGATCGAGTCCCACATCAGGCTTCCTGCATGGAGCCTGCTTCTCCCTCTGCCTGTGTCTCTGCCTCTCTTGGTGTCTCTCATGAATAAATAAATCTTAAAAAAAAAAAAAAAACATAGTTGCAACTATGAATTCCTACTGAGAGGTCTCCAAACTTGAATCCTAACATTTTTCAGAGCTGGAAGGATGCTTAAACATGATTTAACTCAACTCCTTCATTTCAGAGACAAGCCTGAGTGAACGGCTAAGGGACTTGCCTAAGATCACAGAGCCAGGGAGCAAGAAGATCCAGGAGTCAAACCATGTTCTTCTGGCTCGAAGTCTAGGGCTCTTATCACATCATGAATCACAGGGGCACATCATTCAGAAGAGGGGGGCAAACAGAAACAGATTTTAATTCACGGGAAAACTCAGCTCCAGTAGGACCCGCTCACGGCCTACAGCGCCGTGTGAGGCAGGACTGCCGGGCTGGGTCAGAGCTTGGCTGAGAAACCAGAGCTGAGGCTGCCTGCCCGAGTCTGCCGTGGGCATTTGCGGGGGTGTATGGTGGCATATATGCTAGTTATGTGCCACTCCTGCCTTAGGAATTTCAAGGCAGAAGTACTTTTCTGTCCAAGAATCTGTTATGTCTTTGAAGTTCAAGTAAAAGAGCTCTTCCTTTCCATCATTCAATAGTATCATGTTTAAAATGTCATGATCGGGACCCATGTAAGTCACTTTGTCTCTCTGGGTCGCAGCCTTGCCAACCATGTAGTGAGTAAAAATAGATAATTTCAAGGAATTCTTCAAACTCTAATATACCGATGCCATAAGAGTACCTCTCATCCCAAGCCCATCTTGATATCTGATGAAAATAGAGAAGACCCAGGGGCCGCCCTTCGGGACTCGGCCCAGCCCTGATGGCTCACTACAAGGGCAAAGGCAAGCATCCGAGCCAACCAATGCTCACACTGGCTCTGGGTTAAAACCAACCAATGTCACAGCAACACCCGGGTGCTACTTGTGTTGTATCTCCCTCCTCTGGGTTGGCATTTGTCTTCTTATTCATCCCCGTGCTTCTGTCTTGGATCTCAGGTACAGGTATTAAAACAGATAATTTCTCTTGTTCTTTGACTCCTTCTCATAAAGCTCAGTACAAACCACAAAGTTGTTAAATAATAAATCACCAATGGCTATGTCTTCCATTAACTCTCCAGCCAATGCTAACACTGGAGGTTTTGTGTTGTGGATTCTTTTTGAGGGAAAAAAAATCATCTGGGAATGAATTATAGCAAGAAGATGAGAATACCCAGGCCTGTGGTTTTGGGTCTCCCAGGATACATCATGAAATGTCCCTTTTTGAAAACAGTATCTGAAAGCTTCTTTATAGACGCAGACGCGAGGTGTTTCTCAACTCAAATCACTTTATTCCTTTAATTCTGACTTTTTTTTTGTTTTTTAATCTTTTTTTCAAGATTTTGAAGGAGGGAGAAACAGGCTCCATGCAGGGAACCTGATGTGGGACTCGATCCCAGGACCCCGGGGTCATGCCCTGAGCCAAAGGCAGATGCTCAACCACTGACCCACTCAGGCACCCCTAATTCTGACATTTTTTAAAAAGGAACCACCTTTATTAAACAGGCTAACTTATGATCTAGAAACCTAGGAGCTTACCAGTACAGGGAGTGGCTACTTATCTACCCATCCATAAGACTTTTTATCACCAGAGTTTCAGCTTTCTCTTTTGTAAGAAAGTTAAACTTTTTCCCCCTAACGTTAAAAAATACTTTGGAAGAGTGGTAGTATCTAGCTTTGACAAGGATATGGGGAAATGGGCTCTCATAGATTATTGGTGAGAGTGTAAATTGGTATAGTCTTTAAGGACAAGCTAAGCAGTACCTCTCACATTACTGACCAAGCAATTCTATAATTTGAGATCAATTTTGCACAGAGATTTATGTACAAGTATATTCACTGCAGTCTTTTTTTAAATTTTTTTTAATTTTTATTTATTTATGATAGTCACAGAGAGAGAGAGAGAGGCAGAGACATAGGCAGAGGGAGAAGCAGGCTCCATGCACCGGGAGCCTGATGTGGGATTCGATCCCGGGGCCTCCAGGATCGCGTCCTGGGCCAAAGGCAAGCGCCAAACCACTGCGCCACCCAGGGATCCCTATTCACTGCAGTCTTGATTATAATTGTTAAAAAGGAAAAAAACCAAAAAAATAAAAATAAAAATAAAAAATAAAAAAAAATTTAAAAAAAAAGGAAAAAAACCTACATGTCAAGAGGAAAATGATTAAATTGTGGTACATCTACAGTATGAGCTACAATGTAACCACTAAAAAGATCTGTATAAACTGATTGATTACATGGAAAAATAGATAAATTAAAATGGAAAAAACTCTAAAATAAATTATTGAGAGAAAATAAAGGTATGGGACAATTTGCAATCTATTAAAAAAAAATCTAGATGTGTGTCTGTACTTATAAGTGCATTTTTTTAAGCCCAGGAAATTAGTCACCAGACTATTACCAGTGGTTACCTCTAGAGAAGGTGTGGGAGTGAAACAGGGTGAAAAGTAGTCTACATGTATTACTCTAATCCTGTATTTAATCTTGCCATGAATGTTTATTGAGCATCTACTATGGGGCTATACTCTGTTCTAAAAGTTGGGGACAGAGCAGTAAATAACATAAAGTCCCACTTTCAGGAAGCTTACATTTTAGTCTGGAAGGTAGACAGCAAACAAATAAATATATATAATGCCAGGTGTGATAACTTCTATGAAGAAAACCACAGCAGATTGAGGAGATGGGGCAGGTGAGGAGGGGGCAGGCATTTCAGAGAGGCAAGGAAGAGAAGACAGTTGGGCAGACAGGTGACTCTGTGGAGAGGAGAACCTTGGCAAGAGCACCCAGGGGCACAGAACCAGGTCAAGCAAAGCCCTAAAGTGGGAATGAGCTTGTGTTCAAAGAGTAGCAAAAAAGCAGAGTGGGTGGGGGGGTGGGGGGGCGTGTCATAGGAAATAATAATTTGGAGAAATATGCCATAGTCAGATCACGTAAGTTCTCGAAGGCCAGGGCAAAGAGTTTGGATTTTCTTCAGGATGTGATAAAAGCATTGGCGAGAGTTGAGCTATAGAAGGACGTGATGTGATTCACATCCTGAAGGTCCCTGTGGCTGCCGTGCAGGGGACCGACTTGGGGGGGGTGGGCTTGGAGGCCGAGAAGTTAAGCCAGGAGGAGAGGCGGTGTTCTAGAGCAGGGACCACCATGCCACGGGCCAGAAAGGTAGCAGCTGCAGGAGTGAGCTGCATGTGCTTTACAGTTAGGGTGGAAGAGCCTGTGCGAGGGCTGAATGTCGTGTCTGAGCTACAGAGAGCTGCCAAGTCAGGTCTGGGTTTTTGGTCGTAGCACACAGAGGCACGATGGTGCCAGTTACCAAGAAGGGAAAGACTGGGCGAAGAGCAGACCAGGACCTGTGTTTTAGAAGAGCTGCCGTGGCACATGGTAGTCTTGTTGAAGAGGGAGCTACGTATACCAGTCTGGAGTTCAGAGAGGAGTTAGGCTGGAGACACAGCCCTGACTCATGGGAGTACATGTGGCACTTAGAACCACAGGATTAAATGACACCTAGAGAGTGAGTGGAATAAATATAAAGATCCAAGGATTGGGCAAGGGGGTAGGCGAACATCTGAGGTCATAAAAAGGAAACAAAGCCCGTCAAAGGGACCAAGGAAAGGCAACAGAAGTAGTAGGAAATCACTATCTCATGGTATCCCAACCCCTAGATGATACTTCTGCAATAGAGCTGACCTTTGAACACCACGGGGGTTAAGGGTACTGATCCCACAGTTGAAAATCCATGTATAAATTCTGATTCTCCAAAAATGTGATTGCTAGTAGCCTACCCTTGACCAGAAGTCTTACTGATAAACAGTTGATTAACACATATCTTGTATTATTATTTATTTATTATATACTGTGTTCTTACAATGAAGCTAGAGAAAGGAAATGTTATTAAGAAAATTGTAAGAAAAAGAAAATACACTGTACTGTGTTTATTGGGGAAAAAAATCTGCATCGAAGATTTTTTTCCATGCAGTTCAAACTCGTATTATCCAAGGGTCAACTGTATTTATGTTTTACTACCAGGACATATTATTTTTGTAATCTAAAAAAGAAAGAGACTAAATGAACTTTAGTTTTGTTCTCATTGCAAAGTTTTAATATAGGTCCAAGAAGAATTTTCACGCCCATAAGTGGTTAAAGCTTCTTTTGAAAATCTAGACCCCCCCCCAAAAAAAAGAAAAACCAAATCCCCAAAACAAAAAATCTCAACAACCTAGAAATCGCAGCAATGGAGTATAAAATATGTTTGGTTTTATGACACTGCTAGTAAAATGAGCTCTGAGCAAAGAGGACTCTCTCTGAGCCAATGGGTCTAAAGAATTTTCTCCTCTTGTGATGGAAGGTGTTTGAGTCCTCATGCTACACAGAGTCCTATTCTTTCTTTTAAAATATAAAAACTTTAATATGGAGAAGTGATAGTCTTTAACAAACGGTCCTGGAATGACTGAATACCCATATGCAAAAAAAAAAAAAAAAAGAAAGGAAACGGAACCTAGAACTCATAACTTATTTTAAAAAATCAACTGAAAACGGATCATAAATCCAAAACTAAACACAAACTTATAAAACTTTTGGAAGAAAACATAGGAGAAAAATCTTTGAGACTTTGGGTTAGGCAGGGAATTCTTAGCTATGACACCCAAAGAATAACACGTCAAATAAGAGGGGGAAAACTGGTCTTCATCAAAATTAATTTTTAGGGGTGCCTGAGTGGTCAGTTGGTTAAGTGTCTGCCTTTGGCTCAGGTCATGATCCCAGGGTCCTGGGATGGAGGCCCACATCGAGTTCCCTGCTCAATGGGAAGCCAGCTTCTTCCTCTCCCTCTGCAGCTTCCCCTACTTGTGCTCTCTCAATCTCTCTGTCAAATAAATGAATAAAATGTTTTTTAAAAATTAACAACTTTTACTTGGCAAAAGACACTACTAAGAAAGTGGAAACATAAGCTATGCACTGGGAGAAAATATTTGCAAATCACACACCTGACAAATGATTTGCATCCAGGATATATTTAAAAATTCTCAAAGTTCAACAATTAAAAAAAAATCACCCAATAAGAAATGAGCAGAAGTTTTGAGCAGAGACTTCACCAAAGTGGATTCATAGACAGTATAT
The DNA here is from genome assembly GCF_048418805.1 of Vulpes vulpes. Taxonomy (NCBI): domain Eukaryota; kingdom Metazoa; phylum Chordata; class Mammalia; order Carnivora; family Canidae; genus Vulpes; species Vulpes vulpes. The sequence goes on from NC_132791.1 coordinate 106,479,311, forward strand.
ATGTACAGGAAAAGATACTTAGCATGATCAGCCATTGAGGGAATGCACATTAAAACTACAAGAGGAGCCTGGGTGGCTCAGACTGTTGAGCGTGGGACTCTTGATTTTGGCTCAGGTCATGATCTCATGGCCTGGGGTCAAGCCCCACATGGGGGTTCTGTGCCCAGCTTGGAGTCTGCTCAAGATTCTCTGTCCCTTCCTCTGCCCCTCCCCTCACTTGCATAGTGCTCTCTAAGTAAATAAATAAAATATATATAAAAAAATTAAAACTACAACAAGATACCACTACACAGCTGTTAGAATGGTCCAAAAATTTTTATAAACTGACAATATCAAGTGTTGACAAGGATGTGGAGCAACTTCTCTCTCTTATGCCGCTGATGGGAACGCATGCAAAACAGTATACCATCTTTGAAAAGCAGTTTGGCATTTTCGTATGAAATTAAACTTACAATAACCATATAACCCAGTAATCCTCCCCTCCTAGGTATTAAGCCAAGTGAAATGAAAACATAAAAACCTGGAACGCCTGGGTGGCTCAGTGGTTGAGCATCTGCCTTCAGCTCAGGGCATGACCCCAGGATCCTGGGATCAAGTCCCGCATCAGGCTTCCCACAGGGAGCCCGCTTCTCCCTCTACCTATGTCTCTGCCTCTCTTTGTGTGTCTCTCATGAATAAACAAAATCCTTTAAAAAAAAAAAAAGAAAACATAAAAATCTATATGCAAATGTTTATAGTGGCATTATTAGTAATTATCAAAAACTGGAAACCCAAATATCCCTCAACTAGGATGGAGAAATAAAGTGTGGCACATACACACAATGGGATAAGAGAATACTATTCAAGAATGATAAGGGACCAAAGTGTTGATACACGCAGCGTCATGAATGAATTTCAAACACATTGTGCTAAGTGAATGAAGCCAGACTCAAAGTTGTAGAATCCACTTATATGACATTCTGGAGAATGCAAAACTAGAGATGGCAAAGACATCTAGAAATCAGTGGTTTCCAGAGATTAAGGGTAGAAAAGGAAACTGACCATAAAGAGGGAACACAGGATAACTGCTGATGAAGGGGGGAAGTGACAAGGCCGGTTTATTATTATTATTATTCATGTGTAGCTGACACTGGTTTCAGGTGTACGACACAGAGATCAGACTACTCTATACCTTACACCGTGCTCACCACACGTGTAGCTACCATCTAGTGACAGGATGACAGGACTGTTTTGTATCTTGACTGTGGTTCTGGGTTACACAATTTTATGCATTTGTCAAAACTCATAACCATACACTAAAACAGTGAATTTTGGGGACGCCTGGATGGCTCAGTGGTTAAGCTCTGCTTTCCGCTCAGGGCATGATCCTGGAGTTCAGGGATCAAGTATCACATCGGGCTCCCTACAAGGAGCCTGCTTCTCCCTCTGCCTGTGTGTCTCTCATGGATAAATAAAATCTTTAAAAAAAAAAAAACAGTGAATTTTTATCAAATATAAATTAAAAATAAAATTTTAAACCCCCAAACAGTAAACGCTTTAACTCCTATTTTGTTTTGGGGAGGGGTTCAAAAGCATTTTTTTTTTTAGATTTGAGCATAGTTGACACCCAATGTTACACATTAGTGCCAGGTGTACAACATAGTGATTCAACAAGTTTATACATTATGCTGCGCTCACCACAAGCGTAGCTGCTATTTGTCACCATCCAATGCTATTACAATCATTCACCATATTCCCTAGGTGGTTGCCTTTTACTCCCATGACTTACTTATTCCATAGCTGGAAGCCTGCATCTCCCACTCCCCTTCGATCATTTACCCATCCCCCCACACCCCTCCCCTCTGACAACCAAAGGTTTGTGCTCTGTATTTATAGGTCTGATTCTGCATTTTGTTTGTTGGCTTACTCATTTGTTTGGTTTGGTTTTTTTGGTTCGACATATAAGTGCAACCGCATGGTATTTGTTTTCCTCACTCTGACTTCTTTCCCTTAGCAGAATATCCTCTAGGTCCATCCATGTTGTCTCACATGGTAAGGTCTCATTCTTTTTTTGAAGCTGAATGATATTCCATTGTGCGTGTGTGTCTGTCTGCCTGTGTGTATATATATACCACATCTTCTTTCAACAAGGAAATGCTAGAATCAAAAAGACAAGAAGTAACAAGTGGTAAGAAAGTGGAGAAAAAGGAGCTGCGTGCACTGTTGGTGGATGTGTACGTTGGTGCAGCCACTGTGGAAAACAGTATGGAGGCTCTTCAAAAAATTAAAAATAGAGCTACCCTATATGATCCAATAATTCCACTACTGGATATTTACCCAAAGAAAATGAAAATGTTCTTTCATTTTTATTATAAAAGTAATACAATCTGTTCCCCCCCAAAATATAAATATATATAAATATAAATATATATATATAAATATATATAAGGGTGGCTCATTTGGTTAAATGTCTGACTTTGGCTCAGGTCATGATCGCAGGTCCTGGGATCCAACCCTGTGTCGGGCTCCCCGATTGGTGGGGAGTCTGCTTCTCTCTCTCCCTCTGCCCCTACCCCTTACTCGTGCTCTCTCTCACTCAAATAAATAAAATCTTTGGGGGAAAAAAGAAATTTAAAAACAATTCAGAAATATATAAAGTACAAGTCCCCTCTCCTCACTGTCAACCCTAAGCCTTAGAGATAAACTTCCATAACTATCCCTACGTATTAGCACAAACGTACAGATGCTCCAAACCTAGTAACCTGTATGCTAACCTATTGAGACACAGAATTGTTAAAAAGTGTTCATTTTGTAAAATTATGCCACTTTATTTTTTCTAAATGGGTAGCCAATGTCAACAGCATTTATTGGCCAGTCCAGTGACTTAAAATGCTACCTTTAAAATTCACTAAATTCCCGGAGAAACGAAATGGGGAGTTTTTTGTTCATTCTGGGAATTCTGGGAGTCTGCTAGGGGTTTCCAGTCACCAGAATTCTGATATTCTCCTGCTGCCCAGAAAAGCAGCACCACCCTTCCCAAGGGCTGCCTTCCGCGGAGGCGATCACACACCGGTGCTGGTGCTGCTACGAGAAGGCGGTGGGTGTAGGGGAGGGGGCAGGTGGGAGAGGTAAGGCTTAGGAAGCCAAAGAGCATACGCATCTAGAAGCTGGGGTGAGTCTGCAACTTTGGAGGGAACAACGGGTACTTATTTAGAGAAAATTTCTGAAAAACATTTCAGGTGTATACTGTGTATAATCCGTGAATGTGCGCTTTCAGAAAAACTGAAGATCTTCACATTTCAAGGCTTCTGTGGCCAGATTTCTATTGTCCTTGAATATAATTCTGTACATATGCACTGGGCCATATGGGGCCCTAAAATTAGTTAGGTCCTATTATGTATACATGTGTCTATTTCTGGACTCTTCCAACTGACTGAACTAATATACAAGCTGACCACTTTAATTATTGTGGTTTTTTTAAGGGAGTTTTGTTATCTGGAAGACTAACTCCTCCCTCTTTATTCTTCTTACAAAATTTTCTTGGCCATTGCCATTCATTTATTTATCCAAATTTTAGCATCAACTTGTCAGTCTCTAAAAAGGCAAATCTCACTAAAAATTGGGTTCAAGTTACACTAACCTTATAGATTAATTTAAGGAAAAACTGTTCTTTTGATGATCCTATCCTCTCGTAGGTTGAAAGCAATTGCTGTTATTCAAAAATGGCTTTTGGAGGGACACTCATACACTGTTGATGGGAATGTAAATTGGCACAGCCACTCTGTGGAAAATGGTATGGAAGTCCCTTAAAAAATTAAAAATAGAAATTCCATATGATCTAGTAATTACACTTATTAGATATAAAACATCAATTCAAAAAGATATACACACGCATGTGTTTACTATAGCATTATTTTTTTTAAAAAGCCAAGATATGGAAGCATCCTAAGTGTCCATCAAGAGAGGAATGGTTAAGGAAGATGTAGGGTATCTAAATATATACATATATATATATATGGAATATTATGTAGGAATATTATATAGTATAAATATAATATTTATATTATGTATAAAAAGGATGAGATCATGCTATTTGAGACAACACAGATGAACCTAGAGGGTATTACGCTAAGTGAAATAAATCAAACTGAGAAAAACCATATGATCTCATTCATGAATGAAATCTAGAAAAAAATTAATAAATAAAAAGTAGAATCAGACTTATAAATACAAAGAACAAACGAATGGTGGCCAGAGTGGTGGAATGTTGGGAGAAGGACAAGATTGGTGAAGGGGAGGGGAGATACAGGTGTCTAGCTCTAGAATGAATAAGTCCTGAGAATAAGGGGCACAACATAGGGAATATAATCAATGAGACCATAATAGCTCCGTATGGGGACAGATGATAGTTATACTCGTGGTGAACATAGTATAATGCATAAACTTGTCAAATCATAATATTGTACACCTGAAACTATCAGAACATTGTTCATCATCTGTTCTCAAACAACAAATAAATGGCTTTTGGAGATTTATGCAGTTTGGTTCTCTGAGGCCTAAACCCAACAAAAAACTTCACTGAAAACAAAACAAACGGGGGCGCCTGGCTGGCTCAGTCTGTAGAGCAACTCTTGATCTCGGGGTCATGAGTTCAAGCCCTACGTTGTATGTAGAGCTTATTTGCAAAAGAAAAAAAAAATTCCCATGAACAACAGTGATCTAAGGCTCCGTCCTTCATCAAAGCCTGCAGTTGCAGCAATCTTGATCCGAAACTCCAGGGCACGTTCAGTGACAAAGCCGCAGTCTACTCGTGATGTTGGAGGCACACAGACAAGGCCACCGGGGATTTCGGGAGGACCGCCTTGTAAGTAATATAACTGCGGTGGGGCCATGTGTTGAGTTTTGGGTACTTGGAAGGAACAAGCTCGACGGCACCAGAAGTCCGTGGGTGATGTGTGCGCTACAAAGCGCTGAGTGTCCCGAAAGGCAAACCCAATGGGGAGCATTAAAGTGAGACAACATGTACTTCGGCCAGCTGTCTGCTGTCTTTTCTTGGTTTATTGTACGACCCGATTTCCAATGCAACACTGGCCCCAAGCTATAATCTCAGAGCGCTTGCAACCCCCATTTCAGATTCCCACAAAAGGATGGTGAGATTGTCCAGCCACATTTTGGTATTGTGGTTAAAAATCGTCTGGGGGGGGGGAACATACCATTAATGCATACATTAGGGGGCACTGCGGTCCCTGCGAAGGGGATGATGCGCTGTGCTATGTAGGAAGTACGGCCTCCTCTCGGCCTGAGAATGATCACTATGTCGAAATGTTGACTGGAGACAGCTGCCCTGCGCTGCTGGATCATTTACATACACTTGTGAAATTCAAGCACATTATCTGCTACCGAGTAATGACTGTAATAAACCAAGGACATTGTTTAAACAAACACATTTTTAGTTGACAAACGGAGTGTAAACATGACCACAATGAATGCATTTTCTAATCGCTGTTTTCCTCCAACCAACCCCCTAACCAAAGTTTTTGCTGCAGGATGGGGTATCATGTGGCTCGGCGGATTGTGTGTACCTAGGAGTCATTCCCTGCCAAACGTCTGACCGTGTTGAATCAGGTTTTGGATTAGAAAATCCGATTTCACTAGCGGTAGGTAAGCCATGGGACATCCCCGGGTGCTTGGGACGCCGCAGAACATTGGGTAGGCGAAAGAGAACATCTTCCACAGTGCTGATTCTGAAACACTGACCTGGCGCATGTGAGTTTGTGGGGGCCAGGTAGGGGCATCCGGGGGCTGCTGGTCCCAGGCACACGCCCTCGGTGTGAATCATCTTCCAGGGCAGAAGCCTGGCCCCCCAGCCACAGCTGCACTCGGCCCTCACAGCAGAAGCCCCAAAGAACAGTTTTCGTTCCTCCGCACCTCCCGTGGGCTCCTCGTCCAATCCTCCAACATACCAGGCCCCAAATTGCCTCTCCACACCCACATTTCCGGTTGACACAGGCGAGGGCCAAAGGTCTGAGTGGATAAGAATCTCTAAGCTGCCTGCTTGACTGATTTATGTTCCAGGAATGTGTGACCTATATATCCGCTGAAAGCTTCGGAGGGTCGAAAGCAGCACACGCAAAGACACGGTGCAGAAATTCCCGGATAACCGGACAGGCTCCATGGGGCATACCGGGTGGCTCTAGCTGAGTTTCCTGGGAAAAATCACACAATCACCCACAGCACATGACTCCCGTAGGCTCACATTCCTAACCAACTGGCTGGTAATCCGGGGTAGGGGAAAGAAGCGGATCTGTCTCCACCACCCACTTGTGGAGGGATCTTGAACAGGTTGCCCACACTTTCTTAGTTTCCTCTTCCATCAAGGAGGGCTAATGGGAGATCGCCCCGGAAGATCCCGGTGAGGACGAAATGCGTTGCCCTATGTGAAGTGCCCGGTGGGCGTTGCATTGCTGTTCCCTCCTCGTCCTTCCCTGGAATGGCCTGATGCTCTGCGAGTGAGCCAAAAGGAAAGCAGACACGTCTCCTTACCAAGAAGGCAGGCTTACTCGTGCCCCACGCACGTGGGGGGCCTTGTCAGGTGCACCCTCAGATGCAGTGCACGACCGCCACGCCAGAAACTGCCACGTTCTCTTTGCCACACACAGGTCTTCAAATGCTCTTAGAGCAGCAGGGATTTAACAGGAAAGGGCAGGAGGGCTAACCTGGCCGGACATCCCCTAGAACTATCAAGACTCCAGAAATCATGACTTCGGTTTTACAGACCTATAAAAAATTTTTTTTTTAATTAGGAGGCTCAAAGCACAGTCATTCCCAAGAAGGATGGAGGCAGGTGCACCTGGGTGGCTTAGTGGTTGAGCATCTGCCTTCAGCTCAGGGCATGATCCCAGGGTCCTGGGATCGAGTCCTGCTCTCTGCAGGGAGCCTGCTTCTCCCTCTGCCTGTGTCTCTGCCTCTGTCTCTGTCTCTCATGAATAAATAAATAGAATCTTTAAAAAAAAAAGAAGAAGAAGAAGAAGAATGAAGCTGAGGAGAGACTAGATGGGTCAAAGTCAAGTTCTAACACCGGCAGGCGAAGCAGGTTAGAATTCACGTGCCCTGCCTTATGCTGAAAGAGGGTGAAGGAAAGGCTGAGCAGAGGGTCAGTGTAATCAGACTGAAAATTCAGTCACCATGTGTCTAGATTGATAATCTGTAAGCGTGAAAAAGAAGGGGAGGAGGGATGAAAGTGAATATAAAGACGCTCCGAGGGGCCCTTCAGCGTTGTCGCACACCAAGTTTCTAGGGTGGTTTTGTACGACGAAAGAAAAGAGAAAATGTTTTTAAGAGGCCAACTCAAAGGCTGACAAAATGCCTTAGCCATTAACTACTTCATTGAAAAAAAAAAAAAAGGAGGGGGCATTTTGATGGGTCAAGTGTAAACGAATTAAAAACACACGGAATAAACGTATTCCAAAATCCCCATGAGACTGCCATTCTGTCCACCCTGGAATAGGCATCTAGCTACATAAAAACTTCAGAAGGTTCACAAAGGTTGAAAAAGCAAGGAAGGAGGGAGAACACATTTCAGGGTGTGTGGGGGGTGCATTTAGAAAAATGTAGGGAGTTTGGAAAATAGGCAGGGACCTCGGAGCGACCCTGGTAGGCCTATGGCATGGCGCCATCTGTTCGGATTCTGGATTTTAGCACAGAGACAAGCTCAGTCCTCTCACAGTGAGCCCGCAGTGTCATCAAAACGGCAGCCGCCCACAGGGACATGGGTCTACACCGAGAAAGCCCGTGGTAAAATCAACCGAGCTCGCTGGGGCCGATGGGTTTAGGGACCTTCCCCTCCTGCCCTGGACGTCGTACTACCCAGAGGTGGGGGCCACCCACCCTGAGCCCCCGCTACTCCCCAGCCCCTTCTGCCAACGAACATACTGGAGATGGCACGGTCTCTCTCCTCCCGGCCATCCTGTCTTCTACAGACGCCCACACCTGCTTTCTTCCACACCTCGTAACCACTCACTGTCGGAAAGCTTCCCAGAGCAGCTGTTGCTCAGTACAAAGACTGAATTAATCACTCCTACCTTCCAGCGCCCACAGCATTTTGTTTGTGTCCTTATTCACCCTTACTTAATTCAAACCTTGGAGTAAGAGTTAATGTGTTGACACCTCTCTCTCTCTCTCTCTCTCTCTCTCTCTCTCTCTCTCCATTGCAAACTTCTGTAGGACAACAGCAGGATGAGCCTCTTCCCAGTGTCTAACTCCATGTCTTGGGTAAATTCATTTTTTGCCTGGAACCAGAAGACGGGGGCTGGAGATAAGCTTCTGTCACCTTTGGGCTCTACGGCCTTGGTCAAACCAGATTCCCAAGCTTCTGTTTTTTCTTCTATAAAATGGCAGCAATACCTCTCCACGGGCCTGCGGAAGGTAGACGTCAGATAATGAGCATGAAGAGAAATATTTTCCAACAATGAAGAGCCAGACCAAGAGAGGCACTGATTTTTTTCGTAACACTCAGGAGGAAGCAATGTTCCGTAGTTTGGAGATGCCTCTATTCATTAGAAGTCACAACACCGCTCTCTTGTGCTTGACCGAATCCAGCCCTTTGCTTCAGACCTTGCGTTTTGCCATTTCTAATGAGGATCCTGGTGTCCCACGGATGCAGTCCACACAAAGCCGACCAGGAGGAGTCTTCTTGTTCACTGTCACTATCATCAGTGAACCTGATCCACAGCTCTGCAGCTCTGTGCTAACTGCTGGAGACAGGAAGACAATTCCCCATCTCTGCCCTCAAAAAGCTAATTATCTCATTGGGAAAATAAGACATTAAAATTAAAAAAAGAAAACACAGGAAAACCAAGAAGCATGTGGCAATGCTGGGTGGGATAAGAACCCTAGGAATTCAGGACAGGTGGCTGTGTTCTAGAGAATACAGGGCCTTATCGTGGAAAGAGGAGGAGTTGGGTTGGGGGGAGAAATGAAGGCATGGATGCCGGAGCCACTGTCAAGGAAAAACCAACAGGATCTGGAAAACCACCAGACTCAGGGGGAGACAGGTGCAGACACATGAATACCCAAAGACTCTAGCGGTCCAGGCCGGAACTGTGGCACCTCCGCCGTGAGAGAATGTCCTGGTGGAAAAGATCAGGCTTACAGAGGCTTATTGAGTTTACAGTAACAATCGGGCACCCAAGTGATGATGCCTAACAGGCAGGGACAGTCACAGGCCATAGTGCCTAGAAGTGCTCCAGAGTTGAAGGGTTGAAAGTCAAATCCATCTCCGAGAAATAAACACTTAGAAACAACAGAGGATCAAGGACTGGGCCCTGGGGTCTGACTTTATCAACGGGGCTGGAGAAGGAAAAAGAAGCAACAAACAAGACAGACTTGCCTAAGGAGGAAGCAGCACAAGTAGAAGAGCAGAGGCTCGATGAAAATGGCCAAAGAGAATTTCAAGAATGAAAAACGTTCAGTGAGTTTACTTACTAGGGAATCTTTTTGACTTCAGTTCTGACACTGTCCTCCCTTCTCTGATACGTCCAGACCCACCTTCATAGTATGGGAATCTCTACCAGGCAAGCTGGGGACATGTGCCTAACACCAGGGCACTGGGCAAAGCTTCTAGAAAAAGCCACAAGAGGTTACCTTTCTGCAAGTGGCCCCGCAGGTCCACAGGCGAGCTCCTGATTACCCAGAAGGAAAAGCATCTGCCAAACTTAGAACCTGTCTCGTGCCAAAATGTAATTTTCCAAATTCAAGTTCATTTCCTCCTTCTCCCTATGCATTCTAATCCTGGCTGAAATGTATTCTCTATAGCTTGCCTTTGGTTGCAAAGAATAGAAACAAAGTGGGATAAAAGAGAATAAAATTCAATTTAATTTAACAAATTATGGAATACCTCATGGAGACGCCGTGCCAAGAACTGAGGATAAAACAGTACACAAGACAGACCAGGTCCTTGCCCAGCTTATGGTCTGGCCAGATGGCGGACACTTAAGAAAGAAGTAATTCAAGGTGCTATAAAGAGCATTCAGCAAGAGGATTTAACCAAATATAGGCAGTCAGGATGCCCCCAAAAGGGTGTTATTTAAACGGAGATGTGAAGGATGAGATTAGCTGAGATTCTAACCAAAGACTAATAGAGAATAAAAAGACAACAGGTAAAAGTATTCAAATTTGCCAAATACTAACTGTAAAAAATATATGTATATATTTTTAAGAAAAACAAAAACAGCATGAAACGGCATTTGGGCCTCACCAGAGGTAAGAGAGCTTCTAAGGTGGAGACTGGTTCTGCTGAGTGGGGACCATGGGAAGAGTTCTCTGCCGGAACAAGAAGGCAAGTCCCTAAACTGGAGTGCTCTCCAACAAACCAGGGGCTGGTAGGCCCCCCAGATATAGTCGGGGATCAGATCATCCCCTTTTGCCATAACGACTGGCAGATACAGGCATTTTCATCCAGTTGTCTCAACATCACCCGGGCGGTTGTATCACTTCTATGGTCCAGTCTCCTCTTCCTGGTAATCCCTTTGTTTTCTGGTAAAAGTGCCTCCTTAAAGGTTATACAGTGAATGAAGTCAGGGAACACAGAACTACGTGGCAGAAAAAGGAGTCAACCTTTGGAGAGACTCCCCTGTCAAGGAGAGGAGGAAAGAGAAACTCTGTGTTTGGTGGAAGGATCTTGTTGGGTAGAATGGACAAATTCCTCTCCCTTTCTCTTCTACTCAGGCCATTAAGATCAAGGGCATACAAACAGTTGGAAAATTATATAGCAGAAATATCAATATGTACTCACGTTTGAGTCTTGCTCTTGCACATGGTAAAAGGTAAGACTAATAAGGGTAAGAGTAGGAATAACAGCAGTAAGATTCTGCAAACCAGTGAACATAAATCATGTGGACCACGGTTACCCCATTGGCCAACTAGGACCAAAGACAGTTGCTCCCTACAGCAAGAAGAGCTTCCCCTTCCCTACGCTGGGCCAAATCCTGCCTGTAAAGATCCAACCCTACCCTCAACAATGCCAACATTAAGCTTACGTAGCCTTCAGTCTGTAATGAGATCTTTGAATCTTCCTCTCCATAAATGGGGGTGTTAGATGGTTCTTAAGGTCCCTTTTTGGTACCAAGAAGCAATCACTTTATCAGCAATTATCACACTTGGAGACAGTGTGTGTCTCTTACATTTCTCAACCCGACTGTAAAGTCCTTACCTTACATTTCTGTCTTCCACACTGTGCCTCCCATATTTTGCCAGGATACCTACTGAACAAATATTAGCTGAATTAAACAAGTGTGCTGAGAATGAGAGGTTTAATGCCCGCAGGTAAGTTTCTCCAGCACTACTCAATCTTCTCACTTCACAAGGATGTGGAGTGATAAACTGTATACTCCTCTGCTAGCCCCATAGGTGATCCAGATTGCAACTATCTTGCATAAAGTCTAACTATGTACAATTAAGACTTTGGGACCATGTGATTTATAGTTAATGATACGATGACTAACAGAACACAGAGAATAATTTTTTCTAGCCCAGCCTTTGATGTATGAGGCAGATGGTATTCAACAGAGTCACCCAGAAAGCCGATGTCTGAACTAGGACCAGAGCTCACACCCCTAGAGGTAGGGACAAATGATCTGTTCATGTCACGTTATTGTCATTCTAGGCAGGAACTAACCAAAGAACTGAGTAATGGTTGTCCACAGACACGTATTTCCTTCTTTCATGTGGTCTACTTTTTTTTTTTCTTATCGTTAACTCATTCTGCAACCTAGAATTAAAAGCTCTGTGATTTTGATAATCTCAGAGGACATGGTAAATACAACTGTGGAAATTTCTGGGCCACTGCAATTCCCCTTTTTCCCCCCTCAGCTATACTGAAGCGTGATTGAGAAATAAAAATTACATACATATGAAGTATACGACGTGATGATTTGATATAGGTCCACATTGTGAAATGACTATCACAATCAAGCTAATTAACATAGCCATCACCTCACATAATTGCCTTTCTGTGTGTGTGGCAATAATACACTTGGCAAATATCAAGTACACGACAGACACGTTACTCTTTTTTTTAAGATTTTATTTATTTATTCATGAGAGACACAGAGAGAGAGAGCAAGAGCGAGAGGGAGAGAGAGAGAGAGGCAGAGACACACACAGGCAGAGGGAGAAGCAGGCTCCATGCAGGAAGCCGGGCATGGGACTTGATCCCGGGTCTCCAGGATCACGCCCTGGGCTGAAGGTGGCACTAAACTGCTGAGCCACCCGGGCTGCCCACGACACATTATTCTTAATGGTGGTCACCACCTGCTGTGCGTTAGGTCTCCAGAATGCATCAGTCTCATAAACGGATGTCTGTCCCCTTTGACAAACATCTTCCTATTTTTCCAAACCACCAGCTCTCTGTAACTCTTTTCTTCTCCATTTCTAGGAGTTGCTAGACTGCACACCTGAGCGGGATCCTGCAATATTTCTCTCTCTGTGTCTGGCTTATTTCACTCAGCATTATGTCTTCAGATCCACCCATGTTGTCACAAATGGCAGGACTTTTTTTAAGGCTGAATAATATTCTACTGCATGTGTACTCTATGTTTTCTTTATCCACTCACCTGTCAATGGACACTTGAGTTGTTTCCATGCCACGGCTGCTGTAAATAATGGTGCAACGAACATAATAATGCAGAAATATCTCTGCAGAAAGTGATTTTATTTCCTTTGGATGTGCACCCGAAGTGAGACTGCTGGATCATAAGTAGTCCTATTTTTCATTTCTTGAGGTACCCTCCATACTGTTTTCCACAGTAGCTGTAATCATGCGGCTCATTTTTAGCCGAAGCTAAAGTGATGAGCCGAAGCTTGAGTGTTTTCAAGGTTACCAACTAATAATGTGATATGTCACAAGCCAATTTGAAAGACTTCTGCTTAGAAATTTCTCCTAAATTGGGCAAATACATGTATAGGAAGAGAGGAGGAACATAAAGGTAGACCTCTGATTTATGTATTACAGCTTGATGGCCTGCAACATTTTCATTGACTTGCTCACTACAAATAATAATAATAATAATAATAATAATAATAATAACTCGCCCTATGTTAAGGGTTGTAGGAAAGGTCAGTCTAAAAGAGGAAAGACTCAACAAGTCACTAAATCAGTCTCATGCCTCTTAAACTCTACCCATATATGAAGGCAATGGACAGATAGAGGGGACAAAAGAAGGAAAGCTTATTGAGCAGTACCATGGGCTAAACCTCGTACATACCCATCTCTTAGTCTGAGCAAAAATTATCAATGACTCGGGCACATATTTGGAATCTACACAGATATCTGTCTAATTCATGGCCATGATCAGTTAATTATATCACAATACTTTCCAAATTTCTAAAATACAATTTACCGGGGACTTTCCTTTCTGATATCCTAGTACTAGTTCCAGGTAATCAATGTACACACCCACATGGTTAAAAAACCTTCTGCTTCTTCCAGGGAGTGCTAATGAGTTATGCCCTGGTGTTGGCTCACACTGCCTGAAAAGAGTCAACCCTTATCTCAAGGGCCCCATAATTTTTATGACATGGGGCCCAATCCTCAAAAGAAAAAGGCAGGCAAGGATATATTTTTGTTTCTTCTCAAATCACATTAATTTTTTCCCAGTAGGAAGCAACAGGTTTCCATGTATAAAATTTAAATCTACAGAAATATAGACACCAAAAAAAAAAAAAAGTATATTCCCACATACAGAAAAACCAGCAACATTCAAAGATTTCTGAAAGATAAAGGAGATCCTGTTTGGAGAGGCTCTGCATGGAAGAAAGATGGCACCAAGGTTTTAGCCCAGGCCAGAAAAGAGAACAAACAGTTGTGTTTCCTGGGGAACAGCGTGGATGGAAACAACACATGACCTTCTGAAATCCATCTAACACAGAAATAATGGCCCTATTACCAAGACCAAAGAAGTGAGCCAAGCCATACACACGGGCATAGAACTCGGATTTGTAACCAGATGCCCAGGTATTTTCTCATTTTCCAGGAGCCATTTCCCCATTGACCATGTGAGAAGTAGAGAGGCGCTTTTATAGAACTTGTAATCATTATTCCTGGAGATACGTATCAGTGTTGTTTGGGTTTCCCTTAATTACTCAAATACATTTCCCCTGCTGCTAACAAATTAGCAAATGCTGGAGAAAAGTAAGGAGAAAAACAAATGCTCCCTCGCCTCATTAGATTCTGAGCTCCAGGTTACAGGCTCAAGAAAGGCCATTCTAGCAACAGAAAAAAAAAAAAAAGTCAATAAACTGCAGTGTAGAATTGTACCAACATTACATCAAAGGCGCAGAGTTTTAAAGTAAGTATATATTTTTAAAGGTTGAGATCTCTTTGGCCTACTAAAATAAGATGGATGTCAGAACAAGGTTTTGAAATGTAATCAGAAACGTTAATGTCATAGTAGGCATATGTCACTTTCTATGCACTATCTATCAGCTGAAAGGGGCAAGACAAATGTGAGCTATACTTATCATCCTATAGGGACCTCTGGGCTAGCGCAGTCCTTCCCAGAATATCTCCCCTCTTGGTGTCAACACTACAGAACCCACTTCCCACCCCAAGTACAACCACCAACATAGAGACAACGTGATTCTGCAACCTGCCCCAGTCCCTCCAACACCTGCAATGTGGATTCAGCTCTGCTACTCGGATGCAGCCCAGAAAAGGGGATTTTTGACAAGTGCGACTTTTAGGCCCCCCAGAGAGAAAAGCTTAAACATGCAATTTGCCCTGTGGGTTTGCGCTCCTATAACTGGGCCATAGCTCTCCTCCACTGGCCCAACTGTCCAGGCTCTCCATTCAGCTGCCCATTCAGGTCCTTTCAGGCCAGACCCTGCCTTCCCTCTCCCATCACACAGCTGACAGCGTGAGATGAGGGCTACTCCGGGGCAAGTGTCCTCCCTGCCCTGGAGGATGGGGCTGAGAGTGAGTCAGAACATGGCAGTGTTGCTCTCTGGTCCAGCTGTGTCTACATTATTACCCCACAACTCAGCGAAGGACTGGCAGGATGCAGGAGGGATACATACAAATAAAGTCATGGACAGATAGACTCCTAGGACACTCCAAAAGCCTCCACAAATAACCTCAGGTAGCAGCTAAATTATCCCATATCAATATCTCAGTGGAAACCATCCATTCAGAGAGGAGAGGAAGAAGCATAGTTGATCTTTTCCATCTTTAGGCCTATAATGAAGGTATTAGAGTCAGGTTCAAGTTATCACTTTTCTAAGGCAGTAATTAACCATAAACGAGTGGTGACAACCTGTTAACCCACTCACCTACTGGTTAAGACTTCTGGCCGGTCATAGTTCAAGGGGAAAATTATTGGTCCCAACATACCAACTCCAAGAGCAGCTGAATGGACTCTGCAATTTCTTTTTGTTCTTAACTATCAAGGCTCTACACGATCCTTAGCTTCACAATTCTTTGCACATTATATTCAAAGCTCATCAATCAAAAACACTGAGCCAACTCATTTTCCCGGAGCCATTTCTGAGAAAGTTTCTGTAGGAAAAGGTTGTCCTGCCAAATGTCTCCATTCCCCAGCACTGCTCCTCCTCCTTCTCAACACACTAACATTTGCTAGTCTTTCTTAACCAACATTCCCACCTCCACCCCTAACCACACCCTACTCTCTCCACAACAACCACGGAGCATCACCCATCTGTCAAGGCTGGGTAAACAATATAGGACCAAGGCACTGGCCTGGTTCCCAAACACTGAAAAATGAAGCAGCAGAACTCACAGGGTCACAGTGTGAGAATTTTAAAACAAAAACCACATTCGGCCTCATCTTCTGTACCAGCCTCGGGCCCTGAAGGCACCTGCAGACCATGGGAAGACCCACAGAGAGAACAGCCAGCCTGTCTAATCCAATCCTTCCCATAAAAGAAAAAACATAAAGCAAAGGGCAGAAGATTCTTAAGAAGTCCGCATCTCTGAAACTGGATAGGTCCTTCTAGACGTGGACTCTAAAAAGCCTAAGAAGGGAGCTAAAAGCCCAGGCGATGCCAGACTTCATAATAAGCAGTCTCAAGAAACAAGACCACGGGAGATACAGGGAGACCGGCAGGATGTTAAGTCATCCATCCACTTCAAAAACATCAAGGGTCATGACTTTTGTTCAGGAGGAAGGGTACAAGGGGAAGTTAAGAGAAGTTTGTTAAACCAAGTCTTGATAAATGTCTAAACATATCTTGTGTGATGAAGGATACGCTCATTCCTCAGCTTCTGACTCTTTGAATAATTTAGTCTTAAGAAGGAATCAAAAGGTCCCAGGATCCAATGTTCCGTGATCTGAGAAATGGTTTGAGGAAAAGAGAGAGGTGCTAAAGGTGGTGGCTGATGCATTTAATATACCTATTGTAATAAATGGGCTCAGCAGAGCAACCAATATTGCTTATCCGAAATCTCTGGCCAGCTGTAGGAAGGAAAGCGTGCTGCCTGGAATAGTTACGTGAGAACATTTCCCATGACATTCTGCAGGCTTTGCTAAAAAATAATGATGGTGAAGATGATGATAACAACAACAAGGTAAGGTTTTTCCTGATGCTTCTGGGTCTGAAAGGGGGAAAGGGTCATGGAGAGAACAACTGGCCAGCGTGGCCCCACACCGAAGTCATGGAAAACATCAAAGAGTTTGCCTTAGTAGGCAACACCAGCACACTTAAAACTCATCACTATCATCATTAATACCATCAGAACCTTTATTAAGAGCCTAATTATGAGGCCTATCATAGGGAGTAAACTGAGAGCACCAAAACCACTCTCGCTCATAAGGCTTATAACTGGGTTGAGGCGAGGGGAATCATCTCACTTTTAAATGAAGACTGAATATTAAAATGGTGAACAAAAGTAAAATCCATGGGCATTAAACAGTTTTAAATAAAGGTATACGTGAACTGTACTCCCTACCATGACTTAAAATGAAATACGTAATGCCCTGGAGCCAAGGAGAACAATGAGTCCATTCATTAATTGCTATCTCATTATTTGGGAGCTTTATTGACAGCTCTATTGTTCACCCTAATTATTTTTGGCCTAAACTGTTCAGCCCTTCCGAAAATCATTAGTAATAACTCATCTGAATTTCTCACACCTGGCTCAGGTAGTATTTTCACATACCTGGGACACTTGCAATGGAGGCACTGGTCTTTCTCAAGCCACTGCATGACAACAGTCACAAGAGAGCTGCGAGCCGACTAACTCATTCCAGGCCTCCTGGTGCTGGCAGTTCGGCGTAGCACTAACACAGGACTTGCAGGTAACAGGTATCAAGAGCGCATCCTGGAAGCCTAGGAAAAGGATCTCGGGAAGATTCCCATCCCAAACTCGGAGGAGATCTCCCTCAGGGGAGAAAGGTCTCAGGTTGTTAGGGGAAGGTCCGTTCACACGAAAGAGAGGACAGCAAGGCAGTGAGCAAGGAGGTCTACTGGCAAGCTGGGAAATGTTGCTGGAGTCCTACGTTAGAATCAAAGGTTGTAATTCCTTTGTCACTGGCTCTTGAGGAGCCACAGAAGGCAGCTTAGTCACAGGGCCTAAATTAAATAACAGCCCGAACTGAACTGGATCAAAGGTCATATGCGCTCCTTGCAAGCCTAGCACCCATTTAGATGCAAAGAACTTAATTCCAGAAAAGTTGTCACGTTCTCTGAACGTTGGCTCTAAAATGTACCCTCTTGGGGCTCCTGTGTGGCTCGGGGGTTGAGTGTCTGCCTTCGGCTCAGGGCATGACCCCGGGGTCCTGGGATCGAGTCCTGCATCAGGCTCCCTACAGGGAACCTGCTTCTCCCTCTGCCTGTGTTTCTGCCTCTCTGTCTGTGTGTCTCTCATGAATAAATAATACAATCTTTAAAAAAAAAAAAAAAGTACCCTCTTAACTCCAAAATCTCTCAACCTTACCCATGCAAGGAAATTCAAAAACGACTATCAAACATAAATGTCTCCTGAGGTCTGATCCCCTGTGCCCTGCCACCTCTGGACATAAAGAAGGGCCGTCCCTCCCCCACGTGCCTGCACACACACGCACACACACCTGTCCCCACTCCGTCCCACTGACTTTGTTTAGACCCTTCCTGCTCTGACCACTGACACCTCCTTTTAACTGCTGTCCGTGTCTTGGGCTTGACCGGTTTCCTAAAAACTGCTTTCACCACTGCACTCCCCACCTCGAAAACCTTCCAGGACTCCTCCATGCCCAGGAGATAGAGGTAAATTCCGTGAAACGGCAGTCAAAGCCCCTGACAAGTGGAGCTGGTCCCTAAGCTACCTTTCCAATCATCACCCGCTCAACCCAACCTGCTACCTAGGCAACGTACCCAAAACACACTTTGCTCACTCGGGTCTCCCTCCCCTGCTCACGTCAGTCCTACAGGTGATGGTCACAAGTGCAGCTCGAGAGCTGACCCTGCTTAATAACTGGTGTGACCTTGGACACATCTCTTTAACCCCCCAAAGCCGAAAGAACAGGGCGTAACAACACACAGCTCCCAAGTACACCCCGCAAACGACAGGACACCCTCCGTGGAAACCGCTTCTCGTGGTGGTGCTGGGGAGAAGCACGTCCTTGTTGTCTGCTTTATAAATTATAAAATTCAATGAATTCTTTGCACCTCTTTGAGGCGACACTCCAAAGTCCACCTGCAATGAGAAACCTGTCCCAAATACCCCTAAGGATGCCTCCTGGAGTTCTTACTGCACTTAAATTTCCAGGTTGCAGCGGAACTCTGTTTTTCTTAGAGCTTGTTGTTTTTGTTTCCCTCCACCGAAAACAGAAGTTTCTTGTGTGTGACAGTCTCCTCTGGGTCTCCTTCAGAACTTCTTTCAGGGCCCGGCGCATGATTGGCTCTTAATCAAGAGTGCCCAGCCATCCCAAGCACAAAAATATCTCCCTATTCCAAGCTCACCTACATCCATTTTATAAACGACTTATTGGGCACACGTTACATTATCACTTTAAGTTTTTGGCATTAAATTTCAAGCTCCAATCAAGCATCTCAAGGACAGGAGCCCTATTTCATACCTGCTTGTCTTCCACAGAGACTCCATTCCTAGGAGTGTCTGTTCCAACTGCAAATGAAAATGACCTTGGGAGCTTTTTTTAAAAATACTAATTCTCAGGCCCCAGCCCCAGAGGTTCTGATGTAACTGGCCTATGGTGGGGCCTGGGGATCCTACTGTGCAGCCAGGGTGGAGAGCAACTCACAACCAAATACAAACTACAAGCCAACGAACCCTTTTTGATTGACCGAACCCTTGTTGATTGACCGACTGACCGGCCTGCTGGACTCTAATGAACCTCCCAAGGCTCTAAGTTAATAAACCCATTTTCTGTGTTTTTTGCCCTCCTTGAGCCTCATCGCAATTCCTGCTTTTCTCCCAATCCCATCAAGCCCATTAAGCCCAAAAATCAGTTACAGAAATAGAATCTCCATATTAGCCCAGCTCCCTAAAGATTTAAAGGGCTGCTTACTGAGCTTGACCTCATTGTGT
This sequence comes from Vulpes vulpes, assembly GCF_048418805.1. Classification (NCBI taxonomy): domain Eukaryota; kingdom Metazoa; phylum Chordata; class Mammalia; order Carnivora; family Canidae; genus Vulpes; species Vulpes vulpes. The sequence goes on from NC_132791.1 coordinate 106,498,827, forward strand.
CCATATCATTCTCATTGATATCCATTCTCTGCCTTTCTCTATAGACTCTCAGCTTAAGATGCAGGGTCACCAGAGCACAAGAGACCGGGAAGTCTGCTGTATCACAGATCAGTCCAAGAATGTATCAAGCCAGTCCAAGAATGTACTTAGGAGCAATCCTGCTATGATGGGAGCTGGTCTCTCATGAGGCCATTACTCTGGATCCTGGATAGTGTTTTAGAATTAGCTAAGGGCAGCAAAGGTCACTGCCCATCCCTTAGGGTTCGTGTCAACCACATTCAGGTAGTATTCCCATAGAAACTTCCTCTTTTAATAGCACCTAAATATTTCCTGAGCTCCCGTAGTAGACAAAATAGACAGTCTCTCTTCTTGTAGAGCCTGCGATCCAGAGAGAGAGCACGCATACGTGATACTACAGTAAACAAGGAAACAAATACGGCCTCATACCCATGCTAAGTACCATGAAAGAGAGAAACAGGCTGAGTGATGGAGCATAGTTGGCGAATGGTTCAAGGACCCGGGAGGCTGAGAGCTTTCAGAAGATGTCTCAAGGTTAAGAACCAGGTAGTGGAAGAGCACAGCCAGGGACCAGAAATAGGCACAGAAATGCAGATGAAGCACAACAGGAGGCCGCAGAGTGGGCGAGGGCCCCGTTGGGCAGGCTGAGCAGCTTTGGAAGGCCTCCCTGCGGCCCGCTGGTGGTCCTGCTAACAGCCCCCTCCCAGGGCATACTGAGAGGCTCAGTCCTTCTTTTATTACTCCCGTTTGCACTATTTTTATCCAAAATTTGTCTAGAAACAGAAAAGGTGTGCTTATCAAATCCCCTCCCAGCACAAAAAAGTAGTACCTCACACGATATGACCAGGATTTTTAAAGCTCGGAATGGAGCTACGATCAACAGGCCTTCAGTGGCTTTCAGGACAAAACCCAATCTCTTTGGGGAAGCCTGGGAAGCCCCGCCCGGCCCTGCCCACCTCTGCAGCTTCCGCCCTCCTCAGGGAGCCTATTGTTCAGCCTCTCCTCCAAATACCCTCAGGCCTTTTCAGCCCCTTAGTCTTGCAAAGTTGGCTCTGCCCGCCTGCTTCTCCCTCACCTGGTTAACTTTTAATTGTGTTTGAAGAGTTGACAGAGGTACCAGATCCTCCAGGAATCCTCCTCTGGCCCCTCTCCCCACACCCTTTTATCCCGGGAAGGTTCAATGGCCCTCTTTTGAGATCGCCTAGCATCCCACGTACATTTCTATCAGAGCACTGGTCCCCCCCATATCGGTAATTTCCGTTTATTTATGTGTCTCTTTCCTACCAGACTGAGCTGGATTCCAAAACTACGTCTGGCCAGAACTGCATCTGAGAAGCACTACCCAGTAAGAGCCCCAAATATTTAGTTCTCAAAGTTGACTGAATGACTGAATGAATAATACAACATTCAATCTATTTACAAAAATAAATACAACATGGAAACCATCTGACTTCACAGTTGTTTGCGGAGTGCAGATGGGCGCAAAGTGGGATCTGAGCTGATCACAGCTCAAACGGCCCAGCCAAGGCTTCACTAAGGGAAGTACAAAGACTGCGCAGAGAGTGTTGGGTCCAACTGCTGAAACCATCCTTTAAATGCAACTTGACTGTCTAGGAGAGGGTGATGGCAACAATAGCATGCCAGGAATTTCTAGAGGAACTAGACGATGAGCTCCTAGGGGGAGGGAAAGCTGTGTCTTATCACTTTGTAATGCTTAGCAAGTAGCATCATACACAAAGCAAGGGCTCCCCTCTGTGTGCCCCCAACCCCCAGCCTATGTTACATGAAAGTGGAGGGAGTTTAATCCAATGTGATTCAGCAGGACTACAAGAAGCTGCCTTCGAACATTTGAGGGGCCTTCCCCTGGACAATCAGATTTCTCATGTGTGGCTCCAGAGCACGAAATGAGGAGTCTGAGTCTGTGGCTTTAACTTTACGAACACAGAGGGATGGGCCGCCCAGCAGAGCAGCAGGTGCCTACCTCCCCACTGGACACCCAAGCAGAACCCATGACAACCTGTGCGTTCTGTGGAGGAAGGCCCCACAGCACGTGGGAGGTCAACCAAGGGGCCTCTCCAGTGCCATCCAATGGGCTCCAGGACTCGGACACTCTCCACTTGAACGTGAGAAAGGTGTGTCTGTTTAGAAAATCCTTTTGGCAGACCGCTGTCAGTTTTTCTCATTAGATACCCACTCAGTGCTCCCTTGGTTTTTCTCCACAGTGTGGATTCTTGAAAACAACAGAAAACACAGTTGCTTTTTTTTTTAACCGAGTTTTAAAATTTTTTACCAAACACATATTTTATTTTTTTTTAATTTAAGCATAGTTGACACACAGTTTTATATGAGTTTTAGGGGTACAACATAGTGCTTCAACATTTGTGTATGAAGTGATAAATCTAGCTACCATCTGTCACCCTACAAAGCTGTTATATATTATTAACTGTATTCCCTATGGTATACATCATACACCCATGTCTTCTTTATTTTAGGACTGCAAATCTGTACCTTTCAATCCCTTTCCTCTATTTTTGCCCATTTACCTGCTTTTTAAAATAAATTCCTGTAGTCTCTCCAGTGGTCTCTCTGTGCCTCTCCCTTCCTCTATTTTATGCATTTTACAGACTTACCTATTACCTCAGAAGCCATAAAAAGCCAAAAACTTGAGGGTAAATGTCACTGTTTACCAGGAAATGCATGCTGAGCTGAATGGAAACCCTATAAGGAACAGATCTACATTCAAGCCCTGTTGAGACCGGTTAGCCCAGCACAGAGAAAGCCCATGTGTCCATCCTCTTCACAGGCCCCTCTCAGACACAGTCCTCTGATTCTTGTGATGCCCTTACAAGTGTCTCCCCATGGAGCCTGACCACAGGCACCTCTCCTCCCGGAGCCACCTTGCTGCAGTGTGACAGTGACTGTGCTTTATTCACCTTGTCTCTACATCAGGCTCCTGAGGGACAACAAGGCTCCAAAATATAAACATGGGTTTGGGGAGTCAGACCTGAATTTGAGTTCAGATCCTGCCACTAACAAGTGGCATGGTTCCAAAGGAATCCATTAATCTCTTTGAGCCCCAGTTTTCTAAACCGTGATATGAGGACAGAAGAAATAATTATGCCATAGGACTGTTGCAGGAATGAAATGACATTTTTCTGTGAGTTTTATTAATGAAGAGCTCCTTAAACATTTGTTTAAAATAATAGGCACAAAGACAGAGAAAGACAAACACTGCTCAGTATCTGAAACGTGGGATATAAAAAAAAATTTTTTTTAAGTCTAACTCCTAGAAACAGAGTAAAAATGTGGTTGCCAGGGGCTGGAAGATGGGGCAAGTAAGAGAGGTTAGTAAAAGGGCAGCATTATCATCAGATGAATGAGTTCTGGAGATCTAACATATAACATGGTGACTATAATAGATAATGCCATGTTGTATAATTAAAATTTGCTACAGGAGTAGAATTTAAATGCTCTCTCAAAAAAAGAGAAGGAAGGAAGGAAGGAAGGAAGGAAGGAAGGAAGGAAGGAAGGAAGGGAGAGAAAGAAGAAAGAAAGAAAGAAAGAAAGAAAGAAAGAAAGAAAGAAAGAAAGAAAAAAAAAGAAAAAAGAAAAAAGAAAAGAAAAGAGAAAAAAGAAAAAAGAAAAAAAGAAAAGAAAAGAAAAGAAAAGAAAAGAAAAGAAAAGAAAAGAAAAGAAAAGAAAAGAAAAGAAAAGAAAAAAAAAAGAAAATAGGGACACCTGGGTGGCTCAGTGTTTGGGCACCTGCCTTTGGCTCAGGCTGTGATCCTGGAATCTGGGATCGAGTCTCGCATCAGGCTCCCTGCAAGGAGCCTGCTTCTCCCTCTGCCTCTCTCTCAGTCCGTGTCTCTCATGAATAAAAATAAACAAATCTTAAAAAAAAAAAAAGAAAGGAGAGAGGAAAGCATATGAGGCGATGGATGTATTAATTCACAGCAGGGTGTCCTTTCACGGTGGATACATATATCATCACATATACTTGAAAAAATCTTAAAACTGTATTTGTTGATTATACTCAATAAAGCTGGAAGCAAACAATGGCACCAGGGATATTCAGTGAGTGTGCGGTTATCATGGTTTAGTACGTTCCATTTATTTTTTTTTTAAGTATTTATTTAGGAGTTACCTTATGCAATGCACCACGCTTCTCTCAGTAGGAACAAATACATGTAAGGAAAAAAAAGAAGTGTCCCGTCCAGGAAGTCGTACTCTAGTACGGGGACAGGTCATACACAGAGGCACCTGTTAAGCAAGGTGTTCAACTAAATATGGAACAAAGAACCGAAGGCCTGTAGCAATCCGGTACAGGGAGTGGACCCTTCTGCCCAGGATGTTCAGGGAAGGGAAGGTGCAGCAGCGAGCTGCACTCCGAGCACCGGGACGCTGGTCGCCAGGAGGAACAGGTGGGAGCACTGCCCGAGGAAGGAACCCCACGACCGAGATAAGAGGACAAGGACGGTGCAAGGTGGGCTACGGGGTGGGGGGGGGGGGGGGGCGATGTCGTGGAAGAGAACTGGAGACTAGCATTCGGATGTGAAACGGAGTCTCTACACGGTTAACCTCTCTTGTCTTTTCAAAGTCACTGTGTCTTCCGAGTTCTCCTGGGAGCCAGCACCGTGCGTCTGCACTTTCCCTTCCACCACGTGCATTACCAAACCCGTTTTCATTTGTCATCTCTCAATGTAAAGGCGTGCTACCAGTTAGGAGGCTGTGACTTCAGTCTGGGTGATAACGGCCTGAGCTATGAGTTTCAGCGAAGAGACAGGCAAGAAAGAGAAACTTCATGGAGATGGACCAGGGGTGGGGGGTAACAGAGAAATGAGGGAGACTCAGACTGGAGCTTGCTGCCTGGGACCAGGCAAATGGGGACCCCATTAAATAAAGGATGGATGTCAAAAGCAAGACCTCCTTGGAAGGAAGGGGCACAGGAAGGAAGAGGACTTTGGCTTCGGACCTGCAGGCTCCATTGTACGAGTGTCAATTCATCACCTCCACATGAGACCGTCAACGCGAGTCACTACCCTGTGGAGGGGGAGCGGCCCACTCTTGGCACAGCAAACTCCCTCGCTGTTACTACACTATTGTCGGAATGTCTCAGAACTGCTTCAGGTCCACGGGAAAGAAATGCTTCTGCCCAAATGCTCGGAGGCCTTCAACCCCTCGGAGCATTAAGGGGCTGGATTTCACTGCATCCGATGGAAATCTCTCTCAGATCATGCGATGGTCACAAGGAAGCAAAACATGGATCAAGAGGATATACGTATGAATGTATATATAACCCACATATTTTTTGCATACTTCCAAATTGCATTGTTTATGCAGCTGTTCACAAACTCGGCTTCTCTGTTTATTTTTGTCCTTAGAGGAAACAGAGCAGTGGGGCTGCCTATTAGGCCAAGGGAGATCAAAGAGTCCCCTTCCCCGGCCGGAGAGGGTATTCCGCTAAAGCCTTCCATCTGAGCGGGGATCAAAACAAGCCTGCTGCCCTCCGAGTGGCTCCTCCACCGGCCGGCTTCCAATGGCACCTGTCGGAGCCCTCCCTTCACCGCTCACACCAAATGGACAGGCTTTGTGTTTTCCTGGGAATGAGAAACGTGCAATAACAGCCAGGCTCCCCAAAGAGAAAAGCACTTCCCACCAGGCTTATTAAGACGACAGTCCTCTTACCAAGCAGGTAGCATCACTGTTGTTTCATGAACCAAGGGGGGTGGGGGGGAGAAGACAAGAGCCTAGAAAGGTCAACTGGCAAAGGAAAGGTGTCCCGCCATGTGTACGTGGACTCGGGAAGCAGGCGGATGGCAGACACTTGCTTTCTCTCTTGGGCCAAGGGGGAAAAAAGAAAGATCAACACCCTCTGTGTTTTCTCTTCCCGTCTCTACGATGTGTCACCCTCTTAATTGGTTCTAATCACCCGAAGCAAGACTACAGAGTGACATCTATTCCCAGCACCATTTTGGTTGGCACAGGAGACAGGCCTGGCCTTGTAACCTGTGAATGGAGCATTGTTCGCCACGGCAGCCCGCGGCCTCCGGGAAGCCCTCTCCGATCCGATCGGACTGGGGCTAACCTCGGGATGCGGCAACGCCCTTTGAAACTGTGGCCCAGCCGGCTGCGTGGCCGCGTGCGTGACCGTGGGCTTCCTTCCGTACCTCTCCTGGGAGGTCTCAGGGCCCAACGGGCCCCAGTCCATGTGTCCTGGAAACCTGTATCAAGTCATTATTCAGGATGGGAGCTCAGGTCAGCACCGTAGCCCCTGTTCTGGGGCCGCCCTTACCCCTACTGACCTTTCTGTGCCTTCAGGAAAGCACAGGCTGCCCCGGGATCCCCAGTCCCCTCGCGGTGGAGGCCATAAGGAAGCAGCGTGGGGACCTGCGCCCGTGTCGAGGGCCTGCAGCTCGCCATCGAGGCCACTGTCCGACGACCCGGAGGTGGACAGTGGTGCGTGGCAGAGGGGCAGGCCCTGCACCATCCCGGTGATGCTGAGCCAGCCCCGCGGCCCAAGGCAGCAGGGCGCTGGGCCGGAGGAACCCACAGGTGCCTAGTGGGGGAACCAGAGGCCCATCTGGATTTCACCCCGCTTTTATTTATTTATTTTTTCACCCAGCTTTTCAATACGACTCCCCCTTGACCGGTTTCTCCTTGGAAGGACCTGACGCCCCTCCTGGTTTCCTCCCGCCACTGTCTGTTGTTCTAGAATGTTCCCTTGCACATTACAGATCCTGACTTAGCAGTTGTGGCCTGACCAGTTAACCGACTGATTTCTCCAAGGAGAGGGTCCACTGGGGGCCCAGCACAAAAGGAGTCAACCAACCAGTTCATCCTGCCGCCCCCGAAGTCGCAGTATTTACAAACGTAAGTGAAGTCCTTTGACTTCTGCAACATTAAGCTCCCATGGACGTGTTTCACGAACAGCTCGTTTTTCTCTTTATAAAACCCTGTCCATAATGAAGGCACTCTTATTCGCCCTTCTTCCCAGATAAGGAAATTGCAACACGCCCCTATTAAACAGCCTGCCTAGTCACGCACTGATTCCCACAGCAACGCACTTAACTCAATCACTCATTCAAACAGTTGTCGAGCGCTTATCAGATCTACGCCAGTAGGTGACACCTGAGAGCTGACGGACATACTTTCTCATTTAATCACCGTAACAATCCTCCATAGTGGGTATCAGTCTGCCTTTTTTAAGGATGAGGAAACATGCTCGGCGTGTCTAAATAATTTGCCCACATTTACACCCTTGATGGGGACGGACTGAGAACTCAGACCAAGTCTGTTCCCTAAAAAGCCAGAGGCTGTTATTCATACACGATGATGCTTCTCAACGAAACCTGGAAAACCAGAGCAGGGCCTGAGAGCCAAGCCTCACGACTCCGGGGCAGCAAGACCGCACCTGGTCCCACGCGACAATGACTTACATTTGTTCACACGCTTCTGTGTGAGGGTATTTATGTCTTCTGCATATTTGTTTTTACTTTATCCACCTTCCTTATCATAAACCTCAATCTTTCTACTTTCCTTTAAGCCACAAAACAGGCGCTCAGGTCTCTGCCTGGCTAAAAACCTGGTTTCTTGATGTATCCCCATCCCCAGCAAGTTTCTTGTAAGACTGTGGATTATCTTGGCCTTCTCATTACATACTCAGCCCCAAATTCACTGCCATGTTGGGTCTGTCCCAACCATTTGGATGAAAATGGTATGTCAAGGTCACCAACGGCCATTTCCACATGGGACTCTGTCTCTGAAGGTGTGGGTCATGAGTCTGCGTTCCTAACCAGCCCCCAGACACTGCTGGTGCTGCTGACCTGACCCATGGCCCACCCTTTGCATGGTGCCGCTCCGGACACTTCTCAGCCTTGAGCTAACTGGATCCCTCAGTGGCACCTAACATCTTGATCACTTATTCCTTTTGAAATTCTCTTCTTGACACTCTTTTCTGATTTTTTCTTTCATCTCTCTGACTGGGGTTTGGCTCAGGCCCCTAGTTCTCTCCTGCTCATTAAATGCCGGGATTCCGGGATCCCTGGGTGGCACAGCGGTTTAGCGCCTGGGCCTTTGGCCCAGGGCGCGATCCTGGAGACCCAGGATCGAATCCCACATCGGGCTCCCGGTGCATGGAGCCTGCTTCTCCCTCTGCCTGTGTCTCTGTCTCTCTCTGTGTGACTATCATACATAAATAAAAAAATAAAAATTAAAAAATAAATAAATAAATAAATGCCGGGATTCCCCCAAGGCATCCTCCTTGGCCCCTTCCTACCGCTGCCCCAGTTCATCATCTCTTGCCTGGATAACGACAGGAGCCTCCCACCTGGTTCTTCTCCTGTCTTCAGTCTTGTGCCTGTCAAAGCCATCCTCCAAAATGAACTCTCCCCGAAAGCAAACCCAAGTGTTCAGTCCCTGGCTTGGACCCATGAAGCCATTCCCCAGGTCCTACAGAATAAAGCCCCCCACTGGCATGGGACCCTTCCTTGCCAACCTCACCTCTTGGTACTATTTCACATTTTACTAATGCCGACCTGCCCGCAGTTCCCAGACACATACTACCCCATCTCAAGCCACAGTATCCTGGGTCATATTTTCCCTCTTCTCAGAATGCCCCCGGCTTCACCCCCAGGAGTCTCATCCCCCTGGTTAATTCCTATTCATCCTTTAAGATTCAGCTTGGGCTTTCTCATCCATAAAACCTTCCCCAGCCCTTTCCTGCTGCCTCCTACACAGACTGAGCTAAATCCTTTCCTTTGTGCTCCCACGGTGTCTCCATGCTTACCTTTTACAGTGCTCTTCAGAGAGGACTTAATTGACTTATAATATGTTTGTATCCCTTTACCACTCAGTAAGCTCTGAGGGGATAATTCATCTTTGTAGCTGCTCTCTCAACCTGGCAAAGAGTAGGCGTTCAGTGAATGTTTTCTGAGCTGACTTGCATTTCTATTGCTCCTGTGCCAAATGAAGGTGCCTAGCAGATGCGCAGCCATTTAAAGGTCCAGGGTTCTAATCAAAGGCCGCGTCTCTAGGTTCAAGCGAAGCAGCAGCTGACTTCCCATCGAATTTGTTCTCTTGGCTCTCCAGGACCACTTGTCCTCCCACTATGCCCCTTAGTCAATCTGAAAGTCTTCCCATGAGGACAGGGGTCCACATGAGGAGCAGGTGATTTAACTGCACTCCTGGAGAGACTACAAAGCTGACGGTGTGCTGCAGGTGTAATACCGACAGCCTAACCCCGGGGGCAGAGGGGAGCTGATCCGGGGAACCCCCACCCCACCAGGGAGGTGCATGGACCATCACGCAGGTGGTGTGTCGTTAAGTTCCCTGAGCAGCTGCTGACCAAAGTGGTTACGCGGTTGGTTTCTCCCCAAATGTGGCTTCAGTAGGTAAAGTGGTCTGGGAAGATTTTCTCCGAGCCAGCCTGTCACTAGGGAACAGCACCGTTATCCCAGCCCTTCTGAGGACAAGAAAACTCAGAACCACACAGGCCCACAGGCCCTATCATGGGCACTCAGCTCCCTCAAGGTTTTATAAGCCACCTCTTCAGACCTGAAATCAAACACAGATTTTGTCAATACTGCCTAATCCATACAAGGTGAACCAACACATTTCCTGAGCTCCCACACAGATTTTTTTTTTTAAAGATTTTATTTATCTATTCATGAGAGACACAGAGACAGAGAGGCAGAGAGTCAGAGACACAGGCAGAGGGAGAAGCAGGCTCCATGCAGGGAGCCCGACGTCCCACGCAGATTCTGACGAACGTAGCCAACCAAAACCATGAAAGAACCAGAATCAAAATACTCACAGGTGAAGCTCTGAAATCCCAATGGGAACAGCAGCGACACATTTTTTTTTTTAATTCACCTGTTGCAACTAGGATTATTCTAATGCTCCGCAATGAACTGTGAATAATGGTTAAACTCTCAATTAAATTTACTTCGGCAAACATTTATCGAGCATCTGCTTGGAACAGGCAAACGTGTACAGACATAATTATGTTTTTGCATTTTCCTAAGTTTCCCAGTTGAATTGAAGAGCATGATATCATCTGTGTTCAACACATGATATCTGTGTCCAAAAGAAAAGTCTGAAAGAAGTGAAACAACTCACTCGAGGAGTGTAAGTCACTCTAGGAGCTCATTACAAAATTAAAAGTAAACTTGGTAAATAAATGAGCCTCCATTCCTGGTAAAACAAAGCCCTAGGGTCATCAAGAGATATGGAGACCGTCCTGACTCCACAAGACAGTAATGATGAAAAGAGGGGGGGATTAAAAAAAAAGAAAAAAGAAAAGGGGGATTTCTGATGCCATGGTGACTCATGATTTGGAAACACACAACTTACCCTAATGGTTTGCATTGTCTTTCTGCTACGCAAGTGTTGAGTTTATGTAGGTTTATTTTTATTTTATTTATCTATTTTTTTAAAAGATTTTGTTTACCTGAGAGAGCAAGAAAGACTGCAGGAGGAAGAGCGGAGGGAGAGGGACAAGCAGACTCTACGCTGAGCCCAACACGGGCCTTGATCCCACGACCCTGGGCTTATGACCTGAGCCCAAATCAAGTCAGTTCCTTAACCAACTAAGCCACTCAGGCACCCCTGTAGGTCCCAAGATGCATATGAGACACTGTTATTGTTAATATTCGACGAATACCTTATACAACTCACTTCCAACACTACATAAAGACTGGTGATAAAAATAATTGCCCTGAAGGTCACGAGATCTTCAACCATCAAAAGAATGTTCAATCCTCTCCGCTATAGCATCCAGGAAAAGGAGCTCTTGTGAGAAACGTCTGCCCTCTGCCCATTCATCCCGGAGGCCTCAGCTTAGAGGCTGCCTACCTGGGCCTTCCCTCGCTGCGGCCCCAAGTCCTTGCCTGTGAGGTGCCCCTCAGCACACCTACCTACCCCCATCACAAGATTGGCTATTTGATATCGTACTCCTCTGCTGACCCACAGGAACGAGGGTTGAGAGATTTTTTTATTAACGAACTCTAGTTGAAACAACAAGGCTGTTTTCTTTTTTGTTTTTGTTTTTTTAAGATCTATTTGTTTATTGGAGAGACAGCGCACATGTGGGCAGAGGGAGAGGCAAAGGGAGAGGGAGAGAGAAACCTCAAGCAGACTCCCTGCTGAGCCCAGAGCATGACCCAGGGGGTGTGGGCTCGATCCCAGGACCCTGAGATCACGACCGGAGCCAAAATCAAGAGTCAGCCGCTCAACCGACTGAGACACCCAGGCGCCCCACCTTTTTTTTTGTTTTGTTTTGTTTTAATCAGAAAGCTCCAGGTGGATGACCCCATCATTTTAGAGTTAAATTTAATTCACTAGTTTTTTTTTAATTCCAGTATAATTACCATACAGTTTTATATTAGTTTCAGGGGTACAATATAGTGATTCAACAGTTTTATACATTACTCAGTTCTCATCCCAATACATGTGCTCCTAATTCCCTTCACCTATTTGACCTGTCCCCCCAAACACCTGTCCTTTGGCAGCTATCAGTTTGTTCTCTGTATTTAAGAGTCTAAAAAAAAAAAAAGTCTACTGCTTTGTCTCTTTTTTTATTTGTTCACTCGTTTTGTTTCTTAAATTCCACATATGAGTGAAATCATATGGTATTTGTCTTTCTCTGGCTGGCTTATTTCAACTGACATTATTTGTTTTCTAAAGATTTTATTTATTTATTCATGAGACACAGAGAAAGAGGCAGAGACACAGGCAGAGAGAGAAGCAGGCTCCCTGCAGGGAGCCCGATGCGGGACTCCATCCCAGGACCCCTGGATCACGCCCTGGGCTGAAGGCGGTGCTCAACCACTGAGCCACCCAGGTGCCTCCCAAATGGCATTATACCCTCTAGATCCATCCACGTTTTTGCAAATGACAAGATTTCATTCTTTTTTATGGCCAAGTAATACTCCATTTTACATGCATGTGCATGTTTACACTCTGCACATCTTCTTTAACCACTGCTCTATTGATGGACACTTGAGATGCTCGCATAGTTTGGCTATTGTAACTAAAGCTGCAATAAACATAGGGGTGTGTATCCCTCTGAATTAGTGGTTTTTTATACTCTTTAAGAAAATAGCCATTAGTGGAACTACTGGATCACATGGTAGTTCTATTTTTAATTTTTTGAGGAACCTCCCTACTGTCTTCCACAGGGATGGCACCAGTTTGCATTCCCACCCAAGGCACACGAGGGTTCCTCTTTCTCCACATCCTCACCGACACCTGGTATTTCCAGTGTCTTTGATTTTAGCCATTCTGACAGGTGTGAGGTATAAACTCACTATAGTTTTTAATGCAGACATTATATATTTTTTATAAACTCGCTTAAAATCTGATTTGTATAAAATCTGAAAAAAAATCACAGCCGTCTGTATAATTTCCTGTGCACAAAAAGAGGCAAGCAAGTTCATTAATAATCTTATTTCCAAACGGGTCACACTCTGAAATGATGCTGTGAACATTTTAGGGCATCTTCCAATAACTGCCAGTGTGGGACAGATCCTTTCATGCAAAGATGTTTAATACCAGTTTTAGGGAGACCCAGGTGGCTCAGTGGTTGAGCATCTGCCTTCAGCACAGGTCGTGATCCCAGGGTCCTCGGATTGAGTCCCACATGGGGCTCCCTACAGGGAGCCTGCTTCTCCCTCTGCCTCTCTCTGTGTGTCTCTCATGAATAAATAAATAAATTTTTTAAAATACCAGTTTTATATCTCAGGTGACTTAATTCTTTCAGTTTCTTCATGCTTTTCACCCCTCAAACTTCTAAAAGGCCTTGCAATTACTCTGATCATCAACTTTATGGGACATGAAGGTGGCAAGAACGGCAAGTCTCTATGATATGGGAGGTTAAGGAAGAAAGGAATGGATGTTGTGCAACAGCGGATTGTAAAGCTCCCTGAGCCACACTGGAGCCTTACTGGTGATTCCACCAGCCTTTCTTCTGGGGCGTCACAGGGCTAAAGGTTCAGGGGCTGTGGTCTTATGAGGCGTAGTCATTGTCTACAACTGCAAGTTCCAATCCCATGTCCTGTAGCACGCGGTGTCCTCATCAAATTCCAGCATATTCTATTACTCCCATTCCCTTTTCATGTTTAAGCCGTTGTGAGGAGTTGCTATGCACTGTTTAACAGCTGCCACAGAGCAACTCTGCCCCCGGCCCAGGAGGTTACACTTTCGTCTTGTAGATTAACTTGAAATGAACCATTATCCCTCGTGGGGGGGAAGTACAATCAATATGAACTTAGGGAATTAAAAAAAAACAAAAAACAAAAAAAAAAAACAAAAAACAGCACCAGACTCTTTAATATAAAGAAGAAGGGCTTAGTTTAAGGATTCGCACACTGGAGCAGCCAACTCCAGATACTAAAGTCCCTTAGCCAGGTGTGGCAAGCTGCATATTACAAATTCTTAGGACCACCACCCAAAAAGTGGATCTGGGGAGGAGGAGCTTCATCTGAAACTGCAGAGGTAGGATCAGGATGGTCTCTAGATGGCGGAAGAGCAACTGCGTGGAGAAGGCAGGGAGAAGGTGATCGAGAGAAAAATATATGGCCCATAAGATGAGTGCAGGAAGGAAACTCCAGACAGACAAATCTCAATGGGTTCAGTAAGCTTTAGTAAGGTTCAAAGCACACTGTTGTCAGGACCTACTCAGTGCCCACACTATGCTAGGTGCTAGGGACACAAAGATGGATGAGTCCCAATTCTTGCCCAATGGAAGCTCACAGCCCCACAGGAGAGACGGTCAAATAAACCAAAAATTTCAGTCCAGTATATTGGCTAAGCCAGGTGCTGCTGGAGGGTGGAGGAAGCAACCAGCTGGTGTGTGACACCGCTGAGGGCATGGGCATGCTGTGCATCCAGCAGGCTCCGTGACCTCGGACTTTCTGCAGATGCATTCCCTGGTTTCTGAGGCAGAAACATCAGGACACATGTAGGAGGCGTATACATATGTATATTTATTTCAATGATACATATACACATAAAATACGTGTGTGTGTGTGTTTGTGTGTATGTATTTTAAATTTATTTCAGAGGTGAATTCCTTCATCCATGTAAGATTCAGGAGATTAACTCAGTGTCTAGAGCAAAGGCAGGAGCACTGGAGCTATTACACACCCATTTCCCAGCCGAGGAGGGAGAGGATGAGGAAAGCACAGCAGCTTGACTGGCCACCAGCTCAGGCTGCACAGTGTGTCCCCAAGTCCCATTGCCTTCCTGCACCCTGCTTTTTTTTTTTTTTAAGGTTTTATTTATTTATTCAGGAGACACACAGAGAGAGAGAGAGAGAGAGAGGCAGACACAGGCAGAGGGAGAAGCAGGCTCCGTGCAGCAGGCCCGATGCGGGACTCGATCCGGGGACCTGGACCCAGTCGATCGATCACGCCCTGGGCCCAAGGCAGGCGCTCCCCCGCTGGGCCCCCCAGGTGCCCCTTTCCTGTGCCCTTCCTAAAGCCGACCTTAAGCTTTCGGGGAGATCCCACCCCGCCCCCGAGCCCCTGGCAAAGGCAGGGCTCAGCCGCCCAGGAAGATTAGAGGGCGCATTTCTTCCGCGCTGGCCCGTGGCTATTTCAGGAAGGGGCCGAGGGAGCTGCGCAGGGCACCGAGGGCCGCGACCGCAGGGCCGTGACCGCAGGAGATTCCAGGACCACGAGCCTCGGGCCCAGCCCCAACGCAGCAGCTCACGCCCTGAGCCGGGTCTAACCCAACCGCCGCCGGAGGCCTCGCAAGGCTGCCGCCTCCTAGGAGGGAAGGCGCAGGGCAGGATCGTGGCCCAGGATGGTGGCCGAGCTGAGGATGAGGTGGCCGTGCCAGGATTTGCTTCAAGCTCCTGTGCTCCTCCTCGGGCACCCGGATGGCGTGTGAGCCGCAGGATCGAGAAAGACTGTCGGGGACAGACGGCAGGCCCCGGGCTCAGGGACCCCCTCTCCCGGGCGCACAGTGGCCAGGGGACTGGAAACCCCAGCCTCACCATCACTGATGGCTTCACTGGCGATTTCACTTCTTAAACGATGCTGAATAAGTCAAGATGCACCAGAGCAAAAAAAGAAGACGGCGACAAGACGTCGCTGGTTTCTAATTTGCAAGCGGAACTACAGGTTCATGTAGTTGTTCTAGAGAAGCCGGAGTTCAGAGGCACAGCAGGCCCCGCTGTGATCTCAGTTAAGTAATTTAATTACTCTGGGCTTGGTCCTCTTTCCACTCAAAAACAGCGGAGTAGACTATAAATTCCTTTAAAAAAAAAAAAAAAGATTTTACTCCCTGCGGGAAGCCTGATGTGGGACTCGATCCCAGGACCCCAGGATCACGCCCTGAGCTGAAGGCAGAAGAAGCTCAACTGTTGAGCCACCCAGGAGTCTCTGGACTGTAGATTCTTAACCTGTTCTAAATCTCTGTGCCTTTGCCCAATTCTGCAGATAATTTCAAAAACTCTTAAGGACTACCTCTTTTAAGTTGAAAACTGTTCAAATCAAACATCTCTTTTCTAGTCTCCACATAAACAGGGCTGGGATGAAGGCCACCTCACCTCCCTAACTGCACTATTTGGTGTTCGTTGCTCTGGATGGCAAAAGCTTATTTAATGTTTCATTTAGAGAAAAAAACACTTCACTTTCTAGTTAAAATTATTGAGTATTTTCAACCACTAATTTTATTTGAATATATATAAGACCTCTACCATAAAATTGGACAGACTTAATTTCCAGTGATTTTTTTTTCTTTTACAATAAATGCTTCAATTCATTTAGAAAATCAACTATACAAGTCACTGTCAATTCTGGAATAAAGTCAACCAAAAAAGCAATTAAAAATAAATCCATTGAATATGCAGCCTCTGTCCCCAAATTAAACTGTGCAAAAACTACCTACCTGTGCAAAAACTAGATATGACCAGTGTCATTAAACTATAAGACTATCTTTTTCATAAGAAAACTATTCAAGTGAGTCCTCTTGACCACTGGTTTTTAGAAAAGGCATTTAACATGGATGTTCACAGGAACAGTACCTCTGGGGGGCCTGGCTGGCTCAGTTGGTGGAGCATGTGACTCTTGATCTCAGGGTTGTGAGTTCGAGCACCACACTGGGTGTAGAGATGACTTAAAACTAAATCCTCCAAAAAAAAAAAAAAAGGCAACAATATCTCTCATGAGAACTAGACACAATCCAAAAATCCATGGATAGAATGGATAAATATATTTATACACCAGATAGCATACAGGCATGAAAAGCTAAACAACCTGCAGCTACATGTAACACACACGAACCCCGGGGAAGGCAAGGCTACACGAGAACACAAGCCACCAAAAATACACACAGCACACTTGCATTTTATATCAAGTTCAAAAATGAACGAAGCTAAGCAATCTCTGATTTAGGGATACAAACATATGGTCAAACTACAGAGAAAAGCAGGGCGTGAACAGGGAATTGAGATGCTGGTTACCCCTGGTGGAGGAAAAGAAGGGGGCAGTGCAGGGAGGGGCTCCGGGTAGCTGCAGAAGAAAGGTCCTCTCCTTCAACTGAGGCACAGGTATACAGGCGTTCCCTGCACTGCTATTTTTTTTTTTTTAAAGATTTTATTTATTTGAGAGAGAGAGAGAGAGAGAGAGAACACAGAGGGAACAGCAGAGGGAGAGGGAGAAGCGGAGAGCCCCACGTGGGGCACGATCCCAGGACCCCAGGATCATGACCTGAGCTGAAGGCAGATGCTCAACCCCCTGAGCCCCCCAGTGTCCCTGCACTGTTAATCTTTATATCTGCACACACATGGTATAAACAGTTTCATCTACTTACATTTAATTTTTTCCAATAGTAACAATAAGATAAAATTTAGTTAAACTATATCCATCCTGGAACAGTACCTAAGGCAGTAAAGCATAAGGAGTCAAGTACTGAACTGCGTCCATCCTGAGCTCACCTTGCAAATACGGACACTAACAGATTCCCTAGGTCTTCAGCCATGGAAGAGTTACACCGTTCCTTGGGGGGAAATATGGCCTAATCATTCCACAGACAGTTGGACAGCCTGGAAATAAAGAACTAGGTAAGGAAAACCAAATAAGTCATAATAAAAGAAAATCAGAATTAAAAAAATACTGCTTACGATCTATTCTGTACCCAGCATTGCTTTTAAAAATAAGAAATTCGGGGCATCTGGCTGGCTCAGTTGGTGGAGTAGATAACTCTTTTTTTAAAAAAATATTTATTTATTTAAATAATCTTAAATAAGTAAATATTTAAATAATCTTAAATACATAAAAATAATTTTAAATAAAATATTTATTTATTTAAATAAATTAATTTAATTATTAATTTAAATTTAATAATTTAAATAATAATAAATAACTCTTTTTTAAAAATATTTATTTATTTAAATAATCTTAAATAAATATTTAAATAATCTTAAATAAATAAAAATAATTTTGAATAAAAATATTTATTTATTTAAATAATAATAAATACACCTAACATGAGGCTCAAACTCACAACCCTGACATCAAAAGTTGCTCACTCCTCTGACTTGAGCAGCCAGGCACTCTGAGCATGTGACTCTTGGTCTCAGGGCTATGAGTTCAGGCTGTAGAGATCACTCAAAAATAAAATCTTTTAAAAAAAATTTAAATGAAGGGCAGCCCAGGTGGCTCAGCGGTTTAGCGCCACCTTTGGTCCAGGGCGGGATCCTGGAGACCCGGGATCGAGTCCCACACCGGGCTCCCTGCATGGAGCCTGCTTCTCCCTCTGCCTGTGTCTCTGCCTCTCTCTCCCTCTGTATCTCTAATAAATAAATACAAATCTTAAAAAAGAACAAAACAAAATTTTTTAATGAAAAATAAATAAATAGGGGCACCTGGGTGGCTCAGAGGTTGAGCATCTGCCTTCAGTTCAGGGCATGATCCTGGGGTCCTGGGATCGAGTCCCACATCAGGCTCCCCACAGGGGGCCTGCTTCTCCCTCTGCCTGTGTCTCTGCCCGCCCCCGTCTCTCATGAATAAATAATTAAAATCTTTTTAAAAATAAATAAATAAGAAAAAATAAAAATAAATTTTTCAAGAGTCTAAGCTCCAAATTAAGCAAAAGAGTTCCTTATATGTGACAAAGTTGAGATTTTTTCTTCTGCTCCTCCACTCATATTTGATTGGTTTTTGTCACTCTCTATATTAGCATTGCAGAAATCAGAGATAACCCCCTAAAGTAGTTAATCTCTATACCACCTAAAATGCGATTTCCTCTCCTCTGCATACTGTGCCACCCAAGACGAGGTCTATCTCTCCCCTTCTGTTTCCTCATTTTTATGTGCAAAGAATAATAGTCTCTCATAGGATTGTGGTAGGAATTAAATAAATTCATGTAAGGCATTCAGGGCAGTACCTGGTATACAGTAAGTATGAAATAAGGGTTTGCTGTTAAATTTATTTTGGTTTTTATATTTATTTTGGTTTTTATTGCGATTTTTGCCCTTTTGTCAAATTCATCTCCATTTGGAGTGAGAAATCAAGGTAGCATATACCACACATGCTTCTCTTTGAGGTCGAATTTTACCTACCAACATCAATGATTTCTTCCTTTTGAGTTAACGTACTCTCCAGTGCACACACCCCTCACCAAGTCCATTCTAGTGACGGGACAACATCTGAAGGATTCTCAGCTCAGCGGCTGGATAAACACAACAGTGGGTAGGAAGTAATCACAAGTCAGACTCATTTCACATGTCCCACTTCCCAATGGGCTTCATCAGCTCCCAGGCTGCCTGGGACACCAGAAGCCTCACCCTAACCCAAGTGCCTAAAACAAAATAAGAGTGCACGGAGGCACCAGGAGAATCAAGCTTCGTCCTTCTTGAAAGGCCTGGTAGCCCCAGACCCTGAACAGTTGAAAATTCCAAAGGCATATACACATGTGCGTGCATTTCCACGGCAGAATGTGTGACCACAACAGAGTGCTCTATCCAGCCATGCAAACCCTCCCGGGTGGGGCTGTGCTGATATAATTGCATAACTTGTATTATTATTGCTATTATTTCCAGGGACAGACCAGAAGCTAAAGTCAAATAAGCATATCAAATGTCACCCAAACCTGAAACTGAAAAAGGTCATTAATTCTGACGCTCCCAACCTCTTCTAACTTGTCACCCTCAGATTTCCTCAGGGAAAACTAGTTGAGGGTTGGGACAGCAAAGAGAAAAGTCTCCCAAATTCAGATGAATACCAACCACTTTTTGGTCAATATTTTTAATCCCTCTCTCAGTGCAGAAAAATCTTGTGTTATGCCCAGAAAGGTTCAGAAATTCATCCTTAGTTCCAAGAGCCTTGTTTCGATTTAAGAGAGTCCCTGCAAAATTCCCCACTGAACTCCTACTTTCAAGGCCACACAGACATCACAGGATGACAACAGAACCCTGGTCTGTGATGAATCAAAGGAGGTATTCTGCAGCCTAGAATAACTAGGACGACGTCATCTGTTGTGGCTCAGAAATAACCTTATTACCCAACCGAGGAACCTGCCTGCAGTAGTCTAGTTCCAGGGCCTGCAGACTTGTCCTGTGAAGGGCCAGACCCTAAGTAGTTTAGGTTTCGTGGGCCACAATGTCTCTGCTGGAACCGCCCCCCTCTGCGGTTGCCCTACGAAAGCCACCAAACACGGTGTATAAGCAACTCCCAACCAACCTCACGGACACCAGTATCTGGACCTCGTGCAATTTTCATGGGTCACAAAATATTATTCTTCTTTTGTTTTCTTTTCTTCCATTTACAAATGTAAACACCATGCTTAGCTCACAGCAGTAGAAAAACAGGTGGTAGGCCAGATTTGGCCCGCCTCTGGTCTGGCTGTCTAGAAAAACTCAGTAGTGTACGTTCTTACCCTGAAACAGAGGCAGTAAAGAGCCCAAGAGAGGTTCTCTGACAGGATTTCTTTCCACTTTGAACTCGGCTCCCACGCGGCCTCCTTACATCAAGGACACGCGATTGCCTGCCTGGCGCTGCACGCATACGATTACTGTATTATCATATAATAATAGTGATCTTTTGTGACCCAGGATGATGAAATTCTTTAACACATCATTAATATATATGATAATTAGGCAACAAGTGCGGCTGGGTGGACCACTGCCCAACCAGAAATCATCAGCTGTCAGTGATGAGGAACGCCTCTGGTAATAAGCAGGTACTCACAGGGCAATTTCCAAAATGAAATATTCCATTCTCGTTTTTAAATCTGTTTTCCTTCTGGGGACAGCACATGCCGCACGAGTGTCGGAGGACCCAAGCTTCAGGCTTCAGGAGTATAACCTGTTTCCTGACCCCTGACTCTTCTTTCCCCACATGCCCACATTCCTTCCCACACCCCGCCTCCCACCCCTCCCCTATTTCTACTTAATCCTCTCCTACAGGGTTACAAACGCATTCACACTGCTCTGAATTCATAGTTTTAAGAGAATATTCTCAACAAGCTGCCAAAAATCCCTGTCTCAAACTTGAGTCCCATTCCAACAATGGTCCTGAGGAATTTAGGGAACCAGGTGAGCCCTCTCTATGCACATCTGTCCCACCCCCACGGTGGCCATGATGACACACCAACCTGTCCTATTCCCCCCTGCTTCCACTTGGCCCCCCCCCACCCGCCACCGAACCTCGATGATGTCACTAGACATTGCTTGTAGGAATCAGCATTGTACATTGTGGGACAGAGGTAGTGCACTGTGCACTGGGCCTTCCTTCACACCATGGAAGAGGAAAACTCCTCATCAAGAGAATTTTTCTCGCCCTATGGAGGGGATTCACCCATGAAAGTATTTCATTAGCAGATTTTGGACCTCCTAAGATACCAGTGCCTAGCTGAGAAACAATTCCAGGGGAAGTCCACGCAAAACCCTTGTCCACACAGCTCCTTCAGCACCACAGCCACCAGTACCACTTCGAATGCCACCTTAAACTCGCCCTGTGAGCAATTTAAAAGCTGTAAAACAGGGGCTTTATTTGGAACTCCCTGTGAATCACAGACCCGATAATGTACTAGGACAACTGTTTCCCAACCTGCTACCTTTTCCACATCACCAATTTAAAAAGATCACAGCTGAATTATTTTCCTCTCTCAGTACGCTGAAATAAGAGAAGAATATTCATATTCTCTTGTACAAGAAAAGACCATCCCTAACTGTACTCTTCAAAGAAGAAAAGAATTTAAACTTGTGGAGAAATTATGCCATTTTTCTGAAACAGTTCTTGGGATACACAGCTGCATGATGAAACATTTCCTACGGGTAACTAATCCCGAGCTAACTCTCGTAAAAAAATAAAGTAACAAAGCACATTTTGTGACGATGTCGTGTTGACCTGTTTGCACCGCTCATTTAGGAATTTACAAAATTCTGAATTCATATCATAAAACAGGAAAATGGGGGAATCAAACATACCTATTCATGAAGACTTGAACTTGGCTCACAGACCACCCAGGTTGCGAGAGGCCTTCAGAGGCAGTTAGTGCAATGACATAACTCACAAGAATGCCCTGGAGTGAAGTGGGTTTTTTTTTTTAAAGATATTTCATTTTTCTTGAGTTTAATTTATCAAGAATAGTGACCTTTCTCTAAAAGGCTGTGCTCCAGTCAACCAAGATGCGGTTATGATTATAAGATTATTATTTTTAATAGAAGCTATCAATTACTGAGTACTTACGTGCCAGGAACTATGCTAAGAGCTTTATATGCATTATCTCATTTAACCTGCATGACTAACCCTATTAGGCAGATAATATTATCTTCCTTTTATAGATGAAGAAGTTGAGTGTCAGAGAGGTTAAGTGACTTGCCTAAGGTCAGACAAACAATAAAATGCACACAAATCCAGTACCATCTGAGGCAAAATCCATCCACTAGGATCATTCCATGAAACAGGTTCCTATATTTGAGTCGTGCCATTCAAATTACATCAATCTCACCATTAACCTGGTATCTACACTATAGTGGGTCCCAAACTTGACTTTGCATTATAAACATTACAATCTCTTTCTAAAAACAGAGATTCCCAGAACCCACTCCAGCTCCACAACATATAATGTGGAAGCAAATCAGTCTCTTAACCTTTTAAATGATGCCAAACAAGTACACAGATTTTTTTCTCCCACTAAACTTAACAGTATTGCTTTTTTTTTTTTTTTAACTTAACAGTATTTCATGAAAAATATTCCAAGTCTTAACTCTCCAGGCAATTGGCTGCCATTTCGTCGTTAAGCATATTCCCTCTGGTTCACAATAATGGATGGATGGAGATGGATGGATGGATGGATGGATGGATGGATGGGAACTCCATCCTTGACCCTCAGAGAAAAGCTTTATTTAGAGAACCACAGCTCATGGAAGCAGTGTGACCAAAGCAGCCTGAGGCCTGTCACACCAATAAGGACACTGACACTCAGGAGCAAGGAGATGGGTTCAGAATCACATGGCCAGGAGGCAGTAGGTCCACGATCTCACTTCCTCCAAAGACAGTGTACCCTTCTTAGAATTCGTCTAGAATCATGCAGAGCCCCAAATAACCACAGGAAAGGACTGACTGGCACATGCTAAGTGACTGTAAATATGTGCAAAGGACTTATTAACAGGTGCAAATTAAGTTCCTTCATGTTCATCGGCCCCTGCTGGACACACAGTACGGACCCTCCACGGAAAGGGCCAGACTTGACTTCTAATTTGCATACTTTCATATGATTATACATTATACGGAGCTTTATACTGAAAGACACAGACCTGAGTTCCAACCTCAACTCTCCCACCTACTCACACGACCTTGTTGCCACTTCTTTGCCCGGGAGCAGTTTCCCTTTTCTCACCCAAAAAGCCGTGATCACAACCACTGTTTCCTTAACTTATATGCCTCACGTAGGCAAGCACCTGGAGTCGGCCACAGGCTTGCCATCTAAAATTATTATGTTTCTTTTGCGGTTACCTAAAAAGTGAAATGCACTCTGCTTGCGCAGCTAATTGTTCCAAGTGCCAAGGCTCAATGTCCCAGTTTAAAAACAAAACAAAACAAAACCAGCCTCCATTAGAACGTTCCTTTACGCTGTGCTTTCTAAACTGAGGATTGAAAACATGCTTCCAAGATACACAGCTGTCTAACGTGCTAAGAGCAATAATGAGTTGCCATGATATCCAGGGATAACAAAATTAACAACATCCTCCAAAACAATCTCCTCTGGGGTGATTTACCAATTATTTTAATAAAATGTTCAGTCATGAGAAGAAAAGGACTTGGACTGGAAACGAAGTGAAATATATTCTCCTCTCTCTGTCCTTTGGTAAAACTTGCTAAAAAAACAAAAACAAAAACAAAAACAAAAAAACAAAAAAACTGACCGTAAATTTTCTAAGTCCCCGCCTGTTTTCTCCCAAGTCGTTCCAAACAGTAGATCCAAGGTGGATCTATCAGATTTGTTGCCAGAGAACAGATTTCATGGGTTGCAAGAACAAGTCTTTCTGCATTTTATCTTACTTAGAGAGTTGCACGGCAGCTCTTTGGAACTTTTCTTCGTAATGTTTTCTCCACTCACAGCCTCCAGCCCAGCTAGCCCATTTTACGAGGAATAAGATTTCACTGAAAAGATCCAGAAGGTTGACTGAGCAGGACAGAGTGAGAATTTCAGTCCGTCCGATTTCCTCCAGCCACTGTGTGCATCTACATGGGTCAGATGAATATCAAACTTGCTCCTGCAACTCATGAGACTCTGTTCACTGGCAACAAATCTGACAGATCCACCGTCCCTTCAGTCATGTCCAATTTGGCCACAATCCTCTAGATGTGGTCATTAATTCCTGCTGACCGTGGCTGCCACTGCCGAGCACTGAACAAAGCTCTGTGACACCGGCTGCAGATGGTCTGGGTGGGACGCGGGCTTGGATTTATTT
Organism: Vulpes vulpes; assembly: GCF_048418805.1. Taxonomy (NCBI): domain Eukaryota; kingdom Metazoa; phylum Chordata; class Mammalia; order Carnivora; family Canidae; genus Vulpes; species Vulpes vulpes. The sequence goes on from NC_132791.1 coordinate 106,522,768, forward strand.
GCTTTCTGTATGTACAGTTGACTTCTGAACAATATGGGGCTTGGGGTGTACTCAAAAATCACTGTTCAACTTTTGACTCCCTCCACCCCAGAACTTAACTACCAATAGCTACGGCTGACCAGAAGCCTCTCCAGTGACATAAACGGTTAACACGTATTTTGCATTCTGCAAGCAAGCAGGCTAGGGGAAAGAAAATGTCACGAAGAAAATCATAAGGAAGAAAACAATAACGGAGTGCTGAACTGTATTTATCCAAAAAAATTAAAAATACCTGCATAAGTGGACCTGTGCAATTCAAATTTGTACTATTCCAGGCTCTGCTGTGCTCAGGCTGAGAGGGGTGGTCTAGGAGGGGAGCACGTTGGCCTGCTCTCCACTGCAGTTTCACCCACATGGACGAGCACCTGCCCTCTAAAGGGATGCAGAAGGATAAAGCTCCCAAAGGCTACCTTTGGGTCAAAATGCCTTAAAGCATTATTTCTAAATTGGAACTATCTTTTTCAGCAAGAAGAGAAGGGTCTTTGGCTGATAAGATCGACTGAGCAGAGCATCTCACACCACGATGTCATGGTAGAGGAACGCGGGCTAGGTTAACTTCTCCAAACCACAGGATGGCCCGTTATTGTCTATCTGTGGGATTTCCACGGCAACGGTGCTCATCCCTTCCTAACAAGCCCTGCTACCCCACATCGAAGTTTTCCCACAAAATCACGGGTCCAACACACAAGGGAGATCTCAGCCAGTTTCTATGTCAACACCAACATGACTCTTCTCGACTAATAAGGGGCATTTTAACATTTGTAGATTCTTTCCTATTCCCAGCTGTCCCTAGACAATTTTTTTTAAGTTAAATTATCAAAAGCCAGGGGTGGTTTTTCATCTCAGCAAATATACACAAAAGCCAAGACGCAGTAAGAGCCAACTTGTGTGTTTAAAACATCACGAAAAGGGTAAAAACCTAATGACTCTGTGTGCATGATTCCTGATGCAGATCTGGAGTAAACAAACACTTCACGGAGCAATCCCCTTCTCAGAGACCGTTTACTCATATGCCAAAGTATTACTTGAGGGAACAGCAGCTATGCTGGTGATAAATAGTGTCCCCATCGAGCCAGGGGGGTAAGTGAGATCCAAAAGCCAATTACAGCAGCTACCGTGGTTGTTTTAGAGAGGGTTGCACACATGCGTCTAATTATAAAGCGGTCCATTTCCCCACTGTGAGGCTGCGTACAACAAGCCCCGCGTCCAAAAGCTTCTGTTTCGGGACAGAAGAGCCATCAAGGAGGCCACCAAACGTTCCACAAGATCAAGAGCTTTGTGACTCTGTGGGATCTCCCATACTATCATTTTTCGTTACATCATGAAAAATTTCAAAGATACAGAAAATTACAAAGAATAATGTCATGAACACCGATACACTCATGACCAAGTGCTGTTAAGTCTTAATGCTTGGCCATGTTCACATCAAGCCTCCTCTTTTCCTCTTATTACACAGGAAAATAAAAACCTGTGGGTAGCCCTCCTCATCCCATACCCTTGCCTCCCGCAACAATATGCAATATTAGTTTGCATGTTTTCAAGCAGTATGTAAATAGTATTAGACTGTAAGTATCAGCCTAGAAATGTGTTTTTTTCTCAATCCTGTACTTCTGAAACTTATCCACAGACACACACACACGTAAAATATGGTTCTGGCTCATTCATTTACTGCTTCATTCATTTTCATTACATAGAATTGCACTGCATGAAAGAGCACATGCAGCTGTATCCCTCTTCCTTCTGAAGGGTGGCTTGACTGTTTTAGATTTGTCACTACCTACCGCAAACAGCACAGACGTGACCATTTTTGTTGGTAAGATTTTATTTATTCATGAGAGACACAGAGAGAGGCAGAGACATAGGGAGAGGGAGAAGCAGGCTCCATGTGGGGAGCCTGATGTGGGACTCGATCCCAGGACCCCGGGGTCACACCCTGAGCCAAAGGCCGATGCTAAACCGCTGAGCCACCCGGGCATCCCAGAAATGAACATTCTTAAACGTATGTCCCTTTGCACACATACGACATCCTCTCAAGACGTCAACCCAGAGCCGGAGCTGCTGAGCTGCGCAGTAGGTGTGAGTCTGCAGCTTTCCTGGGTGTTGCCACACTGCCCTCCAAAGCAAATGTACCCAAAAAATATTCCCACCATCAGTGGATGAGAATGTCTATCGCTCTACATCACTGTCATCAATCAATACTGTCAGATTCTTTCATTTTTGCCTATCTGATGGGTGTGAAATAGTATCTCATTTTAATTTGTGTTTTCCTGACTCCCAGGGAGGCAGGCCATGCCTTCATCTTTACTGTCTCGATACTCATTTCTATGAACTGCAAATTTCTCTACTTGCCTTCTTTCTTATTGCTTTGTAAGCAATCTTCATGTGTCCTGTGACTTTAGGAAAGTTACTTAATTTCTTGGCTTCCCAGGTGTGGCAATAATAATACCTACCTCCTAGGGATGATCTCTGGCTGATGGTAAAGCACTTAGTCCAGTGCCTATTACGTAATAGGCACTCAAAAAAAAAAAAAGCACTCCTGTTACTGTTACGAATGTGAAGAAGGGTTAAGGGTATTTCTAGCATTTCTCCCAAGTTTGTAGCTGCCTTTGGGATAAATACAGCAGGACTCAGGAAGAGGAGTCTCAGCAACTCTCTTGGCCCAGGTTCTCCCCCACCAACGAAGACATAATATCAGGACCCCGCTGTTTGTAAGCTACCTCAAGGGAACTGTACAAAGTCGATTCTCCTGGACATTGCGTAAACTAAACATCCACGTTATGCTTCCTTCAATCTGCAAGTGGCTGTGATCTCATCTGTGAAATGGCCATAATTCTGAATTTCAACCAAGGTTAAGTCACAGAGTGCAAACAACTCTGAGGAGACGGAAGTGGGTGGTGGAGGCCAGCAGGTGAATCAGTGTTAGGGACCAGCTGAGCCTTCCTGGGGTGGAAATACAGCTACAGCCTCCAAAGATCCCACCAAGCCCGAGACCACTCCATTTTCCCACACTTCATAAGCGATTCTTGAATTTAAAAAAAAAAGGCGAAAAGAAAATCATCACATGGCTTATAAGATTTTTTTTAAAATAATAATAATAATAATGACATTGACATCCCCGAGGTGACAGGCAATTCCATCTGACGCACACTGTGGGAATTCTATCTAACCCCGATATACAGAAGAACATGTTCCTAAGGACATGCCGGTAAGCTAGAGGGATGCCACGTAAGCTTGTCTGCTTGGACTCTTAACATATTTAGTTTCGTGTGGAGATCCTCCCAGATTGGCTTCTATTCAGTCGTATCTTGACCTTGCCTTGGAGAAAGGCCATGTTCATCTTTATGAACTCTGCCAGTGGAGTCAGAAAGCATAGATCGCTGTGCTCCAGGCCTATCAAGTAGTCCTGACATCAGCTTCAACTGTGACTGGCAGGGTCCCTTTTCAGATGTACTTGCACATCATCTAACGTTCAGAATTCTCTCCCTCCGGATTCAATTTCAACTGGCACTGAAGAAACCAGAGACTTTCCTTTGCCACTGAAGAAGGAGGCCCTCTACCCCCCTATCTTCTCCAGGGCAATCATGTGTAAGAGTCAACTCTAGCCCAAACATAATTAGACCATCTTCTGATACCTATCTAGGAGCACTGCTTTCTTCCTTAAATGTGTGCCAAGTTTCCACTTTCAAGAAGTTAAATTGCCATATAAAAATGCCCCGGTGATGATGAGTAATTAGACACTGTAATGGAAAATTAACTGTGTTTTTATTTAGAGCATTAATTTTAACAAGACTTTTTTTTTTTCTAACTGCTATTAAGCCGCAATAAAAATAAATTAAATCCTCAGGGGTTGCGGAGGTTTTCTGGTAAAAGACAAACAAACAAAAACCTCTTCTTTCTGGAACCACTTATTTTGGTAATATCGCCAAGTTTGTGCAAGGCTCTGACCTGAACCCCGTTATGAATACGTCCTGATGGCAATTTTCATCCCATCATCTGTGCTGTGGCGGAAGAAATAACCATTCCAATCTGAGAGGCCGCTGGAACAGAGGCAGGCACACAGGGCCTGTCGCAGGTGGGGAGCCTTCCTCCCGAATATCCCGCAGTGCCCTCCGATCTCCGTGTGCTGCACCCAGGGGAGCCCTCCACGAGGAGGCTGGGAGAGTGGGGTTCGGCTCTGGGGCCACAAGAAACACACCTGCTGCACGAGACGGCATGTACGGCGGCATTCCCCAAGGAAGAATGTGGAAGGGGGCTGGAATCTGCCCATCTCATCCCAATCCCTGCGGCCCTCTCTGTTCCAGCCCTCTGGTCCCGCATTCCAGTTAAGAGGTCACCGACGGGTTCAGCTGCAGGACCTGAGTGCCCTGCGCTCTGGAGCCGGCCCGAGGGGCCCAGGTGGCGGGGCTGGCGCCGCGACCCCCACCCAAGTTCACGGGCCTCCCACCAAGGAGGGACCCTCACACAGATCGGGTGACCTCCCTAGCTGTTCACCCCGGTTCCTCGCAGACCTCAAAATAAAGTGCAAGTGACACCTACCAATGCTTCTGGCTTGATGTCTACTCAGTCCTCCCCGGTGAACGCTGAATGCTGGGCCCCGGGATCCCTTGTTTTAAGGGGCTCCACGTGCATCTCAGTAAAATCGACCTTAGCCAGTTACTACCCGCAAAGTGACAAGAATTTGAGAAGCGCCTTTACTCTTGCCCGGGCAGCCCGGCCGAAGGACACCGGGCGACACGCGAGGCTCGGATCCAGCAGCCTGGGAGTTGCAGGGAAACCTGCTTTTTCCTTTTTCCCCTATTCCTTCCTTCTGGGGGATTTTTATGTATTTATTTTTCAGTTTAATGCCTCCTTACGATTTACACAACCTTTATAATCCTTACTTTTTTCCTATAGATCCGTGGGATTTTTTTCAACCTAACAATCTTTTCACTTGGATCCCCGGCGTGGGTACAGCGAGCAGCTCTATGCAGTCCACGCTCACCTCCCAAAGCACCTGCAATCCCGAGCCACAGCCCACAAGGACACGAGAGGCGGCCTTCGTAAGACAGGTACCAGGCCCCATTGGACGAGGTTGATGGGACAATGCGGCTGGTGATAACACCCCTTAGGTGGAGTTAAAACAGAAGATTCCATCTGGTGAGCAGAAGTATTAAATTGTCACAACGCCCCCCCCCCCCCCCCATCCCAACTCCGAACTGCCCAATATGTTCTAGAGAACAACAAAGAAGGGCTTGGCAGTGGTTGGACAGAGAAGTTTAGAGGAATTTTTAAAGTATCCCAACCATGAGTCAGGATTCAGAATAAACTTAAATGTCCTGAACTCGGTGCCATCACCAAGCAAGAATGAGTATCTGCTGAATGAAATTGTTGAATTAAATGATACTAAAGACTGTAGACACTTGGGGAGGCATTTTAACTTGCGGACTAAATTTCTTATCAGCTTCCCGTTGGTTAATAGGAACTCAGAACCGGAGAAGAAAGTGCTGATGAACTACAGTCACCACTTAAAAGGGACCCCTCAGCCTCTCTGTTTCACAAGGGAGTTATAAAATTTAAGGAGTAAATGAGACAACAGCTGACAAGGCCAAAAGAGCTCAGCTCCAAATATATTGTGACCCTGGAGGAGTCCTGTACGCTGTGCATCTCTCGACTTATTCACCCTCAGAATGGGAACAGGAGAAGCACTTATGAAGGATCGCTAATAAAAGCCCATCTGCCTCTGGCAGCAATACAAATGCCTGTTGATAATGATCATTCTCCCGGACCCCAGTTTACATTTTTCCATTAACATTCCAGTCCCCGACCCTCAGGTTCCCAAGATCCCATGGGCTTTGGTCTCAGACTGACAGACCCTGCTGAGATTTGGGGAACCCCTGCTGCCAACTCCGTGAAGCAATAGCTGGGTGCCTACCTCCCAAAGAAGTCATTACACACGTCCCCACCTCATTTCATTTTTCACTGGGATGACACCCAATCTTTGTGATAAAAATGAACCCAAGGACACCACCCCAAAGAACGTGTTTCTCTTGGACCCACCAAAGGATAAAATGTTCTCAGCGCCAGCTCTTAAAGATAAACACCCTTCCCCAAATGCCCCTTTTAATTGGCTGGTTGACTGTCCCTTGGGTGTGACTGCACGGATTTATCCCGGGTGTGTAACCAAGTTGGAAAAGCCTTGCTGATTTGCGAGTACCCTAATAAGAAGGACGGCAAGTGTATAGCGTGGACTGAAACTGCGTTTAAGCAACGATGTGACCCTAGCGCTTCACCAAAAAAAAAAAAAAAAAAGTACACTCTGCTTGGGGAGATGGGTCTGTGATCTCTGCGACCCCTTGCAGCTCTGTACCTCCACCGTTGGTTCTAGAAGACTGGCCACTGAAGATCACTGGGAGATCCCAGAGAACCATTCCACCAGACCAGGAGAAAGAAATTCGCCTCTAGGTTTCAGTGGATCAATTAAAAGCCATGTGTTGGTCACAGGCTATAAAATGTCCAAATATCTACGTTCACCTCCCTCCCCTCCTCCACGTTCCCCGGCCAAAACACGCATGTGCAAGTCTAGGGTAATTCTAGGTTATAAGTATAAATAACTGTAATAAAATTGTAAGTCCTGAGCACAGTAGGTTGGCTGGTCACCATCCTCAAGAAAACTCTTAGGATCAATTGTTCTATCCTCGTTTTTGTGAAGCAGGCTATTCATCTTTTCCAAACTCTGCTTGGTTTCTAAAGATCAAACTAAAAGGAGAGCCTTCAGAAATGACTCTGCCGGTGTCTCCGCACGGTACTCCATCCCGAGAAGCCAGACTTCTTCATGCGACTCTTCCACTGAGAAACGCTAATCACGACCAGAAAAATGAAATCATGCACTCGGGAGTTAAATCAGATTTAAGATAGTCTAAATTGCACCTCACTTTTGGCCTCTAATCACTGTCAGTGTTCTAATGTTGATGAGAGACTGTTAACTGATTTCTAAATGGCAATATATTTCCATTCTAAATGGGGAGGGCTATTACCAGATTTTAAAATAAAACTGTGTTACATGCTAAGTAAATTCTATACATATTTCACACCTCATCAGTGGTCCGAGTGACAAGTTTTTTTTTTTTTTTTTCAAATGGAGGCTCTCTTTGGGCTGGGTTTTTAAAATTTTATTTTCAATCTAATGACAAATGTTCCTTCAGTTTGGCTTCAAAGACTAGGATTCCCTTTCTCGCTGTCTACTGTTTCCCAAGCGCACCTCTTGGGAAACTTAAATAAATTTAGAGACAGCCTTCTAAGCCTAAAATGACTGCATTTGTAATAAGAAAGGGCCTGTTAAAACAAACAATTTTTTTTGAAGGTGAGTATTCCATCAAGGTTAGAGTGTCTAATAATAAATTACCGTCAGGTGATGATCTGCCAAATGAAAAATGTTTCCATTTCTCAGTTTACGTGAATACATGCTCTTCCCTCTGAGGAGATTCAGTACCATAAACTGACATTTGGGTCACTAAAGCTAAACACTGTGGACTGCTTAATTATATAGAGACTTTTTAAATGCTGTGGCTTTATATCCACCCCAATTTTATATACTTATTATGCAAGGTCGTAACTTTTTAAAAAAAATCTTATTTCATTATTTTACCTGGCAAAGTTCACTTCTGGTAGTTAAATTTTAAAAAGAGCAGACGGAAGGATGAGAGGAAGTTTAGTAATTTTAATTCCAATGTATGCCATTCACTTGATTTGAAATGTTTATACATCAGTTCTACCAAAAGTGCTAAATATTTATCCCTATCCAGAAAAATATATATATACAAAAAAATCCACACACAAAAAAGATATATATGTATACATAAAAACACACATACAGTGTATTGAATGTAGAATGCCAGCAACTTAATGCCATTTTTTAATTAATATAAAAGATTAAGTTTATCCAGTCTAAGATTTTTTGATCTTGAACATAACTGTTAAAAACAGCAAAAATGCTTTGAAAGTGTGGTATTTGCAAAACCCTTGAGAAGTCACTAATGGGATTCCCATGATCTAATACATGTAAGGCTTTAACTGTAATCGTAAACCCACTAAAGGCTTACGACCTGAAAGTATGGACTATTGTAGCCAGTTTTTATGGGTTTAATTCCGCTGGCAAATCCCAGTTTCTATATTTTAAATCTCAACTAGCACAAAATCACGACTTTTTCCAAAGAACACTCTAAAGAAAGTAAACACCGGAATGACAGGGCAAGAAAATCATTACCAACAACCACCCTTTCACCCAAACCATCAGTGAACTTCAAAAGCACAAGACCAAGCAAAACTTTTAGTTCGTGATACACGTGCAATTCACCCTTAACATTCTCAAAACTACATATGAATCATCTTATTTTCCTCTGACTTATTTCCCATACAAGATTCAGTGAAACAGAACTTACTCAGCCCCTATTGATGACTGGATCACTGTTTTCTGGGGTTATTTATTACTTTTTTTCTTTTTTTAGTATGTTTTTACTATGATCCAAATTGTATAACTGCTAAAAGCCAGGAAAATCTGCCTTCAGGTCAACGCATAGCACAAAGGCCCTACAAATTTTGCTGGCCCTGCGCTATACCTGGGTACTCAGAATCGTTCTATTTTGTCCGAGGGTCCTGCAGGAATGCAATGTACTTAGCAGGGTACATTGCAATTTGTGATTAAATCTCCCCCCCCCACCAAGAGGTTTGAGTTATCGTACCAAATGATGACTTATGCTCAATACAAGATTCAGCCTACCTCCCCTATCCCATATATGTGCAAACTATTCGTTCAAGGGTTTATACATGCAAGGCCAGCACACAAATGTAAAAATATAAATATTAAGGATATCTACCTTATTTCTAAAGTGTCTTATTTGTTCCTCGCCTTATATAGTTTTTGATTGTTAAAATTCAATATTGCAAATCTTGTGATGGGCTGAATCAGGCCTAATTCCACCTTACAGATAAAATTTAATTTACAAAGACATAACTGAATATTGTATTTAATTTGTAAGCAAATACATGTGGAAACAACTTGGTTTCAAAAGAACTTTGCTGTATTTACATATATTATTCACTGATTGTTCCACGGACAACCTCAAACCAAAAGAAAATAGAGGATTCTAAGCACTGTGCACCAGAAGCTTCTGGCTTGAAAGCTTCCAAAAAATATCTTTTAAAAAAAAAACACTGCTAGCTCTTCACTCTACTTTTTCAACCTAAGTCGTAACAAAATTATTTATTTCAGGGCACGCGTGCAACAAACATAACCTCAAAATTTCTTTTAGTTGGGAAATACTGAATTTTTACCTTTAGTTGAAAGCACAGCTGATAACTTATTTTTGATAAAAATTGCTTCAACTTTTTTTTTTTCTTTCCTATACCTGCTTTTCAATAGCCTAAATCTTTCCAAAGCCAGGGCACTTTGAAACTTGGAGCTTCTCTTAACGCACTCAAAGCTTAAAAAATAATAATAATAAAAAAAAACCTCTGGATTTACTTTCCACATAAACCTAGGACTTTCTCAGTGTGTTTATTAAATGTTGATCTTTCCCCAGCCGTCTTCGGCCCTCGCGGATAGAGAAAACCAGACGGGAAGAATGTTTTTATTGTTGTAACTGTTGTTTTTTCAGCCACTTAAAACAAAAGGGGGTGACCTCCCCTGCTTCGCACCGCAAGGCGACGGATTCCAGAGCTGCCGCCCCAGAGGACAGAGCCTTTCAAGTAAAAAGTTCAATGATTTCGGGATTCGGTCGAGAACCTGGGGGACACGACCGAGGGGCCTGCAGGCTCCCCAGAGGGGGCAAGGCCAGGTCGGACGCGCTGGCTCGAGGGGAGCTGCACCCCCGCTTTCTGCAACCGCGAGCTGGGCGCCGAACCGGGGCAAGTGTTGCAACTTTCTGCGCGGAAACCAGGGCTGCGCAGGGGAGCGGGAGCGCCCCCGGGGTCCCCGCCGCCGCCTCCAGTGCCCCGGCCCCGGGGAGGGAGCCCCGCGCCCCGCGCCCCGCTGACCCCCCCCCCCCCAGCCTCTCCCCTCCCCGCACCCCGACGGCGCGTCTCACCGGTGCAGGAATGCAGGGGCTTGGGGCGCACGACCAGCGACGGGCACACGGAGTAGAGGGAAAGTTTCTCAAAGTAGTCGCAGGTCTCCTTGGAGAGGATCTCGTCGATCATGAAGGTCTTGTAGCGCCGCCTGGCTGCTTTGAGCTGGCCGGGCGAGCTGAGCCGCAGCTCGGCGTGGCAGTGCATGGTGAGCGGGCGGCGCGGCGGCCGGGGCCTGACCCGCTCGTGGGCCGCGCGCGGGGGCAGGGCCGGGCTCCGAGGCGCGCGGAGGGGAGCGGGCACCGGGCGCGCCGGCCGCGCGTCTACACCCACCCGCGGGCCAGCATCCCCGCGGAGCCTTTCGGGGCCAGCGCAGCTGTCACTCGGCGCGCGCTTCCGCGGGGCCCGGGCCGAGCCGCGCCGAGGGGCGGCGGCGCCCACCCCGCCCGTGCCAGCGGCCGCCGACCTGCGCGCCTCGCGCCGCCTCGCCCGCCTCCCGCCTCGCCGCGTCTCGCGCTCCTCTGCCAGCCTCTCTATTTTAAGACGCTCGCTTCGGCTCTCCTCCCCGCCCCCCTCCCGGGACGCGCTCCAGGTGTGTGCGCCCAGGGTGCGCGCTCGGGGGTGCGCGCCGTGCGGGGAGCGCGCGCCGCCCCCGCCGCTCCCCCGGGACGCGACCCCGCGCACCTCCCGGCGGGGCCGCGCCCGCAGCCCGGGGGGCTGGAAGGGAGCCGCGTCCGTGCCCAGGCGCCCCGAGGCCCCGTGCGTCTCCGCCCCCCGCGCCCCGCGCCCCGCGCCCTCCCCGGCTTTGCCGACGACCCGCGCGGCCTCCCCCGGACTCCACTGCGCTCCCGGCCCGCGCGGAGCCGCACACTTGCCCGCGCCCCCCGCGGGACCCCGAGCCCTCGATGCCCCCTGCCCTGACCGTTATCCCAATAATAAATCGTAAAAATGAAAAAGCAAGCCCCCCAGAGCGTGCGTCCTCTGCTGTGTGTGCGTGTGTTTTTTGTTTTTTTGTTTTTTAGGTTTTAACGTGTGGAAGCCGTTTTCGCCGCGCAAGGACCGGCGAGCGCAGCCGGTCACCCCGCTGGAGGAGTCCCGCCGACTCCCGGCCTCCCGGGGCCGCGCCCGCGCTCGGAGACGCGTACTTGGTGGGGGCCTTGCCTTCTTCCTCCTGCGCTCCCCCAGCCTGCCAGCCTGTTGCAGTCAGTATCCCTACGGACTTGTGTGTTCCATTGGAATTTTTTTCTTTTTTTTTAGATTTTATTTATTTATTCATGAGAGAGGCAGAGACACAGGCAGAGGGAGAAGCAGGCTCCGTGCAGGGAGCCCGACGTGGGACTCGATCCCGGGTCTCCAGGATCGCGCCCTGGGCGCCCTGGGCTGAAGGCGGGAGCTAAGCCGCTGAGCACCCGGGCTGCCCTCCCTTGGAATTGGTGAGCGCGGGGCCCCCCACCCAGTCCCCTGCCTCCCCGCCCGGCGGCCCCGGTCTCCCACGACTTTGTCTCCCAACTGCTGTGCGCGGGGCAGGCAGGGAGGCAAACGCTGGCGAGGAGGGAGCCGGAGCGTCGGGACGACCGTGGGGCCGCTGGCGTCTGGCTGGGAACCTGGAGGCGGCCGGGGCGCGGCGGGCTCGCTGCGCGGAGGCAAGAGGCCGCGCGGCCCTGGGCGGGGGTGGCTGCAGCCGGACGGACGGAAGGGACGCACCTGGAGGACTGATAAGGGGGCACTTGGAGAAAGCAGAGCAATAAGCCGAGTTAGAGCCCAGTATCAGCCGTGGCTCGCGGTGCGACTTTGCGGATCTCCCTCCGCGACGCGTCCACGTGTGCCGGGGCGCCTGCTCCTCCCTTGCTCTCCATTTACAGTTGTTTTCGTTCATTCTCCGTCCCCCCCACCACCACCCCACGCGGGCGACCCCGGGGCCGGCGAAGACTGCGGCCAGGTGTCCGGCGCGCCCCAGGCCCGGGTGACCAGCCGTCCCCGCCGCCGGGTGCGGGCCCCCAGGGGTCTCCAGGGCGCGGGCGCGGCGGGGACCTGCTGCGCCACGAGCCGGACACCGGCCCCAGGGGCGCGCGGCGCTTTGCGCGGAGAGTCGGGGGCTGGAGGGGCGGAGAAGCGGGGTGCTCGGGCTCGGGACCCATCGAGGGCCCGCGGCGCGGGGCGATGCCCGCGAGGCGCTGGCCCCCCGCCCCCCCGCGTGGACTGGGTCGGGTCCCGCCGGGCGCTCCCGGGCCCGGCCTCCGCCCGCCCCTTGCCGCTGCACGCCTCTGCTTCCTTCCAGGCCTCCCTCCCGGGTGGCTGGGGCTCCCGGGGCGCCTGACCCCGCGCGTCCCTTCCCCTCGCCCTGCGTCCCCCGCTCCTGCCCGCGCTCCCGCCTCCCCTCCGCCTGCGACCTGCCCCTTCTCTCTTCTCCTCTTCGCTCCATCTTCCAACTCAGCTTCCCTCTTCCTCCCCGCCCTCCTCTTCCCTCCCTCGCCCCTTCTCCTCTTCCTCTCCTCCTTGCCTCCCTCCACACTCGGAGCCGAGGCGCGCCCGCGTGTCCCTGCGCCCCGGCGCCGCCACCGGGAGGGAGGCCGCGGGCCGCGCGGCGGGGCAGCGCCGAGAGCCGGGTCACCTGCCGGCCCGCTGCTCCCCGCTCGCTCGGGCGCTCGCCCGGGCCTGGGCTGGCCCACACGCTCCCTCCCGGGGAGACCGACTGTCCTTTGGTTTGAAATCGGCAGTGTTTTAAGGAGCTGAGCAATTTCGATTCAACTCCTGGGATTTTCCACCTTTTCCAGTTTTCTCAGAGGGGGCCTGAGGGCACACGCCCCAGGTGTCGCGGAGAGAGAGATCCCAGATCTGGAGTCTGGAGCTCTGAGCTCTCTGTCGCTTATAATCAAAGCTGAGCCTCATTTTTTTTTTTTCATTGATGAGTGCTCCTCCTAATACCTCACTGCTTCACGAGGTTGGCCTTTTCCGTAATCCATGCCTCTACACAAGCTGTTCCCCGCGTGGGAATGCCCTCCACAGCCCAATTCCTCCCTCCCTCCCAGCCTGAAAAGCTGGTTCCAGACCCATCTCAAATGTCACCTCTGCTCAGAAAGGTTGCCCCCTCCCCAAGGCTGCTGATTCCTACCTCTGCCCAGTGGTTCCTTTACTCCACTAACTTTTGCAAGTTTATTTCACCCGCGGGACAATGAGCTCCTGGTGTGTTCTGGAGCATAGCATCGGGCACATAGTAGGTTCACAATAAGTGTGTCATAAATAAATCAATGCATGAGGGGCACCTGCGCGGAGGCAGGCCCTGAAGTGTTGGACTCTTGGTTTCGCCTCAGATCATGATCTCAGGGGTGAGATCCAGCCTGGAGTGGGCTCAGGTCCCGGTCCTCTCGAGACTCTCTCTCCCTCTGCCCTTCCTCCCTCTAAAACAAACAAACAAACAAACAAACAAATGGAATCTTTTTAAAAAATGAATGCGTGGAAGCTGAGCTCATTCCACGTGTGTAAAAGATCCGAGCACATGATGGGACTTCAAATCTTAATTTGTTGCACTGAATCTGTCTTTCTCCTCAAATGAGTCTTTGCCACTCTCTTGATATTTTTGGTTTCTAGCAATGGCAACTCGCCCAATTCCCATTTTGCTCCCATTTCTCTCTTTTCACTCACTCCCTCCTTCCCTCAGACTGTAAAGGGCTTCTGTGGGAGGAAGCACACCCCGGCTGTCAATCACAAAGTGGGGCTTTGGTCAGGAATAGTCAGGGGTTTAGTTTCCAACATTAATGAAGTGGCTGGAACAGCAAACATCTGCCAAAGAGACTCAAACCTTTTCCAGCTGCTGGAGACCCACAGACACTTCCCAGCCTCTGGTGACGGCACCCAGGCAGTGTCTGCCCCCGGTGCCCAGCCAGGGGAACACACACGGAGCGGAACAGGCCTGTCTGCGCTGGGGCACACTTGGGCAGTCACAGAAGGGGAGAGCAATTCATACCCTCCAAGAGGCTCCAGGAAATCAGCCCCCCTCCCCCGTTCCATCTGACACCTGATTCCAGGGACAGAGCCCAGCCAGAAAGAAGGGGAGAAGGACATCTTTGCAATCTCAGGTGGCTCTGACAGTCAGAAACCAAGGAATTCCTCTTTTCTACTTCAGCTCATACCTAGTATCTCCACTCAACTAGAGCTCATAAAAATGGGGTCTTTAAAAAAATTATTTATTTATTTATTTATTTATTTATTTATTTATTTATTTATTTCAGTGGGGTGGGGGGAATGGGCATAAGAGTTGGAGATCCAGAATCTCAAGCAGACTCCACACTGAACTGAGCTTGGAGCCCCATATGGGGCATGGTGCCCAACCCCGGGGTGCAGAACTCGATGTGGAGCTCTGTTTCATTACCTGAGCTGAAACCAGGAGTCCCAAGCTTAACCAACTGAGCCACCCAGACGTCCATAAACCAAAATGGCTTTTAAAACTCCTAGAGCTTAAAAAAAAAAAAAAAAAAAAACAACTCCTAGAGCTTGAGGGCACCTGGGGGCTCAATGGTTGAACATCTGCCTTCAGTTCAGGGTGTGATCCCGGAGTCCTGGGATCAAGTCCCACATCAGGGAGCCTGTTTCTCCCTCTGCCTGTGTCTCTGCCTCTCTCTCTGAGTCTCTCATAAATAAATAAATAAAATCTTAAGAAATAAAAATTTTTTTTCATTTTAAAAACACTAAAGTCCTAGGGCAACATTTATTTTTTTAATAAATTAATTTTTATTGGTGTTCAATTTACCAACATACAGAATAACACCCAGTGCTCATCCAGTCAAGTGTCCCCCTCAGTGCCCGTCACCCATTCCCCCCCACCCCCCGCCCTCCTCCCCTTCCGCCACCCTAGGGCAACATTTAAATTGCATGTAGGCTCTAACCCTCGGTGACCTCAGCTTTAGTTTAGTTTATTCCTTCTACAATCTCCGGCTATGCGTGGACGCAGATATTCGGAAGCAGCCCTGCCAAGTACGTTCCCAACCGTCTTTGCTCCAAAGAGGAGAAAGGGACAAAAGAACTTTTTCTATCCTAGTAAAGTGTATTTAATGACTTGTATTTCAGTTGCTACGTTTTGAAATAGTTTCAGACATGTAAAAGCAATGTAGGGAAAGCACTGTAAGTTAATATTCCCCCGGGCCCCAGGACCATGCCCACACTGCTGTCTGTGGAGCCCAGCAGGGCAGCCTTGCAACAGCAAGAAGTCAAAGGGGGTGGACAAGGAGGCTAGCTTATTTGTAATGATGATATTAATTTACAAAAACTGTTCTCTTGCAGTGTAAAGCATCTTTTTAAGGGAGGGCACAAATGTAATCCACTTGACAAATGGGTTTGGGAAGGTCTAAGTCCTTCTGTCCTTTCTCAAAACATCCTTCTGGAGGGGAAGCTTAAACTGGGGGGGGGGGGGGGGGGGGAAGCAAATCAACAAAGACAATAGCTGGCCGTCCAGAGCACTGAACATTTATATGCAGAGGGGAAATGCAGTTAATCAACCAAATGTTTCCAAAAATTTGAGAAGTTTGGTACACAGATTAAAATCATTTGTTTTGCTCATCCAGTCCCTCTGTTACTGGTGTCATCCTTGACCTTGAACAGCCCTATTTCTGCCAACAGCCTGTGCACCTCGATTCTCTCAGCTGCCGGACATAGCCAGGAAAATAAAATGTCACCTCTCCCGTTGTCGTCATGATGCGGTGAAAAGAAACACGGAAGTTTAGAGCATCCCTGGCTTTGACATTTTTAACCCTTCACTAAGGGGGAAGCTACAGAGAGAAAAGGCGCTTCTCAATGCACAGGGGAGCAGTGCGCTGGCCATCGGGGGGTCAGCAGTCGGGGTGCCGTCCCCACCCAGTCACTTGGTAACTCCCCTGACCTCTGGTCTCCAACAGCCACGTGTGGGTGATGACAGCCAACTGCGAGGTCTGCTGGAGGCTTCCACGGATGAGCGTGAGTGCCAGGCTTTCGCTTCCGCAACCCCAGTCCCCCCACCACCTTGACCTTCAGTTCAGTAAAAGCAGCAACTGGCTCCCAAAACCCATCACAAAATAAAACTGCAGTTTCAGAAAGCGTCAGGGCCTTTGCTCACATGCGACTGGGGTTGGTTCGGGCTCCACGTTCAAAAGCTGAGATCAAGCGAGAAATACAGAGCGGAGGACGTGCTGGAACGGGTGACTACTGTGAACCACAAAGGAGATGGCCTGGCCACCAAGAGTCCCCAAGTGCTGCTTAACATCTGGCACCTCCCGCCACAGCCCCAGCACATCTGCAGGAGTCAATCATTCTCCCCCGCACATCACAAGACGCTGGCTCAGTTACACTTGTTACATGGGGTGGGGTGAGGGGGGGGTTCTGCTTAAATAAATAAGTAAATACCATGATCCCGCAACCACTGGGTGACATCTCATTCAAATCATCTTGTCAAATATTTTCCTCTCTGTTTTACCTTAGGAGGACCTCAGCAGGGCCTCTCATGACTTGTCATCTTCCTCTCGCAGAGGCCAGTCTGCAGGCCGGAGAGGCAGGATTCTGGGGAACCAGCACGGAGCAGGTGGGCACTCGTGTCACCTGTTAGCACAGACAGGAGGCCCCCGTGTCAGCGGGCACAGGGAGAGGCTTGGCCGGCCAGTCAGCCTTCTGGACACAGGAAGGTAAAACAACAGCCCTGAGAGCCTCGGATGGTTGTGGAACTCCGCCGGCGTGATTGCCATTAGCTGGGACAGAACAGCATTTACTAAGAACACGGGGTGCAGGGTGCCCAACAGGGAACGTGATGTTCTCTGCTCCCTGGATTCGTAAGAAGGAGATTGTAGAAAACCCGCACCCAGGCGCTAAGCACCTACCTAGATCTAAGCGAAAGGGTGGCCTCCGCACACCTGCCTGGGTGCACAGGCTGCAAACTTCTTTTTTTTTTTTTAAGAGGGATTGAAGAGATGGGTGGGCAAGAGGAATTTTTAAAAAGGATTTGTTAATAAATAAACAAGTAAATAAAATTTTAAAAAAATAAAAAGGATTTGTTGGCTAAACAAATTCAAAAGAAAGCCTTCATCTCAGGAGAAGAGGGGAAATGGAGCCAAGTGGCCCAGCCAGTTGCAGGATCCTTCTGTCCTGGGCTCAGCCTCAGTTGGCAGGCTTTCGTGCACAGAAAGGCATATAGACAGTTTCCTCTTCTTTTTTAATCTATCCCCACCTTTCTTCTTTTTTCTTTTCAACAGATTTATTTAAGAGAGAGCACGCACGCACAAGTGGGGCAAGAGGCAGAAGAGAGGGAGAGAAATCCTTAAGCAGACTCCGTGCTGAGCGCAGAGCCCTATGTGGGGCTCGATCCCAGGACCCCAGATCCTGACCTGAGTGGAAACCAAGAGTCTGACGCTCAACTAACTGAGCCACCCAGGAGAATTTCCTTTTCTAATAAATAAACTCTAATTTGAAATATTTCTTGTGATGATTGGCTTTCAAGAGAAAATTGACCCCTGTGAGCTCTTCACAGAGAATACTTTTATTATCAGTAGAGATTACAGCACAGCAAAATGTGCTCAAGCAAAATCATAATAAATAATAAAAATAAGACCCTTCAATAAATTATCACACAAAAAACAATGTGGAAAGTTCTGGGATTCAACACTCTCATCTAAAACGCCCAGAAACTAAGAAAAAAGCAAACATCACGGTTTGTTTGTTTGTTTGTTTGTTTAGATAATCTGAGTCAAATGAAATTTTGCTTCCAATTTTTTTTCATCCGGAGACTTTAATGCAGAGAAATATTTCATTTCCCTTTGAGGACACAGCTCAAGGACAATCTCGATAGATCTCTAATGCTTTTCCTTGCTTATTTTCAAAAGTTACAGGGATGCTCAGAGCTCCATAGGCTGTAAATTACCGAAGTATATGAATGAGGTGGTGCCAGTCTCTGTGCATTTCAATTACATAAGCAGCCTGCCTTTTAAAAGGGGATTTGAAGGCATCACAGCACAGAGAATCCCCGATACTATTGCCAATCCACATCCTGATACGTTTACTTAAGTCAATTATTGAGCCTCTTAGATTATGTCTACATAAGCTGCCAAAACATCTGGTCATTTCAATCAGTTCAATAAAAGGTTCTGCCAAGGAAGGGGAAAAAAATAGTCAAATTAGTCCTTTGTAGGCAGAACACTGGATTGTTTTCTCAGGGAAGACAGTAAGGGGATACAGCTCAAAAGGTTTTGGTTTCCTCTTCTGAAACCAGAATACGGTCCATAGTTCCTGAAGGAGGTTGTGATTTTTATCAAGTTAAGGTCTGGGAGGTGTCCTGATAGAATTTCAGGCCAGAATGTTATGGGTCTGAAGATGACTTAGCCACGTTTCTGAGACAATTCTGTGCTCATTTGAATTCAATGTTCTCAAGGTTGGGACCACGCCAGAATGAGGGCAGACTGGCGCAGGCGAAATGTTGAGAAATAAAAGTAGCAAAACTAGAAATCACAGAATAGCGTTTACTCCCCCCTGAAACCTACCAGTGTCCCTGTGAGCACGGGACCCCACTTTGAGGAAGTCTGACACATGATTTGAATGACCACGTGTAGGTGCGTATAGCTTTTCATCTAAACCACCGTTGCACAGAGTGTTTCTCTAGAAAGTAGGAATAATGCACTTCTTTTATTTCTTCAGATTCTTACATGATACCTTCAATGGATGTTTGGAATTTTGAATCATTATCTTTATGGAGCACATAGAGACAGGCCCAAGAAAAAACAAATACTCAGAGAAAGGGAGGGAGCGTTTTGGGATTCCAGTCCAACTTTCTGCTCATATTACCCCATTTTCCTTTCACATGAAGGTTCTCACTCGTGGACAAAAAAATCCTCTGATCCAAAACGTTCTATTGAACGATTGAGTTCAGAAATCTGTATTAGAATGTGAGCTCTTACTTGAATAAATGCACTTAGATGAGAATATTTCCATATGCATTTCGAGCAATATTAAGTACAGCTAATCTACCCATGTCCAATTTTATATGGCTTTATTCTCTGTACATTTATTTGAAGGTTTTTTTAAGCCATAGACAATTAGAAATACTTATTGTTATAACCGAATAATGTAAACTTTATATTGTCTGAGATGACTCACTCTCCCACTGAATATTCCAGAGTACACATTCTCTTAGGCTGATATTTGTGTATAACTTGTTAGATGTCTAGAGCTTAGCTGTTAAGGGTTGTCAATTAATTAGTAAGGGGGAAAAAAAGAGTCTGTCTCCTTTAGGAGAGAAAATAGATCTTTACTTCAAGACCAAAGAAATGAAAAAAAAACCCAGTTTCCCAGGTAAGAGGAAGATAATTTTTGAAAAAGAAAAAAAAAAAGAGTTGTATTTAGAACTTGAATCTGATGAGAATCTTGCTTAATAAAATATAGGGTTCAGGAAAGGAACAATGTTCATGTGGCCAAGGGGGAGGATTTTAGTTCTGACACGGGGAGGCTGGAGGCTGGTAGGGTTAAGATTTTTTGGAGAATTAGTTAGAAAAATTCTGGAACTAAGAACTGGATGAATGAGGAAGATCAAACAGGGGGCGGAGGGTAGATCGTAGTTGACTTCTTATGGAAAGAACCAGAATTTGTTTTCCATCTGTAAGGGCTAATTATGCAGAATTTATGCCTTCATTTATTCGGTATAGTTTTTGGAAAAGTAGGTGTCACTGCTCTGACGACAGATGAGGACCTGATGACCAGACAAAGAGCAGGGCATAAGGGAGGGCACTGAAGAGATGAGAGACACAGACTTGATACCGGGAAAAGAATATGCGGATATGGTCCTGAGAACCACAAAATGATTGATGAGCTTGAAGGAAAGTGCTCAACCTTGAGTTAAAACTTTAAGGGAGGCACGCGCACACACGCACACAGGCACGCACACACGCACAAAGTGGCCTACAAGTAGGTTACCTTCCTGATGACAAATAAGAAGTCATTTACAAGGTAATATCGTAGAACACAGAGACCCAAACAAAAGAAGCCAAACTTCTTGTAAACTGGTATGACATTTCTGGAAGGCAGTTCGGCATTAGGTCTCAAATTCAGAATCAATCCAGTAAGCCCAACCTAGGAATTTAAACCAAGGTTGTGGTTCTCAGACATGACTGTACACATAACAACCTGGGAGGAGAGCTTGTTTAAAAATTCCCAACTCCTGGGTCTCTTTCCCCAGAGATCCGTAGGTGTGAGAACTGATATTTTTAAAGAAGCAGCCTTCTTAATTTTGCTACTGTCTAACAAACAGGCGCCCAAGAGATAATAATAAAAGTGGGAAAAGCTGTAAGTGGAAACAAATATGTTAATTTTAAAATTACATGAAACTGCAGGAATGGGGAAATCTCTTTCACATCTCTGCTCCTCAGTTCCCTGTCTTTACAATAAAAATTCATACTCAGTGTCATTGCTGTGAGATTAAGGAAGGATTCCACATAGAAGCCTTAGATGTGCTGTTAAAGGTAGACAAATGCTAGCTATATTATGCAATGTTGGGAGGGAAGATATTTAAATAATAGAATGTATAATACAATTCCATTTTTGAGGGATGCCTGGGTGGCTCAGTGGTTGAGCGGCTGGCTTTGTCCCAGGATCGAGTCCCACACTGGGCTCCCTGCAGGGAGCCTGCTTCTCCCTCTGCCTGTGTCTCTGCCTCTCTGTGAATAAATAAATAAAATCTTTTTAAAAATTCCATTTTGAGGCACTGTATACACATGCATATGCGGGCATGTGGGGGTGTCTGAAGGTCGGCTCAGATGTTAACAGCAGTAATTTCTTGATAGTGGAATTTCAAGGAACTTACTTTTCTTTCTGAAGCTTTGAGTACTGTTTGGGTTGTTTTACAATGATCATTTATCGTTTTCTCCCAAAAACATTATACAAAGTTCAAAAAAATGAATTGTGATTCAATAATAGTTTATGTCTGTATAGCTCTTCCTTTTACAGAAAATTTCCAAGTATGTGACTTCAAGTGAGCTCTCACACACTCCTGCGAATGAAAATGGGTGACTTAATCCCATTTTACAGGTGAGGAAATGGAAGGTAAGTGGTTTACTTGACACCCACATGCTGCTAACGCTGCAAATCCTAGGGTTTCAGAAAACCCGGGTCCTTTTGAGCTCAACAGCATACCTTCCAGGGGACATTGTTTCTTCACTGATCCCAGTTCATGTCTTTTTTAAAAAGGTGGCAGCCCGATGACTCAGCGGTGGAGCGTCTGCCTTCCGCCCAGGGCATGACCCGGGGGTCCCGGGATCCCGGGATCCAGTCCCACGACTAGGGCTCCCTGCATGGAGCCTGCTTCTCCCTCTGCCTGTGTCTCTGCCTCTCTGTGTGTGTGTCTCAGTGTCTCATGAATTAATAAATTTTTAAAAAGGTGGTGGGGGGAGGTTGGATTCCAGTTTTACGATGGTGTATTTTTCTTATCCTCTGCATTAAAAAAAAAAAAAAAAAGCTAAGCATTTGAGAAAACTGAGATAAATTTGATACTAACAAGTCCAATATGGACACATCCTAAAGTCAGATCTCGCACTGAGGGGGGCACTTGACGGTATGAGCGCTGGGTGATATGCTATATGTTGGCAAACTGAACTCCAATAAAAAAATAAAATTAAAAAAAAAGAGAGATCTCAAAGAGGGTGTCTGCGGCGCACCGTCAGGCAAGCAGCAATCCGAGCAGGGACGGTCCCAGCCGGCGGCTCAAGGTTAACAGCAGTGCCAGCAGCGGGGCAGACGCGGCGGCAGGTAGCCTGGGGACGGTCCCGGGCTTCGGCTGAGCTCTCGACCCCCCCCCCCCAGCGCCCCCCCCGCGCTCCCCGACCCGCGGAGCATCCTCCCGGACCCGCGCCCCCCGACCCGCGGAGCATCCTCCCGGACCCGCGCCCCCCGACCCGCGGAGCATCCTCCGGGCCCCGCGACCCTCCCCGCACCCCCGGACCCGCGGAGCATCCTCCCGGACCCGCGCCCCCCGACCCGCGGAGCATCCTCCCGGACCCAAGACCCCCGACCCGTAGAGCATCCTCCGGGCCCCGTGACCCTCCCCGCACCCCCCGACCCGCGGAGCATCCTCCCGGACCCGCGGCCCCCGACCCGCGGAGCATCCTCCCGGACCCGCGCCCCCCGACCCGCGGATCATCCTCCCGGACCCAAGACCCCCGACCCGCGGAGCATCCTCCCGGACCCAAGACCCCCGACCCGCGGAGCATCCTCCGGGCCCCGGGACCCTCCCTGCGCCCTCCGACCCGCGGAGCATCCTCCCGGACCCGCGCCCCCCGACCCGCGGATCATCCTCCCGGGCCCAAGACCCCCGACCCGCGGAGCATCCTCCCGGACCCGCGACCCTCCCCGTGCCCCCCGACCCGCGGAGCATCCTCCCGGGCCCAAGACCCCCGACCCGCGGAGCATCCTCCCGGACCCAAGACCCCCGACCCGCGGAGCATCCTCCGGGCCCCGCGACCTTCCCTGCACCCCCCGACCCGCGGAGCATCCTCCCGGACCCAAGACCCCCGACCCGCGGAGCATCCTCCGGGCCCCGCGACCTTCCCTGCACCCCCCGACCCGCGGAGCATCCTCCCGGACCCAAGACCCCCGACCCGCGGAGCATCCTCCGGGCCCCGCGGGCTGCGCGGCGGCCGACACCGCCCCCTCGCGGACGAGGAGCTCGGCGGCGTCAGGCTGCGGGGACGCGTCTCCCTCTCCCGGCGGAGAACGTCACGACACCGGAGCGGCGCGGGGAAGCGGGGGCGAGCGGGGGCGAGCGGGGGCGAGCGGGGGCGGGCGGGGGCGAGCGGGGGCGGGCGGGGGCGGGCGGGGGCCGGGGTCCCCGTCTCCGCGTCCTCTCTGGCCGCCGGGCTCCCGGCCCTCGGGCAGCTTCCAGGGACCCACACGCCTGGCGCCCAGGGTCCCCTCTTGCCCGCTCCGGGCCGGAGGGGTCAGGACTCGCTGTGCTTTCCTGTCGTGGTGAAGCGGATCAAGGGGACACTCTTCATCTCTGCTGCTCCTAAACTCTCAGCCCTAATCCCTTCATTACCAAAGATCTGGATTGAAACTCCCCGTCTAAGAGTTCCGTAGGATTTCATCCTACTTCTGTTTAACAAGGGCACTTCGCAGGGGAGGAGACGAGAAGAGCGCCCCGTACTAGGAGAAGCTGTGTCATTACAAGGCCCCAGACGGGGCCCCACACCTGGGGTTGACAGAGGTGGCGGGTCTCGTCCCACGCAGGTTTGGGGGCCTCCACCGTGCAGAAAGGCTTGCTCTCCCTCCCAAGTGAGCTAGTCTCAGAGATCTAATGAGCACATGCTGGTAGACCTCCCGTGTGTTCAGCAGTTCGTACAAACTTTTACACTTTAGTCATGGATGGGGTGCGCTAACCGTACTCTGAATTCATAGATGAGGCCTGGGCTCCTTTCTCAGGCTATAAACCCTCTTGAAAAAAAGAGAGTTGAAGATCCAACAAAGGAGAATGCAAAAGGTAAGATATTAATAACAAGATGACTCTAAAAGAGGAGAAATAGAGAGACCTCAATTATTTCCTACCAGGAGAGAAAACCCTGACCCTACAAATTGGAAATTCAAAGCTGCCAGTGAGTGACTTTGCTATTTTTCTCATAAAACTAAAAACAATGGAGCCTGCTTCTCCCTCCTCCTGTGTCTCTGCCTCTCTCTATATATATCTATCATAAATAAATAAATTAATTAATTAATTTTAAAAAAGAGAGAGAGAGATCCCTGGGTGGCTCAGCAGTTTGGCGCCTGCCTTTGGCCCAGGGCGCGATCCTGGAGTCCCAGGATCGAGTCCCACTTCGGGCTCCCTGCATGGAGCCTGCTTCTCCTTCCTCCTGTGTCTCTGCCTCTCACTCTCTCTCTCTGTCTATCATAAATAAATAGATAAATCTTTTTTAAAAAAATAAATAAAAATAAAAATAAAAAATAAAAACAAACCCTATTTCCTTATCCTCCCTCTCCTTGCAATGGATCATCCTGAACAGATCAGTTTTGTCAGGTATGAAACACAAGTTTGTACGTAACTGCAACAACTCCCCCCACCTCCCTCCACAAAATTTTCAAAGCAAAACTTCAATTCACGGGACTTGCTAAAACCACCATGTCTCCACGGACAGTGACTAAGATGCTAGCCGACGTGCTGCCTTCCTCAGCCTGCTCAGCCAATCAGATAACTGAGTTTGGGGACAGGCTATTGCTATATTTCAATATATTTAACACCATGTTCTCTGTATTGCGTTGCATTGCCTTAGTTGTGGCAGGGCATTGTGGTTTTGTGATGTATCTACTATACGCAAATTGAACATAGAGATCTTCTATCCTATGAATATTTATCAAGTATCCACTTTGCCTCAGTCACCAAATTTGTTCAAAGCTGGTCCTGAGACTGATACGCCCATAACAGACAGACTGATCCCCAAGATTATGTTATGGGAACTGTGGGAGCACAAGAGAGAGGTAGCTGTCAAGAAGGACCAGAGAGGGATTTCCAGAGGAACTGTTATCCCAGCTAAGACCTGGAGGTAGAGCATGAGTGAGCAAGGGGTAAAGGACTGGGGGACAGCATTTGGGACAGACAGGAAACACATGTAAGACCTGGAGCCAAGTGCCAGTGTCCTGTGGTCCTGGGATCTGCAGCGCTCACTGTGGCTGAAGCAGAGGTTTAGAGGGGAGAGTGTGAAGAGGAAGTGAGAAGAGAAAAGTAGGGCCAGATCGTAAAGCATCTCTTAGGCCATGTTATCGATGCACATTTTATTCTGAAACAATGAAAGGCGCTGAAGGGTTTACAGCAGAAGAGTGACATTACCCCGTCTGTGCTTCCGAAAGCCCTGGCCACGACACTTGCAGAGTACAGACCGGAGCAGAGCAGGAGCCTCCAACTGGAGGCAGGAAACCCAGCCCAGAAGTTACAACATTACCCCAAGTGAGACGCAGTGGTCTCCCAAAGTAAAGAGGGTGAGAGAAAAGGAGAGGTTGAAGTGGTTTTCAGAAAATAGAACCTGAGACTCTCAAGAATGATTCTGATGTGGGAAAATAAGGAAGTCAAAGTGAAGAGTGAGATCCATTTACTACCAAGATTGAAAGAATTCTCACAACAACAAAACCACAAAGGACCCAGTTAAGAACTAGGCAAGGGGCATGAGTAGATGTTTCTCCGAAGAAGATACACAAGGGCTAATCCACATGTGCAAAAATGTTCAACATTATTAGTCACTAGGAAAATGCAAATCAAAACCACCATGAGTGATACCGCGTCACACCGACCAGGATGGCGATAATCAAAGAAAATGGAAAATAACAAGTGTTGGCAGAGAGGTGGAAAGATTGGAGCTTTGTATATCGCTGGTGGGAATGTACGACGGTCCGGCTGCTGTGGAAAACAGTTCTAGAGTTGCCTGGGTGGCTCAGCAGTTGAGCATCTGCCTTTAGCTCAGGGCATGATCCCCAGGGTCCTGGGATGGAGTCCCCCATCGAAGTCCCTCCATGAAGCCTGCTTGTCCCTCTGCCTGTGTCTCTGCCTCTCTCTCTCTGTGTCTCTCATGAATAAATAAATAAAATCTTTTTTTGAAAAATCCTGGAGGCGCCTGGGTGGCTCAGTTGATTAAGCAACTGCCTTCGGCTCAGGTCGTGATCCTGGGGTCCTGGGATAGAGCCTCGTGTCTGGCTTCCTGCTCAGTGGGGAGTTTCCCTCTCCTGCTGCCCCTCCCCCACGCCTCTCTCTCTCTCTCTCTCTCTCTCTCATAAATAAATAAATAAATAAATAAATAAATAAATAAATAAAATATTTTTTTAAAAACCCTGGAGGGGCACATGGGTGGCTCAGTCAGTTAGCATCCAAATCCTGGTTTTGACTCAAGTCATGACCTCAGGGTCCTGGGATCCAGCCCTGCATGGGGCTCTGTGCTCAGCAGGGAGTCTACTTGAGGGTCTCTCCCTCTTTCTCCCTCTGTTCCTCCCCTCACTCGTGTGCTCACTTGCTCTCTCTCTAAAAAATAAAACATCTTTTAAAAAAATTCCCAGAGCTATAAACGTAAGAGCTGTGTACCATATGTGTGTTTTATCTCAATTTTTAAAAATGTTCTTAAATGCCCTTAAAAGTTAACGACTGGCTTATTTAGATAAATGTAGGATAAGCAAAATATCTCAGAAAGGGAAGTCAGCTTCAATTTTGTCTCCTGTTGACCTCGCTGATGCTCTCTATAAACTACTGTCTCAGTCAGCACAGGCTGCCTAACAAAACACCCTAGACTGGGTGACTTAAACAATAGGAATTTATTTTTCACAGTTCTAGGGAGTGGCAGTTCAACGTTGTGGTACCAGCAGGGTCTGTGTCAGCAGGTGACAGCTCTGGCCTTTGGTTGCAGACACTGCCTGCATGCTACATCCCCTCACGTGGCCTTTCCTCAACATGTGTACCTGGAGAGAAAGAGGAAGCAGGCTCTCTGGTGTCTCTTCTTGTAAGGGCACTAATTCATCACGAGGACCCCATCCTAATGATCTCATCTAAAACTAATCACTTTCTGAAGGCCCCATCTCCAAATATCAATACATTGGGGGTTAGGGCTTCAGCATATGAATCTGGAGGGAATACAGTTTGGTCCTTGGCAGTGGTGCTGGGTTCCCAATTTAGAGAAATCTAAAAACAGCCTGGGGGGAAATGAAAGAACCCAATGATCCACTTCATGAAATTAAGTTCCAAATCCGCTGACCTTAAGATAAGGAGATAATGTGGGTGGGTCTGGCTTAATCACCTGAGCCTTTGGATTGGGGCAGAGAGGTCAGAGGCAGATCTACAGCACAAGAAGGATTCAATGCACCTCCACTGACTTGAAGATTGAAAGGACCACGTGGTGAGGAATGGGGGCGACCTCTGCAGGCCGAGAGCAGCCCTGTCTGTGAGCCAGCCAGAGTCTGGTACCCCGGACTAAAGCAGCCAGGAACTCAATCCTGGCAGTGACAAGATGGAGTTTGGAAGCAAAACTTTCTCCAGAACTTCCAGAGAAGATTTCAGTTGCCACCTTGATTTCAGCCTTCGGTAGGATGATCCGTCCTTGGCACCATGGCCTTCTGACCTACGGAACTGTGAACCGCTAACAGACGAATGCTGTTTGTGGTGATTTGTTTCACAGCAAAAGAAGACTAATTAGCAAAGCTGTCATATAGGTTTAGAAATTATATACATAAAACGTCACTACAGTGAAGGTACTCAACCGATGGTGGCTGTTACTACCCTGTGAACAAACAATTACATATAATGACTATAATGAAGATGTTTCTACCAGGTGTGCTGAGAGAAGGGTACCGTAAATTTTTCTGAGGGATGCATGAAAAGTCCCCCCTGAAGAAGTAGACTCTGAGCAGCGCCTGGGTGGCTCAGATGGGTGAGCATCTGCCTTTGGCTCAGGTCATGATCTACAGGTCCTGGGATGGGGCCACATCAGGCTCCCAGCTCAGCGGGGAGTCTGCTTCTCCCTTTCCCACCGCCTCTCCCCCTGCTTGTATTCTCTCTCTCTCAAATGAATAAACTTTTTAAAATCTTTAAAAAAAAAAAAAAAAGTAGATTCGGGACGCCTGGGTGGCTCAGCGGTAGAGCATCTGCCTTCAGCTCAGGGTGTGACCCCGGTGTCCCAGGATTGAGTCCCACATCGGGTGTCCTGCATGGAGCCTGTGTCTCTGCCTCTCTGTGTGTGTCTCTCATGAATAAATAAATAAAATCTTTTTTTTTTTTTAAGTAGATTCTGAGTTGAGATTGATGAATGAGTGAATTCAAGTTACCCCAGGCTGAGCTCTCAGTGAGAAACAGAACTGCAAGTCCCACATTCAAAGAGCATCAGGTGAAAAGTGTCATCTGCAAAGAGAAAGTGGAGGATAAATTGATCAGGTGCTCAGGGTCCAGTTCTTCCCTGCTTATAACCCTCCATACGGGGGCTCCTGGCTGGTGCAGTCAGCACAGCATGCAACTGTTGATCTTGGGATCATGAGTTCCAACCCCATATTGGGTGCAGAGACTACTTAAAAAAAATTTTTTTAAATAAACTGAGCCAGGGGCACCTGTGTCCATCCATCCATTTATCATGCAACTTTTCACACCTTTTCACTCAGCGATATGACTTGTTTGGCCAATAGAATGAAGCAGAGGTGATGTGTCTGTTCTGTGTCTGTCTGGACTCAAGATCTTTTCTCTTTGTACTGAAACTCTTTCACTTCTGAAGTCACCAGGCTGGGTCATTGCTCCCCAAAGGCAGATGAGAGACATGCGGAGGAGAACCAAATTAACCTCACCAGGTTCAACCCAAATCCGTCAACCCTCAGCCCACCATGTGCATAAACCATCGCTGGTTTGAGCTTCAGAGTTCTTTTCGAAGCTAATTGTGGAAATAGCTGATGATAAAAAAAACAAAACAAAACACAGGAATCTGAGACACCTGTTTGTATCATTTACTTACTGTCGTGGCCACAATTCTATGGCCTTGAGGTTTCTCTCCTCAAGAGGTAGAGACTATTTCCTTTCTCCCATGAATCTGACTTGGGATTCTGACTGACTTTGACAGGATGCAGCAGCAGCAACGTCGTCCGGGCCTGGTACTTAGGAGAACTGGCAGTTTGACTTTCCTCTTCCTCTCTCTTGGTAGTCAGCTGCCATGTAAGAAGTCTAGCTACCCTGAGGGACCACAGTGCTGTGAAGAAATTCAGACCAGCCATGTGGCAAGGCAGTCACCATGTAGAGGGGTGCCATGGAGCCAGGCATGTGAGACCCTTTTGGACTATTCAGCCCACCAAGCTGGTGACCTCACCACATGGAGATACAACAGGGGGTAGATGCACTGCCCAGCCAAGTCCTTCCTGAATTCCCAATCCACAGAGTTACTAGAAATTATAAGATTGTTTTGAACCACTAAGTTCTGGAGCGGTCCGTTGCACAGCAATACGTAACTAAAACACTTGTGCCTCCTGGACATATTGAAGCCTGGCCTCAGATACTATTTTCATCCTACGATGACATACTGCTCTGTAGTCAATGTTACAGTTTAGGCAAGTAGTTAAGATTCAGTTCAAGGAGAATGATTCAGGTTGCATAATTACTTGGTGTCTCATGGTCAGACATTCCATCTGCTAGGGCTCAGTAGCATGCAGGCAGATAGAAAATAGTTGTCCACAAAACAGGGCATGGCCCTGCCCTGGGGTCTCCTACTAGAGCTTGCCAGAAGTTTCATAGTGTCTCTATCTGCCGGAGACACTTGTAATAATTTTAGGTCTGCTGGGTTTTATAGAGAAATTGGTGGAGCAGTTTGAAATAAAGCCTGGGCCCCCGCCAAGACTTCTTGTACTGGGCCTCACCCAAAATACATAACCTTATGGGTTACCCGATGCATGAGTCAGACCAGTACAGCCAAATGTCATATATGATACTCCAAAATCCAAAGAGGCCCACCGACTGTGCCCTTCCTTTGTGGTGAGCGGTGCAAGGTGCAGCAACTTGTGTCTCGCTTAGAAGTGGATATCCCAACATGCCTCGGACCACAAGAGCCTAGTAATTTCATTGATGTAGCAAGCATGTTGAAGCTCTCACCCTCTAGCATATATGTGTCGTACCAAGGCACCCGGAGTGCTTTCTATGCCTTCTTCCAGATACGAACAGAAAAGCAACATCAACGTCGAGAGCCAGTATGATGTTCTGTGAGATAGCAGAGTGAGCAAGCTCCTCCAGACCATATGATGCCAGAGAGCAGGAGACATGACATGGCTCTGAGACAAGAAAGTAAAGGTAATACTCTCATTCCTGCCACATGAAGGCAAACTGCTTCTGATTATCTTCTCTGATAGGAATGGCAGGCAGGGAAATGCATTTGGCCAATAGTTGCATACCATGAGCCAAAGGCCATGTTGATATGATCCAGTTAAAGATGCTCTCTCCAGAAATGCAGCCCTGATTAGCATCACTACCTGATTAGGTTTACCCTACTCTGTAATCATTTGCAACTATTCATCTGGCTCTTGCACAAACTAAATAGGAAAATTTGAAAAGGATACAGAAACTTGAAAAAGATTATGGAATGATGGCACAATTTTTTACTCTTTCCAATAGAATAAAGTAACTAATAGAAAAACCAAAAGCCACGTATAATATTTAAGGGAAAACTAAATGACAAGGTATCCCTATGAACTGTAAAAATGCCAGCAGTGTGGGCAACCCACCAATAGCACAAGACCAGCAGGGCACTGGGATATGTGTGAGAGAATGCAGATGGAAGCAATGGGTTATCTGACAAGCCAACAACAGGTGAACCCCAAAATAGCAACTGGTATTCCCTGGAAAGTGTGATGCTCCCACTTAAGAACAGCAGCTGAAACTGAGCAGTTTTGCCTCACCGAGTGGTAAGTGAGTACAAGGAGTCCAAGGTAAAGACAGAAAGGTCTGGAGTGTCTAGTTTCTGTAACTCTTAAAACTGACCCTCCATACTCCCTTCCAGAATAGGACCCACACTGGAGAAAAAGGCCTAAGAGTGAAATCAAAATTTCATAGGACAAGAATAATAAAGACAAAGGAAGAAAAAGTCCAGATAATGTAAGGGGAAAGGAAATCTCAGAAAGCAAGCCACTATATTTTTTAACGCTACTGTGAAGTTAGAAGAACATTTCTGAATTATGCTTCCTTCTAAAAATTCAGGAAAACTAATTTCACATAAAAATTAGCAATAAGGAAACATCAAGGTCAAATCCCCTGGGAATTCTTACAAGAAAAGAAAGAATAAGGAACAAAATAACATCTTTACGGGGATCCCTGGGTGGCGCAGCGGTTTGGTGCCTGCCTTTGGCCCAGGGCGCGATCCTGGAGACCCGGGATCGAATCCCACGTCGGGCTCCCGGTGCATGGAGCCTGCTTCTCCCTCTGCCTGTGTCTCTGCCTCTCTCTCTCTCTGTGTGTGACTATCATAAATAAATAAATAAGAAAATTAAAAACAAAACAAAATAACATCTTTACTGAAGTATGAAACTTGTCAAAATCTTATTCACAGAAGAGAATTGAACTTCTATTTACAAATAAGTTAAAACACATCTTTAAAACAATACAAGCTTTCTGCCTTATGAAATAATCAGTCAGAGCCATTACGCAGGCCCAAGCAAAGAGGGTGACTCAGCAGAAAAGGCTCAGCAGAAGGTTGTAGACAGAGGGAGAGTGGTGGCCAACTGAGATCCAGTGAGGTCAAAAGGTTGGTTATATAGGGTGATTGAATAAATACATAAAAATATTAAAGACTATAGGAGCCAGGTTTTTCACTGTCAGAATCATAAATCTGAAAAGAGGGAAAGCTACAGGGAAGGAAACTGGAGATGTTGGTAGGAACTTATGGTCTTCCATATGAAAAGAATAATTAAATATAGATGTGTGTGTGTGTGTGTGTGTGTGTGTGTGTACCAGCCTGCTCAAGCTGCTATAACAAAATACCACAGACTAAGTGTCTTAATCAGCACATACTTATTTTTTTATAGTTTTGGAACTGAGAAGGCCAAGCTCAAAGCTGGCCGTTCATTTCCTGTCGGAAGCCTCTTCCTAACTGGCAAATAACTGCCTTCTTGGTGGAGAAAGAGATCCTCTCTCTCCTCCTCTTCTTATAAAACCACTAATCTCATAATGAAGGCCCCACTCGCATGACCTCATCTAACTCAAACTACCTTCCAAAGGCTCTATCTTCAAATACTGACTTATTGGAGAGTAGGGCTTCAGGATGTGAATTTGGGATGGACACAATTCAGTCTATAACAGTGTATCTGTGTAAATATGCACATAATTCCTAGCTAAGTCCACTAAATCTACTTTGGAGCAGCAATGCCCAGATAGCAATGAGCAATAAGCATACATTATACACTCAGACCTTGGTTTCTGAAGACCATTCTCCACTGAAAGGAGAAATGGCTAATTTTAGAGCTGGGGCAGGAAAAAAAAAAAAAAAAAATGAGCCTGGAACATCTTATTGTGACCAAAAGTAAGGGTTAAAAGAATGATGAGGGGGAGTGCCTCGGTGGTGCAATTGGGTAAAGACCCTCAACTCCTGGTGTCTGCTCAGGTTGTGATCTCATGGGTCATGAAATCAAGCCCTCCATCAGGCTCTGCACTCAGCATGGAGTCTGCTTGAGTTTCTCTCTCCTTCTCCCTCTGCTCCTCCCCCAAGCTGTTTCTCTCTGAAATAAATAAAAAATAAATCTTAAAAAAAAAGAAAGAAAGAAAGAAAGAAAGAAAGATAGGGACATGTCAAAAGGGCAAAGGAACCCACAGGAAGGGGCTTCTACTGGAAAAACCTGGAACAAATTAAGAACCAAATAATGATAGTAAACAATTCTATTCCACTGAATAAGAAAAGGATCCCATGAGTCAACAGTGAAGTAAATATAAATGAATAAACAAACCAAGAGAGAGAAAACTCTTCCTTGCAGTAAAATGTTAAGTAGTAAATATAGAAGAAACGATGAAACAAGAAAATCACTATTTAGGAACCATCATAATAATAATTCAGGCAAAAATACTAATATATCCTAAACTACTGGAATAAAGTTGGATAGGTAATGGGATATTTACATACTTTCAAAAGATCTCACCATAAAATAAGTATTAGTTATAAAGGAAAAAGTTATAATTTTACAGTGGAGAAATAGCACTTTAGTTAAGTGACCAAAGTAACCTCACCAGTGATAGAACAAGCCAACACCTAATGGAATGCAATGGGAAGGGCACAGCATAAATATGTGATATTTGTCTCATCAACTCTCAAGAACACACAGAATACTGGTGCCACCACTGGGGAAAATAGCATGGAGATTCCTCAAAAAATTAAAAATAGGGATGCCTGGGTGGCTCAGTGGCTAAGCATCTGCCTTCATCTCAGGTTGTGATCCCGGGGTCCTGAGATCAAGTCCTGCATCGGGCTCCCCATGGAGAGCCTGCTTCTCCCTCTGCCTATGTCTCTGCCTCTCCCTGTCTGTGTGTGCTTCTCATGAATAAGTAAATACAATCTTTAAAAAAAAATTAAAAATAAAAATAGCATGTGATCCAGTAATTCCACTAGTAGGTATTTACCCAAAGAAAACAAAAACACCTATTTGAAAAGATAGATGCCTCTGGGTGGCTCCGTCTGTTGAGCTTGGCTCTTGATTTCAGCTGGAGTCATGAACTCAGGGTCCTAGGATTGAGCCCCAAATTGGGCTCCACACTCAGCAAGGAGCCTGTCAGGATTCTCTCTCTCTCTCTCCTGCCCCTCTCTCTGCTCACTCTCTCTCTCTAAAGTAAATAAATAAATAAATAAATCTTAAAAAAAAAAAAAGATGCAGCCCTGTATTTACTGCAGCATTATTTACAATAGTTAAGATAGATGAATGAATATAGAAAATGTGGTTTATCTATTCAATGTAATATTACCCAGCCATAAAAAGAGAATGAGTTCTTGCCATTGGTGACATGGATGGACCTAGAAAGTATTATGATATGTGAAATAAGTAAAAGAAAGACAGATGCCATATCATTTTACTTATACATGGAATCAAATAAAACAAACAAAAAGGCAGAAACAGACTCATAATTACAGAGAACAAACTGGTGGTTGCGGGGGGGGTGGGACATCTAGAGGCTGACCATGATCCTCCCCAGGGAATGTCGAGGGCAGTAGGTGCCATCACCACATTCTCCCTCTGTCCTGCTCCAGGATGCAGGTGCCTCCCTAGGAAGAGCATGTGCACACATCTGGCACTGGCACCCTGGCTTCGTGGTTCCTGCCCAGGGTATGCCTTTCTTGACCCCCTGGCACTGATGGTCAGCAGGGTTTGTATTTGCAAATTCCATGGGACTTTATCATGCAATGAAACAGTTCTTAACTCCTTTCTCCCCCACTGCCCAGCGCAGATAGAGCAGCAGAAATGGCCCTCTCTTAGACTTTCCTTAGAAAAGGCCTATTTGCATACTTGTGGGAGCTGTTGCCTAAAGGTCTGGCTTCAACCAGCCTACATCTCAGTGCTGACTGAGAACCTCCCCTTTGGGATGCCGACAGGTCTTGACACACCCTCAACTGGAAACCGTGAAGAACAAAGAGGGCAGTTCAGACAATCACAAAGCTTTAAGAGAAAACGAAGAGCACCTCCCACCATGCCCCAGGCCAAGCTAAATAATAAAGTTTATCTCCTACTCTGGACCATTCCATCAGATTGAGAGATGTGGCTGCATTATCTGCTGTACAGAAACCAACACAGAGTCAATCAGCAGATTCTTCAGCAGAAATTTCAGAGACCTGAAGGGTCATGATATATGCTGAAAAAGTGCTGAAAGAGAAAAACTTCCAACCAGAACTCTACCTGGCGAGATTGTCCTTCAGAATTGAAAGAGAAATGAAGAGTTTTGCTTTGTTTTTTAAAGAATGTGTTTATTTATTTTAGAGAGAGAAAAAGAGAAGCATGCATGGCGGGAGGGGCAGTGGGAGAGGGGACAAAAGCCGACTCTCTCTGAGAGCAGAGCCTGGAGTGCAGAGCCTAACGCAGGGCTTGGGCTTAATCACATGACCCCAAGATCATGACCCGAACTGAAACCAAGGTTGGAGTCCCAATCAATTGAGCCACCCAGGCACCCTGAAGATTTTTCTAGACAAGCAAAAACCAAAGAAACTCAGTATTGGCATTATAAGAAATGTTAGACTCCTTCAAGCTCTCACAAGAGGATACTAATTAGTAGCAGGAAAATATCTCAAAATATGAATTTCACTAGTCAAGTTAAGCATAGTTAGATTCAGAATACTCTATTAGTGCAATGTATTAGGTATATCATTTATAAATCTAGTATGAAGGTTAAAAGACAGAAGTATAACTCCAGTGAATGGTAAAAAGATGTAAATCATGACATCAAAACCATATAATGTCAAAGAGAGTAAAAACGTAGAGCTTTAGTATGCATTCAAAGTTGTTATTAACTTAAACTGTTATAAGATGTTTTATGTAAGCCTCATAATAATCACAAACCAAAACCCTTGGTACATACACAAAAGAGAAAGAGAAAGGAATCTAAGCATACCTCTTTGGAAAATCATCAACTCACAAAGCAACAGAGGAACAGAAGAGGAAAGGAACAAAGGAATTCCAAACAGCCAACAAACAAGTAAGACAATGGCAATGGTAAGTCCATATCCATCAATAATTACTTTAAATATAAAGAGACTAAATTCTTCAATCAAAAGACAGAGAGAGTGAATGGATTAAAAAAAACAAGACCATCAAGGTAGCTGAGTGACTCAGTCTGTTAATCATCTGCCTTCAGCTCAGGTCTTGACTCCAAGGTCCCTGAATCTGCCCCTCATCGGGCTCCCTCCTAGGTAGGGGGTGTGCTTCTCCTCCTTGCTCTTCCTCTGCTTGCCGCCCCCCCTCCCCATTCCTGCTTCTCTTTCTCTCTGTCTCTTTCTTTTTCTCTCAAATAAATGAAATCTTTAAAACAACAAGAGAACAAGATCATCTATATACTGGCCTACCAGAGTCTTCTTTCAGCTTTAAGGACACACAGACTGAAAGTGAAGGGATGAAAAAAGATACTCCATGCAAATGGAAGCCAAAGGAAAACAGGGGTAGCTATGTTTATAAAATAGAATTTAAAACAAACACTGTAATAAGACACAATTGTCATTGCACAATAATAAAGGGGTCAAGCAAATGAGAGGATACAATATTTATAAACATTTTTGCACCCAACATAGGAGCACATACTTATATAAAGCAAATATTAACAGACATGAAAGGAGAAATTGACAGCAATACAATAAATGTAGGGGACTTTAATATCTTTTTTTTAAAGATTTTATTTATTTATTCACGAGAGACACACACACACACACACAGAGAGAGAGAGAGAGAGAGAGAGAGGCAGAGACACAGGCAGAGGGAGAAGGAGGCTCCATGCAGGGAGCCCGGCATGGGACTTGATCCCAGGTCTCCAGGATCAGGCCCTGGGCTGAAGGCAGAGCTAAACCGCTGAGCCACCTGGGCTGCCCAAGAGCTGGTTTTTAAAAAATAAACAAAATGGACAAACTTTTAACAAGACTTACCAAGAAAGAAACAGAGAGGATTCAAATAAATAATACTAGAAACAAAAGGGGAGACATAACTACTATACCACATAAATACAAAGGATTGTAAGAGACTATGACAACAAATTAGACAGTTTAGAAAAAAATGAATAAATTTCAAGAAACATGCAACCTAACAAGACTAAATTATGAAGAAATAGGAAATCTGAACAGACCAGTTACTAGTAAGGAAATTGAGTAAGTAATCACAAACCTCCCAACAAACCAAAGTTCAGAACCAAATGGCCTCACTGATGAACTCTAGCAAACACTTAAAGAATTAATACCAATCCTTCTCAACTCTTCCAATAAATAAAAGAGGCAAGAATATTATCAAACTTATTTTACAAGGCCAGATTTTCCCTGATACCAAAACCAGATCAGGACCCTACAAGAAAAAAAAAAAAATTACAGGCCAATATCCCTGATGAGCATAGATGTAAAAATCCTCAACAAAATATTAGCAAACCAATTTCAATAGCACATTAAAAGGATCATACAACATGATCAAGTGGAATTAACTACAGGGATGCAAGGATGGTTCAACATCTGCAAATCAATTGATGTGCTACACCACATTAACAAAATAAAAGATAAAAATGATCATATGATCGTCTCCATAGACACAGAAAAAACATTGACAAAATTCAATGTATATTCACAATAAAAACTCTCAACAAACTAGGTATGTGGCAAATACACCTCAACATAATAAAGGGCAAATATAACAAGCCCACAGGTAACATCGTATTCAGTGATGAAAAGCTGAAAGCTTTTCCTCGAAGGTCAGGAACAGGACAGAGATGCCCACTCTTGCCCCTTTATCTAACATACTACTAGAAAGTCCTACCCAGAGCAATTAACAAGAAAAAGAAATGAAAGGCATCCAAATCAGAAAGGAAAAACTAAAATTGTCCTTGTTTGCAGATGATGACATGACCTTACATATAGAAAACTACAGGAGCACGTGGCTGGCTCAGTTGATAGAGCATGTGACTCTTGACGAGGTTGTGAGTTCGAGCCCCACATTGGGTATTGAAATCACTTGAAAGCAGTCTTTAAAAAAGTAAATAAATTTAAAAGAACTATAAAAACTCCACCAAAAAATTGTTAGAACTATTAAATGAGTTCATTAGCACATTTGTTAGTTTTCAAACTGCCCCCGCCCCCACATGGAGAGCAGAGAGAGACCCAAGAAAGGCAAACTGCTGCAGATTGGTATGGGGCAGGTTTAATAACCAAGAGAACTGGAGTATGAGATGTGTCTTAGACAGCTGCAAGATGGGTAGGTATACACACCTACCCGCCAGAATCTTAAAAGTTTATATAAAGTTTATATATGGGTTAATTATATATATAGTTTATATAAACATATATATATATAAATTATTATATATAGTTTATATATGGGTTAATTCGCGTATACCATCCAGATGGTCTCAAGAACACATTCCTATCTCAAGGCCATATTTCTGTGGCAGCTTCTAGTGTGGGGAAGACCAGCAGAATACACGTTCTAAGGACAGGGAAGAGAGTGAGGATCCTCTGATTGCATGGGTCCAACTCATGAATCAATGGATGGTCACATCCCCTCAAAGACCTCCTCCCACGACACTAACAATGAACTATCAGAAAGAGAAATTAAAAAAACAATTCTATTTACAATTGCATCAAAAATAACAATACACCTAGGAATCAATCTAATCAAGGAATTTAAAGATTTGTACATTGAAAGCTGTAAGACATTGATGAAAGAAAATGAAGACACAAATAAATAGATAGCCTGTGCTTGTGGATCTGAAGAAGTAATATTGTTAAAATTACTAAATCACTAAAATTTATTCTAAAGGACATTTATGCTTTCATATATTTAAGTATCCACATTTTATCAACTAACAGCTTAATGTCCCACTTTCCCTTGAAAGTAGAAAATAGGGATCTCTGGGTGGCTCAGCAGTTTAGTGCCACCCTTTGGCCCAGGGTGTGATCCTGGAGTCCCGGAATCGAGTCCCGCATCGGGCTCCCTGCATGGATTCTGCTTCTCCCTCTACCTGTGTCTCTGCCTATCTCTCTCTCTTTCTCTCTCTCTCTCTCTGTGCCTCTCATGAATAAATAAATAAAATCTTTTTTAAAAAAAGAAAGTAGAAAATAAAATTGTGTATTTATGAAAAAAATGCCCATATGATCCAGAGCAATCTACAGATTCAATGTAATCCTTATCAAAATTCTAATGGCATTTATCACAGAAGTAGGACAAACAATCTTAAAATTGTCTGGAGCCACGAAAGACTCCAAATAGCTAAAGCAATCTTAGTAAAGGAGAATAAAGCTGGAGGCATCATGCTTCCTGATTTCAAAGTACATTTCAAAGCTATAGCAAGAAAAACAGCATGGTATTGGCGTAAAAAGAGACACATAGATCGATGGAACATAATAGAGTCCAGACATAAACCCATGCATATATGGTAGGTTAATTTGTGACAAGGGAGCCAAGAATATACAATGGGAAAAGGATAATCTCTTCAATAGATGATGTTGGGAGAACTGGACAACCCCATATACAAAAGAATGAGACTGAATCCTTATCTTACTACCATCCTCAAAAGTTAACTTGAGATGGATTGAAGACTTGAATGTAAGACCTAAAACCATAAAATTCCTAGAAGGAAACATAGGTCAAAAGCTTCTTGACATATGTCTTGGCAATGATTTTTGGATTTGACGCCAAAAGTAAAAATAAATAAATGGGACTATATCAAACAGAAAACTTTCTGCGCAGCAAAGGGAAACATCAACAAAATAACAAGGCAGCTCTCACAGAATAGTAGAAAATATTTGCAAATCATATCTCTGTTAAGGAGTTAATATCCAAAACACAAATCAATATAGCAAACAATCTGATTTTAAAATAGGCAGAGGGACTAAATTGAGATTTTTCCAAAGAAGATATACAGATGGCCAACAGATATATATCAGGTGGTCCACATCATTAATATTCAGAGGAATGCAAATCAAAACCATAATCACATATCTCCTCACACCCGTTAGCATAGATATCATTAGAAAGACGAGAGGTAAGTGCTGTTGAGCGTGTGGAGAAGAGTATCCTATTGGCAAAATGCAAATTGGTGCAGCGACTATAGAAATCAGTGGGGTTTCTTCAACAAATATGTAAAACCCCACCAGGATGCAGTAATCTCACTTCTGGCTGTATATACAAAGGAAATGAAAATAGGGTATCAAAGAGATATGAGCCCTCCCCCGTTCGCTGCAGCATTATTCACAACAGCCAAGGTACAGAAACAGCCCCAGTGTCCATCGGGGATGGTTAGAGATGTGGGGCTCGTGGCCAAAGGAGTACTCAGCCACGAGAAAGGAAGAACACTTGCCATTTGGGACAACAGGGTGGACCTTGAGGGCATTCTGGCGAGTGAAATAAGCCAGACAAATAAAGGCAAACACTGCATGGTATCGCTTACATGTGGACTCTAAAAAAGAAAAGAAGATCAAACTCACGGCAACAGAGTAAAGGAAAGTGGTTGCCGGGGGCTGGAGAGGGGGAAGTGGTAGAGAATAGAGAGAGCTTGGTCAGAGTACAAACTTCCAGCTACAAGAGGAAAAAGTTGCAAGGATCTCATGTAAAACATGGTAAGTATAATTGATACTGTATTATAGAATTAAACTTAAATATTTTCACACACACCAAAGGAGGATAAATAGTTGAGGTATGGATGCGTTAATTAAGACGAGGGGAATCTTTTCACAATGTGTGCATATATCAAATCACCACGATGTACACTTTAATTATCTTCCAATTTCGGGGTGCCTGGGTGGCTCAGTCAGTTAAGTGTCTGATCCTTTTTTTTTTTTTTTTTTAAGATTTTATTTATTTATTCACAAGAGACAGAGACTGAGAGAGAGAGAGAAAGAGAGAGAGAGGTAGAGACACAGGCAGAGGGAGAAGCAGGCTCCATGCAGGGAGCCCAACATGGGACTCGATTGCGGGTCTCCAGGATTAGGCCCTGGGCTGAAGGAGACGCTAAACCACTGAGCCACCCAGGCTGCCCTCTTTTTTTTTTTTTTTTTTTTTTTAATTTAATTTTATTCATGAGAGACACAGAGAGGCAGAGACACAGGCAGAGGGAGAAGCAGGCTCCCTGCAGGAAGTCCCATGTGAGACTCGATCCCAGGACCCAGGATCATGACCTGAGCCAAAGGCAGAGGCTCAACCACTGAGCCACCCAGGTACCCCAAATGTCTGACTCTTGCCTTTGCCTGGGGTCGTGACCTCCTGCCTTGAGCTCTGCACTCAGCATGGGGTCTGCTTGGGATTCTCTCCTTCTCTCTCTGGCCCTCTCCCCTGTTCATACACATGCATGCTCTCCCTCTCTCTCTTTCTCCCTCTCTCTCAAAGCAATGGATAAAATCTTAAAACAAACAAACAAACAAAAAACATTCCAACTTAATATGCCAGTTATACCTCAATAAAGCTGCAATAAAAATTAAAAATAAAAAACACAGGGAAAGGATCTGACTAGACATTCCTCCAAAGAAGATACACAAATGACAAATAAACACATGAAAAGGTGCTCAATGTCATTAGTCATCAGGGAAAAAGGCAATTAAGATCACAGAGAGATACCGCTTTGCACCCATCAGGAGGGCAGCCCTGCTCTACAAGGTCTCCCGTTGTGGGAAGAGCTTCTGCGAATTCTAACAGGGTCTCACAGGTGCTCACCCATCAGCTGGTCACTGTAATTCCCTCCACAGAAGTCGGAAATCCAAGTGACAGGCACCCTTTCATCCATTTCTCCCTTCAGGAGAGTGAGTGGGACTTTATTGTGGGGTCAAGCACATATGATCATTTTCTTCCATTTTAGGATAACTCCCCTTCTGGAAATCCATATAATTCCACTGCATGTGACCCCTGGAGTAATGAATCTCTGCTGGGCCTCACAACCTGCTCACCACGTATGAACCCCAGCATTGGCCATAGCTTGCTTACCCTCCCCGCCCCCCCACAAGGCATTTCCTAAACCCACGTACAAATTTCTTTCTGGCTTTCTTATTGCATTCAATCAAACATATTTTAATCCTATGTAGACACAGACCAAAATCCCCCTACTCACATTACTTTAGTTTGTGGAACTAATTTTATTCCTGTCTTTTCTAGGGCTGCATTATGATTGTAGTGGGTCCTAGGCAATTTTACCTTCTTGGCATTCTTCCCCCATAAAAATGCTAAAAATCGTATTCTAAAAATAGTAAAATTGTATTTAAAACTTGCACGGGCATAAAGAGGAATATATTGATATTACCTAGTAACACATTTTCTTCCACCTAAAAGTTTATTTTTATTTTTGGCATTGAATTAAAACATTCATGGGCCTCTAAAAATATTTTAGACTCCAAACCTAGGCCTCCTGTACCCTGTGGAATAAGCTGGCCCCAGTCTTTCCATCTTTGTAACCCTAGTTCCCTGGCAGGAGAAGAGCCAATATTCAATATGTTTTTGTTGAATGTGGTTAATATCCTAGACCAGCCTACTCCAAAAAGTTGTTTGGGGATCAAACAAGAGAGTAGTTTCAGAAGCGATTTCTAAAACTGTGACTTCTATGCAAATAAAAGGGATTTGGGAGAGGAAGAGAGATGTGAATTTGGTGAGTGGAATTCAAGATCCCATCCAAAAGAGGGGGAACCTCAGGCTGCTGGCATCATTCGAAGGCAAAGCAGGAGAAAAATCAAAGACATTTTTGCCTCCTGCAATATTTTGCAAAGACCTGGACCTTCGTAGTTCTCCTCCCTGAATTTGGACAGCTGTCAAGAAAACCAGCAGGAAATGGGAAAAAACATATGTCAAGACACAGGCAACATCAGACTATGAAAGCCAGACCACAGGCCCCACTCCACCAGATGGCAGTATGTCAACGGGGAGTCAGAGGGAGCGTCTCTAAAAGGCCCCAATTAAATGAATCTGGGTTGATGCCAAAGTAGGGGCACTGTTTGTTTGGATTATTGCTGATAATTTTTCTTCTCATCTCATGAGGATTTTTTTCATCAACAGCAAAGAATATAAAATGAGGACATTATTATTGTCATTGCCCACAGTACGACTACAGTGAAGGTAGTTAAGACATGCAAATAAACCAGCCCTGTTTGTTGAAAGTCACTATATACATATTAAATTGTCATCATCATCTTTATTATCAATTGCCAAATACCATTGGTATCGACTTTTCATTGAGTTCACATTGGTGAAAGACTTCTGAGTCTTGCGGGTAGAAATGAATTCTTTGGGTGGGATTGTGAATTGTGTAGGTGCAGCCTGGGACACTGTTCCTTCCAAGAGTAAGCAGGGGGCTGGAGGAGTGCTGTGGTGTCAGCGGCCTCTCCCGGCGCCAAGCACAAGCCCCAACCTCCCATCAGCAGCTGAGAACTTGCAGAAAACTGTTTGGCATCACAGCTCCTCTTACTAA
The DNA here is from genome assembly GCF_048418805.1 of Vulpes vulpes. Lineage (NCBI taxonomy): Eukaryota > Metazoa > Chordata > Mammalia > Carnivora > Canidae > Vulpes > Vulpes vulpes. The sequence goes on from NC_132791.1 coordinate 106,565,417, forward strand.
CCTGTGGAGGCAGCTCCAAGAGCATGAGTCTTGCGGTTAAGACATCTGTAGTAGTTTGCTAGGGCTGCCATAACAACCTACCACAGACTAGATGTCTTCAACAACAGGAATTTATTTTCTTGGGCACCTGGGTGGCTCAGTGGTTGACTGTCTGCCTTTGGCTCAGGGTGTGATCCCAGGGTCCGGGGATCAAGTCCCACATTGGGCTCCATGCAGGGAGCCTGCTTCTCCTCCCTCTGCCTGTGTCGCTGTCTCTCTCTGTGTGTCTCTCATGATAAATAAAGTCTGAAAAAAAAAGAAATTTATTTTCTCACAACTCTGGAGACTGAAAGTCCAAGACCAAGATGTCAGCAGGTTGATTTATTCTGAGACCTTTCTGCTTGGCACATAGATGGCCATCTCCCTGTTTGTTCACATGGTCTTCCCTCTGCAGGAATCTGTGTCCAATCTCCCTTTCTTATAAGGTCATCGGTCAGATTGGATTAGGGCCCACCCTAGTGACCGCATTTTAATTTAATTACCTCTTTAAGGACTCTGTCTCCAAATATAGTCACATTCTGATATCCTGGAAATTAGGACTTCAATAAGTAAATTTTGGGGACGCACAACTCAGCCTGTAAACCTAAATGCTTACCTTGGTTTTCCCACTAGCTGGGTGATATAGTAATGCTAAGCAAGTCACTCTCTGGGCCTCAGGCTTATTGGCTATAAAATGAAGTTGTTAGATTATGTCATCTCTGTGGTCTAAAAGTCTATGATCACTGTAACCAATACAAGTTTGGATTTTGCAAGACCAAGAACAGGATGATTTCCAAACCAGCCACAAAGGGCAATTGTGTCTATACATGGAGATCAACCTGTATATGCACACAGGTGTTTCTATATACTCTCGTATATATGAAAACAGATTTCATTAACTTATGGAGGCCACCTTCCACATCTGCACGTGTACTCAGTGCTTTCAGGACATCTCAGAACAAAACACAGTAAAAATATATTTTCCCTGGGCAGCCCAGGTGGCTCTGCAGTTTAGCGCTGCCTTCAGCCCAGGGCGTGATTCTGGAGACCCGGGATCAAATCCCACATAGGGTTCCCTGCATGGAGCCTGCTTCTCCCTCTGCCTATGTCTCTGTCTCTCTCTGTGTATCTCTCATGAATAAATAAATAAAAATCTTTAAAAATATATATATATATTTTCCCCAAGACAGTTGGTAAATTCCCCTTTATTGCATCTTTGAATGAAAAAAATAAACATATTTAAGGACCCCACAAATAACAGTCTACTATTGGTTTTCCATCCATTCCAGCCTTTTTCAGGTGTCCACACATGTAATATTCTCTGTGTGTGGATTATACTCCCCTCCACTGACTCTTACTCTATTTCTGCTGGGCACGCAACTATATCAAAGCTCAACTCAGGGGTGAATGAGCCTGGGTGGTTCACTCAGTTAGGTGACTGACTCTTGGTTTTAGCTCAGGTCACGGTTTCAGGGTCATGAGATCAAGACTCGTGTTGGGCTCCATATTCAGCAAGGTGTCTGCTTGAGATATTCTCTCTTCCTCTGTCCCCCTCACTCTCTTTCTCTTGCAAATAAATAAAATCTTAAAAAAAAGGGGGGGGGGGTTCCTGGGTGGCTCAGTGGGTTAGTGCCTGCCTTCGGCCCAGGGCGTGATCCTGGAGTCCCCGGATCGAGTCCCACATCAGGCTCCCTGCATGGAGCCTGCTTCACTGTCTGCCTGTGTCTCTGCCTCTCTCTGTCTCTGTATCTTTCATGAATAAATAAATAAAAATCTTTAAAAAAATAAAAATAAAAATAAAAAATAAAATAAATTTAAAAAATTAAAAAAAAAGCTCAACTCAAATGTCCCCTCCTTTTCCTGACCTTCCAAGACAGAGTCATCTGCTGTTTCCTCTGGCCAATCTAGCACATGATGTACTTTTCCGTAATAATAATAATAGTTGTCAACGTGTACATGGCACTTATTTTGCATCAGGCAGAGGTCTGCATGTTTCATGCATAACAGCTCAATCCTCACACCTAGGCTATGAGGAAAAACAATATTATCATTAGCCCCACTGAACAGATGAAGAAACTGAGGCACAAAGAATTCAGTTAGTATGTCTCGGTTTACTCAAAAAGCAATAGAACAAGGATGCAAAGCCACACAGTCCAACTGCAGAGGTTCGGCACCAGCCATCACTTAGTAGGTTCCACATTATCTTGTTTTGTAATTAGCATTTATTTACATTTCTGTATCTTACTAGACAACAAACTTCTTGGGGACAAGGATCATTTCTTTTTTTTTTTTTAATAATAAATTTATTTTTTATTGGTGTTCAATTTGCCAACATACAGAATAACACCCAGTGCTCATCCCAACAAGGATCATTTCTTACCCATCTTATTTCTCGCAGCCTAACACAGCACCAGGCCCACGATAAATATATTTGTCATTCAACCACTCTCTCACTTATCAAGCACGTAATCCCTCGTACCCTCTTCTAGCAAGGTCTCCCCCTTCCCATTTCTCTCTTCACCATTATATCCACCATTGCATCCCTTCTCTAGCCTGTCGTCCTCAAGCTCAAACAAGCTACTGTGTGCATTTATGGTTGGGGTTCTCTATGGGATTCCTCATGGGATAAGCGTTTGGTCCAGATGAATTCCTATAATTATAGTAACTAACATGTATATCTCATCTTCAAGTTTAGCCTCCTCCCGTGTTCTCTTTGGTCCTTGATCCACTTGGTTTCAGGAAAGAAAAGAGAGGAACAGACAGGTAAATGTGACACTTATTCTAGGAACCATTCCACCAATGAAACCCCACACAAATGGACAGTTTTGTCCTATATTCCTAAAAACACACACTTCAAATATGCAGTTTTCTTAAGAGTTAAATCCCCTAATCTTTGTACACAGAGCATATAGACATGGCTTTGATAATACGTGTTCTGGTTCTCTTACTATTAGTAAGCAGCTATGATTAACTAACATCCAACCACTGTATTAAGGCCCTCACGTGCAATATCTCCTCTAATTTTCACAAAAACTGATGAGGTAGTCTCCCTTTTTGCCTTCATTTTACCAATGAGATACCACAAGCTCAGAGAGTCTAAATAGCCTGGTTAGGATTCTATAGCCAATAAAGGTCAAAACCAGGATTCAAACCTTAGTCCAGAGCCAGAGTACTTGATACTCTTCTCTATGGCTTCCTGTATCACTCTCACTTTGCTCCTAATTTTTCTGCCTGCATCTCACCTAAAACAGAAAGAAGTAGAAAAAGAGGAATAGGAAGAACAGAATCAAAGAAAGAGTAGCAGATTGAGATGGAAGGGAAAGGATGGAAGATGGAGAGAAGACATGGTGGGGAAAGAGGAAACAGAAAGTAGGTACTGGAATTAGCTCTTGCTCTATGCCATGTTTATAGTAAAGTTCAATGTCAAGTATAAAGTCATTGGGAAAGTCTTTTCCCATTTGTTTTAAATAACAAAATTCTGTGCGTCCCTGGCTGGCTCAGTCGGAAGAGCCTGCCATTTTGATCTCAGGGTCATAGGTTCAAGCTCCACATTGGCTGTAGAGCTTACTTAAATAAATACAACTTTAAAAAAAGAAATAACAAAATTCTGTAAATGTATCCTGGAGACTATGTCCCAGATGAGCCAAAGGTGTCCATCCAGACATGTCCTGTGGGCAAGTGAAAGACCTTAGACTCTCAGAATAGATGGAGATCGATTTAGTTGTTCTTCCTAGACCTCTAGCATTCATTCACGTAGGGGGACCCCAACAGCCACTATACTAGGCATCAGGATGTGTAGGCCAACATAATATCTCCAGTCAGGACCTGGCCTCAATAACAATTGTAAATTATTACTCAGGGCTGCATGCTTCCATTCTGCCCCAGGAGCTAGCCTTGTTTTACTTCAGAACATGTCGAAGAATGTGCCTACTTTAAAGAAAGGGAAATACTCTCAAATGCCCTTTCTCCAAAGAACACTGGTGGGCAGATGGGACCAGTACTACATTCATTATCGGTTATGCAGGGGTCAGGTTAGAAACACAATGGTGTCATCCACCCTCTCTCAGCTCTCGCCTCCCCCTGCGTGTACATCACAGATGTACCCAGAGAATATTACCAGAGACATAAAGCACACCCAGTGGCAAACCAGGCTACTCTAGACTCATCTTGTATTTTTCTCTTGAGCATCCTCCACACCAATAACCCCCTCCTGATTTAGACCATGTGTTAGAAATAGGCTGATATGTCTGGGGTCTGTGGAGTGGTCTCATTTCTCATGAAAGAGGCAGAGTGAGTGGCTATTCATTCAAAGTGTGGACATGTGTTATAATTACAGAAGGCAACACTGAAACTCTGGAGGAGAGAAGGACTGAGTTCTGTCCAAAAAGAAAAATTATCCAAACTTCAACCCCAGAAGTCTGAAAAATGGCACTAGAACATTCTTGAAAGGACTACCAGTTGGCCAACAACTAGCTGTGTCGACCATAAGCAAATCCGCAACCTCTTTCGTTCTTTCACCTGCAACAAAATAAGGGTTGAGTTCCATGATCTCTAAGATACTCATCTAGTTTGGGAGCCTGATTCTGCTAATCCAGCCCAGGGAGGCTTTTCTGAAAAAAGAGAGATTTTCAAGGGGAAGGAGAGTTAGTTGGGGAATTACAAACTAACTGCTCTCTCTTGATGAAGAAAGATCAAATTCACAGCATATTATCTGACCAAATGACTAAGAAAAGAAATATAGATGTGAAATGATTATTTATATTTCAGCTTTTTACTAGTGAAAATCCTTGTCTATTTTAATTAAATAGAAGACTGAATTTGCTTAACCACTGAATCTCTTTAATAGGCTGGCATTAGAATAAAAGATCTATCATGTAGCTCTATAATTTCTCATTTTTTATTCTGAATTTAATCATACATTTTGTATAAGTGCAAATGTAAAACATTTTGATGCAAAATTCATAGAACAGAAGCATATTAAAATGAAATTTAATGGGATAATTTCTCTTTGACAGCTAAATTCAATAACTTCATTCAGTTTTAGATTTAGTCGAGAAGCTGCCATTTCAAAGAATTTGTAAGCACTGCATTGCGGGTCAATTGAAGAATTGTGAGCCAAGGGGAAGGTTACCTTTGCAGCTTTTCCCTTCCAGCCACATCCATGCCTTTCTGCTCAATCACCTGGTGACTGGGGTTGTCCCTCCAAATACCCCTGCTCTCCTGTTGTCCCTTGGCCCTCCGATCCCTTATCTTTCCTCATTTCTCCACCTGCTATAACTCCCAACTTGACTTTGCCTCTCTCCTAAGCCTCCAATTCCCCCAGATATTTCTGCATCCCACTTTCATCAAAACGAGGCTGCTCTGTCCTCCATTTCCCAGGGCCTCATTCCTGAGAATCTGCAGTCTGCTGTGATGGCCTCCTAAAAATCCAAGTGCTCTATGGTCTATCAAGAGAAAAAGAAAGCAGGTGGCAAAGGAGGAAATTGCCCTGGGCTACTGTGTCTCAGTGAGACTGCCCTGAAAGTTTGGAGGCCAATTCCTGGAGCTCACCTTAAAGGGGTTATTAATAAACACGAGTGGTTTCAGGGCAGAGTACTCTGACATACGCTCATTAATATGAACAAATATTTAAAGAGCATCACCAGGGCAATGAGCATTAAGAAAACTGTCATCTAAGAGAAAATTCGGGGAATTAGAAATGTTTAACGTGGAAAAGAAGAGACTTAAGAAGCCAAATATCACACAGGAAGAGGTATTTGATGCTTAGTTTTGACCCCACAGAGTGAAGTAGGAAAAATATTTGAGTTACAGACATGCGGATTTCATTTTCAAGTAAGAGAAATCTTCCTAAAAAGTTAGAAGCGTCTACTAGTGGAAAGGACTAGTCTGTGAGGTCAGAAGCTTGCTTTTTTGCTGAAGATAAGCAAGTAGAGACCAACTAGTCCCACTGAAGAATTATCCTTGAAGAGGGAAAGTTATTTAATGACCATCCCTTGAACATTTATTTTTAAAGTAGGCTTCTCACCCAGCGTGGAGGCCAACATGGAGCTTGACCTCATGACCCTGAGATCAAGACCTGAGCTGAAATCAAGAGTTGGACACCCAGGGATAGGGATGCCTGGTGGTACAGTCGGTTGAGCAACCAACTCTTGGTTGCGGCTGGGGTTGTGGTCTTGGGGTCGGGAGATCAAGCTCCAGAATGGGCTCCGTGCTCAACATGGAGTCTTGGGATTCTCTTTCCTCCCTCTGCCCATCCCCCCTCCCACTCACTCTCTCTAAAATAAATAAATAACTTTTATTTTAAGATTTTTATTTTTTTATTCATGACAGACACAAAAAGAGAAGCAAAGACATAAGCAGAGGGAGAAGCAGGCTCTCCATGGGGAGCCTGATGCTGGACTTGATCCCAAGACCCTGAGATCACGACCTGCACCGAAGGCAGACGCTCAACCACTGAGCCACCCAGATGCCTCGATAAATAATTCTTTAAAGACTCTCTCCAGTTATTTCTCAGACTCCAAGGATAAAGCTACTTATCTGACCAACAGGAAAAAGGAGAGGTTTAAAGATAGAAAACCATGGCAGCCATTACAGAAGGAGCTACAGGATTAAAATCGCAGTGGGGACGGGAAACCTAGTTTGGAATTTGGTTTAGGATTGGAGGCCAATCAGAAGACTTCGAGGCTGGGAAAACATTCAGATTTTAGAGGCTGAATAGATGCAGTTGGTAACCTTAAAATAAACAGCCAATTATTTTACTGAGAGAGTAGGTTTATTTGGGGATTGCAGAAGAATTGCAGTCTGGGAAATGCAAGCTATGGTGAAATCATAGGCAAGTCAGGGGAACAAAGACGCTGAACATTACTTTATAGAGAAAAAGGAGGAAACTGGGAGGCCCTGCTTTGAATGAAAGTCTTTCGGAGGAAAATGAGAGTCCGGCATCGTGATGATCCCCACCGGCCAAGTCGTGTCTGTTTCTCATCAGCTAGGCCAAGGGGACAAAACCTTCCTCCCGCCAAGTTAGTAAGCTAAGTGCTTTCTTGTTGGAAGAATGCAAGCTGAGCCTCTTCTGCCAGGGTCCACTATTGCCAGGTGGGTAGGGCCTGAGGGTCCCGCCTTCTGGCCTCCTGACTCCTGGTAACTGAGGTTTCCCTCCCTCAGTTTCACACAGGTTTCCCCTGGAACTGGGGACACTACCTACATCCCAACCCTAAAGAATATTGGAATCACAGGGAGACGTTTGGAAGTGGTAAGGGAACCTGGACGTGGTAAGCTATGGATAGCAGGCTGCTTCCAAGCCAAGGACGGACACTGGTGTGTCTGTTCAACCCTCAGAGTCCTCCTTTGTGTTCTTCTCACCAGACAACCGAGGAGGAACTGATGCCAGGCTGATAAGGACGGGGGCAGGAGGAGATGGAGGGAACAGACCATGTCTGAAGACCCAAGATGGTGAGGACCAAACTCTGACCACAGCGATCAGAGACCCAGGCAGTCTGCTGTTTGAGGTTGTCGCTGGCAGCCCAGTCACATGAGTTAACAGCTGAAATGTCAGGAGAATCTTCTGGAGGCCTTTCCTTATCCCTGAGAGAGACTTGAGGAGACTTAGAGAAGAGAGACCAGCCTGGGCTACCCATGCTAAGTCCCGGAAGCCCAGTGCTTCACGCAATCTCATCACCCTCCCCCCTCCACATGGCTCCTCTTGGCATCTCCCCATGTTCACAGCTCAGACGAGAGCCTAGAAGGTCAACCTCACCTCTGCTAGTCCAATTTCCTTTCCTGTCCCAGCACGTCTCTCTCCTGGGGCAGGACGCTGACCCAGGCCAGATGGGATTCCTTCAGCAGAAGTGACCCTGAGGCTCCTGAATGATCCTGAGGTAGAATTTTATTTTACTGTTTACAGTGCAAACAGGATGCCACGGACTTCAGGCACAGCAGAATTAATAAACCTCACGGAAATGCCAACAAGTCCTTGAGGGGGAAAAACAGCCTTGATTCCAGAGAAAAGGAAGGATTGTAATAATGATACTAGCCCCCAAAGAAACCACTTAAAGGAGTCAGATGATCTTCTAACGCAGAGGGACTGAAGTAAAACACCGGGCACTAGAGTGAACGCCAAGAGGAGGCCCCTTGAAATAGTCAGTATTGCAACATTAATATCCAGATGGTTCTCCGCAGCAGGCCAAGGCTATCTGAGAAGGAAGTGGGTAGGAGGGAGGGTGAGGGGGCGACATTCACACCAGGCGGGGAAGGGGAAATGTGCATCTAATTTCAAGCTGTCCTCCGGGGTCCCCAGTGCTCGAGCCCACCAGAGAACCGGGAAAGGAAAATAGGAACATTGTGCGCCGTGTGAGTGTGAGCGTGAGTGTTTATTCAGTTCCCACGTGTTACCCCAGGGCAGTGTTTTCCAAAGGGGGGTCCTACCCAACGCTAGATCCTGTTCTTCGAGGAGTCACTGTGTGTTACTGCTGAGGGACAAGGGGGAGGGATGTCCAGGGATCAAACTATTTTACAAATACTGGTTTTTTTTAAAAAAGATTTTATTTATTTATTCATGAGAGCCACAGAGAGAGAGAGAGAGGCATCTCACAAATACTGGATTGATCAACATTTTAAATGTTTGCTTGCTGCAGGGTTTCCACACTGCTTCAACCTGCTAATGGGCCCGAAACCTTTCCAAACAGGGAGATAGATGGCGTGGCTCAAACTTAGATGAACGGACACTTCCCACGGAGTGCCTTCGCGGCCTAGAAAATTCTGCTTGGCAGATATCTCTTAGCCCTGCAGCTCAGCTGCTGTCCGGTCCTGGGATCTGTCTTCCATTTGCCTTTTCCCTCGGCTCAAACCCCACCACCCCAATCTGAGCTGCAGCCTCCAGACGGGTTGTCCAGGTGAGGTTCCCCACCCCGAATTCTATCCCGCACGCTACCCACCGCCTCATCCCTGCCAAACCCAGCCCAGCTCCTCATTGGCCTCTGAGATCTCACTAAAGCTGTGCCAGATGCCTCACCTGCACTCTCATCCAAAGGAGCGGACAGTTCTCGAATGCTGACCACATGTATAGAACTATGCTTTTTTTAAGATTTTATTTATTCATGAGAGACATAGAGAGAGGCGGAGACACAGGCAGAGGGAGAAGTAGGCTCCTCGTAGGGATCCCGATGCGGGACTCGATCCTGGGTCTCTAGGATCACGCCCTGAGCTGAAGGCAGAGGCTCAGCCACCGAGCCCCCCGGGTGCCCTGTATACAACTATTCTAAGCACTTACATTACTAACTCATCCGATACTTCTCCATGACCCCATGAAGTCGGTGCATTTTTTTTGCCTTTTGTCACACGGGAAAACCAAGAGATAGAGAAGCTCCGTGACCAACCCACGGTCTCGTGGCAGACAAGCAGCTGGGCCGGAGGATGAAGTTCCGATGTCCGATTGCGGAAGCAAGGCCGGTGGCCACCCGTCCTCACAGCTCTGCAATCCACCTGCCCAACTGCTCCTTTCCCACGGGGGTCCCCGGCCGGGAATGGCCTCACTCACCTTCCTCATCCCGCTGCAAAATAGCACTGACACTGTCACAACCGAGGGCTCTAGGAAGCCTGGGTAAGGAATTTGGACTTTGTCCTGAAGGCCACCTTCGGGAGCTATTGGAGGCTTTGGGAAGGCGTGCACAGGATTAGATTTGTGCAGTGGATAGCTCTCTGGAAAGACAGACTGCAAAATGGATTGGGTTAAATCTAACAAAACCAGAGAAGGACAGAGATCAAGGCTAACACACAGAGCATGTAGACACATTATTTTAACTCTCACAACCTGTCAGTGAATTGCTTTCATCACCCCCACCTTATAAATGAGGAAAGTAAGATACAGAGAGATCTAGCTAGCTAGAAAGTGGTAGAACCAGTATTTGAGCTGAAACCACTTTTCTTCCCCTCAGATTTTATTTTTAAGTAATCTCTACACCGAACGTGGAGCTTAAACTCACAACCCTAACCCTCTTGCACTGTTGGGAGGTTGTGAGCTGGTGCAGCCACTCTGGCTGGAAAACAGCATGGAGGTTCCTCAAGAAGTTAAACATTGAGCTACCCTATGACCCAGCAATTGCACTGCTGGGGATTTACTCCAAAGACACAGATGCAGTGAAAGACCGAGACCCCTGCACCCCAGTGTTCACAGCAGCAATGTCCACAATAGCCACCCTGTGGAAGGAGCCTTGATGTCCATCAAAAGATGAATGGATAAAGAAGATGTGGTCTATGTATACGATGGAATATTCCTCAGCCATCAGAAGAGACAAATACCCACCATTTGCTTCAATGTGGATGGAACTGGAGGGTATGATGCCGAGTGAAGTAAGTCAGTCGGAGAAAGACAATCATCATATGGTCTCACTCATACGTGGAATGTAAGAAACAGTGAAAGGGATCACAAGGGAAAGGAGGGGGACTGAGTGGGAAACATTAGAGAGGGAGACAAACCATGAGAGACTCCTAACTGGGAAACAAACAAGGGGTAGTGGAAGGGGAGGTGGTTGCAGGGATGGGGTGACTGGGTGAAGGGCACTGAGGGGGGCACTCGACGGGATGAGCACTGGGTGTGATACTATATGTTGGCAAATCGAACTTCAAATTAAAAAAATAAACTCATAACCCTGAGATCATAAGTTACAGGCTCCACCAACTGAGCCAGCCAGGTGTCCCTGAAACTGTTTCTTTCTTTCTTTCTATTTTTTATTTTTTTTTAAGATTTTATGTATTTATTCATGAGAGACAGAGTGGGGGAGGGGGCGCAGAAACATAGGCAGAGGGAGACGCAGGCTCCATGCAGGGAGCCTGATATGGGACTCGATCCCAGGACTCCAGGATCATGCCCTGGGCCAAAGGTAGGCACCAAACCGCTGAGCCACCCAGGGAGCCCTCTTTCTATTTTTTAAAAAATTATTTATTAATTGAGAGAGAGAGAGCACGCACACATGAAAGAGAATGAGTGGGGGGAGGGGGCAGAGGGAGAGAGAGAATCTCAAGCAGACTTGACACACTGGGGCTTGATCCCCAGACCCCAAGATCACAACTGGAGAAAAAAATCAAGAGTTGGATGCCCAACCCGATGAGCCACCCAGGTGCCCCTGAAACTGTTCTATTTCTAAAGTGATAGTCTCTTAATACTTCAGAACTGAGCCTTTCAGCCTCTCCTGGGTGTATTTATACTATTTTTATACTATTTTCTAACCTTTTCTCTGTGCTCAAAATAACTCCATTCTTATTTTTAAATGGACTGGAAGGGGGCAGCTGGGACACAGAAAGCCGGTGAGGAGGCAGCGGCAGGTCGGCCACCTGGGGAGCCTTTGGGGCATCCCGCACCAAGGCCAAGGCAAGGCCGAGGCAGCCCAGCCGCAGCCCAGCTGGCCGAGGGGAGAACGCTGCAGGGGGGAGGCCCCCCGGGACCAATGCCAGGTGCCGTGTGAGAGATAAGGGAGAAAGAAGAACCAGGAGTCAATCTCAGCGTTCAGGTTGGAAAACGGGGTGCCATGCTCAGCTGGGCCTTGCGCAGGCTTTGTCCACCACCTCCGGGCTGGGCTGCCTGGCTCCCAGCTCTTGAACCTTAACTCTCATCAATGCACTGACAGCCTTCTCTTGACCCAATAAAGAGACAATTAGGGGATCCTTACAAAGCACCCTAGGATTATTTTTTCTTTTCAGTGGGAGCATGTGTCACTAGCAGGCACAGTGCATGGCAGTTGGCCCAGGGGAGGGAGACGGGGATAACGGTACATCGAATACGTCTCTCAAAAAGTAGGCCGTGCCCCTGACAGCCTGGAAGGTCAGTGGGACACATGGTTGCCCATCTGTGATTTGAAGGGGAGAGGAGTTCTCTCTGTCCCTAAATACCCCCCACACACAGATTTTTTGGGGGGGAGGGAGCAGCTCACTTTATTAACAGAAGGCCCTGGGTCACTTGGAGCTGGTGTACCTGGGGACGGCCTTGGTGCCCCCAGGTACACGTGCCTGGTCAGCTCTCCAGGCAGCAGCAGACGTGGCGCCGCCCTGACCTCCCGGGACGTCAGGGTGCTCCGGCCCCAGTGCTGGGCCCCGGGCAGCCTCGCTGGCCAGCCGTGTAAACACATCGTTCACAAATGAGTTCATGATGCTCGTGGCCTTGGAAGAGATGCCGATGCCAGGGCGCACCTGCTTTAGCACCTTGTATGTATACGTCGAGTAGGTTTCCCTGCACTGGCTACACTTTTTGGACTTCTTATTGCCAGAACCTGGGCCCCTGCGGCCGCGGACCGCAGCTGCTGCCCATGCTCAGCGCCATCCTCCTGCTCCCCCTAACAACCGCCTCCTGCTCCTTGAGGTACTGTTATGGAGTCAGCTGCCCACCAGGTGGGGCTGGGGGCCAGCACCGCCAACCACACCACAGCTCACCATCTGAGAGCCAGGGACCCCCAAACAGATCTTGGGGCTCGCATAATCAAGCGCCTTGATATCTCATAGGCAGAAAGTGAGCCCAGAGAGACTCTGATTTGTTCAGCATCACACAGCTTGTTACCCCACCCAGCTTCAGAGTCCCTGAATTCCCCCATGCCTCTCTCTCTCTTTCTATAGAATCTTCTTTGATAACAAAAATACCAGAGGAAAGGAGAGCACTACTTTAACATTCCCAGGTCCTTCAAGTGAATTCCTGAGAGGCTTCCCTCTGTTCCCCACAGAAGGATCCTACAGGATGCTTTGCTCCAGAGGCCACTGATCCCTCACCATAAGAATTCCTTTCTCGGCAGCAAGCAGCTGGGACGGTGTTCCCGGTACCTCTCCAGGTTGCAAAGGGACATTGTCCTCAGGGACACCATTGATGCCTCTGCTGGGCTATTTGAGGAACAAGTCTGCAGGCCTCTTTCAAACACCCAGGGGGCCAGCTATGCCTTTGTCCAAACAGACCAGGCCCATTCAATGTCCCAAGTCATTGAATCATAAATCTTTAACAAGATGAACCTTTATCTAGTCCAGCTCTCCACCTTAAGATAAGATTTATTATCCCAATTTTACAGATAAGGGCCTGAGTCCCCCCGAGGTTAACCAACTTGCCCAAGGTCACATCGCTAGTAATTAGAACAGTCACTTAGGGCTGTTACCTACTTAGAAGCCGAGCAGCATAGAACGTCAACGCTGGAAGTGATCTTATAAATACAGTGACCATATTTTCAGAACCCAAAACTGGGACATTTAAGCCTGAGAAACCCAAGTGCACTTGTAGGGACAGTGACCAGATTATTCGAATTGGTGCTGCCCCAGAAAATGGAAAAAAAAGGGGGGTGGGATTCCGGCTGCGGTTCTTAGAGATCAAGCCCAATCCCCCTCATCTCATCGTTAGTTGAGGCACCGGAAGGCCAGCGAGGCTGACCTGACTTGCCGGAGGTCCGTAGGCAGAAATGTTTTCTGTTTTCTCAACTCTGAAGGTTGAGTCAACAGGGTGTGGGTGGGGGAGGACAGAAAGGGGCCATTGTTCCGGGCTGCTTTCCTCAAGTGGACTGACCTAACCCCACAGGGCCTGCTCCGTCCACAGGGGGTGGGGCAGTCCCCTAAACAGCCGAGGGACAGCCCTGGAAGCCAGCTGGGGCTCAGGGTCCCGTGCTCTTTGCAGACCTGGGCTCCAAGGCAAAGGGGAGCCCGAGAACTACAACTACTTCTCTTTCAGGGGGGTCACGTTCGGTAGAAAGTAGACATTATTTTCCAGGGTTCCTTTTTATTCCCTTTCCCCTCCCAGAAACAGGACGTGAAAATGACAAGATAGAAACTAATAACCCCTCTGGCCTCCTAAATGCTGGTGTAAATCAAGGAAACAAGTCTAACTGTCAAGTGTTTAATAAGGATCTACAGAAGCCCTGTAATGAGCTGGGCCCTATAAATATTTATTATTAAATCTTCATTTTGCCCTTAACCCCTCCTCGGCGCACTGTTTGACCTCATTTTATATTTAGTAAGAGAAAAGGAGAGAGACTGAAAGAATTAGCTCAAGGGCTCAGGGTGAGTTCCTTTCCAGCCAGTGCCTTTGGCCTGGCGGTCCCGATCTCTAGATCAACCCTCTTTCCCATATTAAAAAGTGCATTTCATAGCGTCCTTTGAACACGGCAGCCATCGAAATTAGGCCTCCAAGCAGCAGATGGAATCCTTCCAACTGTCAGCCTAACCTCTCCTCTATGCAAATGCAGAACTGCTCTGCGGATGGAGAAATTGCTTCCCGGAAAACCAATTTCCTCTTCATTGTCCCGCAGGCTGCTGAGAGACACCCCGCTGGGTGGGGTGGGCTCCAGGCCCGCTCCTTCCACCCAGAGAGTGACATTGCAGAGAACGTGTTGCTGAGGCCGAGATTTTGAAGTTGTGTTTGAGCAGGAGTTGCATCCACAAGACCTCCCCCCCTCCTTTAGAAATTGTTTCCCTGCGCCCCATTTTCCCTCGGTCTAGTTGGTTTGCACCCTCCAAGGCCCTGGAGCTAGTGCTCTCAAAGCCTCACTGCCCACGATACACCCGCTATTGTCCGGGCTCAACAATTATTTCATTCATTACTTCGTTCATTCATTTCCTCTAAATTTGTTTCCAAAGAACCGTAAAACCTGCCATTCAAGCCCACCCTCCACTCCACTGGCAAGGAATCAAGATGGGAGGTGAATGGTCAGGCTCTATAATGCGCTCCCCAACACCCTGTCCAAATTAGGGCACTTTCCTACATCCATTCACCCCAACCTTCAATCCTGCCTTGGATGAAAGCAGGTGACAGCGAACTTGAGAAGAGCTAATAAAAACCTGATCTTTCAGATAGCATCTTCTTTAATTATTTAAAGAAAAGGACAGCCTGTTTAAAAACCCTTCCTGTTCCAGTTCTTTTGTTAAAACTCTCTTCAAGTCAGACACAGGTTGTGGAATGAGAGTAGGAAGGGGCTGGACAAAAAAAAAAAAAAAAAAGGAAGGGGCTGGCCCTGCAGAGGGGGTACAGCAGGAAAGATGCTTTTTGGATGTTAAAAAAAAGGGTAACATGAAAGACCTGTTGTTTAGGAGAAAGTTGTGCCCATGTTTTCCTTGCCAGTGAAAAGTGGCAAATATCAGCAAAGACACTTTATACATTTGTTTTCTTTTAACTGGGAACTCTCAGTCTAAGATAGAGTTTAATCTTATAGATTTTTATTTTTTTAGGTAGGCCCCATACCCAATGTAGGGCTTGAACTCACCACCCCAAGATCAAGAGTTGCATGTTCTCTCGGCTGAGCCAGCAAGGGTGCTTAACCTTCTAGATTCTTAAGAGCAGATTTGAGAAAGCCAAGAAAACAGCTGAGTTGAATTTCTACAGGAACTTGCTGGTGCCTGTGAACGCAGTAGAGCGAGCACGAGCTTCAGAGCTTACGGGCTGGCCCTGCCACTCGCGCTAGTGCTGTGACTGGGATAAGTTACTAGTTATCTTCTCCAATCTTTAATTTCCTCATCAGTAAGACAGACATCAGAATAACTACCCTGCAGAGGTGATTTGAGGATGAAATGGTAACAGGGGACGTAAGAGTGTTGGGAGGGGACCTGATACAGAGTAAATACACAATAAATGTTATCTTAGAAACTCGCTGGGCACTCAACGGATTAAGAAGTAAGTCAGTAGGGTGACTAACTGGACTTAGTAACATTGTATTTCTGGTGAATTTATTTCCTTGCTGCACCTCATACTCTGGGATATGCATTTGAATTCCTCACATAAGGTTAATAGAGGAGTACTTCATTAGGATTAGATACCGCATTCCTTGGAGCATCTGGGTCTTTGAATTAGAGGCCACGACAGAAAATTTGGATGGAAGGTGGACACTAGGAGGGAGAAATGGATGGTGTGGGTGGAACTATGGTGTCCACTCACCCTTTTTCTCAGCACACACAGGGAGTTTGGGAAACAGTCGCTGTCTCCTTGAGAGAGGGAGTAACTAGATGGAGGGAACAGAGAAGAGGCTGATGGAGAAGGAGGCTTAGACTGAGGAATCAATGATAGAAGAGTAAACAAGGAGAAGAAAACAGAAGCATGCTACCCAGGCTCATCAACCGCTGCCCTTGGGCATTTCCACTCTCATCCTTTTCCCGACCCTTGTGTGTGCATTAGACAAATGTCAGCAGTATTTACAGAAGCACCTGGCTGGGAAAGGCAACATCTAGGTATCATGGAAAATAACAGGATGATTAATTTTATTTAATAACACTTGGACAGAGCTTACCATGCGCTAGGCACCTCTCTAAGAACTTTATAAATATTAACTTGCCTGATCTTTCAAACAACTCAATGAGGTGGGTATTTTATTATCCCAGTTTTACAGAAACTGAAGCCTGGTCAATAATAACTACTTTTTATTAGTCTCTATGATGTGGCAGGGTCTTGATAGATCTTAAACATAGTCACCAGAACACTATAAAACAGAGTTATTGGGTTCCCTGGGTGGCTCAGCAGTTTAGTGCCTGCCTTTGGCCACGGGGCGATCCTGGAGTCCCGGGATCGAGTCCCACGTCGGGCTCCCGGCATGGAGCCTGCTTTTCCCTCCTCCTGTCTCTGCCCCTCTCTCTATGTCTATCATAAATAAATAAATCTTTAAAAAAAACAGAGTTATTATTATTTGTCCCACAGAAGAAGAAGAAGAAGAAACTGCAGTTCATGGAGTTTGAGCGACCTGTGTGCAGTGACACAGACATGAAATGGTTGGGTTCCACCGCACTGCACCACCTCCTGGGTCAAGACACACGCTTTACCCTCTGGACTGAGATGAGACGAGGGATAACCATGCCATATAAGACAGATACGAGTATCATAAAAGCATAGCAAGAATTTCATAGGTTCTTTCCTTTCCCATCACCACCACCTTATAGGATTGAAGCTCCCATGTTGCTGTCGGTGGACCGGAAATAATCAGACTTACTTGAAGTCAGACCCTCTCTCTCCACTCAAAAAGTACCCTGAGTTCTAGAGGTTGAACAACAGACTCTGACATTCCATTCCATGGCTGCCACCATTGACCCCTGCCCCATCACTCCCCACCCCCCAGACTCTCTTGGTCCTTACTCCTCTTTTATCTCTAAGTCCACAAGGTTAAAACATAATCATGTTTGGGAAGGGTAGGGATATCAGAGGGATCTCAGTGAGACGACAGAGACAAAAGGAGAGGGATGGCTGGAAAGGGTGAGAAGGGAAGGGAAGGGAAGGGAAAGGAAGGGAAGGGAAGGGAAGGGGAAGAAGGAAAGGGAAGGGAATGGGACTGGGACTGGGACTGGAGGGTGGGGTTCAGAGGCCTCGGTCCCTGGGAAGTCTGACCTAGGCAGAGTAAGGCCACTCCTGTTCTGCGAGCAAACTATACAGTGTGGCTTCCAGGGCTTGTACTTGGGATCTGAACCAACAGGTGCCTTTTCTAGGGTCAAGAAACGCTGAAGTTGTGGCGTAGGAAGAGCAAGAGGGTGGCAGGCACCTCTGAGTTGGCTTCTCTTCCCCTCAATACTGTAACCAGAAGCCCCGAGTTTGACCCGGGCCCTTTGTCCATTCTGAAGGGGCTCAGGCAAAGCTGGCTGAGCAGGTTAGTGCTGGGGCGGAGCCCCGAGACTGCCCTGCCCCAGGGCAGCTGTCACCTACAACAGCCAGACTGCAACTATAAACCCCCGCTGCCCCGCTGTTTGCGCCCCGGGCCCCCCAGCCGAGGGGCCTGGGTTATTCTGGGCGGGCCTAGGACAGGGAACCTCTTAGCTAGGGCTTGGGGAGGATGAATTCAGATGCTGGGAAAAAAGACAGCAGAGAGCAGCAGGTGGGGAGGAAGCAGGGAGTCACCAGTCTGGGACAATTGCCTAGAATAAACACTATTGTCTGCCACAGGCTTTTCTGTGCCAGCCTGGGCCTGCTGAGCTGACCGCGTTTAAAGGGCCAGTTGCTGTGCTAACAGACGGGGGCTCAGGTTGGTTCTGCAGGAGCAGGTCACAGCAATGAACCTGAGGTTCCTCACGAGATATGAAGGCAGAGGCCAGGAGTCTGTGGGAGCAGGAATGAGTCAAGCCGAGAAGTAGGTCAGAAGGTAAAAAATGGTCAAACATGAAGGTGGGAGTAAGGATGGGTGACAGTTCATTCTGACCAAAGGCTGGCTGCTTGGTGTCATCTCGGATTGCTGGGTTTAAAAGGACAGGACTGGGACGCCTGGGTGGCTCAGTGGTGGAGCGTCTGCCTTGGGCTCAGGGCGTGACCCCGGGGTCCTGGGATCGAGTCCCTAATCCGGCTCCCCATAGGGAGCCTGCTTCTCCCTCTGCCTGTGTCTGTGCCTCTCTCTGTGTGTCTCTCATGAATAAATACATAAAATATTTTAATTAATTAATTAATAACTGAACAGGACCTAGGGCCACCTGGGTGGTTCAGTGGTTGAGTGTCTGCCTTCGGCTCAGGGCATGATCCCAGGGTCCTGGGATGGAGTCCTGCATCAGGCTCCCTGCAGGGAGATCTCCCTCTGCTATGTCTCTGCCCCTCTCCCTGTCTCTCATGAATAAATACATAAAATTAAAAAAAAAAAAAGAAAAAGAAAAAGGAACAGAACAGGACCTAAACAGAAACCTAGCAGCCTCTCTCTGGATATTTGGGGACGAGTCCGCTATACGCGCGCTGCCTTCTCATGCCCTGATGTTTGCGGGGTGCCAGCACCCCCGCTCAGTCTGTCCCTGAGATCTCTTTCATCGTTTCCAACCTTCCACGCGCTACTCCTCTCTGTCACGGGAAAGTCGCATCCTTCTAATTTATCTTAACTCCTTTGAAATCCAAACTGTGGAGGCAGAAAGGTTTAACCATATGAAACTCCACACTTCACCTTCATTTTAACCATAGCGATGTAATCCAAGTCCTGCCTCCCGGGGCCGGGAGTGGGGGGGCGTTGTGGAGATGTGCGGCCTCCATCTCCCTTTGGACACTGAGTGTTGGGGAGACACTGCCCGGGTTAGAGGCCCACTGACAAGGGTGCTTACCTAGAAGCAGACCTGTAGGAAAAGTGCGGCTGGTCAGACTCCGGGCTGATTGGTCCCCTGGGAAACCGGCCTCACCCATCCTGGCCTCCAGGACATTTTAATTTAGGAATTGGCAATTGGGGTTTCCTCTAGCAGAATCCTTTCTTGGCCACAGAGTTAGATGGGATCCACGTGGAAGAAAGAGGGTTCTACACGTAAAGGAGAATGAAGGAGATGGATCTGTGTTGAAAGAAAAAGAAAAAGAAAAGAAAGAAAGAGAAAGAAAGGAAGGAAGAGAGAAGGAGCGAGGGAGGAAAGGAGGGCGGGAGGAAGGAAGCCACAAGATGGGGAAGGAGGAGTGACGAAGCAGCGACAAGGGCTGTGCCATGTGATAACATGTCTACCTGTTTCCAAGCTGCATTTTTCACTTGAGAGTCACCTGCAGGTGAACTAAATAGGACAGAAGAAAAGCATGCGCGAAGGGGGGCGGGTGGGATGAGTTCCAAGCAGCGGGGCTCTCCTCCCTTGTAGTCTTCCCGGCCAAAAGACCAAAGACCCGATCGGTAAACCCCTTCATGATCCCCTTTCCCGGGTTAGGAAACGCAGGGCCTGTCCCGCTGGCCCGGAGCCGCAGCCGCTCCTGAGCATCTCCTGAGAACCGTGGGGACCGCCTGGGAAACGCACCCGGAACGCCTGTCTGCGGTTTGCTTGAAGGCCAGGGCCCACCCGCCTGGCCTAATACATCGATTGCATGCAAGCAATTGATAGACTTTTTTTTTTTTTTTAAAGATTCTTTAAAATTAATCTATTCATGAGACACACAGAGAGAGGCAGAGACACAGGCAGAGGCAGAAGCAGGCCCCATGCAGGGAGCCCGATGCGTGACTGGATCCTGGGACCCCGGGGTCACGCCCTGAGCCCAAGGTAGATGCCCAACCACTGAGCCCCCGGGCGCCCCTTAATAGACTCCCCTAACTTCCTGGCTTTGCCTTGCTCCCCGGCTCCTTTACTCTGGCTCCACGGGGCCTTGGGATGACCTTCCTTGGCCGAAGACCCGCATCTGCATCGCCCTGTCTGATCTGGAAGCTCGGGGCGGGCGAGGTTAAGCCCTTCCTTGCAGTCCCACCCACTGAGGTAGGGCAGGGGCTGCGGCCCGACCCCCGGCCCAGCGACTCCGGAGTATTTGCCAGAACTTTGCACAGAAGCAGCTCGGTGAGGGACTCACGAGCCGGTGGTTGCATCCATGCACCACAAGGAAAGGGGGAAACTAAATCTGGCGTGGGACACGCAGAGAGGTTTTGGGGAAAGTTTCTGCAGCCAGAACCGGGGCTCGCCTGGAGGATGGACCGGGCCAATCCGGCTTGTGGCTGGTGATGTAATGCTCTGCGAGCAAGTGCTATTGGTGGGAAAGCTCTTAGGTGTTGTGAGGGTGTCGAGTTTCCACTGCAGCTCGGGAGGGGAAAGATGGTCTGTGGCTCCGTTTAAGGTTGTCCTGAATTCCATCGTGCTTATATTTCCAACCAGGCTGAGCTTATGTCTGGCACTCGTTAAAAATCGGGAAATCAAGAAACTCCCTTTTCTTCTGCGGTCAAAGGCTACTGATTCCCCACCGTCTGCTGTGTTGCTGTGTATCGGCGCTGCGGGGCCTTAGGCAGCTGACCCCCAGAGCATCGTGGGCGCACAACCGCGGGCAGGAGAGGATGCCACCGCAGGTCAGGTTGCAGAGAGGACCCTGGGGGTGGGCAGGGCGGCAGCAGCAGATGTTTCCATCTCATGAATTCGCAGGCACACACATGCCTTAAGTCCGCTCTGCACAGAGACGCAGCCCTAAAAATAGCTCCGAGCTTATTTCCCTCCTTTGCAATGTATGGTCCCCAGCTCTAGTGCTTCTCCTCCCCCAGACGAGCCCCTGCTGTCTGCCAGTCTGGGCTGGAATTAGCACACCGGTGGCTGCTGCGGAGACTCGGGATCCCTGCTGGTGGCGGCCCAAGAAGGGGGGGGCACAGCTGAGCTCTAGCTGTACTCGTGGGGCCCTTGGTAACCTGCATCCAGCAGGCTGTGGGCACCACCCCCCAAACACATATTAGAGGGATGTCACCGACTGACTCACTCTCTGTTGTTTCAGACGGCAGGCTGTTCCTGCCCCCGCCACCCCTCACCACACCCAGGCTTAGCCTCTGGATAATCAGCCCCACCCTCACCTCTTCAGGAAACTCCAGAGGAGCCTCGCCTCCCCTCGGTGCTTCCAGCCCTTCAGTAGATTGCCTCCCCCCAGCTTTTATCTCTGCCACCCCTCTTCCCATATAGGTGACACTTCACTAGGCCTCGCAGACTATGTCAGGGACTCGTGGACGTGAATCCGCGTGTGTATTTCAGCTCTTGGAGCTTCTACCTACTAAATGTGTTTATGGTCCCCTCCCCCCAACCTTGGAAACAGCACTGGGCTTGGACTTGAGGGCCCTGGGAATGAAAATCAGGATCAGGGGCGCCTGGGTGGCTCAGGCGGTGAAGATCCGACTCGATTTCGGCTTCGGTCATGATCTCAGGGTTGCAGGATCCGGCCGTGTTGGGCTCCGAGCTCGGGGAGGAGTCTGCTTGAGATGCCCTCTCTCCCTCTGCCCCTCCCCCTGTTGCATGCTCTCTCTCTCGCAAATAAATACGTAAGCAAATAAAATATTTTCGAAAATTCGGATCATAATGCTTATCTTGCAGGGGTTTTGTGAGATTGAATGAGATCACATCTACATGGCACAGAGTAGGAGCTTGGCAAATATTCATTGAATCTGAATCTTAGGATATGAACTCCAGCCATGCCCCTCCTCCTAAATTCATTTTTCTATTTTCCCCAGTGCCTCGTCCTCTCAGGACAGGGACATTTAATAGATGCCAACTGACATGCCTTGATTTTTTAGGATACCTCTTTAGATCGGGCATCGTTAGCAAATGGGTAATTTGGGGCATCAACCAGCTGCAGTGACGATGAGACAGCACCTCTGATAATGAAGCTGCTGCATCCCCCGATCCCCCCGGGCTGGGAGGGGGAGACTGAACTACTTTCAGCGGCAGATTCAGGGCCCAGGCAAGCAACACCGCAGCGAGCACATGGCGAAGCTCCTCCCCGTGCCTATAAAGGACCTTTCTCCAACTCTTTCCTCTTTCTCTTCTGACCTGCTCTTACTTTCAGCCGACGTTCGGCTGATTAATTCCTCCGGAGGTGTTAACGGATAAGGCTCCGTGATAAGGATAAGGTGTAGCTGATAAAGGCTTAAGGACCCAGCCCGACTTGTTTTGCCAGCCCTTTTACCACATCTGCAAAGCGGCTTCTAAAACATGGAAATTCTTTTTTTTTTTTTTAATGTATTTATTCACTCACAAGAGACACAGAGAGAGGCAGAGACACAGGCAGAGGGAGAAGCAGGCTCCATGCGGGGAGCCCGACCTGGGACTCGATCCCGGGTCTCAAGGATCACACGCTAGGCCGAAGGCAGATGCTCATCCACTGAGCCACGCAGGTGTCCCTAAATCATGGAAATTCTTTGCAGGCCCAAAGAAAACCTTTCAGTTGGGATGAACTGGGTGGGGGGAGAGGCCAGAAGAGGGGCCGGTCCTCCCTGCGGCCAGGGTGGCAGGGACAGTGCATGATGCAGAGGGACGCCTCTCAGGTGATCAGGGCCTCACCTCCTCACCCCAACCCTCAGGATCCTTCCTGACATGGCTTGATCCGCTGCCAGGAGGCCAAACCACACAAACTCGGTCTACTGGGCTTCTCCTGGCCTCTGAAATCACCTCCTTCTCAGCAGCTTCCTGGAAGGCCAACTTCCAGAAGTCTGACCGTTCCAGATAACCCTGCCCACGTATCCTCTTAATCCCCAAGTACCAGACAGGAACACCTCTTCCGGAAAGTTCCTGGCCCCGTTGTACAGAGTTCTCACTCTTCCTAACAGGGTTCCTGCACAACCCTGAGCGAGTGCCCCTTTCCATCATATGCCCTGGGCACTTCATCTGCATCACCCTAATTCCAGTTTTTTTTAAAATTTTTATTTACTTATGATGGTCACACACAGAGAGAGAGACAGGCAGAGGGAGAAGCAGGCTGCATGCACCGGGAGCCCGACGTGGGATTTGATTCCGGGTGTCCAGGATCACGCCCTGGGCCAAAGGCAGGCACCAAACCGTTGTGCCACCCAGGGATCCCCCTAATTCCAGTTTTGCAGAGTTTCTAGGTGGGGGTAGATATGCACACACTCCTCGCTTTTCAACTACTTTGGGGCATTTTAGAAAAAGATTTTATTTATTTATTCGTGAGAGACACAGAGACACAGGCAGAGGGAGCAGCAGGCTCCCTGTGGGGAGCCAGATGTGGGACCGGATCCTAGGACCCCAGGGTCACGACCTGGGCCCTATTTTGGGGCATTTAAAACACATCCCCGGTCACCGCTTTATTTGATCTGTATTAGAACCATATTAGAGTTTGGAATCTTTGATTCCTAGCTCAGAGCTTTCCCTCCATATGCTGCTGGCCTCAAACACTCAAACCCGGGTGTCCATGCAGAAGACATATTTAACTAAAGAGGTAAAAAATGCAAACTTTTCTTAAAAGTGTTCTCTGTGTCTGGAGGTGCCTGGGTGGCTTAGTTGATTGAGCCTCCAACTCTGCTTCTGCTCAGGTCATGATATCAGGGTGGTGAGATGGGGCCCCACATCAGCTCCAAGCCTGGTTCAGAATCTGCTTCAGATTCTCTCTCCCTCCCCCCACCCCTCCCAACTCTCTCTCTGTCTCTCTCTCTCTCAAATAAATAAATAAAATCTTCAAAAAAATCAATTGTTCTCTGTGTTTTAAAATACATTTCAAGGCACACCTGGGTGGCTCAGTGGTTGAGCCTCTGTCTTCGGCTCAGGTCGTGATCCTGGGGTCCTGGGATCGAGTCCTGCATCGGGCTCCCTGCAGGAAGCCTGCTTCTCTCTCTGGCTATGACTCTGCCTCTCTCTGTGTGTCCTTCATGAATAAATAAATAAAATATCTTTCAAGAAGATAAACCATGGGGGTTTGGGCTTTCCCCCATGGTACTCAACAAACCAGTACCAGTTTCTTGGTAAATCAGGATGACAGGGCCAGGCTCGGTGTTTCCTCCCACCTGACTTCTCCACGTCAGCACCTGACGATCTCTACCCGCCTGAACACTGCGATGCCCAGTATGAAAGGGTGGGTGGCAGATTCGTGTAGCTATTTAAGGCTATCTTGGAAAAGCCTCTGTGAACTGATGCACCAGTTCTGTTAGGAGATCTATGTGGTCCCATCTCACCCAACCTTTGCTTCGGGCACTGATGCCTTGTCTCTCTCCATCCAACTCTATCCAGTTCTCAAGCCAGTGCAGACCCAGGTGGTCAAGAGAGAAGCTGGCTCACCTGTAGCCCTTGCTCTCCTCGTCCTGGTATTCACTGCAGCAGAGGGGAGGCCCTTGGCGACCGTCCACCCCACAGCTGCAATCTCCCTTCCTTTTTTATCCTTGCCTATTGTGACTGGCTTAATGTCCTTGCTTTCCTGACACTGATTCCAGACCTCCTTCTGGGGTGACACTTGTGGTAAAGCCCTGTCCCTTAGTAGGACCCTGGCACTATATCGAACTACTTGCTGGGGTCGTGACCCAGCCATTCAGATCGCCTGGAGTGACCGTGGCCTCCCCGATATCGAGCACCCATCCCCACTGTGTCTGCACAGCCTATGGTAGGAATGATGCCTGGTGCAGCCTTAGCTTCTCCTTGCAGCGCTGGTTCCTAGCTGAGACTATGGGCTCTTCTTATGGGCCAAGGTACTGCTGAGAACATTTCCATTGTCTGTCTGAACCATGGCCACTTAAATGCAAGTGACTACGTGTCATAACCTGCCACGTCTTGAGAGCAAGACTCAAATGGTAGCACGCATTTGAAGCAAATTGCTCAAATTCCACTTCCATCCCCAATCCTTCTTGGCTTTCTCTTCTAACATTAATTTCTGCCTTTGGCACTGCCCTCATCTGGCAGCCTCCCTAACTTTTTCATCCTATTTGGACCTGGCTTTCCTCCCCAGTTTCTAGCCAGCTCCCCCGTCTGCCTGGTATTTCCACTGTCTCGGGGAGAGATCCGTGTTGTACCTCCTAGTCCCTCTGAAACCCACATTCTTCTCCTGACCAGTCATTTCAGGTCCCAGCCCCCTCGATTTTCTGTCCCTTCCAACTGTGGCTGAGACTTGCCTTTATGCATTAAAGAGCTAGAGAGAGAACAGGACTCTATTTTTTTTTTAAGATTGATTTATTTATTTGAGAGACGCACACACACACAGAGACAGAGACAGAGAGAGAGAGAGAGAGAGAG
This sequence comes from Vulpes vulpes, assembly GCF_048418805.1. Classification (NCBI taxonomy): domain Eukaryota; kingdom Metazoa; phylum Chordata; class Mammalia; order Carnivora; family Canidae; genus Vulpes; species Vulpes vulpes. The sequence goes on from NC_132791.1 coordinate 106,590,755, forward strand.
AGAGAGAGAGAGAGCTTGAGTGGGGGAGGGGCAGAGGGAGAGAGAGAACCTCAAGTAGACTCCTTGCTAAGCATGGAGCCCAACTCAGGACTCAGTCCCACAGCCCTGAGATCATGACCTGAGCCAAAACAAAGAGATGCCCAACCAACTGAGCCACCCAGGTGCCCCCGAACAGGACTCCTTTAGTCCTGGCCTCTTCTTTTCCCAGTTTCCTCCTCAACACCACCCTCTCCCTCTGCAACAGTCAAGTCTATTGTGGACTCTTTTAAAAACTATAGCAAGCACACAACCACATATCCTGGTGTGTGTGTGTGTTTATTTTTTTAAATTTTTATTTATTTGAGAGAGAGAGCACATGAGCAGAGGGAGAGTCAGAGGGAGAGGGAGAAGCAGAATCCCAGTCAAGCAGGGTGTCTGATGTGCGGCTCCATCTCAGGACCCTGAGATCATGACCTGAGCTAAAGGCAGATGCTTAACCGAGTGAGCCATCCAAGCACCTCTGTGTGTGTATGTTTAAAAATCAGTCCTCAAGTCAATTATTTACTTGTCATACTGTAGATTTTTACTTTTGGATGAGGAAACATACTCAACGTATGTGGATGTGGCTCACCAGATATCCTATAGACTCCTCCACATTTCCCAGCCTCTCTTGCAGCTAGAAGAGGGTGGTGCGCAAATTCTTACCAATATACTATGAATGAGAGTGTCTCCTCTATCTCTCTTTTCCCCTGCATTTATCTTGATAGCATGTTGAGATGGATCTCTGAGCTCTCTGACAATGAGATGGCTCCACTGACCCACACTGGATTTTACATGAATAAGAAATACACCCTTGGGGGCAGCCTGGGTGGCTCAGTGGTTTAGTGCTGCCTTCAGCCCAGGGAGTGATCCTGGAGGCCCAGGATCAAGTCCCACGTCAGCCTCCCTACATGGAGCCTGCTTCTCCCTCTGCCTGTGTCTCTGCCTCTCTCTATCCTCTCTCTCTCTCTCTCTCTCTCTGTCTCTCATAAATAAATAAATAAAATATTTTTAAAAAAATACACCTTTGGTATGTTAAGTCTTAGAGATTTTAGGATTGTGTTTGTCATCACAGCATTGCTGAACATCGCTCTGACTAATACAACATGGAAACTCTAGCCAAGTGTGGAGGTTTGTTCCTGTTTCTACCACCATCGAAGAATTGCCTTCAAAGTAACTTAAAATGTATGCAAACCATATGTATTTATAATGGAAAATCATAAAATACAAATAAACTAAAAAGAAAGTAAAAATCATCTATAATCCTGTTAGCTAGAAATACTCTTAAAATTTTTGTCTATACAAAAAAACTTTTTGTCTATACTTCAGATTTTTTCTAAGTATCTACTTTTTTAAAATTAAAGTTCATCTTTTAAAAAAGTGTTTGTTCTTTTTTAAAAGATTTAATTTATTCATTCATGAGAGACACACAGAGAGAGGCAGAGACACAGGCAGAGGGAGAAGCAGGCTCCATGTAGGGACCCTGGCGTGGGACTTGATCCCGGGACTCTAGGATCACATCCTGGGCCAAAGGCAGGCACCAAACTGCCAAACCACCCAGGGATCCCCTAAAAAAGTGTTATTTAGAGATGCCTGGGTGGCTCAGCGGTTGAGTCTCTGCCTTTGGCTCAGGGTTTGATCCTGGAGTCCCACATCAGGCTCCCTGCCTAGAGCCTGCTTCTCCCTCTGCCTGTGTCTCTGCCTCTCTCTCTCTGTGTCTCTCATGAATAAATAAATAAAACCTTAAAAAAAGTTTTAATTTTGTTCAAATTCAATTAATTAACATATAATGTAATATTGGTTTCAGAGGTAGAGGTCAGTGATTCATCAGTCTTATATAACACCCAGTGCTCATGACATCATGCGCCCTCCTTCATGGCCATCACCCAGTTACCCCATCCTCCATCCCCCTCCACTCCAGAGACCCTCAGTTTGTTTCCTATGATTAAGAGTCTCTTACAGTTTGTCTCCCTCTCTGATTTCATCCTGTTTTATTTTTTCCTTTCTCCCCCTATGATCTTCTGTTTTGTTAAATTCTATATATGAGTGAGATCATATAATAATTGTATTTCTCTGATTGGCTTATTTCACTCAGCATAATACCCTCTAGTTCCATCCATGTCATTGCTCATTGCAAATGGCAAGATTTCATTCTTTTTGTTTTTTTAAGATTTTTAAGATTTTATTTATTTATTCATGAGAGACACACACAGAGAGAGGCAGAGACACAGGCAGAGGGAGAGGCAGGCTCCCGCAGGGAGCCTGATGCAGGACTCGATCCCAGGACTCTGGGATCATGCCCTGAGCGGCAGGCAGACGCTCAACTCCTGAGCCACCCAGGCATCCCGATTTCTTTTTTTTTTTTTTTTTTTATGGCTGAGTAGTATTTTATTGTGTATATATATATATATATACACACACACACACACACACACACACATCTCACATCTTTTTTCTAAATTGTTTTAAAAATTCAATTTGCCAACATATAGTATAACACCCAGTGCTCATCCCATCCAGTGGCCTCCTCAGTGCCCATCACCCGGTTACCCTATACCCCCACCCGCCTCCCCTTTTGCAACCCTTTGTTTGTTTCCCAGAGTTAGGAGTCTCTTATGGTTTGTCTCCCTTTCTAATTTTTCTCACTCAGTTCCCCTCCTTTCCCTTATAATCCCTTTTACTATTTCTTATATTCCACGTATGAGTGAGACCATATGATGATTGTCCTCCGATTGACTGCTTTCACTCAGCATCATACCCTCCAGTTCCATCTATGTTGAAGCAAATAGTGGGCTTTCATCCTTTCTGATGGTTGAGTAATATTCCTTTGTATATATATCACATCTCCTTTATCCCGTCATCTGTCGATGGACATCTGAGCTCTTTCTATAGTTTGGTTATTGTGGACATTGCTACTATAAACATTGGGTGCAGGTGCCCCTACGGATCACTACATTTGTATCTTTGGGATAAATACTAGTAGCGCCATTGTTGGGTTGTGGGGTAGCTCTATTTTCAACTTCTTGAGGAACCTCCACACTGTTTTCCAGAGTGGCTGCACCAGCTTGCATTCCCATCAACAGCATAAGAGGGTTCCCCTTTCTCTACAACCTCAGCAACATCTGTCTTTTCCTGACTTGTTTATTTTAGCCAGTGGAATCTATTTTTATATTTGACAAAATATTCTGTACATTTTCCCAAAGCAATAAAAATTATTCTAGAACACAGTCTTTAATCATTGCATAGCTTTGCATTATGGCTCTATCATAATTTATCTCTTGTTGGAAAGTCTACTATCTTCCTCTGCCTAATTTGCTTCAGTAACATTTCTGCTCCTTTTCTACATATTTTATCCCTTACTTCCCCTCCCACTCACAGACTGGCTCTTAATCATCTACATTCATAAAATGCAAATGAGACAATCCAAAAATAATTAAAGTGGCCATGAAATTCACAAGGTGATATTTTTGGATGGGGAAGGAAAAAGCAAAGCTTTTGCAATGTATTCATCTTCTTAATTATTATTATTGGTATTCTTATACTTATTTGCTTGGGAAATCTTGGTTTTTATTTTCTGAGTAGTAGCAACTGCCTTAGAGGGAGCCAAGGAGATGTCAGGATGCAAAGTAAAAAGGAAGCTGTTTAAATTAAGATTAGGTTTGGCTGCAAGAAATGAAAAACACAACAAACTCTAATTAACAGTAGCTGAAACAAGCGAAAGTTTATTATTTCACTCGTGTACTAAAGTTGAGAGGTAGGACTCCCATATGGCACTCCACAGAGGATCCAAGATCCAGACCTCTACTTGTTCTCCTGAACCTCTCCCCCACCCCATTCTCAGGGTCACCTCACAAGGTCCAAATGGTTGCTTTAACTGTAGCCATCACATCTACATTCCAACCAGAGGAGAGAATATGAAGGAAAGAGAAGATGTCACTGTTTGAGAATGCACTTTTTTTGGAAATTGAACATACCATGTCTGCTTAGTCACTTGGCTACCTCTAGATGCATGAGAGGCTGGGAAATGTAGTGTTTATCCTCGGTGTCCATGTACCCAGATAAAAATTGAGGGTGCTGCTACTATAGAAGAAGGAAAAATGGATATTAGATACTGAGACACAACCAGATCTCTCTGCCATAAGAACTCTCAGGTGATCAGTATATATCAAACATTGTCTAAAGCAAATAATCCAATCACACATAGTTTAATCGAATATAACTATAAAAATATTTCAGTCCCTCATAGAGGAGGATCCAACTCAAGGAAAAATATCGATTACATCAACAATCAGCGTAATCAAACCCTCACCGTGAGCAGATGGGCTAAGTAAATACACATTCGGTGTTTTAATCCTGCTGGATTCCTGTAATCAGCCAACTCCTTCTGGATGAACATGTGCTAAAGGAAAGAGCAACCGATAGCCCCTTGAGCATCTTAATTAGCACCTGGTTTCATCAGAATGGTGCTATATAATACAGCAGGCGCCGAGAGCTGTGGATTTCATGGCACACTTAGGCCTAATTCCCAAATTCTTCAAATAAAGAAAGTGAGAAGTGTAGGCTATATATATATAGGATAAGAAAACCAGTCACCTTCACACTCCTGTGTCTTTGCTTCTGTGGCTTCAACTACCTAAAACCCCTTGTCCCTTCCCTATGCGAAGAAATTCTGCTCTTCTTTCTCATTTTTAAAGACACTATTCAAATATTTACTTCTCAGGATGCCTCTTCCTTGGTGTTTTAGTTTTGTGGTCAATTTATCTATCCATTCAGCACACACCAGGCGCTGTACTAGATAGGGTGGAGGGAGGGGGGAAGTTGCTGGTGAATGGGACAAGTCTGTGCCTTCAAACTACATATAACACTAATTAGATTGGCTAGTGTTGCACTTCCCCCATTGTGCAGGGCTGCCCATCTGAACAAAGGACAGAGAGCTTCCGAGGGCAGAAACTTGATATTTTAATTAACAAATCCTTATAGAGCTCTCACTGTGTGCCAGCACTGCTCCATCCTATGTACATTAAGTAGAGTGACTGTTTCAAGCCTCAGCATCATCCCATGAGTTATATTTTCACTCTTGTTTTACATATAATGGAACTGAAGCATAGTGAGGTTGGGTGACTTGCCCAAGGTCACACAGCTGGTGAGTAGGGAAGCTAAAATGAGATCCAGGGAGTCTGGCTGTAGTGTGCATGCCTAATTAATATGCCACACTTTATGATTATTCATCCCATCTGCATTCCTATTTAATAGGATGCTCAGAATGTAGTAGCTATTTAATAAATTTGTGTTGAATAGAACTGAGCAAGTTGCTAGGCATTGTGCGCGAGCCCTCCTCTGAAACATAGTTTCTTCAAAGATAGAGGGAAGAAATTGGACTGGACTCTAAAATCCCTTAAAACTTTAAATTTGTTTCCTCTTCACATATTGAATAATCTTTTAACTTAGGTCTGGAAGAGATCTTGAGGGACCATCTGATGGAACCCTGGACTTTAGCCAGGCTCCATCTGTAGTAGATAGGTGACAATTCTTTCAGTTTATCAAGTTCTTTATGATGCCCCACATTTTTTGAGTCTAAGGAGTGGATGATTCACAGATTTTATGAATAACGTACCACAGCAGGATAGATAGGACATCTCAAAAGTTCCTTCAAAGGGTACAAAGGTGAAGTACTTTCCTCTCACGTGGACAGTAGTTTTGTAGCGAAGAATATTTTGGTCCCATTTCACTTCATTTTCAGGAGGCCTTGGATTATGTTCTGAACTGCTTATTTTCTTGTGATAGAGAGACTCTTACAATGCTTCTCAGATCTCTAATCTTTGTAACTTGGCTATAAACAATACCTTACCCTCAATAGATTGCTCTAAATTACTCTTCCAGATTACACTATGCATGACATTGCTCCCCAAAGACCAAAGGGTACAATGCCAGACCTTTGACCAACAGCCAGCAAAATCCCCATCATCTGACCAAATGCCAGTTTAGGTCATTATACTTTGGCTGGTCTTTTCCTCCCTGCAGTGTGAGTTGGCGACATTAGCCTTCACCACCCAGCTCATGCTGCCTGTTAATCACTGAATTGGCAGGACTGCCTTCTCTGGTGTAATGGTCAGAGGCGAGTACTGAGTTGAGATACAACTGACTACAGCAGAGACTATTGGTGGTGATGAGTTTCCCCAAGACTAAATCAATGGCAGTATTATTTTCTCTGTTGGCCTGAAGTCAATGGGGAGCAGGACTGTCTACCATTGTGTTTAAGGATGAAACATGGTTTTGACTCTAACTCTGAAAGCCTGTGACATAATGATTTATTATTTTGCCAAGGCAGGAACTAAACACAAGCCCTGTGAGGTTCGTGTAAAGTTCCTGGTGAGTCTCCTCACTAGCTCTTGAACCTGGCTGACGGCTCCCTATCTGGGTCTGGCTCATTTGGGTGTCTAATAGATGATCTCCTTTAATTTTCTTGACAATCCAATGAGGAACCACCCAGGCAGCTTAAAAGTCTCCTCTTTTAATAAATGGATTACTTTCCTCCCTGCAGCCCCAATCTCTGCTTTCATTCCCTTCCTCCATGAATTCTTATAAATGACATACTGTTCTCTATGTATGAGTCTTTATGTAGGTGGCATTGTGCTTATATCGCATTCTCTTCCTTACTTTTTAATATGGTGTTTTAATATCCATCCATGTTCCTAAATGTGTATTGAGTCTAATGCTTCAAACTGCAGCATATTATTGCATACTATGCATTCTCAGCATTTAACTTGCCCATTCACCCTAAGATGCCTCCTTCCTTTTTTTTTCTTTGCCTCCTTCCTTTCAGAGTTTTCATGACACCTCAACAGAACATTCTCCTGTCCTCAGCTCTATATCTCCAAATTTTCCCCATTTGTGAGGTCCAATTTAAGATCTCTTATCCCCCTGAAACCCTGTCTAACCACACTCCAGCCTAGCATGTCCCTTTTCATTTTGATGAAATATCTCAAATTTGTTTATATTCAGTTTAACTCTTTGTTATCTTCTGTGTTGTTTCCCAAAAGGGAGATCAGGCAAATAAAACCGAACGTCCCATCAGCTCCATCCTTCCAGGAGGCCACTAGGTTTGGACCACAGCCTTCATTTGACTTAGACTCTCCCAGCACCTGTGGGAAAGTCAGGTCTTCCCAGGCAGTCGTACCTACCCCTGAAGTCAATCTTCTGTGATGGAAAGATTATAGACAGATTTCACTAATAGAAGAAATCTAGAACAAGCATTACTTCTGCAAAGTATGTATCCAGGCAGTCTTGCAAAATCCCTCTGTCACCAGTTACATATATCCTTACTGACTCAGAGTGCGTGGGGTTAAGGGTATGAGGTGCATGAGATCCCAGGTGCATCTGTTCCCAGTGGGTGCTGTCACCACTGATCTTTCAACAACCACCTGCTCATTCCCTGAACAACCAGCGTTCCTAGCAGAAAATGATCTCTTTCTCTTTCCCCAAATTAAACGAATTGAGAGAAATACCCTCTCATGCCACTGTTACAATACTATTTTCCATTCTTACTTTTTGTATTAAAACCCCCATATTGTAACAAAATGTACTAGTTTCTTAACCAAAATCGACTTTCTTTTTTCTTACCATCAGAACTTTGACATTTTCCAGGATGGCATAGATCTAACTATAAAACTACATCTCCCAGTCTCTATGGTAGCTAGAATTTCATGTGACAGTTATTGTCATTAAAATAAAAGCCAAGCTTGCTGTCTAAGACCTTCAGTGATATTCTTCAAAGAGAAATCCCTTAGCTGGTACTCACCATTGCCCCTAGTCCTTTCTTTTTCTTCCTGCCTAGAATGTGGTCATAATGCCTGGGCGTAGGGGTGGAGCAGGTGCCATTTTAGTGTCATGAAGATGAAAACAGCATACTGGAAGGATAACTGGATGGAAAGATAAAAGGAATCTGGGTCTCCAATAACATCATGGAGCTACTATACACACTCTGGACTATCTTCCTCTAGGTGCCTTGTAATGTAAAATAATAATAATAATACCTCTAACTTGTTCAAACACTATTTTGGGTTTCCTATTACATGAGGTCAAACTCAAATCCTGAGTGCTATTTGTTTGTCTTTGATGAACTTCTAAGAATCTTGCACAGTTTCAAAGGCAGCCTAGTAGGAAAAAAAAAAATAGCTGATTATCCTTAAGGAGAACCCAGCAGCTCTCCAAGCCAGTGCACACAAGAGAGCATGCTCTGCTTCTCTTGCATCTTCTGAACTGACTGTAGGTGATGCGGGATTTCACCCAGCACTTTATTTTTTTTATTTTTTATTTTTTTCACCCAGCACTTTAAAGGCTTGTGGCAAACTCTTACTTGCTAGTGGAGAATTCTGCCAATGATAGAGGTTGAAAATGCCACATACTTGGGTTTCCTAGTTTTTCTTGCAGAAGGGGTATGTGCATGTGGGCCTACTTTCATGCACAGCGATCTGGAAGGAAAACACCTGGAAGCTTCTCTAATAAAAAAGGGATGTGTGGAAACAAATGTCCCTTCTTCTTCAGTGGAAGTGTTGCCTAGAAATGCTGAGTCATCTTTCCATCCGTGACATAGTGAGGACGGCAAAGACGTGGAAGGGAAGCACTTGGGTCCTTGACATATCTCCAAGGCACACCATCAATCCCAGATACTAACTGCCTTTGAACATGTGGTTATTGTTAACTTCACTTTTGAGTATTTTTTGTTATTGGCACTTGTAGCACCTCTAAGTGACGCAGGGGTGTCAGTGTAAGGCTGGCTTCCTCTTTGGAGTTTCTAGTCTGGTTCTTATTTTTATTTTTTTAAGATTTTATTTATTTATTTGAGATAGAAAGAGAGAGAGAGAGAGAGCATGATGGGGGGGGGGAGGTATAAAGAGAGAGGGAGAAGCAGGCTCTCCACCTAGGAGGGAGCTCCATGTGAGGCTCCATCCCAGGACCCTGGGATCATGACCTGAGCCAAAGGCAAACACTTAACCGACCTAGCCACCCAGGGGCCCTTTTTTAGGTTTATTTATTATTTATTTGAGAGAGGGGGAGGTGGGAGTAGAGGGAGAGGGAGAGAGAGAATTTCAAGCAGACTCTTTGCTGAGCACAGAGCCTCATGAGGACCACAAGGACAATGATGAAAATGACAATGATGTGAGGCTTGATCTCTCAACCCTGAAATCATGACCTGAGCCAAAATCGAGAGTTGGACGCTGACCTGACTGAGCCACCCAGATGCTCCTGTAGTCTCTTTCTTTAAATCAAGCTCCTCCATTCCCTCATGATATAGGCTTCTGGACAGTCTGCATGGCTAGTCATCAAACGAGCTCAGACGTGTCTGAATCTGCAAGGAGTATATAGTTCAGGCTTTGTGTTGGAAACTCTGCTTTACACACTCAATGGAATCCCTATTCTAATTTTTAAGTTTTCAGTATTATAAATTTTAATACAATAACCACTGCACAGCATACTGTTATTTTTTTCTTCTTATGTAAGACAATTTGGATGCTTGATGCAAAGCATTTACAAAGGAATTAGGATTTTTTAAAAAGATTTTATTTATTTATTCATGAGAGACACACACACAGAGAGGCAAAGACACAGGCAGAGGGAGAAGCAGGCTCCATGCAGGGAGACCGATGCAGGACTCGATCCCGAGACTCTAGGATTATGCCCTGGGCTGAAGGCAGACGCTAAACCACTGAGCCATCCAGGGATCCTGGGAATTAGGATTGTTATAAAAAATCGGAATTATATAAAGAATTCATTAATATGAATTAAAATGTGTAGAGTCAAAAATAGTCCTAAACTTTTATCATCAAATTGAAATACTTGAAAATAATTTGTAAGTTTTAGGAACAATTAATAGCATTCAAACAAGACACCAAAAGAGAAATATGCTAAAAAAAAAAAAAAAAAGATAAATACTCTACTTGCTACAAATAAGTATCATCTTATTTTTATTGGCTCGTCCCAATATATTTCCAGATGAGATATTTGCTTCTAGTTAATCTGGTGGTATTAGTTTATGTTATGAATCAGGTAGGGACTGCAGGACAGTAAGCTGAATATTTAATATTTCATCTACACCTTCATGATACATATACATTTTATTTATTTATTTATTTATTTATTTATTTATTTTTAAAGATTTATTTTTATTTATTTATGATAGACATAGAGAGAGAGAGAGAGAGAGAGGCAGAGACACAGGCAGAGGGAGAAGCAGGCTCCATGCCGGGAGGGAGCCCGACACGGGACTCCATCCCGGGACTCCAAGATCGCACCCTGGGCCAAAGGCAGGCGCGAAACCGCTGAGCCACCCAGGGATCCCCGATACATACACATTTTAAATTGTTCTCTGGTCTTTTCTCACACAATGGTAGGAATTTTGCTTAGATGGTCAGGTCTAAGCTGAACAACTCCAGCTCTGTCTACCTGCACAAAATACTTTAAATGAAGAGTGAAAATTGCAATCATCTGACTAGTTTCAGACTTGTAGGCAAAGCACTGGAATGACTGAACTTTTTACTTCTCACAGAGATATGGGCATGGTAGAGATACGGTCTTTGTTTTTTTTCCTGAAGAAGATACCAAATGACGAAGAGGAAGGCTCTGATTTGCTATAATTAGGGGAAATACCTGTATCTCTATGTATTACAGCTACACATTGTTACCAAGAATGTTAAGCTTCCTGAATGTTGAAGCGATATGTATTCCAAGAGGAAAGACTGCTAACTAGAGATTTGGGAATTATCTTTCAGAAGAGATTAATTTAGTAGGAACATCGTGGGTTAGACCAGGATTCCGGGCCAGTCAGAAATGAACCCTGGCCTAAATATGAATTAGGTAAATTCTCGGGTAGCTGTTACTAGAGGACTTTGACCACCATTCAGACCATCTTTGACTTTTATTTTATTAGCAAGACCCCAAGGGAGAAGGTGAGTGATGGGCACCCCAAACCTAATCCCCGGGAATGACACTGCCAATATTAAACCAGGTCATGAGTTGTGGGAGAAAGAGGGTTTGAGGGAACTGTTTCTTAGCAATAATAGGCTGCAGGTGGGCATGTGACTGAGGAGCAGTAATCACAGAACCAGAGCAGAAAGGAGGCTGAGCAATCAAATCATCTTAATTTTCACAAATGAGAAAACATATCCAGGGTCTTAATCTAGATGAAATCTCAGATTTCTTGATTCATTCAGTTCCGTGTTCTTTCAGTACTCCAAAAGGTTATTAGGAGAGTAAAGATAGAAAAAAGAAGGGGATCCCTGGGTGGCTCAGCAGTTCAGCGCCTGCCTTTGGCCCAGGGCGTGATCCTGGAGTCCTGGGATCGAGTCCTGCGTCGGGCTCCCTGCATGGAGCCTGCTTCCCCCTCTGCCTGTGTCTCTGCCTCTCTCTCTCTCTCTGTCTATCATGAATAAATAAATAAAATCTTAAAAAAAAAAAAGAAAAAAGAAGGTGCTGCAACTTTGTGGATCAATGATGTATATGAATATATGCAAGAAAATAGAAAGGACCTTGCTACCGGTTTCCAAATCTAAGAAAAGCCTTCACCGAGAATGCAAATACTCCCCAAAATAACAGCCTCACCTGGGTGTGACAGGCTGCTACAAATGTCATGGTCACCATAAGAAATGTCATTCCCCCTCCCCACCTGGCCAATCGGGTGTAACGATAAAGAGCTGGGCTGTGAGTCAGAGCGGAAGCATTATTAGGATTTTAGTTATGGCTAGATTGGAATGGTGGGGTTGGGCGTAGGGAAGTGGGCACAGGAGAGAGTCTGCTTACTGGAGGGCAGCAGTTCTGAGAGAGAGAGAGAGAGAGAGAGAGAGAGAGCACTATGCACAAGCAAGCATGCATTGTCCAAATTTCAAAGGGACAGCTGGCGAAAATGGGTATCAGGGTCTCAATCATCTCACCAAGGTAGGACACTCCTATTTCTTAGAGGTCTTATTTTAACAGGTGAGGCAAATGGCCTTTCCCTTGTTTTTGTTTTGTTTTTCAAAAATTACACAGTTACCTTCAAGTTTATTCCTTCAGTGGCCTTTAGAATTTTCATGAAAATCATCCAAACCCTGGAAATAGGACAAGAGTGAGCCCCATCTCCTTTAAATTGTCATACCATCTCAGGTTTGTAGGAAAATAAATTTAGTTCATTGTTTTCCGTGGATAAATTTTCCAGACTTGGTGAGATTACCTGCTAAATTGTAGATTTTCATCTGGTAGAGATACAATTGATTTTTGTCTTGTCAAACCGGTCATCTATGGCCTGTTGGTAATTACTCAGGTTTTTGTTTGTTTGTTTTTTGTTTTTTTAAAAAAGATTATTTATTTATTTATCCATGAGAGACACACAGAGAGAGACAGAGACACAGGCAGAGAGAGAAGTAGGCTCCCTGCAGGGACCTCGATGCAGGACTGGATCCCAGGACCCCAGGACCATGCCCTGAGCTGAAGGCAGATGCTCAATCACTGACCACCCGGGGGTCCCTACACTGAACTTTTCAAATGCTCTCTGAATCAATTTTCACATCTTACTGGTTTTCTCATTAATGATCTTTGTTCATTTTATATTTGCTAGATAGTTAGGATTTTATCTTTTTGTAAATTAATTTTAACAGAATAATTCTTTCCCTAGTATCCTTCCAAAAAGTATCTTGTTGAGATTTTGATTGGAATTTCTTCTATCTATAGGTCCTTGTGGAGAGAATTGACATCCTTACGATACTGAGATTTACTAGTCAGGAACTAGTCTTTTAAAAACTCCGTAGTGTTTTATGGTTTCCTTTATGTAGATGATACACAGTTTTTACTCAGTTTATTCTTGGGTAACTTGTATTTTTGTTGTTGTTAGTGAGAATTGTTGCTATTTTTATTTTCTAACTGGTTATATTTTGGAATATCGGAAAGTGTGTGTGTGTATTTATTCAAAAACCTGCCACATTTACAGAATTCTTACATTATCTCTAAGAGTTTTTCAGTGTTTGTAGATACACAGTAATATTATAATTAAACAATGAATATTTTCCTGCTCGTTTGTCAATATTTTAATTCTTACCTTATTCTCCTAGAGCACAATTAGAACAGCATTGCATAGGGGTACTTGGGTGGCTCAGTGGTTGAGCATCTGCCTTTGCCTCAAGTCCTAATCCTAGGGTCCTGGGATCGAGTCTCACGTTGGGCTCCCTGCAGGGACACTGCTTCTGTTTCTGCTTCTCTCTTTGTGTCTCTCATGAATAAATAAATAAAATCTTTTTTTAAAAAAAGAACAGCATTGCATAATAAAACAGTGGGTATCTTTGTTTTGCGTGACATCATCATACTTAGTTTGAGGTGCAATTTTCAAAAGGCATTAGAGAGAAAGCCTATTTTTGTAAATTGACACAAAGGAAAGGCATTTTCACCTATCACAATCCCTATTTTCTTTAATATTTTATTTATTTATTCACAAGAGGCAGAGACATAGGCAGAGAGAGAGGCAGGCTCCCTGTGGGGAGCCCCATGTGGGACTCGATCCCAGGACCCCAGGATCATGCCCTGAGCTGAAGGCAGTTGCTCAGCCACTGAGCCACACAGGCATCCCTCAATCCCTATTTTCACCAAGATTCCTTCTCCTGTTAATATATCTCCAGCATTGCATCCTTTGACTATTAAAGACAGGGAGAGGGCAGCCTGGGTTGCCCAGCGGTTTGGTGCTGCCTTCAGCCCAGGCTGTGATCCTGGAGACCTGGGATTGAGTCTCGCATCAGGCTCCCTGCATGGGGCCTCCTTCTCCCTCTGCCTGTGTCTCTAACTTTCTCTCTCCCTGTGTCTCTCATGAATAAATAAATAAAATATTAAAATAAAATAAAAATAAAAATAAAGACAGGAAGAGTAGAGCACTTGGCTGGCTTAGTCAACAAAGCCTGTGACTCTTGATCTCAGGGTTATAGTTTCAAGCCCCACATTGGATGTAGAGATTACTTAAAAAAATAAAATCTTTTAAAAAAAAAGAAAAGAAAAGAAAATCTTAAAGGAAAATAAAGACAGATGGAGAGCCCTGTTTAATACTGCTGAATGCCAACCTACCAGCTTATTATTATTGTATTAATCTGCATATATAGCTATTGTAATGTTCTCTAATTTACCTGGCATCTCAAACATTAAATGCATGCTTGAGAGGTAAAAGAATTTTTTTTTTCAAAGTTGGAAGCGCACTTAGAGGAAGTGGTTGGAACAGGGTGCACCGTTCCTGCACCTCTACCAGAGTGCCCTGTTCAGGTGAAGGGAAGGGCCAAGCAAACAGCATTCCCATCTCTGCCAAATGGCCCCAGTCCCTGCTTTGGCTCTGCCAAGGGCCAGGCCCTCACTATAGAGTCTGCAGAGCTGAAAGCTGAATACAGAATACTTTTCTGTGCCTCTTGCCTGTGGAGCAGACTTGTCTGGCCCAGATCACACTTGAATGGATGAAAAGAATCCGTTTTTGCCTTGGCCCGAGGCCTGCAGTGGAGGCCACAAAGGCGCTTACAGACGCGCCGCAGTGGAAGGCCAGCAAAAAAAGACGGGAGAAGACTTAGGAGATTTTAAGAAGAAATAAACAAATCTTCAAGAACATTTCCAGCTGATGTAGATTATGAGATATTCACATGGCCCCTTTGCTCTCATTTGGAAAAATGAAAATTGCGAAGAAACTCATTAGAGTCTCCTGTGGGTTCACTAAAATCTTGTCTCCCAACCTCTTTGGGGAAATCTAGATAGAAAAGGAAGTTACAGGGGCACCTGGGTGGCTCAGTGGTTGAGCACCTGCCTTCAGCTCAGGGCGCGACCCCGGGGTCCTGGGATCGAATCCCACGTCGGGCTCCCTGCATGGAGACTGCTTCTCCCTTTGTCTCTGTCTCTCCCTCTTTTTCAGTGTCTCTCATGAATAAACAAATAAAATCTTTTTTTTTAAACAAATAAAATCTTAAAAAAAAAAAAAGAAAAGAAAGTTACAGCCTCTAAAGGTGGGACCCTGGGAGATGAGAAAACATATGGTGAACAAGATGGATTTCTCCCCGGAAGCCCAATCCAGGAATTCAGGAGTTTAACAAAGTAAGAGAAATGCCAGTTTGTGCATGATAATGATGTTGAGCAACCTAGCAGTGATTTTTATCAACGTGCTTTGTTTGGTGGGTAATTGTGAGAACTAGTCCCTTTGTTGCAAGTCCTTACCCTCCTTGTACTCTGGTTAGGACCGATGAAATGGGATTCTCACATCTGAGAAAGGACCGTGCCTAATGTCCCTGTAGAAGGCAGTGGCAGGGGTGTGGAGGGGAGATCTGTCTGTGGCCCTAACCTGTGCAGGACCTAGGCTAGTGAGGAAGCTGGATCCTCCCAGTTACCAGATTGGTTACCCTTGGCTATTTTCAAATGAGAGGAAACACGCTTTTGGGAGAATAAAGAAGTAGGGGGCACCTGGGTGGCTCAGTGGTTGAGCATCTGTCTTTGGAACGGGGTGTGACCCCCCGGGTCTGGGGATCGAGCCCCACGTCGGGCTCCCTGCATGAAGCCTGCTTCTCCCTCTGCCTGTGTCTCTGCCTCTCTCTGCGTGTCTCTCATGAATAAATAAAATATTTTTTAAAAAAGAAAAGAAAAAGAAGCCATCAAGATGCTCTTAGACTAACAGGTGATACCACTTCTATGATTTTCCCTCCAATTATTGCCACCCCTTGTTTCCTAAATGCTTGTTTCTGACCTTTAGTGGTGTGTGGGGTGGTGTTTGGGTGAATCTACTGGGGAGACTCAGCCACCCCCCACCACCCCATATCAACCACCCTTGGGATGCATGTTAAAATGCAGACTTCCAGGTCCCCCCTCCCTTCTAGAACTGCTGAATCAGAATATCTGGGAGGCGGGGGGAATGTGCATATTTAATTATCTCCAATTTGAGAAGAACTGGGGCTCTGAAGACCCAGAGACCCGACTCCAAACCACAGCTTTGCTCCTTATTATGGGATCTCAGGCAAACTCTTTAACCTCTGTCTCGGTTCTCCGGGAGGCGGAACAGGGACAATTAAACCTACTTGATGCGGTCGTTGCAAATATTAAGTACGACATTTTTAATTAGTGTTCACAGCTTAGCAGGGAGCAGAGTAAGCATTCCCCACACGTCGGCGATGCTTAGGCTATCATCTTGGTGAACTGCGAAGTTGGGAGCCTCCAGAGTGGCAGCGGGTCATGGGGTGACCCTGCAGGCCTGTCCCCCTTAGCCCTGCCCAGCCTGTCCTCCCTGCACTGCCTTACTGAGCAAGAGCCAGCTGGTGCCAGCCCTGGGCCCGGGACAGCCTTCCCTGCGGCTCTGGACTCCGCTGCCCCTTGCCCGGGTCTTCCCAGCTCTCTGCCACCTGCCTCTTCTCTCTCTGGCTTCTAGACGTGTCGCTTTGCTCACCTTGGTGGCCTCTTCAGGCTCAAGATCCTGGACTGTCTCCCATCTGCATGCTCTCTTTATTTTGGCCTTCCTCACAATTTTCTGCAAAAGACTCCCTCATCCATCCTCCTTCCTGCGGCTGTCCCTGAGGTGCCACTAGCTTGCCCGTCCCTTGTCAGAGGAAGGGAATCCAGACAAACCACACGGGAAGCCCAAACTCTGTGAATAGATACATTCAGGGCAATAGAAAACAATTGGAGTATTTGCTTTAAAATACTGGCCCTCCTGGAGGTAGAGCCTGGGTCCTTACTCCGTTTTATGAAAGCTTTTGTGTTTCCTTTTCAACTCCATTCCACTCTTTGGCCTTTCAAAGCTCAAAAGTGGGTTTGTGCTGAGCTGTTTCAGGAAGGAAGGTGTGCTCAGTAGGGGGCGTGAGAACAATAAAACAGCATTTTGAGTGTGACAGCTTCCAACTCAAGGAGCTGGTTATTAACTGCTCAGAGCTAGAAATGCCAAATATGTGTGAGTGGGTGGTTATGATTCCTCCCCGCTCTCTCTCTTCCCCCTCTCCCCCAACCCCCTCTCCCTCTCCCCCCTTATTCAGTTCTTAAACCTGTTAGCTTCAGCCTTCGGGTACTCCTGCAGAAGAGAAACATCTCTGGCATTCCTTGTCCTTCCCTAACAGTTGAGTGAAAGTAGAAGCAGTATAAAAGGTACGTGAAGTCATAATGTTCCCATCGAATCTCAAAACACCAAGTGGAAACTAATTCATTCTTCTGCCTCGGTAGTGGAAGGAGTTGGAAAATATTACTACCGTCCTTGGTGTTTCGGTGTGGGATTGGAGGAGTGGAAGCATTCAGTCACTTCCCCAAGGTTGCTCTGTGAGTCTCCGTGGAACAAAACTTTAGTGACAGCAGCAAATAGCAATTAGAGACCTTCTGCCTCTAGAGATGGGTCTCTCTCTTTGTCTCTCTGTCTCTTCCTCTCTCATGCACACACGTGCACACACACAGTTGTGTAGCAAACGTGAGTCTTCACCTCTCCTTTGGCTGTCTCTTACAGAGTAACCAGGATAGTTTGAGAACACACCTCAGAGACACACTTACTGGGATTAAGAAAATCCTGGATATGTGAATAAAAGAAACTGTATCATCCTGTTGGGATTTGAGGGTGTCACACCCGAATCCTGGAGCCCAGCCGTCATAGCTTGCTTGGAAGTGAAATAAAAATCGAGGTCGCAGTAAAATTAATTCAGTCACTCTGCAGTCATCGATAGACTATAAGGTAGATTTATATTTATAGAAAATCAAACAATTATGAAATACAAGAAACAGAATAAAATTAACGAGTATCTGGATCAGATATTGAGGGAGTAAGCTAAGGTGAGCATGTTTCCTGTAATAAACTAAATTTAGGCAGTGATTAGTGCTAGACGGCATTACCTGGGTTTCCAACTGCTCGAGGATTTTAGTCAATTATAAACAGTACGACCATTCTACCAGGATATGCATGAACTTTGGAACTTTCTTGGTTTGATCAGTCAAGACCTAAGCGTCTAACCAGTCTTTGAGAGCCTCTCAAGGACTTCCCAAGGGAAAATGGGAAATCTGTGTCGAATAGTGTTCCAGGAACATCTCTGCTGGAGGTTCTTGCTTTTTCTTTTTTTTTAAAGATATTTATTTATTTATTTATGAGAGACACAGAGAGAGAGGCAGAGACACAGGCAGAGGGAGAAGCAGGCTCCCTGCAGGGAGCCTGATGCAGGACTCGATCCCAGGACCCCAGGATCACGACCTGAGCCAAAGGCAGACGCTCAACCACTGAGCCACCCAGGTGTCCCGGGGTTCTTGCTTTTTTAATGAAACAAAAACCTTTAAGCCAAAGGGCATCAGTTGGTGGGTGTAGAAAGAATTCTGACTCTCCCATTTCCCTGATGGGCACACTTGTTCAGCAAGGGCAGCCCACCAGCTATCACTAATTAGAGCTAAAAACCCTCACAGTGCTAGAACTGTCCAACAATAGGAGAATACTAAAGGAAGTACGGCATGGACCTAAGATCATACAAAAATGACGTAGATACTTATGGACATGAAAAATGAAAAGCCTCTTGAACAAAGCAGATTACACACATTTTTTTCAATACGATCCTGTTTCTGTTGGAAATTTTATGCATCAACATACCTTTTAAGAAAGATGTATAGGAGATACATGCCGGGATATTAACAGTCATAATCTCTAAATTGTAGGATTATTGATTTTTCCGCTTCACTGCCGTATCTGATTGCTAAACAATGAGCCTGAATGAGTTTATATGTTTTGAAATTTTTATTTTTTTCGAACATAGAACACTACACATAATGTTTCTGCATTAAAAAGCAAAACAAAACAACTATTTTTATTTAAAATAAGCACAACTGGGCCAAGCTTTCTGCTTCCTAAAGCAAGGAGAGATTCCTGAGCAGCTTCAGAGTTCATCAATCATTCATAGCTCCCATGTTCCAGGTGTCGGGTATAGGAATCCAGGCTAAATAAAGCTGTGTGGCCTCCCAGAGTTCCTCCATAGAGAAGACAGGAAATTTCCATGGTGCCAGGGTGGCGTGTGCGGGGTTTCCAGTGGCATCAGGCCGCAGTAGTTGCTTTCATTTCACTGTGGACACAGAACAGCAGGTTGTTCTTCGAGGTAGAACAGCTCTCAGGTGGCCTCATTGGGTTCCTGCTACAGCTGGCCACTCTGCCCCTTTAAAATTACTCAAGGACACAGTTTCCTAAAAGCATAGTCTGGCTTATAAAAGTAATTTCTTCTTTTTTTTCCCCTTAAGATCTTATTTATTCATGAGAGATGCACAGAGAGAGAGGCAGAGACACAGGCAGAGGGAGAAGCAGGCTCCCTGTGGGGAGCCCCATGTGGGACTCGATCCCAGGACCCCTGGATCACGACCTGAGCCAAAGGCAGATGCTCAGCCCCTGACCCCCCACAGGTGTCCCTGGAAGTAATTTCTGAGAAGCAAAGTCACTCCAGCCTGAAGACCAAGTTTAGAGGTCATGCCTCAGCAGACAAGGGTTTCCATAACACTTTGTCTTTTGTCCCCCTGGGCATCTGGGACCTCTCCTCTCCTTCCTGCAGACACTGTCCCCAACAGAACAAAAAAATCTGTTTGGCCCGTGTGCCTCCTTCCCTCCTGAGCTGAGGCAGAGGGTAGTAACAGCAGCTGCGTGAGTCTGACTTAACGTAAATACTTTATTTACCTTTGTATTTACTGTATGCATCTGTCCAGTGTTTGCACAGCTGTTGGCCGTCTGTGTGCCCGAAGATTAGCCTTTGCCGCCCTGATCTGTCTCAAACGCGGAGCACTGCGCCAGGGATCGGGCTCCTGGCTCACTTTCCTTCACCCAGCCTCCAGCCTGGTACCCGACAGATGAGAACTCAATTAAACAGGATGCTTCTCGGGACGCCTGGGTGGCTCAGTGGTGGAGCATCTGCCTTCCGCCCAGGGTGTGATCCCGGGGTCCTGGGATCGAGTCCCGCATCAGGGTCTCCACAGGGAGCCTGCTTCTCCTTTTGCCTGGGTCTCTGCCTCTCTCTCTGTGTGTCTCTCATGAATAAATAAATAAAATCTTAAAAACAACAACAACAAAAAGGATGCCTCTTAGGGCGAGTTGGTCACTTCCTGAAAGGGATCTTTCTCCCTTGGTCAGAGCAACAGCCGGATGTCCTGGTCTGCTCGGGGGAGACAGGAGGGTTGATTTTGTTTTCATGGCAAAAGGATGCGTTGTTGAATCAAGGGGATGTTGGGGAGGTTTGTTTCTCCCCACCACACTGCACTGGAGGTTTGGGGCAAGTGTAGGCTCTGAAAACTAGGCTGGAAGCAGGGCTGCTGATATGGAATGGGTGGGGATAGAACCTTTGCTGTCTGATGAGGCTTTCTTGCCCATCGACAAAAACTGAGTAAGGACTGGGTACCTGAAATCTCAAGTTTGGCTGATCCATATACCAGAGCTTAGCTTCAGACAAGCGCCTGGATGTGCATTTGGTTTTGCTGCCGCCTTCTTTGTGGGTGTGGGGGAGTCGCGGGCACCTGCACCAGGTCCACTTAGCGGTGGGGGAGATGCAAGAGCACAGGCCGCTGGCTCCCCTCCTGCAGTAGAGGGATGGGAGAGGGTGCAATGTGGCTTTTCTGTTTGGTTGGGCTTTCTCCAGCAACGTACAGATATATATATTTTTAAGATTTTATTTATTTGAGAGAAAGAGAGTGTCTGTGTGTGTGTGTGTGTGAGAGAGAGAGCACCAGCGAGAAGAGGGGCAGGGGAGAGGGAGAAGCAGACTCCCCGCTGAGCAGGGACCTGATGTGGGGCTTGATCCCAGGATCCCGGGGTCATGACCCCAGCTAAAGGCAGATGCTTAACCGACTGAGCCACCCAGGAACCCCAGATAATTTATTCTTCTTTTTTAAAAAATATTTTATTTATTTATTCATGAGACACAGAGAGAAAGAGAGAGAGATGCAGAGACACAGGCAGAGGGAGAAGCAGGCTCCATGCAGGGAGCCAGACGTGGGACTTGATCCCGGGACTCTGGGGTCACACCTTGCGCCGAAGGCAGGTGCTAAACCGCTGAGCCACCCAGGGATCCCCCAGATAATTTATTCTTAAAGAACATTCTTGCCCAATTTCATATGACCTGGCCAATCAACATACGTTTATTTAAAAAGAGATGGCTTTCATGAAAACAAAAAAGATAATAAAGTACCCCCTGAATTTTAGTCAGAACTTGAATCTCTGAGCCTCAGTTTCTCTGAGAGTTAAAACTGCCTTATACCTACTGATAAAGCCTCAGATCTTCTACTGAAAGGTGTTCCACAGGCATAGAAAGCACTGAATTACCTAAACTATAATTTTCTCAGCTGCTTGACCTTTTTCTCTGCTACTGTAGTACTCTTTAATAAAGTATTCTGTAGTCATGAGCAAAATGGCTGCTGTTGCTTTTTGGTTAAAATCCATCAGGAACTAAAGAGAAATACTTTTTAAATTAGATCATGACCCAGAAAAGGAGTGAACTAGTAAGTTTGAGTCTGTTATCAGCTCTGCTTGAGACTGGCCTTTTATACCACTCTGAGGAGCACTGTTGTTTGTTTTCATCATGAAATACATAAGAGAAAAAAATTGAGTGGGGAGCAAGGGAGTAATATTTTGATAGGATAGTTTTATTATTTTGTCTGATATATTACGACCTTGAACCCCCCCACCCCTCACTATATTCAGGGATTGTCCATACTTAAAGTTAAATACAAAATAACTTCCAAGGCCAGTGCAAGTGATTTAAAAAAATAATAAAATGAAACATTGGATTATCTACTACGGTTCTTCTGAAGTTGCCCAGGAAACCTAGCATCTAAGTTTCAGAATCATAGGTAAATTCTCAGCCAACATGTATTTTGAATACAGCAGGAAAACACAGATGTTTTAGCCCTTCTGAGATGCATTAATTTCTGGAAACTGGAAGCCGTAAAAGACAAAGTCGTGGGAGGGGAATTGCAGGGAGCACCCTGGGAAAGAAGCAGCCCTCAAGTTGAATGACCTCTCTTTGATCTCTTGCTTTCCCAAGTCACTTTCCCATGCACTTCCTCAACACTGGTTTCAGTTCTTTAGATCTAATAAAAGGCTCTGGGGTTGGGAGCATCACCCAGCAGCTGAGCAGAGTGCTGATTCAGGCAAAGCTCTGAGGGAGGGGTAGAGCACTCAATGTGTTTACAGTGAAATGGTGTGTGTGTGTGTGTGTGTGTGTGTGTGTGTGTGTGTGTATGAGAGAGAGAGATTGAGAGAGAGAGAGAGAGTTCTCATGAAGATTAGTAACATCTTAACACCACCCTTACCACTCGCACAACCACCAATAGGAGATTTAGCTTCTTCCAAGCCACCTCAATTAAACATACATTTTAAATAAAGCAGTATGTTTGCTGGGGAAATGCAGCTTCAAAGTTCCCTAGACCCGATTTCCCTTCCAAACATTTTGCTGTCCCTCAAGGATCTTGCATATAGAACTGTTATAGCTGCCTCTTTGTTAATTATTTCATGAGCCTCTACATAATTTTGCTTGCTAAGAAGCAGAATTAATACTTTATTCAAAGATTACATTTCATTGTGATTCCTTTCATTTCCTGAACTAAGTTCACATCTGACGATAAAATGGAATCTCTGTGGCTCTAGGTGATGCCAAGTGTAGAGCTCAGATAGTGGGTTGCTTTGGTCCCTCAGAATGTTTTTTTTTCTGATGATTTTAGAAATGCTGAGTGATTTTTTATTTTTTAAAGATTATTTATTCATGAGAGGCACAGAGAGAGAGAGAGGCAGAGACACAGGCAGAGGTTGAAGCAGGATCCCTGTGGGGAGTTGGATGCGGGACTGGATCCCAGGACCCCAGGATTACCACCTGAGCCGAAGGCAGATGCTCAACCACTGAGCCACCCAGGCTTCCCCTGAGTCATTTTTATGTCTTAGTTGTATTGCAAAATTAGATTGATTTCTGCCTCATTTTCAAAATATTATGCAAAGAACTTTGGGAAGCATAATAGTCACTGTCAATTTCCAAGTTTCTTTTTTTCCCCACACTTTTTTTATAACAATTAAATTGATCTACTTTTATGATATCCAACTGAAGAACAAAGAAATTAAGCAGGCCCATTTCACAGATAGAAACACAGAGATGTTATTAACTTGCTCAAAGTTACAGAGTGGACAAAATAGAAAAATGAGAACAAGAACCAGCATCTGCTAACATGTACCACCTTTCTTTCCAAGATGGTGATTATTTTAGTTGGGAATGAGAAGACATTTCTTGTAACTTGGCTTTAATTTTCTGTGCCTTTAACATATGAAACCTAATTACAAGGTTAGAGTACGATTTTGCCTTATAGGCATTAAATTACTCATTTACTATGTATCCCTCACTGCTGAATCTTGATGTTTTCTTAGATTTCCGTTGTAATTTGTTTTGATTTGCTTTGCAGTAAATTGCAAATTATGTAATTTTATAATTTGCAGTTGCCCCCACTGGTAATAAATATAAAGATACATCCATAGCAATAAATAACAGCATAAAATCAGTAAGCATATGGATTCTGTACTCTGACAGTACAGAACTTACTCATTTGTTTGGCAATGTGGATACAGTGGTGAATAAACAGCCCTGACCTCAGGGAGCTTTCATTTTAGTAAGAGAGGCAAATAAACAATCAATTACAAAACATAACCATGTAGGTGATCTGTTCTGTTCTCACACACACACACACACACACACACACACACACACAAACAAAAGAGCAGAGTAAGAGGATAGAGAAGGCAAACCCATTTAGATGGTAATTGAAAAGGTTACTTTAAAAAAAGGGAAGTGGCACTTGCTGGTTTAAGAACAGCTGGAGGTTGGCCTCCTAGGGGCCAAGTGAATGTTAAGAAGGCAAGACTGGAAAAAAAAAAAAAAAAAAAAAAAAGAAGGCAAGACTGGTGGGGCACCTGGCTGGTTCAGTCAGTAGAGAATGTGACTCTTGGATCTGGGGCTCTGGGTATGAGCCCCACGTTGGGTGTAGAGGTTACTTAAAAAAAAGACAGGACTGGAGGGGTGCATAGGCGCTAAAGGGACTTGCAAGGTGAGGGAAGGGCTTTGGTAGTGTGATTAGAATAGAGCACCAGAGTTTCCAGCAAGGCATCTGATATTATCTTACCAATGATTCGAAAAGAAATACTCTGGTTGCTAAGTTGAGACCAGACCGTGTAGGGGAAAGAATGGAAGCAGGAGACCAGTTAGTCACCCAGGAAAGAGATGATGGGGGGCAGATGTGGGTGTCAGTTTAAGAGGGAGGAAAGAGATTGAAATCAGTATGTGCTTTGAAGGTAGAGCTTGGATTTGCTGCTAAAATGGAAGCAGTGTTGAGAGAAAGAGATGTTTTTGACATGAGATGGGAAAGAACTGAAGAAAGCATTTTGAGGTTTTTTTTTTTAAGTAGGCTCTGTGCCCAATGTGGGGCTCAGTAGGCTCTATGCCCAATGTGGGGCTCAAACTCATGACCCTGAGATCAGCCAGGCGCCCCGAGTTTTGTTTTTAATAAAAAAATTAAGGGTTCTGGGTGCCTGGGTGGCTCAGTCGGTTAAGCATCTGCTTTTGGATCAGGTCATGATCCCAGGGTCCTGGGATCAAGCTCCACACCTGGCTCCCTGCTCTGTGGGGAACTTGCTTCTCCCTTTCCTGCTCCTATTGCTTGTGCACGCTCTATGATATAAATAAATAAAATCTTTAAAAAAATGAAGAGTTCTGTTTTGGACATATACCGTTTGAGATATCCAAATGGAGATGCCTTGTAGGCAGCTGGATATATGAGCCTGGAGTGCTGGGTAGAGGTCAGGGTTAAAGATATACATCACTGTATGGAGGCTATTTAAAGGCAGAGGCTGAAGGAGACTGCCCTGGGAAGCAGTATAAAAAGAATACAAAAGGCCCAAGGTCAGAGCCCTGGGGCAGCCAACATTTAGAATCCTGGAAGAGGAGAAGGACCCAAAGGGAAGAGACAGCAAAGGAGCTACCGTTAGGCCGAATGATTCACAGCAGATACGTAGAGCTAGAGCTGGTGGGAAGGTTCAATGACTGAAAAGCAAAACCTTTGTGGGAGAACAACTCAAAGTCCTAAATTATTGTGATAGAGGCTAATGTGAACCAAATGTGACCAGAAGAGGATGGGAGATGGGAAGTTTAGCATCTCAATGCATGCCCCCAGGGATGTGTCACATCCCAGGGAATAGGACTGCCGACTGCTTTCTAAAACATTGCTCAATAGTAGCTTTCTGTTGCAAAGGGCTCCATGTTTAAGAGAGGCTACTCCATGGCCATCCTTACCAGCTAGGGGAAAGCAACACAGAGAATACATTTTTTTCAAAAAAATCTATTTTGTTGTCCTGTTTTATAGGGACACTTTATGGAGCTGGCTCCCGGGCCAGGACCAAAAAAAAAAAAAAAAAAAAAAAAAAAGCAAGGTAATGTCAAATGTCGTTTTGGGAAAATTCTCTGTTAAACGTGGCTCATTTTCAGCAACTCCTATTTCTCAAGGCAGCTGTTGAGCATTCAATTTGGAGATGAATAAGCCTCCCTCTCTCCCTTGCTCAACTCCCAGGATCTCTCTAAACTCAAGGTTAGGTGAGTGTTGCAGTTGCCTGTGTGGCTGCCCTTCTCGCTGGCTCTGTTTGTCTGCACCATGACGCTGCTTCAGTGCCTGGAGGGGACTGCAGGGCAACAGATCAGAGATGCCAGGAGTGAGCCCAGATGCTCCTGCCTGGAGGATGACAGTGCCAGGCTGAGGCCTCCAACAGCTTAAGAGGGAGGGTGGATTTGCCTTGCTTTTTCCTCTCTTGCCCCTCACCTTGGGAATATTCACTCAAACCATAACAAATGCAGCTACTTAACGTTACGTAATAATATTAGCACATTTTACAGCTAGACAGGCTTTTTCTCTTTGAGGGGATGTTGCAGTTTGGGGGGACACATATATTGAATCATGAAGGGTATTATTAGGACAGAGGTAATTGGTTACAAACACTTGAAACACCAAGTTCACATGGCTGCAGAGTTGCCCAGAAATCACAACCTTCGGTTATTCTGCTGGTTTAGTGATAGTAACTATTATTCATAGGATATTTGGATGCTTCTTTCCAAGGAGAGGGAGTGCTGACTCAGAACGAGAGTAAAGATCATCAGCACCCTTGAGCTTGCTCAAACATCTCTGACATTTGGAATACACATATGGAATCCATTTGTTCATTCTCTGAACGAGATATAATAGCAACAGGGGGAAAGTTCCCAAAATGTTTTGAGACTCTGAAGTACAATATCTGTGTCATCCAACGTATGCATAAATCCTAGCTCCTTTCTGTATTGTTCACCTTCTCCATCGGTTGAGCATATAAACCACTTAATAATACTCAGCCACTGCAGGTGAATTTTGGGGTGTGAGGGCAAAACTGTGGGATGTGAGGACATTCAAAAATAATGCAGAATGTCTTTCTTGTAGTGAGAGTAGGCAAGGGACCAGAGCCTTGGGTAAGTAAAACTTGTTTCCCATGCTGACTTGGTTTAATGTCCCGTGTTGGCTTCTTGACATCATAGGAAGTTTTGTGTTTAATGCTCACCAATCCTGGGAACAACACAAGTTTCTTTCTTTTTTTTTTTTTAATTTTATTTATTTATTCATAGAGACACACACAGAGAGGCAGAGAGACACACAGGCAGAGGAAGAAGCAGGCTCCATGCAGGGAGCCCGACGTGGGACTCGATCCAGGGTCTCCAGGATCACGCCCTGGGCTGCAGGCGGCGCTAAACCGCTGCGTCACTGGGGCTGCCCACAACACAAGTTTCTGAATCCCTCTCTGCATACATGTTGCTCTCTCCAGAGAGGGCTCCCTGTGGCCAAAAGGCAAACCCCTGGGACTGTTGCAGTTTGGAGCAAGCAATTTTTAAACTATGGGTTTGCTTTAGAATTAAGGCCTCCAGTTTTCATGATTTATCTTGCTGTTTCTCCAGTAGTTAGGAAGCATCCATCAAGACTGTGTGGACCCCAAGTGTACCTGTTTCCAGGAGATGGCTAGGGTACTAGAATATAATTTATTTGAGCTAGGCTTCTTTAAATGTTCTCATCCTGGTTTGTCCCTCTATGCAAATCTTCTCATTCTATCCCTTACCCCGTTCTCTGCTAGCAAATATGCAGAATCTTGGTCTTGAAGGAAACTTTGGTCACTTAAAAAAATATTTTATTTATTAGAGAGAGAGAGAGAGAGCATGCACAAGTAGGGGGAAGGGCAGAGGAAGGGAGGGGGGAGGACGAGCAGACTCCCCACTGAGCTGGGAGCCCAACTCTCTCGGGGGCTCCATCCCAGGACCCCCTGATCATGACCAAAGCCCAAGTCAGACACGTAATGGCCTGAGCCACCCAGGTGCCCCCAAAGAAACTTTGATTATACTGAAGCAGCCAAGAGTGGGATTATTCAGCGTGTTCACTCCCTGATTTCTCCCCAGGATGTGTTGAAATCGCGTTTCCTAGACATGCCCTTGAAATTCTGCGAAGTGTGGTCAAGGCCACGTTTTCTATTCACTGACACCCACTGACATGACTGAAGGCTGAGCCGACCCGAGTCACTGCAGTGACATTAGACGATGCAGTATTCGGCATCTGCAGGTTTGAAGACGAAGGAGTTAAACTGTGTAGCTTAACCCCCCCCCCCCTCCCCAACATGTAGACACTAAATGAATCAGGAGTGAAAGGCACATTATAAAAGAAAACCACCAAAATAGAACGGTGGAATGTCAAGCTCTACTCCGTTACACAGATGGTTGCTGCAGGTGGAAGTGCTGCTGGGTCTCCGGAGGCTGAACAAAAGGAACACGGGGGAGAACCGAGGGCAGGGTCCTCCTCGGGCGGGCGGGCTGGGGTGCGGGCCCTGTGAGCTCCCTCACTTTCTCCGAAAACCGCTTTTCAGTGCAGCCACGCACCTGGGGGGCTGCGGCTCCCGCACCCTTGCTCGTCCTCTCTGTCCCCGGCCATGTCCCTTGCAGGCTTCTGGTCCATAACCGGGAACGAAGGAGCCAACGACGGAAGGAACTTGTGGGCCTCCGGTTCCCGGGCGCAGCGGACGACCCCGCGCGGCCGAGCTGGGGCGCCCGGGCTGCTCCCCCCGCTCCCCGCTCCAGGCCCCGCGCGGGGACCTCGGGGGGGGGTCGGCGGGGCGCAGAGGAGCGGCCGCCCAGCCGCGGAGGAGGCGCCTCCCCGGCCCCCCCCCCCGCCGCGCCCCCGCGCCCCCGCGCCCCGCGGTGCACGTGCGCCCCCGGACAACAGCAGGCGAGGCCCGGGCGCGCCCCCGCCGCCGCGGCCGCGCGCACGCTCCGCCCTCCCCCCGCGCGTGCTCGTGCCCGCGGCCGCGGCGGGGACGCGCCTCTTCTCCCCGCTGCGGGCGTCGCGGGCGCAGGGGGAGGCGGAGCGGAGGAGGCGGAGGCCGGGCGCGCGGGCGGGGGGCGGGGGGCGGCGCGGGCTGGGCGGGGGCGGCCCGAGGCGAGGGCGTCGGGGTGGGGGGCTCGGGCACCCGGGGCCACTCCGCGGGGGCGGGCGGGCGCGGCCGGGGGGCGGCTCCGGAGCCCGGGTCCCCGCCCCCGGGGCTGAGCGCGCGGCGGGGCGGGATGCGGCGCTGGCGCGGGGGGCGCCCGGCCGAGCCCCCGCGGCTGCCCTCGGCGGCCAGGCGCTAGGCGCGGCGCGGCGCGGCGGCGAGGAGGAGGAGGAGGAGGAGGAGGGCGCGGGCCCGGCGCCCCGGAGGGCAGACACGGAGCGGCGAGCGGGGCGCAGCGAGGCCGCGGCGGCGCGGCGGGGCCGCGGGGCTCGGTAAGGCGCGGGCCGCGCAGGGCCGGGGGTCGGGCGGCGCGGGGGGGGCCGCGGGGCCCGGCCGGCCTTCCTGGAGGAGGTTCCTTCCGCAGCCGGGACCCGGCGGCGCGAGCCCCGGAGAGCAGCTCGGGGACCCCGGCGCGCCCAGCCCCGCGCGCCCCCGCTCCGTCTGCAGCCCCCGCGGCCGGGGCGGCCGGGCCTGCAGCGCGCCCGAGGCTCGGCGGGCGGGAGCGCGACCCGGGCACGGCGGGCGGCGGGGCGGGGGCGGGGCGGGGGCGGGGGCTGGGCCTGGGACCCGGGCGCTGCCCGCCGGCGACCTCGCCGAGCCCGGCTCTGCCCTCAGAGTTTTCCCTCTCCTCGTTGTAATTGGCTGAAGTCGCCGCCGCATATTGCACGATATTGGTGCCTTAGTGCCCCCCCCCCCCGCCTCCCCTTAACGCCCGGAGCTCCCCGCCACCCGGTGCTGTCGCCGCCGCCTTTCTCAATTTCGTTGACTCGGGTCGATATTGATGTAAAAGATTCTCGCGAAATAGTATCGTTAGGAAACGGTAGGGAGAGAGAGTCAAACCTGTTTTTTTTTTTTTTTTTTTTTCTTCTTTTTCTTTCTTTCTTAGCTTTAGCCTACTTCTGGACCCTTTGCAACTTCACCTTCAGTCGCTGACGCCTAAAGGAGGTTGGAGGGGAGAGGGCTCGACCGCAGGGTGCTTGGGATGCGGCTTAATAGTTGTCTTTCAGGAAATAGAATTTGGATAATTGCGATTTTGATCTGCATGCGGAATTGCAATCTGCTTTTAAAGTGCTTCGGGCGCTGCATGATGCTACATGGGTAGCTGGCAGCTGGGCCACATTGCATTGTTGTCAGCATCTCTTTTATTTTCCATTCTTTCGGAGTTTTGTTTGGCACCGATTTAGACCTTTTTAAGTCAGTGTGAGTGGGAATAACTTCTGATACACTGGTTGCTTCTGGTGAACATTGTCTATATTCTTATTTCTGTTGGAAGAAGGAAAAGCATATGGTACTAGAGCACAGAGGCTGTGGGAGCCCAGGAAATGTGTCAGTTTGATTCCGCAGTAGGATTTGTTGTAATATTTTTGAGTTGTGATGGTTATGATGCATTAATAGAGTTTTCCTGTTGGTTGTGATGCGGTAATAGAATTTTCCTCCTGGGTAAACTGCAGTCCAACTCAGAATCTTGATATTTGCTCCTTGCACTCGAGAGTTGAAGGAAATTGTAGCTTAATTGCTGCTCCAACATGACCTCAAAGTTTTTCAAGTACTCATTGGCATAAATTCTTTTTAATAGGGCTATTTGTGAAGATGAGGGACTACGGTGTTCCGATTTCCATTCTCAGGAAAATCTGGAGTCTACTTCCTTCCCCAAATTGCATGTGTGGTGATGCTTTATAGGACACGTCTCTAGAATGGTGCCACTTTGGAACTGTGCTCAAGCCAGTCATCTTCATACCGTGGTCTCTATAGCAGTCCATGGACTAAAGCAGCACTTTGGACAGAGACTTGTCCAGCCATAGCTGGCGTGGAGGCCCGGTGTACTGCCTGGTGGTGCACGTTGAGGTGGGCGATAAAGTGTAAGTGGGCCACAGAGGAAATGTTAGTTGGAAGAACCTTCCCTGGTTATGTAACTGTTTTGTTTTCTAGGGAGTGACTAGGAAGCAGTCGGGCAGGTTCAACTGTCATTAGTCTTTGATGTTGGTTTAAATTCCAGTAGTTCTGTTCCTTTTATTTTCTTTGCCCAGCCTCCACATCATTTTCCAGTCGTCAGCTGGGTGAGACACTTTAATGGCAATACATTCATCTCCACCTCCCATTCTCTTTCTCTTATTTTCTCTTTAGATGTCTTATTCAGCAGTGTTTTCCCTTTCCAGGCCGGGCCTGGGTATATTGTCTGCACAGGGTATATAGATTCACTGTTAACTATAAATGCGTTTAATAAATGTCAAGGAATAGCACCTGTTTTCTGCAGAAGCCTGTGGTAGCAGAAGAAAAATGGAACAAAATGAACTAAACATTGTTTTTATTTTTATTTTTTTAAGATTTTATTTATTCATGAGAGACACACAGAGAGAGAGAGGCAGAGACACAGAGGAGAAGCAGGCTCCATGCAGGGAGCCCGATGTGGGACTCCATCCCGGGTCTCCAGGATCACGCCCTGGGCTGAAGGCGGTGCTAAACCGCTGAGCCACCCGGGCTGCCCCAGAACTAAACATTGTTCAATGTATTTTAAAGATTGTGTTATCTTGTATTTATAGATAATGGCTAATATTCTTCAGCATTTTTAGGATTTAACCTGTTAATTAGTGAAATCTGATGTCCATGGAAGTAGTTAAGAGAGCAGGACTTGAAACCAGGTCACGGGTGCAGTTTTGCCATTTAGTAGCTTGTGTGGCATGGTCCCTTTTTTGGGCAGGTAATTTATGTTTCTGAGCTTGTTTTCCTTATGTACAAAACAGATGAGAAGGCTTGCATTGTCTTCCTTGACAAAGTTGTTGTGAAGGATGAGATGAGAGAAAGAATGTGAGAATGCCGTGTAAAAATTTTTATACGTGTAAGGTATCACTTTTTACATATAAATTTAGTATTTTTGTTTTAAATATTTTAACATCAAATTTTTTTTAAAGATTTTATTTATTTATTCATGAGAGACACAGAGAGAGAGAGAGAGGCAGAGACACAGGCAGAGGGAGAAGCAGGCTTCATGCAGGGAGCCCCACGTGGGACTTAGTCTCAGGTCTCCAGGATTAGGCCCTGGGCTGAAGGCCGTGCTGAGCCACCCGAGCTGCCCCTTAACATCAATTTTTAAAAATGCACATAAGAAATGAGAATGTGTTAGAGCTCTTCCACTTCCCCCCAGTTTTTTTTTTCCCCACTTCCAAAATTTTGTGATTCTTTCTCATTCTTAGGAAATCCTTATGTAGTGCCTAGAGTTTTGGATTCTTTGGAATTTTGATTATTCTGAGACAGATGTCAAGCTTATTGAGACTTTGAGCTTCTTTAAAGTACCACTTTAAAATATTAAAGGAGGGGCCCCTGGGTGGCTCAGTCAGTTAGGCGGCTGGCTCTTGATTTCAGCTCAGGTCATGGTCTCAGGGTCCTGGGATCCAGCCCTGTGTTGGGCTCCACAGGGAGTCTGTTTGAGGATTCTCTCTCTCTCTCTGTCTTCCCCAACCCTCCTTCCTGTCTCTCCCTGCTAGTGTGGCTCTCTAAAATAAATAAATCTTTCAAAACCCCAAATCAAAGGAGGTTATAAGCCAGGGTTTGTGAGAAGCACTGTTGAGTAAAAAAATACTTTATATTTGTCTGCATTAT
Source organism: Vulpes vulpes (assembly GCF_048418805.1). Taxonomy (NCBI): domain Eukaryota; kingdom Metazoa; phylum Chordata; class Mammalia; order Carnivora; family Canidae; genus Vulpes; species Vulpes vulpes. The sequence continues at coordinate 106,622,898 of NC_132791.1, forward strand.
TTAGTATAGAAGTTGGCAGAATTTACTCTGTAGGCCAAATGTGGCCACAGCCTGTTTTTTTGTATGGCCTACGAACTAAGAATGATTTAGAAAATTTTAAATGATGGGGAAAAAAAAGAACATTTCATAGCATGCACAAGTTATATAAAATTCAAATATCAGTGCCCATAAATAAAGTTTTACTGGAACACAGTCATGCTCATTTGTTTCTGTATTGTCTATGGCTATGTTGGCAGTACAACAACAGAGTTCTTGCAGCAGAGACGTGGCCTGCAGAGCTTAAAATATTTATGATCTGGCCCTTTACAGAAAAGGTTTGCCAACCTTTGATTTAGGACTTAAATTTTTTTGCTTTACTGAGCACAGGCCTTATTTCCTGTCATAGCATTTTAGTGGCTAAGACCCCTGGAAAGGTGCTCATTTGTGCTTTGGAGCCACATAGACTTATGTTCGAATGCCAGCTGTGATATTTATAAACTTTGATCCTGGACAAATTAATTAACATCTTGATACGTCAGGTATCTCCTTGATTGAGAATAATGAGAGAATCTGCCTTAGACATTGTAGTGATGATTAAATGAAATTTGTAGTGATGATTAAATGAAATGATACTTGTCAATGCTTAACACGATATATAGTAAGCACTCAGTGAGTCATAGATGATGATTATAATGATGATGATTATGCCTAAAATATTGTAGGTCACCCTTGCCCCTGTATTACAGAGTTGTTTTCTTTAGTGGTATGTTACTTGTTACTGAATTTTCTCCTTTAGTGAAAACATTCGTTAATAGCTGATAATTGGAATAACTTGAGAGATTTCCCATAAATTGTACTTTATTTTTATTAATCACTTATTTATTTATGTATTTTTAAAGATTTTATTTATTTATTCATGAGAGACACAGAGAGAGAGAGGCAGAGACACAGGCAGAGACACAGGCATAGAGAGAAGCAGGCTCCACGCAGGGAGCCTGATGTGGGACTCCATTCCGGGTCTCCAGGGTTGCGCCCTGGGCTGAAGGCAGGTGCTAAACTGCTGAGCCACCCAGGCATCCCAATCACTTGCTTATTTAGATGATAAAGAATGGTTGGAAGGAAAATTCTGCTCTGTTTTGGAGATCCTGGCTCTTAACCACTCCCTGGTACTGTTCTAAGTTTGCAAACTGAATTTAAATATCACTTCTAATTTGGTGCTGGTATTTTTTTTTGAGAAAGATATGTGAGAAGAACCTATTTTAATGAGGCCAGGGTGTTAGATAATTTTCCTTACATGTGTATGAGACTCTGAGTTTCCCTTATGATTTGCATTAGCATCTCCAGAACATCCTCTTCAGAGTTGAAACAATAAAACTATTTTTTTCTAAAGGTAGACCTACTTTACTCTCTAGAGGCTTTGATACTAAGCTGCTTTTTGAAGTATTTGGTTTAAATTATCTTACAATTGAGAAATTGGATGTGCTTCTCAACTTCAAGTACTGGTTTATTTAACATGAATACCAAATTAAAAGTGTACAAATAAAGGTCATTGTTCTAACTGAGTTAAACAAAACAGAATTGGGGTCATTGTGGCTCTTGCATTCCTGCAAATCATGCAGTTTCTGCCTTGGATGATGCTTGAGTGCAGTGGGATGATCCAAGGGAGATAAGGGAGGACGTGAATGTTCCTGCCCTGTCCTTGGTAGAACAGGGGGAAAGAAGCAAAAGGGCCCTCCAGTAAAAACAGAACAGCAGTATCCGGAGAACTGAAGTGTAGGCTTCTAATTGTAGCACCTCAAAAAAAGGTAGAGGCCTAAAGAAGACTCAGTGTCCTGAGGAGACAGTATTTACTCTTGAGGTTAAAACAAACACACAAAAGCAACCAGAGATTATCTAGAGAAGTGTAGTTTGAGAGTGAACATTCCCCAAGGTAGTAAAATACAGAGATTTAGTAAAATAGATGTTTACAATTTCACAGTAAACCTGGACAAGAAGGTCTTCCATGGTATTGAAAGGAGATTGTTTTAGGGCAGTTAAAAGGAAATGAGATATGAGGTGTTTGGTTTAATTAATTAATTTTTAAAAGAAGATTTTATTTACTTACTCGTGGGAAACACAGAGTGGGGCAGAGACACAGGCAGAGGGAGAAGCAGGCTCCATGCAGGGAGCCTGATGTGGGACTCGATCCCGGGACACCAGGATCATGCCCTGAGTGGAAGGCAGATGCTCAACCACTGAACAACCCAGGTGCCTCTTTGTTTATTTTCTTATAACAAATACATGAACCAGGAATGCTCAGAGTGGAAGTAGAATTCTGGTTTTCAGAGAGATCTTATTGCTTGTCTTACAGTCATTTATCCATTTACTACCTTATTTTTTTTTTTTTTAGATTTTATTTATTTATTTATTCATGAGAGACACACAGAGAGGCAGAGACACAGGCAGAAGGAGAAGCAGGCCCCCTGCAGGGAGCCCGATGTGGGACTGGATCCCAGGACTCCAGGATCACACCCTGAGCCAAAGGCAGCCGCCAAACCGCTGAACCACCCAGGCGTCCCTACTACCTTATTTTGTACTGTGGACTATAATGTACATTAATACTGGAGTTTAGGGAGATGGAAAGCATTGAGAGGAAAAGCATGCGTGACGTATGCATTATGAAGTGTTCCAATATGTTTGCATCGTCTCTATCAGAAAAAAAAGCAGTGTATTCTGTGTAAGAATTCTAAAGTAGATATTCCATTTCTTTGCCTTTATTTATTTATTTATTTATTTATTTATTTATTTATTTATTTTCATTTCTTTGCCTTCAGATAGTAAAATCTTCATTATTTAGGGTTCAATCTTATAATCTTGGACAAGGCTTAATCATGACTTCATTGTTTTTATTTCCTTGTGTGTAGGAAGGAGAACCTGACAGTCCTTAGTAGTTGCTGTATGTCCAGTGGTCTTCCAGATTCAGTAGCAGTACTGGCTCCAGTAGGATGAGGGAAACCAAATCTTTTATCACTGAACTGAAAAGTATCCTTTGAGTACATACTATGTGTTTTGCACCATGTGAGATTCAGTGGAGAATAGATATTAAAAAAAGATGGCATTGAGTCCGTACTCTCAGGAAGTGTTGATTTCATTGGGAAGATAACTCTATTATGAAAAAGAATGTTATAAAAGAGTAGGCAAGAGGATAGTGGGATGATCCTTGGATGTGTCAGTTTGAGGACTTGGAATGTACTGCTGGAGAGGATACTTTGTGGCCTTTGAACATTTGTAAAATGTGCCTGGTAGTCTCCATCTAGCTCTGAAATTTGGTTGTATTTTCTCTAACAGAACAGCCGCTCTCTGAATCAGCCTGTCAGGGACAGCCCATATGAACTGTTCAATCCAGGCCAGATTTTTACACTCATTCTGTGTAATAGCTTGATTTACTAGAAACTGAGAAAGGGTTATTTAAATTTCCTGGAAATGCATTCAAGGGACAGCGTTTCTCCTGAAAAGTCAGGCATGTGAGAAGTGGCGAGACATGTGTCCTTGCTTCTGAAGCAGTAAGTTTGTGCCTCGGATATTATTCATTTTTGCTTTTTTTTAAGGCCTTCACTTTTGCAGTTATTTTCTTTTTTCTTTTTCTTTTTTTTCTTTTAAAGATTTTATTTATTTACGAGACACACACACACACACACACATATACACACACACACACACAGAGAGAGAGAGAGAGAGAGAGGGGCAGAGACACAGGCAGACAGAGAAGCAGGCTCCTGGGACTCGATCCTGGGTCTCCAGGGTCACACCCTGGGCCGAAGGCAGGTGCATAACCACTGAGCCACCCAGGTGTCCCTGCAGTTATTTTCTTCTGTAGATTATCATTCTCTTATTGGATTATCTCTTTTTGTATGCTGACATGCCTTATATTACTTGCAGCCGTGATGATTAATCATTCACTGAATGCTGTTCTTGCACCTTCCATTCAGTAATAGGACCTCACGTTTTATGTGGGGACATGGTGCCCAACTAGACTGCATTTCCTTGTCTTTCTCGTACAGCTAGGTGTGGCCATGTGATGAAATTTTGGCTAAATAGATGTGACCGGAAGTGATGTGTATGATTTCTGGGTCATGGCCTTAGCAAAGAAGCTAGTTCTTTTCTATTCCTTTTTCCCCTTTTTGCTGAGGACACTGTAGTGCTGGTGCACATTATTCAGCCTTATAGGTGAGAGCAACGTTTTAGTAGGAGAAGGGTTCATAAGATGGATCCTTGGGTGACCTTGTGGAGCAGAGCCGCCTACCTACTAGCCATGAACTGCTCATTTATCTTCAGATGGTTAAGTGAGAGAGGAATAAAATTCTCTCTTGCTTGAGTCACTAGTATCTTAACCAAATAAATACTTTTTCTTAAATCACCCTTTCCTGCAGCTTATGACTTCCTTCAGCTGTTGCCCATTTTTTAAAAAAGATTTTATTTATTTATTTATGAGAAATCCAGAGAGAGAGGCAGAGACACCAGTAGAGGAAGAAGCTGGCTCCCTGCAGGGAGCCCAATGCAGGACTCAGTCCCAGGACCCTGGGATCACGACCTGAGCCAAAGGCAGATGCTCAACCACTGAGCCACCCAGGTGCATCAGTTGCCCAATTTCTTTGATCCCTATGCAGCAACAGTTGTTTATATTTGCTATGTCTACTTCCTCACCACTCATTCTCTTTTATAGCCTGATTCATTTGAGCTCTTCTTGTTCTAGCACTCTACTGAAATTGGTTTTCCCCCCAGGTTTATTGAGAAATAATGGACATCACTGTATAAATTAAACGTATACCATGATGTTTTAATTTACATATGTTGTGAAATGATTGCCATAAGGGGATTAGCTAACATTCATCTTCTCTTAGAGTGAAAGAAAAAAGTTCTCCTTGTAATGAGAACTCTTCGGAATTACTATCTTAGCACCTTTCCTATGTATCCTATAGCAGTGTTAGCTTTCTTCATCATGTTGTACACAACATCCTAGGACTTACTTATCTTATAACTGGAAGTTCATACCTTTTGAGCATCTTCTTCCAATTTCCCCTTCTCCTCATTCCCACCTCCAGTAATCAAAAGTCTTCTCTCATTTCCTGTGAATTTCGGGGTTTTTAAATGTAATCTAATTTTTCTAAGATTCTTGCATGTAAGTAAAATCATAGAGTATTTGTCTTTCTCTGACTTAATTCACTTAGCATAATGCCCTCAAGTTCTATCTATGTTGTTGCCACTGGTAGACTTTCTTGTTTTTAAATGGCTGAATAATACTGCATTGTATATATGTACCACAGCTTTCTCATCCATTCATCTATTGATGGACACTTTAAGTTGTTTCCATGTCTTGGCTATTGTAAATAATGCTCCACTGAATGTGGGGGTGCAATATATTTTCCAGCCAGTGTTTTTGTTACCTCTGGATCTGTTCCCGGTAGTGGAATTGCTGGATCATATCGTGGTGCTATTTTTATTTTTTTGAGGATCCTCCATACTGGTTTTCATAATGGCTGTACCAGTTCGTGGTCCCACCAAGAGTGTACACAAGGGTTCCCTTTTCTCCACATCCCATGCCAGCATTTGTTATCTCATCTTTTTGGTGATGGCTCAAACAGGTGTGAGGTGAGTTCTTGTGTATGTGTGGTTTTAATTTGCATTTCTCTAATGACTACTGATGTTGAACATCTGTTCATATATGTTCTTTGGAGAAATGTCTATTCACGGACTTTGTCCATATTTTAACTGGGTTGGTAATTTATTTATTTACTTATTGAGGTAAGAGTTCTTTATATGTTTTGGATATTATCTCCTTATCAGGTACTTTTTAAGTATATTTTTCCATTCGGTACATTGTCTTCCCTTTGATGGTTTCTTTGCTGTCTAGGAGCTTTAGTTTGTTGTTGTTCACTTGTTTTTGATTTTGTTGCTTGTGCTTTGGTGACCATGATGGCTGTAGCTTTATTGTATAGCTTGAAAAGGAAGTGTGATGCCTCTCTTTTTGTTCTTCCATAGGATTTCTTTTGTCAATTTGGGATCTTTTGTGGTCTCATATAAATTTCAGGAGTATTTTATCTACTACTGTAAAACATGCCTTTGGATCCTTGATAGGGATTGCATCGGATCTAAAAATGGCTTTTGGTAATATTGGTATTTTTACAGTATAATTCTTCCAGTCCATGGACCTAGGCTAACTTTCCAATTATTTGTGTTTTCGATTTCTTTCTTTCTTAATTTTTAAAAAATTTCTTGTGTGTCTTCGATTTCTTTCAACAATGTCTTACAGTTTTCAGTGTAGAGATCTTCACCTTCTTAGTTAAATTTGTGTGCAAGTATTTTGTTTTTATGTTATTGTAGGTGGAATTGATCTCTTTATTTCTCTGTCAGAGATTTTGTTATTGTTACTGTATAGAAACGCTACTGATTTCTGTATAACGATTTTGTGTCCTGCACCTTTACTGAATTAATTGATTAAAAGATCTAACAGTTAAGTCTTTAGGATTTTCTAAATATAAAATCATGTCTCTCTCTCTATATATTTTAAATTTTATTTATTTATTCATGATAGTCACACACAGAGAGAGAGAGAGGCAGAGACACAGGCAGAGGGAGAAGCAGGCTCCATACAGGGAGCCTGACGTGGGATTCGATCCCGGGTCTCCACGATCGCGCCCTGGGCCAAAGGCAGGCGCTAAACCGCTGCGCCACCCAGGGTTCCCAAAATCATGTCATTTATAGATAGAGACAACTTTATTTCTTCTTTCCAATTCTGATACCTGACCTGATACCTTTCTTTTTCTTGCTTGATTACTGTAGCTCAGACTTCCAGTACTATGTCGAATAGGAGCAGTGAGAGTGGATACCCTGGTCTTGTTCCTAATCTTAGAGGAAATGCTTTCATACTTTCACCATTGAACGTGATGCTAGCCGTGGGCTTGTTATATATGGCCTATATTATGTTGAGGTATGCTCCTTCTGTGCCTAATTTCTTAAGACTTTTTATCATGAATGGATGTTGAATTTTCTCAATTGCTTTTTCTGTATCTGTTAAGATGGTCATGTTCTTTTTTTCCCCATTCTTTTAATGTGATGTAACTCATTGATTGATTTGTGTATAGTGAACCATCCTTGCATCCCAAGGATATATCCCACGTGATCATGGTGAATAATCTTTTCAATGTGCTGCTGAATTCAGTTTGCATTTTATTAAGAATTTTTGCATCCATATTCATCTAGGAATATTGGCCTGTAATTCTTTTTCTTTTCTAGTAGTGTCCTTTTCTGTTTTTTTTTTTTTTTTTTTTAAAGATTTTTATTTATTCATGAGAGACAGAGAGAGTGAGAGAGAATGAGAGAGAGAGAGGCAGAGACACAGGCAGAGGGAGAAGCAGGCTCCATGCAGGGAGCCTGACGTGGGACTCAGTCCCGGGTCTCCAGGATCACGCCCTGGGCCGAAGGTGGCGCTGAACCGCTCAGCCACCCGGGCTGCCCCTTTTCTGGTTTTGGTTATCAGGATCATGCTGACCTTGTAAAATGAGTTTGGGAGTATTCCCTTCTTTTCAATTATTTGGAAGAGTTTGAGATGGATTGATATTAATTCTTCTGTTGGGTTAAATTCACCAGCCCTTTGCTGCTGGGCCTGCCTTCATCAGATTTTTGATTTAGTCTCCTTATTAGTAATAGGTCTGTTCTGATTTTCTGTTTCTTTCTGATTCAGGCATGGTAAGTTGTATGTTTCTAAGAATTTTTCCATTTCTTGTAGGTTGTTCAGTTTGTTGGGTATATACTTGTTCATATGAAATTTTTTTTTAATCAAGGCTACAGTGACCTGTCTTGCCAAAGCCAGTGATCGGTTCAATGTCTACATATTATTGACCTCTCACCAGGATTTCACATTAGTTGACTAACTTCCTCTGACCTACTTGGTGTTCATTCTTTGTGTCTTTTTGCTGGTTTATCTCTATCTCCCTACTGCTGCCCTAAAATTTGGAGTGTCCCTGGGCTCTCCTCAGGTGATTTCATCTATTTTCATAACCATTTCTGATACCACTTATATGCTGATGAGGCTTATATTCCCATCTCTAGTACCAATTTTTCTTCTCTTGAGCTCAGAGTTTCTCTGACTCCATTCCTCTACTTGGATATCTAATAGACACCTTGAATGTAACATGAACAGAGCAGAGCTATGCATTATTCTTTCTTTCTTTTACTCCTCTCACCACCTCTCCCAAGTCTTTGCTATTTCAGGAAATGGCACCACCATCTGCCTACTTGTGCAGGCCCATGGAGTCATCCCCCATTTTTTCCTTCTCATCTCATTTTAAGTTCTGGCAGTCCCACCCTCAGAGTATAAACTGGACCTGACTACGTCTCAGTTTTATCACTGTTAAAAACCTAGGTAGTAGCCTTTCTCCTCTGGAAAACTACCCACAGACTTCTCTGCCTCTACTTTTGTTTCTGTCCTACTGACTACCCCATTCTCAGGAGCCAGAAGTAATGTTAAATGTGAATCTGATCATATCACCTGCTTACTGATTTTCTAATGCACTTAACACTAAAACTGAGACTTAGAATTTTATCATGGAAACAAAACCAATGAGGTTTTTCTTATTCCTCTTTTTTTTTTCTTGTTAGTAAACTTTATTTTTCAGAGCAGTTTCAGGTTCATAGCAAAATTGAGTGGAAGGTACAGAGATTTCTCATACACTGCTTGCCTCCACACAGGCCCAACCTCCTTATTATCAATCAATACTTCTGTCAGAAAGGTACGTTTAATTTATAACCCCCTTCTCCACAGGGTATTTGAGGGGCAGGGGCTCCTGTATAGATACATACTGTATCCCTAGCACTTTTACTTAATAAATACTTGTTGATAACAGAAATGCCTGAATCCGTCATGGGAATGGAAGACAGGGTTTTCAGTGATAATAATAAATCAGATGTCCAACTGGGAACAATGGGGAAGGTTATGATCTTCTGGCAGATGGGGGAAAATCCCTGAGGCAAGGCTGCCTTTGCCTTTATTTTGTAGTTAATTTTGTAGAATAGAGGAATTTACCTCAATTTTTGGGAAGAGGCACATGACAAGAGTAAACTGACAGCAGGGACTTTTTAAGAAAGAAGGGTTATCTCAGGTTAAACTTCCATTTTGCCTTGTATTTCATACTGGTTGTCCCTGTGTGTTCGTGAAGCTGAATGCTCATAAGATCATTGAATATTGCAATTTATATCAGCTTCTAGGGAGTATGTGATCTTAGCTTTCTTCAGAATCAGGATTCCTTCTACATTATCCTTGGAGGGCAATCGTCTGCCCTCTACTTCTGTATTTGCAATGTCTGGAAGCTCAGTTAGTGACTGCCCAACACTTTTTTTTTTTTAAGATTTTATTTATTCATGAGAGACGAGAGAGAGAGAGAGAAAGAGAGAGAGAGAGAGAGAGAGAGAGAAGCAGGCTTCCATGCAGAGAGCCTGACGTGGGACTCGATCCCGGATCTCCAGGATCAGGCCCTGGGCTAAAGGCAGCACTAAACCGCTGAGCCCCCTGGGCTGCTCCTGCCCAACTCTTTTTAAAAAGGGTTTTGGTTGTTTAAAAATTGCTCATTATATTAAAGTGGAATGTACCTCCCTGCATTTCCAATACAACATGGATCTGCTTTATTTTTCACATGATAGCTCTTTAGCTGTCATGTGAAAAATGGCTGGTTCTTTTATCTTCCCACCAGCCTTTTCGCTTTCTAGGCTAACTGTACTCCTTTTCTTCAATTTTTCCTCATATGACAGGGATTTAGATCCTTTTCCTGGCCCATCCCTAACATTTTTGGGACTCAGGGCAGGAATCCAAATTAAAGTCCATATGCCATATGTCTAAAAATGTGCAAGCTATAAATCAGGCTTACTGATAAAGATGTTCCATTGCCTACCTTTATAAATAAAACTTCATAATGACCTAAAATCAGAATCAGAGAGAGAATTCTCAGATTCCTCTGTGTTTCAGTACAGAACATAGGGAAGTGCAAAGAATGGGCTCCAAACTGACCTGTCCTTCTCACTCCAGGTTCCTTGCACGAGCGACTTGGTACTTGCACAGAGGGGACATGCATCCCCACATACTTTTCACACAGCCACTTTAAAAAGAAAGTATATTTTTTAGTAATCTCTACACCCAATGGGCTCAAACTCAGAACCCCAAGGTCAAGAGTTGCATGGTCTCCCCGTGGTGGCAGCCAGGTGCCACCACACGGCAACTTTTTGACCATCTCTTGGGCCTGGGGCTGTAAATACTGATGATAGAATCACCTGCTGTGGGAGGATCAGCTCAGGGAAGACACCTGAGCAGACCTATAAGTAGATTCCGTGGTCCTGGGAAGGTGAGGGCTGGGATGTGTAGGCCCTGAGAGCAGCTGGTGCCATGCCATGGTCAGGGGCATGGCCGGTGGGAGACCAGGGCCTTGCCCTCCAAGGATCCAGGCCTAGGATGGGGCTTCCAGTTGCCTGGGTCCAAGGTAGTACTGTTCTATCAGAGTCAGACTTTGGCCTTCATTTTGTTTGCCACAGCTGGTTATTGTGGAAAGTGTTACAGTCCCTCTTACAGTGCTCCATGTTAGACATGTTGTTCTAATTAGAGCTTCTTAACCAGTGTGCCAGACAATGCTTTGAATGTGTTACAGATGGGCCAGACATACTGATTTCCTGAGTCCTCAGAGAGGATGGTCGGTGACAGAGTGGTAAGAGCTTCAAGGCTGATCGTTACTGGCCACCAACAGCATGGCCTATTTTACCTCGCTGTATCTGTACCAGTACTGGCATTTTCTGTACGTGTCCTAAGTGAAAAAGATTGGCAAAGCCTGCTCCAGACTGATGTACGATCACTCTGCAGGTCTCATAGTACAAAATGATTTGCATACAGCTTTAACAGCATTTCTCATCACATTGTTTGGTTTGCCTGACAGTGTTGGAGGTGTCAAAGTAGGTTTGTGCTGTTCTTATTAATGAGGATATAGATGTAGGTTAAGTGGCTTTATGTAGCTACATATTCTCAGTCAAGTAGGGCAGTTGAAACTAGAACTCCATTCTTCTGACTCTTATTTTGTTACATTCTCTCTACTAACCCAAATTGGCTTTCTTGTATTTTTTTTGGACAACCTATCACTTCTGGTTCATTTAGGCCATGCAGGCAATTACATTTTTTGTAGAGTTTTTCTATCCCAACTTCTGTTATGTCATCTGCCTTTGTTGATACTTTTTAACCTCAAGACTCAGTTTTACTTTTAATCTCTATTAAAAGGTTTATTTTTTATTTTTATTTTTATTTTGCTATTTGATCCATTGTGTTGAAATTTGATTATCTGTATTATTTATTGTGGTAGCTCTCATCCCTAGATTTGTGTCATATTTATAGTTAATTCTTTTTTTTTTTTTAAAGATTTTATTTATTAACTCATGAGAGACAGAGAGGCAGAGGGAGAAGCAGGCTCCATGCAGCAGGGAGCACAACATGGGACTCGATCCCGGGTCTCCAAGATCACGCCCTGGGCTGAAGGCGGCACTAAACCACTGAGCCATCTGGGTTGCCCTTTATAGTTAATTCTTGAATGACATGAATTTGAACTGCACAGGTCCACTTACATGCAGATTTTTAAAAATAAATGCAGTACAGTACTGTAAATATATTTTTCTTATGATTTTAATAACTTTTTTTGGTTTTGTTTTAATAACTTACTTTCTCTAGCTTTATTGGAAGAACACAGTATATAATACATAGAACATAAAATATACATTAATTGACTGTTACCGGTAAGTCTACTGGTCAGTGATAGGCAATTAGCAGTTAAATTTTTGGGGAGTCTTAAGTTATATCTGCCTGTGTAGTGGTTGTGCCCTTAACTCTTGAATTGTTCAAGGGTCAGCTGTAGTTATTACAGTGACATTTGTTTAAAATGGTTGCCTTTGAATTGTTTATAGAAGGTTAGATTACATTAAGGTACAAAGATGTATATTTTAGAAATATTTTTTTCATAAACCAGTTATAAAAAAGTTCTAGCACTTAAAGCTGATTTTTTAAAAATATTTTTTATTTATTTGAGAGAGAGAGAGAGAGTGAGCACACAAGCATGGGGGAGGGGCAGAGGGGTCTGCTCAGAGGAGGGGCTCCCTCCTTTGAGGAGGGAGCCTGGTGCAGGATTCCATCTCAGGACCCCGGGATTGTGACCCGAGCCTAAGGCAGATGCCCAACCGACTGAGCTATCCAGGTGCCCTATAACTAAATTTCTCTTTTTATGTAGTGTTCATTCTGTATTGACCTTTATAATGGTATTTTTTTTTTAAAACCTGGTCATTTTGCTTCAGTTGCTCAATTAAATGGTGGATTGATTCAGAATTCAAATCTAGGTGTGTTTGACCTCAAAATTTTCCTCAATACTCTTTTAAGTATTGTGAAATGACTTGTAAACATTTATCTTGGTCTGGGAAAGGGATGTTTTTCAGATTAACAATTTTAAATTTTTTATTAATTATTTATTTTTAAAGATTTTATTTATTCATGAGAGACACAGAGAGAGAGGCAGAGACACAGGCAGAGGGAGAAGCAGGCTCCATGCAGGGATCCCGATGCGGGACTTGATCCCAGGACCCCAGGATCATGCCCTGGGCCGAAGGCAGACGCTAAACTGCTGAGCCACCCAGGCATCCCTAGATTAACATTTTTTTTAAAAAAGATTTTATGTTTTAGTAATATATCCATCCAACGTGGGGCTTGAACTTACATCCCTGAAATTAGGAGACACATGTATGACCAAGCCAGCCAGGCTCTCCCCAGATATATATTGTTACATTTGGAATAATGGATTCTCTAATATTACTCATGTACGTTCCCTACTCTCTCCAAGAATTATCTGGTCTAAAAGTCAGTAGTGTTGAGGTTAAGAAACTCTGTTCTAAGGGTTTTAAGTAGTCAGAGTTTTACTTTGTATGTGTATTTAGCTGACTGTCATGATGATAGGTATTAGAATGTATGAGTGATACAGAACTTCTTGTGCCTCCGTAGTCTGTATTCTTCATTTGTCTGCTTCCCTACTTGGGAGCAGGTGGTCAATGAGAGAAGAGCATGGTGTTTATCTATTTCTTTCTTTCTTTCTTTCTTTTTTTTTTAGGATTTTATTTATTTATTTGAGAGAGAGAACATGAGTGGAGGGGAGGGGCAGAGGGAGAGGGAGAAGCGGACTCCCTGCTGAGCAGGGAGCCTGATGCGGAATTTGATCCCAGGACCCTGAGATTATGACCTGACCGAAAGTAGACGCTTAACCAACTGAGCCACCCAGGAGCCCCAATGTTTATCCATTTCAATTCTATGTTTCTTGTAGAGAATCTGGGATTTAATCCCAAAGGCTTTCTGAGTGGTGAAGATTGGGCTTTTTATATTTTAATGCTTATTTTTGTTAGAACTTTTGGTGGAGAAAAAAAATCTTGTGAAGTGTAAGCAACCAGGCTGGCTTTCGTGTATCAACTTGCTAGCCAAAATGATTTCTATGAGGAGTTGTATTTGTTGGTTAAGCTCAGATTTGAAGGAATGGTTGCTTAACATTCTAATGCAAGTTCTATCTCTTTTCTCTTGTTCTTGAGTTTCAAGGTATGACCAGAACCTCAAGGTAGCACTTTTCCCAATTTCTTCACAATAACTTTCACATACTTAGATTTTGTGTTCCAATGATCTAGATTGCTGTACCCACCTCCTTAAACTTAAGTTTCTTGGGGTCACTCTAACTAAGATTACAGGATCCGTAGTCCTACTGTACTTATTAAATTCTCTGCTTGTTTTTCAAGGAAATCTTTATAATCCTCAATTCAGGATTTGTCTTCATTAAGTGGTAAATATGTCTTAATAATATTATCAACTGCCGACATTATTTAGTTATTATTGAAATGCCAGGAACGATTCTTAAGCCCCTTGCATATATTACTGACTGAATCATTACAGTTGCCCATGAAGTAGTTACTCATACTAATTTTTTTTAAAAGATTTTATATATTTATTCATGAGAGACACAGGCTGAAGGAGGAGCAGGCTCCATGCCTGGGAACCCGACGTGGGACCCAATCCTGGGACCCCAGGATCACACCCTGAGCCGAAGGCAGATGCTCAACCGCTGAGCCACCCAGGTGTCCCACGCATACTATTTTTTTTATCGTGGTAAAATTTACATAAGAAAATTTGCCATCTTAACCATTTTTAGGTTTATAGTTGAGTAGTATTAAGTATATTTGCATTGTTGTGAACAGATCTCCACAACTTTTATATCTTAAAAAACCAATACTCGGTGCCCATTATACAACAGCTCCTGGTCACCACCATTCTTTCTGTTGCTATGAATTTGATGCCTCATATAAGTGGAATCTAAGATTCCAAGCATTTTTCTTTTTGTGGCTGACTTCCCTTAGCATAATGTTCTTTAAGGTTCATCCATGTTGTACCATGTGATAATTTTCCTTTCTTTTTGAGGCTGAATAATATTACATTGTATGTATTGACCACATTTTGTTTATCTGTTCATTCATTGATAGAGACTTGGGTGGCTTCCATCTCTTGGTTATTGTGAATAGTGCTGCTATGAGCATGAATGTGCAAATATCTCTGAGATACTGCTTTCAGTTCTTTTAGATACGTACCCAGAAGTAGAATTGCTGATTCATATGGTAATTCTGTTTTTAATTTTTCTAGGAACTGCCGTATTACCATACTGTTTTCCACAGCAGGTTTGCCATTTTACATTCCCACCACCAGTGCACAGGGTTCTAATTTTTCTCACATCCTCATCAACCTTGTTATTTTCTATTATTTTATTTTTTATCTTTTTGTTAGTAGCCATCCTACTGGATGGGAAGCCATCCTACTGGATCCATCCTACTGGATCTCATTGAGGTTTTGTTTTGCATTTGCCTAATGATAGTGATATTGAGCATTTCTTAATATGCTTGTCTCCCATTTAAGTATCATCTTTGGAGAAATATCTGTTCAAATCCTTTGCCTATTTTTTTTTTTGTTGTTGTTGTTGAGTTGTTGGAGTTTTTGGTATATTCTGAATAGAAATCTCTTACCAGATACATGATTTCAGATATTTTTCTACCTTTCTGTAGGTTACCCCTTCATCCTGTTAATAGAGTCTTTTGATGTACAAAAGTTTTTAATTTTGATGAAGTCGAGCTTATCTACTTTGTTTTTTGTTGCCTGTTCTCTTGGTGCCCTGTCCAAGAAATCATTGACAAGTCAACGTCATGAAGTTTTTTCCTTATGTTTTCTTGTAAGAGTTTTATTATTTTAGCTCTTTTGTTTGGATATTTAACCCTGTTTGAGTTACTTTTTCTGGAGAGTATAAGGTGTGGATCCAATTTCACTTTTTTTGCTTATGGACATCCAGTTTTTCCAGTACCATTGTTGAAAAGAGTGTCCTTTCCTGACTGAATAGTCTTGGTACCCTTGTTGCAAATCATATATGTCCATACTCATAGTGATTTTGTAGATGAGGTGATTGACATTGAGGTGTGACTGCTGGAGTACTAACATATTTTTTCTTTTTAAGAATTAACCTCAAAGTAATCTATGCTTGGTACTATAGGATGAAAGAAGTTTTTAGGATTCTGATGTCTTTTTTGTGGTTATCTTTTCCCAGAAGGATAAGTGTCAGCAACTTTGCACCCCCCTTCTGATAGGTTGCCATCTCCAGGTACTAAGCTGGTGGTTTTCAAAGTCTTTTTAAAAATTTATTAAAAGGTTTTATTTATTCATGAGTCACACAGAGAGAGGCAGAGACACAAGCAGAGGGAGAAGTAGGGTCCTTGAGAGGAGCCCAACGTGGGACTTGATCCCAGGACCCTGGGATCACTACCTGAGCCGAAGGCAGATGCTCAACCACCCAGGTGTCCACACCTATTTTAACTATAAATAAATAATATACTATTTCATTTATAATATGATTTTAATAGAATTAAACTTGAACAGTGAAAAATTAATCATATCTTGTTTGAGTTACAGTTACTAACCAACCCAGATTTGCTTTGATACCTGGCAGCAGCCCATTTATACGGGCATGTAGTGGGAAGAAGTTCTCCTGTGTTAGTGGGTCAGGTACATATTTTTGCCTAAAGATCTAAATGTGGCAGCATTTATCAGCAGGTATTTATGGAGTGCATATTGATTATCAAATAGTATATAAGTACTAGGAGTATAGAGATGAGCAAAATAGATGTGATTCCTGCCATCACAGAACTTTCCAACTGGAGTTTTGTGCTTTAGGCTTATAGCTTGGTGTATTTGTGTACTGGTAACAATAATTATTTTCTCCAGCTTTATTAAATAGAATTGACATAATATTGTGTAAGTTTGAGGTATCTAAGGTGATGGTTTGATACACATATGTATTGTAAAATGTTTATGAGATAAGGTTGGTTAATACATCCTTCATCTGTCATAATTACAAATAACCCTGAGCCACTTAAGTGCCCCCAATTTTCAAACTCTTGGCAACAAGACTCCTGTTTTCCCCAAGCAGAATATTAGGTAGACCTCCAGTGTTTCTACTGGTGATTAGCATTTTGTTAGTATATATTCATCTGTAAAATAAGTGTATAATATTTACCTATTTTTGTTTATGAATGGTAACACAGTTCATACATTTCTGGCTTCCAGTGTGTTGAAAATATGTGTGTTATGGTTTTAAGAATTTGTGCCTCTTACGGTTTTTTTTTTTAAAGATTTATTCATTCATGAGCGACACACAGAGAGAGGCAGAGACACAGACAGAGGAAGAAGCAGGCCCCATGCAGGGACCCTGACATGGGACTCGATTCCTGGGATCACGCCCTGACCCAAAGGCAGATGCTCAACCTGTTGAGCCACCCAGGCATTTTCTGTTATAGTTTTAAAAACAGATATTCCTGTAAGTAACAGTGTTACTTACAGGAACACCTTCAAATCAGGTGTTTGGAGAACACCTGATGCTTTGCCACCGATGTCAGTGTGAAAACCAGGAACTTATTTAGATATCTTTGAGGTTCAGTTTGTGATTACAAAAAAACCATTTTTAAAAAATATTTTATTTATTCATTCATGAGACACACACACACACACACAGAGAGAGAGAGAGAGAGAGAGAGAGAGAGGCAGAGACACAGGCAGAGGGAGAAGCAGGCTCTGTGCGGGGAGCCCGACGTGGGACTTCATCCCAGGTCTCTAGGATCACGCTCTGAGCCAAAGGCTGATGCTCAACCCCTGAGCCACCCAGGCGTCCCTACAAAGAACCATTTTTTTTCCCATGCAGAGTTACAGTGTAAAATATGAGAGACTCTTGACTTCTTTAGTACTGATATGTTAGGCTAATTGAAAGTCTAACAACTGACCCAGAGTAAATTTTTTTTTTTTCAATTTCTCTACAAAGGATCTAAGGATAAGTGTCAAGAGACAGTCATTTTTCTTTGTGTCCTACAGTGATTTAAACTTAAGGTCAGTTCACATCTTGTATTTTAAGATAATGACATTGATAAAGATATTAGGATTTTTGTAGTTAGTTGTAAGGATTTTATTCTTTGAGATTTGATTTTAATTTAAATATGTCAGCAGCATTTGTTAACTGTGAAAGATGGTATTTTTGGGCTTCAGCATTCTTAAAGTAAGGTCTTTAAGAAATAAGTCATTCTGTTTTAAAAATTATTTTTCCTAATGGAGTATCTCCCACAAATTTACTCTATTTATAATAATAATATATATATATACACATATATATATTTTAAAACTGTAATCCTTGACTAATTGCCATCTACTGGTGTTAAGTATGGCCCATGATGCTTGAAAATTGGTGTAGCTGGCTGATATTTTAAGTTTAGCAACAGTAAGAGATACTGATTCCTATTCAGGATATGGTATACACATTTTTAAAAAGGAAGAAAGTTTAAAGGATTTGATTTCTTTTATGTTTTTTTTTTTTTTTTTAAGATTTATTTATCTATTAGAGAGAAAGCATACGAGCAAGCGAAGGGAGGGGCAGAGGCAGAGAGAATCTCAAGCAGATTCTGCACCGAGCCTGATGGGGTTCGATCCCATGACTGCGAGATCACGACCTGAGCCAAAACTAAGAGTCAGGTGTTCAACTGAGTATGCCTCCTTCCAGACGCTCTGGATTTCCTTTCTTTTTTATGGCTGAATGGTATTCCTCTGTACACATTCACACCAAATTTTCTTTATCCGTTCATCAGTGGGTGGACTCTTAGGGTCTCTCTATGTCTCAGCTATTGTGAATAATGCTGCAGTGAACATGAGGTGGCGGTTTCATTTCCTTCTGGTATATATCCAGAAGTGAGGATTCTAGATCATATGGTGGTTTTATTTTTAATTTTCTGAGAAATTTCATGCTGTTTTCCATAGTGGCTGTATCAAATGATGTTCCCACCAGCAGTGCCCAAGGATTCCCTTTTCTCTATATCCTCGCCAATACTTTTTGCCTGTCTTTCTGAGGATAGGTATTTTAATAGGTGTGAGCTGGTATCTCATTGTGTGTGTGTGTTTTTTTTTAAGATTTTTATTTATTCATGAGAGAGAGAGAGAGACAGAGACATAGGCAGAGGGAGAGCAGGCTCCATGCAGGGAACCTGATGGTGGGACTCGATCCCAGGTCTCCAGAATCATGCCCTGGGCTGAAGGCTGCACTAAACAGCTAAGCCACCGGGGCTGCCCCTCATTGTGTTTTTTTTTTTCCCCCTCATTGTGGTTTTGATTTGAATTTCCCTGATGATTAGTGATATTGAACATCTTTTTGTGTACCTGTTTTCTTTTTTCTTTCTTTTTTTTAAATGGAACCTTATTTTTTTATTTAATATTTTATTTATTTATTCATGAGAGACAGAGATAGGCAGAGACACAGGCAGAGGGAGAAGCAGGCTCCATGCAGAGAGCCCGATGTGGGACTTGTTCCTGGGACTCCAGGATCACACCCCGTGCCGAAAGCAGGCACCAAACCGCTGAGCCACCCAGGGATCCCTGTACCTGTTTTCTGTTTGTAGTGCTTCTCTGGAAAAATGTCTGTTCAAGTCTTCTGCCCATTTTTGAATCAGATTTTTAAAAAATGCTTTTTCTTTTTTTAGGGAAAAATATGTTTGGTGTATGTTGTATATATGTATTTTCTTTTTCGTTAGTTTCTTTTTAGTGTATAGTAACTGACTTTGTTGTTACCTCATTTGGGAAAACAGATAGGTCCCCACACATATGTTCAACTATTCTATCTCTTGGGATACATTCTGACCTGCTATTTTAAAAACTTACCAAAGTGTATAAAACCGTATTTTGAAATCATTTTATAACAGTAGCTTTAGCTAGCTTTAACAGCTCTTTATTTGTAAGTTGGTTAAACTAATAACATTAATTTGGTGGATATTTACTACCTATTAGAAATGTACTTGTAAGAGATAAAAAGCATGCTTTTTATGCTCTTTATATTGTCAGAAATTAAAAAAAAAAGAGAGACCTAGAATAATTAAAAATTTTTTTTAAAGATTCTATTTATTTATTCATGAGAGACACACAGAGAGAGGCAGGGACATAGAGAGAGAAGCAGGCTCCATGCAGGGAGCCTGATGCGGGACTCCATCCCGGGACCCCAGGATCATGCCCTGGGCCAAAAGCAGATGCTTAACTGCTGAGTCACTCAGGCACCCCTCAAAATTTTAAAAAGATTTTAAAGATTTTATTTATTTATTCATGAGAGATACAGAGAGAGAGGCAGAGACACAGACAGAGGGAGAAGCAGGCTCCCTGCAGGGAGCCTGATGTAGAACTCCAGGACCCCAGGATTGCGACTGGAGCCAAAGGCAGATGCTCAACCACTGAGCCACCCAGGTACCCCTAGAATAGTTTTAAATGCAGTACAAACTTTTTTACAAGTTGAAGAAAAACTCAAAGCTTAAGAGTTATATTTTAATTTCATTGTTTAGCATACCTGATTTAGTCTTTCATGCGTATCGCTTATTGTTTATGAACAATAAGTTTATAAGCAAATATTGTAATAAATAATAAATAATAAATAAATAAGTTATTAAGTATTGTTATTTTGTTTATGAACAAAATGTTCATCTTGTCCTATTTTCATATTTTCTCTTAACTTGTCTGTGAGGGGCAGACGTTATTCCTCCTTTTATATAAAGCTCCATTTATCATATTGTGATATGGTAATGCTAAATGTAAACATCCATAAGTTTAGTTTTAAAAATCATCAGAACTTGATTGTTTCTTCCAAGGTTAGTAGTAAAAGAAATTTGTGTATATCATTGCCAGTAGCATGTTAATATTCTACTAAATAAGATTCTAATATGTAGTGACCCTTGAACAGCATAGGTTTGAACTGTGTGGGTCCAGTTAGACATGTATTTATTTATTTGTTTTTAAAGATTTAAAAAACTTATTTATTCACGAGAGAACAGAGAGAGAGAGAGAGAGAGGTAGGGACATAGGCAGACGGAGTCCAGTGCAGGACTTGATAACAGGACCCTGGGATCACGACCTGAGCTAAAGGGAAACGTTCAACTGCTGAGCCACCCAGGTGCCCTGGAAATTTTTTTTTTTACGAGTTGATAGCAAAAGCCATGAGGCGTTTATTTACAGCTGCCCACCCCAGTCACCGCAGGATGGAATCGAAAGTGACTGGTCCAGAGGTTGTGCCTTTTGGCTTTTGAGTACACAGAGAGGCCTTCTGAGGCCTCAGCAGCCCTCCAGGACCCAGAACAGGCAAGGCTGTTGCTCTCCCCATGTGCTGATGGGGGTGGCTGGGTGGAGCACCCTGGGCTGGCAGGCAGTGGGCAAGGCTGAAGTGGAGGAAAGTGCCCAGAGGGCAGGGATGGTGCCATGTGGAGAGCCCCATGCCCCCACTGTCTCTTCCCTCAAGTGTGGCCAGAACTGCAGATGGCCTGAGGCCACGGATTACCTCCAGGTGGGGGGGCACCTGTGCTGCACCTCCACGATGCTGTTGCTGCCCCCACACTAGGTGTCTGCCACTGACTCAAGGCTGCCAGTCCACAGAACCTCCCATCCTAGGACCAGGCCTTGCTGTTGCTGCTGCCTGTCCCTGCCTGGCCCACCTCTGCAGACTTTGTCCACTAACAATACCTGCATTATTGTAAATTTATTTTCTCTTCCTTTTGATTTTTGATTTTCTTAATAATAATATTTTCTTTAGTTTACTTTATTGTAAGAATACAGTATGTGATACATATGATATGTGTTAATCAACTGTTCATGTTATGGTTAAGTAAGGCTTTTGGGTAACAGTAGACTTAGGTTTAAGGTTGTATGTGGATTTTCAACTGTGCGGGGTGGGAGATTGGCATCTTAATAACCCCTGTAGAGTTCAGGGGTCAACTGTATTTAGTTTGCCTTTTTTTCCCCCACTGTACAATTAATACTCTAGGAATCATTTAGGGAGATGTTTAGAATCTAAATTACTTTGATTCCTAGAACAAACTGCTTTATCAACAATTTGCTCCTGGTAGGAAGTGGTTTTCATACATTTATTTAAGTGTATATCATGAAAAGTATTTGTTGAATTCCTCATCCCTGCTTGCTTAGCATAGGATAATTTGGTTTTTACTGTCTTTTTCTTCTAGCATTACTGTCCAACGTAGGGGCCCGGTTTTAGCATGATATAACTAATAAATTCATGTAGCTGGAGCTGTTGTGTTACAGGTGAACCTCTTGAAAGTAGGACGGAACATTCTGAAGCAGGAAAAAAAGTTTTAGAAAATTTTCAGATTAGTCTTAGCTAGATTAGTGATCTGAAACATAATATTCTTAGTGTTTTAGGGTTATGGACTTTAGAAGTACAAAAAAAGAAACTCTTGGTTAAGTCAGCCTATAAGGCACTAGTGGTTTAGAAATGTTTCTGAATTAATTTTATGCAGCAAAATCTGGAATGACTTTTTTCTTTTTCCTTTAAAGTCTTTTTCTTCTGTTTAGTCCTGTTCAGAGCCACCTTATATCAATTTCAATACTATTTCTGTATTCCTATAGTCTTTGCTATATGATTTATTCTTTTTGCTTCTTTCAGCTGTCTTCCTTTGCACTTTGTGCCCATGAAAGTAAAAAATCTGAGATTGGACCTGTTTTCTCTGGGGAGAATCATGTTTAGTACAGTATTGGTGGCTCAGTAAATCTTAAGTAGTGTTGCCAACCTTTTGGAAGCATTTGCCTTAGTTAGAAACAATTATGGAAAGTTTTCTGTGTGGACAACACTCTCTTATCTTGGTATCAGCAAAGTCCTTTCAACATCTTGGTTTAGTTTTTGTCTGTGTAGTTAGTTCCGAGCTCTGCTGGTAGAAAAATTTCTTTCAAATGTGCTCATGCACTTCCTTTTGTGATTACCTATTGGTTAATTTTTTGGGGGATGTGTAATTATTTTTTGATTATTCAGCTAATGAACAGTATTTTACTGTATTAAGAATAGATTTTGGAGATTACTATTAGCACATGCAAGATGTAGGAATTTCTTTAAAAATTGGTGGTTTAAATGGATAATTTTAACAATTAAATGTATGAATTTTAGAGTTATTAAAATGTACAGATAAAGGTAAAATTACTTGTACTTTATTATGCGTTTGTATTTATGCTTTAGGCTCTTTTTTATTTTAAAGTAAACTTCATAACTTTGAGAGGTCTTATTAAAGCATATTTATTGTCAGATTTTAAGAAAGAACTTTTAGATTTATAACTTTGTATAAAATCCCATTATGCATTTCTTTACTTTTTATCGTGTACTATTTAAAATAGAGAAGGACAAGATGAGAAAAATCCTGAAAAACAAAGTCAATGAAAGCTTTACAAGTATGATAATTATGACAAGAAATCATAAGACCATTAGTACCAGTGATGTTCTTTGTGTTTGGCTAGAATCAACATTCATTTATGCCCAGGTAAATAAATTATTTTGTTCACAAAAGAGATTTAATAATTTATGGTTGAAGCGTAAATGAAATACTGTGGCCCTTCAGTTAAGTAATGCACATGCAGGCCTCGGATGTAAAAGTTCAGTCAGTGTGGTTGTTGCAGCTCATGTCATTGAAGGAACGGGCACAAAAGTTTGTTTGTAACTACCATGGAACTGAGTACAAAGACGCCAGTGACCTTTGAACTTCTGTGGCTGTGCATCTGAACAAGGAATTGTTTGAGGATGGGAAAAGCTGCCAGTAGACTTGGGATATGCTTTCCCCTTGCTTTCTACAGAATTGCTGAATGACCCTACTCCAGAAAAACAAAAAAGTAAAAACCAAAGGAAAAAAAAAAAAAAGCCAACAACGAACGCTTAATTGGAAGAAATTCTTATTAGTCTCAGAAGAATCTTATGTCCACACAGCTAAATCTACTCAGGTATTCATATCTCAAAGTGATAGTCTCTATGAAAATGTTATCTTCACTTACAAAAAGGCAACAGCATTAATTACTGCCATTTTATGCATCGACAAGGCTGGTGGAGGCTTGTGGATTCCTTCCTCTGCAGTTGTTATCTTTTTAAAACCTCTCCTCCAGCTCTACTGGTTGAAAAATCCTTCTGTATCTGGGTCACAGCAATTCCTTAGTTTTCTGTTACATTGTTTAAAGGTCGGGCATTATTCAGAGAGTGAAACCCATAAATATTTGTCAAGTAAATGAGTGAATTAATAAATACACAGGAAAAGAGTTGTTTTTTGTGTGTGAGAAAGTAGGAATAATGGCATTTGTAGTACTTTTTTTTTTTTGTTTTCTCCCAAGGTAGTTAATAAAAATCTAGTAACATCTCTCACTAAGGGAATACCATAAATACAGTATCTCTTCTGTAGACAAACAGTCACTCAGCCTTTGAGTTTACTTCTCTTGGTTGTACTAGCCAGTGTTCAAACTGGGCTCAGGTAACAAGGTTTTGTTTCAAAGCTGTTTTTCAGAAGTCCGAGGAATCAGTCCTGCTGTTACCATTTTGGAGAAAAGCTGGCTCTTGCTTATAAGGTTGCATATCTCTTTTAACTATGATTAATAAAGCAGGATGTTTGTATTTGAAATCAGTGTGGAGATACACTGTTACATAGTACATATGGTTTGAGGTAGTTCCTCTTTGCCATCAATTATGCCTGTGTACATTTCTTTTCATACACTTTTAGGTAGTTCTTTTTATGATCAGTGGTCAGACCATAAATTGATCTATAGGTTATGATAAACTGCAGAGATCAGAGATCATATTCCTTAACTGTAGCCATGGAGATTGAAATGTCTTGGCTTCATGAGCAACTTTGTGAGTGAGAAGGGGTAAAGTGTGAAAAATTAGTATGGTAGTTATAAGAAAAATGCCTTCTTCTATTATTTATTTGAGAGAGAGAGAAAGAAAGAATGAACAGGGGGAGGGGCAGGAGAGGCCAGGAAACCTAAGCAGACTCCCTGTGGAGCATGGAGCCCAACATAGAGTTCGATCTCACTGCCCTGAGATGGTGACCTGAGCCGAAACCAAGAGTCAGATGCTTAACTGAGCCTGGGTGGCTCAGAAAAATGACTTTCTAAATAATTTTTAGTAACTTTCCTAATGTGTATATGTATTAATATAGATTTATGAGAAGTTTAACGTAAGTTTTTAACTGATACCTGGAGAATTTTATTCATTATATTCCATATGAAAAATTACTTAGGAGGTGTAGCTTTATATTTTGATTTATCAGCTACTTTTATGAAATAGAACAATTTACAGGCAGAAAAATGCCTCGGATGACTAGGGCCTGCATGTGTTCATTGTCCAGGAGACCAGCTACTCTGTGGAGGTAGACATGTAGAATGGGAGGACTGTAGCTGCAAAGGGAAAGTTGGGCTGTCAGAGAAGATGGTTGAAAGAATGGGATCTGGGAGCTGGATCAGGATGAAAAGAGGGACATAAAAGGTACAAATAGCTACAGAGGAGCCTTCTTTTAGATCCCAATCTGAAGGAAACCAGAGAATGGAATCAGAACAGTCAACTGCAGGCATTGGATGATCTTTATCTGGTAGACCAGACAATCCTTAAATGTTTCAGCAATTAAAAAAAATTAAACTTCCTTAGGTTAACTGATGTATATCTTTTATTCAGTTTTAGCTTTGGTTTATTTTAATTAAAATCTTTCCTGCGATACATACTGAACTTTGTTGTGATGGTTTAATGGGATATTTTTTTGAGAACAAGTAAACCTTAGCATGATACAGAGACTGTATTTGACAAAATGCTATAGAATTGTCTGCAACATTTAGTGAATTGAACAATCCCTTTTTAGAATGTTGCGTGAAGTGTGTGAAGTTACTTTTGGACAAAAGTAAGAATTTTTGAATAGTCCACCCCATTTCATTAAATGGATACTTTATGCAGAAAAAAAGATAAAAAGGAGGGCTGAAGAATATGAGAAATACTGGTTAAATATGGCATTATTTCCACCTACTTTTTTGAGAAGAAAAGTTTGTGTTCTGGTAACCATGTCAGAAGAGTGCCATGTTACTTGAGTTTATGAAATGGCAAATGCTAAGTGAAGTTAATTTGATTGAGTGATGAATAATGCTTTTTAAGTCAGAAAAGGACAGACTGAGAATTCACTATTCTGAAAAAAATTTGTCAGAAAGTAAATAATCTCTTTAGGATTTAAGAAGTTCTGTTTTTTTTTTTTATTCATTATTAACTTACTAAATCCAAGAACTATTTTAGAGAAGTTTGTTCATCTTTTGGTAATTAAAAAAAAAGATTAAAATTGAAATATGAAAGGAAAACAATCTGGACATCTTGTGAATTGCTAGATTAAAAAATATATGTACACTGTATTCAATATTGGTAAGCACATTAAGTTCTCCTCATAGTTGGGGCAGATTTCAGATTGCCTCTCTAATATCCATTTCTCCCCTTTGCCTTCCTAATAGGATGCACGTTTTGTTACAAACAGAAGTATGCCTATCTTAAATATTTCTTAGTGTCTCATTCAGCTGGAGCAGCCATGTGACAAAGTCCTCGTCAGTGAGGGGGTAGGCAGAGATGTCTGAAGTTTTTGGGAAGCCCTTCTACCCATTTCTTTTCTTCTTGCCTGGAAATTATACATGATGCCTGAAGCTGACCCAGTATTCTAGAGACTTTCAGAGAAAAGCTGAGAGATTTACAGAGATCTTAGCCCATATTTTCTTCAGCTGCCAGACCGTCAGCAAGTGCCTTTTTCAGAACTTCCATTTCATGAGAAGAGTAAGCCCTACCTCGCTTAAGCCACTGTAATTTGGACTTCCTGTTACACACATCAGAATATTATTCCTAACTGATAAAATAATTTATATGCCCATTATGATGTATTTTCAGGAGATTTGGAATCTTCTGGTAATAATTTAACAAGGGATTTATCTGACTTCAAATCCAGAAGATCCTAGGATTTGGGGGATTATTTCTGTCTTTTAGATTTGATTGGACCAGCTGGATAACCAGCTGGATGGATAGTGGTTACTGCTGGAGGTTTGAAGGACATGCAAGGAAGTATTCAAACTAGTTTAGCATTTCCCGCTGTCATTTTATCCTCTTTCATTTCAAATCTCTGGCTTCATCTGGGCCCATAATCTATGTTCAAACTATTAGAGCTCCTTCTGAATGAAGGGGATTCTGGAAGATACAGCACAATTAGGGTTGTCTGGATTGGTTAACGAGAGAATCTGACTGATGACCGGATCTCCCTCTGTATCAAGATGAATTGTGAAGATTGTCCTTCCACACCCTCCTTTATAAAACTTACTCATGTGTGATATACATACCAGGGAGGGGCGCCTGGGGGGCTCAGTGCTTGAGCATCTGCCTTTGGCTCAGGTCGTGATCTCGGGGTCCTGGGATTGAGTCCTGCATTGGGTTCCCCACAGGGAGCCTGCTTCTCCCTCTGCCTGTGTGTCTGCCTCTCTCGGTGTCTCTCGTGAATAAATAAAATCTTTAAAAAGAAATATACATACAGGGGAGAGTACACAGATCATACACATATAGGTCTGTGACTTCACAAACAAATCTGTGTTACCAGCATCTGATCAAGTAAACAAAGAAGTTCCTCTGTTGCCCTTGAGGATTATGACTCTCCAGGCTTCTAACAGTATAGATTAGTTTTTGCCTGTATTTGTGTGTCATGTACATGGAATCATGCAGAATGTACTCTAGTGTCTGGCATCTCTTATCGGCATTCTCTGTGAGATTTATCCACATTGTTACTTATAATTATAGATCATTCATTCTCATTGCTTTTAGCAATTCCATTGTGTGCCTGACTGTATTCCAACTTATTTATCTCATTACTCTTGCTGAGCATTTGGGTTGTTTCCAGTTTTGACTATTAAGACTACTGCTGCTAAGAGCATTTCTAATACATATTGTTTGGTAAACGTATGTAAGTATTCTGTTGGGTATATACCTTGGGATGGAATTGCTGGATCATAGGGTATCAGCAGTGTACGAGCGTTTTAGCTTCTTTATGTTTTCACCCGTATTGGATATTGTCAGTGTTGTTAACTGAGTCATTCTGGTGGGTGTATATGCTGTGAAGCACCTGTTTAAGTCTTTTGCTCATTTTTATGCTGCGTTGTATGTCTTTTCTTATTGTTTGTGGGACTCCTTTTTTTGTTTCCTGGATACTAATCCTTTCATACTTGTGAATATCTTATCCTCTTCTCTGAGTTAGTCTTATACCCTTTAAGTCTCTTTTGAGGTGTAGGTCTTCATATGATTCAGTTTGTCATCTTTTCCTTTATGGTTAGTGCTTTTTTGGCTACTGTTAAAGAATATCTTCATCTACTGTTAGTATCACAAAGCTGATGATCTCTATTTTCTTTTATAAAAGCTTTATTGTTTTACCTTTTTTATGTAGATCTACCCTGATTTTTGTGTAGAATATGGGGAAAGCGGGGGGGTGGGGGAGGTGGGGGTGGTCACAGTACATTTTTTTCCATGCAGAGATTTAGTTGAATCAGCACCATTGATGAAAAAGATTATCTTTCCCCCCTGGACCACATGGTCAGCCTTGTCATAATCAGGTAATCAAATATGTGTGGATTTTTTCTGGACTCTTGTATTCTGTTCTATTAGTTTTTCTTCCTTTTTGTGAATATCATACTGTCTTAATTAGTATAATTTTGTAGCAGGGTTTGTTAACTTTAGTGTTAAGTTCTCCAGTTTTGTTCTTTTAAGATGGCCTTAGCTGACCCTTGGTTGTCAACTGATTAGGTGGAGTTAATGTTCATTTTGTATGCCTTCTAACTTCTACTGTATATACATCTTTCAACCAACTGACTGAAATACTGGCTTATCTACTTAGCTATCATGAGAACCCAGTCAGAACCTCTAACCTCTTAATGGATTTTCAGATTTGTTGAGTAAACAGAAAATAATTTCTTGGTGCACACATAATGCATCACATTTGAAATCAGTGCTCACTTTTACCATAAATCACTGCAGTGTGTGGTAATCAAATATTTAGTTCAAATGTATGTATTTAATTGCTCTGATGCTTAATTTTCTCATTTGTAAGTAATCAGCTGTTTTGTTTATCATGACCAGCTCTGTAGATGCCATGTTTAGGAATTAGTTTGCTTCAAAAAGATGAAACAGGAATAGTGAAATAAAAATAAGACGAATCCATCTGGAAGAATGAATCATCTGTGCATGACATTTAAAGGCAATGATCTTTGTTAGTAATATGATATTGTCAGTTGGAAGAAATTTCTCCTCAATATCCTGCCTTCTTTTCCCCTTCCATTTCATGTTGATTCAGTTGGGGGAAATCACAAGGTTTTAAAGTAAAATAGTAATTACTTTTCTTCTGAGTTGATCATTGATAATTTCACTTATTTTCTTTGGAAAGTAGAGAAGAGGAAGGAGGAAGAGAAGTTGGGAACATTCTGGATGTAGTAACTATGTGTTCCGAATTCCCATATGATATATGTCATCATGCAGAATATGTCATTTAAAGCTGAGACTATAGGGACGCCTGGGTGGCTCAGTGATTGAGCATCTGCCTTTGGCTCAGGGCCTGATCTTGGAGTCCCGGGGATTGAGTCCCACATCAGACTCCCTGCAGGAAGCCTGCTTCTCCTTCTTCCTGTGTCTCTGCCTCTCTGTGTGTCTCAAGAATGAATAAATAAAATCTTCAAAAAAATAAATAAAACCGAGACTATGTTGGGAGGTTGAAAATACATGATCATTACAATAACTTTGGGAACTTTTTTCTAGTTTTTAGAATAGGGACCAAATGATCAAAGATCTATATGCATTTGGGCTGTGTGAGTTTGTTTTCCTCTTTTAATTAATAAAGTAATGAGTTACAAGCATTTATATTTGATTCAGAAATTGGAACTGTGAGTAGGCATATAAGGCTCTGATCATATCCATTTTAATACTTATTATTTTTAAGGATTTTATTTATTTATTCATGAGAGACACAGAGAGGGAGAGAGGCAGAGAGGCAGAGACACAGGCACAGGGAGCAGGCTCCCTGCAGGGAGCCCAATATGGGACTCAATCCCAGGACCCCAGGATCACGTCCTGAGCTGAAGGTAGATGCTCAATCACTGAACCACCCAGGTGCTCACAGCTATTTTAACTATAAAAGAAATAATATATGGGATGCCTGGGTGGCTCAGTGGTTGAGTGTCTGCCTTCGGCTCAGGGCCTGACCCCGGGGTCCTGGGATTGAGTCCCACATCAGGATCCCTACAGGGAACCTGCTTCTTCCTCTGCCTGTGTCTCTGTTTCTCATGAATAAATAAAATCTCAAAAAAAAAAAAGCAAAAAAACAAAGCAAGGTAATGAGCATGGAGAGGAATGGATCTTTACCAGACAAAGTTTAGATGATTACTCCTTAGGCATCTAAGAGGACAAGCGTTAGGTAGGTTTGGTGCCCCATCCTTTCCCTGTTCTCATTATTTTCCTCTCCACTAACTTCCAAGATCTTCCCTCTGCCTTCTTAACTTGGTCTCCGACTCTTCAGTCTCTTCCTCAAAGGACACTTGAGCTTATTTTATTTGTATAGTTCTACTTTTACACCTTTTAAACCAATGCCAAATTTGTCTGCCTCTCTCCATCTCCACAACTAATAGTACAGTTCTGAGAGATACTCTTTCTCTTCCAATTATTGTAGCAGCTTCCTCATTCCTCTCTCTACCTCTTCCACTGCAGTTCATTCTTCTCCATTTTGAAGCTGGAATAATTTTACTGAGATGCCCATGGGGAAATTCAGGGAGCTTCCCTTGGTGATATTCCCTGGTTGGGTTCAGGGTTTGGCCCAGAGAAAGCATGCCGGGTAAAGAAAGTAGCATTTACAAAGGCTTTAATGTTTTAAACCATGGCAGCATTGTTTCATCAAGGAGACTGCCTCCAAGAAAGACTGCAGTTCTTTTAAACCTAATAGTCATTTACCTCCAGGCATGCTGGCAGAGTCAGTCATATTACTTTATAGTGGTGTATTCTTGCTTTAATTCAAATACAAGTATGCTCTTTTTTTTTTTTTTTTAAAGTAGGCTCCACACCCAGCATGGAGCCCAACATGGGACTTTAACTCATGACCCTGGGATCAAGATTTGAGCTGAGATCAAGAGTCAGATGTTAACCGACTGAGCCACTCAGGCACCCCAAATACAAACACGCTTAAATCTTGTTTCTCTTACACAGTTGAATTTGGAAGACTTGTTCTGCCGTTGATACCTAATGACTGGTTCCTATTAACACTTTCCTGGAATATTTCACTTACTCTGTTGCTTTTTTTTTTGGGAGGGGGGCGGTTACTAGAAATAACTAGTTTGTAATGGTGATCAGTATTTTGCCCAGTGCAGCAAATATTTTTGATGAGTTGGAATTTCTTGTTGAGGACCGAAGTTGCCAGCTAAACTCTTAATTGAAAGCACTGTATTAGTACAGGCAGCATCCTGAAAACAGTACAGTTAGTCAGGGACTGTTTAACTGACCACTGTTGCCTCTCAACCAGTTTTTTGACAGTACATCTCAGTGGGGTTTGTTGCTTTATTCCGTTGATAATCAGAGACTGGATATGGCTATGGCTAAGAGTAATGCTGTTAGGGTCGAAATAGACTGATTAGTGTTAAGGGATGGTAAAAATGTTAAAGATCGTAAAAATATACCATGCATATAAAGTTAATGTTAGTTTAGCATTGGTCTCTTTTCTGTAATGGTGACAATACAAGGGTGAGGCATGTAATCACACTGGAATGTTTGTGGGAAAGCTCCTTTGTTGTCTTTTTTTTTTTAAGTAGGCTCCATGACCAACAGGCTTGAACTCCACCCTGAGATCAAGATTCCCATGCTCTACGACTGAGCCATACAGGTGCTCCTATCCTTTGTTGTTTTAAACTTTCAATATTTTCTACTCTACTTCTTTTTTTTTTATTTTTATTTTTTATTTTTTTTAAATTTTTATTTATTTATTATAGTCACAGAGAGAGAGAGAGGCAGAGACATAGGCAGAGGGAGAGAAGCAGGCTCCATGCACCGGGAGCCCGATGTGGGATTCGATCCCGGGTCTCCAGGATCGCGCCCCGGGCCAAAGGCAGGCACCAAACCGCTGCGCCACCCAGGGATCCCTCTACTCTACTTCTTAGATAATATTTTAGTTACAAATATGTGGCATTCATGTATTATAGATATGTTTCAATAAGATTATTAGAAATATTTCTTTTTTTTAAAAAAAACTTTTTAAAAGATTTATTTTACAGAGACTGGGGGAGGGGCAGAGGGGAAAGGGAGAGAGAGTATCTCAAACAGACTCCATGCGGAGTGCAGAGCCCAATGTGGGGCTCGATCTTACAACTCAAAAGTTGTGATCTGAGCCAAATCCAAGAGTCAGTAGCTCAGCCAACTGAGACACTCAGGTGTCCCAAGATTATTAGATTTATTTCTGTCAGATATGTAACAAATACATAATCTTAAAATGTAGTTGGATTTAAACATTGAGCTTAAGCAAATTAGATGTCATTATCTGTGCTTTCCTGAATATATTTCATGTGTTCATATATTCCACTTATTTTTAAAAGTTTACTGTTTTATGCCATGTGGTTTTTACATTCAGAGGCACATTTTCTTCTTAGTGAAACTGTTCCAAGATTTTGTGTTGTAGGCTGATGGAAAAATGACTCATTTAACAGAATTGTATTTGACAGTCAGGACTATTGGAGCACATCATATTTCATTAAGGGAAAGATGCTTGAGAAAAGGAGTCTGTTAACCAGATACAAGTATTGGTGTCTTTGCTAACTTCATTATCTTATCACCATCAGCTTTGGAGTTACTTAGTGGGTGCCTCATCAAGATAGGGTCAACTTACTTTCCTGTCTACTGTGGTAGAATCTTCACCAATATCTAAGAAATCACAACTTGCTGGTTTAAAGGGTTTTTCTTTAAGGATTTTTTTTTTTTTGACAGAGGGAGAGAGAGAGAGAGAGAGAGCACAAGCAGGGGGAGCAGCAGAGGGGAGGGAGAAGCAGGCTCCCCACTGAGTAGAGAGCCCTGTAACAACTTGCTAGTTTAAATAATAATGTATTTTCTGGATCTAAGCCAAATTTGAGGTTAGATTTTTTAGCATTTAGTATGACTTCTTAACATCTGTTTCTTGAATAAATGACTTTTTAAAAGGCGAAAATAATGTAATGGAATTCATACAGTGAAATGGTGTGATTTTTTCTGAGGGGCATTTTAGGAATGTGTATCAGGAGTCTTGAAATGTTACTTTTGGCCTAGTAATTCCACTTTTAGGATCTTGAAAGTAATGTAACATGTACAAAAGGATTTAACCAAAGATACTCAGTGTAGTATTATGTCTAATGGTGAAAATTTAATAAATCATAATGTCCAACAAAAAAATAATTATGTATCCATATATAGGAATGTTACCTATTTATAAAGTTTATTTCTGAAGATTATTTAATAAGAAGAGAAAACCATGATATAAAAGTGAGAGGAAGAACTCTGCAACAAGTTGAGCTGTATTAGATAATAGCAAGTAAAACATAAATTAGACCTTATATATACAGACCTGGAAAGATCATCAAACCACATTAAATGCAAAAAAGCAAGTTGTATATAACGCACACACAGAAAAAAGTAAGATATTTCTAAAAATGCATTAAATGAATCATATTTAAGGCAGCCTGGGTGGCTCAGCGGTTTTGCACTGCCTTCAGCCCAGGGTGTGATCCTGGAGCCCCGGGATCGAGTCCCATGTTGGGTTTCCTGCATGGAGCCTGCTTCTCCCTCTGCCTGTGTCTCTGGCTCTCTCTGTGTCTCTCATGAACAAATAAAATCTTAAAAAAAATGAATCATATTTATATTCATATATAGGCATGTGAAGGCATAGAAAAAAGGTCTGGCTTGTCAAATTATTAATGGCATTGACTGCAATTGGAGACAGGAAAAGGCGTGCTTTGACTCCTAC
This sequence comes from Vulpes vulpes, assembly GCF_048418805.1. Lineage (NCBI taxonomy): Eukaryota > Metazoa > Chordata > Mammalia > Carnivora > Canidae > Vulpes > Vulpes vulpes. The sequence continues at coordinate 106,656,327 of NC_132791.1, forward strand.
TTGAATTTTAACAATTAGAGAATATTTGTATATTAATTGTAACTTAAAGTAAAGAATTAAAAAGCCCTGAAACTTAAGATTCTATTTGTAAAGAAAAAGATTCTCTAAAATATAAGCAGAGATTATCTCTGGAAGATAGTTCACATAGTTCTTAACCTTTTTATTTGCATCTTTCTGTACTTGTAAGAATTTTGACAATGAACAGGGGTTATTTTTATAATCAGAAAAAAGTAGTTAAGATTTTTTGAAAAGCTGAAATCACAGGTAATAGCAGCATAATCTTGAGTAAAAATTGCCTTGATTCAGATCCTCCCTCTGCCATTGACCAACTGTGTGATCTTGGTGGGGATGGAGGTGGTGGGGGCTGCTTTATTTTTTTCACAGGATTATTTTTGAAGATTATTATTTTATTTATTTATTTAGTTTTGAAGATTAAATGAGATATGACCTATATAGCTTAGTTTTATAGTGTCTGCCGTACATTTGGTGCTTACACAGGTTAATTTCCTTCTTGTTTTTCTCTTTAAGACATAATAGATAAAACTGTAAAAACAACGAAAAGATACCATAAACTATTGGCAAAAACACAAATGTATCCAAGAATTGAATAGTTGAAGAGCTTATGATATGATGGTCTTAGGAATAACTCTACTATGGGATAGAAGGTGGGAATATTTGTTACAGCAAAACAAAGAGTTTTGATATTTCAGTTCTGACGATAAACAGAAGCAGGGTATGAGGCCTCAGGGTTCTGTATGAACCAGTTGTTACTCAGCAATAACGTTGTTTTCTCAGTACAGCTTATATAATTCCCCACAGGTTCAACCTGATTAGTGTTTTAAAGCTGTGTTGTAGATGAGTTTTTATTCATCTTGGCTATTGGTATTAAGAAACAAAGGTATTCAGGATTTTGGGATAAACGTCTTGTAATAGCAATTCAATATGTAAAATGAGATATCCATTAATTTTAGAGGTTATATTTCAGTGGCATAAGGTAATTAATGAAAATAGACACCAACATAAAATTCCAAAAGCAGGTAACAGTTATATTATTCTTACACAGATTTATTAGAAGTACCATAGAAATACAGACATTTGCTTTTTTTCCCATTTTTGCAGAAGAGGTTGTATCACAGGCTTGAAAGAGGAAGACTAACTGAAATTAAACAGCTAGTGAAGTGGCAAAGCAGAGATCTAATCCTAGATACACATGGGACTCCAGAAGTACCAGCATGGCTGCCTCTAGTATTGCTGCCTCTAGATGTTTTCAGAAAAAGAAGCATTTTTTAAAAAAGGGCTAAGAGGTTTGGAGGATATCAAGTGTTTCTATTATTCCATTTGTTTCCTTTTTTAGTCACATTGCTCAAATGAATACGTTTGATATCATTTATGGCTATATTTTTTCTTACAGTCTTTCTCTTGAATTGCAGCCCTTCAAAAATGCCACATATTGAAAAACAGTTTGGGATAGATTTTCATGTGGTAGAAAATGAGTATACTTTGGGAAACCACTTTGGTTGTATGACTCTGAGTCAGCAGCAGGGTCTCAGCTGGTTGTGACGAGGCCATGAGCACCACTTTTCTTGAGTCTCTACTAGTAATAAAAAAATCTCAATATTAATACCAGTCCATTGTCTTTCATAAATATGTGAAATTCTTCAGCATCCATCCCTCTGAGTTCATTTCCACTCTGGTATATATGTTTTCTTTTATGTGATCTTTTTTTCCTAAAAAGCAAGAAATGTCTTGCAAACATACTGTCTTTTCAGCGAAACCTTATCCTCTTTAGCTTGTAGGTTAATCAGTGGTCACTGTTTTTTTTTTTGTGTTTCTATAGGGTCCTTATATCTTTAACTTGCCACATAGTGTCTTGACTCATTACTGGTGATCTTGGAAATTTTGTGCTGTTTTAATGAATTCTAGAATGGTTTTGTTTTGACTGTGCCTCTTATTTTATGGGTACCTATTAATCTCCTTATTTAATTCAGTAAATTATTGTCATCTGTGCACTATATAATTTGATGTAAGAGCTAATCTGAGTGGTATTGTGTTGTCCTTTTCTTTGGTTTGGTAAATGATCATGTGAGGGAGGAAGTGGACTTCAAGCTCCAGGAGGAACTCAGCTTTACCCACTATACTGTGTGTTGCGCAGCACCTGGTACAAAGTAAGTGCACAGTAAAACTGAGTTTAGGAAGGTATGGCTAAGCAAAGCTCTAGTAGAAAAAGCCATGGGGTTATAGTTAACTACAGCCAAAGTCATCAGTGCTATTGTTTGGGCAGGGTTTTGGGGTAGAGGAGACAAAAGAAAAGGAAGAGAGGGAAAATTTAACCAGGCTTTTGGAAATCTGTGGAAAAACAAGTAATAGTGATAGTGATACATGGAAGACTCACATTCTAGGTACTGTGCTATGAGCTTTATATGTAGCATTTGATGTAATCTGTGCAGAGAACCAACAACTACACAGCGAAGAAATAAAAAAGCAGGAAAATGTTCTGGTTAGCCTAGGTATAAAAGGGTGTGAGGAGTGATAGAGGTATAAAGCACCATTTATAAAGATGTTTTATATGGGAGTTCTTGAGGTACTGATGGAACACGGTTGAATGATTTCTTCCTTTCCTTCTTTTTAATAATTTCCGTATCCAATGTGGGGCTTGAACTCACCACCAGGAGTCCAAGAGTCGTGTGTTCTACTGATACTGACTGGGCCAGCTAGGCGCCCCAGTGGATGGAACTGGAGGGTATTATGCTGAGTGAAATAAGTCAATCGGAGAAGGACAAGCAGTGTATGTTCTCATTCATTTGGGGAATATAAATAATAGTGAAAGGGAATATAAAGGAAGGGAGAAGAAATGTTGAGAAATATCAGGAAGGGAGACAGAACATAAAGACTCCTAACTCGGGGAAATGAACTAGGGGTGGTGGAAGGGGGGAGGAGGGCGGGTGTTGGAGGGGAATGGGTGACGGGCACTGAGGTGGACACTTGACGGGATGAGCACTGGGTGTTTTTCTGTATGTTGGTAAATTGAACACCAATAAAAATTAATTAAAAAAAAAAAAAAAAAGAATGATTTCGATTAGATTTATTAGATTTTGGTTAGAGGTAAATTAAAAAAATTTCAAATAATACTGCAATCAGAAAATGAGAGCCAAGACATAAATAAAAGTGCTTTTTGAACCTGATCCCAAGAAGTCATTCTTGGTGTAAAATACTATGAGGCCAATATTATGGAATGTTAGGCTAATATAGACTCCAGAAGAAAGTAGGTTTTCCCTAGATTTTATTATTTTTTAATATTTATTTATTTATTTATTTATTTATTTATTTATTTATTTTGTTTATTTATTTATTTTTTGGTTTTCCCTATACTTTAGATAGGCTGGCTAAAATAAGCTTTCAAAGCTCCTTTCAGTTGGATTCTATGACTTGATCAGATTGGTTGTAAATAATTTTGAAGGAAGATGTTTGGTTTCTTCATTTGTCTTTTATTAAACATATTTATGGTTAATTTAAAGTGAAGATAGAAAAATGATTAAAAGGAAAATTTCTGTTGACTCAGTTTAGTTTTAGGAGCTATTGAGAAACTAGTCCTCTGCATACCTTTCCCACAGATACTTCAAGTTTTCTAAGTTATTTGTAGGAAATACTTTAAAAAATGTAATTCTGTTCTGTTTTGCTCTTGCAAGGGTTTTTATTTTTCTGAAAGCATTTTCACTAGAATGCAAAAGCTGTGCTTATAAATTTTGCAGTGTTGTAATGTGTTAAAAAATGCCCTTTAAAATAGATAGATGGAAAATTGCTATATCATACCTTTTGTATGTTGTAAAAGAAAGTCTTTTTCTTCCCTTAACGTAGGAGTGGAAAATGAAATAAATTGATATTTATAGATCTTTTTGAAGGCAGATTAGTAAAATTGGATACATTTTTGTTCTGGTGGAAATATTGTGAGAATGGTGGTTTTTTCTCCTCTTTTGTTGCTTGTTTTTTATGAGGTCTTCTTAACAATTTTTAAAAAATCTCATAGGTTATTTTGAAGTCATCAAACAGGAAGTGTGAGTGCTTGTGAAGACAAACCTATGAATGAATTTGATTAATCAGTTAAAAATCTTATGGCTGCTGGCAACTTGCCTCATACCCAACTTTGAATGGATAGAACTAGGTCTGCACAATATTTAAATTAAAAACTTTTAAGTTCAGTCTATTTAAATAAAAAAAAAAAACAACAAATTATTCACCCCACTGCCTTCCCCTCTTGTAGACAATCTAGTCTAAGTATCTATGGGCTTGTTTTTGTTTTTGCTTTTTTTTAAGATATAAGAGAGATAATATAGTATTTACCTTTCTCTGTCTTATTTCACTTAGGATAATGCTCTCAGGGTTCATCCATGTGTCACAAATGGCAAGATTTCATTCTTTTTGATGGTTGAGTAATATTACATTGTGTGTATATCACAGTTTCTTTATCCATCCATCAAGGAACATTTATGTTCTTTCCATATCTTGGTTATTATAAATAGTGCTACAATGGATATGGAGGTGTATATATCTTTTTGAGTTAGTGTTTTTGTTTTCTTTGGATAACTACCCAAAAATAGAATTGCTGGATCATATGGTAGCTCTATTTTTAATTTTTTGAGGTACCTCCATACTGTTTTCCATAGTGGTTGCACCAATTTACATTCCAAGGAGCAGTGCACAAGGGTTCACTCTACTCCACGTCCTTGCCAACACTTGTTATTTCTTGTCTTTTGATAGCAGAAGTTCTAACAGGTATGAGGTGATACCTCGTTATGGTTTTGATTTGCATCTCCCTAATGATTAATAATACTGAACATCTTTTTATGTACCTGTTGGCCATCTGTATGTCTTTGGAAAAATACCTATTCAGATCTTCTGCCCATTTTTTAATTGGATTGTTTGTGGTGTGGTAGTTTTTTCTTTTTTTTTTTTTTTTCTGTTGAGCTTATTAGTTCCTTGTGTATTTTGGATTTTATTTTAACCTTTTATCAGATACATGATTTGCAATTATATTATTTACTAGGTTGCCTTTTGTTGATAGTTTCCTTTGCTGGGCGGCAGTGAATTTTCAGTTTGATTTAGTCCCAATTGCTTATTTTTCCTTTTGCTTTTGATGTTAGATTCAACAAATTATACCAAAACCTATGTCATGGAGCTTACTGCCTATGTTTGCTACTAGGAGTTTTATGGTTTCAGATCTTGCACTTCAAGTTTCTAATCCATTTTGCGTTAATTTTTGTGTGTGGTGTAAAAAAGGTGTTCAGTTTCACTCTTTTGCATGTGGCTGTTCAGTTTTTCCAACACCATTTATTGAGAAGGCTGTCCTTTCCCCACTGTTTGGACTTGTTACCTTTGTCGCAAATTAGTTGGCTGTATATACATAAGGCTGTTTCTGGGCTGTCTGTTCTGCTCCACTGATCTGTTTTAATTGCTATTGCTTTGTAATATAGTTAGAAATCAGGAAATGTGATACCTCCAGCTTTGTGCTTCTTTTTCAAGATTGTTTTGCCTATTTGGGGTCCTTTTTGGTTCCATACAACTTCAGGATTATTTCTTCTGTTTATGTAAAGAATGCCAGAATTGCATTGAATTTATGTTATTGCCTTGAGTAGTATGGACATTTTAGTATTATTAATTCTTCTGATCCTTGAGCATGGAATATCTTTCTGTGTATTTGTTGTGTCTTCTTCAATTACTTTCAGTACTGTCTTGTAGTTTTTAATATACAGGTCTTTCACCTCCTTGGTTAAATTTGCTCATAGGTGTTTAATATTTTTTTGATATGATTGTAAATGGGAGTGTTTTCCTAATTTCTCTTTCTTATAGTTCATTATTAGTGTAAAGAAATGCAACAGATTTTTGCATGTTTGTCTTTTATCCTTCAATTTTGCTGAATTAATTTATTAGTCCTAACAGTTTTTTAATGGTGTCTTTAGGATTTTCCGTATATAGTGTTATGCCATCTGCACATAGTGACAGTTTTACTTCTTTCTTTCCATTTTGCATGCCTTTTATGTCTTTCCCCCCCTCCAATTGTCACAGTCTTGTGCAATCCAGGAATGCAAGTCCATCAGTCCACCAGAGCCAAGCGATTAAGGGGTGTATCTTGGACATCAGCTATAAAAACTGGGCACCAGAGATATGTATGGTTCCCATCCCGGAGACAGTGTAGCTTGGGAGCGTGGTAGAGGGTGACTGTGAACGTAGTGCCCATTCTTCCTCCAGGGTCTCTGGAAAGGATTACAATAGACCTCTAGATGTGTGTTTAATTAGAAGCCTATCCCTTAGGCCACAGTTAGGATGGTTAGGTAATAGGCCTCCTCAGAAAGACAGAGCTCCTGGATTTGTTGCCTCTTGCAGTGCCCTTGAGGTTGTAGGTGTTTAAGAACTCTGTTGGTTATAGTCCTGTGGGACCCATGAGCATAACCTCCACTTTCTATGAGAGCCAGGCAGTGTAGAGGTGACTCTTGAAAGCAGTCATAAAGATTGGAGTGCTAGACAGGAGTATGAGCTCCTTTTTGGGTGATACCAAAACAGTCCCATGTGACCAGGAATGCAAGCTCCCCTGGTCTATAGAGCCAGATGATGGAGGGGCATTCCCTGGGCAGCAGCCACAGAAATCAGGTACTAGATGCATGAAAAGGTGACCTCTGGAGATACTGATGCTAAGGAGCATGGCAAAGGGTGAATGTAAAGATGGCGCTTGCTGTTCTCCATCCCCAGAGAGTGTTCCAGCAGGCTCCCAGATGTGTGCTAAATTTAATGCCTGCCCCTCAGGCTGAGCTTTTTAATGTAAGCAGGTGTTGCCTTCGGTCAGGACACAGACACAGTGAGGACACAGACACAATTGTCTGCCTCTGAGCTGAGCCCTGGGGCTAGGTGAGTCTATGCCTCTGAGCTCCTTAAGAACAGTTTCTCAGATCACTGCTGTCTTGTAGTCTCAGGATATGGGCCCTGTTGGTTTCAAAATTAGATATTTTGGTCGCTTGTCAAGTGCAGATCTAAAAAGTTGGGGTGTCTGCTATGGAGTTTGAACTTTTCATTCTTCTTGGCTACGGGTTGCAGCTCTGAAGGTGGAGTGAGATTATGTCCCAGCCTCTCTTACCTGCTTTGATGTGGTAACCTGTTTTTCTTTTCTTTTTTTTTCAAAGATTTTATTTATTTATTCATGAGAGACACAGAGAGAGAGGCAGAGACATAGGCAGAGGGAGAAGCAGACTCCCCATGGGGAGCTGGATGTGGGACTCCATCCCAGGACCTGAGCTGAAGGCAGATACTCAGTCACTGAGCCACTCAGGTGTTCCACTTTGATGTGGTTTTCTTCTCAATTACCTGATGTGTAGTCATCACTCAATCAGACTTCAGGGTTTTTTTTTGGGAGGAAATTGTTCCATATGTAGCTGTAGATTCACTGTGTTTGTGGGAGGTAAGTTCAGGATCTTCTTAGATCCTGGAACTGGAACCCTCTTTCCTCTGGTGTGCAGCAGAAGGCAGAGAGGGGTTCTCCAAGTCTTAGGCCCCAAGAAGGATGGTGTGGGTAATCTGCTGATCCTTTACATTAAAAAAATTATTTATTTGAGAGAGAGCACGTGTGCACAAGAGCATGCATGATGGGTGGTGGTGGTGGGGGCGAGGCAGAGGGAGAGGGAGAAGCCAACTGCTCACATCCAGCAGCTGGATCCCAGGACCCTGGGATCATGACCTGAGCTGAAGGCAGATGCTCACCTGACTGAGCCACCCAGGTGCCCCTGATCATTTACATTTTTTAGTGTATAAACATCTTGGTCTTTAGCCATGGATCATTTACATGCAAGTGTGATAATTGTCTATTCACTTCTGAGAATAGTGGAATAAGCATTTTATTGCTGTTTTTAAATCTATTTCATATAGCTTATTAATTATTTGCTAGATGCAAAGCATTGCTGGGCTTGTAGGGGAATGACGAATAAAAACCAACCCTAGAAATAAATAAAATCTTAAGAAAAAAAAAAAAAAGGATGCCTGGGTAGCTCAGCAGTTGAGCGTCTGCCTTTGGCTCAGGGCATGATCCTGGGGTCCTGGGATCGGGTCCCACATCAGGCTCCTGTGTGGAGCCTGCTTCTCCCTCTGCCTGTGTCTCTCCCTGTCTTTCTCTGTGTGTCTCTCATGAATAAATAAATAAAATCTTAAAAAAAAAAAAAAGAATCAACCCTAGCATGTCAGTGTATTTTTGATAGGAGATAGACCTGGGTGAGAAGACAGGGGCGCTGAGTGGGGGAATTGCTCCCTTTGAACTGAAAATGAAGTTAGCCTTTATCAAGTTCCAGATCTAAACTTTGATGTTATGATATATGTTTTCTTGTAAAAGGCCCATTTTAGTAGCATGGTGATGGTAGAGATGAGTTTGAGATGCTGATAGGTTGGACAAAGGATGGGCTCCTTTAAAAATCCATTCCAGTGTTATGATTGATCACCCTGAAAAATTAGTTTGAAATGCCCACAGAGCCAGAGGATTGAATTAGAAATGGCTAGAATGGACCAGACCAAAGGTTTAATCTCAGTATTTGATTGCCACTAGTGATTTACAGTTAAAAATAGTGCTACTGCTATGGGAGCGCCTGGCTTTCATCTCTGATAGTACCGTAAAGGTTAAGTATTGCCGTTTCTTAGAGCAGTTAAATGATTTATAGCTTTGTCTCAATTTTTCCCCCTAGAACCTTTGGGTTCATGTTATACCTCTATTATATTTTGAGATACTGGTTTTCAAAAGTTTATGTCTTTCTGTAGGAAGTACAAGTTTCACCTTTTTCCTATTTATTTTATGCATCATCAAAGGATCCTACGGATTTGATGGTTTTAGATTTGATGTACTTCAATCTGTGTACCATCCATGCTTTTATAGATTGTTTTGTCTCGGCCATTACTTTTTCTAACTGATGACTTTTATTTTTGGACTCCCTTTATTTGAACTTCTTTGACCCTTTTTAAGTTCTGCCACATTTGAGTGTTTCTGTATCTGAAATTTAAACACTTTCAGTTAGAATCAGTACTAAAACTGACTTCAGAGTGACCTCTTTTTAAGTTAGTTTCTGATCTATGGACCAACTCACCAAAGCTTAAGTTGACTCTGATGTTTAAAAAACTGTGATCCCTTTGAAGGCAGGGATTGTATTTTATTGATTTATGTCCAGGGACTAGTATAGTACCTGATGCTGGTGGGCTGTCAACAAAGGTTTGTTGAATAAATGAATGAGTGGAATATTATCAGAGGTTTCGGGAGTATTTGAGTGCTTGGTTTCCTTTTATTTATGTAAAACTATGAAATAACTCCCAATAAATTATTTAGGCAATGTGTCTTTTAAAACATAATTCATGACAGTAACAATAACCACTGCAAAATACTGGTCATAAACCTTAAGAGTGCAGTTGTTTAAGGGGCGCCTGACTGGCTTAGCCGGTAGCTCTTGGTCTTGGGGTCGTGAGTTTGAGCCCCATATTGGGTGTGGAGAATACTTAAATAAATAAACTTTGTTCTTTAATTTTTTAAAAAGATTTTATTTATTTATTCATGAGAGTCAGAGAGAGAGGCAGAGACATAGACAGAGGGAGAAGCAGGCTCGTCGCAGGGAGCCCAATGTGAACTCGGTCCCAGGCCTAGGATCACGCCCTGAGCTAAAGGCAGACACTCAACCACTGAGCCACCCAGGCGTCCCTTAAATAAATAAACTTATTTAAAAAAAGTACAATTATTCAAAATCAAGAGTTATGCATATTATTATTTGCCTACTTGAACCAGAAGAATGAGTAATAAAGGGTGATGTGCTTGGCTAACAAGAAACAGTAAAATTGTTGCCCTTATACATTGTTGATGGCTTTATAAAATGGTCAATCCTTTTATAAAAGCACTTTATAAGTAAGTATAAGAACCATCTAAACACTTATGCCGTCTCAGTGTTAAAACTTTGAGTCTGATGAAGTAGTCTGAGATAAGGAGCTAGCTATAGATAGAAAGATATTAACTGCAGAATTATGTATACAGTTTAAGAATATTAAGGTGTTAAATCTTGAGTAAGTTATCTCTCTGCCTCAGTTTATCAGTAAAATGGAGATACTAGTATCTTCCTCATGTCATTGAGAGGAATAAATGAAATCATGTATGTATATAGCTTAGAGTAGTAGCTAGCCCACGTAAAGCACTCAAATTTGGCTGCTACTACTGTATGTGTTTTATTTTTATGGATGCAAAGGTCTCTCATTTCCCAGAGACTTTTATTGTGCCAGGCATTTTGTTAGGTGTAATGGGAGATAAGTAAACAAAAATTGTAGCTCTTGTTTCAAGGAACTTAAAATTCTTTTGGTGGTGACTGTAATATATATTTATAAATATATTATACATAATTACAGATCAGTATGTGGTAAGTGATGCGAGAAAGTTACAAAATACTATGAGAGTTCTAACGTAGGGATGATCAAAGATTACTTTGGGTTTGTGGAGGTGGAAAAATGACATTTTCACTGAGCTTTGAAGGTTATGTAGAATTTTGAAAGGTAAACCTAGAAGAGGTGCTATTTCTTGGGGCACGTGAGCAGACACAGAGGTTGGAAAATAGAGCACATATATTGTAGAAAGAATTACAGGAAGATAAGGCTGAGGAGGGAGGGAGAGTCCCCATATTGGAATGATTTGAATGCCAAACTGAGGAGTTTTTATTTTATTTACATAACATTGGTAAATGATGGCTTTTATGATCTGATAAGAGTTATCTTTTGGGAAGATTGAGTAATTGCAAAATGATTTGGTGGATATAGGAGAGGTGGAAGTAGGGAAATGGGAAGACCTTTCTTTTTCCATTCATTCAAGAAACGTTTGTTGCTCACTTATTCTCTGCCATATTTTATGTTTGTTTTGAGCACAGTGAACTGTATCCTACTTACTTGAACTGTAATTGTTAACTGGTATTTCAGAGCAAAAGTAATGAAGACCGCACTAGTATGTGTCTGTAGGAATGAAGTGTAGATTAGATGTCAAATGCATTACAGAAGTGGGACAACAAGCTTGATAATTTTCTGTATGGGATAGGGGAGAGGTAGAGATTAAAGACGACTTTTAGGTTTTAAATTTTCTTTTTTTAAGATTTATTTATTAGAGAGTGCAAACGCATGTGGGGGAAGGAGCAGAGGGAGAGGGAGAGAGAGAGAGTCCTTAAGCAGACTCCACTTGGAGTGTGGAGCCCAATGTGGGGTCCACCCCAGGGCTCTGCGATCACGACCCCAGCTGAAATCAAGAGCCAGGAGCCCAACATGCTGAGCCACCTAGATACTCTGACTTTTAGGTTTTATACACGAATGACTTGGGGACTTACTGTACTTATTATAACTAATATATATTAGGAGATAAAGAGGGTGAGCTTGTGTATGTGGACAAATGATATTTTTTTACTGATTTATTTTGAGTTGTGAGTGAATCTTTGAGTTGGTGCTCTTTAGGAGGCACTTGGCAATGGGAAGTTGGAACCTGGGAGAGTAGGGATCTAGAGGTTGGCTAGAGATGTTAAAATATAGATTTGTAAATCATATCCATAGATGCGTCAGATGAAGCCTGAAGTAAATAAAGTTGTCATGGGAGAATGTGTGGGTGTATGTGCTGTTAGTAGGGGTAAATGGGGAACTGAACTTTTTTTATTTTAAAAGAAGTTACATATATGTCCATTATTAAAAAAATCTGGTGGTACAGAAGTTATATCTAAAATCTCACTACCCAGAAAAATCTTACTACCCAGGTAAAACTACCATTAATATTCAGGAAGATCTTCTTGATTTCTTTTCATACATATTTGTAGATAGCAGCTGTTTGTTTATGACATTCGAGTTCCTAAAATACTAGTCCTGGACAGGACTAGGAGGAGGAACTCACTCATAGAGTCTGGCAAGTGTAATTAAGTGCTCGATGTTGAGAATGATGCCTCCTAAAACTTTATACCCATGGTACCTCGCTTGCTCATCCAGCCCTGGTCCTGCCTGTAAAACAGTTAATAAAAAAAAATCTTTTACAGTTAGTTTGTATTTTTATTAATCAGATCGTGAACATCATTTAGAAAATTCATATTGCTATGGGACTTTTAAAGAAGAACAGCAGTTTCCTGACTCTGTCTCATCCCATCTAACTCAACTCTATCTGGCCTTCATTTCCTGGTCTATCGAGGCAACCATTGTCAACTCTTTTGGCTTTTTCTCCCTAATGTTCACTACTGTATTTCTAAGTATTATGCTTTTACTGGTAGTACTTCATTTACCATATTTAGACATTATCTAAATTCATTTAGACATCCTTGAAAACTTTCTTATTTTATCTTTTTCTAGAAAGGCAGTGCCTTGGATTTAGTTTGTTACAGGGTTTTTTTGTTGTTGAATAATTCAGCCAAAATTATTGTGCTATGACTTTGAAGGGTTTCTTTGTAAGAGCTTGTTACATGGACTCTATTTTTTGTTAAATCCAGTAGACTATCCAGTTTATTTGTTAAATTTATAGTATCAGAATTGACTGTCTTAATGTGTTCTGCAAATTTCATTTTTCTAATGAAGTTTTAATGTAGTGTAAGTTACTGTGCATCTATGTCTTTTGATTAAAATAAACTATTTTTTTCTAATGTTTATCAGATGTGTAATCTATGTACTAGGTACCCACCTCTGCTTTTTGTATATGTGATTTTTTTCCCCTCATAACTCAGAGGTGCCAGTATCTTCATTTTATGGGTGGGGAAATAAAGAGAGAAGTTAAAAAATTTGCCTAAAGCTGCAGTTATGGTAAATAGTGGAGCCAGAATTCAGACTAAGGAATGTCTCTTAAATCCATATTCGTAACCACGGACTTGAGCGATACATTGTGTTCTCTTTTGGCTTCCCAACCTTCTCCAGGCACATTCCTTTTTACTTCCTCTCCTGAAGTGTTGCTTTTAAGTATAGTTTTCAAAATTTACATAAAATTGGCTTTTTGTAGACTTAAGACTTTTTCTCAGTTTTTATTAAAGATAGGAAAGATGTATTGCAGTGGTTTCTTATGATCGTGATGACTAAAAAACATAAAAGAAAATATAAATCTCATGTTCAAGTGTTTGGGGCTTGAGAGAGGGGAAAAAAGAAATTCATATAACCAAGCAGATTATTTATATCTTATTTGATTCACAGATATATAATACTTATACAAGGTCTTGTGTTGTGTCTCAAGAAATTCAGAGATAAATCCTATAGACTGTGTCCTTATGGATACTCAACTAAGATTATATTTATAGGTAGTATAAGTATCTGGTAAGAAGGGTACTATGGGGGATTTGTTGAAGTATGAGGAAAACTTATAGAAAAGGAAAGGACTTGAGATAAGTCTGCTGAAGGATGGATAGCACAGTTCTGGAATGGTCATTTCAGTAGACATTCACAGAGGCAGGACATTTTAGGGGCATGTTGTGGAATAGAAGCTAGTTGGCTTGATTAGGATTTTTTTCCCCAAGTTCACATAGCTAGTAATGTTTGAACTGGAAATGGAATCCCAGGCAGTCTGACTCCATAGTGTGCAGTAGTAGCTATTGTGCTAAGTTACTGCATACTCACCTGGAAATTTGCCTAGTAACCGCTGAGGTCAGACAGAGTAGGTGTGTGTTCTGTGGAGAGGTTGAGAATGTAGGGAAATTACTCACAAAGAACAAGTTTCCTAGGGATCACTGGAAAGAGTCGAGGAGGTAGTCAGCAGAGGGATGGGGAACAGGTTAATACAGAGGAGCACTAAGAAGAGTGTGGGGTTCACTTTGGGGGCAGTGATCAAGAGAGGTTGGCAGCATTGTGACACGTGATGGAATTAGTTGGCCTTAAATGGAGCTGTGGTCTGGCAGGTTAAAGATGACTGCACATTTTTTTGCCACTCTTTAAAGGAGGCATTTAAATTATACTGAGAAAAACATTGTTATATCATTAAAAAAAGTTACACTTAGTTTAAGTGGTATTTCAAGGTTAATTTACGTTATTAATATTATAAAGTTATTTAGCATTATAAAAAATTGGATCACTATCAGTACAGTTGTCTTTAAATTGTATTCCCTAGCTGTATTTTTAAGAATGTTCATACATGGAAAAAATAGAGAATATAAAACTGGATCTGGAGAGAATATTTCATGTATCATGCTATTAAATGTTCCTTTCTTCGTAAGGAGGAGATTGATTCATTGACTAGCCATTGTTAACTATAAATGTGGGGAATGCCCTTATAGTGTAGGAATTAAATAACATGGAATAAGCATTTGATGGGTTTTGGTGATCTGGGTTTTGGTGATCTGAAAGTCAAATTTTAAGATAGGAATTATTCCTCAACAAGTGTAGTTGGCAGTTGGGACCCACATCTTTAAAATCTTACATTTTTATGCCCAGATTTAATTCTACAAACAGTGTATGTGCAAGTAATATGTAGGAACTGAAGATTACAAACAAAATCCCTCTCATGGAATTTAGTCTGAGAGGTGAGAGAAGAAATTTATATAAACAAGATAGAAACAACAGTTGCCCGAGAAATAACAAAATGCTATGAGATCTCCGAGGGGGGGATGTTTATTAAATTTTTTTACACTGTGTACATCCTGATTTTTGGAAAAAAATTTCATGAAGCATGGCATTTGAATTGGATTTTAGAGAGATGGCTTTGCTTCCACAGATTGAGGGTAGTTTGAGGAATTAATGTGAGAATGGACACGGGGGGAGATAGTTTCGAATGTATTGGGAAAAAATGCCCAAGCAGTGATGTGGGGAATGAGGTGGGTTAGATTGAAGGTGAGGTTAGGGCTAACATGCTGAGTTTGAAGTGTTTTGTAGTGGTTCAAAAGCACTTGGAGGTATTTTATGTGAGCAGGAGCTAATACTACCCTACTTGTGTTTTAGGAAGACTGTTGTAGGTAGACTAAGGTGGTTAGTATGGTAGTTAAGAGAATGAGCTCTGGAGTCTTTTTTTTTTTTTTAAGATTTTATTTATTTATGAGAGACAGAGAGACAAAGAGAGGGGGAGAGGCAGAGACACAGGCAGAGGGAGAAACAGGCTCCATACAGTGAGCCTGATGCGGGACTCGATCCCGGGTCTCCAGGATCAGGCCCTGGCTGGGCCAAAGGCGGCGCTAAACCGCTGAGCCACCCGGGCTGCCCGAGCTCTGGAGTCTTAAGTCCTGGGATGTCTGGCTCTGTCACTCTTGTTGGTAGCCTGATCAGTCATGAGTTTCATCTACAAAATGGGGATAGATAGAGAGCTGTTGCGATGAATAAATGAGATTATCCCGTGCAGTGCTTACTGCATGAATCAATGTTTACAAAAAAAGTTAGCCAAAGGAGAGTATTATCCACAATAAAAGGGCGAAGGCTAGACTGGAAAAGCAGAGTCAGTACTATTTAATAAGGTGTGTAATATGCTAAGGATTTTTTTTTTCTGGTAGAGATAACATTTTATTGCACTGTTGAAAAATCTTGTGTTTGTTAGGTGTGTGTGTGTGTGTGTGTTTGTGTATGTGTGTTTAAAGTAAGTTCTATGAAAAGACAATTGGTGTCATAGTACCAGAGTAATCTTAAACGTGCGTGAAAGCACCTGTTAGTGACATTTATGGTTCTGCGGTGGCGGTGTTGGAACAGCCAGTGATGAGTAAACTCAGCTGTTGGGGAATCACTGAAGAGTCACCATCCCTGGAGTTCTCCACTCAGTGCTTGCTTCCTCACTGTGTAACTTTTTTTTTCTTACTGGGTCCTGAGAAATAAGAAGAAGGTGGAAAAGAAGGGACATGAAAGAGTAAAGGCACCATTTACTTAGTTTGGTTGTTGGGAATTATACCTGAGAGGGTATAAAAGAAGTAGGAATTCCTTAACATAAAGGTGCTCTGTGTCCTCAGAGTTTGCAGGGACTCTAAGTAAATCCCATGGCTGTTTGGCCTCTGAGGTGGGAGATTCAGGGTGAATTGATTTTACCCAAGCTTACAGGAAGAATTAGACCTATTATTGAGAAAATTCAAAATTACCTTGAGTTATCAAAAACCTTGAGGTCAGCTCTGACTCTTTCTCTCTGGCTCATACCCACTACATCAACAAACTGTTGTCCCTACCTTCAAAATATATCATGAATCAGGCCATTCCTCACTTCTTTTGCTGCCACTCTCGCGTAAATAACCATTATTTCCTTGACTAACCCAAAGCGATGGCCCTAAACTGGTCTTGTTTGATTTGTGCTGTGCTCTGGACTAGTCTTTATGTAACAGCCAGAGTAATCCTCTTGACTAATAAGGAAGTCATGTTCATTTTTTTACGAAAACCTCTCAGTGGCTTCCTATTTCAGGAGTTCTTAGCACAGCTTGAAAATCCCTCCATGGTCTGGCCCTATTTCTGGAGCTTTCTCTCCTGTTGCTCCATTTACCCTATTGCACACCAGCCATCAAGCTGCCCCTGCCCCAGGGTCTTTGCAGGTGTGGTTCTCCCTGCTTAGATGGACTTTCCAAAAGTATTTACGAATTTTCTCAGTTCAGGACTCTGACCTCTGTTCACAGGTCTCCTCCTCACAGAGGTTTCTCTGATTGCTCTCTGTAAAGGGGCAGTCCTAGGTAGTCTCCATTCCCTTTCACAGGCTTAAAGCATTTGTCACCACCCCACAAGGACACGTCTTAAGAATGTTTGTCTTCCCCACTAGAATGTAAACTGCAACAGAGCAAGGTGCTGTTTTCTGAAGTATTCCCACTAGCTAGAACATAATACATGGCCAGTAAATACTTGTTTAATGGACGAATGATTGATAAAAGGAGATTTATGTTTCTTTCAATCTGAGATATGCTATTGTCATCAATATTTATTTATTTATTTTCATCTATGTACTGGAATAAGTAAAATGAAAATGTAAATGTTTAAGAATAGGAACAACTAGGGAACTACAGAATTACAATTTGGTATCAAGTAGCTTTTGCTTAAAATAGTTTCTTGCGCTAGCTGTAAGTTAATCTTTTCTATGACATTGTGTTAAACCTGAGGGCTGGCAAAATTGTCTGATTCTCACAAATTTATTTACTCTTTGATATTGTAAGTCTCATTTTTTAGGTTTTATGGAATCTATTTATAAGATTTCAATCTTAAACAAATTTCAGCTGTAGATTAAGTTCTGTTCAAGATCTCAGTTCCAAATATTAGAGAACTATATTGAACTTAAATGCCTGAGTGGAAAAAAACCCCAGCAAATACCAGAATGATTTTTAGTGTTATTGGGAACCCCAGCATGCCTTGTGCATAAAACAAGGACCATAGATTTGTTCTATTTTTATTTTTAAAAAGATTTTTATTTATTTATTTATTTGAGGGAGAGAGAGAGAAGGAGTCATGAGTGGGGAGGGGGGCAGAGGAGCAAGGGGGAAGCAGACTCCCCACTGAGCAGGGAGTCATATGCAGGGCTCGATTGACCCCAGGATCATGACTGAGCCACCCAAGCGCCCCTTAGACTTGTTTTGTTTTATTTTATTTTATTTTATTTTATTTTATTTTATTTTATTTTATTTTATTTTATTTTTCAGAGCTTAGACTTGTTTTAAATTTGAATTCTTTCTTACCAGTATTGTGATTTTGAACAAGTTATTTAACCTCTTGAGTTTGTTTTCTAATGAGTAAAATGGGTCTAGTATTACCTAGCTACCAGACAGGGTTGATGTATGAATTGAATAAGATATTGTATAATATAGCTGGTACATAATAAATGATAATATTACATCATAGTTTTATGTGCATGGACTGCTGAGTATATATATATTTGTATTTTGATGGTTTTGATATATTATTTCTCATTTTCCAAAGGTATTTGACAATATTAGCTGACGTTTTAAATCCATCCAGTTGTTATAAAATACAGTCCATTTGTTTTCTATTTTTTACTTTAAAAAGCAGATAGTATTTTGAATTAATGAATCATTTAAACTAGTATTGGAAGCTATTAATATGAGAAAGTGACATAGCTTCTACTTTTATTTATTTATTTATTAGATTTTATGTATTTATTTGAGATAGAGAGTGAGCAAGAGAGACTACAATATAGGGGGGGGGGCAGAGGAAGAGGGAGGAGTAGACTCTCCATTGAGCAGGGAGCCCAAAGTGAGTCTCCATCTCAGGACCCTGGCATCTTGACCTGAGCTGAAGGTAGACGCCTAACCAACTGAGCTGCACAGGTGCCCTATAACTTCTGCTTTGAAAGATTAAAGATTAAAAAAATGTTAAGATCTATGTGATGAGCACAGGGTGAATTAAAATAAAAACTTAAAAAAAATTTAAGACCTGTATTTTTGAAGCTTTCTCATTGCATTTTAAAATTATGCTATGGATGTGCTCAGTCATCTCATTGATGTTAGTGTAAGCCAAGTGCACAATATGGCTCAGTAAAATAAAATAACAAATTGAAGTTTTTAAGATTGCAGTTATCAACTTTATTAGATAGTCTCGTTATGCTTCTGCAAGCTATTTATGGTTAACGTTTTGCAGTGTAGCTTTACTCCTTATATGTTTATGGTCTTGCATCTCTCAGATGAGATAGCTAGCTTCATTCAATGAAGTATAGATTTTAATGAACCAAGAGGCAACCATAAGAAAAACATTATTTCTCCTGCGTCCTCTGAATATGAATTAAGAAGGCAATAAGATGTACATAATGGACTTATAAAAACAAAACTGCAATAATGACTGATAGAAAAAATATTCAGTTCTTTACCACTTATTTGATACAGCACTTAGTACTACTATTCTGGTTGTGACCTATAGAAAATACTTAAAAGTTTCCTTTTATTCTTTTTTGATATCCTACTCCCTTTTCCTCTCTAACTTTGTAGAGAAATAAAGAAATTCATGGTTAAGTAGAGTCAGTAGGTGAGAAAATGGGGTAGCCCTTTAGGAAATGACTTGAGGAGCAGTTAACTTGAAAGTTGCTGTGGGATAAGCTTGAATGTGCTGTGTAGGAAGTTTGCAAATTGTCATTAAGATTTGTGCAAATGTAAAGCAAATACTGGGTCTTTCTGGTAGTTTGCTCTTTGGAGCACTGTGCACAAGGGTAGTTTGCTCTTTGGAGCACTGTGCACTACTGGAGTTTGCTGCAACAAAGGTGCCATTTGAGACATCGTATTGTACCAAAATTTAGATTACTGGAAAGTAGTAGCAAGAGAAGCAGTCTAGCAGCTAATAGCCCGTGTTTGCTTAGAGGAAGTTATTTGTAAAACGTGACTAAAAGAAATAGCAGTCACAACTGCAGCCTAGTTGTGGAACATGTGTTTCATCTATGTGAAAATGATTTTTGATTCTTTTCTTTGATTTCTGTATGTGCCACCTATAAAGGTGGTTGGTCACCATTACTGTTTTTAAGGCATTAAAATAGGGACCTGTTCCTAGTCTACAAGGTGGGTTAAGCATTGTATCTAAATGTGCTACACTGAAGAAGCCCTCTGCAGTAGTAGAGTAGACAGCAGAATGAAAGGCATGGTCCTTAAGGAATTCGGAGGTAGGAAGCAAGGAAAACAATATAGCAGAACATCAAAAAGTATTTATTTCTTCAGTTTGGCATTAATAGTCTGCTGAATGTAACATATACTGTACTGTCAAGTAAGTAAATAGGTCTACACCATTTAGTGGTAGTCCAAACAGCAAGGATCTAATGATAACTGAAAACCGAAATTTTGAGATACAGTAGGCATTTTAGTTGATGTGTTAAATTAATGCAATTAAATCTGAATTTCTGGGAAATTTTTTTAGTTTTTAAATTTATTTTTAAAAAATGATTTTACTTATTTATTCATGGGAGACACAGAGACAGAGACACAGGCAGAGGGAGAAGCAGGCTCCTTGTGGGGAGCCTGATGTGGGACTTGACCTTAGGACCCCGGGATCACACCCTGAGAACAGGCACATTGTAATTAAAATCCTATTTTCTTATTTGTATACATTTTTACTAATCTAGAATAAAACAGGCTGGCGGTAGGCTAGTCACAAACTTTCTACTGAGGTACACATAATGTTAGATGTGCATCAAGTAGCTCACAGTGTCTTTGAAATTTCATATTTATCTAAAAATCCATATGACTCCTTTGCAATGCACATACCATAATATGTTGAAATTTATATAAATTTAAGTGTTTAAAATTGACCCCTTAGGAAGATGTGACATTTTAACTTTTTGTATTCCTTGGCACTTGCTATACTATCCCCATTTCCAGAAGTAACGTGAAGATGGTCAGTTTTTGGCTTAACTATTTGTTTAAAATTTAATAGTTTGAGGGGCACCTGGATGGCTCAGTGGGTTAAGTGCCCAACTCTTGATTTTGGCTCAAGTCTTAATATCACGGTTATGAGATCAAGCCCCTTATCAGGTTCTGTGCTGGGCATGGAGCCTACTTAAGATTCTCCTTCTCCCTCTAACCCACCCCACCACCCTCTCTCCTTTTCTTAAAACAAAACAAAACATTAATAGTTGGAAATGCCTCATACTAGGAAGCCCAGCCAACATTTCACTTTTGAAGTATGTGGTTGGGTATATAAAGGAAATAATTTTAGATATAGATGCTCCATTATCTAACACCTAAGGAGAAAAAAAAAACACAGTTCTTTTCAAAAATCAAATAAGACCAATTATTTTTCCAGCTAAAAATGTGAACTATCTTACTAGTGAATCAGAAAATGGATGTGAGAAAAAAAAAAAAAGAAAAAAAGAAGAAAATGGATGTGAATTGATACTGGTTGTTGGTATAGTTGTGGTAATAATAGATATAAATCTTATTCAAGCAAAAAGAGAGGTTAAGAAAAAATAAGCCAATCTAATTTATATATAGGTAAGAAATAATAGCATTTTAAATGTGAAAGAAGTTGTTCATTTTAACTCATTTGACAAAACCTAATGTAAAATTCTTAAAAAAATTCAAATACGATCTATCAGAACTACTGAATAGTGCATTCATTCTCTGTGGACAATATTTTCATCATCCAGATTGTGAGTATACAAAACTAAGATGATAAGAATAGCTACCTTGGAGTCGTTTCTCTTTGGAAAAATACCAGTGTTCTTCAGAATATATTTATTTTGTATTATAGTATTATTTAAAAAAAATACCGAATTGGGGCAGCCCCGGTGGCCCAGCGGTTTAGCGCCACCTTCAGCCCAGGGCTCGACCCTGGAGACCCAGGATCGAGTTCCACATTGGGCTCCCTGCATGGAGCCTGCTTCTCCCTCTGTCTGTGTCTCTGCCTCTCTCTATCTGTGCTTCTCATGAATAAATAAATAAAATCTTAAAAAAATTACAGAATTTAGTTTTTGAATGATACATTCAATTGTTCAGAAGAAATAGAATTTACAATATTCACTTCTTGTGTAGCCTAGTTAGTTTGAGTATAGTTATTATATGTATGTATTTTTTCTTTTTACTCCTTTAAACAGAAATTGTAGCAATTTAATATGTATTTTTCTGTACTTTGAAATTTTTTTTTTTTAACCACCTGATACATACTTCTGTATCATTATGTAAGTGTCTCCTTGATCTTTCTCTGTTAGGACTGCCTGATATTCCCTTGAATGGCTGTATCCCAGTTTTTTTAGCCGGTGCCTGTTGTTAGAATTCTAGGTTGTTATATTATTGTCTTGACTCCATGAAAACTTTGGTGTTGAAAGTCATTTGTCTCTTATTTCCAGGCAGAAATATGGTACAGATATGAAAAGAGGAAAGAAGAATGTTGGTAGTGTGGTTGGGAGTGTAGTCTTTAGTCGGTGTATTATTTCTAGAGGTAAAGAGTTCATTTAAGGACTCATTTTTTCTGTTTAAAATTATGTAGTTTCTTAATCTACTATCATTTATGTCTGCACTTAAGTGATACCATTCTCCAGAAAGGGCTTATTTTAAAAATAAAACTGCCCTGAGTAGCATTCTGGCATCTACTGGGAGAATGTTGTGTCATTGGACCAGAGATCTGAGTTTGTATTCCTATTGGACTGAGATGTGGGCAAGCCTAAAATTCTGAACTGACTGTATCTTTTTCACTTTACTGTCATTATATTCCTTTTATTATAATAAAAAAAAACTAGTTGTAAGCATTTTAAGCACTAGTTCCTATGCACGTTATTCTCCAACTTTCCTTTTAATGTAGTTTATTGCATCCATGTGTTCCTAAAAATAATTGGTTTTTTAAGAACTCATCGATTCCAATTTTATAAAAAGATTATATTATGATCCATCTAATCGTTGAGATTTCATTTTCACTTAATATTACATTGCTAAAATTTCTCCATATTTTTACTTTGTCACTGAAGTTTATTCATCTTGTATATATCTTTCATTGTATGACTGTTAGTAAGAATTTTTTATATGGTCTTCTGTTTATGGACATTTTGGTTGTTTCCTAGTGTTTTTATTTGTGAACAGTGTTTCTGAGAATATTCTTTTTTTTTTTTTTTAAAGATTTTATTTACTTATTCATGAGAGATACAGAGAGAGGCAGAGACATAGGCAGAGGGAGAAGCAGGCTCCCTGTGGTGATCCCGGTGCAACTCTTTTTAAAATTTTTTTTTTTAATTTATTTATGATAGTCACAGAGAGAGAGAGAGAGAGAGAGAGAGAGAGGCAGAGACACAGGCGGAGGGAGAAGCAGGCTCCAGGCACCGGGAGCCCGACGTGGGACTCGATCCTGGGTCTCCAGGATCGCGCCCTGGGCCAAAGGCAGGCGCCAAACCGCTGCACCACCCAGGGATCCCCCCGGTGCAACTCTTGATCCCAAGACCCTTGGGTCACGACCGGAGCCAAAGGCAGATGCTCAACCACTGAGCCACCCAGGTGCCCCAGTAGACTTTATTTTTTAGAGTAGTTTTAGATTCACAGCAAAACTGAGTGGAGAGTTCCCATACATCCCCTGGCCCTGTATGTGTACAGCCTCCTCCTCTATCAACACCTGCACCACAGTGGTACATTTGTTACAGTTAGTGAACCTACGCTCACATATCGTTGTCTCCCAAAGTCCACAGTTTACATCGGGATTGACTCAGGTTTGTAGTTCTATGAGTTCAGACAAATGTATAATGACTTGTTGCCATTGTTATAACATCGTATAGAATAGTTTGACTGCCCTGCGTATCTTCTGTGCTCTGCTTATTCATCTCCTCCCCTCCCCGCCCCCCACAGGTAATCACCAGTCTTTTTAGTTTCCATAGTTTTGCCTTTTCAGAATGTCATGTAGTTGGAATCATACAGCATGCAGCCTTTATGATGGTCTTCTTTTACTTAGTGATACACACTTAAGATTCCTTCACGTCTTTTTATGGCTCCATAGCTCATTTGAGAATATTCTTATACTTACGTCTATTGTACATGGGCAAGAGTTCTCTTAGGAAAATGAGCTGTTAGATCATGGTATATGTGAATGTCCCACTTCAGGAAACAATGCCTATCTCTTTACCAGAGTGCTTGTACCACAACAAACAAGTTCCTGCTTCTGTGTGCTGTGAGTACAGACAGGACTCTTTCCTGCTCTTATGGGAATTACATTCTAGTTAAAGAAATAAAACAAGATAATTTCAGAAATACTGCAGTGTTATACAAATAATAGCAGGAGTTTGGGGAGCTGGGTGATGGGTGGTCTTTAGCCAGTTTCTATTTATTAGAGGTAAGAGTGATGGCAGCTTATTGTGAGGGTTGTTTTAGTGTAGTCATGGAAAGCCTCAGGAGGGAAATCTGGATGAAGGAGGGGAGACCTGGAGAAGAGGCAGCTGGGTTACAGTCTGGGACTCTAGGGTGGTGGTGCAGTGACACTGGGGAAAGGGTGAGCAGGGTCTGTAGCAGGAATAAAAAAGCCATTGTGATTGAAAAGCAGTGGACCAGGAGGGATGTGAGAGGTGGGTGGGCCCAGGGCATGACAGTGCAGTGAAAAGCTATTAGAAATTAAGTAGGTGAGTGATGTGAGTGTGTTTACTTTTTGAAAACATCACTCTTGGTACAATTTTGGTGATAATTACCAGACGAGGATGGGCAGGAATGGAAACGGAGATGGATTAGAAGCAGCAGCTAGTCTAAGTGACGTAATGGCTTAACCTAAGGTTGTAGTGGAGAGAGAAATAGTGAGATTCAAGGTATGTTTTATAGATGAAGCAGCAGTTTTGCTTATAAATTATTTTGGGTTTTTAGGCAGATAGAAGCTTTTGATTTCACAAGCATGCTCCTTAATGATTAAAAAAGGGGTATATGTTATTAATTTAGAAGTTTTTGTCTCTTGATTTAAATAATTTACTCAGTGATTTTAGTAAACTGATTTTCACTATGTATTTTGGATATTAACTCCTTATTGATATATCATTTGCAGATATCTTCTCTTATTCAATAGGTTGCTATTTTTGGTTTTGTGAGTGGTTTCCTTTGCTGTGCAAAAGTTTTTTTTTTTTTTTATGTAGTCCCCAAAATTTACTTTTGCTTTTTTTTTCCCTTGCCGGAGTAGACATATTCATAAATATGTTACTAAAGTCAATGTCCAAGAGGTTACTGCCTATTTCCTTTTAGGAGTTTTTGGCTTCAGGTCTCACATTGAGGTGTTTAATTCATTTTGAGTTTATTTTTATGTATATAATAAGAAATTGGTCCAGTTTCATTCTTTTGCATGTAGCTGTCCAGTTTTCCCAGCACTATTTTTGAAGAGACTATCTTTTCCCCCTATGAAGGGATTTTTTTGGAGATGTAATTAAAGTCTCAAGTCAGTTGACCTTAAGAAGGGCCCTTATCTGGATGGACCCAATCCCATGACACAGGCCCTTTAAGAGAGGATTTTCTCAGGCTGGTAGCAGAAGAGGAAGTCAAGACATTCAAAGCATTAGAAGGCTTAGATGTGTCCTTGCAGGCTCAGAGATAATAGTGGGGGGCCATGTGTTGAGGAATGTGAGTGTCCTATAGAAGCTGAGAATGGCCCTTTGCTGACTGCCAGCAAGGAAACAGGAACCTCAGTCCTGCAACTTCAAGGAACTGAATTTGCCAACAACCTGTATGAGCTCAGAAGAGAAATCTCCCCAGAGCTAACAGAGGGGAGCAAGTCTCCTGATATCTTGATGTTGGCCTCATGAGACCATTTATTAATATAGTCATTAGTCTCATCAGAAAAGCTGTCAGGCTCACAATGTCAGATACAGGTTTTCCAAAAATTTAACTTTACTTGAAAGTTCAAATTTTATCATTTGCCACAAATGCTGACAGTTGTTTTCCTTGAGGTGACAGTCTTACTTCAGTTTTGAGAAAATACCTGCCGGATAACGTAGTTTGAGTAACTGTAGTTTGTCTCTGTTCTTTCAAATAAAAATGATGTTCAGTTAAAAATGGGGCTAGTTTATCTTGTATCTTAATCACTAAAGTGGTTTCCTCAAGACAATCATCTGTTGTATATTGAAGTCTAAGTGCTTTATGTATAGAGACATACACAGAGGGAGAAGCAGGCTCCCTGCAGGAAGCCCGATGCAGGACTTGATCCCGGTATGCTGGGATCATGCCCCGTTCTCAACCGCTGAGCCCCCCAGGCGTCCCTAAAATTGTTTTATTTTTAATTTTTCTATAAAGATTTTACTTATTTGAGAGAGAGCACACATGCACTTGTGGGAGTGAGGGAGAGCAAGGAATGGGCCGACGGAGAAGCAGAGTCCCCACTGAGCAGGGAGCCCAACGCAGGGCTCAGTCCCAGGACCTTGAGATCATGGCCTGGGCCAAAGGCATACGCCTAACTGCCTGAGCCACCCAGGCGGCCCTAAAATTGTTTTATTTTGGCAGACCCCTGAAAGGTTCCTTGGGGGATCCTTGGCTTTACTTTGAGAACTGCTATCCTACATCTTTACCAGAATTTGCATCATTAGTTTTTCAGTGTTAACCCTCTAGTGGGTGTATACCATTGTGGTTTTTCTTGTCATTTTCTAATGGCAAATTAGAATTTTTTTTTAAGCTTTTTTAAAAAATTTTTTATTTATTTATGATAGTCACAGAGAGAGAGAGAGAGAGAGAGAGAGAGGTAGAGACACAGGCAGAGGGAGAAGCAGGCTCCATGCACCGGGAGCCCGACGTGGGATTCGATCCTGGCTCTCCAGGATTGAGCCCTGGGCCAAAGGCAGGCACCAAACCGCTGCGCCACCCAGGGATCCACCCAGGGATCCAGAGAATTGAGCATCTTTTTTATATGCTTACAGGCCACTGGGATATATTCTTTGTAACAGGCCTGTGTAAGTGCCTCTTGATGGAAGTAGACAACATTAGAAAGCTCAGTTTTAGACTCAGTGCAGTTCACATATTTACTGGACATCTGTAAGTTAGGAAAAAAATGTCATTTACTCATAGCTAGTAATTCTGTTTATTTTTGAAACTTTTTATTAAAGTATAACATCAGTGAGGTGCTTTATGCATTTATTAATTTTTTGGCTTTTAAAAGTTACTGATCTATATATATATTTTTTACTGTTTCATTTATCTTTATTTCTACTTTGATTTTAATTTGCTTGTCCTTATTCTGGGTTATGGGTTGGCATTAGCTGATTGATTTCAAGTCTATGTCTTTCCTAATTTAAGCATTTAAAGCTCTAAATTTCTCTCTGAACATTGATTGTAACCTACAAATTTTGATGTAGGGTATTTAAAATCATTTGTTATGAAATATTTTCTAATTTCTTCTAAATTTTTTTGACTCATTTGCTACTTATATGTTGCTTAATTTCTAAATATCTGGGTCTTTTCTAGGTATTGTTAGTGATTATCAGTTAAAGCAAGTTGGTTTAATATTATTCAAATTTTCTATATCCTTAATGTTTCTTTGTCCAGGAATTTCAGAGAGGAAGAGAGTTGTTAAATTTTCTAATTATTATATGGTTGTCCATATTCCTCTTTATTTTCATTGGTATTTACTTCATGTATTTTGAAGTTATATTATTTGGAACATATACACCCATGATATATTTTCCTGATGAATTGACTTTTTTTTATTATTTGCAAATGTCCCAATTTTACCTTTGGTACTACTTTTTTTCTTAAAGTCTATTTTGTTACTATAATCACTACAGTGATTATAGTAATAATAGTCAAGCCAGTTTTTCTTTGGCTTGCTGTATTATCTTTCTCTATGCTTTTACTCTCAAGCTAACTTTGTGTTGGTTTGTATCCCTCTTGGGAGCTTCCTAGGGCAAATCTGAGACCTACTTGTCTCCTTAGGTAGAAGGTGGGCTGAGACCCAAGACAAGTAGGCCACTCCAGGTTGGTAGATGGCCCTTTTTTTTTTTAAAAAAAGATTTTAATGGGATGAACACTGGGTGTTATTATTCTGTATGTTGGCAAATTGAACACCAATAAAAAATAAATTTATTATTAAAAAAATAAAAAAGATTTTATTTATTCACGAGAGACACACAGAGAGAGGGGCAGAGACACAGGCAGAGGGAGAAGCAGGCTCCCTGAGAGGAGCCTGATGTGGGACTTGATCCTAGGACCCCGGGATCACGACCTGAGCCAAAGGTGGACACTCAGCTACTGAGCCATCCAGGTACCCCGGTAGGTGACAGTTTATAAAGAAAGACAGTTTATAAAGAAAGACAGTTTATAAAGAAACCTTAACTGGGTTTAGTCACATGTACCGTGTAGATGTGTTCTCATGCATCACTATTTCCAGGCTGTGTCCATGGAGCTCCTCAGGGAGAGGGAATGGCAAGCGGAACCCACATTGTAAGGACAGGGGAAGGGTGAGGAGCATCGAACAGTCCAGCTCCTGGGTCAGTCACTGGTCCTGTCGTTGATGAAGTTTTCCAACATTTTGTCATTACTGTTAAGATATATTGCTTGTCAAAAAAAAAAAAAAAAAGATATATTGCTCGTCAACAACACGTAGTTGGGTCTTGCTTTTTTTATCCAGTCAGGCAGCCTCTGCATTTTAATTAGTGTTTGTTCTATTTATATTTAAACTACCTACTAATTCCAATATCTGAGTCATTGCATGGCTTTTCCTATTGACAGCTTTTTCTCTTCACTATGACCTAGTCATTTTTTTGTTGTATGCTAATCATTATGGATGATGCATCCTAGAGATGCTTGTCCTCTGTTATCTTTTTCTGAGTATTAGTTTTATTTCTAGTAGGCATTTCAATTACTGGCAGATCACACTGAGCATTCAGAAACTTGCTTTTACACTACACTAGCATGGACTGGTTTTGCTAGTCCCAGGGGGACTTCTTTAATCCTGGGACATTGTCTTTACTCTTAAGGTATGCAATGTACAGCCAGTAGTTAACTTGGCTTGGCTCAAATAAAAAATTCTGTTTTTCCTGTGGTGCAGCAGCTGAGATATCTTACTCAGCCTCTTTCAGCCTTCTAGTTTTTCTTGCACATGAGAATTAAAGAGTCAGCCAAGAATTTGAATTAGGTTTATTTTTAGAGTATAGGTTTCTTCCATAGCCCTCTTTTTTTTTTTTTTTAAATTTCCACCCTCCAATATACACTCAGTTTGGTGACCCCCACTCTGTGATTTAATACCTCCAACAAATAAGACTGGCTTTCTGCTTGGACTCTAGACACTCCCGTATTACGAGAATTGGGATGTACGCTGAGGGGAAAAGCTCATGTATGTGGATATCACCTGTGAGGATGGTTGTTTTTTAAATGGTTGAATCCTTGCTAGTTTCAGTTATTGTAGGTTGGGTTCCTTTGGGAAGCAAACTATGGGACAGAGATGAATGTAAAGGAAGTTTATTAGGGCATTACTGGTATCAACATCTGTGAAAGGGAAGGAGGTAATGGGTGGAGGGAGAAGTTAGGCTGTGTTGCACTCTTCAGAAAGGCTGACCCCTTAGAAGGTTCTGAAGTGCAATAGTCCTTCAGTATTGTCTCTAGTTGGAGTGACGAGGCCAAAGCCATTCATCTCTTCATTAGATGTACTTCTGTAGTCCTTCTCCAGGTTCTTCAAGTTCTTGTCCTGTATTTGTCCACAGTTGATAGTTCTTAATCTGTTACACACACACAACTTGGAGAAATACAGGCTGCTCCATCGTTATCTCATTATCACAACCAGGACTTTTCTAACTTTTAAAAATAAATAAATAAAATATATGTATATATATTATATATTGTATATATATTTGGTTTGCTGGTAGTATATCACACTCATTTGACAATGTGAGGACATTTACTTTGAACTACTTGCTTGTTAGTGTATTTAACAAAAAAGTGCTTCTCTACTAAGGTTTCATCTGTAATCAGAAACTGTAATTGTTAGCTACATATTTTGTAGCTGTCAAAAATAGGGGAAGATTTCCTAACATAAGACAACATCAACACAAAAGAGTAAATATTTTCACAAGAGCCATAAAGCATATATATATATATATATATATATATATATATATATATACTTAATATAGCATTCAAAACTATGAAATAATTTTTTGTAGTTATATAAGTTCTAAGCTTTTATTTAATAGATTTTTACATTTTACAAATTAGCCAATCATTGAACTGGTTTGATATGCAGTTTTTTGATAGTTTCCATTGAAATCATTTAGTTCAAAGATATCCTAATCTTATTTTTCAAAAAGTTTTATTTTCAGGCACAGACTTGTGAAATAAATATGCACGAGAAATATTATTTTAAAGGTATATTCTGGTTTAATTTGATATCACAAATTTAGCTTGGGGAGGACAGAGATGCCGGAATTAAACAGTTGTTTGCTTTCCTGCTGTAGCCCAACAAAAATGCTTTTCCCTAAGATGTTTTGTAACCAAATTAAAAAAAAAAGTAAATAAAACAACCAGTAAATGCATTATGGAATACAGTTGCATTATTCATTGTATGTTTTACTTTGCATCCTAATTGTAAACTCAAATGAGAACGATTTAGAGAGAGTGAAGAGGAAAGCTCCCTGATGTTTATCCAGGTCCAAAAGCAATTATATTTTTCAGTAGTATTTGAAGCATTTCCTCAAAGAAATAGACTGGGGAAAAATTAAGTACTTTCTTTTTACACATATTTTATAAAGTAATCTAGATGGGCCAACCAACCAGTAATGTTAAACCTTAGTTTAGGTTCCTGTTCTCAGCCTTTGTGTTGCAGTAATTACTTCTTTTACAAGAGTGCCACCTGATGTTTCAGTTCTTTAGTAGCAGCTGGCTGCATATTTTATTTAGCAGCTTGAAAATATTTTTGTTCTGTTGCTTGTTATCTGGTCACATTAATGTTATATAAACACGTGTTTCTTAATATGTGGTCATATGTGGTCTGCATTCTAGTAAAGGTGATAAAAATTAAAATCCTTAAGTAACTTAATTTTTAAAAATTGACTTACTAATATTTTAAGGGATTCAAATATATGATTTTTTTTTCTTTTGGCCTCAAGCCTTGCTAGTAGTCTCTCCCTGACACTATCATTTGTGTCCTTGCTTTATCTCTGCAGACCATCAACTCTCAATTTGTGATTAATGCAGGAGTCATTGTGGTTGCTCTGTGGTGGTCCTGGTGGTGGAGACAGATTTTATCAGAACAGTGCAAAACCAATATTAATTAGCTCTTTGATAATTCAGAATGATAATTGAACCAGTAATATAGGGATTAATTAGGAACAAAGTGTTCTGAAAGGATTTATGAATCAAATTACTATAAATATGATTTAAGAAAATTATTTAGAGTGATATTCTTTTCCCAAATACCCATTTACATGCGACTGATGCTTTAATTAATTTGCATCTGGTACTTACACTGATTTCACTAAGGCCTTCTATCAGGATACATTTTTTCTAAGTATGAGAAGTTAGTAAGTTTAATAAAGACTGTTTCTTCAATAATGCCCAATTTAAGCCAAAAGAACATTATAATTAAAAGCTTATATTTGGGGTGCCTGAGTGGCTCAGTTACACGTCTGACTCTTGGTTTTGGCTCAGGTCAATCTCAGCATTGTGCAATTGAGCCCTATGTCGGGCTCCATGGTCAGCTTGGAGTCTGCTTGAAATTCTCTCCTCTCTCTGCCCCTCACCTCATTCATGCATGTGCTCTCTTTCTCTCTCTCAAGTAAATAAATCAAATCTTAAAAAATAAAAGCTTATATTTGACAAGGGTAAGAAATTAATACAATTGTATGTTTTAAAAAAATACTTTGGATTTCAGATTTTTAAGAATCTAAAAACTGGTTCAGGCAGTGCATTATTATTATGTCTTAAGTTTTGACTTGTTTTCTGGTTCTTTGTCTTAGGGTAAATTATGTAATAATTAAACAACCTTACTTTATTTTTGTGTGAATTTGGAATGGCCAGATGTAGCTTCATGGTTGGGGGGGAGGAGTTGTGACTTTTAGATAGAATTATGTGTATTGCTTAATGGTTTATGGTCAGTGGTAACTTAAGATTTACCAAAGTGTTGGTCATTTTAGAGAATGATTTTTGGTTTTGTCAGTTTTCTTTCTGTTGTTTTCCTGCTCTCTGTTTCATTTTTTTCAGCTTTGGTACCTAAGACTATTTCTGTCTGCTTGCTTTGGGTTTAGTTTTTTCTTTCACTAGTTTTTTTAAAGGTAGATGATTAGGTTATTGATTTGGGATTTTTCTACTTTTTAAAGCTGGCATTTATGGCTGTAAATTTCCTTTGATCACTGTTTTCATTGTATCTCATTGCTTTTTGGTTGTTGTATTTTTGTTCTCACTTATCCCCATATATTTTCTAATTTCCCTTGTGAAGTCTTCTTTGATCTACCTATCATTTAGGTTGTGTTAATTTTCACTTATATGTGAGTTTCTCACATTCCTTTCTGTTATTTATTTCTGGTTTCATTCCGTTGGGTTTAATTAATCACAGTTTGTTTAATGGCCTAACATGTAGTTTATCCTGGAGAATGTTGATGTGCACTTGAGAAGAATATATGTGTATGGATGTCTGTCAGGTCAGGTCAGTTTATTTTGTTGAAGCCTTCTCTTCTTTGTTGATCTTCTAAGTGTTTTATCGCTTATAGTGAGGCATTGAAGTCTCCACTGGTATTATGGCACTTCCCATTTCTTGTCTCATTTCTGTCAGATTTTCCTTCATGAATTTTGCATGCATGTATGTTTATAATTGTTTCATCTTGTTGACAGATGGACCCTTTTCTCATTATAAATGTTCTTTGTCTCTAGTAACAATTTTTTTCTTAAAATCTTAATCTGTTAGTTTTGCTGCTTTAGCTCTGTTTTTGTAGTTTTCATGAAATATTCTTTTCCATCCTTTAAACTTTATATTTAAAGTGTATCTCTTGTAGGAAGCATATAGTTGGATCATGTTTTTGAGAAACCATCTTGCCAATGGAATGTTTAGTCATTTAATCTATGTACATTTGACATGTTTACTAAGAATTTACATCTGCCATTTTGCTATTTATTTTCTGGGTCTTATGTCTTTTTTTCTCTTCCTCCGTTATGACATTCTTTTCCATTAGCTATTTTTGGTGTACCATTTAAATGTACTTGTTTTTTTATTTTATGGTATTTAAATTTTTTTTTAACCTTTTAAGTAATCTCTACACCCAATGTTTGGCTCAAACTCAAGACCCAGAGATTAAGAGTTGCATGATCTTCTTTCTGACTGAGCTAGCCGGGTGCCCCTATTTTACAGTATTTTTTCAGTTTTTTTTTTTCAGTTTTTTTATAGTGGTTGCCTTGGGGATTATAATTAACAATATTTTAATGTATAATAATCTAATTTGAATTAATACCAACTTAATTTAAATAAGCAAAAACTTTGCTTCTCCATAACTTCTTTTTCTCTTCCTTTGTGCTCTTATACAAATTATTCTGTATACATTGTGTGCCCATCAACAGAGACTTCTAATTACTACAAATAGGAGAAAAAAGTTATTATTAATTTTTAAATATTGGATACTAGTTGAACTGATAATGGTTTGGAAAATTAGATTAAATAAAATAAATAAGAAGATTAATTTTACCTATCTTGAATTATTTCTGTAGGACAAGACACCATTGTGGTAGACCTTTGCTAATCAGTGGGATACATTAGTATTCCCTTGGTTTTCATTAGAAATATTTATCTCTCTACTCCAGTCCTACTGAGTCAGAATCTGCATTTTATTTTATTTTATTTTATTTTATTTTATTTTATTTTATTTTATTTTTAGAATCTGCATTTTAATATTTTTTTTCTAGAATCTGTATTTTAACAGAATCCCCAGGTGATTTGTTTGCATAGTAAGTTTTGCAAAGAAGAAGCACTACACTGCTAGATTGTTAAAGGGTGAATAGATTTGCAGATGAGTGCAGGCGCCTAGCTTCTGGGGCTCAGCTTGGGGCTGGAGTTTGTTCTTCTCATTTCTGCTGCTTATGACTTTTATCTTAAGAACAAACACACAGACAGTAATGACAGTCACAAGATTTACAGATTTACTTATTTTGGTTTTAGTCGGGTTTTAGGAGGGAGCAAAGTTAAAATGTATGTCTTTCAATTTGTTCTTGTTCACTAATATATGGAAGTTTATGATGTGTTATTGACATTAAAAATCATGCTGTCTTCAATTAAAAATGTATATGATGATTTTCTCTGGAGAGTCTTCTAAAAACTGTTCTCAGCCAGAAGCTTTTGACTCCTTAAAATAATAGAGGGTGCACAGACCCTTTTTGGGTAAGCAATGTAATCTAAAAATTTTATTTACACGAGACTGAGAAAAGTATGTGTTTGAAACATCAGTGTCTTCAGTTATTTTGTGTATACTTTTTTTACCCCCCGTTAGAATATATAGCATAATTCTGAAATTGTGAACTGTGGTCAATAATTAATCTCTCCCACAGACTTTCATACCTTTTTTTTTAAATGCAAATAGCACAAATGTTATCAAATTTCTCCAATAGCTGCACATTTTTAAATAATCAACATACAGTTGACCCTTGAACAACAGGTTTGAACTGCATGGGTCCACTTACATGTGGATTTTTTTTCAATAAATGCAGTAAAATACTGTAAATGTATTTTTTCTTCCTTATGATTTTCTTAATAAGATTTTCCTTTCTCTAGCTTACTTGTAAGAACACAGTATACAAAACATAACGTACAATATATGTGTTTAGGGACTCCTGGGTGGCTCAGTCGGTTAAGTATCTGCCTTCGACTCAGGTCATGGTCTCAGGGTCCTGGGAACCAGCCCCACTGGGGCTCCCTGCTCAGTGGGGAACCTGCTTCTCCCTCTCCCTCTGCCACTCTCTTGTGCTCTCTCTCAAATAAATAAATAAAATATAAAAAAAAAAGTTTTTATTGACTATGTATGCTATTGGTAAGGCTTCTGGTCAACAGTAGGTTATTAGTAGTTAAGTTTTTGTGGCATCATGAGTTGTATGTGATTTTTCGACTGCACGAGTTTGACGCCCCAACCCCTCACGATGTTCAAGGGTCAATTGAGACCAAAAAACTGCCCAATGCTGAAAAGGTTAGAGGAGAGGAGAATATATATTTAAAGAATATATATTTTACCTTGCAAGAGTCAAGTTTTCTCAACATGAGAAGATATTAATTCCCCATTAAACATCTGTCCTCTGACCAGAATCCAGTTTTTCTTAATGCAGTGGGTCATGAACCACTTGCATCACAACCATCTGCAAGGCCTGGTTTCTAGGATCAATCCTACAACTATTAAATGGAGTAAGACTCAAAAATCTGCCTTGTTAACAACTTGTAGGTGATCCCTTTACAGGTTAAAGTCTGATCATTGTTTCTGTGTAGAATCTGTACAGTAATATATTGGGCCCAAGTTACATTTATTCATGCCTATAACGATTTAACACATAACTGAACCAAATGGTACAATAGTTCTCAAACCTAACTATACATTCAAATTATCTAGGAGCTCGTAATGCCCGACACCCACAAACTAAATCAGATTCTCTAACGGTAGGGTGAGAGCACCAATATTTATTAAGAGCCTCTCACGTGATTGTAAGGTCACGTTTAAAAACCATTGACTCAAATTATGCTGTATATTCTAACTAGGGGAAAAAAGGTATACATAAAAATAACTGAAGACACTGATGTTTCAAACACATACTTTTCTCAGTCTCACATAAATAAAATTCTTAAATTTCAGGAGGCTTGTTTGGACAAGGGACTTGACTGAGGCTTTTCTCTCATATCTACTCCCGTCTTTCTGTGCTGTTGTTGAAGGGGACCCTCCAGAATTCTACCCTAAGACCAGTGTAACCACTTATTGGGCAAAAGATACATTGTTCTTAAGCAAAAAGTACTAAGAGTAACATTTGGGCTTTCCTATTCAGCAGACTCTGTATATTTTTGGAAAAGCCCCCTGATAGAAGTGACATTTTTCTGTTTTTCTCTAGAAATGTAACCTTTTGTTTTGTCATATTGTTGCACCAATGCTAAAATAGCTTTTTTCCTTTCTCTGGCTTCCAGAGCTTATTCATATATCTTTATTGATAGTCCCACCCACGGTTCTCTTTTACTCCTAACCCATACCATTCACAGAGCCTTTCTCTTACCCTAAAATTCACCTTCAGCGTGTTTATACTT
Organism: Vulpes vulpes; assembly: GCF_048418805.1. Taxonomy (NCBI): domain Eukaryota; kingdom Metazoa; phylum Chordata; class Mammalia; order Carnivora; family Canidae; genus Vulpes; species Vulpes vulpes. The sequence goes on from NC_132791.1 coordinate 106,691,859, forward strand.
TTTCTTTGTTTTGTTCATCCTGTGCTCTCCTGGAAGACTCCAGATGGTGAGTAAATATGTTAAAGGGTTTTAAGCCACATTATCCAGTTAATGATACTCTGGTTTTTAAAAAGGTAATTTATTCTAGAGAATGTTCCAGTTAAAGGAAAAGTATATTTACCATGAAATCCTCTGCTCTGCCTCTTAAGCAATTTATGCAAGCGCTGTAGCTTCAAAAACCTCATTTGCCCAGAGTTTAATTCCTTTTCACTGTTTGTCCATGAGCTTTAAGATGAAGAGATATGTTTGGAAATGGGATATCCAGGATTTGTTTTTTCATGACAAGGTGGTTATGCCTCCCTGTATTTGCTGCAGACTAAATTATGTGGGATTCAGAATGAGCGTTGTGTATGCGTGGATGGTTGGTTAAGGTGAATATTAATGAACGCTGGATTTTAAGTATTTTTATTTGTAAGTAGGAGCACTATCTCTATCTTCCTTTTACCCCTTGGAAGAGAGAATATTAGTAATTATGTGGCAGAAAAATAGAGTTGTAGTCTGACCTGAGAAAGTTTGAGGCAAGTCCTATTACTTTACAAATAATATGTTAATATTATTGAAATTATCTCTCAAAATATTGGAAGGTTTGAAAATTTCTGGAGAAACTACATTTCTGGACCAGAATAATAGAGATTTTGTCTGGTTAGTTTGAGAAATTGCCTAAGAACATGATCTCTGCTGATGTGTGAGACTTTAATTCTCTACTCTCTTGTGCTTCCTAAGTAGAGCTTAGATTACATAACAGACCTCAGAAACATGTAGCTGGAAAATAGGTTTAAACTTTCTTATTTATTCTTTGGAGGACAGGAATGCTAGGAAAGTTTCTGGAAGGGTGCCCCCACCTGAACTCAATAAAATGAAAAGACTAAAAGGAAAAGATAGGCTTTGTAAATCTTGAATCATTTTTATATTTGATAATAACAACTACTTAAACACTGTGGGTAAAGTATGATAAAACAATTTTTTATATGTAGTCTTTTATACATATAACTGAGATTTACATTTATTTCTGGTAGGAAAAATTATAGCTTCCAAAATAAATCATTTCTGTTTGAAATAATGCCCCAGCTAAACGGTGAAAAGAATTTAAAAAATTCTTATAATAAAATTCTGATAATTCTCTAGTTATCAGATTCTCAGCATAATCTGAGTTGGAAATTTAGTAGGTGTTTGTTTTTGGATTCAGTACCACTTACCAATGGGACCAAAAGACTCCTTGATACAGGGTATAAAGAGCTGTCCTGTTTGCCCTCCTGTGTTCTGAAGAGCCCCGTTAGTGCTCCCAGAGGTTGGCTGCAGCTTTCATTGGGTCCACGATGAAAGTCATCATCTCCTTTTTATTTTATTTTTTATTTTAAAAAAATATTTTATTTATTTATTTGAGAGAGTGCATGCACATGCAGGGGGAGGGGGATGGACAGGGAGAGGGAGAGAGAATTTGAAGCAGACTCTGTGCTGAGGAGCCCCACATGGGGGTTGGTCTTGGGATCTTGAGATCAGGACTGGATCCAAACCCAAGAATAGTTGGTTGCTTAACCGACTGAGCCACCAACCAGGTGTCCCAACCTCCTCCTTTTTAATTAGGCCTCCTTCTCCTTGCTACAGATGTTGATCCCACTAGCACTTTCTAGTAAACATTCTAGAGGCCAGATATATCAGAATCTGCTTCCTGGTGCAGTATCCACCTTGTGTTATTATTAGGTCTTACCTTTAAATTGGCTGGGAATTGTAACCCTAAATACTTTTTTATTATTTGTGGAGGAGGAGGAGGTGAGGAGCTCCTCCTATGCTTCAGAAACACGCCTTCAGAAATTTTCCTCACCCTTTCTTTCCTTTGGTATGTATTTTCCCTTCCAATTTCTATCTTTTTTGCCTCCTTATCTAGTACTTTTACCATCGTTTATGCTTATATAAATTTATATCTGAGGAGCTCAGGCAAGGCTTCTTTTTAAATTTATACTTGTAAAGATTTATGTGTTAGAGAGAGAGAGACAGGCAGAGGGGCAGAGGGGCAGAGGGAGAGGGAGAGGGAGAGAGAAACCAAGTGGGGGGCCCGAGTGGGGGACCCAGCATGGGGCTTGATCTCATCACCCTGAGATCATAACCTGAGTCGAAATCAAGAGTTGGATGCTTAACTGACTGAGCCACTCAGGCGCCCCAGGGAAGGCTTGTTAAAGTAGGTGATGCTTGAGTTAATTTAGAACAAATAGAATTTTGCCAGGTGTGTAGAGGTGTGTGGTGTGTATATAGTTGAGATGGATGACAGAGTACATGGGAACCACTTCTGTAAAGAACTTGAAACAGTATAAGTAAGGGTGGAGAACCATAAATAGTTGCAATGGCTAATTGCCAGATATGGTGGTGGACGCACATATAAAGGCCAGGATATATTCTATATAAAGAAATTTGCACTCCATTCGTTAGCAGTGAGATACCATGGATAAATTTGTCTATATTTTCAGTACCAGATTTATAATAAGTAGATATTATTTAACATTTAGTTCTTCACAGTGTGTTCAATGTAATGTTATGAATTTGAAATGACATAAAGCTAATACTTCATAAATATCAGCAGACTTTAAAAGTAGATGTAAGTCAGAGTTAGTCTTGATATTTTACCTGAGAGTTTACACAACAACAACTTACAAGCAGTGTAGTAGGCCTATTGCCAGGTCCATTATGTATATGTCATATTAAATTTTCCCAGTGGGACACCTGGGTGGTGGCACAATGGTTGAGTGTATCTGCCTTTGGCTCAGGTTGTGATCCCGGGGTCCCAGGATCAAGTTCCACATCAGGATACTCCTGGGGAGTCTCCTTCTCCCTCTGCCTGTGTCTCTACCTCTCTCTCTGTGTGTCTCTCATGAATAAATAAATAAAATCTTAAAAAAAAATTCTTCCCATGTCTTTCTCAAGTAGGTAGTATTAATCCAATTTCGCATATAAGGAAATTTTGGTTTAAGTTAAATAGCTTGCCCAAGGTCCCATGGTAATCAACAAGGCTGGGATTTGAACTCAGAGTTGACTCCACCATAGTAGGATTTGAACTCAGATTTGACTCCACGCTAGTAATTTTAGCCACTTTGCAAAGATTACCTCAGTGATAAGTATATCACTGTTTCTCTGACTGGAGTGTTTATTTGAAAGGTCAGAATAGGGCAGCCTGGTGGCTCAGTGGTTTAGCGCCGCCCTAAGCCCAGGGCCTGATCCTGGAGACCTGGGATCAAGTCCTACATTGGGCTCCTGCTTCTCCCCCTGCCTGTGTCTCTGCTTCTTTCTCTCTGTGTCTCTCATGAATGAATAAATAAAATAAAACTAAAAAAAAAAAAAAAAGTTAAAAAAAGGAAAGGTCAGAATAATCCTTAAGGACTATATAGTATATGTTTTTGAGTCTTTTTAAAAATTTCATTAAAATTATTTAGAAATCAGAAATGAAGGATAGATAGCACTGCAATTTTTTCCTTTTTCTTTTTAGTATTATATTTGTGTGATGATAGACATCTCAGAAACAACTTATGTGATTCATAATATATAAATTGCAGAGTATATGTGTACATGGTTATTGGTTATAAAAGAAGATAGCTTTAGAAATGCTCATAGCAAGGAGCTGTCTTTTATATGAACTTTAAAAACATTAATGGATTTAACATGTAACATTTTCTTATTGCTCATGCAACATTAGATATTGGCATGGTGTAACCCTTGGTATGACATGGCTTTAGAGTGATCTGTCTTGTGTCACTATTTCATATCAGTGTTAACCTTATGTATGTTAATTGTTACTTTCTCATGGCTGCTTGGTTTTCAGAGCAGAGAAGAAAGTTTTCTGGATTACTTGAAACAATAGCTAACAAGAAGGAAAAGGTTTTGGTTTTGGTATAAGACAGGGTTGCTGGCGAAGGAGGAGAGTGTGACTGGGTGATGGGCATTAAGGAGGGTACGTGATGGAATGAGCACTGAGTGTTATGTGCAACTGATGAATCTCTAAATTGTACATCTGAAACTAATAAAAAAAAGATGGTTGGATTAAGGGCAGAAAGGATTAAAAGAGACAAGGTTTATAATGATAAAGTGTACACATTGATTATGCTTTAACAGCATTAACAAACATAAAGCTGAAACCATATGGATTATGGAAAAACAAACATTGGAGATAGCAGTGGATAATAGGGATTTAGAAGAACCCAATTAATATAAGGTAAATCTAATTGAAATATATTGAACTTTATACTCTAACAACAGAACACACCTTCTTTTCAATTTCTCTTAGAACATTATAAAAACTGATCATATGTTGGTTCATTAAAAACCCTCAAGAAATCCCCCAAAATAGGAATAATTGACCAGTATTCTCTGATCACATTACAATACAAGTAGACGTTAATAATTAAAAACATGTAAAACACAAAAACAGTATCATTTGTAAGTTACAACTCTAAATGAATTTTGGATCAAAGAGGAAGTAAGAAATGTAGAAAAGGACAATGAAAACAAAATATAGCCAGTGGGATCTAGCTAAAACTGCATATGTAGGAGGATTATTTATCTTAAAAATCCATATTAATAAACAGGAAAGAATTAGAGTAAATGAATTACCCATTGAACTCCTGGAGAGTGAAAATACCAAAATATATCCAAAGAGAGCAAAGGAAGGAATTAATAAAGGCTGAATAATGGCCTTTCAAATATGTCCTGTGAACGTGTTACTTTACTGTGGCTGCTGCAGCAAATGACCACAAACTTGGTGGTGTATCAGATTTATTCTCTCATGGTTTTAGAAGCTGGACGTCAGAATTCAAGGTGTTGGGAGAGCCCTACTTCCTCCAGAGGCTCTCGGGGAGGATTGGTTCCTCACCTTTTCTGGCTTCTGGTGGCTGCCAGTATCCTGTGCTTATGGCTGGTCGGTCACTCAGTCTCTGCCTCTCTCTTCAGATCCCTTTTTTTTCCTTCTGTATCTCTTATTTCTTTGTCTCTTAAAAGGATACTTGTGGTGGTATTTAGGGACCATGTAGATAACGGAGGGTTTTCTTTCCTTTTCCTTTTCCTTTCTTATTTATGAGAGAGACAGAGGCAGAAACATAGGCAGAGGGAGAAGCCAGGCTCCCTGCAGGGATCCCAATGAGGGACTCGATTCCAGGACCCCGGGATCACGCCCTGAGCCAAAGGCAGATGTTCAACCACTGAGCCACTCTGGTGCCCTGCAGGATTATTTTCTTATTTCAAGATCCTTAATCATAACCTGAAAAGATCCTTTTTTCAAATAAAATAGCATTCACAAATTCTAGTGACATGGATATCTCTTTGGGACCTGTATCAGATTACTGCATGTGGCGAAAGGGACTTTGCAGATGTGATTAAGTTAAGGATCTTAACGTAAGGAGATTGTCCTGGAAACCTGAGTGGGCCCCAGGTAGCCTCAGGGGTTTATAAGAGAGAAGCAGGAGAATCAGAGTGACTAGTAGATGTGGTGATGGAAGCAGGAGGTTAGAATGTGGAAAAGGCCATGAGTTGAAGAATACAGATGGCCTCTGGAAGCTTATGTAAGAGGCAAGAAACAGATTGTCCCCTTTTCTCAAGGGACAAGCCTTCTGAACATCTTTAAGTCAGACTGGTTTTGGACTTCTGATCTCCAGAACTATCAGATAAATAAACTTGTGTTGTTTTAAGCCACTAAGTTTGGAGTGATTTTGTTATAGCAGCAATTAGAATCTAATTCAGAGATCAAAGTAGAAATTGATAGAGTGCACTGAGTGCTGGGATGTGTTCTAAGCCCTTTACTTACGTGACCTCATTTAGTTCTCATAATAACCTTAGGAAATAGGATCTGTTACTGCTAAATGAAGGCACTGAGAAGTAACATTTTCAGTAGGTAATTAGAGATATTTAGGAGCTGTTTTATTTTAGAAAACAATGAAATAACTAATCTGTTAAATTTCATTTGGAAAGGACCATGGGCACATAAAGAATTAATTTTTTTTTTTTTTAAGAAGGGTGAGGGGCAGACAGAAGGAGAGAGAATCTCAAGCAGGCTCCACACCCAGCACAGATCCCGATGCAGGGCCCAGTTCTACAAGCCTGAGATTACGACCTGAGCTGAAATCAATACTGAGCCACCCAGGCACCATGGGCACATAAATAATTTAAAGAACCATAACATTTGTTCAGCTCTGATGAAGAAGTAGAAGAAACTGAATAAATTGGATAATATTTCTAGGAAGGCTGTATTTACCTAGAAGACTGACTTTAGAAAAGAGAGAAAATGGAAGCAGAGCAATTATAAAAGAAATAGAAAATTTGTTAAAGAGCAACCCTCCTTGCTACCCTAATCTGCAAGACTTGGATGATTTGGGAGAGGAAATCTGTGCCTTTATGAAAGGGGTAATACCAGTGCCATTTACATAGAATGGTATAGAGAATAGAAAAAGAAGGAACAGTTTCAACAGTTTTAAAAGATGATGGCAAAACTTGGTGAAGATTGCACAAAAGATTGATTAGTCTCACAGATAGATATCAGTGCAAAAATCTTTTATTTTTATATTTTCTTTACCATCCCCTAAAAATCCTTTAGATATTAGTAGAACCCAAAGTTTATTAAAGAATAATATACCACGATCAAGATGTGATTATTTTCTCCCCTTCCTTGAAAGCAAATTCCTTTTATAAATCATCATATAAATAAATCAAATGGAAAGTCTTATTTTGAAAAGCCATTCGTTAAAATACAATGTTCAATCTTGATAGAAAAAATAGGTGGCTGTTTGCTGTAACCTGATAAAAATCTCTGTGTGTGTATCTGTCTGTCTGTCTGTGTATCTGTTTCCAAAAGCCAGCACCATAATTACTGAGCAAACCCTGGAAACATTATCATTAACCAAAATAAAACAATGATAATCACTGGGAAGAAGGACTTCAGACAAGACAGTGTTGCCTAAGTTGAGTCTTGAAAGAGGAGTCCTTGTTTACCAAGCTAAGAGGTGAAAGGCCGTTCAGAAGAGAGGGGCTAAATATTACAAACAAAGTCATAGCAATGTGAAAAAAAAATCGGCAAGTTCAGGGAAGTAATTTACAGATAGAGCTTGAGTGGAGTTCATAAAGGCAGGCAATTTTTAAAAAGCATTTCACATTGATTTTTAAAATCAGTATATAGTCTTGAGAGGAACTATTATCTAATTGTTTGGACTTAAGCAAAGTTACATTTGGGCTTATAAGCTTTGAGAATATATTCTTTGGAAATCTTGGATTGCTCACTTCAGTATCCATGAGGTGCATTAACCCATGGGTTAGTGTTGAAGTTGGTGCACAGAGTGAAAGGAATGCTTTCCCTGGAAGTATCCTTGAAAACCTTTTACATTTATTATAAAGAACAGAATAAAAGCATACTCTCTTCATAAAATTAATCATAGCTTTTATTCAGCAATGAAATAGATTTGCTGTTTTTTCACTTGAGTACCGGGTGCCATACATTGAATTAGATTTTTTTTGAAGCTCTTTTTTTTATTAAAAATGCATGTCTTTAAACCATTTGAAATCCTACCTACTGCTGAATAGGGACTGTTGAGTTTGCATGAATGAATCTCATAGTAAGCTATGCTACTTAGTCTGTAGCTATTGAACAGAGAGATTGTAGTAGATACTTAACTTTTCTTTCTCAGTTTATTTTTATTTTTTATTTTTTATTTTTTTTTTCTCAGTTTATTTTTTAAAAAATATTTATTTATTTATTTATGATAGACATAGAAAGAAAGAGAGAGGCAGAGACACAGGAAGAGGGAGAAGCAGGCTCCATGCCAGGAGCCTGATGCGGGACTCGATCCTGGGACTCCAGGACTGCGCACTGGGCCAAAGGCAAGCGCTAAACCGCTGAGCCACCCAGGGATCCCCTCTCAGTTTTTTTAAAAAAAATTTTATTATCATTATTTTTTATGATAGGATCCTGATTTTTTTGAGGATACTTACCCCAGTCTTAGTTACTTAGGGATCAAGTAGGTTTCTACCTTCCTGTTGCAAGGATAAAGTCCATAACTCAAGCCATGACCAAGAGAGCACAGTACGGTCTTTTGGACACAGTGATTGGTTCAGAAGTAGATAAATAAATGGCCCAATTAAACTGAATCTGTGGTGGCTACCAGGAAAGAAAAAGGTGCAGGACCGTGGCCACCATGTGATTAGAAGGACTGCAACTTGTGTGTTGTGAAGTGGTGGAAGGAGGCTGGGCAACAATTGTTTGAAAAGTTGTATACTGCATGTGGATAGGTGTGGTTCATTATCCTGGTGAGGTGTGTTTTCTATATTCCTAAAGGGCTTGGTACTGCTCCATGCAATCTTCTGCATTCACCTGACGCTAACCCTGACCCTGGTTGACAAGCTGAGTAAGGCTCTGCTTGTTTTGGTAAATAAGGTTTTATGGAAGACATCCATGTCCTTTCCTTTTACTGTTATCTGTGGCTGCTTTCCTTCTTCAAAAGCAGAATTGTGATCGAGAACATATGGTTCACAAAGCTTAAAGTATTATTTGGTCCTTTACAGAAAAAGTTTGCTAACTCCTGACCTGGTTCTTTCAGCAGATGAAGTCATGCACGGACAAATGTACAGTTCATGCTATGTTCGGATTGTTCCTTAATATATCAGTCACTTTGGAACAAATTTGTATTTTCAAGACAAATGTTATAGCAAAACTGTATCTGAAACCTAAGATTATATATATGTATATATATATAAATTTCTTTTAAAGATTTAATTTTTTTAGAGAGAGAAGGTGGGTAGGTGGAGGGGCAGAGGGAAGGGGAGATGGGAGAGGAGCCGACTCCCTGCTGAGTGGGGAGCCCCACATGGGGTTTGATCTCAGGACCCTGGGATCACTACCTAAGCCGAAACCAGGAGTCAGATGCTTAACCGACTGAGCCACCCAAGCGCCCCTGAAACCTAAGATTATAGCCAACATATGAAGAGCAGGACAAAGTCAACCAGTGAAGACACTTTACTGAAAACATTTGAACCTTCTGAATCTTTCTGTGCTTGAAGTGAGACCAGTCATTAAGTATTTTCAGTTCTATGAGCCAATATATTTCTTTTGTTTAATCCAGTTTGAGCTATGTTTTCTATCACTTACAATAGAATTCTTAAAAAAACTTTTTAAAAATAGTTTTAGATTTACCAAAAAGTTACACATAGTACAGAATTCCCATTTATGCCACATCCAGCTTTCCCTTTTGTGAACATCTTACATTTAATGCTACATTTGTTACACATAATGAGTAAATATTGATACATAATTGTTATCTGTGGTTCATATTTATTTGAATCTTTAGTTTCTACCTAATGTTTCTTTTCTGTTCCAGGATACCAGGCTTCCCTTAGTCATCATTTCTCCTTGGGCTCTTCTTGGTTGTGACAGTTTTTCAGACTTCCCATGGTTTTGGTGACCTTGACTGTTTTGATTAGTACTGGTAGGTTATTTTGTAGAATTTTTAAAAAAATATTTATTTACTTATTTATGATAGAAAGAGAGGCAGAGACACAGGAGGAGGGAGAAGCAGGCTCTATGCCGGGAGCCCCACGCAGGACTCGATCCCGGGACTCCAGGATCACGCCCCGGGCCAAAGACAGGCGCTAAACCGCTGAGCCACCCAGGGATCCCCTGTAGAATGTTTCTTAATTTGAGTTTTCCTGACTTTTTTTTGATGGTTAGACTGGGGATGGGTTTTAGGGAAGAGTATTCCTGCAGTTTTCTTTTAAAAATTGCTTCTTGAGCAACAGGCATGGACAAGATGAGACAAATAAGAGGTAGATTGTTTTCATCTTCAAGATTTTTATAATTTTTATTTAAAAAAGTCATGTAACGCACACCTCCTCCCATCCCCAAACTAGAGTATATAGTTTTGTTGCCTGTCTCCCTGTCCTCATTTACCACCTCAGTTTATCATCCCTGTACTGTCCTTATGCAAGCTTTGGTATTTTGGCTGTTACACAGCACTGTATCTAATTGAAAAAAATCTGTTTTTAAATGGCTTATTTGGCATTATTAAAATGTTACACTAGTAAAAAAATGTTACTTAGAACACAAAAAAATTCAAGTAAGGAAACCTGTTACATTTTTAGGAGATTTTAGTCTAATATGTATGTTTTAATAATGCAGCATTTGTTTAATGCAGCTGAGATAAGGCGCACTATTTTTGACATGTCCTGCAATATGTTATTAAGTCAGGGTTATAAGTGTGCTGTGATGATATCTTGGAGTCTCACATCAGTTATAGTTCTCCGTTTTTGTTACAGCATCTGCCAATTGCAAGAAATTTCAGTGTATTATTAGATACTCTCATTTGCCTTTGGCAAGTAGTTCTGACAAATGAAAGATTAAAATTGAGCTGCTTATAGGTGGTAAACCACATCCTTTGTGTCATATGAAATACCTCCTGGGGTATTTTTCTGGTTTAACTGAAGCAGTGATTTTGTCCATTTTCAGTGAGATGTGAATTTCATTGAGCAAAGCAGTATGTTAGTGCCTGAGGGGCATCCCTTGATTACCCTGTATCTCAATTTATGTCATTTAAATTTCAAATAGCAGAACTGTCAAGTGAGTCAAAACATTTGAGGCTTAGATAAATGAAAATTCATGGATGCTATAAGTGCACTATAATTTATTTGAAATGTACCATTATGAAAGGTAAACCTCTGATAGGGTTTGGAGAGTAAAGTAAGACATTAAATATATATTTTGGGGGACAACTAGGTAAGGGCCAAATAAAGTATAATTTGAGATCCAAATGAATTATATTTGGTAGTCCAAATAAGGTTTCTTTATATGTAAAATGAGCAGATTTTTAGCCCTCAAATTAAGCATTTGTTGCCTTCTTGTAAATATTTTGGATCACAGATATATAAGAACATAAATTTGAGTATATAACATGATGGGAACTTTCCTAGAGCATTTTGTACAAGCATACCTTGCTCTAATTGTCATCTCAAGTGTTTATAGTGGTACTATGTTATGTACTATAGTAGTTATCACATACCAATTGTGGTTGATTTGTGCAAGTACTTAAATAAGAAATGTTAGTGGAGAAATAAGTATAAATTAAGATAAATTAAGTGGTATGGTTAGTAATAGTGTAACTATTATTGGTACAGCTTTATTGTGAATAATTTGCCCCAGTAGAACCAAGAATTTCCGAATAAATAAGTCAGAAGGTGGTGACTTTCTTGCAGATTGCTGGAACTCCGAGCCAAGAAAATAAAACTTGTTACATGTGTGTTTGTAATAAACCCCATGATTTTGCTTCCATTTCCCACAATGAGGGCCTTATTTGCTAATGAGGCAACTAGTGAGAGGGTGTAGTTGATGGTTATGTTGCTGGTACCACTCATTCACCTCTTAGTAATCACAACTAATGAACAGTTCTTCATATTTGAATTTATCAATATGAATTCTAAGTTATAGGGTCATATTTATACAATTTTAGTACTCTTAGAAATGCTATTTATTTTGCTTGAATTATTGATCATTTCAGAAAGTAAACCCATATCATTTGGGGCTGCATAATTTTTGTGCTTGTTTCTTTCTTATGAAACACCTGATCATTAAGCAACTGGGCTGTCAGATAAATAGAATCAACTGAAGAATTTCAAATGCAGATTCTAAGATCTGGTCTCTGGAAATCCAGTGGGTCTGTGTGGGGTTGGGAGAACCTGTATTTTTCTTTTTTTTAAAGCTACTCCTGTGATCATGATGTCCTGTCAAGTTTAGGAGCCAGCTACAGTTTGTGTAATTCTCTTACATTCTGAGGAACTCCTGGCTTTTGGTTTATATTGAAGGCATTGAGATGAGTAGGGGAGAGCTACATGTCCTGTTGTGTTAGATGTTCAATATTTTTGATGGCAACAATTTTATTCTGTGGTAAGATTTGAAAGATCTGACTGGCCCTAGAGGAGTATATATGAATAATGATACTGGTTTTAAAACATTTTTTTATACCATTCTTGCTGTAATGTGATATATGTGTTTCTGAAAAATCTTGTGGTTTTGCAAATCATACGCCAAAAAGGTCTGATAAAAACAGTCGTACAAATCACTCAAAATATATTCAGCTTTGTATCCAGAGCACTAATAAAAGCAACACCAGTCCTAATAATAAAAGTGCAGTTAAAAAGATGATATCAAATGGCGAGTAAGTAAGAAACATTACAGTAAATGTAGGATTTTATCTTTAAAAAAAGGTTATGGTTGCTTGACAGAAAGGGTGTCATGAAGGGTGTCATGAAGCATTGAGGCTGCTGAATTAAAGAGACAAGGGCAAAATATGCAAAAATGAGGAAGTAGCATGCAAAAGCCCTGCGGATGTAGTGTGGGACTCCATTGAAACCAGCATCAAAATGGTATGAGTGGGTATTATGTACAGAACAATGATACCCTGCGTTTTATTGCATCCACCATATGGTCATGAACTTCCTGTTAAACTGGATGTACCTGACTGAAAACAGGGAAAAAATTGTCATATATAATCTGGTTGTGATCTAATTCATATTACAGAAATGTGTTATATAGCAGAAGAGATCATATTTAGTGATCATTTTGGGGAACAGTGTAGTGATGATCTCTGGACTCTGACTCCCAGCTCCACCCTTGTGTCCTTGGGCAAATCATTTACCCTTTTTATGCCTATTTCTCTTGTATTATTAAAAGTATTTTCAGTGTTTTTGAAAATATTGTAGGGCAGCAGAAAGGAGAATGCTTTGGACTGGGGAGTGATTTGAAAATTTTTTTAGTGGAGGAGACATTTTACCTGTTCCTTCACAAATAACCTAAGAGGTAAATACCACTTATAAATTGTGTGACCTTGGGCAAGCCTCAGTTCCCACTTAAGTAATACAGGGATAGTGTTGTTTTCTTGATCACTCCACTAGGTTGTTGTGGGTATTGGAACTAAAATGAGATATTTTGTGAAAATTTACCATACAGTTAGTGGTAAGGTAGGAAAAGGAAACATGAATTTTTAGAGTTTAGTTTACTAGCTGACTACGTATGAGGTGGTCCTTAAGATTTCTTCCAACTTTGAAGATAGTTAAATTTCTGACATTTTTATAAGTGCTAATCATAGTTTCAAGTTGTGTGTATTCTCTGACACAAGTATTTATCTGGTCCTTCATTCTTTTCAGCATTATGTAGTCACTGGGCAAATTTTTCTTTACCATTCTAGACATTTACACCACATACTCAGTTAGACAGATGTTCCTGATTTCAGAGATGATAGCCTAACGCGAATGTCAGTCAATTTAAGAATTATCCCCACATTGATTCACAGCTGGGGTCTATGCAGTTGAGCATTCTGACATCTTGGTGTTATTTCCCGAATGTTTTGAATACTTTACTGATATCCTTGGATAATCTGGTTAATGATTTATGTCATCTGTGACTTTTTTTTTTTTTAAAGGTTTTATTTATTTATTTGAGAGAGAGTGAGCGAGCATGAACATGAGCCAGGGACAGGGGCAGAGGGAGAGGGAGAAGCAGACTCCCCACTGAGTAAGGAGTGGGGCTTGATCTCAGGACCCTGGGGTCACGACCTGAATCTAAGGTAGATGCTTAATCAACTGAGCCACCCTCATCTGTGAATTTTTTTTTTAAAGATTTATTTATTTATTTATTCATGATAGAGAGAAAGGCAGAGACACAGGCAGAGGGAGAAGCAGGCTCCATGCCGGAAGCCCAATGGGCGACTCCATCCCAGGACTCCAGGACCACGCCCCGGGCCAAAGGCAGGCGCCAAACCGCCGAGCCACCCAGGATCCCCTCAGCTGTGAATTTTTAAGGAGTTACGTGTTTACTTTTTGTCCTCCTCCTTTTACCCTCATATTTTCCCTTAGCTGACCAGGGACTCCTGTCTTTCATCTAGGTCTTCCTTCCTCCCCATCCTTGTTTAAAACTAACTTCTTTTGTGTTGCCAATTTAGTAAAATTAAGTTCTAATTAAAATAATTTTCAACTTACGGTTTGAATGCTCAACAAGCTTGACACTCTCAAAGATAATTTGCTTTTAAATTGTTGTTAATCAAAATAAATCTCTAAATAGGTAATGAGTCAGTTTTATTAATGAATGTGTGCATATTTTTGAACTGTTTGGGGATAGAAAAAAGGATTGAAAATTTGTTTCAAGCCACACTTGAAGGAAGATTCTTAGTTTTTCCCTTAGAAAACAATACTGTGACCATATTTTCTTGTTGTCTACTCATTTCATGGAATGTGTTAACCTGTTTTTGTTGTTCTTTAATATTTGACTGTGTAGTTTAGGAAATTTTTTTTTTAAATTTATTTTTAATGACTGAAAGAAATCTAAAACCGCAGCTTCTGGAAGAACCACTTATTCTTGCCAGTCTTGTACCTCTCCTCAAACTTGACCTTGGCCTCTTGTCGGGCCTTGCGTTTAAGAGCAGGGTCTCTGAAGACATCCTTGTTGACGACAGTTTTGTCCAAAGGGATATCCACAGAGTACCTTGTGGGCATGAGGTGATTGTAGTTATAAACTTTCACAAAAGACTTGATCTTTGACCTCTTGGCGATTTTCTTCTTGCCCATGGCAGCTGTCACTTTTCGGGGACAGCAGTCAATTCCGGCCACCAGAGCATGGCTGTAGGGACGGTCTGAGGTGCCATCATCAGTGTTCTTCACGATGACCGCTTTGCGTCCGGAGTAGCGTCCGGCCAGGACCAGCACCACCTTCCCGGGTTTCATGAACTTGCCCATCTCGACACCAGCCCAGTTTAGGAAAATTATAGTGAATTCAATTCTCAGTGCTTTTTCTTTTAAACATTCAGTTCCCCCAAATTCCCACTCTTCCCTTGGCTTACTTTCTCTTTGTCATTTGCTTTGAAATATGTCAGAATGCTTTAAAATTAGTAAACTGCTTGTACTAACTAGTCTTAGGTGATGTTTTTATTGTGCTGTTATCTGTTTTGTATTTTATATTTGAAAAATGACAGAGTGGATGCTAATCATTGGCTGGTTGTTTGATGCTGGCAGACAAACCATGATGAATTGTCTTTTCCATTTGTTCACCTAAGAACTTCTTGTTAGTTTGTGAATATAGTTGATAATTATAGAATCTTTTTTTAACTATTCTTTGGCTTGTAGATTCTGATACACTGGTCAAATAATAACTGTTTTCTCGGGGTAGATGGAGAGGAGATGGTCTAGTTCTTGGTAAACTGTTGGATTTCCAAGCTCATGAAGATGTTTGTTGTTTATCTCTCTTACACATTGTATGGGAATTGGTATGGGGAATTTCTAAGATATGCAACCTGTTATATAGATTAATCTTTGACCTCTTGATTCCTACTAATGATTTAATTTCAGATGTTTAAGAGTTAGTGAATTAAATTTACTGTACTAGGTATTGGGGTAGTTCCATATTTCAACTTTATTCATCTAGGTGGTAGTTTATTCCAGGATATCAGTTGTTTCTAATTCCTGTCCAAATAGGAGCCATGATAATGTTTCTGTCCCCTCTTTTAAGGATATTCCATAGTTCATACAGCTTTTATGTTGCCATTCTAAAATAATAGGGACTGACTAGTGGCAAACATACTGGGTAGAGTTTTAGTATTAGTCATAGATTGTTCAGATATGTGCAGTTATTGCCAATGAACTTAGATCATGTAGGAGGACATATAGATGTCATAGGTGGCAGTAGAGGATGCAAGAACCTATTTAGGTTAGAAGTCAAAACAACACTTGAAACCTCTTAACATGTGTTGCCTTGAATAGCTGCCCCACTAATACCCGTTTAAGTCATTGGAAGAATATATTATCTATAGCCTTTTGGTTACTTTTGCTTAATCTTTACTGATATTTTACCACTTTGTTTATTTGTTCATTTGATTAATATTTATTTTAGAAGGCTGGTAGATGAGTCAGAAAATATCAAAGCATTCCATATAGCTTTTAAGAATTAATACAGGTAGGGGCATCTGGGTGGCTCAGTTACTTAGGGCTCCGCCTTTGGCTCACGTCTTGATCTTAGGGGCCTGGGATCGAGCCCCCCCACTGGGCTTCCTGCTCAGGG
The DNA here is from genome assembly GCF_048418805.1 of Vulpes vulpes. Lineage (NCBI taxonomy): Eukaryota > Metazoa > Chordata > Mammalia > Carnivora > Canidae > Vulpes > Vulpes vulpes. Next base: position 106,707,952 of record NC_132791.1, read on the forward strand.
AGGAATGTTTCTCCCTCACCCTTCCTTCCTCCCCTGTTTGTGTGCATGCTTGCACACGCTCTCTCTCTCTCTCTCTCTCAAGTAAAGAAATATTTTTTTTAAAAGAATTAAAGCCTGTTAAATGGAAATATGATAGCTCGAGGAGTCTGTAGGACCAGACTCTTGGCATATTAGTCAGCAAAATCCTGAGTGTTAGAGAATATGCAGATTTGATTTCTTTAACAAATATGTGACAAAAATGAAGGAGGATTATTAACTGTAACTATTAACTGTAATACCACCATGTGTGGACTTTGTGATTGAAACAAACTATTTGTTTAAAAAAAAAAGGTTCCTGACAATTAGAAAACCTGATGCATTGACTATGTATTTATGATATTTAGGGATTATTGGCTGATTACTTTAGGTGAGATAATGGTATTTTAGTAATTTACAAAAGAGTCCTTATCTCATGAGAATTTTTAACATTCTCATGAGATAGTTTAACATTTTTTAGTAGATCCAAAACATAGATTCATGAAACGTCTTTCTTTTACTATGTCTTCTGTGTTTTTTTTTTTTTTTTTTTTTTTTAGCACTTACTATTTACAAATGTTGTGGTACATATATAGTCTATATCTCTTGTTTCATCTGATCACTTCAATTGCAGTATAATTGGGCAAGGTTATTCTGATCAGATGAAGAAATTGAATTTAAGAGATCTCAATTGCCTGAGTTCACATAGGTAATAATTGGCACAGAGGAATTTGAGTGATCTTAACTTTATTAAATTAAAAAAAATTCAACATTATTTCCTAAATGAAAACCATGGATACTTAGCACTGCTGTTTTTAAATTGCTTTGTATATTTAACTTGAATACTACTTATAAATAGTAAAATAGTAGTTTAATAAATTACAAATCAGTAAATAATAAGTTCAGTTTCTAAACATACTTACTTTTTTTAAAAAAAAAGGTTTTATTGATTTATTTAGAGAGAGTGAGTGATAGAGAATGCACAAGCAGGGGCAGAGGGAGAAGCAGACTCCCTGCTGAGTGGGGAGCCTGACGTGAGGCTCAATCCCAGGACTCCAGGATCATGACCTGAGCCGAAGGCAGATGCCCAACTGACTGAGCCACCCAAGCACTCCAGAACATGCTTATCTTACCACAAGGGCATAGAATCTGAAGATTCTGAATTGACACTTCAGAAACAGTATTATTATTTTGAAGTACTTTTTGATATATTATAAAATATACTTTGCATTTACTACATCTTTTGAAAACATCGCATGAAAACATCACATGAAAAGTGCCACAGATAGTAATATTAATGTCTGGTTCTAGCCAAATCAGAAGAAATAGGCAGATAATCCCTAATTAATGTGTCAGTCAAACTTAAATATAAATCTGCGTACCTTTTATTATTTTATTTTATTTTAAAAATGATTTTATTTATTCATGAGAGACACAGAGAGAGAAGCAGAGATATAGACAGAGGGAGAAGCAGGTTCCCTGCTGGGAGCCCTATGTGGGACTCGATCCCTGGACCATGGGATCATGACCTGAGCCAAAGGCAGATGCTCAACCACTGAGCCATCCAGGTACCCCAAATCTACGTATATTAACTTCTTTTTACTTCTGTATTATAGTTTACTCACCAAAAGATTACATTATTACTATTATTATTATTATTTTTGTAATTGATTAAATTTACCAGAAGAAATTTCTGTAACAATGGATAATGGGGAAAAAAAAATCATTGAATCATTTTGCTTTCTCCTGATTGTTACTCCTTAAGTTTACATTTAGCATTTTTCTTTGAAATATCATTAACAGGAGATGATCCAGTTACAGGAATTATCAGAAGTACTGTACATAAATTTCAGTTTTTTGCCAAGATCATAGTTTTCTAAGGCCCTAAACTTGTAATGGAAACCTTTTGGTTCTGTATCTCACTGATGATGACATATTCAATCACAATTCTAGCTCAGGAAATAATTTCTTTAATTCAGTGTTATATTAAAGAATACCGAGTTTTATTTTATTTTTATTTTTTATTTTTAAAGATTTTATTTATTTATTCATGAGAGACATAGAGAGAGAGAGAGAGAGGCAGAGACACAGGCAGAGGGAGAAGCAGGCTCCATGCAGGGAGCCTGACATGGGACTCGATCCTGGGTCTCCAGGATCAGGCCCTGGGCTGAAGGTGGCGCTAAACCGCTGAGCTACCCGGGCTGCCCAGAATACTGAGTTTTAATTGTCTTTATAAGGCCTTTACCAAATCAGTTGCAGCATAATTCTTAATTTTCAAACACTATGCTTTTATTACTTTTTAGCAGTGTTTTCATTTAAACATTACATGTAGATGTTGTATTTTAGTGGCCTTAAATTCATTGCTAGAAGAATTATAACTTGTTTCAGAGTTTACCTTTATTTGTTAACACTATAGTTTTGGTTATTTTATCTGTAGATTGAAACACTGTTGTGAGTAGTGTCTCAGACCAGTGAGGATTTGTTGAGATCTCTAGATTATGGTGAAGTCGGTGTTTTTGTTTTGTTTTTACTGAGTCTCCTAATGGAATGCTCACGTTAAGACAACTTGCCCGTAATGTGTGCCCATGGCTTGGTAGATGTATGAATCGTTCTCTGCAGTCTCTAATTCCATTTGAAAGAATATATTAATGCTGATATCATGTTCTTTTTCCCTAGTGCAAGAGCACCTTGAGCTCTTGAGTATGTATGTATGTATGTATTCATTCATTCATTCATTCATTCATGAAAGAGACACAGAGATAGGTGGAAACACAGGCAGAGGGGGAAGCAGGCTCCAATGCTTAAAAACATTGTAGATAACTTAAAGAAAAAAGTAAAAATTACCCAGAGTATTTTTGTTATATGATCTCCAAGTCTTTATATGTATATATATATATATTTTTTTTCTTATAATAATGGTATCTGCTCTATATAGTTTCTAATTTTTTTTGTTTACAGTTAATGATACCAAACAGACTATATCATTATGGTTAAAATTTGTGTCGAGGAAGTCTGGTTAGGTAGACTGTCATAGTATTTTTCTTCAGTCAGTAGTTACATGAGATGAAGATTCTAGAATGTGTAACAACTGATGGTAGTTACTGATACAGTGAAAACATAGCCTGAGATTATGTATTTGTTGAAGGCAGTATTCTACATTATAATGAATACTGCAGATTTTTAAACTTGAATACCAGCAAGTATGCTTTTAATCTTTGGTTGGCTAAGGATACAGAATTTAAAAACAATAGATGGTTTTAGTTAAATATTGAGAGCTTATGCATATACTTGCTAAATTTCCACTTAAATTCACTTATTAGATTGGAAATGTCATGCTGAATTGTCTTATGATCTAGTTTTATATGTACTTTGTAATCCTTATATTAATGTAATGAGAGGAGTATTTGAACTTTCAGTTCTAATTTTTGATTTTCCATTCTTTACATTAATGAAAGGGACTCAAATAAGTAGAAAATTATTTCTTATTTGAGATTTACTTCCCTTCATTTATTAGATTACTACTCTCCTTCAAGTATGGTAAAAATTGCTAAGTGATAAAACTAAAGAAAGCCAAGTATTTAAGATGAAATATCTTACTTCTCAGTTTTTGTACAATTACAACAATAAAAGCATTCCGTGGTGTCAGTGATGATGAGCATGATGTCTGTCCTTTATAGAGGATCTTATCTTTACTGTGCAATATGATGGTTTCGTTACATGCATTATTTCTTATCCACACATTAACTTTACAAGGTTATTATTATTCCTCTTTTAGAGATTACCAAACTGAGACTCACTTTAAGTTACTTACCTCAAGCCGCACTATCTATAAATGACATAGTTGAAATTTGAACCAATGTCTGATTTCAAAATATTCCCATTTCTATTGAAATTTTTTTCCAGTTTCATAAGACAGCTTTTTGGAATACAATATATTTTTTAAAATACATACATTATTGTGATAGAAGTGATGTTTTGTTAAGATATCCATTTTTTTGAAGTTTAGCATTTTTGAAGAGTTGTTCAGAGTTAGATCCCTCTTGAAATATATATTTCTAAAGAGGCAAAATCTATTCTAACATGATAGGTTCCATTTTCTAGTCAAGTAGATTTTTCTGTTATTTTTAAAGCGACCTATAGAGGAGCATGTTAAATCGATTTACTGTACTGTAGATATTTTAATGAAATTTATTTATAAATAAACAAATACATTTATTTTACTTAAATAAATTTTAACAAAATAAAGTGTACATAATTGTTTGCCCTTTTGATACATTTGTAAACTCAACTAGATGTCTGTGTATGATGATTCAGAACACAAGAGTATTGTATAGTAAGAAAATAGTTATTCTTTTGAAGTTAGTTATTACAGTGTAACATACCTACAAACCACCTACAACTGGTTAGAAAAACAATTGAAAAATTTTAAAGATATTATTTATTACTTATTTAGAGAGAGAGTGCACAAGTAGGGGGAGGGGCAGAGGCTGAGGGCGAGAGAGGATCTCAAGTAGACCCTGCTCTGATCATGGAGTCCCGCTTGGGGCTTGATCCCATGACTCTGAGATCCTGAGATCATGAACTGAGCTGATATCGAGTTGGCTGTTCAACTGACTGAGCCAACCAGGCCACCTGGTTAGAAAAACAAGTTAAAGATACAAGTAATCTGGAATTTAGAATGAATATATAGTATAAAGATGATTAATGACATTTGTACATTATATTTTGTGATTTTTACATTGGAAGAAAGTCTCCAGTTGCAAGTATTTTAGGAGGATTCATGCTTAACTTTTCTTTCTAAAAGTTATACACACACACACACACACACATACATTAATTACACTAGACATGTTACTCACATTGAGAATACACAATTTTTGGTATATCTGTGTTTAGAATCATAATTGTGAAGCATTCTGTGGATAAAGCTTGGTGCCTAGTTCAGGAGATCTTGATTGACCTTTTGGCTATGAGCCACGGGGTGTTTTGAACAGAATTGATAAAACAATTCTAAGTTAAAGTGTTGGTAAAGGAGCATGAAATGGGAGTATCAGGACCCTGCTGCTGTTTTGTTTTGTGATCACTTACGTGTACCTTTTTTTTTGTAGTCAACCCAAATGTGTGGAGGATGCTGTATAGAAATGAATGCAGGTCGCCAGTATACAACAGAATTAAGAGATCAGAGCAGGCCAAGCTAATGAGCTAATGTAGTTGAAATTGAAAGCCACGTATTTTCTCCATAGAAGTACTTCATATGGTGGTTAGATTTTTAGGTAGATTTTTAAAAAGTATTTTAAATGCAGACTTATAAACTGAGTAACCCTGGACAGATTATTATGCTAAACTTCAATTTCTTCACCTGTAATGTGAGGATTAAAATAGCTCCTACCTGTGAGTATTACCTAATTAATTAGAATTATTTTGTAAGGCCCGTGGCACAATGCTTGGCACAGAAAGTAAGTGTATATTTGCTGTTGTTATTACTACTTTACTGCTGCTAGAAAAATAAGCTACCTTAAAAACATTTTTCTTGAAAAAAAGAAAACATTCTAATTTCAGATTCTTAAACTCTTGCTAAAATTCCTTTTCCTCTTGCTGCGGTGGGTTTAGAAATTCCCCTTTCCCTTTGTCTTCCTTATCGCTTGATCAGTAGAAGATAAAGACCAACTGGTTGTAAACTGTCCATGATGAGGCCTGTGGTTTAGGTCAGAGACTTGTGCCCCCACAAAAGTTTGTTGGGGATGTGAAGCCTGATCAGGTTTTAAAGCAGTCAGGGAAAGGAGTGAAAGCAATTGTGGTCTTCAGGGATATGGAGTCCTCTCAGCTTTTGGCAACCCTAGTGATCGACTCCGCTTTGTTCCTTACATGCTCTCTGCCATTCACTACCTTATGTTTCTGCTGGATTTTCACTAGCTATTGAAGAAGGGAACAGAAAATAGGTTGATTTTGAAGCTGAAACCTTTTTTTTGAACTCCTGATAGCAGAGTCAAAACTGTGAGAGCTGTGGAAGGTCTTCCTTGCTTGGTGCATAGGTCAGGTTGGTGGGATGGAAGCTGTCACCGCAGTGGGGTGGGCGGGGAGGTACGGTTCTGCAGTGGTCCTGGGACTAGAAACGAAGATGTCCCGGGTGAGCTTGTGTTGATTAGACCGCCCTAGCGTTCTCTGGAAAACTACTGCTTACAGTTCACATTTTCAGGTTTGAAAGGGCTTGGGAAAGTGAGGCAAATCAATGACAGTAATGAAGGAGCAAAAAATTAAAAGGAAAGGTGAATTGGACTCATGAAACACATTAAAGGAGTTAGATTTGTTTAGAAGAAAAAAGCAGACCTAAATACTGTTATTTTAACATTTAAAAATCTGATTCTTTGCTGAGGGATATAAAAGACTGTTAAAGTTAGTTATTATTTTTGCGAGGGTGATATGCGCACGATACAGTGAAAACCTGTCTCCCTCTCGTTCCGTGTTTTCCCCCTGGAGACAGCAGCTTTCACTGGTGCTGTCCTGTGCATCTTCTGTGCATGTAGTCCTGTGTGTTTCTCCTTCCTCTTCTTTGAAAATGTGTTTGGGAACATGTCATCTATACTGTTGTCCACATTTGCCTCTTTTCTCTTTGCCTTGATACTGTGCCTTAGTCGTGACCAGTAGGGCCGCCTTGAGTTTCTCTACCCAAATGTATTGCATTCCGTTCTGTGGAGATTCCGTAATTTGATTATCCAGTTTTCCATTAATGAGCAAGTTAGGTGGTTTTTGCTATTCTGTTGTTATAAAGTTTACTGCTGTGAGTATTTCTGTTTCTTTGTTATTTCCACCTGTGAAAATAAAGTAATTTCCCAGGGCAGCCCAGGTGGCTCAGCCGCCTTCGGCCCAGGGCATGATCCTGGAGACCCGGGATCGAGTCCCACGTCGGGCTCCGTGCATGGAGTCTGCTCCTCCCACTGCCAGTGTCTCTGCCTCTCTGTCTCTCCGTGTCTCTGATGAATAAAAATAAATAAATAAATAAAAAAACAGTAATTTCCTAGAAAGGGAATTGCTGGGCCAAAAGATGAGTATCTGACGTATCAGTGGTTGGTACCAACGTGGTTATTTTCTGAGTAACAGTTGTGTTATTGTCAGTGTTACAGATGCTGTAGTCTTCACTCCTTTCCCAGCAAGTCATTTTATTGCTGCCATGGGCGTCTGCAGTTTAAATGGTGTGTTAAAAATGTTGCATGCTTTTATTTGGTGTAATTGTCAAGTCTTTTAACTTCTGGTATTTATTTATTTATTTATTTTTAAAAGGCCATGGACAAGCCTGGCTGTTATGTCCCATTTTGGATACCTGAGCAAGGTGTATCTGGCAGTTATTACTGCGGGGAAGGAAAGATGGGTGTAATATGAGAAGGCATGAAGTTGGGCAGGTCCCTGCTGCATGCTTGTCATGTCTCTGAGTTGCGATCCTCCTTAACTGTGAGGTCTGTAACTGTGCCTCTCATTGTGGTTGGCCCAGGAGACTTCTACATCATAGTGTTATCTTTCTGGTTTTCGGTTTACCTTTCATAATTCATTTTGAAATAGCAAAATAAGAAAATCTTGTACTTTGAAACTGTTTTTAACTTGTTACCTGGAAACCCGTGTGGAGAAAAATAGTTATTAGATCAATAATTAGTGAAAACTCACCTTCATTTGGGTTCTGCGTTGGATTATGTAGGTCACAGAGCCTGAGGCGGTGGGAGGGGCCTCGGTGTCACAGGTGTGGAGCCATCGGATGCAGTGAGCCTGCTCTATGTGATTTCCTGTCTTTACCCCAACTGTAATTAGACTAGTACGTAATAGACTGTGGCCCGGCGTGATCACATATCACTGTGCATCAGCCACACACCTGGGTATACATAAACAGAGCCGAACAACTTGAACATTGGTGGTGTTCTTTATTTCATGCCTTGAGGATTAAATTTTTTGAATACAAGATGGAGACTGAAAGTGAGAGTAGCACGTCAGGAGATGATAGTGTCTTTGGGTTGGATTCTGAAGTTATAACCGAGATGACTGGCAGTGAAGAGGGAGAGAGGGAAGATGACTTCAGGTAATTATGGAATTCACCCTTCTCTCTCTCTCACTTTTGTTCCTCTGTCCACTCTCTCCACCCCTGCACTCGTTTCCAATCCTTCCAGTTTTAATCTCTTCTCTGGTGAGACTATCTTTTTTTTTCTCTGGGGAACGTTTTGGAGCTGGAAAGAACAGGTTTCTAGTTGCACGTAGCGCTCTTCATTCCACAACATGCCCTGAGCTTATAAAATGCATTTTAAATGACTTGTTAGAACACCAGGAAGAGAAGGTGTTAGACAGGTTTTGTAGTAGCATTTCAGGAATTTCAAGTAGAGACTCATAATGAATGAAGTACCACTCCTTCCTGTATCTGATTTGTACCCAATAGATTTGATCTGAATTTGAATATAATAGGTTTTTCTTCCTCTTTTTTGGAATGTTTGTATGTATCTGTGCCCAGGTGCATGGATACTTCTGTTGCTTTGTTCATGTGTATGAAACATTTTGACCATAAGTACAAATTAATTATTTTCATGGCTTTGATCCCTACTCTTGTCCCTGACCTTGTGTCTTACTCCCCTTCCTCTCTTGGTTTGCATTTCTAGTTGTAACTTCATAACTTCTTTTAGGGAATGCCTCCTAATTAAGTAGATCTTGAAGTTTGGTGGCACAGGTGAAGAAAAAGGTTTTACGTGCAGCTTGTGAGTGCCATTGGTTTATTCTGTTTTAAATTTTAGAAGGCTTTTTTTTTTTTCAAACAGGTTAGCAAATTCATTCTTTTGGAGTTATTAAATCATGAAGAAGTTTGTTCTCTATATTATCACTGCCACCCACGTGAGCAATTAAACATCTTTTATAATTTTACCTGTGAGTGCTTGGGTAGGTGAACATACCATTATTTATATCAGATCTTGTCTTTATGTTTAATGTTCAAAAAGAGTCTCTCTCAAGTTAAAGAATTTCTTTATTCACAGATTTGATTTTTAATATCTAGGATATGGGAGCCTGGGTGGCTCAGTCTGCTGACTGTCCACTTCTTGGTTTTGGATCAGCTCATGATCTCGGGGTTCTGAGACTGAGCCCCACGTTGGGTTGTGTGCACAGGGCAGAGTCAGCTTGAGATTCTCTCAGCCTCCCTCTGCCCCTCCTCCTGCTGCCTCACACACTCTCTCATAAATAAAATCTTAAAAAAACTAAAGGATAAATGGCAGAAAGGATTAAATATAAGGAAGTCTTGGTAGCTCACATTAAATTTCCCACTCAGTGTTTAAAATGAATAAGTATGTTTTAAATTTTGTAGAAAAGTTTAATGTTCAAAGTATGAAAATGAACTATTAGCATATGAAGTTCTTTTTTTGTATCAACTTTCTCATTCTTCCCATGATTTTATGTGGCCTTTCCTATGTGAGTAAGCTACTTCTCTACCAAAATATGCTTTTTTTATGTTCCATAAATTCTTTATAATATGGTCAGTGTCTCATGGACAGTTAGAAAAAAATAAAGCATGTATTTTGTTGGTATTAAAACTGTTTAACTTGGTATTAAAATTATAAAAGTTATTTTGGGGTATTAGTCAAAGGAAGAAATAATCCAGACTTTGTTGTTGTAATAGATTTGGTACTGTCATCCTTGATTTACTTGTTAGGCAACAGGAGCCTGTCTGGGTTTTTCTTCTGACTATTAAATTTGAAAGCAAATCTTTCTTTTTTCTTCAAGACTATGTGATAGCATTTTCATCCTGAGAAACTGAACTCTAGTGTTTGCATTGTTTTAGGAAACCATGACACACCACAGGGCATTGATCCTTTTTATAATATTTCATATCTGAATATCCTCATTGCTCTCCCAGACCAAATATGCCTTTGAGATTTGATCTTTCTTTGTCCGTGCAACAAAGAGATCTGGGTAAGGCCATATTTCATGTAGTGTTTCTCACCTATTCAGCAGTAAGACATGAGGAAATGTGGCAGCAGAGTGCTTTTATGACATTCGCAGCGGCGTTCCAGCTAAAATGCCTAACAGAAAAATGTGTGTGTGGGTGTCGAAGGTGAAGGGTTGTGGTAGGAGAGTTGCAGCTGTAACCTTGGGAGAACTAAATAGTAGACTCAGTGTTACACATGAGAAGTGTTTTAATAAAAGCAATTTAGTAATTAAGAAAATATACGGAAAACTCTTCACGAGTTTCTTTAAAATCTCTGCTAAAACACATTAAATTAAACTGTGTTACTGTTTACATTCTAGTTAATTTTCATTTACACACAATAGCATTGTGTCATTTGAGACACCGTGACTGAGAAAATCATACCCTACCTACAATGTAGGTTTGTGGTGCTTCTAGCTATCATCTGCCTCAGGAAGAAGTACTCACAGAGGGGCATTCATATTTATCCATTAGCTTTTGGAATAACATTTATTTTTATTGGCTGGAGGAAAGGATACTTTTTCTTACATTCTAGCACTGTGGGAAGTTACTCAATCTCCTTCATTGCAGTAGTTCAAACTTGTCTACCACTGACTCACAAATCTCTCATTTTCTGAGTTCTCATTTGTAGAGTAAAGCTATTACCTACCCATTATCACTGTTAAAATAGTTCTTAGACTAGAACATTTAGAGATTGCCATAGTCCTTAGAGTAGAAGAGTCCTTAAGAATCATTAGAAGTGCCCTTCCATCAGGAGGAATATGGTACAGAAGAGGAAAAGGAGAGGTGCTTTAAATATTTTAAGAAAGAAAAATTTAATTTTGGAGTTGTTATATGCAGCGTATTAAGCCAAATATGTTATGTGCAGTTTGTCACTTATCTGTCAATCCTATAAAGTTGGTAGTATTTTTCCCATTTTCCAGATGAGGAAATTGTCACTCAGAAAGGCACACATAGACCACGATGTAAGTATATGGTAAAGCAAAATTTTGAACCGAGATGTAAATGAATTTGAAAGTGAAAGACTAAATATGTAACTGTTAAATCTTAGTTCTGAAATTCCTTTCTTAGGAAGGGATTTTGAGTAATGGTGATATATATACAACAAACATAAAAGTGAACTAGCGCATACAATAATGTGATCTTTTAGACACCTAACAGTTATTACTAACTTGCAATCATGAAAGGTATTGGTTCTTTGGCATTTAAGGTTAGAAATGTTTATTATATAATCCAGTTAATCTTTTCTAATATTATATTATTAACAGATACATAGCCTGGCAAATATGACATATTGTTTGAAACACAGATGATACAGTGCATAGTTGAACCACATCTTTAGAACTGTGCACGTTTAATTAATTAATTAACTAATTAATTATTTTAGAGCATGAGCAGAGAATGGGGCAGAAGGAGAGAGAGAGAGAATCTCAAGCAGAGTCTGCAATGAGTGCAGAGCCCGAAGTCGTATTCCTTCCCATGACCCCAGAAATCATGACCTGAGTCAAAACTAAGAGCCTGTTGCTCAACTGGCTGAGCCACCCAGGTGCCCCATAGAACCATGTGCTTTTAAAATCAATCTATAGATGCCTTTACTTATATCTCCATCATAATAACATGATCTTAAGTGAGAAGAAAACTTCTAACTTTAATTAAACTAGATAACTTAGTGAGCATATATTAATTTTTTACGTCTTTATTGTTTTATAGCAACATATGCTTAATAATAGTTCATGTACTTGATTGGTTGGTTGGTTGTTTTATTAATTTTCTGCCTTATTTGAAATGATACTGTGAGGAGATACTGCAGCAGCCTAAATAAGTAACCAATGGCTTGGAATATGGGATTATATTTCTTCTAGGTTCTTGCTTTTCTTGTAGATCTTATAATGCTTTATTTTGATTGGCTGAACTTCTGTGGAAGCCTGTAAGGCTGTTTCATGACTCCCTGCTTTTAATAACATGACTGTTCTTTTGTTGTCTTCGGAAATTATTGATTTTGGGATTCCTCAGTGAGGTTTTTTTTTTTTTTTTCTTTTAATTGTTAAAGTAGGCTTCATGCCCTTTGTGGAGCCCAAGAGAGAGCTTGAACTCACAACCCTGAGATCAAGAGTTGAATGCTTAACTGAGCCACCCAAGCACCCCTCCACCATCTCAGTCAGTTTTTATGAGCCTGGAAAGGTAGACAGGTAGCATTAACAATTAACCAATGACATATATACCAGTATCACAACCCAAGTCTGTTTTATAGTCTGTGACTTTTTATAGGCACCTCAGCCTTAATAATCTGTTATGTATAATACCAAAAAAGATGTGTATGGTGCAAACAAAGATGATATTCTGTAACATTGGATTTATTATCTAGAATACAGGTTAGGTCTTAAAATATTCTTTCAACATAAAATATAATTTTCACTGAACACACTTTTATCGGTGTCACAAAGATAATAAATTTAATTGGGATCAGCAAAGTCTGATGTGAACATCACTTAATCTCAGAAAATTTTATGCAGTATTGAAGTCTAGCCTTTAGGCTGTCTTTATAATCTGTGAAATAAATCTGTCTTACCCATGAGGCATGCTGGTACAAGGCTTTCTTGGTATTTCAGTAATTAAACTCTTTGGGATGGAATCCAAGGTGAATGTTTCTTATATCTATCTGTGAGTTTTTTGATGTTCATGAAGGGCCTTAGAGAACAGTATAATACTATATGAAAGTTCCTGACTATTAGGTTGTTTATTTAAACATTTGAAAACCAATTTTTCCATAACCTTTGTATTTAACTTAAATTTAAATTAAACTCCCTTAAACAGTCATTTCCATGTTCACACGTAGTAAATGAAAATTCCTGAAACCTATAAAGCTCTGTTTATAAATGTAAGATAGTCCCTTTAAAAAGAAAATCAAGTGACAGCCTAGCAAGATTAAAATCAGAACAAGCAAAACCATTCTAGATATTTAATTTTAGAACATCTGATATACTTTTATATACTGTTAATGATTAGCTTCCCTTTCCATGCTTATGTTGAGATATGTATTTTATTATTTGAAAATCAAAGAATTTCTTCCACTCAGATGTGAAGTTCTCTTTTCTTTCTCCTTCCTCTTCTCTTAAGATGAGATCTTCAGAATACTTTTCCTTCTCCTTTTTCCTCAGTCCTCTTTGGATACTCGTAAATTTGCCATGCTCCTACCCCACCAGAAAGCCTCAGTTTTTGCTAAGATGTTTTAATTTTTTCTATCATTCATTCGGATTTAATGATGTATCATTGCTTAGTCCTTACTCTTGTTTCCTTTTTATCATCTTCCATCTTAACGTGTCTCTTCTGGTTCATTTGTTTCCTGGTAGATATTTTCTTGAGTACTTTGTTGACATAAGTTCTGTGAGCAATATAATCTGATTTCTCACATATGCTCATGCCATCTTTTCCCTTTTTCTTTCATAGGCAACTTGTACTTTCTGTCTGAATGCTTATAGCATTTTCTTTTTATCCTTAGTTTACATGTATTTTATCATCAGTTCTTCAGCTTGGAGCTCAGTGACTTTCAATCCCTAGATTCAGGTCTTCATGTTAGGACAGATTTTTTTTTTATCGTTACCTATTATTTATTTAATTGTTGCCTCTCTTCTGTCTGCAGTAATTGTCTCCTTGTGGAACCTATTTATTGCATATCAGGTCTCCTTAATCTGTCCTTTTCTCATGATATATTTCTCTTTACATTTTTATTTTCTGATTTGATGTATTTCTTATACTTGTTCTTTAGGCCACTAGTAAACTATTCTTTAGTCTTCCAAATTCAATCTAAGTAGGGAAATAATTTTTAAGTGTTCTTTTTCATATTTAGATATGGCATATACACTGGTACATGTAAATAATACATTTCTGTTACTGTGTTCTTCAGCTTTGTGACTTCATTCAGTGTACATGTGCTATTTGTTCTGACTGAACAGAATTTGTGCTTTGAACTATTAAGCTAGAGATCTGTCCTTCTTTGCCTCCTTCCCTTAACTGTTCTCATTAGTAGTCCCATGATGCATATAGCTTCTTGTAGGTGCAAACACCCACATTAGGAGCCCTAGTCCTTCTAATTGATGGTTAAATTTCTTTACAGAGTAATTTTCCAGTTTTTATTAATTCCTTGGGGGCAAATACCTCTTTTGTTGTGGAGAGAAGTGGGATCATAGCTTCCTTCAGCCTCTGTTTTTCTCCTCTGGCTTACCAGTCAGTATGATCCCACTTGCTTATTGTCCTCCAGGAGTTTTTTTTTTTTTTAATTTTTATTTATTTATGATAGTCACACAGAGAGAGGGAGAGGCAGAGACACAGGCAGAGGGAGAAGCAGGCTCCATGCACCGGGAGCCCAACGTGGGATTCGATCCTGGGTCTCCAGGATCGCGCCCTGGGCCAAAGGCAGACGCCAAACCGCTGCGCCACCCAGGGATCCCTGTCTTCCAGGAGTTTATCGAGATCTCTGGCCTGTTGATTCCACCCATATCATTTTTTGAAGGATTTATTTCCTTTTACTTAGTTTTCAGAGATTTTTCAGAGACTTAGAGATCTCTTTCTTAACGTATATGCAGTCTTGGATTGGAAGTCTACTAGTACTTTGTCCCAGGGCTTTTGAGAGGAAACTTCTGAAGAGAGCACTCAGTGAGACAGAATCTTGGTGTCTGTAACCCAGTCTCATGTGTCTTTGGAGATGTAAATGGCTTGTTTCAGTGTCTTCTTCAGGATGTCAAGTGGAAACTTCTGGGAGCAAACAGTCACTCCAAATCTGGAGTGACTGGGATGTGTTAATGGTGCTTCAATTTTCCTATCTGCAAAATAGCACTAATAATAGTGTATCAGATAGTAACTACTTAGAAGATGTAATAGACAAAAAGGTGCCAATTTTAAGAACAACAAAAATAAAATACCCAGAAATAAGCTTAATAAGGAACTAAGACATATTTGAAGAAAATAGCAAGCATTAGTGAAGGACATAAAAGAAATTTGGAAGAAATGAAAAGATATACCTTGTTCATATCTGGGAATATTTAACATCATCCAGATGTCAGTTTATTATAAATTCATGTGATAATAAGAATGCTTTTTAAAAACCTAGACAATTAAATAACTTTGCTAAGGAACTTTGGGAAGATGAAAAGAAGCAAGGACTAATGAACCAGATATTATACTATGAAGTCTAAGTAATTAAAACCTTGTAGTGCTAATGCCTGAATAGAAGGCATAATGGGATAGAATGGAAAGTCTAAAATATACTCAAAAACACGGAAGATCCAGGTATGATGAAGATGGCTTCTCAAATACCAATAGGGATAATGTGTGCTATTCAGTAAGTATTTTGGGGAAAACTCAATATGTATCAGTGGAAAATAGAAAAAATTGAAGGCCTACCTCATAGCAAGGATAAATTCCAAAATGATCAAAGATATAAGTGTATTAAATGAAATCATAAAAATTTTAAAAGAACACATGGGAAAATTAAAAAAAAAATTGGGGGTTGAGAAGACTTTTAGAACTGTAATTTAAAACACAAAACCCATAGGGGAAAGAATTATGAAATTCAGCTACATAAAATATAAAACATCTGCATTATAAAAATAAGCAAGGACAAATGACAACATGGGAAAATACTTGGAACCCATATTACAGATGAGGGACTAATTTCTTTAATACATAAAGAACTAAAAATAGATAAGAAAAGACTAACGCGGGACACCAGGGTGGCTCAGCAGTTGAGTGTCTGCCTTGTGCTCAGGGTGTGATCCCAGGATCTGGGATCGAGTTCCATATCGGGCTCCCTGCAGGGGTCCTACTTCTCCCTCTGCCTGTGTCTCTGCCTCTCTCTGTCTCTCATGAATAAATAAGCAAAATCTTAAAAAAAAAAAAAAAAGAAAAGAAAAGATATGCCTGAATGTAAGCAGTCCCTTAGGTAACACTTCTCAGGCAGTGTGTCACTTGAATTTCTCTGTGAAGTTTAACACAAGTATAATTTTTCATTAGCCACAAAGAAGATTCATACAAAGATAAAGTATGTGTCAGAGAGTTAAATACTTTTTAAATGAAGGAGATGGTAAGGCTGGTTCCCACAATATGTGGAAAGTGATTTTTTTCCTCCTTTTGCTTGAAAATATGCAGGTACAAATATGACATTTTACAGAAAGCTCTTGTAAATAAAGCATTAGATTCTTTAGGTTTTATTGGTTAGTAAAACACTGTTCTGTTATATATGAAACTATAATTAATCACGTTAAGGGTAAAATTTGTCCATAATTTAAAAAGCATGGAACAAAAGGATCAATTAAATAAATAGATATTAAGTTTTTATGGAGTTGATTCAGTGTTATATGACACAAAATGTATATAATTTCTAAATATTTTACAATGTGTACTATTTAACCAATAAACTTTTTATTTATATAACTTGGATATAATAAAATCCACAAATCATGAATGTATAGCTTGAAGAGTTTATATAAATGTTTATATCCATGTAAACACAACCCAATCAAGATATAAATTACTTTAGCATGCCACAAAACACTTGCCCCTCCTAGTCAATACATGTCCCAAAGGTAACCCTTATTCTGGCTTCTGTCACAGTAGATTTGTTTTGCCTGCCCTTGGATTATATGTAAGTAAAATTAAAAATATGTACTCTTCCCCTCCAGCTTTATAGAGCTATAATTGTCATGTAATATTGTTTAAGATATTCAACATGAAGATTTGATACACTTATTTATTGAGATTAGCATATACTTTGGTCTGGCTTCTGTTTTCTCAACATTTATGATAATTTCTTGCAAATTGCAGCAATAATTCTTTTTCACTTCTGTGTAGCTTTATATGGAAAATAGTACAAATTACATACCTATTGTATTTCTCTTTTTCTCCCTTTATTAAATATATGATATCAGTATATATAAATTATTTGATATTTGCATTTGACCTTACTTTGCTGAATTATTTTATTCTAATTGCTGAACACATTGTGTCATCTTCAAATGATGAGAATCCTTTTTCCCTTTTAAATTTTATATTAATTAGTTAATTATTTTTAAGTAGCTCTGCCATGGAGCCCAAAGCAAGGCTTAAACTCCCAACCCTAAGATCAAGAATCGAGCTGACACTAAGTCAGATGCTTAACGACTTGAGCCACTGAAGAGCCCTTCCCTTCTAATTTTTATACCTTTTGTTTCTTTTTCTTGTTAAAAAAAAAAACAAAAACTTAAGACATCAAGTAAAATGTTGTATAGAAGATATTCTTACCTTGTTCACGACCTTTTTGACCTTGCTTGTCATTAGGAAAGCATCAGTATTACACCATTAACTTTGAAGTTGTCTCCGTGTGTTTTTATAACCTTCATGTAACTATCTGTATTTAGAAAAATTGTGAATATGTATTGTACCTATTAAAATGAGATAATTTTTTTATTCCTTTAATTATATGGTCAGTTATAGCAAATGACTTTAGAATGTGAAAACAGTTTGGATTTTGAGCTAAAACTTACGTAGACACTGTGTGTATATCCTTTTTGTAAATCAATGGGTTTGATTTGTTACTTCTTTGTTTAGAAGTTGTGTAACTATGTTAATGATTTTGATATACAATTTTCTTTTCTGTTAATGTCTTTAATGGCTTTGTTATGAAGACTGTCCTGGCCTCATGGAACAGGTTGAAGAGGGGTCTTCCTTTTATTTCTATACTCTGGAGGGTTATAATGTTGCTATTATTTATTCCTTGAATGTTTGAAAGAATTGCCCAGTGAATCCATAGGGACTTGAAGTTTTCATACAGCCTCAGCTTCTTTAATAGCAAAGGACTATTGAAAAGTATTTGGTTTCTTTTTTCAGTTTTGGTAAGTTGTATTTTTCAGTGAATTTGTCCATTTTAATGAAATTCACAAATGTATTGGAATAAAGTTGTTTGTAATGTCCTCAGAATCTTTTTGTCTGTAGACTTTCTAGTTATAACTCTCTTTTCATTGTTTATATTTTGTGTTCTGTTTTTTTCTTGATGAACCTTGCTAGGTATTGTCCATTTTATTAATCTTTCAGAGTTGGTGTTTTATTTCACTTGTATTTTATTTAACAATTTTTTTCTTCTTTCTACTTTCCTAGAATAATTTGCCATTCTTTTTCTAGATTTTTGTAATGGAGGCTTAGAACATTTGTTTTTGACTTATCTTATTTCCAATAACTGGCATTTAGAGGTCTGAAGTTTGCTCTGTTTTAGTTGTATCCCACAGATTTTAATATGTTATATTTTTCTTATCATTCAGATAAAAATATTTTCTCATTTTCATTGTGATTTCATGTATTTGATTCATGAATTCAGAATTGTGTTTTGTAATTTCCATACATTTGGGAGATAATTGACTTTTAGTATAATTCGGTACTGGTCACAAAACACTTCATTTATGGTTTAAATTCTTTATGTTTGCTGAGACCTGCTTCATTGTCTAGATTAAAGTCTCTTGGTAAATATTTAATACGCTGTTGAAAAGAATATATATTCTGCAGTTGTTAGGTTTAATGTTGTAGGTCAGGTTGAAAGGTGGGTTCAGATCTCCTATATACTTATTTTTTATCTGCTTATTCTATGAGTCACTGAGAAATATTTGTTAAAATCTGAAACTGTAACTGTGGATTTATTTATTTTCTTTTTAGTTCTTTTAAGTTTTGCTTTATGTATTGAGAAGCTAAGTTATTTATTGCATATAGATTTTGTTTATTATATCATGCTTACTTAACACTTTATCATGAAATATTCCTCTTTAACTCTTTTAATTAGAATTTTTAGTCCAGATGCATTGTCAATGAGCAGTAATGTTTTGAAAGGAATCTCAATAGTAGGTCTCAATAATGGGTTTAAAATATTTGGTAAACCATGTTGTAAAGAGGTGTGCTGTCCTCCAGGTTTTGTTGTTCCATTTATAGAGCACAGGCAGATTAGATTTAGTATAATTCTTAAGGGTTTTAGCATTTTCAGAATGGTAAATAAACATTGGCTTCAACTTAAAGTCACCAGCTGCATTAGCTCCTAATAAGAGCCAGCCTGTCCTTTGAAGCTTTGAAGCCAGGGATTGACATCTCTTCTCTAGCTGCAAAAGTCCTAGATGGCATCTTCTTCCAATTTAAGGCTGTGTTGTCTACATTGAAAATCTGTTTTTAGGGTAGCCACTTTCATTAATTATCCTAGGTACATCTGCTGGATAACTTCCTATAGCTTCTGCATCAGCACTTACTGCTTCACCTTGCACTGTTATGGAGATGGCTTCTTTTATTAAACTTAATGAATTAGCTTCTGCTAGTTTTAAAGTCTTCTGTAGCTTCTTCATTTCTATCAGACTTCACAGAGTTGAAGAGAGTTAGGACTTTGCTCTACATTAGGCTTTGGCTTTAAGGGAATGTTGTGGCTGTCTTGATCTTCTGTCCAGACCACTAAAATTTTCTCCATATGAGTGATAAGGCTCTTTTGCTTTTTTATCTTCCATGTGTTCACTTTAGTAGGAAATGCAAGAATTTTTCCTTTGCATTCACAACTTGGGTGTTTGGCATAAGAGGCCTAGCTTTTGACTTATCTTGGCTTTTGACACATCTTCCTCACTAACTTTTTTTTTTTTTTAAAGATTTTATTTATTTATTCATGAGAGACAGACAGAGAGAGAGAGAGAGAGAGAGAGAGAGAGAGAGAGAGAGGGAAGAGACACAGGCAGAGGGAGAAGCAGGCTTCATGCAGGGAGCCTGATGTGGGACTCGATCTCAGGACTCCAGGATCACACCCTGGGCCAAAGGCAGGCACTAAACCACTGAGCCACCCAGGGATCCCCACTTCCTCACTAACTTAATAAATTCTATCTTTTGATACAAAATGGTAGACATTTGGGGGGAAAAAGAGGTGTTTGGGTGGCTCAGTTGGTTAAGTGACTCTTAATTTTGGCTCAGGACATGATCCTCAGGGTTGTGAGATCGAGTCCCACATTGGGATTTGCATTGAGTGTGGAGCCTGCTTAAGAATCTCTCTCTCTGGGATGTCTGGGTGGTTCAGCAGTTGAGCCTCTGTCTTTGGCTCAGGGCCTGATCCCATTCTTGGGATCAAGTCCCATATCGGACTCCCTACAGGGAGCCTGCTTCTCCCTCTGCGTGTCTCTTCCTCTGTGTCTCTCATGAATAAATAAATAAAATCTTAAAAAAAAAAAAAAGAGAAGAATCTCTCCTTTTCTTTCTGCCCCATCTCCTTCTCTTAAAAAAAAATTAAAAAATAAAGTAAGAGGCATTTAACTCTTCACTTGAACACTTAAGAGACTGCTTTAGAGTTATTAATTGGCCCAATTTCAGTATTGTTTTGTCTCAGAATAGGGAGGTTTGAGGAAAGGGAGTGAGACGGGAATGACTGGAGGAGGAGTCAGAACACGATGGCCAGTTGTTGGAAGGATCAGAAAAATGCATTTATTAAATTTGGCATCTTATGTAGGCACTGTTTGTGGCACCTCAAAACAATTATGATGATAAAATCAGAGATAACATCACAGATCACCATAACAAATATAATAGCAATGAAAAAGTTTGAAATACTGGGAATTACTAAAATGTAACAGAGACATGAAGTGAGCAAATGGTGTTGGAAAAATGGTGCTGATAGACTTCCTCGACACAGGGTTGCCATTTGCTAAAATATGCAGTATCTCTGAAGTGTAGTAAAATGAAGAGCAATGCAATGAAGTATGCCTGTAGTAATTTTCCATGTCTTCCACTCCCCAGCCCCTGGTGACCACCAAATACACTTTTGGTCCCCTGTGACTTTGACTCTTTTGGACATTTTGTATATATGCAGTAATATAATATATGGTCTTTTGCGTCTAAGTTGTTTGTACATTTTGTTTGTCCATTCTTCAAGTGATAAGCATTTTGGTTGTTTTTACTTTTTGGCTATTATAAATACTGGTATGAATATTCATGTATGAATTTATGTTGAACATGTTTTTATTTCTCTTGGTTAAATATCTAGGAATGGAGTTGCTGTATTATATGGTATTTGTATGTTTAGTATTTTGATTATAAGATACTATAATATTTTGTCAATCTGTTTTCTTCAGTGACTGCACCATTTAAATTCCTACCATGCTTGCCAACCAGTCTAGTCACTTTAATAATTATTAATAATATACTTGAATTTTACTACCTTCATACTTATTTTTTAATTTGCCTTTATTCTTTGTACCTTTATTCTTCATTTCTCTGATTTCTCTTGGGTTAATCAAGTATGTTTTCTTTTAAAAGATCTCTTCAAAAAAAATAAAAGATCTCTTCATCTTTTTACTTACACATTTATTTACTGTTGTTCTGGTAGTTACTGTAAAGGTTGCAACATACATCTGGCTTACTGTATTCTTTTCTAAAATAGTGTGTATTTCATTTCCCAGCAAATAGAAAACTTCTATAATAATTGACTGCCTATGTCTCTTATCCTTTGTGCTTTTTATGTCTATTATAAATCTTACAGAATATTATTTTTGCTTTTACATAAGTTTTTAACGGTATTTATTTATTTCAGAGAGAGAAAGTGGGTGTGCCTGAGCAAGGGTAGAGATGTTGGGTCAGAGGAAGAAGCAGACTCCCCTGCTAAGCAAGGAGACTGATGCAGGGCTTGATCCCAGGACCCCAGGATTATGACCTGAGCCAAAGGCGGATGCTTAACTGACTGAGCCACCCAGGCACCCCTTTTTGTCAGTTTTTAAAACATTATTTACTTATGTTTTGTCACCTTTTCCTTCACTGTGCTCTTCATGAATTTCTGTAGTTTGGGGATCAGCTTCCTTCATTCAGAAGAATTCTGTTTCTTTCGTGAAGGTCTCTTGGTGGTAAATTTTTTAGCTTTTGTCTGAAAATAACTTATTTTCCCTACTTTAAAAACATTTAATTACATAGGCTCCATGCCCAGTTTGTGGAACCCAGTGTGGGGCCTGAATTCATGACCCTGATCAGGATCAAGACCTGACTTGATATCGAGAGTTAGGCAGTTAACCAACTGAGCTACCCAGGTGCCCCATTTTCCTTACTTTTTAAATGGGTGACTTTTATTTTATTTTATTTAAAGATTTTATTTATTTATTCATGAGAGACACACAGAGAGAGAGAAAGAGAGAGGGAGAGGTGCAGAGAGAAGCAGGCTCCATTGCAGGGAGCTCGACGTGAGACTTGATCCCA
Source organism: Vulpes vulpes (assembly GCF_048418805.1). Lineage (NCBI taxonomy): Eukaryota > Metazoa > Chordata > Mammalia > Carnivora > Canidae > Vulpes > Vulpes vulpes. The sequence goes on from NC_132791.1 coordinate 106,730,129, forward strand.
GGTCTCTAGGATTACGCCCTGGGCTGAAGGTGGCACTAAACCATTGAGCCACCCGGGCTGCCCAATGGATGACTTTTAATGGATGATTTTAGATGATTCTAGGTTGGCATTATATTTTCCTGAAGGTTTGCTCCATTATCTTTTCCATTTCCATCGAAATGTCCTCCCACATTGTTACTGTTGCATCTTTGAAGTCAACTCTTCTTTTATTCTCTGGCTTCTTTTAAGAATTTCAATTACTGCTTTTTTTTTCTTTAAAGTAAATTTTATTTTAGTAAATTTTGAGTAAAATATGTCTAATTTTTTTCCCTGCTTGATGTATGTGTGACTTCTTGAATCTTTATTTTGATGACTTCTATAAGTTTTGAAAACTTTTCAGCCACTATTTTTCAAATATTGCTGTTGTCTTGTTTTCTCTTTCATCATCTCCCTCATCTCTGATTTGCCAATTTAGACATATTTGAGTTAACCAAGTCTTGTTTATGTATTTCTCTTTTTTCTTTGTGTGCTTCAATGCATTTTGTACTGAACTGTCTTCTAGTTCACTAATTCTCTCTTTAGCCGTGTCAGTTCTTTTTTAAAACTCATCCAGTGAGTTCTTAATTTCAGATGCTGCATTTTTCAGTTTTAGGATGAGTATTTGATTGTTTTTTAGTTTCCAGTTGTCTCTTAAAATTCTTCATTTGTCATCTAGTTCTAAAAAATTTTATTGAACATATTAATCATACATGTTTTTAGAATTTGATTAAAAGCTTGATAAAACTTGGTGAGAATTTAACTGATTTCTTCTTACTAGCTTGTCTCTCTTCTTTCCTGCTTTACCCTGAGCAGTAATTGCTTGTGATCCAGCTCATCTTGGCGATTCCTGTCTGTCTTTACGGTTTAGACTTGTTGGTTGCCTCAGTCTTCTGGTGGATTTAAGAAAAGTTATTATTTCTAAGACTATCTTTCTTTTTATCTTATTTGTATGGGAGCAGTGCTTTTTACGACTTTCACTACATCATAAACAGAAGTCAGAACTTCATCATAACCGTTTTAAAGTCCCTTTCTGATAATTTTAATGTCTGAATCAAATGTGAGTCTCTGTTTTATGTTTTCCCCCAATTTTTACTCATTTCCTGCTCTTTAAAATTTATTTTTAATTTTTTAAAAGCATCCCTTATAATGATTACTGGATACTAGTTTGGATAAAATATTTGCAGGGGGTCTGTAGAATGTTATTTTCCCTAAAGAGAGTTTATTTTTTTCCTGGCAGTTCTAATGCTATAAAGTCTTCATTTTAGATTTCTTAGAGTTCATCTATTGCTCATTTGTCCATAGGTCTAAGGGATGGCTTTTCTGGAGTCTCAAGGGCCTAGGGTTTCCTTTCTTTTTCAGTGGTCCTCCATCTTGGCAGTGCTTACTTGTTAACCTCCATCTCTACAGTGTGATTGGGCTGTGAGATAATCCTGTTTGCTCTTTAGTTGCCTATCAACTGTTTTTGGATAGGTTTCTCAGCATCTTGTCCTACTTACTTGTAGGCTTAGGAATAAGTTAATGGTTTCAGGGGGAATTTCCGTGTAGATTTATGGGTTCTTCTTGTGCATGTCTTTTTAGGGGTTATTTTCCCTCTTAAGCCCCATCTGCTTTGGCAACTTCATCTTCCAACCTCTACCAGCTTAGTCCAGTAAGACCACAATATTATGCTTGGGCTTTGTTTCTCATTTTTGATTTAGGAAATCTCTTATATGAAAGTAATAATTAAATGTGGAATTTGTTTCATGGGCTCTCAAAGAATGTAGCCCCAAACTTTGATTGCTTTCCTGTGCCTTTAGACAAGTTGTTTCATATGTTTTGTTTAGCATTCATAGTTGTTCTTAAGTGTGCTAGTTCAAGACCCTATGCTACAAAAATTGGACCTGGAAGTACCATATCCTGGAATTTTACTAATTCTGGAATTTCACTAATGCTTAGCACAGTTCCATTAATATTGGTGGTTGTTGCAAATCTTTTCCAGGTTCCTACTGTGTTAGATAAAACCATTCCTTATATAATAATTACCACATACCGTGAAGGTTAGGTAGTTATTAACTTTACATTTATCTTTTGGAATAAAAGTAGATGTTGAATATATCAGGAAAGATCTCTGAAAGTCAGAGTACAAATGGGGAATCAATATTAACCACTGAAGCTCTTAATTGAATTTCAAATCGGACATAATTTTCTATTTTTTGAATTACAGTCATTGGAAGGTTTTCATAGAATTGGGAGTTCTTACATAGTCTCTTATGTTTTTACCTCTAGGAAGATGAAGTCCTCGGTACATTCTGAAGAGGATGATTTTGTTCCAGAACTACATAGAAATGTTCACCCTCGAGAGCGGCCTGATTGGGAAGAAACACTTAGCACAATGGTAAATCAGTTTTATGCATATGTATATGTGTGTATTTTACTTACATAAGGAAAAGGAACTGAAGGAACTGATGAATCCTTAGAAAACATTTTTTTGGTGTGTTGCTTTGTTAATTTATTCAGGAAGTATCTATTGAGCAAATAATCTTTTCCAAGCAATGTTTTAAACTCTGTGGGCAGAGCCCTGAACAAAACACACCAATTTCCTTCCTTTGTGGAGCTTATATTTTGAAGGGGTAGGAGGAGAAGTAAATAAATAAATATGTCAAGTGATGGTAAATGCTGCAATAGAAAATTAACACAGAGTAGTGGGATTACAGAGTGGTAGGGTGGGGTGGGAAAGGATGGTTGCCAGCTCTATAGTAGAATGGCCATAGAAGACCTCTGGGAGAAGGTAAAATTTGAGCAGAAGGATGTAAGGGAGTGATAGTATGCTTATTTGGAAACATCATCTTAGGCATTGGAATAACAAGTTAAAGGCTGTGACGTAGGATTAAAAAGTAAGTTGGAAGAAATACAAATAGGACATGTGGCTGAAATTGAACCAGCCAGGGGAAAAGTAGGAGGAGATGAGGTCAGAGAAGTGGTTAGGGTGGATGGAGTACAAATCATGTAGTTTCTTGTGGTCCATTATAAATACTGGTTTCTTATGCTGAGTGAGATGGGAAACCATTGGAGGATTTTTGTCTGAGAAGTGACCAAGATCTGTCTTAAAATTTTAAAGGAAGTCCCTGGTTTCTGTGAATAAACTAAAGGGAGAGGTAAAAGAAGAAATAAGGAGACCAATTAGAAGGTTATTATAATAGATGAAAAGTAATGGTAGATTGAACTGGAATGGTAGATATGGTGAAAAGTGGTTAGAGTCTAGAGAGAGTTTTACAGATAAAGTCTACTGTTTTTGCTGATGAGTGGGGTATAGAGTGAGCCAATAAATGTCAAAGATGACTTCAAGTTTTTTGGCTTGATCAACCTGAAGAATGGAGTTTACATTTACTGATATGCTGGAAAAGCAGTTTTTGTTGGGGGTTGGGTAGAAAAATCCTATGCAGTGTAGTTTCCACATGATAAATCTGAGATAACACATTTAATCTATTACAACTTTTGCAGTTCAGGTCTGTTAAAGAACAGTGAAATTCTTTTTGTGGAGAATGACATTTTACTTACTTGTAGTTAAATTAGTGTTTCTTATCATCAGAATTGAATGCAAATCTTCATCTGTCAAGAATGATCTATAATGAGACTTTATGTATTTCGTTTTTGAAATGCCTTTTCACTCAGGTAATGCCAAAGGTGGACATCAGTTCATGAGCATGTTGTTTTCATTTGAGCATATTTGTCTCTTGGAAGGCATTTGAATTCTATTAGATTCTTCTTTTGATATTTACCTTTTAGCATAACATTATGTTACAAATGTCCAATTAAAGGTGAAGTTGAAGCTCCTTGATTGCAAAAGTATATAGAATTTGCAGTATGGAAATTTACTTTGCACTTGTGGTCTGGAAAATACTGCTGGAACTATAGTTTGAGTTCAGAAAATATATTCATTGAGAATTTATGTGGTAATGGTGATCTCTCTTCTTGTTTTAATGTTTGATAGCTTGGAAAATATGTAGGGCAGCTCATGATTGTGATTCTAACAGATTATCACAGTGTAAGTTTCTCATAAGCCATGTTTTGCTTTGCAATTTTAGGTTAAATTAATTAAGAAATAGCATCAAATCTGCAGCAAAAATTCAATTAAAAAAAGATTTTATTTATTCATGAGAGACACAGAGGGAGAGAGAGAGAGGCAGAGACACAGGCAGAGGGAGAAGCAGGCTCCATGTAGGGAGCCCAATGTGGGACTCAATCCAGGGACTCTAGGATCACACCCTGGGTTGAAGGCGGTGCTAAACTGCTGAGCCACCCAGGGATCCCTGCAAAAATTCATTTTGAAACCATTTAGCATTCAGTAACAGAGGCTGAAAATATGTCCAACTGAACCTTTTCTGATTCACCCATTTTTTGACCAAAATTGATTATAATGTATCTTAGTAGATTCCACTTCAGGTTGTACTGAATTAATGTTTGTTGAATTTATTTCAGAATATTGTCATCCGTAATTGTCAAAGGTAGATGATACGTAGGGGCTAATTCTTCAGCCACTTTAAACTCAGCATTAATTCCTCAGAACTTGAGTATTGGTTACATTGGTTGACTTATCAACAGTTAAGGAAAACTACTTGAAATCATTTACCTTGTTTTTAAGTTGACTCTTGATTTTGCTCTCAATGACCTTAACTTTTCAAGCCTACGTATGTTCTGAAAGGTTGTTAGGTTTAAATCAGTTTGGTTTTTTTTCTGGATTTCTTTGCTATAGTCAAACATGATTTAATTGATTCACCATTGGTCAGTGGCTTTCCTTGCTCTGCTAACAAATGATATACTTGGGAATTTACTTTGGATGCAGTTTTATTTTTTTGAGGAAATTCTGTGTGATGCTTTACTCATTTACTCTGTTTTAGAGTTTTCTAACTTCAGATTGTTGTTTTCATGGGAGTTGAGAATATTGTGATGAGTGCATAGTTTGGTAATGTTTGATGTATATTTTTTCCTTCAGCACAGCTGTAGTGTCAGTGCATAATAAACAGCATTTTGCCATCTTGTTTGATAATGAAACCCACAGTCTCCTGTGCCTTCAAAGCATGATACTCATAGTTGTTACCTCTTCTTTGCTTATTTTTTACATGTTGTGTACAAATTGGTAATTTTAGATGTGTAGTATGGTAATCCATGTGGAACTTGAAATGCTGTTGAGTTATAACAACTCCATAGTGCAATTTATGGTATTCTGAGTGGCAGTATTAACTGATGAGAGGGCATATTAGGTCTCTTTCATAGCTACTCAGCATTGTCATTGTAATGTGAAAGCAACCATAGATATTACGTAAATGAGCATGGCTGTATTCCAATAAACCTTTATTTATGGACACAGCTTTGAATTTCATGTAGGTTTCACATATCATTGGATAATCATCCTTCTTTTGATTTTCTTCCCCCCAAACACTTAAAAATATTACCTTATGGACTGTACAAAAAAAAAAAACAGACGTTGGGCTGGGTTGGCTTTAGTTTTGGCCCCTGCCTTATATAATTGTAACTTAAGATGTAAGGTTTTCTGAAACCTTTCAATTGGAAAATGCTTCTATTTTACTTCTAGTATGTTTTTCATATCTATGTCTTAACACTTAATCTCATTCTAGTTAGTAATGGATGTATCTATCTCCTTTTACTATATTATAAATTTTTAAGAAAGGATAAAGATAATCTTATATTCATTTTATTGAAGGATAAAGTTTAAAGAGGATATAATCATGGCTCTCATACAAATATAAAATGAACACATGCCAAGGATATTTAACTCATTAATTAATGAAGGAACCAGTCAGGTGTTACAACTTGATTCAAAGGAGGTTTGGTTCAAAGGAGAATTCAGAATTCAGAGTGCCTTACTCTTAGAGATTAATCATGCTAACATAGATACAAATGGATGCAAAAACTGGCTAAATTCTTCAGTTCCACTAGACACAATTTGCGTTTCTATGGACAGGAATTATTTGTACTATTAGTTTTTTGCAAGTTAACTTCTCTGCAGAGATGGAAAATAGCCTCAGCAAAGACAAGTCCCACACCTCTAGCAAATCAAGGAATCCCTGGAGGTGCTTGCATCCCATTGAAAAGATATTCAGTAATTTGGTTCACTATTAGTGTGTGGAAATGCAACTGTTCTAATGATTTTGTATTCTGAAGCTTTGCTGAATTTATTAGTTCTGACAATGTTTTGTTGGAGTCTTTAGGGTTTTATATATATATGTCATCTAGAAATAGAGTCTTACTTCTTCCTTTCTGATTTGGAGGCCTTTTATTTTTCTTGCTTTATTGCTCCTGCTATGATTTCCAGTACTATTTTGAATAGACATGATGAGAGTGGGCATCCTTGTCTTATTGTTAATTTTAGAGGAAAAGCTTTTAGCCTTTCATCATGGAGTATGATATTAGCTGTGGGTTTGTCATATGGCTCTTATGTTGAGGCACGTTCCCTGTATTCATTTAGATTGAGAGTTTTTATCATAAATGGATTTTGTATTCTGTCAGATGCTTTTTCTGCATCTATTGAGATGCTTCTATAATTTTTATCCTTCATTTTGTTAATATGGTGTGTCATGTTGATTGATTTGTGGATGTCAAACCATCCTTTGATCCCTGGAATAAATCACACTTGACCATGGTGTATGGTCCTTTGTGGTACTGTTGGATTCACTTTGCTTGATATTTTAAGGATTTTGCATCTGTGCTCATCAGGGATGTTGTCTTGTAGTTTAATTTTTTAAGATTCTATGTATTTATTTGGAGTGTGAGTGGTGGGAGGGGCAATGGAAGAGGGAGAAAGGATCTCAAGCAGATTCTACATTGTATGTGGAGCCCAAGGCAGGGCTCGATCTCATGACCCTGAGATCATGGCCTGAGCCAAATGGATGCTTAACTGAGCCATTTAGGTACCTCTGTAATTTACTTTTCCTGTAACATCCTTGTCTGCTTTTGATTTCAAGGTAGTGCTGGTCTTGTATAATCAGTTTGAATCTTCCCTTTTATTTTTGGAAGAGTTTGAGAAGGGTTGGTATTAATTCTTCTTTAAAAATTTTTTTAAGATTTTATTTATTTATTTATGAGACACACACACACACACACACACACACACACACACAGAGAGGCAGAGATATAGGCAGAGGGAGAAGCAGGCTCCATGCAGGGGGCCTGACGTGGGACTTGATCGTGGAACTCTGAGATCATGCCCTGGGCCAAAAGCAGATGCTCAACTGCTGAGCCACTCAGGTGTCCCTAAATGTTTGATGGACTACACTAATGAAGGTGTCTGATCCTAGACTTTTATTTGTTGGAAGATATTTGATTACTGATTTACTCTCCTTTCTAATAATTGATCTGTCCTAAATCATCTTAAAATTAAAACACAACAGGGCAGCCCCCGTGGCACAGTGGTTTAGCGCCGCCTGCAGCCCAGGGCGTGATCCTGGAGACCCTGGATTGAGTCCCACGTCGGGCTCTCTGCATGGAGCCTGCTTCTCCCTCTGCCTGTGTCTCTGCCTCTCATTCTCTCTCTGTGTCTCTCTGAATAAATAAATAAAATCTTAAAAAAAAATTAAAACAACAACAAACCCTAAAGTAGCACCCTATCCTTTTGTGATTTATAGTTTATGGTTTATAATTTATTACTCTTCCTAAATTTATAACTAAATAGCTATAAGTATTTTTAAAAATCTAATAAAAAGCTATAGTTTTTCTAAATTACTAAGTGAAATGCTTATTTGCAGTTATTTAGCAATGAAATCATTTAATGGAAAAAGTTGGACTTTTAAAAAGATAAAAAACCTGAAGAGAAAATCTTTAACTAGTTTTGAATATACTAACTAATGTGTTTTATTGTTTATTTTTAGTATGATTGTATGAGTTTTCTCAGAATGGATCATGTTAATTAAGTTTTTTTAGAGGGAGGGTTCTCACTTGAGAGTTTTTTTTTTTTTACCCTTAAAATCAGCATGTCCAAGGCTAATGGCTAAAGCAGGTCATGTTGTATGTAGTAAAGAAATTGTTATTGACAGAAAAAAAATCAATGGTCCTTGGTAAAAATGCTCAGATATGCTAACAACCAGAGCCATGAAAATTAAAACAAGTTGTAAATGCTGTACTTCCAAGATATCAAAAATTTCACAAAGCAAAATATTAAGTTAATGTACAGTGTTTTAACATGTGTGTGTCCCTGCACATACTCTCCCCTTTTCCTTGCTCGTAAACAAACATGTGCTTGGCTAGTGTGTGCACCTGCATGCTCTTTCCCACATACACATATGCTCTCTCCCTTTTTCTCTCTCTTACACACTTCCAGTCACAGCCATCATCACTCCTGAAGGGTTGCGTGGCTCTTTCCTCTGCTTCTCTTCTTCCCACCTGCTAAATGTAGGAATACACAAGGGGTCTGTATTTTGTTTCTTTGTGCTTGTTTCTCCCACGTTTTTACTGTTCCTGCAGATTGGATTGTCATCTCTACACAGATGGCTTCCATGTCCGTATCTCTAGCTTTGTAAGAATTCATTCCCCACTGGAAGGTCCTGTAGAAACTGTGAGCTCTATTTCACTACATCTCAGCTTTCCTCCTCCCAGAAGTGAATTTCTTCCTTTTAACTTGACAGTTTATGTGAATGCTACTAACTTCATTCCATTCACTCAGGTTTAAAAATCCTTTTATTTATGACAGATCATTTTCCTCCAGTCACAGGGCCTCCTCATTCTTTCTCAAATATGCCAAGTACTGTCCCACTTCAGGGCCTTTGTATTTTTGTTCTTCTCCTGGAAAAGCCTTTCTCTACATGATCTGCAAAGCTTGCTCTGCTCCTTCTTTCTGGTCTCTTCAAATGTTAAAAGTTAAGTGTGGCCTTACTCACCCTCTTAGGGGAAATAATAGTCCTGCCTTCCTCTCTCTGACTTCTTTTCTTGGCTTTGATTTTTCTCCACAGTACTTGCAAATATAATTTGTATCATTATTATCTTTCTTCTCCACTAGGTCATAAGCTCCTTGAGTACCGGGACTTTGTCACTTCTGTTTACTGTTTCATCCCCTGTGCCTGGCATAGTAAATCTTAGTAAATATTTTTTGAATGAGTGAAATTGTCATTCTCTGGATAAATAGAACCACCTATTTTTCCTTAAAAATGCCCTGAATTTTCCTGCTTTATTATCTCATTTGTTAGATGTTAATATGAATTTTCTTCTTTCTTTTCTTTTTTTTCTTTTTTTTTCATTTATTTTCTATTCTCTTTTTTTTCTTTTCTCTCCTTTTTTTAAGATAAAAGTGAGACCATTGGTACATTTTTCTTAGACTTTTCAAAAGTACCCTTTGTATTTGGACCATTTCCCCCGTCTGTTGCCTACTTTCTAAAGAGGAACGAGGATTGATTAAAACAGCTGGATTATTCCTTCCTGAATAATCTTGAGGAAGAGGTAATTTTGGAGGAGGTGTGTATTTTGTTTATTGCTCCTTTATTAATAGTTGTCCACTCTGTTCGGTACTTAGACTGGCTCCTTTTACTTATTGAGCTATAAAAATACTGCAGTTTGAATAAAAGAATTAAGAAGTCTTTGCAAATGTTCTTTAAATGAATGTCTTTAGCTCTTTTATTACTGCATGATGTTTAACGGTGCATTTTTGATTGTTGGATGAATTTTAGTTATTAATCAGAGAAACTGAAGATGTTTTTCATTTCACAGTCTTTAAAAACTGAGTGTTTTGTTTAGTTTTGCTTTCTGAATAATCACAAATGCAACCATTGATTAATATGCAAAGCCCAGGTTTTGCATTCTTGCCAAATATATTCAGAATTCTTCAATAAATAACTCCCAAGCCCATCCTATTCCATGGTGCATATTTTTCTGGCTGAAGACTGTGGGAATTCTCTGGAATGAACCAAGTGGCATTAATTATTAAAGATAATGTACTGCTGAGAGTTCTGAGATATGTATTAGGTGAGCCATATAAAATTGTTAGTTTTATAGTTTAAATGAGCTCAAAATTGGCAGTTTTATAAGGTTAAGCCTAAAATCTTTTGAACTCTTGAACTGAGCTCAAACCCAGTATTTTATTGTTAATTATTAAACTGAAAACTACAGTTGACCCTTGGACAAAACAGGTTTGAACTGCACAGATCCACTTATACATGCATTTTCTTGGATAAATAATGTATGGTACTGTAAATATGTTTTCTCTTCCTTATGATTTTCTTAACATTTTTCTCCTAGCTTACTTTATTGTAAGAATACAGTATATAAAACATGTAGCATTCAAAATATGTATTAATCATCAATTCATGTTATTATTAAGGCTTCCGGTCAATAGTAAGCTATTAGTTAAATTTTGGGGGAGTCAAAGTTATACTGAATTTTTAATTGTGTAAGGGATTAGGGTTCTTAACCTCCATGTTGCTTAAGGGTCAGTTGTATGTTCCAAATATTGTGCTATTTAAGGCTTTAAGTGATCTGGGTGTTACTTTTACTGAGATAATTTGTTATATAGCTTTTCAAAAATATGTTTAAACTTAGGGAATACTCAGGGAGAAAGTACATAAAACATGCAGTTAAAGGAGTAATGACTCTTATAAATTTCAAATGGAGTGTCATGGTTAGTCTAAAATATTGCTATTTCTTTCTTTAATAGAAATTTTCCAATGAAGTACCTCCCTCATTTGTGGTTATTTCTTCCCTTCTACTATTCTTTAGTTCATACCCTGCCTTATTTCAAAAAGAACATGTATTTTATATTTTATAATGTATATTTAAATATTACATGCGCATTTTTATTATTAGATCTGATGTACAAAATTCAGATGTAGAAACAGATCAGTATCATTTTCTAGCAGCACTGAAGACTAGCAATAATTTACCTGAATAAAATCCCTCTAAAGGTAATAGTATACTGTTTTTAGATTTTCCTAAAAACCTTAATAGAAAATATCTGATAAATTTATTTACAACACTGGAACACTGTATTTTCAGCAAATTAAATACTTGCTGAATAGGGAGGATTATCTTTAATGATTGGGACAGATGGGAGTGAGATGAAGGAAAGAATGAATCTCCATTTAGAGAAGTGTACATTTCAAAATATTTGACAATTTTGCTAATATGTCATTGTGTTAATTTTTATGTTGATTTACCAGATGTTGCCTCATAGGGAATTTGTGATTATTATAGTAATGGACCTTGCTGATAACTTTTCCTAAATTATTTTAAATGTTGCCCTCAAATAATTTTTTCTTGTTAATTGGTTTTCTCTGAAGAGACATTATTTTGTAGTAGAATTGAACTTTAAGGCAACTTCTTCACTGTGAAGGAACTAGCTTTATAATCACTTTTTAAAATCATAGATTTTCTTTTTCTTTGCTTTAGTAATCTCACCCAAATGTTTGTAGTCAAAATAGAAAATTAAATAGGAATAATTATATAGTTTACTCCTGAGTCTTATTTGATGTATGTATACTTATGTATACTTTGGAAGTTATCCTTGTATTTAAATCTACCTGCCTCCTTTGATTCCAAAGTGTTTTTAGCGCTTGCACATTAGGAGTTTAGTTCTACATATACCCTGCTGGACGAAATAAGTGAAGAAAATTATGTAATCTGTTTTTTAACATTATGGGTATTTTGTTGTATCAAATATTTTTGAAAATATTCATACAGATAACTTAGTTAATTTAATTTCTTGGTAATATACTTTTAAAGAATTGGGGTGCCTGGGATTGGCTTGGTTGGTTAAACATTTAACTCTTGATTTTGGCTCAGGTTGTGATCTTAGGATTGTGAAGTCGAGCCCCCACTTCGGGCTCTGTGCTTCAGATGTTTGCTCTGAGTGGAACCTGATTAAGATTTTCTCTCTCCCTCTCCTTCTGTCCCTCCCTCACATCCCCCCTCTGAAAAAAAATCATTTTGTGATGCTGTTGTTCAACATAATATACTGTAGATTTAATAGATGTAGCTTTTTGGTAGTATTGGGGTAATTATTTATTATATTTCTCCTTATTGTCTTTTGTTCCTTTGTATGAAAGGGGACAATACTTAGACCAATTAAAATTTAATAGTTTCTATAAACATGTTTCATTTCAGAGATTTGTTCCATATATGTCCTATGGTGAAACTATATTTGAGTATGGAAACTGGCAGTCCCATTTGCCTTTCTTCACAGAACAGATTTCATATTCAAATCTTGTTTTTTTTTCAGTTATATATATGGTAATGCATATCATATGTATATGCATCGTTCTCCCTTGACTTAAGATAGGGTCACATCCTCATAAACTAATTGTACATTGAAAATATTATAAGTCAAAGATGAATTGGATACATCTAACCTACTGAACATTATAGCCTAGTCTTGTCTATCTTAAATGTGCTCAGAACACTTATATTAGCCTACAGTTGGACAAAATTATTTAACACGAAGTCTGTTTTATAATGAAGTGTTGAAGATCTTAGTGGATTTATTACATATTTTACTGAAAGTGAAAAGCGGAATGGTTGTATGAGTACAGAACATTGCTTACCCTCATGCTCCTGTTGTTGACTATGAGCTGTGGCTCACCCCTGCTGCTCAGCATCACTAGGAAGTATGGTACTGTATATGCTAGCCTAGGAAAAAGTCAAAATTCAAAACTTAAAGTATACTATTGAATGTGCATTGCTTTCTTACTATTGTAAAGTCAAAAAGTTGTAAGTGGAACTGTCTTAAATCTGGGACTGTCTGTGTATGTATACAGCTCTACCAACCTAAAGACAGCTCCTACATTTTTTTCTCCTATTTAAGAGGCCAGATATTTTTCCCTTCTCTACTACGTTTTAAGTCCAAATGTTATTTTTGATTATCGTTATGAAGAAACATTATTTATAAAATTAGTCTAAAGCTGTGGTGCTGTCCCTTAAATTCTGAATACAAATAATAAAAAGAATATAGTAAATAAGATTTGAGTTTGTCAAAGGAAGAAAGTGAAGAGTGGCAGAAAGTTACCATTTTTTCCCCTGAATTATTTTTACATGCTTTTTGCTAGCCTTGTACCTATGTCGTATTGGGATTTTTGTTCTTTGAAGAAAAGGACACTCGAGGGCATTTTGTTAACAGTATATTCTTACATTGAATGCATTTTGATGTCCTTTGTGAATGCTTATTTTCTGTGACAATTTTGCATCCACCTTTGTTGTTCTTTAGTATCGGCTACTCATTTTGAATAGTTTGCCTTTATGCCCAGTATAGATTTAGCATTACAGTCTTGATTATTCAACTGATTATGAATGTGCACGTATGTATATGTACCCATGTGTAAATAAGGATGTTATTTGCTGTACCTTTTAAAAATGAGATTTTATATAAAATCATTTATATTTCAAATTACTGGAATTATAGATAAATACAATTATATCTTCATCATTTAGTAATGAATGTCTTGGAGCTGGGTTTGGGATTTCCTGCCCTTCTGCTTTGTTCTCTGTAGCAGGAGGTGAATCTCCACAAATTAATTTCCTAGGCTCTCTTGCCACCAGACTTCTGGGTAGGTTTGGCCAGTGGGAGGCACTGGTAGGAGATTGGAGGGCAGGAAAATGGGAGAAGACCGGTTATTTATTTCTCTTTTTTCTGCTTTGAGATGCAACCGCTGTGGTTCTAGCTCCTACTACATTAACTCAGGACTTGGCTCAGTGATCAAAAATCCATTTAATTACTAGAACAAGAGTATATCTCATCATAAATATGTTTTTTTCTCTTGTTCTTCCCTAAATTGCCTGTAAATATGAATATCTAGTTTTGTCTATTGGAATTATATTGAGTATCTAATCTCCAATCTCATTTATTTATAATGGGTTGTTAAGTATTTGCATATGGTTGCTGTAAGGTAGGTAGGTGGAAACAGGTAGCTAACTTGCTTGCTTTCTCTCTTTCCTTCTCTCTTTTTCCCAATAAAGTTTTCTTCCTTTGTAAAAACAAGACATGCTTATATGGAAAATGCAGGGAAGTGAGAAAAAAAGAGACTCACCCATAATGCCATTTCCCACGCCATTGAGATTATTTTGGTATATTTCCTTCTTGACTTCTTACCATGTAGAGAATTTCTAATTTAACACCCATATAAACATGATTTTCTTCTCCAAATTGTTACTTTCAAAGCATATTGCTTTGTTAATATATTCCCATCATGTCTGGGAATATAATTTTATACTCGTAAACAATCTACAGTTTTATATCTTTTTCTTCCCATTGAACATATACATTCTGCCTCATTATTAAGGTGCTGCAGTGTAGGGAAAACTGAATATTCCCCGGAGTACGTTATGGAAAATGTCATAGGTAAAGGAGTTGGCTGGGTCAAAACTCTGGAAAAGACTGGCTGGTGGACATAGTGAAAGGACATCTGTGAAAGGGGAATAAAAAATGTTACCATAGAGAGGGAAAGGAATGAAGTTTATTTCTCCTTGTAGGGGAAATCAATGAGTCTTTTTTCTTTAAGATTTTATTTATTTATTTGAGAAAGAAAATAAGCATGAGTGGTGGGGGGAGGGGCAGAGGGAGAGGGAGAAGCAGACTCCCTACTGAGCAGAGAACCCAATGCCAGACTTCATCCCAGAATCTTGAAATCATGACCTGAGCAGAAAGCAGATGCTTCACCAGCTGAGCCACCCAGGTCGCGATTGAGGGTCTTGAGAGCTGCAGAATGGGCATGGAACTGTTTGTGGCATGCACATTGAAGTATAGGTTGCCAAGGAGAAAGGAGAGTGTTTAGTACATAAACTGAGTCAGATCTGTGTACCTCCCGCTGGCTACTCGCCTCACCTGCAGAAATTGTACTTTCTTCCAGGGCTTGCCTTCACATGAGCTTCAGCAGGAGTCTTGGGAAAGTACTGAAGTCAGTGCATTCATTGGCGTCTGGGAGTGCTGGAAATCAAGAGCTTTGGGGGCTTTGATTCACAGTCCTGGGAAGAGAGAGTTTTACTTATTTATTTATTTTTAAAAGATTTTATGTATCTGAGACAGAGAATGCAAGTGTGTGAGACCTCGAGCTGTGGTGGGGAGGCAGAGGAGGAGGGAGAAGCAGGCTCCCCACTGAGCGAGGAGCCCTTGTGGGGTTGGATCCCAGGACCCTGAGATCATGACCTGAGCCCAAGGCAGACACTTCACTGCCTGAGCCACCCAGGAGAGAGTCTCAACTGCATGGGAGGTAAAGGAGCACTTAAAGCCTGAGATCATTCAGGAATTTCTAGGGTCTTAAATATCCACATTATTAATATTCATTGTCTGTTGCTGTGTGAGAAATTATCACAAATGTAGGGACTTAATGCTCGTTTGCTGTCTTGCGGTCCTGTAGGTCATAAGTTTGGGCGAGCTGAACTGGGTTTTCTGCTCAGGGTCTTGGTGAGGCAGAAATCAAGGTGTCGGCTGGGTTGGGCTCTCCTCTGAAGACCGAAGAATTTGCTTCCCACATCATGTGGGTTGTGGACAGAATTCTTGTTCCTAGGTCTGAAGTCCTAGTTTCCCTGTTGGCTGCCAGCGGGGGGCTGTGTTCTACTATCAGAGGCTGCCTGAAGTCCTCCTCACTTGGACACTACAGGCTTCAAAGCCAGCAGCACCTCAAATCCTTATCATGCTTTCAATCTTCTTTGGTTTTCTCTTTTGCTGCCAGCTGGAGAGAACTGCTTTTGAAGTGCTTTTGTGATTAGATTAGGCCCACCTTGACAATTATTTTAAGATCAACTGACCTGAGACTTGAATGACATCCAAAAAATCTCTTCCCATCATTAACTAGGTTAGTGTTTGAGTAACCAGGAGGTAGGAGTCTTGGCAGGGGTTTGGGGGTAAGGGAGGGTGCCGCCTTTTTAGAATGTTGCTTACCACAGTGTTACATAGTTTTTCACTGTCATATATGCTTCATAATACAGTTAACTCATGTGATAACCCCAATATTACAAATATTCCAGGAGATTTAAAGCCACTAATGATGGCCTGGGATAAATTTATGTATATAGCGTGTATTGTAATTGATGTTAAACGACAACTCTTAATAAAGAAATTTAAGGACTACATAATACCCTATAATATAGAAGGTATTACGGATGTTTCCTTCATGATTAGGACCTTGAATTTTGCTTTATATTTTTCACTTAGATGAATATCGTTATGATGAACGTTGCCGCCTCTTTTTACTCTTGTATTATGGGGAAGTAACTTATCTGAAGAGATTGAAGATACCACATTACTTAAAGGAGTTATGTTATTTCCTATTCTAAGCAGTAATGTTTAGTGTCTTTTGTGCTATGTCTTTTCAGTCTTAAAAATTTTTAGTCTTTCATATTTTGATAGAAGAGCTATTTCTCATAATTTTTCACTTAAAAAACCAGTTGTCTTCGAACCTCTCTTCTTCTATATGCCTATATTAAATGTAGCAGGTTTGTAATAAAAGTTCAAGTTAAATACTGTGACTAATGCACTGTGGCATGTTGTTTCTTTTTTATTGGTCTCCATTTCCTCTTTGCAGTGGAATGGCTGACTTGAGATTTTTCAGTGCTCTGTATGTTAAATACCTTTCATACCCTCTTTTTCTCTTTAAACATCTGTAATACCTGTTAGCATTCTGCTAGTACTTTTAAGATGAACTTTATAGACTTTGGAAGAAGATAGTCACACACATAGGTAATACAAAAGGTATGGGCATTGTGCTGGGCTGCCTTTCGAAGTATCCAGCGTTATGGTTCTGTATCAGGACACCGTGTGTTACACTACTGTTAAATCACTTCAGGTTACCGGGTCATGGGAGACCTTTACTGGAATTTGGGATCAGGAGAAGAGGCATTTGAAAGATTCCTTGAAGATCTGTACCAGTGGTAGGAATGGTGGAATCTTTTTCTGGGTTAGGGAGCTGTGAAGCCCAGATAGGGTAAAACATTGCCAGTTCCTGTTTTTGTATGTTTTCAGTATCAAATAATGTTTTCCTGAAATGGATGAACTGTTCCCTTATGTGGTTTGACTGGTTCAGATTATGGAGAAACAAATACTGTCCTTGTTATGGATGCCACGTTTTTTAAAAACTGCGTTAGCTTTTTACCAGTGAGGATATACTTTTTGGCTTATAGTTAGCTTGTGGTTAAGTACAGACCTTAGATCTTGTTACGTGACTTCTTGTCAAACAAAGTGTGCCCCCTTTCCCATCGTGCTTATGCAATTGAGTTGCAAAAATAATTTCAAAGCTTTAATTTTTATTCTTCACGAACTTCATAGTAATCTTAGTTTGTCTTTGCAGCCTGTTAAAATCTCTTCAACTTCTGTCACTCAGTATGTTAGTATCCCTTTTAGTTTTCTTCTATCTATAAATTTGATAAATATGTCATATGTTTTCATTTGTCTTTTATGAAAAGCTTGAGAAATTTCAGAATAAAAGAGCCCTATCATCTGCTCCCTTCTTCCTGTTGTGTAGTGATTTGCCATATAATTAACACTTAACATTTTTGAGTTTTTAATCAGCTCCAAATTTGTCTAACTGTATTATAATATTGAATTACCATTTTAAAACTCTATCCATGGGCATATCACAGAAGACTCCGCTATATGCAGGCTGTAGTTAAGTTTCAGTGTGCCTTCTGCATTTGCCTGGTCTATCATTCTAGCAGCTTTAGTTAAAACCCCCCACCACCAAAAAAGAGGGAAATGATTAGTGTTTCTACTTAATTTCTTTAATTTACATTTGTTTCTCTTATGCTGAAAACCTTAGTTTTTAATGACATTAGTAATTAGTTATTTGCTTTCATCTTATACTTTTAATAATTTCAAAATAATAATGCAGATCTTACCAAAAATACATTGTTTATCTCTAGGAGGGTATATCCTAGTTGAGATATATTACGTTGTATTACTGCCATTTGAAGTAATTACAATAGTAGATTTTCAGTTATTAAGCCATTCTTATATTCCTGAGATAAATTCAAACTCAGAACATTGACTTTATTTCCAGATGTTAAATCAGTCTTACTTTCCTGGGATTTACCTCATCATGGTGTTTTCTTTTTTTGAATCTATCATGTGTATTACATACTCTGTATGTAATATGTCTCTGGCGGCTCTCAGGATACTTCTTTTATATTGGTTGTGAACAGCTTCATTATGATGTGTTGTTTTGGGGTTTTTTTTGATTCTCTTATTTTATTTTCGCTGATCTTGAATCTGTAAACATGTATCTTTGAACATATTTGTTATGTTTTTGTGAATTAGAATTATTACTTTAGATGTTTTTTTTTCCCCGTGACAGTGTTTATTCTCCATGGGTATCTGTGAGTCTGTTCGTATTTTTCAATCTTTTAAAACATGTAAAATATCTGATCTTCAGATTGCATAATTTCTTTTTGTTAGATTCACTTACTCTTTTCCTTTTATCATTTCCATTTTGCTGTTGAGCCAAGTCAGTACTTTTTATTTCAGATACTGCATTTTTCAGTTTTGAAATTTTTATTTGATCTTTTTTCATTTACATTTTTCATCAAGGAATTTTTGCCTTTAGATTGGTTTCAATGTCTAATGCAGTGTGCTTATTGTATATATGTTTTAAAATCTTTGATAAGTCCAACGTCTGCTTCATTTCACATTTGGCATTTCTTGATTATCTTTTCCTTTGGGAATTGCTCACATTGTACTGGTTTTGTTGTATCTAGTAATTTTGGATTGCATCACTGACATTTTGAATATTGTGTTGTGGACTGACTCCACTAATGTCCTTTAGAGAATGTAGAGAATGTTGACTTTGTCTTATCAGGCAGCAGCCTGGTGGGGTTCAGATTGAACTTTCTCTCTGTACTTCCTTAGGTGGTGGTTTTAGCATCAATTCACTTTGACAGCCTTTGCTGTGTTCTTAGTTTCATTAGCTACTAAAGGATGCTTTTCCTAATTTCTCTTACTGGAAGGATAGAATCTCCAAGAGTTTTAGCCTCTGGCATCGCATGTATTTTTTCCTGACTGGGCTACTGTTAGGTCTAAGTAATGAGAGACAAAGGAAAACAATAAGAAATATTATCTCTACAATCTTTATATAATAGGCTCCTTTTTTAAAAAAATTGTTTCTCTACTCAGAAGAATGGGTTTTCATGCAGAATCTTATATGCCCATGCTCTAGCTGGAGTGATGTGAGTTCTGTCCTTGGGCCAGGTTGGAAGAGATAAAAGAGGGGGGAAAAATCTCTTGACTCTTTCCTCCACATTCAGGGGGCAGTTTTCAAGTCCTTTGGGCAGAAAGTTGGACTTCCCTAAGAGTTTTTCTGACCCACCTGTTACATTCTGATTCAGCCTATCCTTGGGTCAATCCTGGAGGTAACAGAGTGGGGAAAAAAACAGAAGCACACTGCCACTGTATTTGTCACTCTTCAGGTTTTGAATGTTTCCAAATTTGCCTGCTCTTAAATTTTTTAGAGCTCTCGAGTGGTTGCATGTTTATATTATATTTCATTTTGTTATCTTTAGAGTTTTTATTGTAAATAGTGGAAGAGGCTAGAAACCTCATATTCTTTTTTTTTTGAATAAATTTTGCTTGATATAGGATTCTGTGTTGACACTTATTTGCAAATGCAATTGAACGTGCTTAGTCCAAATGTTCTGCTTTTATTCTATTTATTCCTATGAATGTGATGTATATTCTTATTTTTTCCTTTGGCAGCTATTAAGATTTTCTCTTTATCAGTGCCTTTCAGCCATCTTATTGTGATAGGCCCTATGTTATTCTTAAGTATTTAGCAGACTTCAGATTTATGGAGTTTTTTGGATCAGTGTGTTTATAATCACCATAAAATTTGTAAATTTTTTATCAATTATTTTTTCAAAATTTTTTTCTATTCGTCTTCTCCTTCTTAACCCCCTACTACTGTCCCCAGGGAGAGCATTTTCCTTTTCTTTTTTCCCCTTCAGTTACATGTATCGTTCTGTTTTGTTTTCTAGTTACATGTATGTTGAGTGGCTTTATATTATTTCATATCTCACTGAGACTTTTGATGATCTTTTTCTCTCACACACAAAAACTAAACCAAACAAAAATTTTTGTGCATTGTTTTCTTGCCACTTCTTTAAGTTCACTAATCTTTTCTTCTTCTGTGTCTAATACAGACATATCGTGGTGACATTGCTGGTTTGGTTCCAGACAGCTGCAATAAAGTGAATATTGCAAAAAAGCGAGTCAGATGAAGTTTTTTCATTTCCAAGTGCATGTTAAAGCAGTGTTTACATTACACTGCCTTCTATTAAGTGTGCAATAGCATTAGGTCCCCAAAACCGAGATTCATATCTTAATTAAAAAATGCTTTATTGCTAAAATAATACTCCTTAGATGTGTATTAGGGACAATGGCCTTTCTAGCACAGGGAGCTTTTTTTCAAGACAGTTATTATTTTAATTCCCAGTCTACCAAATAAAGTTACCACCATTAACCAACTATGTCCAGTTACCTTTTTATATACTCTTTTATTTTTAAGTCAGTTTATGAATAATTTACAGAATAACTAGCGAAATTCCACTTTATTAGACATTTTAATAAGAATTTAAGCACAGGACAGCCCGGGTGGCTCAGCGGTTTAGCGCCAGCCTTTGGCCCAGGGTGCGATCCTGGAGTCCCAGGATCAAGTCTCACGTCAGGCTCCCTGCATGGAGCCTGCTTCTCCCGCTGCCTGTGTCTCTGCCTCTCTCTCTCTCTCTGTATTTCTCATGAATAAATAAATAAAATCTTTATTTTATTTATTTATTTATTTATTTATTTATTTATTTATTTATTTATTTATTTAAAGATTTATTTATTTATGATAGAGATAGAGACACAGAGAGGCAGAGACACAGGAGGAGGGAGGGAGAAGCAGGCTCCATGCTAGGAGCCCGACGTGGGACTTGATCCCGGGACTCCAGGATTGCACCCTGGGCCAAAGGCTGGCGCTAAACCTCTGAGCCACCCAGGGATTCCCAAATAAAATCTTAAAAAAAAAAGAATTTAAGCACAGCAAACCTCTTTATGTCAGGTAAATTTTGGTGCACAAACTTCATAAACAATGAGAGATTATTGTTACACAGTATTTTAGCAAAATGAGGTGATCTAGGTTGTTGCAGAATATTCTGTCTTTTCAGTTGAATATTGTGTCTTTTCAGTTGAATGAGTGACTAGAGGAAACTATTTTTTTGTCCTTCAAAATATGTTGTTCACTCATAATTTTTAAACTATACAATATTCATCTAGGATATTATCAGCTAGAGATGTCATTTAAATGATCAGTTTCATCACAATTTTATTTTATTTTAAATATTTTATTTATTTATTCATGAGAGACACACACAGAGAGAGAGAGAGAAGCAGGCTTCATGAAGGGAGTCCGATGTGGGACTCGATCCCGGGTCTCCAGGATCATGCCCTGTGCCGAAGGCGGTGCTAAACTGCTGAGCCAGCCAGGCTGCCCTCATCACAATTTTAGAGTCTAGAGTTAGAGTTACCCCTTCTTCATGTATCCCAAACAACTAGTCTGTTCTCTGTGTGTTTGGTTTTTGCTGTTTTTTTTTCATTTAAGAATTTACATATAAATGAGATCATATGGTATTTGTCTTTCTCTGTCCAACTTATTTCACTTAACATAATACCCTCTAGGTCCATCCTTGTTGCCAATGGCAAAATTTCATTCTTTTTAATGGCTAAATAGTATTCTGGGGTGGTGTGTGTGTGTGTGTGTGTGTGTGTGTGTGTGTTAGCCCATCTTTGTGAATCTTCTCTTTCCCATATTATTTTTCCCTGTTGCATCCTGTGGCATTGGGTATAATAACTCAGTTTTTCTGTTACAAGTCATAGATTATATACTGTAAATTAGTTTTTTTATGATTGATATTTGGATTTACTGTTTATTTTGCCCAGAATATGAGGAACCTTTTGACCTCCAGTTTCTGTTTTTTAAAATGATGCAGCTGAAATGTGTCACTAGAATTAAAAAATCATGTCTGAAAACTGGCAGCCACAAGAGTAAGCTGGAAGTACAACATAGATGTCACTTCGAATTTTGATGTGAGAAATGCATGTTGTGATCTTCCATTTATGTCCATACTGCCATTTTAACTTTTATTTATCACCATAACCAAGGTTATTTTTTTTCCAATTCCCTGGGGGAGATTTTAGTTTGTTTTGAGGCAGATAATAGCTGATTTTGAAACTTGATTGTAAGAGTAAGACAATTCTTCACAGAAAATTTTTCCTTATGCAGTAAAGCTAAGTATTTTAATTAGGTGAATATTTTTTCCTTATTTTTAGTAAATAAGACTTGTAAGTGACAATTTTAAGAAGAGATTATTAGTATGTATTGCTGTTGGTACAGTCAGCAGAACGATTAAAATTATAATCTGCTTTTTAAAACTTATTTATACTAAAGGAATAGTCCTAAATCTTTTGTTTTTATTTATTTATTTTAAGGCAAGAGGAGCAGATGTTCCAGAGATTCCTGGAGATCTTAGTCTTAAGACATGTGGCAGTACAGCCAGTATGAAGGTTAAACATGTGAAAAAGTAAGTATAATTTTACAGTGGATTTTAAATGAATTTATCTAAATGGGAGTCAGTGTTTTGGTTCTCTTAAAAACTTTTAGATTTCTTACTAAATATGTTCTTACTGTCCATACATTAAATTATACTGTAAGCCTAAATTTTGACTTAACAATTAGTGGAGTAGGTCTGAAGATTATCTACTTGTCTAAAAATATATTTTATTTTGTTCTTGTAACAACTTTATGTCACTGGCTATCAGATTGCATTTGTTCAATAGGAATAAGTTAAGTGTTGTCTGTCTTGGTGCCCTTGATACATGTTCTCATTCATTTAGAAAAATCAGCTTTGTTGTGTGAGTTATGGGATCGCTGTATCTCAGCTCTGTCTGAATTGGATGCTAGTAATTGACCCTTACATAAAATACCTGAAGGTATCCCATTTCAGTTTTCAACAGAAAAACCATTCTATACTTTCCCACTGAAGCCTTAGTACACTGCCCCCAACCCATAAGGCTGGTATTATATAAAACAAAAACAGAAAAACCATCTTTTCATCTGGTAGGGGGTTAGGGAGCTATGTTTTCATTGCAAATAGAGAAAAGACAAAGATAAAAATATTCATTCTGCATCCAGACCCACCAATCCAGGACTGATGGTCTGCGACAACATTCACAGGTAAAATCTGGTTTTCTATTTTGTCGGGAATGCTGCTTCTGATTAGAAGTTGGCTCTCACAGTTTTCATAACATTCACTGAAGGTGTAGATTTTTCTATGGGCATTGCCTTGGGTCAAGATTAGGAGAGTGTAGTGATGCTTTTTAATTTTTGTTTTGTGTTGTTTTTGACCTGTGCATTAAATGTAATTTTCATTTGGTTCACTGTATTTCTGGAAAGGTTGTGTGGATATATGTGTGCTCATGCGCATGTGCTTATTAAAATAGTTTTGCTTGCATGAGCTCTTCAACCCATTTTGTTTTTTCCTTAGGTTTAATAATTTGGCTATTCTAGTATCTTGCATCTCACTTAGTTGTTTCATGTACTTCAGGTTACCCTTCACTAAAGGTCACTTTCCGAAGATGGCTGAATGTGCACATTTCCATTATGAGAACGTTGAGTTTGGCAGCATACAGGTATATTTGAAATATTTCCTGCATACTGAATTAAGATATACCTATATCTCTATTCTCTTCTATATTTCTTTTTTTAATCTATGTGTCTGAGAGAGAATACTTAGAAGTAGTTTTTTTCTATTAGTGTGTCGTTGCTTGATGTGAAAACTTTTATTTTCTTCTGTTGACCAATACTTGATGCCTGATGACAACTATTTCAATTGAAAATTGTATGATAGGATCAGAATTTCTATTAGATTCCTAGACAAAGTTTGCCATTGTTTTAGCATGAAGTATTCTAGTTGTTAACTGACTCTTATGTGGGATCACAGTAATAATGGTTAAATCCAAGTAGGAGTGAAGTTGGGGGGGGGAATGTAATAATGGAAGTTTTATTTTGATATTTTTTTCTTATTGTGAGGTATAGTGTGTAAGTATATATATGCTTATAAAGCATATGCATGTGTACATATATGTCATATACATATGTACGTTTTAAAGTCCAGGCTAAGAAATAGAAATTTCCTGGGTATCCTTTCTGTGTTATATTTGCCTTCTCTGCCCTAAAGATTACTAATACCATGACTTTTATAATATTCATTATAATCTTTTATAATCTTACTCTCTATATCCCAAATCAATATGATGTTTAGTTTGCTTCTTTTTGAATTTTATATAATTGGAATCACTCTAGTCCATTTAGCAAATACTGAGCAAGTACTATATACCAGGCACTGTTGTAGGTGCTTTGGCTATATTAGTGAGCAGCAACCACAACCCAAACCAAAGACCTGCTCTTAAAGAGCACAGAGGATGGCTGAGAAGATAAGAGCTATGGTAAAAAGGTAGAACATGATAAGAAGGACCAGGGGCACTGGGGGTAGGTTGAAATACCAAATCTGGGCAGGTTTCACTATTGAGTGTATTCTTTCTTCTTTCATTTAACTTTGTGAAATTGATCCCTGTAGATGTCTGTAGTAGATACAGTTTGTTCACTATTGTATATTAATCTGCAGCATTGAATATGTCACAAGTAATTTATCCATTCTTTTTGTTTGAAATTTGAATGGTCAGTTTTGGCCTTTGTGAGCATTATTGTACACAAATCCTGGTCATATATGCAGGAATATCTCATGGATACCTAGGAATAGAATTTCAGGGTTATAGCAGACCCACAGATCCAGCTTTACTAAGTAAAGCCAAACTACTTTTTATTTTTTTATTTTTTTTTTATTTTTAAAGATTTTATTTATTTATTCATGAGAGATACAGAGAGAGAGAGAGACAGAGACACTGGCAGAGGGAGAAGCAGGCTCCACGTAGGGAGCCCGATGTGGGACTGAATCCTGGGACCCCAGGATCATGCCCTCGGCTGAAGGCAATGCTAAACCGCTGAGCCACCGAGGCTGCCCCCAAACTACTTTTTAAAGTGATTTATTAATTTATACCCCCATAAACAATAAATCAGAGTTGCTGTTCTATATCTTTGCCAACTATTGATTGTTTGATACTTATCAATTTTCCGCATCTAATGGGGATTTAAATGTCTCATTGTATTTTAATTTACAGTCTCCTGATTTCTAATGCAGGTATTTTCAGATATTTATTGGGCATTTGAGATTTCTATTTCTTGAAACTCTAAATTGGGTCTATTGCTCATTTTGTTTTATAAATTTGCTTGTATTTTCTTATTCATTCATGAGAATGCTTTACATATTTTGTATGTTCTTTCATGTTGCATCTAGCCCTTTTTTATTTTTGTATATGAAAACACCTTCTCCCACGTGATAGCTTGTTATTTCATTTTCTTTATGCTGCTCTCATTGTACAGGCTTCATTTATTTTATTCTTTATTTCATGTATTTTATGTAGTTATATGAAGCACAAACCTGGCTTATAGTTTTTCTGTCAAATTTAAAATGTGCTCCCTTGGTCTGAAGTTATGAAATTATTTTCCTATTTTTTTCTGTAAATTTCATAATTTTGTTTTTGTTTTGTTTTAAAAGATTTTATTTATTTATTCATGAGAGACAGAGAGAGAGAGAGGCAGAGACACAGGCAGAGGGAGAAGCAGGCTTCATGCAGGGAGCCTGATGTGGGACTCGATCCCGGGACTCCAGGATCAGGCCCTGGGCTGAAGGCGGCGCTAAACCACTGAGCCACCCGGGCTGCCCAAATTGAACGTTGAGGTTACTTGGAATTCTTATTTATAAATAAAGTGATATTAAAAATCCCTGGTGTAAAAAAAAAATCCCTAGTGTGACAACAGTCAGAATGGATGTTAACCATAGCACTGGAGCTGAGTGCTAATGGCCTTCTTTGTGATGCAGTGTCCCTCTAGTTGTATGGATCATTGGTGGTCCACTATTTCAATATTTTCTGTGGTACCCACCAGTCTTTTTTGAAAGGAGTCTATTTTATTATTATTTAAAAATATGACTACATTAGAGTTCTCTGGTGATACAGAACCAATTTATATGTGTGTGTGTGTATCTGTGTGTATATATATATAGAGAGAGAGAGAAAGAGGGAAAGCGAGAAAGAGAGAGATATTTATTTTAAGGAATTGTTTTGTGTGATTGTGGAGACATGATTAAGTTTAAAATCTCCAGAATAGACTGAAAAGTGAGGGAAGGGTTGATATTGTAATTTGAGTCCAAGGGAAGTCTGCTGGTAGAGTGCGCTCTTCAGGGGAAGTTATTTATTTTTTTCTGTTAAAGACTTTCAGCTGATTGTACGAGGCCTATCCGCGTCATGGAGAACAATCTGCTTTACTCAGTCTGTTGATTTAAATGTTAATCTCATCTAAAAAATAATGTCCCAGAATTATTTGAATGATGTTTGACCAGAAGTTAGTGTATAAAATTAATAATCTTAGTCCACTCTGCCAACTTGGCATTCCTTAAACTATACTAAATCTCTAACAAATTAGAGGGTCATGCTTCTGCCTAACATCATGATCACCTATTTTTTACAACTAGAAATATTCTAAGCATCTTCTCAGAAGAGGATGCAAAATCCTTGGGTAATTGACTCTTCTTGATATCCTATAACAAATACTATGATGTAATGTTAAAAATACCAAAGTACCAGGATGTAAATCTTACATTACATAAGGTAAAGAGAGAAGAAAACAAAGATACTTACTATGACACACACATACATATTCATATTCAGAATAAGTAGATAATAGTCCTGGCAATTATGGTCTTGGCTTGTGTAACTGGTCATGTGGCTGTGGCTGGTGTTATAGCCACCTTCTTCTGCTTCTCCTTCAGTATTCCCTTTGTCCTGAGAAGAATCTCAGCTGGTTGTGATTCTTTACCTGGTGGGGTGACCCATACCTCTATTCCGGGTCTGGCCATCAATAACCCTGACTGAATTGGGTTCTGGTAATTTCCCATTGTGTTCAGTGGAAGGGCAGTGATACCAAGGAATGCCCTAAGGGAGCTCTAGTATTTCAGATGTATCCTTCTTTACATCTGATGTAGAGTAGCAGAATCAGTCATTCCAGCTCACACTAAAACTCATTATCTTTGCCTGTTGATTTAGAAGCATAAGGAGCCCAATGTGGCCAGGTGTTAGGTTTACTTCCAGGTCAGTGGAATTGTTATTTTGTCTTCTGGTGGAAGCATTCCTACATTTAGAACTAAGATGTCTAGGTTAGTAGAACACACAGTTTTAGGGCCGGGAAGCACACATTTTGCTAGTGAGTCACTATGAGTCTCATTGAGTGGTCCCACTCCCATTTCTACCCCTTGATTCCTGGTTTTCCAATCTGATCAGCTTTAAAGACACTAGTGAGTCTGTTTCCAATAGTAAGAGAGGATGGATAATCTGTGGCATGATGGGGGATAGAGATAACAAAATATCACGAAGGGATACTTACAATCAAATACTTAGAAGAGATGAAGTTCTGGGTGACCATGTATTTGAGATCTTTGAACATTTTTCCATACTGATAGTAAATTGGAATTTCATTTCCCTCATGGTTAGTGATGTTGAACATTTTCTCATGTCTCCGTTGTCCAATTGTAGATCTTCTTTGGGGAAATGTCTGTCTATTCAAATCCTTTACCCATTTTGAATTTGTTTGTTTGTTTTAAAGATTTTATTTATTCATGAGAGACACACAGAGCGAGAGAGGCAGAGACACAGGTAGAGGGAGAAGCAGGCTCCATGGAGGGAGCCTGACGTGAGACTCGATCCCAGGTCTCCAGGATCACACCCCAGGCCGAAGGTGGCGCCAAACCACTGAGGGATCCCAGGGATCCCAGGGATCCCCTGTTTGGTTTTTTTTTTTTTTATTGAGTTTTAGGACTTTTCTATATGACCTATCTGTATCTTTTGATCTAAAGATAGTCTTCTGGATGGCATATAGGTGGACTATGTTTTTTCAATTCATTCTGTCATCTCTATCATTTTTTAAAAATATTTTATTTATTTATTCATGAAAGACACAGAGTCAGAGAGAGAGAGAGACAGAGACACAGGCAGAGGGAGAAGCAGGCTCCATACAGGGAGCCTGATGTGGGACTCAATTCCAGGACCCTGGGATCATGACATGAATTGGAGGCAGATGCATAACCAACTGAGCCACTCAGGTGGTCCTGTTTTATTTATATTAGAGAGAGAGAGAGTACCCAAGAGTGAGGAGCAGAAGGAGAAGGAGGGGGAATCTCAAGCAGACTGCCTGCTGATTGTGGAGCCTGATGCAAGGGTGGGGGGAGGCTTGATTTCATGACCCTGAAATCATGATGTGAGCCAAAATCAAGAGTCAAGTGCTCAACCAATTGTGCCACCCAGGTGCCCCTATTTCTTGGGTTTTTGACTCTATCCATTCAGATAGGTATAAGATGATGTCATTGTGGTTTTGATTTGCATTTCCCTGCTGCTTAGTGATGTTGAGCATCTTTTTATTTGTCTGTGTGCTGTCTGCATGTCTTTTTTGGAAATATGTCCATTCAGGTACTTTGCCCATTTTGTAATTGATTACTTTTTTATGTGTGTGTTGAGTTGTATAAATTCTTTATATATTTTGAGTATTAATCCTTTATTACATATATCATTTGCAACTACTTTCTCCACTCAATAGGTTGCCTTTTGTTTTATTGATTATTTCTTTCACTGTGCAAAAGCTTTTTATTTTGGTATAGTCTCAATAGTTTGTTTTTGCTTTTGTTTCCCTTGCCTGAGGATATATCTAGAGAAATGTTAAGGCCTGTGTCAAAGAAATTGCTGCCCATATTTTTTTTCTAGTTTTATTATTTTAGTTCTCACATGTCAGTCTTTAATCCATTTTGAGGGTTTCTTTTTGGGTATGTATGCTATAAAAAAGTGGTCCAGATTCATTCTTTTGTATGTGGCTATTCGGTTTTCCTGGCACCATTTATCACCTCCTTTGTCAGAGGGTAGTTTTATTTCTGGGTTGT
Source organism: Vulpes vulpes (assembly GCF_048418805.1). Lineage (NCBI taxonomy): Eukaryota > Metazoa > Chordata > Mammalia > Carnivora > Canidae > Vulpes > Vulpes vulpes. The sequence continues at coordinate 106,759,175 of NC_132791.1, forward strand.
CTATTTGTGGCTGTTTTTGTGCTAGTACCATACTGTTTTGCTTACTACAGCTTTGTAGTATATTTAAAAATCTGTGATTGTGATGCCTCCAGCTGTGTTATTCTTTTTCAAGGTTGCTTTCGCTGCCATCTCTTTCTTTTTCTTATTCTTTTTTTTTTTAAGTTTTATGTATTTATTTGAGAGAGAAAGAATGCATGCTCTTGTGAGTTGGGGTAGAGGGAGAGGGAGACAGAATCTTCAGCAGACTCCCCGCTGAGCATGGAAACAGCAATTAGAGTTCAGAGCACAGATTCTTTGATGAATGTAGGACAAGGTCTTTTTTTTTTTTTTTTGCCTATTCCAAGCTGATTGCACGCTGCTCCTTTAGTGTGTGCATGGTTTCCTTGAATGCTGAGGGATTGGGGATAGGTAGCTGGTATGGTGCTAGCAGGTGAAATGGACTGAAATTAGCTGCAATTTACTCTCCAGAACTTTCTCTGGAAGTTGCAGGCCTTCAGTAGATGTTCAGGGTCATAAAATAATTGCATCAGACAGATTCTGCTGACTGTGCCATCTAGGCAACTGTTGCCTACGTGGGAGAGTCCTGGTGCTTTCCTACTCCACCATTTTCCTGGAACCCTAACTTGTTTTTTTAAGTTTGTTTGTTTGTTTGTTTGTTTGTTTATTTATTTATTTATTTATTTATTTATTTATTTGAGAGAGAGAGCGAGAGCATGAGTGGGGAGAGGAGCATAGGGAAAGGGGCAGGTAGACTCTGTGCTGAGCATGGAGCCTGCCCCGGGGCTTGATCTCAGGACCCTGAGTCAGACGTTCAGCCAACGTAGCCACTCAGGTGCCCTGAATCCTTATGTATATTTAATATAAGATTGACAGTATGTTCTGAGGGGGAAATAAGTATGAAACTTGGTTAAATGTGTCTGGAGCAAGTCATCAACTTTATGCTTGGCAACCATTATATCCTCATAGATTGTTCATGCTGCCTGTTGACTCACTTGTTGCTTTTAATATGTCCAAAATGTTGACATTCTGTAGTTACCATACTTTCTGTTTTCCACTCTGACCTTAAGAATTTCTCTTGCACTTATGGATTTCTTGTGTTTGTATTTCTAACTCTTTCTACTCCCCACATACTGAAAATCCGTAGCTGCAGTAGCCATTATATCCTAGAAGATGTCACTGGACATGAAATTTTTAAAATCCAGGTGAAATTATGTTTGACTTTAAGACTTTCATTTCATAAAATGAAAATAAGTTTTCTTAATATAATGTTAAAAATTCTGATCTTCAATTTTATTTAGACCATAAAACACAGTTGCTTATAGAATAATTTAGATATAAGGGTCCATTTGGGCCAATAATTTTATTGGTTTATTTATCATATAACCTACAGAGGAAATTTTCATAATCTCTTCTTTGAATTCTAGTGTTGTATATCTAGCTGACTGCTCAGTATCTTCTCTTGGATGACTAATCAGCATCTCAAATTTAGCATGCCTAGAACAGTCTCTCCTCAGACCTGCTCCTCTTGCTGTCTTGTCCATGTTGTTAAATAGTAAACCTGTCTTTCCAGTTCCTAAGACCAGACAAAATCTTAGAACCATCTCTCTGTTACTCTTCATATTCAGTCCATCAGCAAAATTCTTGGCTCTATCTTTAAAATAAATTAAAAAAAAATTCTGTTGGAAAATTGAATTTAAACAACAACAAAAATTCTATCTTTAAAAGAAATAAAATAAAATTTAAAATAAATTTAATTTATGTATATATTTATAAATTTAATTGCAAATGAATTTCAAATAAATAAATTTAAAAGAAATCTGACTACATTACCTGTTTCTCTTTTATCTACTGTGGTCATTTGTTGTATTTATTTATTTATTTAGAAAAAGATTTTATTTATTTATTCATGAGAGACACACAGAGAGAGGCAGAGAAATGGGCAGAGGGAGAAGCAGGCTCCTTGCAGGGAGCCCGAGATGGGATTCGATCCCAGACCCCAGGATCACAACTGGAGCCGAAGGCAGACACTCAGCTGCTGAGCCACCCAGGCATCCCTACTGTGGTCATTTTTGAGGGGTTATTTCAAAAGCCTTATTTGGCACACTGTAAGAATGAGTCTTTTAAATATAAATCAGATCATGTTACGGTTTCAAAACCCTCCAGTTACTTCTCATCTTCTTCATGGCAAAAGTCAAATTTCTTAACATTTCCTAAAAGGATTTATAAGATCTGCCCTTAACCTGTCTGACCTCATCTCTTAATTCTTTTACTTCTTCCCTGAGACATAGTGCTTTTTGGCCATAGTTGCTCTTCATCCAGTGTCCAGGCTCCCTTCTTAGGACCTCTGGACTTTTCTGTTTCCTCTACTTGGAAAGGCTCTTCTCCCTGGATAGTCACAGGACCTACTATCTTCCCTTCTTTGAATTTCTTTACTGAAATGTTATCTTCTCAGAAAGAGTGTACATTCTCTAAATGAAATTGCAACTCCTGGTTACCTGCATTCCTTATCTCCACCCATAGTTAATTTTTTCTCCATAAAACCAACATCTGGCATGCTAATTATTATTATTTATTCTATTTTTTCCACCTCAGCATAAAATAGTGCCTGACACATAAAAATCATTTGATGACTATTTGTTGAGTGAATACATAAATGAATTTATGTAGAAAAATAAAATTGTTCTTATCTGATAAGAATATATTCTTTATGAGTATATATATATATTTAAAATGAAACATCAAATAGAATGGATGATGACATGTACAAATACAACTTTAAATTCCCTTTATGCTCTCTCTTGTTCACTATTATGTGTTTGTCTAGGATTCTTTGTAAAATTTATAGCAATATCTCTAGATACAGTTCTAGCTATAACCATCTATCCTGCTATCTATATCTTTTAAAAAAGTATAGATAGATTGCTAGTATACACACTGCCTTGAAAGTTGCTTTTTTATTTGAAAATGTATCTTGGATATATATTTTTTACTTCAGTAATTTGTATTTATCTTATTATTTTCAATTATATAGTATTTTATTTTATTGTTACACTGTGATTTATTTAATCAGTTCCTTATTGATGGATATCCTAGGTTTTATTGATTTTAGTATATGCATTAAATAAAATCATATTATATGAGTGGTTGGGCCAAGGGTATATACATTTAAAATGTTGACAGGTGTTGCTAAGTTTATTTTTGAAATTTGCAAATTTATGCAAGTTGTGTATCATTTTCGATTTCCACTTGATCTATTTTTATTTATTCCTAATTATTAGCTCTTTGGGGGGATATCACACTTTTTATTTCTGCAGAACTCAGCACAGTCTTTTAGTGTAGGGCTTCAGTAGTGCTCTTGAATGGAACACATCTTCATGATGTGTCTGTCTTGTTAGATATGCTGGGAAGTCAGTCATTTAACAAATACTTATTGTGTATTTGTGGTTTTATGGATAAGATGACATTTCTTCTTTTGAGATGTTTAAACTTTTTTTTTTTAGATGTTTATACTTAAATGGGAAGACTAAAATATGAAAGGATAATTATATATATTAGAATCAAGATATATTACCTTGAGGTTAATTTCATGTCTTCATTTATTTGTACATATACAGTAAATATGGAGAAATTAACTGTTTTGAAATCTCAGAAAATGCTAAGCAGAGGAGATGATATTTGATTGATACTTTAAAGGATAGTAGAAATTCTCTTAGTAGGGACTAGGGGGAATCACACCAGCATGGGGTTTGATTGATCAACTTGAGCCTCCCTCCCTCCCTCCTCCTGTCTCTCCTTTCTTTCTTCCTTCACTTCTTCCTTTCTTTCTCCATTCGTCCTTTCTTCCTTTTTTCTTTCCCACTCTTCCTTCTTCTCTTACTATTAATTCCTGATCATACTTTTTGTTATGTTACATTTTGGCGGTTTGTTACTTTGTCATTTTTATTGAATTCAAAGTTTAGTTCTTTTTTTTTCTTGGAAAAGAGTTGCAAATAACCTGTATGTATGCACTTGCTTGATGTTGGAAAAACTAGTATTATCATAAATCAACTTTGTTAAATATTAATTTACTTTATATATACTTTTCTTGAGAGAAATAAATTCTGTAGGTATTACTGATATTTTATTCATTTTCAGCCACTGTTTTTTACTAAGTGCATTGAAGTTTGGACATTTTTCCACTAAATAGTGCTTTGAACAACTGCAGGTTTTGAGGTAGAAGTGTTGTATTATGTTTTGTTTAGAGTAATTGAAACCTCAAAAAAAAAAAAGATAAATATAAGCAATTTTTAGAAAGGGCTTCTTGTTTTAAGTAAAACTACACGTAGTTTTAAGTTCTGTTTTTTAGTTATAAAGACTTTATTTTTTTTTTACTTGTGTAAATTTTAGTTAACATATATGCAGTACAGTATTGGTTTTAGGACTAGAAGTCAATGATTTATCACCTACATACAACACCCAGTGCTCATCATAAAAAGTGCCCTCCTTAATACTCATCACCTGTATCTAACACATCTGTCCCCTCCCTCCATCAATCCTCAGTTTATTCTCTATCATTAAGAGTCTCTTATTTCCCTCTCTCTGTTTTTTCTTTTCCATCTTCCATACGTTCATCTGTTTTCTTTGCTAAATTCCACATATGAGTGAGATCATATGGTATTTGTCTTTCTCTGATTTATTTCACTTAGCATAATGCACTCTAGCTCCATCCATGTTGTTGCAAATGGAAATATTTCATTTTGTGATCGTTGAATAATATTCCATTGTATGTGTATATACCGTATACATCTTCATCCATTCATCAGTCGATGGACATTTGGCCTTTCTCCATAGTTTGACTACTGTTGATAATGCTGCTATAAATATCTGGGTGCATGTACCCCTTTGAATTTGTATTTTTGTATCCTTTGGGTAAGTACCCAAAGCAGTGCAATTGTGCAGTTGCTGGATTGTAGGGTAGTTCCATTTTTAACTTTTTGAGGAACCTCCAAACTGTTTTCCAGAGAGGCTGCACCAGTTTGCATTCTCATCAACAGTGCAAGAGGGTTCTCCTTTCTCCATATCCTTGCTTCTACCTGTTGTTTCTTAACTTTAGCCATTCTGACCAGTGTGAGGTGGTATCATCATGGTTTTGATTTGTATTTCCCTGATGATGAGAGATGCTGAACATCCTTTCATGTGTCTGTTAGACATCCTGATGTCATGTTTGGAAAAGTGTCTTTCGTGTCTTCTGCCCATTTCTTCACTGGATTATTACTATTTTTTTCTTGGGTGTTGAGTTTGATAAGTTCTTTATAGATTTTGGACACTAAACCTTTATCAGATATGTCATTTGCAAATATCTTTTCCCATTCTGAAGGCTGCCTTTTAGTTTGGTTGATTGTTTCCTTTGCTGTGCAGAAGCTTTTTATTTTGATAAAGTCCCAATAGTTTATTTTGCTTTTGTTTCCCTTGCCTCTGGCGACATGTCTAGTAAGAAGTTGCTATGCCAGAGATCAAAGAGGTTTCTGCCTGTGTTCTTTTCTAGGATTTTGATGGTTTCCTGTCTCACACTGAAGTCTTTCATCCATGTTGAATTTATTTTTGTGTATGGTGTAAGGAAGTGGTCCAGTTTCATTCTCCCAGTGTGGCTATCCAGTTTTCCCAACATCATTTGTTGAAGAGACTTTTTTCCATTGCATATTCTTTCCTGTTTTGTTGAAGAGTGGTTGACATATAGTTGTGGGTCCATTTCTGGGTTCTCTATTCAATTCCATTAATCTATGTGTCTGTTTTTCTGCTAGTACCATTTTGTCTTGATGACCACAGCTTTGTAATGTAGCTTGAAATCTGGAATCATGATGCCTTTAGCTTTTTCTTTTTCAAGATTGCTTTAGATATTTAGGGCCTTTTGTGGTTCTATACAAATTTTAGGATTTTTTGTTCTAGCACTGTGAAAAGTGCTGGTGGTATTTTGATAGGGATTTCATTAAAAGTATTGCTTGTTTAGTATAGACATTTTAACAATGTTTGTTCTTCCAGTCCATGGGCATGGAATATTTCTCCATTTCTTTGGGTCCTCTTCAATTTCTTTCCTAAGTGTCCTATAGTTTTCAGAGTATAGGTCTTTTACCTTTTTAGTTAGGTTAATTCCTAGGTATCTTACTGCTTTTGGTGTAATTGCAGATGGGATTGATTCCTCCATTTCTTTTCCTGTTGTTTCATTTTTGTTGTATAGAAATGCAACAGCTTTCTGCCCATTGATTTTATATCCTGCAACTTTGTTGAATTTGTGTATTAGTTCTAGCAATTTTTTGGTGGAGTCTATGGTTTTCTATAAAGAGTTATGTTGTCAGCAAATAGTGAAAGTTTGACTTCTTCCTTAGCAATTAGGATGCTTTTTATTTTTTTGTTGTTGTCTGATTGCTGAGGCCAATACTTCCAGTACTATGTTAAATAGTATGGTTAGAGTAGACATCCTTTATGTTGTTCATGACTGTAGGGGACAGGCTCTCAGTTTTTCTCCATTGAGGATAATATTAGCTGTGGGTCTTTCATGTATGACCTTTATGATATTGAGGTATGTTCCATTTATCCCTACTCTGTTGAGAGTTTTTATCAAGAAAGGATGCTGTACTTTGTTAAATGCTTTCTCTGCATGTATTGGCAGGATTGTATGGTTCTTATACTTTCTTTTATTAATGTGGTATGTTGATTGATTTGAAAATATTGAACCACCCCTGCAATCCAGGAATAAATTCCACTTGATCATGCTGAATAAACCTTTTAATGTGCTATTTGATAATATTTTATTCAGAATTTTTGCATCCCTGTTCATCAGGGATATTGGCCTGTAATTCTCCTTTTTAATAGGGTCTTTGTCTGGTTTTAGAATCAAGGTAATGCTGGCTTTGTAGAATGAGTTTGGAGTTTTTCTTCCATTTTTATTTTTTGGAACATAAATTTGAGAAGAATAACTCTTCTTTAAGCATCTGGGAGAATTCCACTGGGAAGCTATCTGGCCTGGGACTTTTGTTTGTCAGGAGATTTTTGATTACTGATTCAATTTCTTTGCTGGTTATGGGTGTGTTCAAATTTTCTATTCCTTCCTGTTTCAGTTTTGATAGTTGATATGTTTCTAGGAATTCATCCATTTCTTCCGGGTTGCCCAGTTTGTTGGCATATAATTTTTCATAGTATTCTCATATAATTGTTTGAATTTACGTGATGTTGGCCATGATCTCTCCTCTTACATTCATGACTTTATCTTTTTGGGTCCTTTCTCTTTTCTTTTTGATAATTTTTGCTGGAGGTTTATCAGTTTTATTAATTCTTTCGAATAACTAACTAATGTTTTTTTTTTTTTTCATTTCTATATTATTTATTTCTGCTCTGATCTTTCTTTATTGTTTCCCTTCTGCTAGATTTAGGCTTTTTGCTGTTCCTTTTTTGGCTCTTTTAGGTGTAAGTTTAGGTTGTATATTTGAGACTTTTCTTGCATCTTGAGGTCAGCCTGTATTGCAGTATACTTACATCTTAGGACCACCTTTGCTGCATTCCAAGGGTTTTTGGACCATTGTGTTTTCATTTTCATTTGCTTCCATATATTTTTTAAATTTCTTCTTTGATTTCCTGGTTAACTCATTCACTTTTTTAGTAGGATGATCTTTATCTTCCATGTATTTGTGGTCTTTCCAAATTTTTTCTTGTGGTTGACTTCGTTTCCTAGTGTTGTTGTCTAAAAATATACATGATATGATCTCCATCTATTTGTACTTGTTGAGGGCTGATTTGTGACCCAGCATGTGATCTCTTCTAGAGAATGTTTATGTGCACTCACAAAGAATGTGTATTCTGCTGCTTTAGTTTGAAAGGTTCTGAATGTATCTGTGATGTTCCTCTAGTCCAGTGTGTCATTCAAAGTCATTGTTTCCTTTTTTATTTTCTGCTTAGATGATCTGTCCTTTGCAGTAAGTGGGACATTAAAGTCCCCTGCTATTGCTGTACTATTATCAATGGGTTTCTTTATATTTATTCCTAATTGATTTATATATTTGGGTATTCCCCAGTTGGAGACATATTTAGAGTTTTTAGATCTTCTTAGTGGATAGAACCCTTTATTATGATATAATGATTTTCTTCATATCTTGTTACAGTCTTTGTTTTAAAATCTATTTTGTCTGATACAAGTATAGCTACTCTGGCTTTTTTTTCTTCTCTTTTTTTTTTTTTTTTTCTTCTCTTTTGATGTCCATTAGCATGATAAATGGTTCTCCATCCCCTTACTTTCAATCCTCAGTGTCTCTAGGTTTGGAATACCTGGGTGGCTCAGCGGTAGAGCTTCTGCCTTGGGCTCAGTCATGATCCCAGGTCCAGGGATCGAGTCCCAAATTGGACTCCCTATGAGGAGCCTGCTTCTCCCTCTGCCTGTGTCTCTGCCTCTCTCTGTGTGTCTCTCATGAATAAATAAATCTTTAAAAAATGCATCTCTTGCAGACAGCATATAGGTGGATCTTGTTTTTTAAGTCCATTCTGATACCCTGTGTTCTTTGATTGGAGCAGTTAGTCAGTTTACACTCAAGAGTGGTTATTGAAAGATATGAATTTAGTGCCATTGTGTTACCTGTAGAGTTGGTGTTTCTGGTGATGTTCTCTGGTCTTTGTTGCTTTTGGTCTTTTTTCTTCCACTCAGAGTTCTCCTTAAAATTTCTAGCAGGGCTCATTTAGTGGTCATGAACTCCTTTAGTTTTTGTTTGTCTGGGAAACTCTTTATCTCTTCTATTCTGAATGACAGCCTTGCTCGATAAAGAATTCTTGGCTACAGGACACCTGAGTGGCTCAGTGGTTGAACATCTATCTGCTTTCAGCTTAGGGCGTGATCCTGGAGTCCTGGGATCGAGTCCCACATTGGGTTCCTTGCATGGAGCCTGCTTCTCTCTGCCTATATTGTTGCCTCTCTCTCTCTCGCTCTGTGTGTCTCTCATGAATAAATAAATAAATAAATTCTTGGCTGCATATTTCTCCCACTCAGCACTTTGAATATTTCCTGCCATTCTTTTCTGACTTGCCAAGTTTCTGTGGACAGATTTGCTACAAATCTGATAGTGTTCCCTTGTAGGTTAAGGATTTCTAAAAATTTCTCTCAGGATTTTTTCTTTGTCCATGTATTTTGTGAATTTGTCTATGATATGCCCTGGTGATGTTCAACCTTTGTTCAGTTTAATGGGAGTTCTCTGTGTTTATTGGATTTTGATATCTGTGTCCTTCCCCCACACCAGGGAAGTTTTCAGCTATAATTTGTTCAAAAAAAACTTCTATCCCTTTTTCATCTTCTGAGACTCCTATGATATGAATGTTAACTATGTTTTAATAAGCTGTTAAGTTCCCTAAATACACTTTCATGGTCTGCTGCCTTTCTTTCCCTTCTTTTCAGCTTCATAATTTTCAATAATTTTGTCTTCTGTATCACTGATTCACTCTTTTCTCTGATTCATCCATCCTTAATGGCCTCCATTTGGGATTGCATCTTGGTTATAACATTTTTAACTTCAGCCTGACTAGGTTTCAGTTCTTTTATCTGTGTAGTAAGGGATTCTCAGGTGTCTTCTATGCATATTTTGAACCCAGCTAATATTTTTATAATCGTTTTAAATTCTAGTTCAGATATCACGCATATCTGCTTAAATCCCTGGCCATGAGTTCTGCTTTGTGTTCAGATTTCTACTGAGGTGAATTTCTCCATCTGTTCATTTTGTTCAGAAAAGAGAAGATGGAAGGGAGGAAGAAAGGAAGGAAGGAAAAAAAAATCCCTAAAAGAAAACAAACCCCTAGATCCTGAGTGTGTTTTGGTTTGCTTGTTAAAAGAATCTAAATCTGAAAACAACAAAATAAAATGAAATAAGGTGAGCAAAAATATATAAAAAGCATATATAAAAATAAAATTGATAATAAAAAAGGACTAAAAAGAAAATAAATGAAAACATAATAAACTAAGTAATAAAAGTAAAAGGGAAGCTAGATGCTGTTTCTCCTAGAAGTGAAGCTTTGTAACACACTAGATTTGGTGCCAGCGAGTTGTTTGTATTGGTTTCTGGAGGAGAGGCCTGTTCTGATTTTCCCTCAGAGTTGCCCTTGTAGAAATGCACCCCCAGGAGCAGGGGGTGGCCTGGCTCATGTAAGCAGCCCTGGCCTCCATGAGGTGATGCCGTTTTCCCTCCCAAAGGCTCTCAGCCTTTGGCAGGTTGACTACCAGAGCGCCCTGCCCTTCAACCCCAGGCTGAAAGATTGTGCCCCCACTCTTCAGGGAGCCCTCACAGGAGGGCAGTCAGTCATGTTCGTGTCCCCGTTTTCTCTCGGAACTCTGTTTTCACCCTGCCTGTGTCCAAGCTTTTTTATCTCAGGGATTTAAAAACTCCAAATATTCAGGGCTCCTGTGGGTGGTCCCATGCTGTTCCTCCCGGGGAGCCTGTACCAGGGAGCCTGTCCTCTGGGACCCCATCCTGGGGAGCCTGTACCAGGGAGCCCATCCCAGGGAGCCCATCTCAGGGAGCCCATCCTCTGGGAGCCCGTCCTGGGGAGCCTGCCTCCTGGATCCCATCCTGGGGAGCCTGTACCAGGGAGCCCATCCTCTGGGAGCCTGTCCCGGGGAGCCCATCCTCTGGGAGCCCATCTCGGGGAGCCTGTACCGGGGAGCCCGTCCTCTGGGAGCCCGTCCTGGGGAGCCTGTCCCCTGGAGCCCATCCCGGGGAGCCTGTCCCAGGCCGTGGTGGCAGGGACTGCGCAGGGTTCGCAGCTTAGGGCAGAGCAGCGACAGCCCACACCACGACTTGGTGTTCTCAGCCTTCTTGCCCTCGGGCCTGGGACCAGTGCCGCAAGTTGGCGCCGCTCACTCTGGGGGCCCGGGGGTCCCCAGGCCGCACATGCACACTGGGCTTCTGCTCTGCTTCGCTGCCTGAGCACGTCCAAGCCCGGCACGGCCCCCATGGCAGACTCCTGAAAGTTGGGGTTTTGAGCTGCGCTGCTTGGGGTACTTTGCAGTGGGTTCCTTGCTGTCGCGTCTCCCCCAGTTCAGCTCTGCACCTCCTGCCTTCCAGAACGTGAGCGCTTGTCTACGTGTAGACTTGTTGCAGTTCTTTGTCCCCCCAGACCTCTGACTGGTCTCTTGGGTGTTCAGAGTGATTTGGTAACTTGCTGTGTTCAGGAGGAAAGAAGCACAGGGTCCCCCTATTCCTCTGTCGTCTTAACTCCTCCATGCACTTAAATTCCTACATTTACTGTCATAATTGCACTTCGTTCTGTTTTCTCATCTCCACAAACATTTGTTCACATTTCATGAAATGTTTCTCAGTAAGAAAGAAAAAAAATCTCTTGCAATGTGCAAAGATATAATCAGCTTATTCTGGTTTACCTGTTTGAGGCACTCCTCTTCCTGCTTTATGTAGTACTGCCATCTAGTGTGTGGGACACTAAACTAACATGGATATGTGTGCTTTATATTTTCTTTTGTCATTTGTTTATCAGAAGCTATGAATTAATGTTTTATTTTTATCTGATTTCATATAAAGCATTAAGTTAAATGAACCTGAATGCAGGAGCAGCTCAGGTTTTATCTGAAATAAGGCATTGGAAAAATATGAATTAAATACCTATTTTTCTTGAGTATTCTCTACTAAAGCATCTCTGAGCAGGGGACTTAGAAGTGCTCGTACAGCCTTGTATAGTCAGATGCGTTCTCATCTTGATGTTGACAAATGTGGAAAGAGGCAGTACGCTTTGACCTGAATGTAAAAATGTTGATAAGTAGTAATTTAAAATAAGCTCCCCTTCTCAAGTTTCATTTTAAATGAATTAATCAGAATTATAATAAAAGGTACAGGTCAAAAAAAAAAGGATGCAGGTCAGTATTTATTCAATGCATTTTGTGAGCTGGACATTATACTAAATACTATTTATATATATATCGCCTCATTTACTCTTCACAATAGTTTCAAATGAGGGAAATGAAGTAAAAAAAGTTTAAGAACTTACCCAAGATCACAACTTTGGTAAGTGGGGCTGCCTGTGTTTGAATAAAGGTCATAGAACCATTCTGCATATTCTTGATTATAAAAGTGCTAGGAAAGGACAAAATGACAAAATGCTTGTTTTAGCAAAAAGGAGCAAACCATAGATCTGGAATATCTTACACCTTTCATGTAATTGAAGGGAAAAAGGTATGATGCACAGTCATGCATTGTAACCTGTGTGGTCACGTGTAAACTCCTTACTTTCCCTGGTCCTCAGTTTCCTCATTTGTAAAACAGGAATAAATGTAACTATTTCAATATATATTACTGAGAACTCTGGGAATTAAATGAGGTGACCATTAAAAACCAAAACAGATCGCTCAATACATTTTTTTTCACTCAATACATTTTAAAGAACTTTAGAGAAAGACGGATATTGTAAGAAACTTTGGTGAAGACAGACCATAATATGTAAAACATGAAAACACTTTTTCTGATGACCTGAGTGTGTAGTGTTGTTAGAATTGAGGCAGCAGGTGAAGAAATTCTTTGCAAATAAGAAGCTGTATAACTATAAGGAATATTGTGACAAACTTTCCCTTATAAGAGAGACTATTGCTAATATTTTTGGTGATCTGCTAATCAGTTTATTTAGATGTAATATTCCTTTTAACATAGAAAATAACCTTATATAAAATTGTGAAATGAAGAAAGTAAGTTAAAATAATATGATTTTTGTAATTGTAACTAAAAATTTAGCTTCACTTTCAGATAGAATTAAACCTATGGGTTAGGATAGTGAAATTGTTGTAAATGTATTTAGAATGTTTAAGGATTAAAAATAATGGTAAAAGAAACCAGAGAAAACACATCATTGCATTCCCCCCTTTAAATAGAAACATTGAAGATCTTGTTCACAAGTTGTTAATGGGTAAGACAGCATGTAGATTCTGCGCTTCCAGTTTTAGTATTTTAAATACCTAGTATATTTTAAATATGTGGTATTTACCAATTCAGCTGATTATTGACTGCTTTTTTCTGGAAGCAGACTGGGTTTTCTTCCTAGTTGAGAGTTTATCTAGATGTGAATATTAAGGTTTATAGAAATACGTACCAGCAACAAGTTTTGATACCTGTCAGTGGAAATTTTAAGTCATTAAGAAAAATGAATTAAACCAATGAAAAGTTTAGTTCCTCATCTTGTAAATACTATGTATAGTGTCCCGGCTAGTAGACAGTTAAAAAATAGTTTTACATAAAAGTATAATTATGTGCATAACCTTCTGAAACAAAAGCCGTGATAATTTTAGTGTTGCCACCCCTACTGAAGAATTTTTTTTTTCCTCAAACCAAAACAAATAAACTTTCATCCCTACTTTTTCACACATCCTGTACTAATACTTCTTCTTATGCTGGGAAATCATTGTCATTTAAGGGGATGATTTGAAATGAAAAGTTCACATAGTGAGTTATCAGTACTCCTGTCAGGTTGTGGGCATCTTGTTGAGTTGAAGGTGATTCTGGTATTTATTTATTAATTATTTTAAGATTTCATTTATTCATGAGAAACATAGAGAGAGAGGCAGAGACATAGGCAGAGGGAGAAGCAGGCTCCCTGCAGGGAACCTGATGTGGGACCTGATCCCTGGACCTGGGATCATGACCTAAGCCAAAGGCAGACGCTCAACCACTGAGCCACCCAGGTGTCCCTGATTCTGGTATTTAAAGAATGATGAATGGACAAGAAATATGTGTGTGTGTGTGTGTGTGTGTGTGTGTGTATACAGAATATATAAACTATTCTGTTATATATAACAGAATATTACTTAACCATAAAAAAGAATGAAATCCTGCCATTTGCAGCAATATGGCAGGAGCTAGAGTATTATGCTAAGTGAAGTAAGTCAGTCAGAGAAAGACAAATACCATATGATTTCACTCAAATGTGCAATTCAAGAAACAAAACAAATGAGCAGAGGGAAAAAAAGGGAAAGAGAGGCAAACCACAAAACAGACTCTTACTACAGAGAACAAACTAATGATCACCAGAGGGGAGGTAGGAGGTGGTATAGGAGGATGGGTGAAGTAGGTGATGGGGAGTGAGGATGGCACTTGTGATGAGCACTGGGTGATGTATGGAAGTGTTGCATCACATATTGTACATATGAAACTAATATTACACTGTATGTTAACTAACTAGAATTTGAAAAAATCTTAAAAAAAATAAAGTTGAGCAAACCACTTACTATATCTGGTAATCAGCTGAGGAAATAGTGCTGTATTCCAATCTGGAAGGAGAAACAGGTTTATTAAGATGCATTTAGTTATCTAGCTTTTTTCTAAGAAATTTGAAGAGCAATTTTGTTTGTTACTGACTTTTTTTCCCTTATGTGCTAAAATTAGAATTTATTTCACTTATTACCCACCTCAGATATAACTCTAATGGAGGATTATTCTTCCACTCAGCTTCCTCAACTCAGTAGTTCTAAAGTAGTATTTTCAGTGTTGATTATTAGGATGTTGACAGTAGGTGTGAGTAGAGCATGATATTGTATAACAAATTATTTTTTATTTTCTACATATACTACAGGTTATAGAGGTGAAGGAAAATGTTTATAAACTCCATAGGTATGTCACAGTGAAATTGCGAGCATAATAGGTCTATAAAAGATGAAGAAAAGAAGTCTTTATGTGCCCCATTTGCAAGCTGTTGATGAGACTTTGATGAATAATTTTTTATGTGGGTGGGGTGATTTTTACCCTGCCTTAACGCTACAGATTTCTTCCCTCCCATGTAAAGAAAGGACTTCTTTGAACATTTGAATGCTTGCTGAATAGAGTTGTATTTTTAAATATTCTAACAACACTAATTGCAGATTGGTTTCCATGGTGATAGAAAAGTGAATTCAGTATAGGAAAAATAACTCCAAAAATAGATTTGTAAAGAATTTTGAAGTAAGGGACTTAGAATTCTGTTTTCTGTTCCTTATAAACAAAGGATTGAGGCATCATTAAGTTGAAGGAAATAAACATAATTTAAGTCATCACATTTATGTCATAAGTTTCTCAGCGCAAACATACCCTAATCTTTCTGAGTGTATACTCTTAGTACGTGTGATTCAGGTTCTGTATAAATACAGTGCTGTTCAGATTTGTTCATCAGATGTCTTAAAATCCACAATTCTAGATGGTTTTACTGAATACCTGTATGTGCTTGATACTTACATGAATATTACTGATGAAGTAGATAAGAGATTCTTCCCACAGGGGAAACTTGCAATATACCAATAAACATAGTAAGATAAGAAAAATGGAATGCATGTTGTAGGAATTCTTAGAGGTGAGAAAGTTATTTCCTGTGGCAATCAAGAAAGACTTTATTGAAGATTGGATAGATTTTAGATATGCAGAGATAGAAGTGAAGAGTGTTTAGCAAGGAAAAATAACATATACAAAGGTACCTGGAAGGGAGGGGATGGATCAGGAAAAACATGCTTTAGAAGATACTTGGAGAAATTACCTTTCTTCAAGGCTCATCTATAGTGTATGGACTTTGTATTTAAATTACATTTTTTTTTTTAAAGAGAGAGAGTGTGTATGTATATGAGGAAGCGAGGGGCAGAGGGAGAGGAGAGAATCCCAGGCAGGCTTCATGCCCAGTGTGGAGCTCAGTGCGGGGCTTGATCTCATGTCCCTGAGATCATGACCTGAGCTGACATCAGGAGTTGGTTGCTTAATTGCCTGAGCCACCCAGGCACCCCTAAATTCCTTTCTTAGTAGGAACTGAGAAGGTGGTGTGGGATTTTGAGAAGAGAGTACCATGATCCATGTGTAATGGAAAATGGATAGAGACCCATTAGAAGACTACTGTAGTTATCCATTCTGTAGTCTTGTAGACCAGATCTGAGAGGCTCAGAACCAGCTAAGGAGCAGTGGAGAATGGGAGAAAAGGGACAGGTGGGAGAGACAAGTTTTGGGAGATAAGAAAGATAATAATTAAAGGTTGAGGTTACATCTTGACCATCAGAATATAAAAAGAGAATGTGTGGGGACAGAGACTAGTAGAGGAATCTAAGATGATTAGGTTGGTCAATGGTATGTTATTTGTTTACTTTAGGAAATCAGGAGAAAGAAGAGAATCTATAAGGAAAGGTTTGTACTGTTTTCCAGTGAGGCAATGTTTGTTTATTCAGTAATTAATTAAATATATAATGATCCTCACTTAAATTCCAGGTGCTTTTCAAGATGTTGAGATAGGTTTATATGTATCTCATTTTTTTCATTATATATTATAGTTAAAAATCTGTCAAATGTTTTTATCCCAGTTTGTGACTCATCTTTTTACTTGGTTTATGGTGTCCCTTCTATGAATCCTTAAACATTTTTGATGTAGCCAGTTTTACCAGTCTTTTGTTTTTGTTCTTTTCATGTTTTAGCTAAGAAATTCTTCCGGCCCTGTGGGCATAAAAGCATTTTCTTTTATCTCCCTTATTATTTTTTTACTTTTTAAAAAATTTTACCTCTTAAGGTTTTGTTTTTACTTAGCTGTTTAATTTACCCGGAATTATTCACTGGATATGGCGTAAGGTGGGGGTCTGTTTTTCCTTTCTAGTTATCTTAAAACTTTAAGTGAATAGTAATTCTTTTTCTCAGTGATTTTTAAGGCCCGATGGGTCATATGTCAATGTCCAAATATATGTGTTAGTTATCTGGGTATCTTGCGTCATCCATTGGTCTATAGTCTATCCCTGCGCTAGTGTCACCCTGTCTTAATTAATAGGTTACTATTACTTCTTAGTGTTTAGCAAACACCTCAGAACTGAGTGACTTGGGGTGCCTGAATGGCTCAGACAGTTAAGCGGCTTTGCCTTTGGCTTAGGTCATGATCTCAGGGTCCTGGGATAGAGCCCTGGGTTGGGCTCCCTGCTCAGTGGGGAGTCTGCTTCTCCCTCTGCCTCTGCCCCCACCACCCCGCACTCCCTCCCCGCTTCATGCCATGCTCTCTCGCTCAAATAAATAAAATCTTTAAAAATTTTTTAAAAGAAGAATTTAGTGGCTTAATATGACAACTTTTTTATTGTGTTTCATGATTCCTGATTCCTTGGATTGACTCAGGCAGAAGGTTCTTTGTTGGTCTTACTTAATGAATGTTTGGTGCGGCTTCAGTGATCTCTCTCCCCACATGGTATTTCATCCATCACGGCCTCTTCCATGAATTCTTTGTTCAGTAGTGTACTGTGGTCCTTTGACCTGCAGGCTTATTAGGACTCTTAAGAAAGCAGAAACTGTTAGACTTTTTAATGACTAGTCTTGGAAGTCCCAGAATATTGCTTTTTCCACATTTTATTGGTTCAGACAGTTACAAGTGTAGCATAAATTCAGAAGTGGAGAGGGAAGTTCTGCCTCTTGATCTGAAGCACTGAATGGTAGCTTTATAGTGAGTCTTGATTCCTGTGTAGGTAAGTCTCCTGATTTCATCAAAATTATCTTGGTTCTTCTGGGCTCATTTTTTTCCATATACATTTTGCATTTCCCTTGAAAAACCTTGGGAAGAAAAATAAACTATTTAAATTTTGATAAGAATTGCACTTAACATATAGGTTAATTGAGGATAACTGCTGTATTTATCATGGTGAGTTATTAAATCTATTTGGATTTATTTGTATTTTCTTTCACATCTTTCAATAAGGCTTTGTAATTTCATTTGATATTCTATTCTGCACATCTTTTATTTTGTTTATTTTTAGGCAGCTTACAGTATTGTTAACATGAATATTTTTCAGTTACACTTTAAAATTAAATACTATTAATTACTGAAATTCTTTTGATTTTTTTCATCTTTAAAAAGTCCATTTTCAAAACTCATTCACTGAGAGATTTGTACACCATGTAATTCACATGCTTAAAGTATACAATTCACTGTTGTTTCATAGATTCACAATGTGTGCCACCATTGCCAAAGTCTAATTTTAGAACATTTTTATCAGTTCCAAAAGAAATCCAGCTCTCATTATCAGCCCTTCTCATTCCCTTCTAATCCTGCACACCATCTCCTGACTTCTCTGCCCACCCTGCCCTGTTAACCACTAATCTACTCTCTGTCCCCGTAGATTTGCTTGTTCTGGATCTTTTGTACACATGGAATCATACAATCTGATCTTTCTGTAACTGGCTTTTTTCACTTAGCATGTTTTCAAATTTCACCTAAGCCATAGCACGTATTAGTATTTTATTGTTTTTAATCATTAAATAATATTCCATCATATCCCTGCATACCACGTGTTATACATTTTAAATTTAATACTTCTGGGAGACTTCTGCCTTTAGGAAGATGGAACAGACAGTTGTGAGTTTCCTGTGTTTTTGTTTTTTGTTTTTTAGCCATTTCAACCATTTTATACAATTCATTGGCATTAAGTGCACTCACATTGTTATGTAAAATCACTGCTATCTATCTCCGGATGTTTTCATAACACAAACAGAAATACAGCATATGAAAATCAGTCAATGTGAAATAGCACATTAACTGAATGAATGAAAAAAACACCCATGTGATCATCTCAGTTGATGCATCAAAAGCATTTGATAAATTTAGCATCCTTTCACGATAAAGACACTCAACAAACCAGGAACAGAAGGAAACTCTCTGACAGAATAAAAACCAAATATGAAAAACCTACTAGCTAACATCATATGCATGGTGAAAAACTGAGAGCATTTCCCCTAACATCAGCAACAGGGTGCACATGCCTGCTCTCAACACTTCTATTCAGTGTGATTCAGAGTGATTAGGCAAGGAAAATAAAAGACATCCAAGTTGGAAAGAAAGAAGCAAAATTATCCCTCCTCACAAATGATGTGATCTTATACGTAGAAAATCATAAAGATTCCACAGGAAAACTCATTTAAATAAATGAATTCAACAGAGTTTCTAAGTTTAAAATTATTCCTATATCCGTTGCATTTCTATACACTAAAAGTGAATAATCTGAAAAAGGAAATAAAGAAAATAATTCCATTTACAGTAGCACCAAAATCAATAAAACAATACACTTAACAAAAAAAAATACACTTAAGATGATAATACCCAAAGGGATCTACCTCTCCATTGTAAGCTTATCAAAATTTCAGTGGCATTTTTTTGTAGATGTGGAAAAACCCATCTTAAAAATTCATATGAATCCTCAAAGGATTCTGAGTACCCAGGACAATCTTGAGGAAGAATGGAGTTGAATGACTCACACTTCCTAATTTTAAAGCTTAACATAAGTCTAAAAGAATCAAAACAATGTGGTACTGGCATGAAGATAGACTTATAGACCAATGAAATAGAATAGAGCCCCTAAATAAACCATCATATTTATGGTCTATTGATTTTCAATAAGATTTCCATGTCTGTTTGGTGGAGGAAAGAACAGTGTTTTCAGTAAATGGTGCTGGGAAAACTGTATATCCACATGCAAAAGAATGAAGTTGGACCTTAACTCAAAAGTGGAACTACGACTTAAATGTGAGAAGAAAAACTTTAAAACTTAGAAGAGAGTATCTAGGAAAATCTTTATGACATTGGATTTGGCAATTATTTTTTAAATATGACACCAAAAGTTAAAGGCAAAAAGCGGTAAATTGAATTCCCTTGAAAGTAGAAACTTCTGTTCATTAAAGGATATGATCAAGAGAATGAAAAGGTAACCCACAGAATGGGAGAAAATATTTGCAAATCATGTATCGGATATGGGTTTGATTTCTAAAGTAAAGAACTCCTACACCTCAAAACAATAAAATGAGCTAATTCACAAATGGGCAAAGAACTTGAATGGATATTTCTCCAAAGAAGTTATACAGATGGCCAATAAGCATATGAAAAGAAGCTTATTTATCTGTTATTGAAAGTAGTGTATTGAAGTCTAATTATTATTATAGAGCTGTTTCTCTCTTTGATTCTGTCAATGTTTATTTAATTTGGAGCTACTTTGCTTGTGCATCCATATTTTTACCAGCTTTATTGAGGTATGATTGACAAATATAAATAGCATACATTTAAGGTGTATAATGTGATGTTTTGATATACATTTATATTTTGAAATATTTACCACAATCAAGCTGATTAACATATCCATCATTTCACATAGTGACTATTTTTTGATATTGAGAACCCTTGAAATCTATTGCTAGCAAATTTCAAGTGTACAGTACATTATTATTAACTGTAGCCTCCATGCTGTGGATGAGTTCTCTAGAACTTACTCACTTTACTGAAAATTTGTATCTTTTCATCTATATCTTCCCTTTCCCCTACCTCTCAGGCTCTTGTAACCATGGCACAACTCTTTGCTTCTCTGAATTCAACTTTTGTTTTTAAAAAGATCCTGCACATAAGTGACATCATGAGATATTTGTCTTTCTGTGTCAGGCTTATTTTATATGTGGCCTAATGTTTGCCAGTTTCATCCAGGTTGTCACAAATTATAGGATTTCCTTATTTTTTGTGGCTGCATAATATTTCACTGTGTTTGTGGAGTGTGTGTGCACACACATGAGTATACATATGTATACATCACATTTCCTTTATCCAAATATAGATATATGCTTATGCATGGGTCAATTTTGGAATACTTGATTCACTTCTGTTGGTGCATTGGTGATGCAGTGCCAGCCATCTGTTTTTATGCCAATACTATATTCTTTTGATTACCATAGCTTTGTAATATAGTTTGGAATCAGGAGGTGTGATGCCTACAACTTTGCTCTTGTTGCTCAAGATGGCTTTAGCTGTATGAGGTCTTTTGTGATTGCATGTAAATGTTAGGAATTTTATTTTACTTCTGTGAAAAATGCCACTGGAATATTGATAGGGATCAGATATAACCTGTAAATTGCTTTGGGTAAAATGGGCATTTTAACAATATTAACTCCTACCATTTGATTTTTATCTTCACTTTCTTTCAGCAGTGTGTTAGTTTCCACTGTACAGATCTTTCACCTCTTTTGTTGAATTTATTCCTAAAGTATTTTACTCTTTTTTGATGCTATTGTAAATGAGATTTTTAAGATTTCTTTTTCAGATATTTCACTTTTAGTATATTGAATTGCAATCATTTTTTGCATATTGGATTTAGTATCCTGCAACTTTACTGAATTCATTTATTAGTTTTAATATTTTTCAGTAGAGCTTAGAGGGTTTTTTTTTTTTTTTTTTACCATAAGGTCGTAAGGTCGTATCATCTTCAAAGAGAGACAGTTTTATTTTTACCTTTCTGATTTCAGTACCTTTTATATCTTTTCCTGGCCTAATTGCTCTGGCTAGGACTTCAGTACTATGATAAATAGAAGTGGCAAGAGGGGTGCTCTTGTCTAGTTTCTGATCTTAGAGGAAAAACTTTCAGTTTAAGTCTAATGTTTCCTTCTTGATTTTCTGCCTGGTAATCTGCCCATGTTTAGAGTGGAGTATTAAGATCCGTCACTACTATTCTGTTGTGACACTTTTTGACTTACGGTTTATTTTATCTAACATAAATATAGTTATCCCTCTTGTCTTTGCTTTTTTTTTAGCTTTATTATTTATTTATTCATTCATGAGAGATACACAGAGAGAGGCAAAGACATAGGCAGAGGGAGAAGCAGACTCCTTTCAGGGAGCCTGATGCAGGATTCGATCCCGGGATGCTAGGATCATGAACTGAGCCAAAGGCAGATGCTCAACCAGTGAGCCATCCAGGTGCTCCCCTCTTGTCTTTTGGTTTCCATTTGCAAGGAATATTTTTCTCCTATTCCTTCAGTTTTAGTTGACATATCTCTTTGCTTTTAGTCTTTGAAGCTAAAATGAATCTCTTTTAGGCACCTTGTAGTTGAATCTAGCTTTTGATCCATTTAGCCATTTTTTGTTACTTTCCTGGGAAATTTAATCAGTTTACATTTAAAATAATTATGAATGGAATCTGGGAAGATAGCAGAATAGGAGTACTCTAAGCTTACCTAGTCCCCCAGGTACAACTAGATAACACATCACTGTGAACAATCAGAAAACAACCCGAAGACTGGGAGAACAAATGCCACAACTAAAGGTAGAAAAGAGGCTATATTGAAGAAGACAGGAAGGTGGGGATGAGGTGGGGAGCTAAATAGATGTTTGAGCCGTCTGTGGAAGAAGGGGATCTGTATGTACAGAGAGGGAAGAAAAAAACCAGGGAGTTTGCACCGGGAAACCAAATCCCCATTATATTTGGCTCTGAAAATTAGAGTAGCTGAATTTCATAAGTTCTTACAACTAGCAGGACTTTAAGTCTGCAATTTTAAAAAATTAGTCTGTTCAGCTCTGAGAGAGCTGGAGAGCAATAGGACTCAAGTCCCTGCCCTTGAAGAGATAGCACAACAAAAAGCCTACAGAGATAGAGCATAGAACCTGCCGTTTGAAAAACATCTGGGGCATAGGGGAGGGAGAGTTACTTACTAATCTCAGAGTGTGTCACAGAGGGCCAGAGGTTGCTGGGAGACTCTTCCTGGAACAAAGCAGCTGGCAGGTGCCACTTCACTCCTCCACCCCCTGGATAAACACACTGGCCACCTGTGAGAACCAGCAAACACTTGCCACCTAGCTCCCAGCTCCCAGCTCCCAGCTCTTTGGCAAATCTGCCCTTTCCTTTCGTGCATGCCTGAGTCCCACCACGCAGGTTCTCTCCCCCAGAAGACTAGCACATACCATGCCAGCACCGTGTCTTTGAGCCTTATGCTTTGCAAGGCCTTGGTTTAGGTGGTGGCAGAAGTGGTAGTGGGCCCCCTCCTGCAGAAGAATGGGTACATGTTGTTAAAATTGTGAGCCCCCTGTGAATTTTGCGATCCCTCCCAGTTGGCCTTGGTTTGTCACTAACAGCAGGTCTCAATGACGCAGATTGGCAGGCATCTTGTTAAAACTGCACACCTTGCCTGGCCACCAGGTCCAGGTGGGAGGAAGGGGAGCATGTCTCCTCTCGCTGGTGCACAGACTTTGCAGGCACTGTGTGATTAGTCCTTTCCCATATGGTGTTGGCTAGAATCTGTTCAAACCAGGACCACAAGCCTGGCAGTCTGCAAGCAGCCTTGAAAGGGGCCAGCACCATACCAAAGTGACTCCTGTCCTTGGTGGAGGGGAAGATAACCACAAGTCCAGTCAGACTGCAGTCCCAGCAATGGGCTGGGGGCAGACAGTTGGTCTGATTGCAGGGCCCACTGACCAACGAAAGCATCTCGGGACAACACACAGGTGCCCTGCAGTTTGGTGCTATTGTGTGTGTGGCAAAATACCTGATCTGACTAAACTCAAGCCCGAGACTGGTCCACTAACTCCATAGAGAACAAGCACTGCCCACAACAAGCAAAGAGAGCCACAGCATATGACTGGACTGAAGGAAATAGCAGCCCAGGCACAATAGCAGGGTGTATGCAATACACTTAGCAGACACCCTGGAAGCACCAGGTACCAGTAACATGGAATACTGCACTGTAGGGCACTACAGGATCTCTTCTTCATGAGGCTATTACTTTCAGGGGTAGGGGATGTAGCTGAGTTTTCTAACACACAGAAACAGACACAGAGAGTTAGACACAATGAGACAGAGGAATATGTCCCAAATGAAACAATAGATCAAAACCTCAGGAAGAGACCTAAGTGAAATGGAGATAAGTAATGTGCCTGATAGAGAACTTAAAATAAAAATCATAATGATACTCATGGACTTGAGAAAAGAGTGGAGGACCTCAGTGAGACCCTTAACAAAAACCTATAGAAGAACCAATCGGAGATGAAGAACACAGTAAATGAAATTAAAAATACATCAAATGAAATAAATAGCAGACTAAAAGAAGCAGAAAATGAATCCAGCAAACTGGAGGACAGAGTAGTGGAAAGTAGTCAAGCTGAACAGGTGGAAAGAAAAAAATTATGCAAAATGAGAGTAGACTTAGGGAACTCAGTGACTCCATCAAGCAAAATAACATTTGTATTATAGGAATCCCAGAAGAAGGGAGAGAAAAGTGGGAAGAAAGTTTATTTGAAGACATAATAGCTGAAAACTTCTCAAATCTGGGGAAGGAAGCAGAATTCCAGTTTCAAGAGGTACAGAGAACTCCAAAATCACCCCGAGGAGGTTCACACCAAGACACATAGTAATTAAAATGGCAAAAAGTAGTGATAAAAAGAGAATTTTAAAAGCAGCAAGAGAAAAGAAGACTGACATATATAAGGGAAACCCCCTAAGGCTGCTAGTGGATTTTTCAACAGCAATTTTGCATGCCAGAAGTGAGTGATGTGATATATTCAAAGTGCTAAAAGGAAAAACCTGCAGCCAAGAGTACATTATCCTGCAAGGCTGTCATTCAGAATAGAAGGAGAAGAAGAGTTTGCTGGACAAACAGAAGTTATAGGAGTTCATGACCATTAAACTAGCCCTACAGGAAATGTTAAAGAGGGACTCGTTCAGTGGAAGGGAAAGACCATAAGTAAGAAAAGTAGGAAGCACAGAAGCAGTGAAAATGAGTATATGTGTAAAAATCAGTCAAGGGATTCACAAAATAAAAAGATGTAAACTATGATAACCATATACCTAAAACATGGGGTGGAGGAGAGGAGTAAGGAATGAGTTCAAACTTAAGTGTCCCATCTACTTAATGGAGACTGCTGTATGCAGATTTTATATACAAACCTATTGGTAACCACAAACCAGAAATCAGTAATAGACATGGAAAAAATAAAGAGAAGAGAGTTCAAGTGTTTCACAAAGAGAGCCAGTAAACCATGAGAGAAGAACTACAAAAATAACCACAAAACAAGTAACAAAATGGCAATAAATACTTACCTATCAGTAATTACTTTAAATGTAAATGGACTAAATGCTTAAATCAAAAGACATAGGGTAACTCAATGGATAAAAAAAGTAGGGCCTATTTATATGCTACCTATATGAGACCCATTTCAGACCTGAAGACACATACAGTTTGAAAGTGAGTGGATAGAGAAACATTTATTATGTAAGTGGGTAGGAAAAGAAAGCCAAGATAGAGTACCTTTATTGGACAAAATAGACTTTAAAACAAAGACTGTAATGAAACAAGGAAGGACATTATGTAATAATGGGAGGGACCATCTAAAAAGAAGATATAACAATGGTAAATATTTATGCACCAATATAGGAGCACCCAAATACATAAAACAGTTCATAACAAACATAAAGGAACTAATTGATAGCAATATGATAATAATGGGTGTCTTTAATACCCCATTTACATCAATGGACAGATTGTCCAAACATAAAACCAACAAGAAACAGTGGTTTTTAATGAGACACTACACCAGATGGGTTTAACAGATATATTCAGAACATTCCATTGTAAAACAGCGGAATACATTCTTTTCAAGTGCACACAGAATATTCTCCAGAATAGCTCACATACTAGACCACAAAATAAATCTCAATAAATTAAAAAAGATCAGTCATATGACGCATGTCTTTTGACTACAATGCTATGATTCTAGAAATCAACCACAGGAAAAAATCTGGAAAGAGCACAAATATATGAAGGTTAAATAACAGCCTACTAGACAATGAGTGGGTCAACCAAGAAATCAAAAAAAGAAATAAAAAATTACATGGAGAGAAATGAAAATGAAAACACAATGGCTCAAAATCTTTGGGATGCAGTAAAAGCTAAGAGAGAAGTTTATAGCAGTACAGACCTACCTCAAGAAGCAAGAAAAATCTCAAATAAACAACCTAACCTTACTCTTTACAAACAAAAAAACAAACAAGAGGGGATCCCTGGGTGGCGCAGTGGTTTAGCGCCTGCCTTTGGCCCAGGGCACGATCCTGGAGACCCGGGATCAAATCCCACGTCGGGCTCCCGGTGCATGGAGCCTGCTTCTCCCTCTGCCTGTGTCTCTGCCTCTCTCTCTCTCTCTCTGTGACTATCGTAAATAAAATAAAAATTAAAAAAAAATTAAAAAAAAAAAAAAACAAGATCCCAAATGAGCAGAAGGGAAGGCAATAGTAAAGTTTGGAGCAGAAATAAATGATATAGAAACCAAAAAAACCCAGTAGAAAAGCTCAATGAAACCAGGAGTTGGTTCTTTGAAAAGATCAACAAAATTGATAAACCTCTTAGTAGACTCATCAAAAAGAGAGGACTTCAAATAAAGGAAATCAGAAATGAAAGAGGAGAAATAACAACTGACACTACAGAAATGCAAACAATTGTAAGAGAATATTATGAATAATTATATGCCTCAAACTGGACAGACTAGAAATGGTTGAATTTCTAGGAATATATAAGCTACCAAAACTGAAGCAGGAAGAAATAGAAAATTTGAAGAGACCAATTACTGGGGCAGTAAAATTGAATCAGTAATCAAAACTCTCCCAACAAACAAAAATTAAGGCCCATACAGCTTCACGGGTGAATTGTCTCAAACATTCAAAGAAGAAAAAATACCTATTCTTCTCGAACTTTTCCAAAAAATGGAAAAGGAAGGAAATCTCCCCAATTCCTTTTTTTTTCTCCCCAATTCCTATGAAGCCAGTATTACCTTGATACCAAAGGCAGATAAAAACACCACCAAAAAGGGAACTACGGGTCAGTATCTCCGATGAATATAGATATAAAAATTCTCACCAACATATTAGAAAACTGAACACAGCAATACAATAAAAAGTTACTCACTGCAATTAAGTGGAATTTATTCCTGGGGTGCAAGAGGGGTTCAGTATTTGCAAATCAATGTGATACACCAATAAGAGAAACAATAAAAACCATATGATTATTTCAGTAGATGCAGAGACAGCATTTGACATAGTACAACATCCATCCCTGCTAAAACCCCTCAACAAAGTAAATTTAAAAAAACAAAAACAAAAAAACAAAGTAAATTTTGAGGGAGCATACTTCTAGTAATTAAGGCCATATATGAAAAACCACAGTGAACATCCTCACTGGGGGAAACAGACAGGGATGGAACAAGACAGGGATGTCCACTATCACTGCTTTTATTCAACATAGTACTGGAAGTTCTAGCCACAAAAACTGAACAATCAGATAACAAAAAGAAATTAAAGGCATCCAAGTTGGTAAGGAAAAATTAAACTTTCATTCACTCTTTGTAAAAGACATGATACTATATATAGAAAATCCTAAAGATTCCCGAATACTCATAGAATTGATAAAGGAATTCAGTAAAGTCACAGGATACACAATCAATTTACAGAAATCCAACAGATTTCAACAGTAATAATGAAACAGCAGAAAGAGAAATTAAGAAAACAATCCCATTTACAATTGCATCAAAAATAACAAAATACCTAGGAATAAAAGTAAGGAAGGAAGTGAAAGACCTATACTCTGAAAATTATAAAACACTGATGAAAGAAATTGATGGCAAGACAAAGAATGGAAAGATGTTCCATGCTCATGGATTGGAAGAAAAAATATTGTTTAAGTGTGTATATTGTCGGGCACCACCTGAGTGGCTCAGATTAAGTATCTGCCTTGGGCTCAGATCATAATCCCAGGGTTTTAGGATAGAGCCCACATCAGGCTCTGCACAGTGGGGAGTCTGCTTTTCCTCTGCCCCTCCCCCGCTCATGTTGTGCTATCTCTTTCTGCTCTCTTAAATAGATAAATAAATAAATAAAATATTTTAAGAAAATGTATATACTACTAGGAAGAGTCTAAACATTTAATGCAATCCTTATCAAAATGCCAACAGCATTTTTCACAGAACTGGAACAGTTTTAAAATTTGTGTGGAATTGCAAAAGACCCTGAATAGCCAAAGGAGTCTTGTAAACAAA
The DNA here is from genome assembly GCF_048418805.1 of Vulpes vulpes. Classification (NCBI taxonomy): domain Eukaryota; kingdom Metazoa; phylum Chordata; class Mammalia; order Carnivora; family Canidae; genus Vulpes; species Vulpes vulpes. The sequence goes on from NC_132791.1 coordinate 106,786,970, forward strand.
AAACTAAACTGGAGGTATCAAAATTCCAGACTTCAAGTTGCAGTAATTAAAACCTTATGGTACTAGTACAAAAAGAGACACAGATCAATGGAACAGAAATGAACCTACAGTTACATGGTCAACTAATCTTCAACGAAGATGGCAAGAATACGCAGTGGGGAAAAAAAGGCCCTTCAAACGGGGTTGGGAAAAATGGATGGCTACATGGAAAGGAATGAAATTGGGCCTCTTTTCTTTCACCATCCAGAAAAATAAATTCAAAATGAAGTAAGGACCTAAATGTGAGACTTGAAACCATAAGTATCCTCAAAGAGAGCACAGGTAGTAATTTCTTTGATATGAGCTATAACAATAACATCTTTCTTGTTTCCAGAGGCAAGGGAAACAAAAACTAAACCATATGGAGTATATAAAAATAAAACACTTTTTGTCACAGCAAAGGAAACAATCAATAAAACTGAAAGATAATCTACTCAATGGGAGAAAATATTTGCAAATGATCTATCCAATAAAGTGTTAGTATCCAAAATATATAAAGAACTTATAGAACTCGACACCAAAAAAACCCAAGCAATCTAGTTACAAATAGGCAGAAGACAGGAACAGAGATTTCTTCAAAGGAGATATCCAGATGGCCAGCAGACACATGGAAATATGCTCCACATCACTCATCAGCAGGGAAATGCAAATCAAAACCACAGTGAGATATCACATCACACCTGCCAGAATGGCTAAAATAAAAAACTGAAGAAACAAATGTTGACAAGGATGTGGAGGAAAAGAAACCCTTGTGTACAATTGGTGGGAATGCAAACTGGTACATCTATTGTGGAAGACAGTGTGGAGGTTCCTCAAAAAATTAAGATTAGAACTAACCTATGATCTAGTAGTCACAGTACTGGGTATTTATCCAAAGAATACGAAAACACTGATTTTAAGGCATATATGCATCCCTATATTTATTGCAGCTAATTTACAATAGCCAAACTATGGAAGCTACTCATGCCCATCGATAGATAAATGATTAAAGAAGGGGTGACACACACACACACACACAAATGTAATTCAGCCATCAAAAGGGTGAAATCTTTATGTAACAACATGGGTTTATCTAGAGAATATAATTCTAAGTGAAATAAGCCAGTTAGTTATAGAAAGATAAATACCATATGATTTCACTCAGATATGGAACTTAAGAAACAAACAAGAGAATGAGGAAGAAAAAAAAGAGACAAAGTGAAAAACAAACTCTTAACTAAGAGAACAAATCAATGGTCACCAGAGGTGAGGTGGGGGTGGGTGGGTGGAATAGGAGAAGAGGATTAAGAGTACACTTATCTTGATGAGCACTGAATAACATATAGAATTGTTGAGTCACCGTATCGTACACCTGAAGCTAATATAACACTGTATGTTAACTACAATGAAATTTTAAGAAATTATGTGGGTGAAACAAATCAACAGTTAGACTTGGGGATTTGAGCCTAGTGAGCTAGGCAAAGGATATAGGGATGAGGAACGAAGTGGTTGGAAGGGAGGGGTGAGACTGTTTTGAATATCTGTAAGAGTCAAAGAGAGAATTATTTGCCCTGGCTGGTTTAACTGGATACTGGTCCAAAAATAGAAGAGCAGAAGTCCCAACTACTTTAATTTAGTCTTAATTTTTAAAAAGCCTAAAATTAAAAAAAATTGACATGCTTTTGTTTTTGTAATGAAGTATAGCAGAGTGTAACTGTCAAGCCACAACATATAGATAGAACAGCAATTAGGAAGGATAAAGATTTGCCTTAAATTTAAATCTCTACTAGTTATTTTATCATGAAATCGATTTCTGACTAGATTGTAAGAAGTTCTGCTGTGATATTCTGATTTAAAAAAGTTTACGGTGACATCATCTGTAAAATAACTGCAATTTCTGTTAAGCTTGTTTTAGGAGACTGTGTTTGTCTAGAATGTTTGATACAGAAAACTGTTCGCTTAAAAGATTATAAACTATTTCTCATGGGTCTAGAATTTGCTCATCGAGCTTATAACATTGATCTCATTGACTTTGACCTCACAGATTTCGTTTTAAATAAATCAACTAATACAAAATATAATTATTGATACTTCAGGACATTTTGTTAATTGTTCTGTTTGACCATAGTTCCTTTTTTTTTTTTTTTATACCTTCTTTCTTTTGCCATCTTCCTTGGTGATCTGATGAGTATTTGTGGCATTATATTTTGTTTCCTTTCTTCTCTTTCCTGTATCTACTGTAGACTTTCTTTGTGATTACTATGAAGTTTACATAAAATAACATATGATACCCTATTTTAAGCTGATAAGAACCTAAGTTGGATTACATAGAAAAACTGTCCTTTTCTTTGTCTCACATTTTAGGTTACTATTATTACAACTTATATCTTTTTATATTTGGTATCTATTTAAAAGCTATTGTGGCTATAGTCATTTTTAATTTGTCTTTCAACTTTTATAAGTTAAATTGATTTGCATACCATTTTCTCAATAGTAGAGAATTTTGAATTTGAATATGTATTTACCTTTATTTTGAGTTTACTTTTATTTTGAGTTTTAGTGCCTTTTCATTTTAGCTTGAAGAACTTCTTTAGAGTTTCTTGTAATGCAGGTATAGCAGTGAACTCCCTCAGTGGTTATTTGTTTGGGAAGTATATCTCCTTCATTTCTGATGGGCAGCTTGCCGCGTATAATATTCTTGTGTGTCAGTTTTCTTCTTTTAGAACTTTGAGCATATTATTCCACTCTCTTGTGGTCTGCAAAATTTCTGATGAAAAATCTGATAACTCCGGGAATTCCCTTGTACATGAAATTCTCTTTTTTCTTGCTGCTTTGAAAATTCTTTTTGTTTGATTTTTGGCTGATTATAATAGATCCTCTTTGGGTTCAATACATTTGGTGATATTTGAGCTTCACATACGTGGATATCTATATCTCTTCTTCAATTTGGGAAGTGTTCAGCTATTATTTCTTTAGATATACTTTCTGCCCCCCTTTCTCCTTTTCTTGGGACTCCAGTCATGCATGTATTGTTGCACTTAATGTATCCTATAAGTTCTGTAGTCTTTCTTCATTCTTTTTCATTTCTTTTTATTTTTGCTCTTCTGATTAGATAATTTCAAAATACTTGTCTTTAAGTTCATTGATTATTTCTTCTACTTGAGATTGAATCTGTTGTTGACATTCTCTATTGAATTTTTCAACGCAGTCATTATATTCTTTAGCTCTGTGCTTTCTAGGATTTTTTAAAAAATCATTTCTGCGTTTTATACTTCTCATTTTGTTCATGTAATGTTTTCCTAGGTTTCTTTAGTTTTGTATCTCTCTCTCTCTCTCTCTCTCTCTCTATTTACCTTTATGAGGAAGAAAAAAAAGAGACAAAGTGATGGTATTTCACAATACCAAAGATTTGGTATTTCACTAATTTTTTAAAAAGATTTTATTTATTTATTCATGAGAGACACAGAGAGAGAGGCAGAGACATAGGCAGAGGGAGAAGCAGGCTCACTACAGGGAGCCTGATGCGGGATTTGATCCCAGGACCCCAGGATTACAACCAGAGCCTAAGGCTCAACCACTGAGCCACCCAGGTGCCCCTCACTAAATTTCTTTAAGATGATTATTCTAAAAAAAAAAAAAAAAAAAGATTCTGAACTCTTTGTCTGTTACCTCCTAGATGTTTCTTTTTTAGGACCACTTATTAGATATTTATTCCTTAGGTGATGTCATGTTGCCCTGATTTGTCATGATCCTTATCTTCTTGCACTGGTGTTTGTTCATTTGAGGAAGTAGTTTCCTCTTCCAGGTTTTATAGGTTCTTTTGATAGGGAAAGACTTTGAAGAGTCACCCTAGCTTCTGAGTTTGAATGACTCAGCTGGTAGCATCTGTAGATAGGCGGTACTTGCTGCTGGGATCTCTGATGGGTGAGGTCCCTGCACAATTTTTGAGGTCAAGTGGCTCTGTTATCAGGTAGGATCCAGCATGGCTCTGTTATCAGGTAGGACCACTTGCTGGGCTGGATTGCAGAGATGCAGGCTGGGCTCAGTAATCATCCCTGGTCAGTTGTGGTCACAGTTTGCACTGAATAGCCAAGTCGTATCAGACTGGTGTTTGTATTCAGGTGGGTCTGCAGGCTGGGATTCAGTGATTGAGGAAGGCTGAAGGCTCTCTGTGCTTTTGGGAAGGGACACAGGCTGATCTGTGTAATGATAGATGGTATACACATCTTTTGCTCTATTTGGGCAGGATAACTGGTTGGATTTTCTACTGGTTAGAGTTTCTGGCTGTGCCTGATCAAGTTGTTCACTTGCTGGCCTCCCAGGCTGGGCAGGCCCACAGGCTGTGCCTTGCATCAGAGTGCAGCCTGGAGGCCAGACTTTGGAGTCTGGTAGTGTCACTGACTATTCTTTCTGATTGGATGGTCTGTTGATTGGGGGCTCCAATCAGCTGAAACTGATGATTGTATCTCCTGAGCTTACCTGGCCACCATTTTGTCTCTAGATCGGCAGAGCTTCAGGCGGGACTTTCTTATCAGGTGAGGTTGCTGGCAGGGACATGTGCTACCACCAATATCCATTGCCTGGTTGCTTTGTATCCCCATCCCCTTTCTTTGTTACTAGGTGGCCCCATGTGGTCTACTCCTGCCAGTTCCTTCAGTGTTCTCTGTGAGGCAAGACAGAGGTGAGCCTCCTGAAGTTCATTCCTCAGCATTAGGGAAGCTGGATATCTCTCTAGGGCTCTTTTTCACCCCCCCCCCCCCCCCCCACGCCAAAGAAAAGCCATAGCCGTAGGGAATCCCTTTTAGTGTGGTGCTGTGCTGGCCTGCGAAAGGGATGATAGTCAGAAAGGGATGATAGTCATCGTGAAACTATGCTTTCCCTTCTCATGTGAGTTTTCCCAGGTTTTGTCATCCAAGTGTTTGTGTTGGCCTCACCTCCCAAGTTCTAGAATTTCACAAAGATATTCTTGTGTGTTGATAGTTGCTTATCTCTGTTTCTGTGCAGGGGGTCTAGAGTCTGGGTTTTCTGATTCTTCCATCTTCTTGATGTCACTACTCATATAATCTCCTTATGTCTTTCTCTTTTTCCTTCAGGGATTTTCATAATGCATGTTTTGGTCTCTTGAAAATATCCTACTGGTTCCTGTGTAACATTTCACTTTTTAAAATTTCTTTTTCTTTTTGTTCTTTGGGTTATACAGGTTTCTCTTGTTTTCTGAAACTTTCCTTTATACTCCTTGGCTTTGATGAAGACCTATGTTAGTACAGTAGTGGCTAATTTCATAAGTGTGAAAATCATTTTTTGATCTCTTTCAATTGGCAAAAACAGGTATTAACTAATAGAGGTCTTTCATAAAAGTAAGGTGGCATAATGCAGACTTTTGGAAAGCAGAGGATACTCTTCACTTTATACCATTTTGCCTTTTAAAGGTTTCAGAGGAATGCTCTACTTTTGGAGAGTGGGGGAAACCCGTATTTTGACTTATCTTTGAGTCGGCTGATTCTTCTTCTTTCTCAAGTCCGCTGTTGATCCCTTTAGTGAATTTTTAGTTATAGTACTTAGATCCCTTTAGTAAGAGTTTTTAGTCATTCCTCAAATTTGTTTTTTGTTCCCTTTTTTACTTCCTTTCTCATCATTGATATTTTCATTTATTTATACATTGTTTTTCAGGTTTCGTTTTTAGTTCTTTTTGCTCTTTGAGCGTGTTTTATAAAGTACATTTAAGATCTGTTAAGGCCTATATTGGTGTCTCAGGGATAGCTTCTACTGGTTTATAGCTTTTTTTTCCCTTGTGAATGGCCTATAACATGCATTCCTGTTTCTTTGTATAGTTTGTGAGTTTTGTTGTTGTTGCATAGTGGACATTTGGATGTTACAAAGTGGTAACTGTGGAAATCAGATTCTGTCCCTGACCACAGGTTTGCTGGTTTTGATCCTGAGGGTTGCAGCCTCTGTTTTTAGTGACTTTTCCAGAAAGTTTTTGAAAAGATTGTGTTCCATGTCCTATGTGCTCACTGACGTCTCTTCTTTTACTTGTGTTCAGATAGTGTTTTGTCAGGGAATTCCTTGAATGCCAAGAACTAAAAATAAAAAATAAAGAAAATAAATAATAAGTGAGTCTTTGCACATTTCCTTTGTGCTGAAGCACGCATTCAGCAATTAACCAGGCTCTTTACAGCTCTGTCTTAGGTTGGAGAGTGGAGGTGAAATAAGGAAATCCTTATGTCTGGTGTGCATGTATGCTACCCTGAATGTAATCATGGCTTTCTCAATACCCCAGCTTACACAGACATGTTTGAATACTCTCATTTCCCAAGGAACTTCTCTCCTCACCTCTTTCTCCTGGCTGTTAAACTGTCTATGTCTTAAGTATAGTCTTGCTTTAGGTGACTGAAGCCTTTTAGTTCACTTTACAGTATTTTAGCAATGCTGTTTTTTTAAAATCCCTGAATGAGTTCCAAGTTAGGTGAAAAAGAGACATGTCCCTTGTGTCAACTCTTCATGTAGTTGCCAGACAGATCAGAACAGACAGCTACAAGAATTTGCTAATGATGCTAAGAGTTTGCTACTCTTTCTGGACCCAGGGAAGAAGGTCCACCTTGGGAACTAGAGCTGCTACCTGCAGGAGTGCTGCTGAGATGGGAAGGCATGGGGCCATGGCAGGGAAAGATACCACAAAGCTTTTCTGCAAGTTATAAGTTGGTTTTTTCCTTGATTCAGTGTTCTCATGGTGATTGTAAACCTTCTGCCGTATTCTAGATTACTGAGAAAATTGATTCTGAGAGTTTTTGCTTGTTTTCTCATGTGTCTGTGAAGGGAATGGAGTTTGGAGTTGCCTACTCCACCATTTTATTGATACCACCTGACCATCCTTCTTTGCTGTGAGGCCCTCCAGTCTTTTTGCCCATTTTGAAGGAGTTTCTTCTCTCTGTCCTCATTCTCCTCTCTGCCCTAGTTCTGATTAAGAAGGTTGATTTTATTTCTAGTCTTTATTTCTTCTGTGGTTACTGACATTTTAAAATAATATACTCTTCCTTACGGTTTGGATATCCAGTAGTTGTTTTGTACCCCCTCCATTGAGGGGAATTAAAACTTGGTGAGGTATCTAAAGATCTCTTTGTGCTTTACTGCTCAGCCACTAGTTTTCTGAATTGAGGAAAAGCATGCTCTTTCTCTCTCTCTTCTTTACTGCCTGGCTGCTAGTTGTCTTTTTTCTCCAGTCCTATCCTCAAGCTTCTGTGCCAAACGAGAGCTCTCTTCTGTCTCCCCTACTGCGGATGCGGACCATGGCATAGAGCTCTCTCTGAAGCCCTGGTTTGCCTCCATGGTGTTTCTCAGGGCTTTTCTGTGCCTCCTCCAGCCTTCAGTTTTTGAATATCTTGAATGCCTCAAAGACCCTCTCTGAGCTTTCTTGCTGTGCTCCCCGTCCACAGCAGTTAGCTGCATGTGCTGAGGAGGCTCCACACCCTTCACAAGTTCACCTCACTCCGTGCTCCTGCTCTTCCCCCAGCCTTTGGTGCACTGATCTGGGGTTGGGTAGGCGTTGACTCTTTGCTACAAGGTTTTCCTTGGAATTTTCGTTCATCACTCCAGTCCACATGCAGTCTTCAAGGTTTGGCTAGTTTCTCCTTACCCGGTCTAGTATAGATTCTTTATCTTCCTGCACCTTAACCAGGCTTCTGAGCATGTCCATGAGTCTCTTCTGCCTCATCAATGTCTTGTCACCTTCCTTTTTTAGTTCATTTAGGTTTTTTCTTACCCCTAATTCTTTTGTTGAAAGTATGGTTTTATAGTTAAATCTGGCTTACTTGGGCTGGTTTGAAAATGAATGATCATTACCTTGTGAACTTCTACTTAATACCAGAGTGTTGGACAGCCCCGGTGGCCCAGTGGTTTGGCGCCGCCTTCGGCCTGGGGTGTGTTCCTAGAGACCTGGGATCGAGTCCCATGTTGGGCTCCCTGCATGGAGCCTGCTTCTCCCTCTGCCTGTGTCTCTGCCTCTCCCTCTCTCTCTCTGTGTCTGTCATGAGTAAATAAGTAAAATCTTAAAAAAAAAAAAAACTCAACTTCCTAGTTAGTGGAAAACCCCAACTCTAGTATACTAGACTGAATCAACTTCAATTAAAAAAAAAAAACCAGAGTGTTTTTAAAAGTACTTTAGTGATACTGCTCTCAAAAATAGAGGATGTGTCTATCTTTTCTTTTTTTATAATATTAACTATAATGATAAGTAACATTAAGTACTTATGAGTAGTAGGCATCTTGGTGAACGCTTTAAATGCATTATCTCATTTGCTACTCACAAACTGCAGAATAGGTGTTGTTAATCATTTTCATTTTCCCGATGAGAGATTAAGTAGGTAGGTCAATATTCTACAGCTAGTTAGTGACACTTTTGAACTCAGGGCTGTCTGTCTCTAGAGCAGAGTTTGCAAATTTACAACCTTAGATGGGACAAATATGTAATATAAATGCAGGAAGAGAATAGTGTATGTTAAAATAACAAAGCAAACAGCATGAAGAATGATAGTTACCATTCAGCTGAGATCCTGGTGCCAAAGTCTTGGAGAGTGCATGCCTCATTTAAAGGGTTTGGTCACTTTTCAGTTCCAGCCATTCTTATGTGAGAATACAGGTCCAATAATTTAGATTTTCTGATTTTTCAATAGAAGCTAGAAATCTGCGTTTTCAATATGAAGCAACTCAGTTTCTAAATTGTAGCTTCTTGTTCAAGTAAAAATAAAATAAAACCTGATGTGTAGATATACATAATAAGTCTGAAGTGACACATGTGTGCAGTGCCCACCTGTTCTCTGGGAAGCCAGTTTCCAATATCTTCCAATAGAGCATGAGCTCTCCTTTAACTAGTTGGTCGTGCTGTCTCTCAGAGCCTGCCCACAAATGTGCTAAATAAATTAGGGGAGTGAAGACCTGCTCTTGAATGAAGGTATTTCATTTACTACTCTTATGCAGTTTGTGCTACTTTAAACTACAAAGAAAATTCTTAGAAACATATTTTTTTAAAACATCCTGAATTCTTTATCTTCCATAAGCAATAGAGTTCCCTTGAAAGGCATAACTTACAGTGAGTTGATGTGAGGGTTCAAGTATTACTGAATGCCTAGTTTATTCTTACTCATTAATCATGACTTTCTCTTCTCTCTCTTTTTTTTTTTTGACGTAGCTGTCCCTTTCAGAAGAACAGAATGAAGTAACGAAAAATGGCTGTGAATCTAAAGAGCTGGTCTACCTCGTGCACATTGCTTGTCAGGTAATTTTGTGGATGCATAGATTCCTTTTAATGCATTTTGTATGGCATCTAATAGAATTCACAGAAAGATACTTGTATGATATTGAAATGAAATTGGACTGTGCATAACTATTGTTAAGAAAGTAAATGGAGTCCTTTAAAAAAGAGTTATGTGTTCATACAAAATTGATGGAATGCACAGTTTAGCATTGTTACTTGCCTCTCTTATCTCTGCAAGTTTAGAAAGTTTTTAAGGCTTTAGACATTTGTGGATGAATAACAGTGACTATGGTAACACAGATGTTTCGTTTCATTCTTTCTCCCTGTCATATTGGCAATTCTGCATGTACTCAGAATTGAAGCAATTAATAGAATAAGTCCTGCAGATATTTAATTTACAAACTTAAAACTCTTCTTGTAAGAGTAAAGGAAATACACCGTTTATTTGATGACAAAGATTAAATTAATCAGTTACTCATCATCTATTAGAGTGAAAGGGCAAACGTAGTTTCAGTTTTCTCTGCCTGAGATGCTCACTTTTCTACCAGGAAGGAAGCCTCACTATACAGTATGTAGCCTGTGTATGTGTGTATATATTGTAGAAGGAGTCTGTTTCTTGACTCTTAGTTTTAGAATTTTTGTGAGGATAATTACCGGGACTTCTCTTAATGAGATTTGAAGTAGGTCATTTGTAGCTTATTTCCTCCACCAAGTAAGTAGTTTAGCTCCTTGGCTTACTTCACTTTCATTAGGCCTTATGTCTAGTTTAGAATTAGTGATTGTAAAGTAATTGTTTTTGCAAAAAGTTTTCTTTTGTACAAAGCTTTTAGTTTTCCTTGGGAAAGGGGCATTTGTGTTTTTTGTTTTTTTTTTCCCCTCAAAAACTATTATTCCTGTACCTGAAGTTAAAAATTACATAATCTTGAGAGGTCTAATGCTTACCTCATATAGGAAATACCTGAGTTCTTAGTCTTAGTGATTTTTTTTTAAAAAAAAACAACCTTTCAGACTTAAATGCTTTTATTTCTAGGTATCAGAATATGAGATTGGAAATTGAATTTAGCTTGTATAAAAATAAGATGGCCAAAATTTCATATTGTTAATAGAAAGTAGGCAGCTCTGAATCACTGTTTCATGTCATGTTTTGTAAAATACTTCTATTTTGTGACTTAATTTTTAAGAGAAAATATCACGTGTGTTTTGGTGAACCATTGTTTATGCATAGATATAAATCATATCTTCTTTATCCAGAGTACTTGATTGGCATGTCAGTAATGAATTTATTAATCCCTCTGTAACCTACCATCTTTTAGCATCTGTCCTTCTCACCATTAATATCCTCATGATCTGACAATGTGAACAGTTTTATTCTCATAAGCAAAACATAATGTTACAAACACTTGTGCTATTTTCTTAAGTGACCTTCAAAAGATAAGCATGGTATTTTGGAACTATATGTCAGAATGTATAATTGTCACTTGGTTATGCTTCCATGAATTAGTGACCTAACTAGTTAGGCTATTTTCTGGTTGCAAGTATCTTGTCAATCTGCGTAAAGAATTTTAGACAACTTAATATACTATTCATTATACCAAAGTGTAAGTTACTGCAATATAATAATGTCATTACACTTCTTTGAAGGACTGTAAGTGATCAGTGATGCATCCCTATGGCTTACTTTCTGTATTCTTGCCAAATGTGTCAGCCATAAATCATATTAAGTGGCAATCACATATTATTTAATAACTAATATTATAGAGACTCATAATCACACCCTCTCATATGCCAATGAGGAAATTGAGGCCCAAATTACTGATGTGGCTTTTCTAAGTTATATGAAATCTTAGCAAGATTTACAACTAGAGACTTCAGTTTTCTGATTGCCAGTTTTTCCTGCATCTCAGTGGAATTCACAATCTCGAATAGATTTAAGAGATTACTTAGTCTTCAGATAATGTATGATCACCATTACATACTGATGTAATTTGTTCCAGAAACTGTTTTTTTCATAATTGCATATTTTCACTAATTTCTAATTTTTAAAGTACACCTGAAATTCTTTTTATTTAACCCATTTAAATAAGAACTCTTGTTCTTTAATCTTAGAAAATGGCCAGTTAAACAACTGTGATTTTTTTTTTTCCACCTTTTTGGAAGTTAACTAATACTGATTGTTTTAGGTCTTATCTTTGAATCTTTTAATTGTGCTTTTGCCTCTACCCTTTCAAGTTTTTATTTTTTGTTAAATTGTGAATTCAGAAATGTAAACCATATCTTTCATACTGAAATGATTCATATTTAGTAGGCATTTTGATTATCTGTTTCTAGTACACAGATACTGTGACATGCAGTATAGCATTTAATTCTTTCAACAACTGTGTGAGGTAAATAGTCTGTTTTTCATTTTATAGCTGATGAACCTAAGACTCAAGAATGTTAATAACTTGCCCAAAGTCGTAAAATTAAAGAGAAAGACTAGGATTTGAACATCAGTCTAGTGGGTTTTTTTCCCCACTCTTCTTCTGTCATTTTCTAATAGGATTTATAGTTGATTAGCTGCTCTGAAATCTGCTAAGCATATCATAAATATTAATAATTCTAGAAATGTGTTGAGAATGACAGTCAAGTTTCTTTTTTTAATTTTTTAATTTTTATTTTTTTGATACGTTTCTTTGCATGACTTTAATGGAGAGTCTAGATATCATTCAGATGTACTTATTTTAAGGCATCAATGTGTATTTTTTTCTGATTTAAAAGTGTGGATTTATGGGTTTTTAGGCCAACAATACTTATATAAATTTTGGAAACTATGGGAAATGGAGAAAAAAGAAAATTGCCATAATACTACTACCCTGGGATTGCCTATTTACAGTTTTGTATACTTTTCCTTTGTTTTACATAGTTATATTTTATAATTGAATACAGAGGTACATATATAATTTTACATAACTTCTTAAAAAAAGATTTTTTATTTATTCATGAGAGACACACAGACAAAGGCAGAGACATAGGCAAAGGGAGAAGCAGGCTCCATGCAGGGATCCCGACTTGGGACTTGATACTGGGACTCCAGGATCATGCCCTGAACCTAAGGCAGATGCTCAACTGCTGAGCCACCCAGGCACCCCAACTTTTTATTTATAAAGCATTCCTCCATGTTATTATAATCTCTCTGTAGACATTAATTAATTAATTTACTGTAGTTGACATACAATACTGTATTTCGTTTTCATTGTAGGTGTACCAGCATAGTGATTTGACATTCACATGCAGTACAAAATGATCACCATAATAAGTGTAGTTACCAATTGTCAACAAACATAATTGTGACAAAATTATTGACTGTATTCTTCATGTTGCATTTTATGTCCCTGTGACTTACTTATTTTATAACTGGAAGTTTGTACATCTGAATCTCCTTCACTTATTACATGCATCCCCCATCTGTCTCCCCTCTGGCAGTTACCTGTTTGTTCTTTGTATTTTTTAGTCTGTTCCTGCTTTGTTGTTAGTTCATTTGTTTTATTTTTTAGAGTCCACATTTAAATGTAACGATAAGGTGTTTGTCTTTCTATGTCTGACTTATTTCACTTAGCATAACAGGCTCTAGGTTTGTCTATCTGTGTTGTCATAAATGGCAAGATCCCATTCGTTTTTAATGGCTGAGTGATAATCCATGTACCTGTGTTCCATAACTTCTTTACTTGCATCTGTCAATGAACACTTAGGTTGCTTCCATATCACACCTATTGTAAATGATGCTGCAGTGAACATAGTGATGCATACAACATCTCTTTGAATTAGTGCTTTGTTTTATTTGGATAAATAGCCAGATGAGGAATTGCTGCATCATATGGTATTTCTGTTATTAAACTTTAGAGGAATCCCCATGTTATTTTTTTTACAGTGTTTCCACCAATTTACATGCCCACCAGCACTACATGGGGATTTCCTTTTCTTTGTATCCTTGGCAACAATTATTATTTCTTGTCTTTTTGATACTATCCATTCTGACAGGTGGGATTAACATCTCAGTGTGGATTTGATTTGTATATCCCTGTGGTCAGCAATATTGAATATTTTTTCATGTGTCTCATGGCCATCTGTATGTGTTTGGAAAAATGTTTATTCAGGTCCTGTTCCATGCTCATGTTTTAAATGAGATTGTTTTTCTGTGTGTATGTGTGTTGGATTTTTGAGTTCTTTATATATTTTGGATATTAACCCCTTGTTTGATATATCACTTATAGATTTAGGAGGTTGCCTTTTCATTTTGTTGATGGTTTCCTTCTTTGGACAAAAACTTTTTAGTGTGCCATATTCTCAATTTTTTATATTTGTTTTTGTTGCCCTTGTCTGAGGAGACAGATTCAAAAAAATATTGCTAAGACTGATGTCAAAGAGTTTATTGCCTGTGTTTTCTCTTAGAACTTTTATGGTTTCAGGTCTTACATTTAGGTCTTGAGTCTATTTTGAGTTTATTTTCGTATACGGTATAAAGAAGTGGTCCAGTTTCATTCTTTTGCATGTAGCTGTCCAGTTTTCCAAACACCGTTTATTGAAATGACTGTCTTTTCCCTGTTTTATATTTTTGGCTCCTTTGTCATAGGTTAATTGACCATATAAGCATAGGTTTGTTTCTGGGCTTTATACTCTGTTCTGTCTCTTTTTGTACCAATACTGTACTGTCTTGATTATGATAGCTTGAAATTGTAGTTTGAAATCTAGAAGCATGATACCTCCAGCTTTCTGGAGGTTCTTCCTCAAGGATGTTTTAGCTGGGATTTTTGTGGTTGCATACAAATCTTAGAATTTTTTAAGTTCTATGAAAAATACTATTGATATTTTGATAGGGATTGCATTGAATTTATAGATTGCTTTGGGTAGTATGGACATTTAAACAGTATTAAATCTTCCAGTCATAAGCATGGTATATCTTTATATTTATTTGCATCAACTGTACTTTCTTTCATTGATGTCTTATAGTTTTCAGAGTACAGGTGTTTCACCTCCTTGGTTAAATTTATTTCTAGATGTTTTATTATTTTTGATGTAATTGTACATGTGATTATTTTTTTTAAAGATTTTATTTATTTATTTTTGAGAGACAGAGAGAGAGAGGCAGATACACAGGCAGAGGGAGAAGCAGGCTCTGTGCAGGAAGCCTGATGTGGGACTTGATCCCGGGTCTCCAGGATCAGGCCCTGGGCTGAAGGCAGTGCTAAACTGTTAAGTCACCAGGGCTGCCCTGTACATGTGATTATTAATTTCTCTTTCTGCCAGCTTGTTATTACTATATAGAAATGAAACCAATTTCTTTTTTTTTTAAAGATTGTATTTATTTATTCGTGAGAGACAGAGAGAGAGAGAGAGGCAGAGACACAGGCAGATGGAGAAGCAGGCTCCGTGCAGGGAGCCTGACATGGGACTCAATCCCAGGTCTCCAGGATCAGGCCCTGGGCTGAAGGCGGCGCTAAACCGCTGAGCTACCTGGGCTTCCCGAAACCAATTTCTTTATATTAATTTTGTATCTGCAACTTTAGCGAATTCATTAATTATTTCTAATAGTTTTTTCTGTGAAATCTTTGAGTACCATGTTATCTGCAAATACTGAGTTTGACTTCTTCCTTCCATTTACATTCCCTTTATCTCTTTTTCTTGTCTGATTGCTGTGGCAAGGACTTCCAGTACTTTGTTGAATAAAAGTGGTGAAATTATATTCTTGATTTGTTCCTAATATTAAAGGAAAAGCTTTCAGTTTTTTTTTTTTACCATTGAGTATATTATTATTTGTAGGAGTGTAATATATGCCCTTTATTATTTTGAGATATGCTTCCTCTATTCCCACTTTGTTCAGAGTTTTTTTTAAATCATGAATGGATATTGAATTTTATCAAATACTTTTTCTGCATCTATTGAAATGATCATGATTTTTTAAGTCTTCATTTTTTTTAAGTCTTCATTTTGTTAATGTGGTGCATGATGTTAATTGATTTGTGAATATTGAACCATCTTTGCATTCCTGTCAAATCCCATTTGATCGTGGTGTATGATCCTTATAGTGTACTGTTGAATTTGGTTTTCTAATATTTTATTGAGGATTTTTGCATTTAGATTCATTAGGGATATTGGTTTTTAATTTTCTTTCATGGCGGTGTGTTTGTCTGGTTTTGGTATCACGGTAATGCTAGTCATAGAATGAATTTGGAAGCATTCCTTCTTCTTCCAATTTTTGGAGACAAATTGACAAGTCTAGATATTCAGTCTTCTTTACATTTTTTTTCAAATTCACCTGTGAAGCCATTTGGCCCTGGACTTTTGTTTGTTGGGAGTTTTTAAAATACTGATTGAATTTCATTACATAATTGGTCTGTTCAGATACTCTGTTTCTTCTTGATTAAGAAACAACATCAGGCAGCCTGGGTGACTCAGTGGTTTAGCACCACCTTCAGCCCAGGACATGATCCTGGGGACTTAGGATCGAGTCCCACTTCAGGCTCCCTGCATGGAGCCTGCTTCTCTGTCTGCTTGTGGTCACTACCTCTTTCTGTCTCTCTCTGTGTCTCTCATGAATAAATACATAAAATCTTTTAAAAAAATAAAAAGAAGAAACAACATCTGGAAGATTTATTTTATAGAATATTTTATGTTTCTAGGAATCTATCCATTTTTTGGTAGGTTGTCTAATTTGTTAATGTGTAATTATAGTAGTCTAATAATTTTTTGTATTTTTGGGGTGTAAGTTGTAACTTCTTTTCTTTCATTTCTGATTTTATTTTCTTGACTCTTCTCTTTTTTTTCTTGATTAGTCTGCTTAAAGAGTTTTTGTTTGTTTTTCTTTATGTTATTTTTTAAAGTAATCTCTGTACCCAGTGTGGGGATCAAATTTATAACCCTAAGATCAGGAGTTACAGGCTCCACCAGCTGAGTCAGCCAGTTGAAACCCTTTCAACATTTCTTGTAATGTTAGTTTAGTGTTGAACTTTTAAAATTTTTGCTTGTATGGGAAACTCTCCTTCAATTCTGAATGAAAACTTTGCTGGTAGAATGTTCTTGTAGGTTTTTTCCTTTGCATCCTGAATATATGATGCCACTTCTTTCTGATCTGAAAACTTGCTGCTGAAAAATCAGCTGATGGTCATATGGGTGGTCCTTATACTCACTATTGGATTTTCTCTTGTTTCTTTTAGGGTTCTCTCTTTATATCTTTAATTTTCAACATTTAAATGTTGTCTCTTAGCATGGTTCTTTTGGGTTCATCTTGTTTTCAAATGTTCCCCCATTATTTTTCTTTCTGTTCTTTAAGTAAACAAACTGGAAAAAAGTAATATTGTAGAATAAAGAGATTGGTCTTAATGAAGAAACACTATTGTGTCATGATCTTGATCTGAATGATAATACTTTATCTTTTCTGAAAGTCATACTAATTTTTCCTCTGCTTCTGCCTTACTTTTTAGAAAACATAATGTATTTATTTTGAGTTTAATGAAAAATAATAAACATTCTAGGAGATTTGGTCATATGTCAAAGAATATACTAAAATAACTTTTACTGTCTTAAGTGTGGAACATTCAGTAATTTTAAGAAGTCCAAAACGAGATAAACTCTCACAGTAATTGAGCCTCACTACATAGAATAAATCATTTGTAAGTGCAGTGTCAGTGGTAGTGAGTCTTGATGCCATCCAGTGTTCCACTGTTTGTTTCTTTAGCAAGTAAGCAAACATCAGCTTTCAAGTGTTATTTTTAAGATGGCGCATTTAAACCCAGCTGTTAGAAGAATTTATTCTAACATATGCCCCAATAAAAATCCTTTATGATCTTTCCTTGCTGTAAATACAGGTTTGTTGGTATAAGAAATTGCTGCCTAATAAAGTACTTAATAAAGCATGTACTATTTTACTGTTTCATTGTAAACTTTAGACCAGTTAAAATGAATGGTGTTATTGTATTTGGATTGTATTAATAACTACCTTTGTATTTTAACAAGAATTCATCATTATATAATAGTTTATTTTTTTGAGGATCAAGTTTTTCATAAATATTTACAGTACTCTGAAAGCTCCTTTATGTCCTGGTAGGTGGAGTAAACAGTTGGTTTTAGGGGAATGCTTTCCTGCCTCAAAATATCTCCTGCTTTAAATTCCACCATCAGAAATGCATTCCTTGGTATTAAATATCTGCTCCACTTATTCCACTTAGAAAATGCGGTTACTAAGGGGTGGAGTTGACTATTCACATTTGTAGAGCATCTGTGTATGAACAAAATATGTAGATAGATTGTAAACATCTAAATCTTGTAACTCTTTTGTGAAATGTGTTACTATTTTCATTTTATTTGTGAGTAAACTGTTGCTGATAGATGTTAAGTAACGTACATAAAGTCCTCTATCTAGGATAAGGCCCAGCTGCAATTAAATCAGTTCATTCTATTTTCAGATCATTCTCTTTTTGCTGAACTTCATCATACCATTAAAGAGAGAATTTGTTAATTTTTTTTCAGTTAACTTTCCCATGATAAAGGGACTTCCAAGGACATGGGTGAGGACTGTTCTTCTCAGAAAGAAGAGCACATACATCTAGAATTTGTCTCTTTTCATTCCTGTTATTACTAAGCTAGCCCAAGATGCTGGATTTTGTTGGAATATTATGATTAGCATATGTCTTTGCATCCTGTAATCAGTTACAACCATTTACACTGCTAGAGTGATGTAAAATGTAAGTTGAAAATGTTAACACTCTTCAAAAGATTTTTGCTGTCTTTAGAGCTAAACCCAAACTGCTAACCAGGACCTGTGAGGGTCCCACCTCATCTGGACCTTGCCTACCTCTTCTGCATCATGTCATGACAGCCTGCTCATTCCTATGTTCTGGTCACACCAGCTTTCATTCAGTTTTTAAAAGGCTAAATTCTTTCCTAATACAAAGTATTGAACATTGCTTAGCTTATAACTCTGTTCACACTGTGCACTTGCTGTGTCCGGTGCCTTCTCTGTTTTCAGGATAGAGTTCAGGTATCCCCTCCTTAGAAGGGCTTTTCCTGACTACTTTCCCTGGAGTAGGTTCTTGTTGATCTCCTCACAGAACAAAGTTATCATTATTTTACTTACACATATCTATTTACTTTAAAAAGTATTTGTTTTTTTACACTAATTCAAAAAAATATACACACCTCTATGTTTATTGCAGCCTATTTATCTTGGCCAAGATGTGGAATCAACCTAAGCAGCCATTGATACATGAATAAAGATATGGCATATCACACTGTGTATCACACAATGGAATATTATTCACCCACAAAAAGGAGCTCTTGCTACTTGTGACAACATGGATGGGACCTAGAGGGTATTATGCTAAAAGAAATAAGACAGAGAAAGACAAATACCATTGGTTTCACTTATATTTGGGAAAACAACAGAATGGAAATAGACTCATAAATGCAAAGAACAAACTGATGTTTGACAGAGCAGAGGTGGTTGGCAAGATGGGCAAAATAGGTGAAGGGAATTAGGTAGTACACACTTACAGTTATAAAATAAAGTATGGAATGGGGTAACATTGCATGATGATGGGCGGTAACTACACTTATCATGGTAAGCATTTTGTAATATATAGAATTATTGAAGCACTATGTTGTGCCCTGAAAATAGCATCACATTCCATTTCAACAATACTTCAGTAACACTTGTTTTTCTCACTAGAAATAAATTCTGAGAAGTTGGAGATTTGTTGGTTCTCTCTTGTATCTCTAATGCTTATTCCAGTGCTTGTACTATGTAGGTGCTCAGTGATGAGAGAAAGAAAAACACATTTTTGTCTTAGAAATTTGATCCTATGTACATTAGAGATTTCTTTTTCTCTCATCCTTCATTTTGCAGCCTTATCAAGAATTAGGAATATTTTGTTACTGATTGGATAGCAAGTTACTTGGTGGTAATAATTATTAAGGTTAGAAATTAGCAATAAATTAAGATTTAAGCAGATATACCTAATGAGTTTTTTATATTGTTTTTGTTTCATTATTTATAAAATAAGTGGATTTATACAGTATTCTATTAATATTCTATACAATATTCTATTAATATTAATATTATTAATATTCTAATAATTTGTAGTTGATCTTTGAACATTGTTTAAGTAGCATGGTTCCACTCATATGTAGATTTTTTTTGATACAGTACATTACTGTAAATGTATTTTCTCTTCCTTAAGATTTTCTTAATAACACTTTTTCCCTTCTACCTTGCTTTAAAAATATGGTGAAAAAAACCACAGTACATAATATAACATACAAAATCTGTTTATTGACTATTTATGTTTTTGGCATGGCTTCCAGTCAAGAGTAAGCCATTAGAAGTTATTCTTTGGAGGAGCAAAACTTATATGTGGATTTTTGATTGTGCAGTGAGAATTTAACAGTTTTGGATGATTTGCAAATTATATTAAGGTTTTCTTCTTCTTTTTTTTTTTTTTCATTTATTTATGATAGTCACACACACACAGAGAGAGAGAGAGGCAGAGACACAGGCAGAGGGAGAAGCGGGCTCCATGCACCGGGAGCCCGACGTGGGATTTGATCCTGGGTCTCCAGGATCGCGCCCTGGGCCAAAGGCAGGCGCTAAACCACTGCACCACCCAGGGATCCCTTTCATTTCGTGAATGATAATCCATATAAAAGAACAGACTTACTGGTACAAGAACATTTTTAAAAAGTATTGCTGATCATGAGGAAATGAATTTTGAAATCCAGTCTACCATTTACTTTTCAAAGCTTTTTTGCATTTTTGTGGTTGGTTGTTATTTATTACCTTGAATAAGACTGCTTAGATGGAAGAAAACATGATTTATTTTTAAGAATTAGTGTATTTTTTAGAGTAGTCATAGGTTCATAGCAAACTATAGTGGAAAGTGCAGGGCTCCTATATGCCTCTTATCCCCACATGCTCAACCTTGTCCACTGTGGACATCTTTCCCCAACATGGTACATTTGTTATGATTGATGAACCTACACTGACGTACCTTTGCAGCAAGGGTTTACTAATGGGGTTGTACTTTCAATGGGTTTGGACAAATTTAAAATTATATGTACCTACCATTATGGTATCATACATAATAGTTCACTGCCCTGAAAATTCTCTCTATTCTTTTTATCTTTCGCTTCTCCCTACCCAGTGGCAACCACAGATATTTTTACTGTCTTTATAGTTTTACCTTTTCAAAATATCATATAGTTCAAATTATATGGTATGGAGCCTTTTCAGTAATATGCATTTAAGTTTCCTCCATGTCTTCTGAAGGCTTCTTTCTTTTTAGTGCCAAATAATTTCCATTGTCTGATTGTACAATGGTTTATATATCCATTCACCAGCTGAAGGACATCTTAGTTGCTTCCAAATTTCAGCAATTATGGATAAAGTTACTACAAACATTCATGTGCAGGTTTTGTGTGAACATAACTTTTAGCTCATTTGGATAAACACCAAGGAGTCCAATTGCTGGAACCTGTGGTAAGGTGTGTTTATAGTTTTATAAGAAACTGACAAACTGGGGCGCCTGGGTGGCTCCATCAGTTAAGCATCTGCCTTCAGTTCAGATCATGATCTCAGAATCCTGGGATCCAGCCCCGCATCAGGCTCTCTGCTCAGCAGGGTGTCTGCTTCTCCCTCTCCCTCTGTCTCTCTCCCCAGCTTGTGCTCTCTCTCTCTCTTTCTCAAATAAATACAATCTCAAAAAAAAAAAAAAAAAAAAAAAAAAGCCTGACAAGCTATTTTCCAAAGAGGGTTTACCATTTTGTATTCCTACTAGCAATGAAAAAAATTTCTTGTTACTTCACATCTTTGTCAGCATTTGGTTTTAACAGTTCTGGATTTTTGCTGTTCTAATAGGTGTGTATTAGCATCTCCTTTTAATTTGCATTTCCCTGATGACACATAAGTGGAGCATCTTTTCATATACTTATTTATCATTTGTGTATCATTTTGGTAAGCTGTGTGTTAGGATCTTTGTACCATTTTTAAATCAGTTGTTTGTTTTCTTATTGTTCATTTTTAAGAGTTCTTTGTATATTTTGGATAATATCCCTTTATCAGATATATCTTTTGCCAGTATTTTCATTCAAGTGTATTACTTGTCTCTTCATTTTCTTATAGTGTCTTGACACAGCAAAAAATTTTAACTTTAGTGAAGTCCAGCTCATTAATTCTTGTTTTTATTTTTTATTTTTATTTTTATTTTTATTTTTTTAAAGTTTTATTTATTTATGAGTCACAGAGAGAGAGAGAGAGGCAGAAACATAGGCAGAGGGAGAAGCAGGCTTCATGCACCAGGAGCCTGATGTGGGATTCGATCCCGGGTCTCCAGGATCGCGCCCGGGGCCAAAGGCAGGCGCCAAACCGCTGCGCCACCCAGGGATCCCAGTTCTTGTTTTTATTGATTGTGCCTCTAGTATTGTATCTAAAAAGTCCATCACTAAACCTAAGATCATCTGTATTTTTCCTATGTTATTTTCTATGAGTTTTATAATTTTGCATTTTATGTTAAGGTCTGTGATCCATTTTGAGTGATTTTGTGAAAGCTGTTAAGGCCTATGTCTAGATATATTTTTGCCCTGTAGATTTTGCCAGTTTTTCCAGCACTATTTGTTGAAAAGACTGTCTTTTTTTTATTATTATTAAAAAGACTGTTTTTTTTATCCATTGTATTATCTTCTCTCTTTTGTCAAAGATTGGTTGACAGTATTTAGGTAGGTCTATTTCTGGGCTCCCTATTTTGTTCCATTGGTGTTTTATTTATTTATTTATTTGCCAATACCACATGTTTTGATTGTTGTAGTTTTATGATAAATCTTGAAGTCACTTATTGTCATTCTTCCAACTTTGTTCTTCTCTGTTGATATTGTATTAGCTATTCTGGGTCTTTTGTCTCTCTCTATAAACCTGAGAAACAGTTTGTTGATACTGACAAAAATAACTTGCTTTGGTTTTGATTGGCATAGCACTGTGGATCTAGATCAGATTGGGGAAAGTTGACATCTTGACAATATTGTGTTTTCCTATCCATGAACATGGTATATCTCTCAAATTTTTTAGTTGTTTCTTCCTACCAGAGTCTTGTCGTTTTCCTCATACATACATAGTTTTTTAGACTTGTCCTTAGATACTTATTTTTTAGAGGAGGGTGTTGATCTAAATGCTGTTGTGTTTTTAATTTCAAATTGAACTTACTCATTGTTGGTGCCTAGGAAGCAATTGACTTTTATATATTAATTTTGTATTCTGCTATTTTGGTATAATCACTTAGTAGTTCCAGGAGGTTTTTAGAAAGTTCTTTTGTATTGTATACCTAGATAATTATGTCATCTCTGTACAAAGACTGTTTAATTTCTTCCTTCCCCCTTTGTATATCTTTTATTTCCTTTTCTTGCCCTAATGGATTGGGTAAAGAATTCCAGTACAGTGTTGAAAAGCAGTACAGAGAAGGGGACATCCTTGCCTTGTTCCTTATTGAATCTTATTTGGAAAGCCTCAAGTTTCTCACTATTACATATAATACTAGCTGTAGAGTTTTTATAGACTATTTTTTATCAAATTGTGGAAATATCCCATTAATCTTAGTTTACTGAGAATTTTTATCATGAATGAGTGTTGGATATTGGCAAGTGCTTTTCATACATCTTCCAGTATGATCATATGATTTTACTTCCATAGCTTATTGATGTGATTAATTTCATTAACTGTTTTTGAATGCTGGACCAGCTTTGCATGCATGCCTGGGATAGATTCCACTTGATTGTGGTGCATAATTATATTCCATGTTGCTGAATTTAATTTGCTAATAATAGTGTTGACTTTTTTTCATCAGTATTCTTAAGAGATATTGTTCTGTAGTTTTCCTTTTTTGTAATGTCTGTGTTCTTTTGGTAGTAGGTTAATTCTAGCCTCATAGAATGAATTGGAAAGTATTCCCTGCTTCAGTCTTCTGAAAGAGATTATAGAGAATTGGTACAATTTCTTTATTAAATATTTGGTATAATTCTAACATTGTGAACCAGTCTTGGCCTGGTGCTTTCTCTTTTGGAAGTTTATTAATTATGGTTCAATATTTTACATAGATATAGGCCTTATTCATATTGTCCATTTCTTTTTGTGTGAGTTTTAGAAGATTGTGTCTTTTGAGGACTTGTGTCAGTTTCATCTAGATTATCAAATGTGTGAGCATAGACTTTTTTAACTGATTCTTTTTTTAAAAAATATTTTATTTATGTATTCATGAGACACAGAGAGAGAGAGAGAGAGGGAGAGAGAGAGAGGGAGAGATAGAGGTAGAGACATAGGCAGAGGGAGAAGCAGGCTCCATGCAGGAAGCCTGATGCGGGACTTGATCCCGGGACTCCAGGATCACACCCTGAGCCAAAGGCAGATGCTCAATCACTGAGCTATGCAGGTGTCCCAATGTAGGGTTATTTATAGTATTCATTATCCTTTTAATGTTCATATGATCTGTTGTGATGTTCTCTCTTTCATTTCTGATACTAGTAATTTGTGTTTTCTCTTCTTTTTGTTTTACTTAGCCTGCCTAGAGATTAATTGATTTTATTGATCTTACTAAAGAATTGGCTTTTGGCTTTGTAAATTTTCTTTATTGATTTCCTGTTTTCAAGTTCACTGATTTCTACTATAATTTTTTTTTCTTCTGTTTACTTGGTTTTAATTTTTTTTAAAGATAGAATTGTAGATAAGAGTTTAACTCTTTCTTCTTTTCTAGACTTCTAGGTGTCTCCCAGTTCTGGGGAGAGTGGTTTGCCCTGTGACCTCATTTCTCTCATGGATCTCTGAAGATTTACTGAGTTTTCATTTTGCTCAGCTTTTTTACTTGTTAGGACAGAATAGTGACCTCTAAGCTCCGTATATACTGGAAAAGAGATTGAAAATCCAGTTATTAACTTTTAACTTGACTGACCAGATCACTTTTGAAATGTGACTGAATCACAATGTGTTTTCATTCGGCTTCTTATTTTTATGTGGTACTTGATTAGACAAAGTTAGAGGAACTAAAAAAGTTGAACTTGTAGAACAAATGTAAAGGACAAAATGTATCTTAATGCCTCTTTTAAAAATATGTCTTAGATACTTATATAGGAAGAAATCCTAAGTAAGAAAGACCTACCAATTTCTTTTTTATTTCTTTTAAGCAAAAAATCTTAGTGCAATAAGCCATTTAATGTATCACTTCAGAATGCACTCAAGGAAATTTCTTGACAAACTATTTGAATAAACGTGTTAAAGGTCTCAAAGGGCTAATAGTTACACCAAATAGTTTGGCCAGACATTCAGTATAATAGGTTTTGTTAAGTTTGGTAAGTGCTATGATAATAGTATACAATATATTTTAGTAGAAAAATTGAGAAAGATTTGAATAGATAATTCTTAATAGAATTAAAGGTATCATTTTCATCTATTGGACAATTTAAATGATTTTTTCAGTATTAGTGAAGATGCAGCAAAATAGGCACAAATAGTAAAAATTGGTACAACCTTTCCATTTTTAGAAATTGTGTGTGTGTATTTTAACTTTTTATTTAAAACTAAATTTAGTCTTACAGTAAATTTGCAACAATAGCATAGAGAAATCCGATATATCCTGCACTTAGATTTGGCTGATATCACATTTTTAGGAATTTATTGTAAAGAAGTATAAGACATTGGAACATAGGCTTAAATACAGATGTGTTATTACAATCTTGTTTTCAATTATTGTGCTTTAATCTGGGAACTTCCCAAGTCTGTCAGATTGCACATTTCAATAGCTTTTCCAAAATCAATCTAGGTTAGTGACAGTATCATTATACTGTCCATGCATGTTAATAGTTTCAACCAAGCTAATATTTGCCTGTTATATGACAAGTATGTGACTAATATAGCATTTGAAAGATATTTTTGTGACAGCTCTACCAGTGAGAAAAATATCAGTACTGATAACTAGTGTAATGAATGATTGGCAGGCCGTGTGCTCTGTGATTTACACGTATTATTTCATTTAATCTTCCAACAATCCCAGGTACTTTTAACTTTCTGAATTTACAGACGAATAAACTGAGATTTAAGAGGTCACATGCTAGCAAGTAGCCCACAGTCTACTTTTATATCCTACATTACTGATTACCACTTTCCTCATTGTTTTCTTCTCTCTTCCCTCTATGTTACACAATCATGTAGGTCTAGAAATCTGTTTTGTATGCTCAGGGGAAAGTGATATTCCAGGTACCAAAGGTTACCTTTTGCCTTAGTTTGGGGTGCTTTAACAAAGTACCATAGACTGGGTACCTTATAAACAATAGAAATTTATTTCTCACAGTTCCGGAAGCTGGAAGTCTGAGATCAGGAGGTCAGAATGGCAAAGATCTGGTATGAGCCATTTTTCAGATTGCAAACAGCTGACTTCTAGTAACCTCGTGGCATAGAGGAGAAGCAGGTTCTTTTCTGACTCCTTTAAGGGTACTAATCCCATTCACGAGGCCCCCACTGTCAAGACCTCATCTTATCCTAATTATTTCCCAAAGACTCCATTTCCTAATGCCATCATATCAGAGGATTGGATTTCTACCTACAGATTTTGAGGAGACATCTTCAGTCCCTCATATTTTAAATTATTTCAGAATATTCTTCATTTAATAAGGAATGCTTAATGAAAAAGCATTAAAAGCAGTGCCAATTTCTGTTCTAAAAGTATCAGGTAGGAACAAATACAGTACTACATTTTCTTTTATATTGACCATTTTGCTCATTAGTCCATTGGCTCAAGAGGAGTAATTTTAAAAATGATATTAAAGTAAAATAAAATAAGGATATTAAATTTAAGATTTACTTTCTAAAACTAAATCTGATAACTCAGCCAATATGGAAAATAATCTGTGACATCTAAAGATATATTACCTCCCCTGGCTGAAACCCACATGTACTTAAAAGTAATCAGTAATAGTGTTCTTGTTTTTCATTTGAGTTTCTGAGTTTTTGGTGACCAGTCATTTGTTCTGCTAAATACCATGGAGGTTTGTTTTGAAACTCTGTTCTCTAATTTTAGTATGTTTGGCCCAGAACAAGCTCTTTAAATCAATAAAGAATAGAAATAACCAGCATGCACTCAGCCATTTCTATTACCTGGTGCTCTTTTAATCACTTTACACTAATTGGCTTCATTAAATTCTTAAATAGCCAGGATTCACAATTAGGACATTCTGATTCTAGAGTCAAGTTCTTAGCTGTTTCTTTATTTTAAGAGGTAAATCTGTATATTTTCAGGATCTATGCAAGTTATGTAAATGAAGTAAGTGACTTGGTGTGGTAATTACTTGGACAAATTAGACTTTACTGTGCTGTACCTAAAGTATTCATATACATTTTTTAAAAACACTTTAGGCCAGGGGCACCTGGGTGGCTCAGTGGTTGAGCATCTGTCTTTGGCTTAGGTCATGATCCCAGGGTCCTGACATCGAGGACCCTGCAGGGAGCCTGCTTCTCCCTCTGCCTATGTCTCTACCTCTCTCTGTGTGTCTCTCATGAATAAATAAATAAATAAATCTTAAAAAAAAAAACCACTTTAGGCCAAACCCAAATCAGAAGATAGAGACGATAAATTTTAAAATACTATGATGATGGCCATAAAACCTTCTTGTCCAGATGACAATTAAATAATTTTATTTGACATGTATTTTAATTTCTGTTCTCTTACATACTTACCTGAGATTTTAAGTAAATTACTTAATTTGTGATTAGATCCATAGAGAATGAAATAACATCTTGTTACTTGTTTTGGACAATGCACTATGTACATCCATATATAGTAAAAGTATAAAATGCATTTATGCATGATAGCAATGCACATCAACTCCTGTCCTCACCTTTAGAAGAGGAACACAAAAGAATGGGGCTTTGTATCTATAGTAATTGGGTCTTTATAAAAACATCTAGAGCTTTGAAACAAAAAAGTCAACATCTGTTTAATCTCTGTGATAGAGACATCAGTGTGTGATAAATTATTTTGTGTACTTTTCTGATATTTGAAGTGTTCCATAATTTGAAAAATTTGTGTATGAAAGAGAAAATAATTGCAACTATATGCTAAGTTTTTGTTCTTTTTTTTACCTGCCTTTGTAGTTCATTTTTATTTTTGCCATCCAAAGGAACAAGTATTTAATCCACTGTGGTTTAGGAAATCTGTAGATTTGAAGGCAGTGGTAGAACTGAGAAAACAAGAGCCTACTTCAGCAAAGAGTAAAGGAATGACTTTCCATAGCAGAAGAAACAGCACGTAAAGATCAGGGTGGCAAGAAAGGGAACAAACTCTCATAAACTGAATAAATGCAAGTGATTGAGCATAACTGGAAACAAAACACATGGAAGAGTAATGACTGAGATCAGTGTATAAATTTGGGCAGAGCCCAGATGATGAAAGCCATGATATGTGCAAATATGTTTGGACTTCATCTTGTGGATCAGTGGCTCCCAGTTGAGGCTGATCATCAGCATTAACTGGATTCCATTTCAGACATTTCAGCCTCATGGAACTAGTATTTCTTAGAATAGTGACCAGGAGGACACTGTTCTTTAAAAGTCTCTTCCACATGTATTGTCCTATTTCATTCTAAATACCTTCTCAGACAGGGGGTTGGTGTTGTTCTCCAGCTATATAATATAATTACTGTCCAGAGTAGGACTATACAAGTTTATCATGTTAGTTTTAGCATACCTGTATTTAGAACTCAGCATGTCTTTCTCCTAGGAAGCGATACCTTCTATTTTCTGCCCCATTTGGCTACACTAAAAATGTTTCTTCAGTTCTGAGATGGTTGCTTTTGCCTGCAGTCCTTGCAGATTTTTTTATGACATGAAAGCCTCTGTATATAATTAGGTTAAATTGCAAAGCTAAATGGTGTGCAGTTGGGGACCTGCTCATCAGTGCTGACCATGGGAGCTTTTGAAG
Source organism: Vulpes vulpes (assembly GCF_048418805.1). Taxonomy (NCBI): domain Eukaryota; kingdom Metazoa; phylum Chordata; class Mammalia; order Carnivora; family Canidae; genus Vulpes; species Vulpes vulpes. The sequence goes on from NC_132791.1 coordinate 106,815,215, forward strand.
GATTTTTGATAGTGTGACCTGAGAAGCTTTGTATTTTGTACTGGTGGGGACAGGATCAGGGGAGATCAGAGGTGAGGAGCAGTAGTAGTTTTCCAGGTAAGAAAGGATGTTCATCCTTACTAAAGCTTGAGTTATATATAGGAAGTGATAGAGTCAAAAGAAACCTAGAGGTAGAATGTAATAAATATGCTCTGTGAGTGGGATTTTCATTTTTGATGAGCTTGTGAGATTAGGCAAGGAAAGGGAGAAAGCCTGAGATTGCTGAGAGGGATAATGAGTTCTAGATAATATATGCATATTGAATGTGTATTGATGAGGACTTTGGTGGTTTTGCTTTTATTGTTTTAATCATAGAAAATGTGATAGCTATCAATAGCTTGGTTTTATTTTTTCTTTAATTTTTGATAATATCCAAAATTATTTTATTCTTTCTGTGGGTTTAAGGTCACATGCTTTCTTACTATCTAGCAATTATTGTTCCCAAAGAGAACAATGGACTTTAACCAGCAGTATAAGGAGGGTCAGTGGAGAGTTTTATTTTGTTTTCCGTTATTGACCTTTTAATGTACTATAATTCACTAGGATGTTTTGGAGTTTCAACTATTTACCTGGGCGCCTGGGTGGCTCAGTCAGTTGAGCACCTGAGTCTTTTGGCTCAAGTCATGATCTCAGGAGTTGTGGGGTAGAGCCTGGCATCAGGCTCCCTGCTCAGCAGGGAGTCCACTTGAAGGTCTCTCCCTCTGTCCCTGCCCCCCAGCTCATATGCGCTTTCTCTCTCTCTTTCAAATAAATAAATAAATCTTTAACTATTTACCTCTTTACTATCAAGTTGATAGAACTTTTCATTAGAAAATATCATGAATATAATATTGTAGAATAAGGCCTAATTCATAAGCATTTTATAATACAAATTATAAGTGTCTTTTTTCCCTTACCCCTAGGGCAAAAGTTGGATTGTTAAAAGAAGTTATGAAGACTTTCGAGTACTTGATAAACATCTTCATTTATGTATTTATGACCGACGATTTTCCCAACTCTCAGAGCTTCCCCGTTCTGATGTCCTGAAGGACAGTCCAGAGGTAAGCATTTAGTACTTGGCAGTGGTAATCACTGTATATAAATTAGCAGATAGCTTTGTCTGTATACTAAATAAAAGCTTATATTGAACACTCAGGATGATTCCTGGAATTATTTATTTCATAACTGAAAAATTAGTAATGCTATGTAGAATGTTTAGAATTAAAATAGGTTTAGTGTGTAATTTTATTAAAAATTAATAGTTTATACACGCTATGTATATGAACAGACCATTCTTCAAAGAGAATATAAAATAATGGAAAAATGTCGACCTCACAAATAATTAGAGAAAGGCATAGTTTATGATGGCATTCCATGTCTGTGCCCTTACCTCCACTCCTGCCAAATTTCTAGTAAAAATAGAACAGATTTCCAAAAAACTTAAATGGGAAGAGATTCTTTATAACATCAGAAAATAAAAACCATCAAAATTGTGAAGAATCTTTGAAAGAAAGATGGAGTAAGATTTATGGGGGTGCACAAATACAGCATAAAAAACATGTACGAGAGAATTGAAGAAGACAGGTAAACTAGAAATCTTGATTGTAAAAGTTAAATAAATAAGATAACTGAAAAGAGCAAACAGGGCTTTCAGAAGCATGGTTACTATCCTCAGGGAGGAAGTGAGGCATTCAGTCATGGAATGAGAGCAGAGTTTTATAAAAATAAAAAAAAAATCAGAGATTTTAGAAATGAACAGGTACTTATTTAAATTAATTTTAGTCATAGCAAACCTGAATAGTTGGACTGTGTGCAAAATGGACATGGATGAAAATAACAATAGTGAACTGGGAGAGCAACCTTTATAAGACCATAGCCCCAGAATGGAGAAAAGGATGAAAAGTTGTGGGAGAACAGTTGAGAATCATGGAGAATAGATCCTGAAGTTCCTACTTCTCTCTCTCTTAGGAGTTCTAGCAGGATACAGTAGATGGAAGTAACTAAATGTTAATAGAAGAAAGTCTCTAAAACTAAGAAAAGGCATGTTTCAGATCAGATGGGCCCAGTAAGTGCTAAGTATGATGACTGAAAACACACACATCTGGAAACAGTATAGTGAAATTTCAAAATGCCAACACAGAGAGAAAACCCAAAAAGCTTTCAGAGAGCAAAAAACATACTTTCTTAAAAGAACAAGAATCGTACTGATTCTCCTCAGCAGCCACAATGGATGTTTGAAAAGACTGCAGATACATTTCAGGTCCTGAGTGGAAGCCATTTGAAATCTCTAATTAATTCCAGGGCAATTAAGTAGTAGGACAAAGTATAGACCTCCTCAGTAATGCAAGAACTGACACGGCAGCAGGGTCTCAGGAATGTCTTAAAACCACAGATTCTTTTGTATCATAGGAAACCTCTAAGTTCATCTCTGTTTCCCATCTCCACCTACTTGTCACATTTTCCCTTCTTAGGTTGTCTCAGGACATGGCTACTGCAGAATGATCCCAAGTTTTTAATCTCTTTTTTTAAGACAGCTGGCAGAATGAGTTGAAATTTTGTATCATAATTCCTAATTCCTGCAGTAACTCTTGTTAGGCCAGCTAATGTTCAGTCACATTTCTGGACCAATCCATGGACCCATGGTGTGCAGTTGCATATGAACATGGCTGTGCTGTCACAGCTGCATGCATGGAAGATTATAGCAGGTCTTGAAGAGTTTCAAGGTAGCCAGGGGGAAGCTGGGCAGAAAAGCCACATTTCTCTCTGCTATAATTATCTTTTTGTATTTTCAGCATAAGAATACAGATGGCAGTAGGGTTAGAAGCTATACAGTGGTATGACCCCTTATGATTAGAAGCTAGCAGTTAAGGTTCTTCACAAGACAGGAGATTTCTATATAAGTGCTTGTGGTTTCACTTTATAGAACTCTCAACCTTCTGTGAAGAATCTCGTAGAACTATTAAAATGCCTAAAAATCTGCAGATTTTTTCCCCAGAAACAACCAGTTTATACCAGTTACTTAGAGTGCTGTATCGACTTTGAGTTACCACTGAATCTTCTTTTTCTCTTTAGTCTGTTACTCAGATGCTTATGGCTTACCTATCCCGCCTTTCAGCTATTGCTGGCAACAAGATCAATTGTGGACCTGCCCTTACTTGGATGGAGGTATTATCTAATTGACCTTTTATCAGAATTTATTTTTAAACTGTCTACTTAAAAAATTTAACTTTAATTAAAGTTGGATAGCTATCGAGTTTCAGGAATCAAAGAAATGGAGTTTATTCTCATTTTTTGGAAGGATAGATAATGTGATACATTAAGGTTTTTAAATATTTATTTATTCATGAGAGAGAGAGAGAGAGAGAGAGAGAGGGAGAGATAGGGGCAGAGACACAGGCAGAGGGAGAAGCAGGCTCCATGCAGGGAGCCTGATGTGGGACTCAATCCTGGGTCTCCAGGATCATGCCCTGGGCTGAAGGTGGCGCTAAACCGCTGAGCCACCCAGGCTGCCCCATTAAGGTTTTTTTTAACCCAAATCTATCCTTCTTTGAGAATCCAGGAAACTAATTTAAATATATCTTGTGAATTACAACGGCACTTCTTATATTGGTGTTTAATGTATTAATGTGTACATTTAGCAAGGTATATAAATATATGTATAAATATATATGTAATTTACTTGGTAATTGAAAATATTTTTTCATTTTTTATGAACAAGAAAAAATTCACCTTTTAAAAAGTCCAATTTAAGATTAGTATTGAATATTATCATATCCAGAAAACATGTTAGATATTTCTTCTTAATTTGCATATTTAAAGTTATATTATTCTCTTCTTCCAGTGGAAATTGAGAAGATAAGATGGAAAATACAAAGAATATGGAACTTAGAGCCAGGCCTATTTACATTGAGATATTGGCTCTTCCAATATTGGTTGTGTGATCTTGGACAAATTATTTAATTTCTCATAGATTACATCATCTCTTTTAGCGTTAGCATCTTCATCTTTGAATGATGATAATGATGATAAGTACCTTTTAGAGTTATGAGGATTAAATTAAATCATATTCTTTGCACAGCAAAATGACTGACATACCTTAAATAATAAATAGTAGTTGTGTTTTTAAGATTCTTTGGGTTATGGTTTCTCTAAATAAAATTGAATCTCTTTCATAGAGAAATTTTTGCAAGTCCCATATCTTTAACCATCTCATAGTTGATTTTCTTTGTTATAGATTGATAATAAGGGAAATCATCTTCTAGTTCATGAGGAATCATCCATTAACACTCCTGCTGTTGGTGCTGCCCACGTTATCAAGAGGTACACTGCTCGGGCCCCTGACGAACTGACTTTAGAGGTAAATAACTAAAGACTGTGTGTCAACTCAGGCCCTTTTGCCATACAGCCTGGAATGCCATCTGTTTGTATTTAAGAACCATACTCATCCTTGAAAATTTGGCTTATGTCTCCCCCATTTCTTCTAGGAAGTCATCCTTGATCTTCTCCCTACTTCATGCAAATGCATATCCCCAAATAGCCTGGATTGGCATTTCTTTTTTCTTTCTTAGTTACTTTCTTTCTCTCTCTCTCTTTCTTTCCTTTTTTTCTTTCTTTCTTTCTTTCTTTCTTTCTTTCTTTCTTTCTTTCTTTCTTTTTTCTTTCTTTCTTCTTTCTTCTTTCCTTTCTTTCCTTTCTTTCTTATTTTATATTTAAGTAATCTCTACGCCTGCTTTGGGGTTCAAACCCACAATCCTGAGATTGAGTCACATGCTCTACTGACTGAGCCAGATAGGCACCCCTCTATCTGACATTTCCCTTATTACACTCAATCATAATTGTTCTCCCATTTATCTCCATGATCTTCTTGAGAGCCAGGTCTCAGTCTTTTGTCTTTGTGTTTTTAGTACCTAAAAATGATACCCAAGGATACTTTCTTCTCACTGTTTATTTATAGATTGAGTTAAAGAACAGATGAAAAGTGAAATGAAAATTTCTTGCTATCAGATGCAAAGGAGGGGAATTAAAAATGCTAACAGTTATTCAGCTTAACAAAAAACAATATAAATTTTTAGGTTCTTTTTTTTTAAATTTTAGGTTCTATACACAAAGGAATATATGTCTTAAAAGATGCTGTGTCTGTTAGCAAATGTGGCTTTGTGAAGATGACTCTTTCATGGCCTGAAAAATTAGTTGTTAATATACAAAGAAAAATTCTAAAAGCAACATGTATACCATGAAGTACTTGACTACGTTTTATCTCAGAACTCATCACTTATTTTGGTTGAAGAGTGAAACTTCTGTTAAGTATATTGTTAAGAACTATTATTATGATTTCTATATTTGTGATTTTGTAAAGGTTTGTATAAACTCACTAGTTTGTTTTTTTAGAGTGAAGAAAGTAAGATCTTTGGTGGAAATGTTATATTGTACCATCTATTGAAAAAGGTGTAGTTGCCATCAAATTTTAAACTTACTAAGAATAACCAAGTAATTATTGACATTGCATGCCTTTGTTAAATGATTAAAGAAAATATATCAAGTGCTCAGCATAGTACGTGGCACTTGATAAGCACGCACTAAACGTGTATTAATAAACATTGTGGTTGTTCCAAATACGAGTATTTTAACCTGCTCCTCATAAGTGGGTCTGATCACTTTTAGTAACAGTAACAATATTTTAACAGAAGTAGTGATGATGGTATGATGCTTGGCATTCAAAAATCGTATGCTATATATTTGGCTTTCTGAAGTTACTGCACATATGTTAGTTGGATCCCAGTCTTTATGCTGCTTAACTCTTTTTAGACCTCTTCTTTACAAATGGTTAAGATTATTAAATTTTTTACTGAAAAAAGTGTCAAATTTTTCCAGAAAATTAGCCAGAGAATAAGGATTCTACTTTAACTTTTTTGTTTTAGCTCAGATTTAAATTCTAGGCATAACAGTTGGTTTAAAATTTGACTAAAAATATTTCACTTAAAATTTTTTCTTGTAGGTGGGAGACATCGTTTCTGTTATTGACATGCCCCCAAAAGTGTTAAGTACGTGGTGGAGAGGCAAGCATGGATTTCAGGTAGGCAACAAAGAACTAGGTGTGAAGAAGTTAAAAAAAATTTGTTTATTCTTCAGTAATATTTCTCTTTACAGCATGTACTGGCAGTGGACTTTGTCAGGAGAAGTAGAAAAATATATATGATATTAAACTTGGATTTCCTTTTCTCTAGTTACTCTTGTTGTTTTATCTCCTTCATCTTTTTAAAATGGTGATATAACCAAAGTATGAACAGAATCATAGGCCTGATGACCACTTTTAGATTATCAGGTCTGTGACTCTGCCTTGCTTTTGATATTGGTTTTAAATCATGATTCATATGTATTTTCTAGTTTCTAGAATTAAGTCCATTTGATCAATATTTTTCCTTACAAATGTAACTGTTAATTTAAGCAATATGTTAATTCAGACCAACAGCAGCATCTGAAGCAGTCTCATTTCTTTTTTTATATATGCCTAAATCATTTGAGAACTGATTCTGACAGCTTTAGATTGAGTAATATCCATTTCCATGGGATTTACATGTTTTCTTTAATATGTCAGAACTATCCTTAGAGGGGCATCTGAAAATACCTTATAATTGCATCTTTAGTATATAACCTATGGATTTATTGGGTCTTTTTATAAGTGTCCTAAAATGCTACATAAATAAAATGTGCATGCAATATAGCTAGACATGTATACATTTCTTGAGCTTTAACTACATATAAAATAGAAACCACTATTAGGTTTTTATAAAATGTGTCTTATTAAACAATAATCATACTGTTTAAAACAGTATAGCATGGTGGTTAAGAGCACAGGCTTTGGTGCCAGATTTCTTGGGTGTTGTGCTGTGTTACCTTGAACATGTTAATTTTACTTCTCTATGCCTCAGTTTTCCTTATTTGTAAAATGGGGATTGTAGGACTCTTCATTGTTCCATAAGATTATGGTAAAGATTAAATGTGTGAGGATAAAATATATAAAGTACATAGAATAGGCCTGATGCATATTTTCCACTCAAAAAATGTTGATTTTTAAGTTTAAGTGATTGTGTGTTTTTTTTTTTTTAATGAATTTAACTTTATCTACCCTTTTGTCTATTTTAAAAGCATTTGTAGCAGTTTAAGTTGGTGATTAAGACTAGAAAAATCATCCATATTATACCACAAATTTTCTTATTTGGGTGATTGGGGTCTTTCATATGTGCTCTTATTTCTTAATTGCTATGCATAATTGGTACTTTTGATTAAATATAAAGCTAAATAGAAGAGTAGGATTATTTTTTCTCCTATTAAGGGGTCACTTCTCCATGTTCATAAACTTTAGAGCCTGGAAGATAATAAAAAAATAAATTTGGCTTTAAGATGGCAGTTACGTTTTTTGATATTTCTGCCTTATAATCCTAGACAAGTCATCTGCTTTCTTTGTACTTTAGTTTCTTCTTAATTGGAGAGTTCCACTTAACAGTCTCTCAACAGGCCTTCTCAACATTTTCCTTCTATTGTAAAAATGGTAGCAGCTGTTCCCTTCTTTCATACGACAAATATTTATTGAGAGCTAACTCTCTGCTAGGTATAGATTTATCCTCCTCTTTTTTTTAGAGTCACACAAATTAGTTTCTTGCCTAAACAGACTATTTTTTAAAAAAATTAATATATAAATTAACAATTGTTAAAAATTAGCTTATTGCCAAAACAAATTATTTAAAATAAAAACAGATTTTTAAGTTTAAAGGATTTATTTGTAATTGATAAAGGTTTTCTACATAGCATTGCTATGTTTTTCATTCTAATTGGTTTTATTTTTTTTATTTTTATTTTTTTAAAAGATTTTATTATTTATTCATGAGAGACAGAGAGAGAGAGTGAGAGAGGCAGAGACACAGGCAGAGGGAGAAGCAGGCTCCATGCAGGGAGCCCGACGCGGGACTTGATCCCAGGTCTCTAGGATCAGGCCCTGGGCTGCAGGCGGCACTAAACCGCTGAGCCACTGGGGCTGCCCTCTAATTGGTTTTAGAAGGACAATCATTTCTGTTGAAAGCATGTTGGAAAATATGGTTTTGAGGAGTTGATTGTGTTGGGGGGGGTGTCACCCATAAAACTAGGAGCTGTCTTTAAATGTCACTGTCAAAACTTCATTTATAAAAGGAATCTAGTACTTTAAGGAAATAATCCACACAATTCATTCTTCGTTGATGTTCCTAAACACTTGTCCATTTGTAAGATTGCCTCATGGTTGATTGCAGGGGGAGGTGTGAGTGAGAAAGTTTGTATGAGGGACGCCTGGGTGGCTCAGCAGTTGGGTGCCTGCCATTGGCTCAGGGTGTGATCCCAGGATCTGGGATTGAGTCCCACATCAGGCTCCCTGTGAGGAGCATGCTTCTCCCTCTGCCTATGTCTCTGCCTCTCTCTTTCTCAGTCTGTGTCTCTCATGAATAAATAAATCTTTAAAAAAATCTTAATAAAAAAAGTTTGTATGGAGCATCTGTTATGTGCAAAGTATTGCTGGGCACTTCATATACAATGTTTTCTTTAATCTTCACAAAACTATTAACACCTTTTTTTTGGAGGGAAGATAGTTTGAAAGGGTTAATAAACAACCAAGATGCCACATCAGTAAGTGATGTAGTAAGGAACTCAAATTTATGTCTGCTCAGTCACTCAGTCATTGCCCAAGGAGCACCAAGCATGATTTCTGCATTTACTCTCATATTATGAACTTTATCCTCAGTTTTCTACCCTATAGAAAGGAACATCTTCCCTTTTCAGCCAGCAGGGAATGCTGTGAAAGTTAACCAACAAAGCATGGTTAACCAATAAACCATACAGGTTTACTGGTGGAAACATTGCTGTTACCATGTGTTATGTTTTTATGTAGTGATTAATATATTGTAGCTGGGGGAAAACTCCTCTTCATGCTATTTGTGATGTTCTCTACCTGTGTTCGGTATTTTTAATTGGTAAACATATGCCCTTCCTTAATCAACTACTTTGTTGAGAGAGGAAGATAATTAAAATTTATTCCATATATATGATAATTATAGATGAGATCCCTGATTTTTAATATGAAATAACTAGAATAATGGCTTAGTCCACTGGTTTTCATATATATATATATTTTTTTTAATTTAGATTCAGTTAACCAGCATATACTACATTATTAGTTCCCACATACTTTTTAAACTCTGTCTGAATTGTTAATCAGACAGAAACTTACACAGAACCTCAGTGTGAGAAAAGGCAACAGTGGAATTGCCCTGGTTAGTTGAGTCAGGCACCCTGAGTGTTAAACCCTGTGGAGTATGTCTGATTGACCTTCCTTGGGCGTCCTGCAACATCTCAGAGAAGCCTCAGTAGAGATGTGTACAAACATCACCACTGGAAAACCACTTGTTTAGTATACCTTACTTTATGTAGTGGATGTATTACATCTCAGACTATTTTATAATTTTAATTTTTAAAAGCCAGTTCACATTCTAAAAATGTTAGAGAAACTTGTTTTTTATAAGAACATTTTTAAAAAGATTTTATTTGTTTTAGAGAGAGAGTGTGAGCAGAGGGAGGAGCAGAGGGAGGAGCAGAGGGAGAGGGACAAGCCAGTTCCATGCCAAGTGCAGAGCCTGACATAGGGGCTGGATCTCACTACCTTGAGATCATGATCTGAGACAAAAATCAAGAGTCAGACACTGGACTGACTCAGCCACCTAGGCGCCCCTATAAGAACATTTTTTATGTGACTTTTTTTAGAAGGATAATATTCAGATTTTAAAATTTCTCTATGTAAATTATGTCTGAATTCTTAGAATTTCATATATTATGGTATAGATGAGTGATACTAGTTCAGAATGCAAATAATCACAAATATTACTTAGGTGAGTTTTTTTTTCCTACTATTGAGTATTGCTATTCCTTAGGTTCATCTCTTCCTTCCTTTTTATATTAGGTGCTGTATTAGTTGACTGGGTCTGCTATAGCAAAATACTGTAGACTGGGTGACTCGAATAATAGGGATTTATTTTGTCAGGCATTCTGGAGGCTGAAGTCCAAGATCAAGGTGTTGTTAGAGTTGGTTTATTCTGAGGTCTCTCTGCCCAGCTTACCGATGGCTACCTTCTCACTGTGACTTCACATGTTCTTTCCTCTTGTGTGCACATATCCCCAGTGTCTCTGCCCGTGTCCTAATCATCCCTTCTTATAAGGACATCTGTCAGATTAGCATAGGCACACTCATATGACTTCATTGAATCTGAATTACCTCTTTAAAGACCCTGTCTCCAAATACAGTCACATTCTGAGATACTGGGGGTTAGGGCTTCAACATATGAATTTGGGGGGGGATATAGAATTCAGCCCATCATAGGTGCCAACCAGCCCTAAAGGGCTGGTTGGAAGGCCCTTCAGGGACCCTCTCACATAGACTTGATAAGGAGCAGGGACCTAACTGAGCCAGCTGTCCTCTAGGCTCCTACCTAGCAGGCACAGCTTAGAGGCATTGGCCATAACTGCTGAGAGTTTGAGGGCTTTGGGAGGAAGGAGCCCTGGAAATGGCTGTTCCATGGGTGCTCTGCCCCTCAGCTCCCATCCTCAAGTAGCAAGGAGGCTGGGCAGCATCTGATGGAGCCCCTCTCATTCTCACAGGTTGGTATCGGGTAGCTTACTGCATTCATGGAAGAAGGCCCTCTTGACTCTGAGCACCATGCCCATGGCAGAACAAGGAAAGCAAGTAGTCCTTAGTGTTCTCCTCCAGACCTCTTAGATGCATGGTAGATTCAGAGCCCAGCCAGATTCCCTGAGTTCTAGGAAGGTTTCCTGGAGGAGGTGACTTTGGAATGCAGTCGTACACATTTCTTCTAAGGACAGGATGTCCAGATGACCAGGACACACAAGTTAGACATGAAACAGCCTGTAGCTAACTCAACTGATCTGAACATACAGATGGACTTTGTGAACTGTACTTTGTCATTGGACCATGAGGGAGGACATACCAGGGCAGGAAACCTGTGCTAATAATGTAGGGGTGGGCTTGACTTTGAGGTAGCTTCCAGTAGTTTTTCCTGGGGATCAAGACCATTTAGAGCTGACGGTTTTCAGGAGACAGAGTGAAGAGGAGCAAGGATGTGGGTCACTGCTTCCCAGTATGGAAGCCAGCTCTGGTGTATATCATACTCTAAGCACTGCTGGAGAGCTTTTTGGAAACGTGATCTTCAGTATGCAGACCATGTGCATCTCCACTTGCAGGTCTCCTTAACTTGATGTGTTTATGATGTGTTACACTGACTCCACTTTTTCTTTTCTTAGAGTGGTATGTGTTTGTGGTCTCCTTTCTGGCTCACTCTCAAGGCAGGACAAGGTGCCCGTGTCAGTGTGTCTTTCCTTTGTATTGCTGTGAATTCATGCTATGCAGTTGCTGGGTTATGACTTTATTTTATTATTATTTAAGAAAATAATTAATAGACCTTAATTTTTAGTACAAATTTACAGAATAATTGAGCAGATAGTATACAGAGTTTCATATAATCCCCCATCCCCCAACAGATATATATATAGTTTCTCCAGTTATTACATCTTGCTTTATAAATTCATTGTGTAAAATTGCCAATATGGTGATTTTTATTGGCCACCAGCTGATTTGCAGAGATTATAGACAGAACAGAGTAAGTACTGTTTCTAGAAGAGTTGCCTGATCTAATGCTCCTCAGATCCTTGGCCAAAATCACATGGATACAGAATATATGGGGATATATATATATATATTACAGAATGTCAGTTTACATCCTGCCCCACCCACAACGATTAAAATAGTTTTGGGGATTGCTTTTTTGTTATAAATAAACCAAATTTCAAACATCATCATTAACTATAGCTCATTGTTTACATTAAGGTTCAGTCTTTGTGATATATAGTTCTGTGGGTTTTTTAAGAAAAATTATTTATTTATTCATGAGAGACACACACAGAGAGAGAGAGAGAGAGGCAGAGACACAGGCAGAGGGAGAGAGAGAGGCAGAGACACAGGCAGAGGGAGAAGCAGGCTCCTCACAGGGAGCCCAATGTGGCATTCGATCCTGGGTCTCCAGGATCACGCCCTGGGCTGAAGGCAGACACTCCACTGCTGAGCCACCCAGACGTCCCCTGTGGGTTTTAATCAAGGCATAATGATATGTATCAACCATTACAGCTTCATACAGAGTAGTTTTGCTGCCCTAACCCCTGTGCTCTACCTTTTCATCCTTCTCTCCCCATAACCCCTGTTAACTACTAATCATTTACAGTCTCCATAGTTTTGCCTTTTCCAAAACATCATGTAGTTGGAGTCATATAGTATGTAGCCTTTCCAGTTTGGCTTCTTTCACTTAGCAGTTTGCATTTAAGGTTCTTCCATATCTTTTCATGGTTCAATAATTCCCTTTTTGTCACTAATATTAATTGTTATGAATGTGCCAGAGTTTATTTTTCCATTCATTATTAAAGGACATCTTGGTTGTTTCAAGTCTTTGGCAGTTATTAATAAAGCTGCTATAAACATCCATGTGCAGGTTTTTGTGTGGATATAAGTCTTCAGCTCCTTTGGGTAAATACCAAGGAGCGCAGTTGCTGGATCATATGGTAAGCCTATGTTTAGCTTTGTTAAGAAACCACCAAGCTGTCTTTCAAAGTGGTTGTCCCATTTTGCATTCCTACCAGCAATGATATTGTTCAGCATTCTCACCAACATTTGATAGTTCTCAGGTTTTTTTTTTTTTGGTGGGGGGTGGGGATTTTAGCCATTTTAGTAAGTGTGTAGTGGTATTACATTGTTATCTTAATTTGCAAATAAAATCCAGGTTACAGCATTTAATAATATACTTAAGGGTATTTTACTGCTGTCTTTCTTTCTTCTATTATAAGTAATTATTCCTTTACCTCTGATTTTCAAACTTTAGTATACTCAAAAGTCACCTGGGGAATCTTGTTAAAGTGTAAAGTGCGGGAACTAAGCCCAAAAATTCTCTCAGTGGTTGTGCGATAGGGTGTAAAACCACATTTTTATCTGTCATTCTGGCCCAATTATTCTCAGACAACTCTTCTAGAAGCATTGCTTGTTCTGTGCTCTAGGTAAGCTCTGCACATCATCTGGTGGTTGATAAAGATTTTGCCAAGTTCTAGTTTGTGTATTGTTTTAGACCATAATTTAGCTATGGGAACAGAAGGATTAGTTCATCCATGTGTTTTAATTATACCGTGACTCTGTTTCTTTTCTTAAACTTCTGGGAGTAGGAAGTGTGAAATTATATTAACTATAGTAATTTGAAATTCTGAAATCTGTTTTTACTTTGTTTCCTAAAGTATATACTGAATCTTTTACCTTTGTTTTATGAAGTGTTTCATCATAGAATGTACGTAAGCAAAAAAACACAAAACACAAAAACCACAGCTATTTTATTTTCTCATTTTTAAAACTAAATGGACTCAGATTTTGTGTCTGGCTATAGACCCTTCTTGGAAAAATGAGGTAGGATGTCTGGAGAGCCCTTTTTCTTAGGTAAAAGTCATAACACAAATATAAAATGTTAGTGTCTTTGAGGATTATTTGTTTGTGTAGGCAGTATCTCAGAGTTTCATCTGGGAGCTGTTAGCATCAGAATGATTGGAAAAACATGTTAAAGCTAGGGATTACCAATTAGAATCTTAGGGGATGGGGACAGGATTAAGAGTTTTATCAAGTTCTTTAGATAATTATGAAGCCAAAATATGATAACCATGGAGCAGCCTCCCATTGTTTATCCTGTACATAGATAAAAGAAGAAATTAAACACAGTTTAGCAAATGTTCTCTGTTCCACCTTGGAAATTTTTCTTTTCTTTTCTTTTTTTTTTAATTTAAATTTGATTTGCCAATATAAAGCATAACACCCAGTGCTCATCCCATCCAGTGCCCGAGGAAATCTTTCTTAAAACACGTTTGGGATGCACTTAATTTAATGGATAGAATACCACTTAGAGATTGACAGGATTTTATACAGTACACGTTCTCTTAGTTCTCCCCAAGATGGTAAAGGATCAGCTTTTTAATTTTTCATAGTTGCCCTAGAGTGTCATGCGAGAATCCTTGTGCACAAATATGAGAGAAGCAATTCTTGAATAAAACAGTGTCCTTACCTCAGGAGTTTAATGTTGTTCTAAATAACTTATTTTCAGAAAAGTATTACTTATTCAAAGGGACGATATTTGGAAGCCTGTCCCTTGTAGTAGTTCAATGGAGGAAGGAGGCTTACCTGTGCATTTATAAAAAGACCATTTATTTATTTGTTTATTTAAAGACCGTATATTTACATATGGGATCCAAAGCTGTGCCTTTTCATTACTTAGTATTAGATGGGGCACAGTACTTCCTCTCTTGCTTGATTTTGGGAGATCATATAAATTTTCATTTATAATGTTAAATAACTTCAAGGAAAGCGAGAATGTGAATAAAAGCAATTGTAAGACTTCAGTGCTTTTTAAGTGCACTGTTCTAAGTGCTTTGCATTGACCTTTAATTCTTACAGCTCTGTGAAGAAGGTACTGTTACCTCCTACTGATGACAAAACTAAAGCATGGAGTAAAACAACTAACCCATTGTTATTCTGCTGTTTAATACCAGAGCTTAGATCAAATCCTAGATATTCTAGGCAAAGAAGAGATCATGGTAGTAATTTAATGAACCAGTGGTGGCTTGTACTTGTTGACTTGTAGGAATCATAGGTTTCTTTAGCAGCAAGAATGATAGTGGATCATCTCATCCTAACCTGTCATTTAAAAATTACAGAAATCTAGAGACAAAAGATTTAGAAAAATTGTTTTGATTCACAAAGACAGTACATACTGGTATAGCCAGGACCAGTTTGTAAGCTTGGTGAGTTCCAGTTCTGTATTTTTTTCCTCCTTGGATCATAAAAAGATACAAATTTTCCCAAATTATTTTTCATATTTCTTGTTGCTGTTTTTATTTTTCTCATTAGTGCAATTGCCATTAACAACTGCCATTGATACCTTATATTTGTTTCTTGATAATCTTTTGCTAATTTATAACATCAAAGCATGTCCTACCAAATGATATTTAAACATTCAGTTTCATGGAAATTATTGACAAAATGGCCTAGATCAGTAGTTCTTAACCTTAAGCGCGTCATACCTTCATTATAATAAATATTTTCTAAAATCCTTCCATATTTATGAAATGAAATTTATAGATGATGTAACTACATACGAACTAACAGATTTTCAAAGAAAGCAATATAATTTTTGACATATAATACAGAAAAAAATACAAGTATGTTGTGTATATAAAATATACAATATATATTTGAAATATAAATATTTGGGAAAACTCCATGAAAATCTTTTAATTCTAAATGTAGTCCATAGTCTAGCAGCATTAACATCAGTCAACAAATACAATAAAATCTATTTATAATAGAGATGAAACACTTGGTGATATATCTGAAGACAATATGAAAGAGCTCAACTAAGAACAGTAAAGTATTTTTGAGAAAAATCAAAGAATATCCAAAGAAGGGAGCAATATAATTTATGTGTGGGTTGGAAGTCTTTACATTGTTAAGATGTCATTATTCTCCACATAGATCCCAGTCAAAATCTCAGCAAAGTTTTTTGTAGAAATTGATAAGCAAATTAATTCATATGGAAATACAAAGGAGCTAGAATAGAATAGCTAAGATAAATTTGAAAAACAACTAAGTTGGAGAACTAACATTGATTTGAAGACTAACTGTAAAGGTACAGTATCAAGAGAGTATGTTATTAGTGGAAGGATAGACAAATAGAATAATGGAACAGAATAGAGTCCAGAAATAGACCCATACATACATGAACATATGATTTTCAACAAAAGTTCAAATCAATTCAGTGAAAAATACATGGTCTATTTTACATACAGTATTGGAACAGTTGTTCATATGAACAAATGTTCATATGCCTGCATTACAAAACAAAACAAAACACTTTGATTTGTTTCTTAAACTGTCTGCAAAAATGAGCTCAAAATGAATTATATACCCAAATATAAAGCTTAAAGTACAAAGCTGCTCAAAGGAAACATAGGGAAAACTTCTGTGACTTTGGGTTAGGCAGAGATTTCTTAGATGCAACATGAAATAAACAATTCATAAAATAATAGTTTGAATTTCATCAAGATTGGAAACTTCTCTTTGAAAGAGATTACTGGTGAGACAATAAAAGGAAAGCTACAGACTGAGAAAAAATATTGGCAGTTATTATTGGCAGTAAAATTTTGAGTATGTTCTGACAAAGGACTCATATTCAGTACATACTCATTAGGAAATAGAACTCAATTTTAAAAGTAGGCAAAGATCGAAACACTTCACTGGAAAGATATGTCAAATAAACACATAAAGACATGCTCATTGTCATTAGTTATTAGAAAAATGCAAATTAAAATGACAGTAAGATATTGCTACATACTTATTAGAATGATGAGGCTGTGGAAGGATTGAAACAGGGTTGGTGAGAATGTAAGATACTACTATTTGGAAAACAGTCAGTCTATCAGCTTCTTAAATTAAGTAGACACCTACTACACGATCCAGCCATTCCACTCCTAGATTATTATCCAAGAGAAAAAGAAAGCCTATATCCATATGAAAACTCATTTATGAATGTTCATAGAAGCTATTCATATAATAGCCCCAAACTGGAAACATATTTTATCAACAAATGATTAATGGGTAAACAAATGATGCTGTCTTTACAATGAAATATTACTCAGGAATAAAAAGGAATGAATTGCTGATCCATACAACATCAGTGGTCCTCAGAATAAGTATGCTGAGTGAAAGAAAACAGATAACAAAACAGTACATTCTTTTGACTCTATTCAAATACAATTGTAGGAAATACAAAGTAACATATAGAGATAAAAAGTAGATCAGTGGTTGCCTGGTGAGTAGGGACAGGGGTTGGGTAGGGAGAGGGAGAGATTACAAAGAGATAAAAGGAAACTTTTTTGAGGTTGATGAATACATTCAGAATCTTGACTGTAGTTATAGTTTTATAGGTGTCAGAACTTATCAAAATGTATACATTAAATATGTACAATTTATGTCAATTATACCTCAATCAAATTGGGAAGAAAAAAAACTAGAGAAGCATCTTTGACTTAGCTTTTTATGTACTCACCCCAATTGATGATATATACTTTCCTTAATTCTTCATGCCATTTTTATGCTATACATTTTTATTATCACTTTGCTAGTTTGTTTGCAAAATCCTAAAATGTGCTTCTGCTTCATGTCATCCCCCCCTTCCTCCTACCCTAAAAGTCATACACTACTACTAGAGCTTTCTTACTAAAACACACCTGTTCTGTCCCTCTTCTCAGAATTTGTCACTTTCATTTCATAGAGAGAAGAAACTTCAGCCCTCTTGCCATAATGTACAAGGCCCTCCGTGATCTCTGACCCCATTTTACTTCTCTAGTCTTAGCTTACCAGTACTCTTATTTTATAAACTCAATTTCCAGACAGATTTAACTAACATCCCCCCCCCCCCCCATTACACAGGTTGCTCTTTTCATCTACTTGTTCTTCCATCTACAATGCCTTCTCTATCCTCATCTTATTCCAACCAAGGGGGAAAGATTTAAACCGACTGTAATTTTATTTGATATGTCATTGAGCTAATGTGGAAAAATGGATCTCATTTGTTAGGTACTTGTTATACAATAAGCAGTTGTGCTCAATATTATCATTCCATTGGCCCCCTCCAATTTCTGCCATTACCCACATCTTCACTTGCCTTTTTATCCAGATTAGATTCTAGGGCCATCATTATTACATTTACTCAATACAGGTTTTTGCTTAAATTCTTCAGTCCTGTTTTCTCCTCTTGCTTCGCTAGTGGTCTCTGTTTGGCTTAATCCAAGAATGGATATTTCATTACTCTTCTTACTTAGGGTCTCATCAGTATTTGAGAGTACTTATTTTTTCCCTGACACTTTATTCTCTCAGTAGAAATGACACGACAGTCTTAGAGTTCCTTCTATGTTCTCAGGCTTCCTTTACAAAAGGCACTCCCTCTTCTAGCAGATCCCTGAAAGTTTGAGGTCCAAGTAGCTTCTCATTCTGTGCTCTTTATCCTAGATGATTTTATTTACTCTTTCAACTTTAAATTCAATATATATATGCCCATTTCTCATGTTTATACTCTGATTCCTAATCTTGCTTCCTTTTTTGTGAGATCTTTATTTATTTATTTGAGAGAGAGAGAGAGAGAGACAGAGAGAGGGAGACAGCAGATGAGTAGCAGGACAGGCAGAGGGAGAAGCAGACTGCCCACTGAACCGAGAGCCTAATGTGGGGCTCTATCCCAGGACCCTGGGATCATGAGCTGAGCTGAACGCAGATGTTCAACTGACTGGGACACCCAGGGACTTCTGATCTTGTTTCTGAGTCCCAAACCTTAACGTTCTACTGTAATGTTTTTAAAAGTAGAAGTTAGGGAGCTGGGATTTGATGTTTAGGAGACAGTGTAAATAAAACAGAGAAACCAGAAGCAAAGTGGTGTTTCCTGGGATATAAAGGGGGGGAACACAAATAGGAATATCTCAAAGAACCAATATAAAAAATCACTAGTTGAAAACAGGGCCTGGGAAGTCAGGAACTGAGGGAATTTGCTTCCAGTTTATTCCTTTCTGTGTAGTAACAGCAACTGCTTCTTTGTCTCATTCTCCCTTTTTTTGAAAACTACTTTCTAGTTCTAACCAACTCAGTTGAGATAATTAAAGTTTCAGACATAGTTCCAAAATCTTAAGAGACGGACTAATTGACTAATTTATGGTCTGATGAACTGTACTGGGATGGTATTGGCAGGGACGCACGGTCTGGACTGGACAGAGAGATCCTAATGAAGAGTGGGTTCTCTAAGAATATTTGGGGAGTGGGAGGAAAATAATTGGCATTTCAAGATGGGAAAGCATCAGTTTGTCTTGGTTTGAGTCTCCTGAGTGATGTGATTTTTCTTCAGTACAGAGGCATGCAAGTAGGGTGGTATATTGATTTATTTAGGGGCGGGGGTTCCTGGATTGGTTTGGCAGAAGGTTAATATTTCAGGGAAATTAAGGGTACTGATATTTTTTAAAGTTCAAATGATCAATGACATGTTCATACTGGGTAGGAAGAAAAGAGATTGGAAGGGGACTAAGGACCCTAGTGGAGAAATATAGAGGGGAAATGGGGATCCAGTGTCTGAATTAGAGCTTCAATTGTCATGGAACATATGAACACTAGAGGGCTGGGTGGAGAGGAAGTTGGAGTCTAAAGATAAAAATTGGAAATTCTCTGAGGCCACATAGTTCCAGTTGATGAAAAATCTGTGGTATATCTCTGGAAGTAGGAGCATTATTTTACTTAATAAAAAATGTTTTGGGGATCCCTGGGTGGCTCAGCAGTTTAGCACCTGCCTTCGGTCCGGGGCGTGATCCTGGAGTTCCAGGATCGAGTCCCACATCAGGCCCCCTGCATGGGGCCTGCTTCTCCCTCTGCCTGTGTTCTGCCTCTCTCTTTGTTTCTCATGAATAAATAAATAAAATCTTTAAAAATAAATAAATAAATAAATAAATAAATAAATAAATAAAATCTTAAAAAATATATTTTGTTATGCTAACAGCCGTAAAAGTTTCACTAGCCCTTAATTTCATAAATCAACCATTAGAATAGGAGTTTAAAAAAAAAAATCTGTGATCAGCACATTGTTGTGTTGAAATTCCTTTTAGATTTTGATTAGTTGATTAGTCTCTCTCAGAGAGACCATAGTTAGGATTAGGCTCCATTGGTAAGCAATGACTTCTTTCCATTCCCACTGTAACCAAAGCTCCAGCTTTACATTATTGCAGTAGTTTCTTATCTAACATTCTCTCTAAGTTGTACCAAAATATTTTTTTCAGTACATTTACTTTTGTAACCAAACCTATTTCTTTTATAGTTTAAGCCTATCCTCAAGGTAGAAGAAGGTCAGAAAAATCAGATTGCAGTCTGTTACATTTAGGTCTGTCTTCATTTACTTGCAGAGAGGGAGCCGTATACCTGTCAAGCTGCTTGAAACCTATTCCCAGGAGCTATTAGAGTTAGGACAGGCCCCAGACTGAATATATAGGTATAAATTGGTGGTGAGCCAGAATAAGTTGTGAAATTTTTAGGAATTTTGTAGTACAATTGTGAAACACAGCCGCTATTAAAAATTAAAGCATATAAATGTACAATTAAGTGCTTTATATTAAAAACAAAGGTAATAAATACTTAAAATTTCATTAGTAGTTATTTTACTATATTTTATTGTTATCTGTGCTCCTAAGGTATTTTCCATTTAATGTTATGTATCCTATAAATACTAGCATAACAGGCTATTTTGTGTCTCTTTTCAGCTCTGCATTCAGTTGTATCATGTTAGTTGCTTGAAATCAGCCATGGTAGGAGTATTTATAACAGGGATTCTGGCAAATGTTGTAAGTCAAGGCCTTTCCTCCTGAAGGGCCAGTTGTACAACTTTGACCAGCACCCTGTGGGATATATAGTAGTCCTCCCTTATCCACAGGGATACTTTCCAAGACCCCCAGGGAATGCCCAAAACTATGGATAGTAGTGAACCTTATATATACTGTGTTTTTCCTATGCATTAATACATACCTAATGATAAAGTTTAATTTATAAATTAGGCACATGAAGAGACTTACAATAATAATAATAATAAAACAGAAGAATTATAAAAATGTAGTAAAAGTTACGTGAATATGGTCCCTCTCTCAAGATATATTTACTGTACTTAATCCTTCTTGCAATGTTGTAAGATGATAAAATGCCTATGTAATGAGATGAAGTGAAGCGAATGTGATAGAACATTAGGCTGCTGTTGACCTTGACAACGCAAGAGGAGGCGGATCATCTGCTTCCAGACCATGGTTGACTGTGGGTAACTGAAACTGAAACAAAACCTGTGAATAAGGGTGGAAGGGGGACTACTGTCATAATATCGCTTGCTTTTTCTAACTTTTTTTCAAGACTTGGAGGAAAATTACTATATTGAAAGGTTTTTTTTTCCTTCCAGTAAGCTCATCCCTAACCTGTTGCAGCCTTATCTTTACATTGTTCTTTTCCTCCTTTTACAAGATTTTTATTACCTACTCCTCCACCCTGTGAGCCCTAGATATTGGTCTTTTCTCTCTCCTTATTGCTGGAGTTGAATCTCATTTTGATCCCTGCCAATATACCCAATTTTCCTCACCTTTCTCAGCCATATAAATTAGAGCTTTAGGTATTGTCACTGCTGGCGGAAGGAATAATATATGAAACAGGATGACATAGTTTTTCATTACCAGAGTTCCAGTCACTGTTAACATTGGACATTTTGAGTTTATCAGAATTGTTTATATTTGGTGAAATACTAGCTTAAGTATGAATCAGAAAAGTGAATGTTCATTAATTGTATTTTTAGGGTTAGTTACTTTCTTTTTTTCCCCCCTGGAGTTTAGTGGCATTCTTGTGTATATTTTCAAGAGAACACAGCTTCATGTTTTGCGATGGAAATTTTATAATAGGAAAATAGAATCTATTTGCCTTTCACAAATTTCTAGAATCATCTCTCCCAATAAAAGATTTATTAACAGGAGTGCTTTTGGTTTCAAGAAACAGAAAAGTGAACAGAAAAAGTGATTGATTGCCTCTGTTGAGTTAGCAACTTAATGATGCTAGGCAGGAGTTTTTAAGATTCTCTTGGCCTGTCTTTTAAGTTCTAATGATGGTTGCTACAGATCCAGTCTTGATACCTGCATCACAACAGGAGGAAGGAGATAGAATAGTAGCAGTAGAGCTGTATTTGAATGTGCTGTGGCTACAATCGGTTGCAAGGAGTCTGGGCACTGAATATGTTGTTTAGCTAATAGTAAGATTATACTTCATCCTTAATTATACTTATGATAAAGAGAGACAAGTGAGCAGGAATTGGAGAGAGGCATTAAATGAGACTACCATGGACCTCTACATAGTACACAAGAGCTTGTTCACTCATACATCTAAACCTAATGGACTGAGACAAATTAAAAATATGCAGATGTAGCTAATATATATGATATAGTTCTCCAAAGAAGTTCATTAAGCTTTGTTCAGTCTAGGAAGTGATGGAAAACTAGTTTTTATTTGCTGAAAGATAATTAGCGTTTAGAAACTAGATTAGATACTTTCACACAAATTATTGTGGTAGCCAATGTTATCCCCATCTTTACAAATTAGGAAACTGAGACAGATGTTAACTAATTTGCTCCAGATCACTGAGCCTAGTAAATGGACAGGCCAAGTTTAGAACCTGGTCTTTTCAATCCAGAAAATTGCAAACAAACGTTTATAAATCGAAATGAATTCTAATTTTATAGAAAGAGTATTTGATGGGAAAAAAACTTAGTCCGCACATGCAGAAGGAGCTAAGTGTTATGTGTCATCTACTTAATGGAGGAGCCTGAGCCCTCTAGGCTTGTAGTAGCTAGTGTATTGGATGCTAACACTTAGTGGGTGCTTACTATATGCATTTGCTTATACTGATCCGTTTAGGTTTTTGTTTTTGTTTTTTTAAAAGATTTTATTTATTTACTCGTGAGAGAAACAGAGAGAGGCAGAGACATAGGCAGAGGGAGAAGCAAGCTTCCTGTGGGGAGCCTGATGCAGGATCCCAGGACCCTGGGATCGCGACCTGAGCCCAAGGCAGACACTCAACCACCGAGTCCCAATCCATTAAATTCTTATAACATATAACAATCCTTATGTACTAGGTACTATTACTGTGTTTAGATGAAGAAACTGAAAACAGGGAGACTAAGTCACAAACCTGATCTTGCAAGTAAAAGACCTAGAATTGAACCCAGGCATTCTTACTTTTGAGGCTGTGCATTAACCATGACACCATCTACCCTCCTATAACTGATTTGTGTAAGAGAGAATGAGAAGGATTTCTCAAGGTGATTCTTATCTGGTTCTAATCGATCTTGGAAGAATTTCTACTGGTTTAGCTACGTAGGACGTTGAATTATATATGGCATGAAATTTCACGAGTAAAATGAACACTTAAAGCTTCATTTTGGAAGGCAAGTCATAAGGACTTTAAGAATTCCAAATTCAGAGATCTTTTAAGCAAAACTGATACCTTGTTAATAACCCCTTTTCAGCTCATGATAACTGGTTACATCTTCATAATTTTAAGAACTACCATGGAATATCGATCCAGAAGTTGGAATAAGAAAGCAGCAAATGCATATGTGAAAATAATCCCATACAGATAGAAATTATACAGCTCAGAACTTGATGATGAATCATAACTTTTGGAAGACCATTCTATTCTTCCCAAGTCTGTCAACAGAGGGATGTAAAAAGTGATGTAGTTTTCATGTTCAGTTTCAACATCTGTTGCATGGTAGCCTGATTATATTCCTATCTAAGGAAACATCTATAAATATTGGCAAAGACCTCCTTTTTACTTTTGTTTCCAGGCTGTTTATCTCTGTATTTATTCTCTTGGCTATATAGTGTATCTCTGTATGATCTGAGTGGTCTGTGGGTGAGCTCGGTATTTTTCTGATACAACTACTTTGGATTCCTTACCTAACAGCATAGGCAGTTCTGCTACTAGGTAAACGTGGCGTGTTTCTCAAAGCCAGGGTCTGTCATTACTGCTGAGATTGGTTGGTTTCTTCTCTTTTGCTTTCCCACTTATTCATATGCTACTAGCTCTTTCACAACAGTAGATACTGGGATTTGAAATGAGTGCTTGTTTCACCAATTTATTTTTGTCTTGTCATTTTTTTCATGAAACCTGTGAAAGAATGAAGGAAAAACTCACAAAAAATGTGAATGTGGTTTAGTGTTGATTTTTTTTAAAAATTAGGGAGAAGACAATAAATGTAAATGTTGGTCTTAGAGATACCAACACAACTAAGTTGAAATTTCAGCAACATAAGTTAGTAAGGTAAAAATTGTATGTAGTCCATGTATAGCTTGGTATTAGATTAAATATTTTAATTGGTGTAAAGAAAAACTTTGGGAAATTGAAAGCTAAAACTGAAAAAAAAACAGACTTAGATATTTGAACTAATAGAACACAACTCTGTATACACATAGCAACAGATTGTTTTATTATTTGTTTGTGTAATTGGTATCATCTGTGATTTAGAGTCTTGGAATAATAGAATCCTTTGGGAGGGTACTGTGGAGTACATTACTGGAATTGAATTGGCAGTGTTCACACACTGGTCTATGCTCCGGTTTAGAATCCTCTCTTTGCTGCTTTTCTTCTTTAGGTGGGACTCTTCCCTGGACACTGTGTTGAGTTAATTAATCAGAAAGTTCCCCAGTCAGTGACCAACTCAGTGCCAAAACCAGGTGAGTATACTCTTCCATTAGTGTGGTTATTTTATCAACTGCTTAAAGAAAGAGATTTTCTCTTTTCATTAAACACATAGTTTGGTTTGCTGTTCTTTCCACTTACTGACATAATATGCATCCTTAATTTTATGTGGTTTTGATTTTTAATTTATTTTTATTTCTCTATTGATCATGTCACAAAGGTGCATTCAACATTTTAGATAATTTCAAAGAACTCCTTGGTCCATTAAGCCTTGTCATTATTTGTTTTTATAATTATTATAGCTTATTGAAGAACACAGTGATAAAGGAAAAATAACAGGTTTAAAGAACTCACACAGATGGTATGATTAGCTGAAAATTAATAACTTAAAGGGAATGTATATTTTATCAATGACTATGAACATCAAACTATTTTATTTTTAACAACTATTTTCAACAGCATTTTTCATTACTTAGTATATTTACAGTGCTTTGTAAATATGTGGACTGTTTTGTGAATAAATAAAGCAGTGTTACAGGGGGGTGGAAATCAAGAAAATGGAGGTTTTTGTTCTTACTGGGGTGATTTAATCTAGGCAAATTCTATAGAATACTTAGCCTAGAAGTTTTTAGTGTGATACAAATTGTTTAAAGGAAAACAAAGAATTTGGAGACAAGAGGAAGTAATTGAATTTATTTCTACTTGTATTATATTCCCTTTGCCTTTCTCTGCCATCCTCCCTACTCTGCGCCAGTAGAAGAAAAATAAAAAGAAATCTGGGGCTCAGAATTTATTTGGATTGCTTTCCTTAAAGTATTTTCTAGGGTTAGGACCTATTTGTAAGAATTAGGGGGTAAAAAAGCTTATTTAGTATTTTCCTGCCTCTGTCCCCAAAGCACACGTCAGACTTATAGTATTTTTTTTTTTTTTTTTTTTGCTTATAGTATTTAGGTAAAGGTAAAGGGCAATAACCCCTTTTGAAGCTTATTTCTTCACAGGAGGTTAGGAATTTTAAAATTTTAGGCAGGCTCTCTTTATTGTTTCGTAGAGAAAAATCCTTCAGAGTTATGTTCTCTGACGTTTTTCTTGAGCCAGGATTCTTAGTCTCTTTTCAAGACATCTTTATCCTCTGTTTAATCTCCCTTCTTTGGGTAAACACTATTAAAAAAACTTTCTGGGCAGCCCGGGTGGCTCAGTTGTTTAGCGCCACCTTCAGCCCAGGGTGTGATCCTGGAGACCCAGGATTGAGTCCCACATTGAGCTCCCTGCATGGAGCCTGCTTCTCCCTCTGCCTGTGTCTCTGCCTCTCTGTCTCTCTGTGTCTCTCATGAGTAAATAAATAAAATTTAAAAATAAATGAATATCTTTCTTTAAAAAAGAAAATAAATAAGAAAACTTTCTCAGTGGGTACTTGCTCAGTAAATATTCATTAGCAGTTGTGATGACCATAGGTTTCTTTCTCTTTTAAATATGGCATCATTAACTTCAAATCCAATATCCATTAGCAGGAAGTATCCCAGTCCCTCCTTCCCCCTGGCCCTAGCAGCTACTAGTCTACTGTCTGTTTCTATAGGCTTCCATATTTCATACAAACAGAATCATATAATATGTTACCCTTTGTTATTAGCTTCTTTGACTTAGCATGTTTTCAAGATTCATTTGTGTATCAGAATTTCATTCTTTTTTATGGCTAAATAACATTCCATTTTATGGATATACTCTAGTTTGTGTATCCACTCATTTTGAGTCATTTCCATTTTTGGCTATGAGTAATGGTGTTATGAACACTGGTGTACAAGTTTTTTGTTTAGATAGATATTTTCATCTCTCATGCATGTGTCTAGGAATAAAACTGCTGGGTGATATGTTAGCTCTGTGTTTAACCTTTTGAAGAACTGCCAGATTGCTTTACAAAGTAGCTTACCATTTTACAATACCCCTGGCAGTGTATGAGAGTTTCAGTTGCTCCATATCCCTGTTGCTGTGTTTTTGATTATTGCCATCTTAGTGGTTATGAAGTGGTGTATCTTGTGAGTTTGATTTGCATTTTCCTGATGACTAAATGTTGAGTATCTTTCTATGTGCTTAAGTAGCCATTTGCATGTTTTTGGAGAAATACCTGTTCAGATTATTTGCCCATTTTTTAATTGGGTTGTCATTTATTATTGAGTTGTAATTGTGCTTCATATATTCTAGATACAAGTCCTTTATTCGGTAATATGATTTACAAGTGTTTTCTCACATTATGTGGGTTGTCTTTGCCTGTTTTTATTCTGTCCATTGAAGCATCAAAGTTTTTAATTTTGATGAAGCTCGATATATTTTTGTTGTTGTTGCGTATGCTTTTAGTGTCTTATCTAGGAAGACTTTGCCTCACCTAGAGTTGAGATTTACTCCTCTATTTTCTTCTAAGAAGTTTATAGTTTTATGTCTTAGATTTTAGTTTAGGATTCATTTTGAGTAAGTTTTTGTGTCTGATATAAGGTCCACCTCCATTGGACATCTAGATATCTAGACAGCACTATTTGTTGAAAAAAAGGTTGTTCTTTCCCCCATTGAATTATCTTGACTCTCTTTTAGAAAATTAATTGACCTTAGATGTGTAAGTTTACTTTTGGACTTTTGATTCTATTCCAATGATCTAAATGTCTATCTTAATACCAGTACCACCATGTCTTGATTACCTTTGTTTGTGGCAAATTTTGCTCTTATTTTATTCTTTCTCTGGAATGATTTAGCTTTTTTGGGTCCTTTTAAATTCCATATGGATTTTAGAATCAGCTTGTCAGTTTCTACAAAGAAGTCAGCTGGATTTTGATAGGGATTGTATTGAATCCGTGTATCAATTTGGGAAGTATTACTATCTTATCAATATTTATTAAGTCTTCCAATCCATGAACATGGGATATTTTTCATTTATTTAGACCTTCTTTAATTTTGCTCAGTGTTTTGTAGTTTTTAGAGTATAAGTTTCCATTTTTTTGTTAAATTTGTGTTTTTCTTTTTGATGCTATTGCAAATAGATTTATTTTCTTGATATCATTTTCATATTCATTGCAAGTACATAGAAACAATTATATATACTAGTCATGTATCCTGAAACCTTGTTGAAATGTTTATTCTAATACATTTTTTTAGTTGGATTCCTTGGGATATTCTATATACAAGTTCAAGTCATCTGTGAAAAGCAATATTTTTACCTCTTCCTTTGCAATCTGGATGCTTTTTATTTCTTTTTCTTGCCAATTTCCTTGGCAAGACCTTTAAGAATGGCCATCTTTGTCTCATTTCTGATCTTAGGAGAAAGCATCCTTCATTCACCATTAAGTACGATGTTAGCTACGGGGTTTACATAGATGCCCTCTATAAGATTGGAGAAGTACCCTTCATTTCTTAGTTTGTTGAATGATATTATCATGAAAGGTGTTGGCTTTTGTTAAATACTCTTTATCTGTTGAAGTGATCATGGGTTTTTGACTATTTTGAAGTTATTAAATTCAACATCAAAAATTTATTATGGTTTCTCATGCATTTTTTATATGTTTCTGTTGTGAAAACTTAACTTGTTAGGTATTAGGTGTCATTCTTGATAATTCTGCCTCAGAGATATAGTGTAAACTCAGTTTTTAGTTAAAAAATACCTTAATATTGGTATTAAATTGTATCAATTAAATACTTTTTCATGTTTTGAATGACAAAGTGATATTTCTAATAATGATAACCTCCAAAAGCCTTTAAAACTTGAGAACATTACTCAGTTATTGATAGTTTTGGAAAATAAGTTTCTATTAATAGACCTGTATGACATTGTTAATTTTAAATTAGTGATGACATACAATGACAGCATACCTTCACAAACAATATTTTATCTTTTGTGAGCAACATTGCAGGGTTGGCATAAGGAAATGTGCATTCTTAATATATTTTGAAAAGGATGATGTGAATTCTATCAGCCTCAGGCTTGTTTCACACTTTAAAACTGTCTTTGCCTACAGTATAAACAACTTGAATGTTCTATTTATTTTTAACATTGCCATCTGTTACTGTTAGATGCCAAATCTGAAAGATGCAGCTATAGTTTGAGACTGAAATTTAAAGCTCCCTATATTATTACACAACAAGGGCAATAGGAAAAATTTTCCCTTTGGAGCTCCTCTTAATGTTCTCAATATGTTCAATTATTTGTGTATATAAAAATAAAAATCAATGAGTCACCATGTCCTGACCAAGAAAGCAAGCATCCATGCTGCCTTAAGAAAAAGGTGTTGTAAAATGAGATTGAAGGAGGAGGAAGGGAGATAAGAAGAGGAAAGAAAAGAAGAAGAAAGAAGTTTGTCTATAAGAAATTGACAGTTTAGTCACCATCGGTTATGGTTTGATAGAAGATGAGGTTGAGGTCGGAGAAGGGAAAGTAAATGTGGTTTTCTTTGTGTTTATCCTATTTGGAGTTTATGGAGCAGTTGGTTTTATTTATTGATCACTTTCTTCAGGTTTTTAGTTTTCTCAGCTATTATCTCTTCAATATTTCTCTTTCTCTTTTCCTGTTTTTCCTTTCTCTTTCGGTTTTTCCTTTTCTCTTTCTTTATCGGTTTTACTCTTTGATATTGTCTCACACATCCTCTTCTCAGTTTAGATACTTTATATTGACCTGTCTTAAAATTCACTGGTTTTTCTCTCCCTGTAGGCTTCTCTTAAGCCTGTCTAATGAACTCTTCAATTCTTACATATTTTATTTCTTGGATCAACATTTGTCTGTTCTATAATTTCTATGGTGGAACTCCTCATTTTCTCACATTATCTACCTTTTTGTGTAGACAAAAAGAAAAAAGAGCGGTGGAGGAAAGAGAGGGTAAGAGAAAAGCAAAGCAAAGCTTATTTTCGAAACATGAACTTCTTAAAATGTACAACTAGGGAATTTAAACAAAATGTTTCTTCTGAAAACAAAATTTGGACAGAAATTTTAAAATACCTCTTTGAAGCAATGGAAAGTTAATAAGGCAGTAAACACTTACTGAGCTAAGGTTAAGCAGAGAAAGGAAATCCTGAAGAGTAATCCATGTATTTGGAAGCATTATTCCCCTAGTGTATCTCCTGATGGAGTAGAGAAAGTCACAGTGCCAGGGGAATAGAAATTGGAGTTCAGAGCCCAATGGGGCAGAGTTGCTGATAAATGCCCCAAGTTTTGAGTTAGGATTTTTGTGAAATTGACAACCAATCCTAAACTGATTCTAAAATTTATATGGAAATGCAGAGCCCTAAACACACAAGACTTACTATTTTAAACATCAATATTTGTTGGGTTTTTAAAAAGACTTATTTATTAGAGAGAGTGAGAGTGGTAGGAGCAGGCAGGGAAAGAGGGAGAGAGAATCCCAAGCCAACTCCTCTGTGATAAGCGCGGAGTGGGGCACAGAGCTGAATCCCACTATCCCAAGATCACAACCTGAGCCCAAACCAGGAGTTGGACACTCAGTTGACTGCACCACCCAGGTACCCCAGACTTATTTTTAAAACTTTGCTTATTAAGATGATGGTATTGGGATGCCTGGGTGGCTCTGGTTGAGCGTCTGCCTTCAGCTCAGGGTGTCGTTCTGGAGTCCCGGGATGGAGTCCTGCATCAGGCTCCCTGCATGGAGCCTGTTTCTCCCTCTGCCCATGTCTCTGCCTCTCTCTCTCTCTCTCTCTCTCTCTCTCTGTCTGTCTCTCACAAATAAATAAATAGTAAATAAGATGATGGTATTGATTCAAAGGTAGATAAATAGATGAGTGGAAGAGAAGAGAGTCCAGAGACAAACCTGTGAATGTATAGATACTTGATTTATGACAAAGGTGGCATTGTAGAGCATTGTCAAAAGGATAGTCATTTCAATAAATGGTGCTAGGTTACCTTGAGTTTTATATATTTATGATTCTTATTTAATTTGGTATACCAAATAATTTCCAAGAGAATTACAGATCTATATGTGAGAGGTAAAACAATAAAACTTTTAGAAGATAATATATAGTAGAGTATCTTCATGACCCGTTTTCATGATCTTGAGGTAGACCTAAGCAGTAATCATAACTGAAAAGCTTAATAATTAAACTTAATTAAAGTTCAGAACTTCATCCTAATGCCCTTATTAAGATCTGAACAGGGCAAGTCACAAAATGAGAAAGATATTTGACAAAGGTCACATAACACAAGTATGCAAAGAGTCAATAAGAAATAGACTAATAAACTGATTTAATTGAGTAAAAACTTGAACAGGTACTTTAGTAGGCATATGACAAGAAGGTCAACATCATTAGTCTTTAGGGAAATGCAAATTAAAATCTTGCACTCTTTAATGCATACCCACCAGGATGGTTAAAATATAAGAATAACAATACCAAAGGTTGGCAAGGATATATACATCAGTAGGAATTCTCACACGCTGCTGGTAGGAGTGTAATGTGGGACAATCATTGTTTGGCATTATATACTGAATTTGACACACTCCATGTGATGCAGCAGTTTCACTCTTAGGTATATATAGAATGTTTATAGCAACTTTAGTCCTAATTCTCAAAAAACTTGAAAAACTCAAAGGTCTATCTATAATGGAATGGATAAATGAAGACATATTCATTGAATGGATTCTTCTATACCAATGAAAATGAAATGAGTTATGGTTATATGCAATAATACGGATGAATTTCACAAAAATAAATGTTGAGTTGAATAAATGTTGAAGCTTGCAGTACATACATACATATGCTGTATAATTCTACATGAAGAGAGAGTTCAGAATCATAGAGTCAAGGCCATTCTGTAGTGTTAGAGGTCAGAATGGAGGAAGGGGATAGATGATTGGGATAGGTAGGAGAGATGATTCTAGAGTACTGCTAATGTTTTGTTGATCCTGGTGGTGATTATACAAGAAGGTAATAATGTTGAGCATCTTTTCATGTGCTTATTGGCCATTGGTAGAGAAATGCCTTTTGAAGTCCTTTGTCATTTTTGAATTGGTCACTTTGCATCTTTTAAGTATACCTCCCATCCAGATGAATGTTCTTTGCAGTATTGCTTTATTATTCAAATGTTGGAAATCACATTTTCAAAATGGATTTGGCATTTCCATACTGTGAAATACTCTGCAGCCATCAAAAACAGAGGTAGAGGTGTATGGAATTTTTTTCTGTGGTGTATTATTAAATGAAAAAGCAAATCACAGCATAGTATAGCCCCACTGTAATTTCATAGAAGAGGATCTAGAAGGATACAAGCTTGATTTGAAAGGGCAATGAGATTATGGAGATAGCAAGAGACATTTCATTTTTTCTCTGTTTACTTCTCTATTATTTAACTCCTTTATAGTAAACATGTGTTACTTTATGAAATATGAAAATATTATTGTATTCCCCCTTAACGCCATCCTCCTCAATGCAACCACTCCATAAAATAGATATTTTTTGACAATAGCTTTAACTTTGACATTTTATTCAATTTATGTTTATGTGTGAAAAGCAGCACATTTGAAGAAACAAGAGCATAGGCTCCAACCTTAAGTTTTAATCCTCGTGCCACACTTTACTCTGGGTGCACATCATTTGGTTTCTCTGACATTTAATTACCTTACCTAAAAAGTGAGGCAAGATTCCTTTGAAGATTAGGGATAAGGCTTTAAAGCCCCTGGATATTTAATAAATGTCAGCTGTATTATTTATTGATATATGTTTATCTGCTGATATATTATTTAAGTTCCAGTGTCACCACTGGATTTAGATTTAGTTTCTGTAGATATGAAATTAATATATTATTTGTTGGTAAGATCTGTCAGCATGTCACAGTATAACTGAGAGAGAAATGAATTACAGTAAATGAGTTACAGAATCTCATGGGATCTGGTGGGGGAGGGAGCCTCTTTGGATGGGGTCACTTGAATAGAGTTTGTGTTATAAATTTTTGTCTTTTTTTGGTGACAGCTGAATTTATTGGTGAACAGACATAGAAGTAGCTGAGGCTTTCATTTGGGGAAAAGATTTAGTAATTAGATGTAATACTGATGAAATGCTTATATTGAAAAGTAGTTTATAAGGTAACAAATTAGCACGAATTTGTAGTATAATTTTGAAATAGAATTTTTTTGTGTGTTGTTTTCTTTTAGGGACCTGGTTCTCTAGTGTGTTGCTTCCTTTGTTGTTTTACTAATTTTTTATTTTTTATTTATTTATTTTTTTTACCAATTTTGCCTAATTCTAGATTTTTTCCCCTTTATTTTCATTTATTTGCTCCTGGATTGTTTCTGTTTTCTTTCTTTGAGTTTCTAGCACTTTGCTCTTCTGTAACCGTGTTTCGTTAACATGTCACTTTATTATGAAGTGACCAGACATTTTATATCAAGTAAAGTAAGTGTAGGTTTTTACTTATGTGCAGTGTTGTATTGAGCATATATATATGCTCATATTCTGGAGGCTAATCCTTCAAGAATCAGATATTAGAATCGGTACCCTAGGAGGCATTGATGTAAGAGAGTACAAAATGTTAGAAGGCCCTGGGAAGTTTTTTTTCTGAATACATGGCAAGCAACAAAATAAAATAATATTTTCATACTCTGTATCAGGGAAAAACAGGTAGAAAAGTCATACTAGCACATATCTTAAAATGCCTTAGAGGGTATGGATATTTGTATTTCCATTATGTAAATTGGAATTTGAATCTTGACACAATCCTGTGAGGTATTGGGGAGAAGAGATACATTTCTATCCCCATCCACACCTTATGTTAACAAATGGAGCTGCTGAGCCTGAGGGGGGTCGGACAGCTTGCCTGTGGTTTCACAACTGGGATTTACTGACATCCTCTGACATCTTATGCTAACTGTGGCCAACACTTATGTGCCTCTTACTGTGTGCCAGGTACTGTACCAAGACATAGATTAACTCATTTAATCTCGATTAAATTAACGGCAATTAATTAACTCAAAATCCAGAATTTGCCCTGCTCTCAAACATTGAATATAGAGTTTATTGTTTTCTTTCTCAAAACAAATATGTATTTAATATGTTTAGCTTTTATTATAATAGGAGTAAATGAGAACATATGTGGATTTGCACAAGGCTTCTCCCAGTTTTAACATCTTACATAACATATAGCACATTATCCAAACCAGGAAATTGATGTTGTCACATTGCAGTGAACAAGATTATGGACCTTACTCCACACTCAGCAGTTTTTGCATACTCTCATTTTCCTACGTGTATTTTTATGCAGCGTAGAAACTCCTTTTGGGTTTCAGGAGAGAGTTACTGTTATTAATTATGGAATTCTCCTGCACTCTGTCAAACTCTTGTCGAATTTATTTATTCCTATCCATGCTTAGAAGTTAGGTAACACAAGGGGCAGAGGAGTTGTACTGAGTGTCCCCAGATGGCTTTTCTACAGCACGTGTCTCCCCTCCCCCTTTTTTTCTTTCCTTCCTTTGCTTTCCTGTTCTCTTTCCCTTGCCATCCGCCGCTTGTTGTCTTTAGTAGTAACCAAGGAAAGGGTGGGAAGAAGGCTGTTTTTTAGTCTCAAATTTTTTTTTTTAAAGGGAGGCTTTGCCTTCTCCACTCTGAATAAACTTTAAAAACTTCATTTCCTATTCAACAAAAGCCATAAATCCACAGCTGTTCCACTGGTAAAAATTAACATGTTCTGTTCCTGCCACATATTGGAATTCTCCATCGTTTTTCACTATTTTAAAATTATATTAATTCATTGTTTCTCTTACTGTGGCCTTCCACTTATCAACAATTTTATATTCAGAGCTATGGTCAGAAAGGAAGAAGATAATAAATTAGATCAATAGCAGAAGATTTTGGCGTGGTGCCTGGTGGATACTCTGGGTATCTTGAACCTGACAGTTCCTACTTGTGTGACCTTAAGCCCTCTACCTTGATATCCTCATCTCCAAGATGGGAACAGTATTAGAATGAGCTTCATAAGGTTCTAGTGAAGACTAACTGTAAAATACTTAGAATTGTGTCTAGCATTATTTTGTTTATTAAGGGCAAATATCTGACCGTGGATTTACATTGATATTAGTAAAGTCATTTGTAACAAAAAATATGTTAGTCTCTTACAGTTAACTTATTTCTTCAAATAATTTTAAGTAGGTAAACACAGTATAATACTGTTACTTAGTTTGAATATCAAATCTCTTGAATACTTACATAAGGACCATTACAACTGGAACCCTTGGGTCACATATAAAGGAGGAGGTCACACTCAGGAAAATTTAATTCTAGATTTTTCAATTCTGAAAAGCCCTTCTTTATTTCTCCTAATAGATGCTTACCAGATTGTTGTTTCAGAATTGTTCACACACAGGCAATGTAAACTGATACTTTTTTGCTTTTCTACCTGTTAGAGGAATAACAATCACAGGTTGCTGCTAGTTGAGTGATTCAGCCTTTTCCTGGCAATACTTCCTGCTTGATCAATTACTTTTCTTATTTCATTTGGGCCTAAAGGGCTTCATTTTTATTGGATACACTGTCTCCCCTCTAGATAGCAAATACAAACAACCAAAGAATTCGTAACTTTCTGAAAGATCACAAACACAGTCAATGCCAGTTTCCTACTGGTGTTTGTTGAGCAGGACTACTCACCTGTGTGAGGTGGATGGGTGGAGCTATACTGGCGAAGCCTGTTCTGCGGGTGTGAGTTTGGGCTGGGCCGTTGCTGTGGTGCTGCAGAAGCAGTAGGTGCTCAGAGAGGAAGGAGTAAGCTCCTGAAGGCGAGCCTCGTGCCCACACACAGCCGGGTTGCCTTGGTAGGGACCAAACCCGGCAAAGAAAACTGCAGAAAGGTGGTGCCTGGACACGGAGCCAGAGCCCAAAGTTGCCGTGGAGACCTGACTCGGAGTTACCCTGTGGTGGATAAGGTCTGAGCTGCGTGACTGTGATTCATTCTGCATGCTGTTGCACGGAACGCAGAGCTGTTGTGTCCTGTCCGACCCACTGCTAAGTACAGGCAGTGGGAATAATTTTAAGTATTGATCCTAAACCCTGTGCCACAGCCAGAAGGAGGTAAGGATCTATTAGTTATTCAAATGTTTGTCTCCAGCAACATTCAGAATATCTCGCTGAGTCTATTTTTACATTTTATTTGGGCACATGTTTCCTTGGTTGCTTTTAGGTGGATGGTTTGTTATTTAATTATTCAGAAATTGAATAATTGAGCTTTAGTATTTGTCATCTTGGTAGAGAGGTGATCATTTTTTGAAGTAGATTGTACCACATAGGTATTGGGCAATTTATCTTACTTTCCCAGCCAGTTTCAGGAAATACTCATTTTTCTATTTCAAATCAGCTTATTTCTTAATGTTTTTCTAGACCTTAGTTTAATGTATAAAAGACTTCATGATTAAAACACCATACCTTTGTATCATAAACAAGCAGTATATTAAAAAACTTTTTCCTGGTGGGTTAATAATATTTCAATTATTGATTAGTGGAAAATAGGCAGCAAATATCTGAACTGATTTGCTAAAAAGAATTTAGCAGACTGTATGAAAAAGCTGTTCAAATTAGCATAAGGAAGTAACTCTCCTGCCTTTTGACTTCAAATACCGTGTATCGTTTTTCCTCATTGGTATTAATAAGGAGAACCATCTCTGTCCATAAAATATGTGTATTAACTTTTTTCTGTTGCATATATTTTTTTTAGCACCATATTTATGGTGTTTCCTTAGACTTCAGTGATAAATGCTTTTCATTAAGATAGCATGGAAACTGGAATTTTCTCTGTATCACACAGATCAGCCCTTTTGAGCCGCTGAACATTTTTCAGGAATGTTCCACTACCAATTTAATGACATCAGTATTTTAATTTTTTAAAACCATAAATGGTGGAAATTCAGAATTTATAGCTCTGAATTTCTCATTGTCAGTTTTTTAAAAAGCACCTGTTGCTCATAGGATAATGGTTTGATACTATAACTTGTTTTTTTAAAGTATCAGGTAGTACTATATGATATTCAGTAGAAGAGAAGCAGAAATCTAGTTTCTTAGGTTAGTTTACATTTAAGATGATTATAGGAAGAAGGTCTAGAGAGCTATCCCATGTTTGTGTGCATCCTTCCTTAGTGGTCTCAGCTCTGAATCTGGGAGGTACAACCAGATTTGATTGAGCCTGGTTTGGAAAGCTGACTCAGGTTCTGGTAGCCCGGTGCTGTGGAGGACTCTAAAGATTTTTAGACCAAAGGTAAAGAGAACTTATAGTAGTTAAAATAACTCCTGCTTATTGACACTTACTGAGGTAAGTTCTTGGTATATATAATTTCACATAAGCATTATAGTAACCCTGACTGATTGGTGTTATTATTGTCATTCTCATTGTGTATTTGTGGGAATTTAGACTTAAATAGGTAATATGCTCAAGAGCTTGCAAATTGGGAAGTGGTCAGAGAGTTGGTTCAAGTCCTCAGGTTTGTCTGACTCCCAAATCCGTAACTTATTCTCCACGCTAATGGTCCTTTTTTATGTAGGGCAGGCTTCTGACTTTTGCCTTTAAATAAGGAGTCCTCATTATCAGTTCCGTGCTCTCCAAATATAGAAACTTTCGCCTGCAGCTCCTGCCAAAAAAATCCCCAAAAAACAAAAAACCCCAACCCACAGAAACAAACAAAAAATGACCTATGGTCGTATCAGTGTTCCACATCAAACTTTGTAGCTTAATAAAGTGCAGAGGATTATATGACATCAAAGTGAATATGATTATACTTTAATCTACATTTAATCTGTTTTGAATCTAATAAAAAAATTAATTTCAAGAAAAGAGGTTTCACATTAAGATTTCTCAATTTTCAGATTTCTAGAACTTCATGTAGGATTTTTGAAAGTCTTCTTACTTTGATGTTACTGAATTACTAAGAATATGTAGTTTAGTTTAATTTTTATAAGAGAGAATATATGGATAAATGTCTTCCTGAAATAGTTTTAAAGCTTCATATCAAATGGTACTAGTTCATCCTGGAAGAAAAAAATCTTGGTTTTTGAAATCCTTATTAGAGATACTTCTATAATCGGTATATTATATCCCATTCCTGTGTTAGAATCCTTTAGTGTCAGGAATTTATATCTACCTCATGTTTCCTCCTACTCTTCTCTGCTAAAATGCAAATCTTTTTGTTCTGTATTTAGAAATGCAATTAGTCAGAGTCTTTTATATAATAACTGAGGTGGTAAAGTCACCAAGTTAAAAAATTTTTTTGCTTTTTTATACAGACTTGGGGAACAGAACAAGTCACATTTATTTTAATTTGTAATTTAGATTTTAAAATAAGATTCTATCAATTTTAGCAAGAAGAACGTATAGCTTATTTATATCACCCTAAAATCAGATAAGCTAAATTTGAGCCTTCTCTGATATTACTGAAATTTATAGCTCCTGGAAAAGTAAATGTTCAACATAAATAATGAGAGTTTCTTATCTTAACCTGATGACCATTTTCCCAAGGGAACTGTGGTTTATAAGGATTTAACATACCATGCCCTTTCTAATTTATAGCTGTATGTGTACTCCTCTAGGCAAAGCAATAACAAGATGTTGCTTTGGTTTCATTCTTAACTCTGAAAAAGAGATACATTTTTATTCAGATACTCAAATATTTTTCTTAACCACAGGCATGCCATTGGCCTGAGAGTTGTGCTGGATATTCTGAAGAAGCAATTTGTTGCTTGTTTCTACTTCTCTTTTTCCAAATGAACTGTTCTTATCTTTTCTGTGTCTGAAAGATTCTTCTCTAAACTTTACTATAGATTTATCTTCTGGATGCCTTAGTGTCATCCATCTGCATTCCAGAGAGTAATGCCTTTTGAAATGCCTCTTCTCTCTCATAAGTAAATGGAAGCATACTTGACTTATGTTAACTGTTAGTAGCTTTCCAGTTTTTCAATCAAGAGCCATTACTGTCAATGCTATTTTTAATGTAGCATTGTACATGACATTTCTCAAATACCTGGTTTCCTCCCTTTGAGATTGGAATGTACAGATAGATATCAAAACTGTTAGGGAGAGTTGTCCACATTCCAGAACCTCATCCCTGAGCTGGGCTCAGATACTTGCTCTGTGGTGTAGTTCCTTGCAGCTGTTACACACATCAGTTAGAGAACCGTGTTTTTTCTCTTAACCTCCAAAGTGAACGTTTATGATGCATTGATCAAAAGTGATTCTGTACTTTCTTGTTTCACAACAATTTCAACAGATTATTAAGATTTAATACTCAAATTTAGCTAAAGATTTTCCTGGATATCTACTTTTGGTGGTGGACGGAGAGAGAGGTATGAAATTCAAGGCTGAAACTGCTGTATTCCTACTTTAAAAATGAGAAGTATTTCCTAGGGAGACGGTAAGGGTTTTGAGTTTTGAGGATAAATATGATAGAAATAAGTTTTCAGAACCTACAGATAATATTTACCTTTTTTCTATCATTGCAGTAAATTCTGGACACCTAATTCAAAAATTAATCTTTATAAAATATATGACATTTTCTAGTAAAAACATACTATAAGTGGCCACTGTTCTGTTTACCAAGGGTTTGCTAGCAAATCAAAGAAATACTAGTATGTCATATGATATAATCAACAATTGTGAATGCCTTTAACAATTTACGATAGTAGAATGATGCATAAAGTTCTGGAAATAGTTATATAAGCATGTTGTATAAATTAGTTATGTAAGAACTCATTACTACTATTTTAAATTTTCGTGGAGAAAAATAAAATAACTTAGTTAAAATTATTTTTACTTAACAAGTGTTAAGCCTAATATACTGTGCATAAAACAGTAACATTATTAATAGTGATCTTTCTATCTTAAATTTTTAGACCAGCTTTTTCTAGGATGTTTTAGAAGGCCCAAATTATATTTTTACATAGCTCTTCAATGTAGTTTTAAATCATGTCCTTTTTTTTTTCCTTCTGATGAATTTTCCTACAGTAAAGACATTTTCCACACACTTTAGAGCTTTCTGTGGCATTCTAATGTTTAATTTTGTCAGAGTATTTCATGATTTCTCAGGTATTTTCAGGAAATTTCAAATTCATAAATTGCCTGGGTAAACTTTTCATTTATCATATTATTAAACTGACATCTAGACTGGTTAATTATCTTATCTAAAATCCTACAGCAAGTTATTGGCAGAATCAGGACTAACAACCGAGCTCCACATTCTTAGTTTGGTATGTTTTCACCTGCTCATGCTTGGATAATAATAGGTATGATTGGACAGACAACCTTCACTGGACTATTTGTTCTATTATTGGAAAGGCATAAAAGCTTTTAGTTACTAGGCCATTGGTTCAAGTATGTATTTGTAAATCTTCAAATAGAGTTGCTAACATTTTATGTTTAACT
The DNA here is from genome assembly GCF_048418805.1 of Vulpes vulpes. Taxonomy (NCBI): domain Eukaryota; kingdom Metazoa; phylum Chordata; class Mammalia; order Carnivora; family Canidae; genus Vulpes; species Vulpes vulpes. The sequence goes on from NC_132791.1 coordinate 106,855,013, forward strand.
GAATATTTTTACCACATACAAAAACCATATGTTTAAATAGTATAGGATACCACCTAATAAACTAAAGAAAGGGAATTGAAATATTGATCTTAGGTCATCTTGTTAATTAGAACTGGATACATAGAAGAGAGGAAAGCAGAAAAGAGTCATTATTCTGATAATCTTTATCACATTTAAAAGTCATCACGGCGAATGTAATGGGAGATTAGATTTTATTTAATATGCTTTTTTCTTGTGACTTTTTTTTTTTTTTGAGAGAGTGAGAGAAAGAGCAGAGTGAAAGAGAGAACATGAGTGGGGCAGGGAGTAGGAACAGAGGGAGAGGGAGAAGCATGCTCCCCGCTGAGCAGGGAACCCCATGTGGGGCTCCATCCCAGGACCCAGGATCAGGACCTGAGCCAAAGGCAGACACTTAACCAACTGAACCACTGAGGCACCCCATGTTCTTACAGTGATCAGATACTGGTTTATATTTTGAGTATGAATCATTTAGAGTGTGATGCTAACAGAAACTGAGTTTAGTTTGGTTAACACATGTAAAGCACTGGCATAAACACTCAATGTATATTAGCTATACTATAATTATTGCTATGATATTACTGTATCATAGATATTACTATGTTTAGATTGTCTTGCATTTTATTTAAATAGCTGGTTTAGGATTCAGTGTATCTTTTTCATCACTGGGGTTGAAACAGGCCATGGATAGAGCCAGGTTGAGGGAGATTTAACATATAGACCAGAAGATTTTCAGAGATAGAAATAGAAATTGGACAGAATTTCTTGGACATGTTCTGTTCCATCAAGTAAAAACTTACTCTTAAGTTCGACATACAGAAACTCCTTTACTCTGATTTGGAGGATGTTTTTTTGCAAGATCAAAAAAAAAATCATCAGAATTATTTATGTATATTTTCATTACTGACTTAAAGAACTTCCTTTATGTTATTATTCATCCTAAAATGTTAAACTTCTTTATATTATGCAGAAGGAAAATTACAAAGGTTCTATAGTACTGGAAAAAAGTGTTTTTAGTTCTGTTTATTTTGTGACTTACATTTGAGTCATGTTAGAATCTTGCTCAACTATCTAGAAATATTTCTTTAAAAGGTTTGTAGAATTATTCTAGGGAATTACAGCTTAATTTCTGAGTTTGATTTCAAGTAAAGACTTTGTTGGTCAGTTTGGACTAATTTAATTGATCCTCAAAGCAATAAACTAAGTAAGAATTACATCACATTTTCCCTGGCATGAGTTTTTACTAAACTGGTTCCAAAACTGTTTCTTGGTTGCCCAAAGATCCTTTCAGGACATATGACAGTGTATACTAAAAATAAGTTAACTTTTGTATCTCTTGTCAATATTCCTACTAATAAATGTGAAAATACTAAAGTAACATAGTTCACTTCAGCCCTTAAGACTGCAAATCTAAATCTATGCCATAATGTTTGTTGCTATTTAAGGTATCAGCAACCTATAGCAGTTTTTCCATTTTTAGAATTATTTGTCCAAACTTCTACCCTATAGAATTATTTTGTTTGGGTTCCTTTACTGAGAGTCACTTCTAATATGTTTACAGTACTCTGTTGTTTATTAAAGTTTCTGAGACGGAATTTTGGCTTAAGACTTTATTTTCTTTTATTTGCCATTTTCTTCTCAAGTCTCTTGCACTCATTTACATCCTTACAAAGCATACAGAAGTAGGAATAAAGGGAACTTACTATAGAAGTAAAACAGCAAGACTTTTAAAAGTGGATATAAATTTTGTTTGCCATCCTCAAAACTTACACAGGATAAACTAAATGATCTTAGTAGATGCAAAGAAATCATCCAACAAAGGTCAACAGTTCATTTTATTTATCTTAGCAATTAAGAATAGGGAATTTCTTTAATATAGTTAAGATTTCCATCCAAAAATGCCAGGAAAATTTTGTTCATAATGATGAGACTTAAGAAACAACCTATTTAAAAATCAAGAGTAAAATAATTGTACATTGGAGATTTAGTGATATTAAAGAAGCAGTGAAAGGATTGGAAAGGAAGAAGCAAATCAGCAAATCTTTGCTGATAATTATCTACAAACCTAGAAGAACCTACATACAGTCAAATTGTTAGAAGAACAGAATTAAGTATGGTTACTAAACAAAAACTCTTTGGTGACCGAGAACCAGCATTTATTTTTTTCAAGATCTTATTTATTTATTCATGAGAGACACAGAAAGAGGCAGAGACATAAGCAGAGGGAGAAGCAGGCTTCCTGAAGGGAGCTCGACATGGGACTTGATCCCAGGACCCCGGGATCACAACCTGAGCTGAAGGCAGATGCTCAACCACTGAGCCCCTTAGGCATCTGGAAGACCCGACGTAATTGAGTTTTTCCTGTCTAGCACTAAGTGCCTTATACTCTGACTTAATACTCACAACCTCACAATTCTGTTAGGTAGTTAGATTTTTAACTTTTTCCTAGATGAGGAAAATGAAGGGCTGAGAATTATATACTTTGTCCACAGACATACAGCTAGAAGTTGCAAGGGCATGATTGGAAGGGAGCAGCAGTCCTAGAGCCCACTAATTGCATTTTTGTATGCCAGTGACAATTAGAAAATATAATTTAGAAAACAATACCATTTACATTAGCAAAAATCATAAAGTTCCTGAGAATAACTGTAACAAAAGTACATAAGACCTTTATGGGAAAAGATTAGAAAAATTCACTGAAGGACGTGAAAAATCAATCTTAATTAAGTGGAGAGATTTACTGTGTTTGTGGACAGAAAGGCTCAATATCATAAGCCACTTCTCATACAAAATAGTCTATAATTCAGTGAGGCCTTAATCAGATTCTCTTCAATTTTTCCCCCTTTAATTTGGCAGGCTGATTCTAAAATTCATACGAAAGAGTAAAAAAGCTGAATTGTAAAGGCGATTTTAAAGAATAAGCAGAGGGGAGTCCTCATTTATAGATATTAAGACTTATAAAGTGCTGGAGCTTAAGAAAGTGAGGGATAAATGGAGAGAGAGAGAGAGAGAGACTGACAAAATTGAGAGAACTCAGACTCCTCATAAACCATACATATCTTTCATTTAAGAATCAATCTTAAAAGTTAGTGGACAAATGAGTATACAGTAGAAGATGATGAAATCACTAGTTATGCAGAAGGGAAAAAATAATATTATATATCTCACCCTCACTCTAACCATACAAAGAAGTCCAAAAAAACCAAAACAAGTGAAAAAGATTTAGAGGAGCTAGGAAAATATGTTTTTGACCTTAAAGGTTTCCTTTCTATAAAGGTATCTGAAAGTATGGAAACCATACTTAAAGACATTTTAAAATTTGTACAGTAAAAGAAATAAGCAACAGACTGGGAGAAGATGTTTGTAACAATAATTAACAAAGGATTAATTTCCAGATTCTATAAAGGATTCTTGCTCATCAGTAAGAAGACGACAACGAAACGGTAAAATGGGCAAAGTTGTATGAACAGTTATTTCACTGAAGAGGAAAACTGAATGGCCAATTAACATACGAAATATTGCCTAACCTGATATCAATTACAGAAATGCATAAAGTGGAAGAAAATTTCATACTAATCAGTTTGGCAAAAGTGAAAAAGCCTGAAAGAACTAAATAGGACAGAGAAATGAAGACTGGGAACCTAAAAATACATCCTATGAGAATATATATATGATAAATCATTTTAGGGAATATTTTAGCAAAGTTGAAATATGGTTGGAAAATAATACACTCTACAACCTAACAATTCCATGTTTGAACTTGAGAGTCAGAGAAGTTCCCTCCTATGTGCCCAGGGACACACTTAGGAGTTTGCTCAATACAATATTGGTGCTAATAACAAAAACTTGGAACTCCCTGAATGACAGTAAGAGAGGAGAAGTCTAAGTGGTGGTAAGTGGTGGTATACATTTATCAGGGAATACTGCAATGTAGTTAAAATGAATATACTGAGTCACAATTATATACTCTGAAAAAATATAATTTTATTTTTTTAAGATTTTATTTATTTATTCACGAGAGACACAGAGAAGGAAACAGAGACACAGGCAGAGGGAGAAGCAGGCTCCATGCAGGGACCCCGATGTGGGACTTGATCCTGAGACTCCAGGATCACGCCCTGAGCTGAAGGCAGATGCTCAACCACTGAGCCACCCAGGAATCCCTGAAAATATATAATTTTAGAGAAAGTTTAATATAATATGATTCCATTTCTGCAGATTTTAAAAACATTAAAATGATAGTATATATTCTTTATGGTTACATACATGTGTAAAGTATAAAAACATATATGGTAATAGTACGGAATTCATGATAAAGGTTCTGTGTGTATAGGATTGGAGGAGATAACCGGGTTCAAATATATTTGTAGTGCTTGGTTTTTTTTAACTTAAGAAAAGGGGAAAATAAACCTGAGGAAATAATGTGGCTAAATGTTAAGATCTGAAAAAGCTAGATGATGTGTACGTCGACATTGTCATATTATTCTCTTAAGCTTTTCTGTATAATCAAAATATTTTTTAAAGTAAAGATATCCACTAATACTTCTAACAGTTCCTTAGCTCTTGGTTACTCAGGACTAATCCTGACCCCAGGCCTAGTCTTCTGGTCATGTTTTCCAATTAGTTTGGCTTGAAAATAGTCTAAGCAAATTTTAGACCATTAGACTTTTGAATAATAATGAGGGTAAAACTAAGCATACTATGATAGGCTTTTTTCTTTTCCCTTTCAACAGTTTTTTCTTTCTTAAAATTCATTTTAAAGATACTGTTGAAGAACAGAAGTTTTGAAACTGAGTAGTCCATGTATATCATCACAGAAAGTCAATTTGACATTGCTTAGAGGAAAACCCTTTCTCCATGTTTATTGATATGAATAGATACATTTTTCAGCCTTAAATAAAAGCAAGTTTATGGAATTTTGTTTTTAAACTCAAGTATTTTCATATTTATATAACAATATATTTCAAAGTTTGCAACAGACTTAGAATTAAATAAATTATGAGATCCTTAAATATCATGTAGTCCAGTTGCCTATATTTCTATGCCCCTGTTAAATTTTTGCCAAATGGCATCTCATATGTATTTGAAAACTTCAAGCAAAGAAGGATATTGTGCACAATCATAAAAATCCATTGGATATGCTAAATATTATACTCATACTTTATTATACCTGAGGTTTAATAATGATAGTCTCCTCAGGTATTATGCATCCCACCTCTACCTTTTCATTTGTCTGCTTGACTTTATGAATTTATTACAGATCTTAGAACTCAGTGCTTATGATCAAATAAACCTAATACTGAGGTCATTATCTAGCACAAATCATCTTATAATTTAATTTCTGAGAAATTAATCCAGGCTTAGCTTTCAAATCAGCCTGGAATATTTCTGAGACCCAGTTTAGAGAACTCTCGTTTCAGTGAAGTGTTGAGAAAGTAAGAATTCTTTGGTTTTGCTGGAGCAATATTATACTGTGTAATTAGCAACACCTGGTGCCCCATGTCTCCATGTCAAGGTTCACTTTGGCTCACTGAACTGTATGCTTTTAGTGTACCCTGTAAACTGGTTATTGGTATCATAAAGATTTACCTTGGAGATATTATGTTGTGTGTCATGCTGCTAAAGCTTTTAACTACTGGAAAGACTGGTCTGGTCGGGTTTGTCTCTGGTTTAAAAAAAAAAAAAAGCACAGATGTAAAATCTATCACGTGTAAGTAACATGGAAGAAGTTAGCATTGTGGGCCCGTGTTGCATTTTAACTCCAGAACAGGGAATTTGGATATAAACTGGTATGATTTGCTTTTGTCTAAGTATTGTTTTCGTTTTACTTTTGATCTATTTTATCTGTTGAAATGTCGTTGTTATCATCTTTGTTTCTCTAATCCAGCATATTTGGTGGACCTTAACCCTGACACCCTTACCACGCCATGCAATGTTCCTTTGTTAAAATGAGTTTATAAGCACGTAACCGTCTAAACCCAAACCTCCACTCTACCTTCCTCAATAGAAGTCTTCTGATATAACTTGACAGTATTCCATACTTCTATTCCTCAAAAGATAGATTTACTAACTTAGTTTTCTGGTTTGTTACAAAGCAATGGGTGGGAGACAGTGTCAGTGTCCATAAAAATAAGCTTTTCCTGGCCATTTTATTGTCTAAGAAATGGGAAAAATATAAAGAACAGATTAATATGAAGATACATTTATATTTGGAAATATTGTTAGATCTTCAAACTTGAGTATAAATAAATTGAATATTTTTATTAGTTTAAATTTCCAATACAATGAAATTTGTATATCTAGATGGATAACTGGTGAATTATGGATGCCTGAGCCTTTTACCACAACTCTCTCTACTGCAGTGGTTTAGAATGCCAATTAGATGAACAACAATAACAGCAATGCTAAAACTGTATAGAACATAGTTTAATCTTACTTTGAAGACTTAGAAGTCATTTACAGCTGTATGTCTAGTCGTCGTTTATGAACATTAGTTATTTTGGTGTCTCAGATTGGGATATGGGTTAGTAGCTGGAGACCACACCCACCCCTCCCAGTCTCATTACAAGTTTGGATTTAAAGTTCCCAACTTATCTTATTGTTGTTGTTGTTGTTTTTTAAAGATTTCGTCTATTTATTCATGAGAGAGAGAGAGAGAGAGAGAGCAGGCAGCCCGGGTGGCTCAGTAGTTTAGCGCCGCCTTCAGCCCGGGGCGTGATCCTGGAGACCAGGGATCGAGTCTCATGTCAGGATCCCTGCATGGAACCTGCTTTTCCTTCAGCCTGTGTCTCTGCCTCTCTCTCAATCTGTGTCTCTCATGAATAAATAAATAAAATCTTAAAAAAAAGGGGGCGGGGAGAGAGAGACAGAGACACAGGCCAAGGGAGAAGAAGCAAGCTCCCTGCGGGAAGCCGGATGGGGGACTTGATCCCAGGACCCTGGGATCATGCCCTGAACCAAGACAGATGCTCAACCTCTGAGCCACCCAGGTGTCCTATCTTACTGTTTTTTGGAAGGGTAACAGAAGCAGGGTACCCAGCCACACAGAGTAGAAGCCAGGTTGTACGTATGCTGGCACAATTTTCCAGAAGCCTCATGTGCCAAGTGAGAGCACAGAGTTGGTAATGACAGTCTCCACTGGTCTTAATTTTGTCTCCGATTACAGCCCTTACTTAATTGAGTCTTATGTCACTATTTAGGAAAAATTAACATGAATAGTCTTTACCCCAACAGAAAAAGATGGGCAAGTTTCCTGGTTTGTAAGCCAAACTTAGCACACCAAAAGTGGAGTCAGAGCTACCTAGTGTCCTAGAAAGTCCAGTTCTACACAGACTACTCTCTGACTAATATAATTTTATTGTGTATGAGAGTTTGGTTGGAAGATCATGATTATAATTTATTTCCACACAGTTATCACTGAATTGTGAACATGTATATTTCTTGGTTAATCTAGAATTAACTCCAGTCATTCCAGATATAATATTGCTAATTGATGTGAAGAAAATAAATATAGTTTTTTCCCTACTAGTGGGGAGTCCAGTTCAGTATGACAAACAACTCATGCATTTTTTTAAATGTTGCAGCTCCATTTGTGCTGAAAATTGTCACTCCCTTCCTTCCTTTCTTCTGGGAAGTGTTACTATGGACCCATGAATTTTTATTTACTCCATATTTTACAATAAGTTACAGCCATTCCTTGTGATGTTTGAATCATCATTATGTCCCAGAGCTGCCCAGTGGGAATCTGTGCACCTGTTGTCTTGGCGAAGCTCCTTCTGGGTGTGGGTGTTTCCCCATCTCACCTTGTGCTTTTCCTGCTGTCAGCCTGCAGTCATTTCTCCGAGGAGTCCTGGTTTGCTTTATTATTTTTTTTTAAGATTTTATTCATTTATTCATAGAGGCACAGAGAGAGAGAGGCAGAGACACAGGCAGAGGGCGAAGTAGGCCCCATGCAGGGAGCCCGACGTGGGACTTGATCCCAGGTCTCCAGGATGACACCCTGGACTGAACATGGCGCTAAACTGCTGAGCCACCGGTTTGCTTTATTATTAAGGAGTGATAATTAGAAACCCCCACCTGAGACCTAAGAGGTTCTTTGCAACTGGAATATCATTGTTTCTAAGCCTATTCACTGGCTAGAGCTTAGAGGAAATATATATATATATATATTTTTTTTTAAGTTTATATTTTTTTAAGTTTATATTTAAGTTTATATTTTTTAAGTTTATATTTACATTTCCAACTCAAGTTAACATGATTGGGGTTTTCCTTGATTTCTTTGATTTTATTATTGTATTTCCTTTCTCTCATACTGAAACCCTTGGTTCCTAACAACATTAATATATTTGTTTTATCCCACAGTATGTATAAAATTGTTTCAGAATTATACTACCAATACTATTACCAATAGTAAAACAGTTGAATGAAATTAAATATTACTTTGTAATTTTTTGTTCTTAGAATATATCCCACCAAGCATGGTCAGCTTACTGTTCACAAATCATTTAAAATATTCTCTCTTTGAAAAAAAAATAAAATAAAATATTCTCTCTCTGTTGACAGTGTTACCAAGTTGATGTTTCAGATACATTGTTTCAAGCCCTTTTCAAAATTAGGATTTGCTTTTTTATTTAATGCTTTAAATTTTATTTTTGAGTATGTAGAAAGAATGTTAACATAATTTAAAAATCAAACTATATAAAAAAGGCATATTCAGAGCAGTTTTGCTTTCTACACCCATTTTCTTTACCCATTTTATTAATTTGTTTTATCCTTCTAATGTCTCTGCAAAAACAAACTCTTAGGTATATACATGCATCTGTTTGTGTGAATTTATGTGTGTGAAATATGCATTTCCCACCCTTTCTTAAACTAAATATACTGTTCTCTACCTTCTTTTTTGACTTAATATATCTTGGAGATTATTTCATATCAGTAGGTAGAGCTCCTCCTTTAAAAAGCAAGCCAAGCTCAGGGTGCCTGGGTGGTTCAGTCGGTTGGCATCTGTCTTTGGCTCAGGTTATGATCTCAGGGTCCTGGGATCGAGCCCTGGGCCCCAAGCCGGAGTTAAGCTCCCTGCCCAGCAGGAAGTCTGCTTCTACCTCTTCCTCTGCAGCCCCCGCCCCCCCCCCCCCCCCCATGTATACTTGCACATGCACTCTGTCTCTTTCTCTCAAATAAATTCTCTGTGCAGACATATCATAGTTAACCAATTCCCTTTAATGCATATTTGGGTTTCTTTTTTTTTTGTTTTTAAAGATTTTATTTATTTATTCATGAGAGACACACAAAGAGAGACAGAGAGAGAGAGAATGGCAGAGACACAGACAGAGGGAGAAGCAGGCTCCATGCAGGAAGCCTGATGTGGGACTTGATCCCGGGACTCCAGGATCGTGCCTTGGGCCAAAGGCAGGCGCCAAACTGCTGAGCCACCCAGGGATCCCCCCCCACCACCATATTTGGATTTCTAACACACAGATTCTTTTTAAAGTAACCTAAAATGTTTAAACTTCAGTGTGTTTTCATTGCATACAATCCAAACTTTTAACAATGGCCTCTAGTACCTGGGCTTTGCATCCCTCTTCAACCTCATTTCATACCACCGTCTTCCTCGCCCACTACACTCAGTGCCTTACAAATCAGATGTGACTTCACACTTTCCCTGACCACCCATCTAGTGTAGTCTCTTTTCTCTTGCCATTATTACTTCATCTGTTTCCTAATGAGCAGTTAAAAGCAATCTGAAATTACTTGGTTGTCTCAATTTAGGCAGTATCACATAGTAGCTTAGAGCTTGGGTTTTTGAGTCAGGCCACCTGATTTTGAATCCTAGTTGTATGACCTTAGACATGTTATTCAGCACTCCGTACCTTAGTTTCTTCATCTGAAAAAGGAAATAATAATAGTATTTTCCTTATAGAGAGAGCTCCGGGAGAAATGAACGGTTCATAAACACTTGTGCAGTGGCTAGCACTTACTAAGTATAAAATAAATGCTGGATATATTGGTACTTTTATTTAGCTGTTCATTGTCTTTCTCCCTTCAATAAGCTCTCTGAAAGCATGGAGTTGCCTGAGTTGTTCCCCACTATAATCTCAGAACTTAGAATAGTTCTTAAGAAGCAGTAGGCATTTTCATATTTGTTGCTGAATGAATAGTACTTAAAGTTCAATTCCCATTCCTGTGAAACATTCTTGGAGATGTGAGACTAAAAGAATGCTTTCTCATATACATCATATGCAGTTGTCAAATTCAACAGATACTTCTATCAAATTTGTCATCAACATACAAATGCCTCCTATTAACATGTATCTTGGAAGTTTTGGCCAATTATTAAAATCTAAAACAGAAATAACAACTTATTCCTGTCAGACAAAGGACAGAATTATCATATTTGCTTTGATGCAGTTAACTATCCATGAAATCCAAAAGGACCAGCTAAAATCCTCTTAAAATTGTTGAGAATTTGGTAAGTGATCAGACTTGAACTATACATAAAGAAATTGTTTTCTAGCATACCAGTAAATTAAAAAAAAAAAAGTAAATTAAAGCCATAATTGAAGAAAAGGATTATTCTACAAGACCAGCAAAAAAATGTAAATGATGTAATAATATTCCTAACCAGAGATATATGTGGAACATAGCTTTTCATAAAGAAAATTAGAAAACTTTACTGAGAGAGATAAGTTTAGAAAAATGATGACACATTCTGTTTCCAGATGGTAATATTGAATATAGTAACTAAAATTCTTTCATATTATATCACTGTAATATTGATAATATATAAAATCACATATAAATATGTTAAATTATTACAAACCAAACTCACTTGTATTTTTAATAAATCTTGTCATAATTATTTTAAAGTTTATGTAGAAAATGTGAGGATGAACAGAAATGGTTTGATGGCCATTCTTTAACAAAGATATATAACACAGTATCTGTAGCAACTAGGGGAGAATAATACTCCTACAAATCCAGTGACTTTTAATATAGAAATATGTGTGACATACTTCTGAAGTTACCCAAGTGTGCTATAAATACCTAGCTAGCAAATAGGAGAGTGCCTCATTTGCATTCACAGCAAGGAATCTAAGATACAAGAGCAGTTGTGATTTACCCAACGTTTCAGGGCCAGAAGAGATAGCATCATACTCTGACAATTCTAAGTAAATTTTAAATACAGATGTAGAAAAAATAAATTTCCCATTTAATTTGTGTATGGTCTAGGATGACTACCTTGTTCCAGTATGCCTAACATTTCATGGTTTTAACACTGAGTGTCTCATGTTCCAGGAAACATGGGCAAACCAGTATCACCCTCACACAGTTCATAGAAAAGATGCTTATGTCTGTAAATAGTATTTCTCACAAAATGGAAAGACATGGAAGACAAGTGACTGATCTGATCCATAGAAATCCATGTATGGCCATCTTGGGGTCCCCAGGCCACACGTTCTCTCAGTACACAGACATCCTACAGGAAGCTTCATCAGTTCAGGGGATTAAAGATTTGGGTTCACTCAAGAATCTATACATAGTAGGATTCACTAAGACACCCAGTAATCATTTGCAAACCAAGTAGGAAGATTGAGGCCATGTGGCTTCTATCCCACAACTGATCTGTGAGTTTATGGTAGTTATTATGCATTGACTTTTAGAGTAATTTTTCCTTTAGTTTGCACTTTTCAGAAGTCATTTTTTTTTCTGGAGATTTGTTTGCTTTCAATTATTTTGCTGTTGTCTTTCTAAATATATCCATCAGTAGAAATACTTTACTGCATATTCTACTTATTTCTCACCTTTATCTACAAGTAAATTAAAGTGAAATATTTAGTATGCTATACAAGTGTGTTAAATAGAAGATCTAATGTTTTTTAATATGTGTATATGTTTTATAGAGCCATTGGTTTGTCAGGTGTGCTCTATATCTTATTTTTTTTTAAATATTTTATTTATTCATGACACACACACACACAGAGAGAGGGGGGGGCGGGCAGAGACAGGCAGAGGGAGAAGCAGGCTCCATGCAGGGATCCTAATGTGGGACTCGATCCCGGGACTCCAGGACCATGCCCTGGGCCGAAGGCAGATGCTAAACCGCTGAGCCAGCCAGGGATCCCCTGTGCTCTATATCTTAATGAGATTGTCCTCTTTATAAAATGGAAAGAAGGAGTTGTTTCTTTTTTCCATTTTTCTTTCCAGATTGTAAATACTTTAAAATTTCTAACCACCAAGTAAAATATTTTAGAAATTGACAAGAAAAGCAAACCACATTTATACCATTTTAGGTTTTTCTTACTATAAAAATTTCCAAAGCAATGTGGTACAGTAAAACTTGGGTCCCAGTCATAATCCCGTAGAATTCTTGGGTATACAATGGGGTATGCAGTGGGAAGGTGGCTGGCTTACCAAGCTTGATTTATAGATCACAGATTAAAATACATTAAGTTGCTGACAGTAGCATCAAGTAAGATCACAGGTTGGTGTGAAGAAGGTGTAAAATTATGATACTATTTATAAAATAACTGTTGCCTAAACTTCTGCCGAAAATTTTCCACAGAACATAAAATGTACTTGTAATTTGTTATTTTGCAGTAAGCCTGTTGAGATCTCTGTTGTTTTTTCACCCTAAGTAAAAATGTAATTACTTGCCACAACTAAGGTATTTCCTCTTTATTATTATTTTTTAGTGTCTAAAAAGCACGGCAAGCTCATTACTTTCTTACGCACATTCATGAAGTCTCGTCCAACAAAACAGAAGCTGAAGCAGCGGGGGATTTTGAAAGAGAGGGTGTTTGGTTGTGACTTGGGGGAGCACCTTCTGAATTCTGGTTTTGAAGGTAAAAATAAAATTTATAATCTCATAATTTCAGTTTCTGACCTCTCCATATAATTTTTTTAGGATCCATTTTGAAGCAGGATTACCCAACCAATGCAATGTCTATTCCGTTTAAGCTAGCAGCATGTATCAAGCTTTCTTTTTTTTTTTTAGAGTATTTCAAACATTTTATTTTTTATATCAAACTTTTTCATGTACTCATTTGAGTTCTGAGATAACAGAATAAAAAGGCTTTAGAATGCACTGTAGCATCAGAGATGCTTGTGTTCTGTCTAAAACAACTAAGACATTTACACAAAGGCACAACAACTGCACTATTAATCTTCATTATTTTTATATCTGTCCAGATAGCCTTCTCAGCCAATTTCCTCTCATATTTTATTGTAAATTATTTAATTTCTATTTTGAAAAAAAATCAATGTTTTGAGACTATAAAATACCAAGACCAGGCTCCCAACTTTTGTTGCTAAAAACTTAAATTTCTTTATAAATTAAATTCTAATTCAAGAATTTGGTGGTTGGATGAATGGATAGAGGGGATGAATGGATAGGAAAAAAGGAAAAAGTTAAAAAAATTTTTTAAATACCACTTTCCTCTACTAATCTACTTTATAGATGATAGAATATTAAAGAAGTATTGACAAGTACCAGAAATAGATGATTTGTGAAATTGTGAGTCCTGATGGGAAATACCCATTGCACCTTTTAAGAAGGACACTAGTGAAAGCTACTGTTAAGTACCAATAAATATCAAGTTTAAATTAAGGCCTTATTCCTTGCTTAAAGAACGGCAGTGTATTTATAACATGAATTTAATGCAAACTATACTATGTTTCTTGAGGGAGAAGGCAAAATGTTATTTTGAACAGTTGTTATTCCTAAACAAATGTCAACTTAATGCAGTTAATAAACAAAGAAATAGGCAAACAAAAGCCCTGATTATTGTTTTAACTAGTCAAAATGCACATGGAAAAATAAGTGGGAATATTAAGGAGCATTGTGGGGGAAAAATCATTGACAGGATAGGAGACCTCTGGCTTTACTAAATATTAAAATAATATTAAAAATATTAAAATAATATTCAAAACTATAATGTTAATAGTTTAGAGAATGAGATCTGAATGAAACAGCTTGGAATGTTCAGAAGTAGTCCTTACTATAGATAAGAATCCACTGTGAAAAAGTATGATTTTAAAACCAGGTCATGGGGAGGGGTTACTTATTATATACATTATATATATATATATATATATATATATATATATATATATATATATATATATATAGGGTGTTGTAGAGAGAGAAGGGGAGAAAATACGAAAATACAAAATAGCAATTTTGACAAAATTCTCATTTCATGACACTGAAAATTCCAAATGTATAAAAGAGCTCACTATTTTAAACTCATATAAATGCTAATATGAAATGACTTCTTTTTGAGATCAAAGAGGAATAAAGCTTACTCAGATTAAAAAGACAAACCGTAAAAGAAGAGCTGGTCTCAAATACCTAATTTCCATCTGATGAAAATAGCAAATGGAAAGGTACTTTGGACTGAGAAAATAATCTTTTCAGGGTATGATAGAATGTTCCTAATATATTGTATGAAAATATCAGTCAGATTTGTGAGAAAATTAAACCCCTGGGTAGGAGAATTGAGAAAAGATATAAACATGATTTTCAAAAGGAGATAGATGGTATCTAAAATACAAAAAATTACTTATTCATGATCATGGAAATGGATCTTTACACAGTTTTGATATGCCATTTTATATTGGTAAACATTATTAATGTAACAGAACCATTTTTCTAAATTATGATATTCAGTGCTATATAAAAATAGCAGTCATTTTTTTTTTTTTTTACCAATAAGTAAAAATTGTTAGTTTCAGGTAGCTCTGTGAATTATTACTTTTTTGGAAAATTTTAGACACTCTATAGCAGAAGACTATAGTATTTCTTTTATGTAGCAATTCTCCTTAGGGATTTATTCTAAAGTTACATTTTGATAGGAACAAAAGCATTCATTTATGGCATTAGATATAATAGCAAAAAAATTTGAATACTCAATTTTTAGGGAAATTGTCCTCTACATTATGAGGCTATGGAAATTGTAATTTGAACATAGCATACAAATTTGAGAATGTCATATAGATGCTTTTTTGGAAGCAAGGATATTTAGGTGATATGTAAAATGAATATAATTATGGTAGAATGTTAGATGTAGATGTGAATATTTTTGTGACTTTTTTCTTAGTTCTGCATTTTCAATTAAAAGGAAGAAAAAGGCACTAGAAGAGTATTAGAAATGAAATTAATAATCTTAAAAAAACTCTGCTAAAAGCCTGTCCAGGGGAAAAGTGTTATATTCAAATGATTAGAGAAGCAAAAATTAACTTGTGACATTATAGTGTCATTGTAATTTGGTAACATTGAAAAGGCAGAAACCTTGAAGATTGAAGTTAGATACATTCTAGTTAACATATTAAAATTATTTCTGTTTGACCAGGAATAGAAGAAAAAGAAGAATAAGTATTCATTTGAATAATTAAATGAAGACTAACAGGAAAGGGAAACCTTTGAAATTTACTAACTAAAATTTTAATTAGGAAAGAAAATGATTTTTATTATGGGGCAATTAAAACAAGATTTTGAGACTTCATTTATACTGTGTATAATTTATAACTACAGTTATGTGTGTGCATGTAGAGAGAAGGAGGACTATTTTAAAAATGTCTAAAACAAACAGGATTGAATATATAATACATAATATTTTAAAGTCTAAATGCAAACAGAATAATCACAAAGAAGAATGATATATTTATATAGTATATACATAGTTGTAAGGAGAGAGTAGATAAATATGGATAGCCAGATAGATAATATTATATAGTATATATAAATCGTTCTTTCTTACATTTATTCAGTTTTAGTTTGGGCTTTAACATAGTGTCCTTATTATATATAAACTAGATTTTGTACCAGATTTTTCTAAGAAGAAAGCTCATTCCAGAGTATTGTTTTGCTAGGTGACTCATTTTTTGAATTTTATTCCTAATGAATAATCAGCTTTATAGAGAGATTATCCTGTTAACACTTTCTAAACTATTGAGCACCTCCCTGTTGGAGCAAGTGACAAACCTGACCTGTTTCTTCTATACAAAGTGTTGTAAGAAATCATGTAGGAACCTGACAAGGCATTTAAAAAAAAATTCTTTCAGTGATTCCCTGGTTCCAGGATTCTCTCAGAATGATCTTACAGCATTTCAGCTACCACAGACCATAATGCTTATAATTGAGTTGCTTAAAGATTTTATACAGTTATCTAAAGAACTGATTTAAAAAACAAAATCTTGTCACATAGTACGTTTTAGTGGATAATTTGTCATTTGCCTAGTCATCCTTAATTATATAGTCAAATGTTTTTTGTTATCTTAGTTTCTTTTTTACTTTTATAACTTTTTCATTTTTATTTCTTTCGTATCTCATTTTGTTCAGCCTTGGGTAGATGTGCTACTAACAGGAGGGAGTGTTTCCTGGTTTTTTTCCACTATGCTCTTTAGCTTTCACATGTCAATTCAGCAAGTTTTAATTGTACTTAGAAGTTTCGGGTGTGTTTCCATTCTTAATATGGTAGGAGAGGTCAGACGGCCAGTATGTCCTTTCTTTCTGAAAAATAACACATTTAGTAACTACAGTTGTTTGTGCATCCCTTAACTATGATAAATTTATTCCAATGAAACAAAACGTTTTCAGTGATCATTTATTTTTTTTTAGGACTTGTTTTATTTGTTGCACATATTGGAAACCAAATTTCCTTAAAATGAGGTTTGAAATGAAATTGCAAAAAAGAACTTTACAGAAAACTTGGTTCTCTACAAAAAACAAATTAGTTGGTAAAAAATATAAAAATTGAAAAACTCAAGGTGAGGAAACTCTGTTGCCTGAACATATTTCTGTGTTTGAGAGTAATCCTTTAGATAATCATATTTTCCTAACTAAAAATCGGGATGCACATTCTACTAAGTAATGCTGTGCCGGCGCACTTACAGCCTAGAAGCCACCACCCTGAGAATGGAAGTGCACTCTTTTTCTGTATCACAGAATGCATGTATCTATATAAAGAGGATGTAATAAATGATTGATGAATGAGTAAGTGAATGAATGAATGAATGAATGAATGAAGAAAAAAGAACAGAAATGAAGCCGCAGCTATCAAGGAAAACCAAAGACCAATTCGTGTCCTATTACCTTATCACATCCTTCTCTTAGCTATGATTCTGAACTTAAGGGTCATCAGTTTAGACCTGTACTTTTAATTTTTTAATTTTTAATTTTTTTAAAGATTTTATTTATTCATGAGAGATACAGAGAGGGAGGGAGAGACACAGGCACAGGGAGAAGCAAGCTCCATGCGGGGAGCTCGATGTGGGGCTTGATCCCTGGCCCCCAGGATCACACCCTGAGCTGGAGGCAGATGCTCAACTGCTGAGCCACCCGGACATCCAAGATATGTACTTTTTGATATGTTGCCGTCATGATTTACATACTGAATAAAAGTGGATAAGAAGTGTTTTATAGGAGAATGTGCAAATAATTCCTCAAGTTCTACCATCTTTTGGAAAAACTGGTTGGGAGGTTTCTAATGCTGTGTTTTGACAGGGCCATTGTTAACTGTGCACTTGGCTGGTTTGTTAGATGGTTTGGAGGCAAAAGTTGGCTAACATGATGCCTTTCTAACTAGGATTTCTCTAATAGTGTATTGGGTTCCCATATTGCTTTTTTATGTGTTAGTGAAAGAGAAACTAAATCTTTTCTCTTTTTATCTTCTGTTACTGTGCTTCAGTTTCTACTCTTTTCTTTATTTTTTTTTATTTTTATTTTTATTTTTATTTTTTTCTGGATCAAACCATTTTATTGTGGGGCTTCAGGATAAAGGTGGGAGGGGAGGAGGGCAGGAAGCTCCGACGTCCTCGAACCTGGCCAGTCCAGTGTCACAGTCCCCCTACTCTTTTCTTTAAAATGAATTTTATGCTTTTCTCTTTATACTACCTATTGTAAATAACGATTTCATTTGTCTCTCTAAAAATTCTAGTAAAAATACTATTCAGTTATGGTGATTTTACTTATGAAGGCCCAATACGTGATTATGTGGACATTCAGTCTTTTTACCTAGGGAATGTAAAATGTAAAGAAAGAATTCAGGTCTTTTCCATGAAGTATTATGCTTACAGAGCCTTAGCCATACTACCAGAAAAAGACTTCTAATTCCCTGTATTTTCAAAGTTTTCCTCCTTGTTTGGGAGAATATAAGTAAGTATGAATTTAATATCACATGTTTGTGAGAGCCCCAAGAAACTTACTTATACTTTTTAATGGATGGTAGCTTGGTTTTTTTGAAAATTCTGTAAAAATGCATACTATGAGAGCCTGATAATACAGAAATAAAACCCTGTATTCTGAAGGGCTTTGTGTACTGGGGTGAGTTAGCATGCTAATTTGGAGCATACATAATAAGAAGTATCTTTTTTAAAAAAGAAGAAAAAAAGATTTGTTTTCCTTTCTTTCTTTAAGTCATTTTGTTAGTTATCCCAATAATTTTTATACATATTTTCTTCGAAGTAGGTGATAGAAATTTCTCAGGTTCCAATTTATTTTTTTTTTTACATCTAGTTTGTAAGGATAGAAACCTAGGCACCGAGGTTATCTTCAATGGAACAGTATTAGGAGTAGGATTCAAGTTCAGCAAGATATTTTATTTTTCGGGAAGATACTTTATATTTGGCATATCAATTTGACATAGAGATTGCTTATAACATCAAAGTGAGTCCACAAAAAAATACCTGGCAACTCTACCCACCTTTCATCTCTACCACCTAAATGCAATCCCTTTCTTGCTACTAAAATTCTTGAATATCTTTAGAGGCAGAAAGCATACAGTTGAAAATGAATACAGCTTCTTAATGAAAACTAAGATTTCCCTACTCCACTGACTTGGTCATATAACTTTTTGGGCTCACAAGAGCACTTATTAATTAATCCATTTATCCATTTTGTACATTGTTTTAAGACATGCTCCTGGATTTTGGATGTACAAAGATGGATGAACCATGCTTTTGCTCCTTAAAGTATGGCTATTAAAGGATAAGAGTTGTATAAACAAACAAATAATATTTCAAAATGACATAGTTCTTTGGGCACCTACCACATTATGCAGCTACCACTCCTCATGAGTATTTAAAGAAGGCTTGCTTAAGAGTGATAGTTCATTTGGGTTTTCAACAACAGCCAGAGTTTTTCTGTAGGAAGGCATTAGTAGGAAGAGAGTCCGGGGAGAGGAAATTGTTTTTTCTCTACGAGGAAATTGAGGGACTTATAAAATGACTGGTTTGTATGGCCAAAGATGAATCTTCAGTTGGCCTAGAGTTGTGAAATATGGAAATGTGTTAACAATAAAAAAAGTGCAATTATAAAGGACCTTACATTATTAGGCAGTATTTTGCTAAGTAAAAATTGGCTTTCTAGTTGGACTGCTTTAGGTAGAGTCTTGTTTCTGCCATTGTTTCCTGCTTGCCCTTCGGTAAAACTTCATCTCTGCAAGGTTCAGTTTCCTCTCTATATGATGGGGATAATGATAGAGCTTTTCCTATGAATTTAAATGAGAGCATCTCTTGTAAAACACTTAGCTTGGCACATTTTACATGCTCAAAAATATAGCTGCTTCAAGAAATTATTCAAAGCTAGGGAGTGTAAATTTTAAATGTAAATTATAGGACCTAACAGAATTTAAAAGATAGAATGCAGGAAGAACAAGGAGGCAGAAGAAGGAAGAAGTCTTATATTAATAAACTAATATTATATTACAATAAGTAAAATACATTAGCTAAAATTAACTTATTAAAATATCTTAGTAGTTTCATTTCCCAATATGGATGTTTCATCCCTTGTGTAGTAATTTTTTGCAGACCAAATAATGTTCTCCCAATCTCCTTTTCAGAGATTTTTAACTAACACTATCAAATGAACATAGTTACTAAAGCCTGTGAATTAATCAGTCTGCATTATAAGACAAAGTTCAAATTTCAGCTACTGTCTAGTTTTGAGTGATTATGAAAAAAATGTAAAATTATATACTTTGAACAGTCTTTTCTAGACTATAGGCCCAGAATGGCACTCAGTGTCAGGTGTTCAGTGAGGTAAACAGAGAGAGTACCCTTCTTTTCTTTCTACTTATCGATGAGCTAATAGTATTAAGCCAGAACATTGGCAATTTTAATGTAAAGACAGGCAGGAAATGACAAGATTCCTTCTACTTGAAATTGCTTTGACCTTTGCTTTATGTCCATGTTTTGTTTACTGGATAAAATTTAGAATCAGCATTAACTACGAAAAGATGGAAGACACTTTTAAAAGTGAGAAATTGGAGCATTTATAGGCAGTTATTATGTTGGGATACACATTAACTTTGTCCATTTTCTATGTATGAAATGCAGCTGAAAAGCTGTATCTTTTTTCAAGTCTAATATGGTGTTAGGACAAAACATTTCATCTCAGTGTTGTGACATGACCTATACAAGACTGCCGTAGATCTTAGACTGTCCTAATAATGAACAAATTCTTTCACTTGCCTAAATATAATGGGAGAGAATCCATCTTGATATTCAGGAACCAGTTGTCTAGTTTCAATGTGAAAATAAGTAAACATGTCCTCATCACTTTGTGTAGTAGATTAATCTCTGCCACTTATAATTTTAATTTATAGATTTTATTTCGCTTGTGAAAACTAAGACATTCTCATTTTTTGGTGACTTTGTTTTGATAGAATATTCCCAGTTTAATCCATGTCTTTGAAAATTCTCTTCAGTGCCCCAGGTTCTTCAGAGCTGTACAGCATTCATTGAGAGATATGGCATCGTGGATGGAATATATCGTCTCTCTGGCGTTGCCTCTAATATCCAGAGACTACGGTAAAACTTTATCTGGCAGTATCTTTTTTATTCCCGTTGTAATTTACTAAAATAAAATTATTTCAAAATTAAAGTCACATTGATTACCATAATTTTTAGTATTATAGTTGAGATAAAGTAGGAAGTAATATCCATAGTATTCTCTGTAGATGTTTTCCTGAATGCCATTTCTTCATCTGTTGTATCAGAAGACCATGGCTTCTTAACCTCCTCAATTCTCATATTTTGCCTCACTGCAGTATTTGAAGCCCTTAGCAAATTTCAAAGTTTGAATCCAAGAAAACAATGAGAGGTGAAAATTTACATTTTAATAGAATTATTTCTTAGTTCTTAATTAAAATTGACAAGTGAAACTTACTATGTTAAACCACCCTTGCAGCCCAGGAATAAATCCCACCTGATTCGGGATGAATCGTTTCTTTTTTAATGTCCTGTTGGATTCATTTTACTAGTGTTTCATTGAGAATTTTTGCTTCTATATTCATCAGTGGTATTGGCCTATAGTTCTTTTTTGTGGATTCTTTTATTTGGTTTTGGCCTCATAGAATGAGTTTGGAAGTTTTCCTTCCTTTTTCTATTTTTTGGAATAGTTTGAGAAAAAGAAGTATTAACTCTTCTTTAAATGTTAGTAGAATTCACCCTTGAAGCCATCTGGTCTTGAACTTTGTTGGGAGATTTTTTATTACTGATTCAGTGTCTTTGTTAGTTTTCAGTCTTTTCAAGTTTTCTCTTTCTTCCTGTTTCAGTTTTTGTAGTTTATATGTTCCCAGGAATTTATCCATTTCTTCCAGGTTGTCTAAATTGTTGGCATATAGTTTTTCATAAAATTCTCTTATGATTGTTCGCATTTCTGTGGTGAAACTTCTTCCAATCTCTTTTAACGCTAATGCTGTAATGTATGCTCAATTGTGTGTATGTTCGGTGTTTTACATCCTTGGCCCTCCTGAGAGACAAAAATAATGGTCTCCTTTATATGAGCAATAGAAATTTTATTTTTGCTCCATCTCTCAGATTCTAGTTTATTCTTAATATGTTATTATCCTTTGTTTTGAATGGTGGTGCATGGTAAATACCATTATTCCATGCAGATTTTAATATTCTAATTGACCACAGAGCTCATCACTGTTTTCAGGAATACATGTTTGGAAAATATTTAAATTGATTCTTGTGCTAAAGACAGTGTCAGTCTTTAGCTTCAGATGCAACAGATCTCATATGCACATTGTCCACATACATACACTAACCCTCTAGGTTGATAAGTAGTCCCATGCCTGTAGATTAATATTAATTAACCTCCTGCAGAGTGAGCCTAACCTGCCTTAGTATATTAAGCACAACTTCCATTTCACTCACTTTAAACTATAGATTTTGCTGGCTATAAAACTTGGTTAGCTAGAAATTGCTTTATAATATTTCTGGCTTCCTTATTACCCTTCTTCAATGGAAGTATTCTTGAACTATACTTCTTGTACCTGAGGAATTTCTGTATAGAATTGCTCATGGACCAGCTGCCAGTCATCTCTAGCTTGCAGAAATGCCAAAATATTGGATATTCAAACCATTGGAAATTCGTAGTTCTGTTTTCAGATCTATGTGTTAAGAGTTGTTCATCAATATGCATTTCAGAGATTATTGTCCATTTTAATATTAGACCTATGCCCATAATTTCCACTTAGAAAAATACTTGTCTTATGATCAGACATCTAGTTAATGCTGAAGTCCAAATGTAACTTAATACAATCACTTGAATAAAAACATTAACTTTGCTTTGCTTATATATAAGTCCTATATTTGCTTTTCTTCAATAAAATAATTTTGTTTTGTCTCTCATCTTTGTTAGCCACGAGTTTGACTCTGAACATGTCCCCGACCTGACAAAAGAACCATATGTTCAAGACATCCATTCTGTGGGTTCCCTCTGTAAGCTATATTTTCGAGAGCTCCCAAACCCTCTGCTCACGTACCAGCTGTATGAGAAATTTTCTGTGAGTATTGTTTTTTCTGTGAGTAATTAAAGTCACTTTTAATCAAATTCTCTTTGGAGTTTTGCTGTCATTTTATTCCAAACGTGTAAAGATTGGTTTAGTCATGTAAGAAATAGTTCTGTGACTAAAATATCTCCTTTAAAGAAAACAAAACACAGTTATTGTTAGCTAGTCCATAGTCTTCATTGTTTTCACATTTTCTTTCTTTTAGTTTCTGACTTTGATCCACTAATCTTATCACACTTAATATTGGTTACCATAAAGTTTTAAAAAGTTATCTTTTAATAGATTTCAATGTCCACATAGTATGGAAGCAAAGTTTACTTTGTTGATACTCTGTATTTCCTTTCCATTCAGCATCAAAAGGTAGAGTAAAAACTGAATTGCTTTTTTTTTTTTTTTTTTTTTTTTTTACCAACAAAGCCTACTGGTTTATTTCACATTGTGATTGTTGCAGGATGCTGTCTCAGCAGCAACAGATGAAGAAAGGCTGATAAAAATTCATGACGTCATCCAGCAACTTCCCCCTCCGCACTACAGGTGAGTCACGTGTTGTAAGATAGCACCCAAAAGTACAAATCAGTTGATGTGAAGAATAGTTTTTTCCTTGGGTTTCTAACTATTTAAATTTCCATGGAGTTCTATTTAAACTTCCATGTGTTCAGACGTTATGTTTATTTGTCATTGTATCCCAAGGCCTGGCACAGTACTGGCATCCAATAACCACTTAATAAATGTTGAATTAATGAATAAATAAGTGGACAGATGGATAGTTGATTAAGCCTGTTTTGTTGTTTGATTTGTCTTTTGAGCCACTGAGAAATGTTGGGGTGTATGATCACAAGTAAGAGTACTTTACTTGTGATTGCGTGGATCCAAAATATGGACACAGTACTGGGGGCCTGTTTACTTGTTTCCTTTTTTCCAACCCTCTTTCCTTCTTTAAAAGGTGTCTGTGTAGACCCACAAAATCTAACAGGTATCACAGAATTCTTCCTCAAGAGACTCTCATATCTATAAAGAGCTCAAATCTTGGGTGTTTTCTTCTTATTTATTGGTTTTGTTGTTGTTGCTACTTTTTAAGGTGCAATTTATTTGTATGTTAATTTGGACTCTGAGAAATATATATATATATATTAATTTTAAAAGATTTTGTTTATTTATTTATTTATGAGAGAGAAAGTGAGAGAGGCAGAGACACAGGCAGAGGGAGAAGTAGGCTCCATGTGGGGAGCCTGACGTGGGACTCCATCCCGGGTCTCCAGGATCATGCCCTGGGCTGAAGGTGGCGCTAAACCACTGAGCCACTGGGCTGCCCTCTCAGAAATATTTTTGCCCATATCTGAAAAGACCCGAATAAAATTGAAGATGACTGCTATTTAGTGAGAGAAAGAAAATGGTAAACCATAGATGATAAAAGACAAAAAAGCAAAAGGTAAAATTCTTAAATTTCAATTATTGACAAAGAAATAAATGCAGCAGATGTTTTGGTAATGTACAAATTAAATAATTTAGTGCTTACTTTTTCAAAATGACATTGTTTATAAAGATGTTTTAAAACTCAGCACTAAATTTGGCACTAAATTCTTTTTTAATTTAGGTAAGTAATCTCTATACCCGATGTGGGACTTGAACCCACAAACCCGAGATCAAGAGTCATGTGCTCTTCTGACTGAGTCAGCCAGACACCCCTAAAATTTTTGATCAACCTTAAAAATCAGTGCATTATTTTTAGTCCATGCTATAGCTATAAATCATAATAATCAAGAGCCAGAAGGTAACTTAGCGTTGACTCATCGTCCTGTTAATGTGCCCTGTCTTAAGAGGAGTTTAGGAAATTAAAGAGGTTATTAAGGACCCACTGAAGAGTGAAAAAAATACAACACAAAGAGCTTCTGTGGAGGAAGCTCAAGAAATTCAGGTATTCAACCCGGAAAAAGAAGGCTGAGGAGACAGATCTGATAATACAGTTATTGAAGAATATTTAAGGAGAAAGAAGACTTTTTTAGTTTACCAGAAAAGGAAACCTGGTACAGTATAATGAATACTAGCTTTGATACATCTGAATTTGAGTTTGCAACTTCATCACTTCCTTCGTGACCTCTCTAAGCATTAATCTCCATATCTGTGAAAAGAATACTAATAATACTCTCTTAAGAGGATTTTCTTTTGATGTT